>NC_135516.1:13100198-14565198 GCF_051989575.1 Stigmatopora nigra
TAAAACCCCGCCCTTAAAATGAAAACATGACTAATAGTCAATTTGCCTTTAGTTTTTTCATTAGAAGAGCATTAGAAAATGAGATATTGGGCTTCATTTTTTCGTACGTATCGCTGGGAAAAGGCTCAGAAGATGGGAAAATCCGCCCTGGCCACTGCGAAATATGACTTTTGACGTTCAGGATGTAATCAGAGTGTAAAGTAGAAGAAGCAGCCTGCATAAAAGCCTCATCTGATTCCCGCCCGCAGTTCCTGAAAGGCAGAGAGCATCCATCTCCCTACATCCAAGGTTCCCACACCCCCGTAGCAACCTTAATGATATTCTCCCGCTGCCCGACAATTCATTTTGGCGTTGGCATCCGCTGCATATTAATAGAAAAATAACATAACTCTGCTGGCACCGACTTTAAAAGAAGCCCCCTACGTTATTTATTTTTATTTTTTCCATTTTTTTGCACTAGTGGAGGAAGAACAAAAAGTTGCCAGTATGACATAAAAAGGAATAATAGGGTTAAAAAAAAAAACGTTTTTCACTGCTAAGCGATGATGAGAAGGAAGCAAGGTGTTCCGCTTGGGGGGGGGGGGGGGGGAGTTTAGATCACGCAACATCCGAGACGATGCGCTAAAAATAGATGGAGGAAAAGCTTTTCGAACCTTCGAGGTGTCGCTTGGGTTCACATGGGGCGCGGGAACGGAGATACTTGCTTTTTTCCGAGAAGATTCACAAATAAACGGAATGTTTTTTTTTAAATCTCAAGATATAAGATAATGCACACCCTGTTTGCTTGTGTACTCTCTCTTTAAATTCAAATGTTTATCATCGTTGATGTACAGTGGTTATAAAAAAAATTGGGAATTCATTTATTGTCATTATACAAGTGAGATTTCATCACCAAGTGCACAAATAACAAGAACAAACTGACAAATAAATCAATCAATAAATAATGATAAATAATCCATAAAAAGTCAGTAATTAATAATACATAAATGAGATGTCAACAATATAAATAAGTAGGGAAATGCACAAATGGCAACAACAAAAGAATAGATAAATAATCAATAAATAATATTAATTAATAAATAATTGAATATGTAGTAGTAAACATAGATAAGTAGTCAAAATAATAAGTAGTCATCAAAATAAGTCTTCAAAATGATAAATAAGTAGTAGTCAACATAGATATGTCGTCAACATAATAAATAAGTAATCATTATCATAGATAAGTATTCAAAATGATAAAGTACTAATCGACATACATATGTAGTCAGCATAGTAAATAAGTAGTAGACAACATAGATACGTTTTCAAGGGATCTCAAAAATACCACATTTTTCATTTTCCCTTCAAAGTAATACATTTGTACTCAATCCTCTTACCTATTAAAACCATGAATATGGAGGTGAAATTTGTAAATCAGGGGGCGGCTTATACGAGAGAAATTGTCAAATTCAACAATTTTAAGGCAATTTTAAAGGATGAGTGGGTGGCTTATTTGTGAGTAACTACGGTAGTAGTCAACGTAGATAAGTGGTCAACGTAGATAAGTGGTCAACGTAGATAAGTGGTCAACGTAGATAAGTGGTCAACGTAAATAAGTGGTCAACGTAGATAAGTAGTCCACATAGATAAGTAGTCCACATAGATAAGTAGTCCACATAGATAAGTAGTCCACATAGATAAGTAGTCCACATAGATAAGTAGTCCACATAGATGAGTAGTCCACATAGATAAGTAGTCCACATAGATAAGTAGTCCACATAGATAAGTATTCCACATAGATAAGTAGTCCACATAGATAAGTAGTCAACATAGATAAGTAGTCAACATAGATAAGTAGTCAACATAGATAAGTAGTCAACATAGATAAGTAGTGAACATAGATAAGTAGTCAACATAGACATAGTCATCATAATTGAGTAGTGAACATAGATAAGTAGTCAACATAGATAAGTGGTCAACATAGATAAGTGGTCAACATAGATAAGTGGTCAACATAGATAAGTGGTCAACATAGATAATTAGGCAATAAATGAGTAGGTCTAACATCTAACCGCCATCGATCGTCCCACTTAGAACAAATAACCTCGCTAGGCGCTACTTCTTCGTAGACCGGCGCGGACGCTAATTTCCCCCGGAGGAAATTCACGTGCCGCTCGTTTCAACTTTTTTAATTGCATTAATCCCGAAAGTCAATAACAAGTTACTGAAGTGACTGACAGGCACATTACTCTCCATTAACTCACCTGGACGACAGACGGCGGTGTGCCGGTATTAGGTTTGTCGCCCCGACGTCATTCCGGCTACCCGGAGGCCACGTCCAATGACGGCGTTCCCGAGTGTCAGGCCAAATCAACGGGCCGATGCATCAAAGACACCGCGAGATTGTCGACGTTGGTTTCTCCGCCTTTGTTCCAAGACGGCTTCAATAAAAGCGTCGTCGGCGGGGGCGGCGGTTTGTTTGTCAGCTGTCGCCGCGTTCCTTTCCCGACGAGGTCGTAATTGAGCGGCGGGAGGCGAGGCGCGACAGGTCGCCTGGGGGGGGGGGGGGGGGGGGATGGTGGGGGTCTTATCCCCCGTTTGGGTCTCCGTCAAGATCCGTCTCGGCGGACAGGCTTCTGAAAATAACTCGTCAGAATACCTTGGTGGACTTGTTGTGTAATCTTTAGCTTTAGTGCTTCATTTCCTGTTATGTGGCTAGACTCGGGGGTGCTGGAGTTCAGTCCATTTTGGATAATTATGGATTGTGTGTTTGTGTATATATTAAGATATAGATGGATATACTATATAGCTGTAAAATGGTGTCATATGGTGACAGATTATAGATTACAGATTATAGTCATGAGTTTAATATCGAAATACTGTTTAATATCTAAGTACTGTTTAATATATAAGTACTGTTTGATATCTAAGTACTGTTTGATATCTAAGTACTGTTTGATGTCTAAGTACTGTTTGATGTCTAAGTACTGTTTAATATCTAAGTATTGTTTAATATCGAAGTATTGTTTAATATCTAAGTACTTTTTAAAATCTAAGTACTGTTTAATATCTAAGTACTGTTGAAACGAGCTCTCAAAATTATATTCATGAGAGTTTCATATCTTAATATCTACTGTTTTCAACAGTACTTACATATTAAACAGCACTTACATATTAAACAGTACTTAGATATTAAACTCTCTCTCATGAATCAACAGTAGATATTTAGATATTAAACTCTCTCTCATGAATATAATTTTGAGAGCTGGTTTCACCAGCAGACTGTCACCATTTGACCGGCGACCAAAATACTGGCGACCAAACGTCCGGTCACGATACAGTTGCTCTATGAATACTGAACCCACAGTTCATCCCATATAGTTAGGTCTATCTACCTGTACACAGTCAGTGACTTCATTTAAAGGTAAATTGTCTAAAACTGTAAAATACCCCCTTTTAGGAACTGTATAAAAAAACCTAATACTACCAGAACACATCTCAGGCAAAGTTTATTTTCACCCGACTTCCTCGATAGAGGCTGCTCATTGGCCAAAATAGCTCCACCAGCTGCAGTTATCCACATTTCCTCCCCAAAAGAAAATCCTCATTATCCGTTATGCAGTTGGGAGATCCACACTTTGGTGGTAACCCAGGAGACAAGGCGCCCATGCAAAAAAAAAAAACAAAAAAAAACACACAAAAATACCCCAAAACACAAAATTGCCATTTTACTGAGCCACACATCTGGCACATCAAAATCCCAAAAGTGTTTTGATTTAGGTAGCGACCTACATTTTTATTTTCCCGCCTCCTGTTTTGTGGATTTTCCAAATTTTTTTTTGTGTATGCTATCAATCCTCAGACGTTGAGACATTTTTTTTTTTTTATAGCCAGACAACAAAGAGCTGGCAAATACGCCATCGCTGTGGCAACGCATATGTCCGTGTCATCTTTTGACAGCTGTGGGGATTATGGGAAGGAATTTGATGCAGGTAAATATTAGCATTCGGAGTGAAAAAGACAGTTGCCCACCGTGACTAAGACCACCTAGATTATCCTTGCAATATACAAGTCCCTCTTGTTAGGTTTGGGGATGAACAGCAGATTGTACCAGATTGTTCTTGGGTTGTAACACACAGGTGTTGGTGTTATCCGACATTATCTCATATTCCGTGTATACACCGGTCAAATGGTGACAGAGAGTTTACTGTTGAAACCAGCTCTCAAAATTATATTCATGAGAGAGAGAGTTTTATATCTAAGAGAGACAGTTTAATATCTAAGTATTATTTAATATCAAAGTATTGTTGAAACCAGCTCTCAAATTTATATTCATGAGACAGAGTTTAATGTCTAAATATCTACTGTTTTTAACAGTACTTGGATACTAAATAGTACTTAGATATTAAACAGTACTTAGATACTAAACAGTACTTGGATGTTAAACAGTATTTAGATTTTAAACAGTACTTAGATATTAAACAGTACTTCGATATTAAACAGTACTTCGATATTAAACAGTACTTCGATGTTAAACAGTACTTCGATATTAAACAGTATTTAGATATTAAACAGTATTTAGATATTAAACAGTACTTCGATATTAAACAGTACTTCGATATTAAACAGTACTTGGATATTGAACAGTACTTGGATATTAAACAGTACAACAGTACTTAGATATTAAACAGTACTTGGATATTAAACAGTACTTGGAGATTAAACAGTACAACAGTACTTAGATATTAAACAGTACTTAGATTTTAAACAGTACTTAGATATTAAACGGTACTTAGATATCAAACAGTACTAAGATAACAAACAGTACTTAGATATTAAACAGTACTTGGATATTAAACAGTACTTGGAGATTAAACAGTACAACAGTACTTAGATATTAAACAGTACTTAGATTTTAAACAGTACTTAGATATTAAACGGTACTTAGATATCAAACAGTACTGAGATAACAAACAGTACTTAGATATTAAACAGTACTTGGATATTAAACAGTACTTAGATATTAAACATTACTTTTATATATTAAGCAGTACTTTTATATATTAAACTCTCTCTCTTCGATATTAAACTCTGTCTCATGAATATGATTTTGAGAGCTGGTAAAATAACCATCCAACATGTTTTTTGACAAAAAAAATCAGTTTTGCTTAGTCAAAATTTGCTTATCCAGTCAGCGGCAGAGTTCATGTATCATTAAAAAAAAAACGAGTTTGAGCGCACACTCTTGTCACTTTTGCACTCCCACACACTGCAGTAAAGCACAAACAAACGCGCTATAAATAGCTTTCCTACTGCAGGTCTTCTTCCTGTACACCTTTTTATACCGCGGGATTTGTGTCAGAAGAAAAGGCAATTAAGGGAAAGTTTGGCAGCCTGCAAAAATGTGCGCTTGTGTATGCATCGCATCAGAAAAGTTCACTCAAAGAAAATCGTTTATGAAAGCAAGTTTCCCTGAGATGGAAGTTATTAGGGTAACTGCACACCGGGAGAATTGTCAAAAAGAATTGTTGACTAGCGGTTTTATGGATGCGGTATACAGTCGGATATCGCGGTTAGTGTAGACCAGACATGGCCACCATCATCGAAAAATCGCAAAGTTGGGTCTCGGAAGTGACGGTATACTCACTTCAACATATATTGAAGGGTACAGGGGTAGTATTATACTCTTCCACCGTGTATATAAATGTATATATGTATATATATAGGTATATAAATGTATATATATGCATAAATATGTATATAAATGTATACATATGTATATAAATGTATACATATGTATATAAATGTATACATATGTATTTGAATGTATATATATATATATATATATATATATATATATATATATATATATATATATATATATATATATATATATATATATATATATATATATATATATATATATATATATATATATATATATATATGTATACATTTATATACATATATATTTATATATATATACATTTATTTACATATATACATTTATATATATGTAAATAAATGTATATATATGTATATAAATGTATAAAACTGTATATATGTGAATGTAAATGTATATATATGTGTATATAAATGTATATAAATGTGTATATAAATGTATATATATGTATATAAATGCATATATATGTATATACATGTATATATATGTATTTACATGTATTTATATGTATATACATGTATATATATGTATATACATGTATATATATGTATATACATGTATATATATGTATATAAATGTGTATATATATATGTATATAAATGTGTATATATATGTATATAAATGTATATATGCATATAAATGTATATATATGTATATAAATGTATATATATATATGTATATAAATGTATATATATATATATATATAAATGTATATATATATATATATATATATGTATATATGTATATGTACATGTATGTGTATATAAATGTATATATATATATCTATGTATAAATGTATATGTACATGTATGTGTATATATATGTATGTGTATAAATGTATATGTATATATATGTATATGTATGTTTATGTATATATATATATATATATATAAATAATAGAAATCCATTTATTGTATCTTGAGGGCGTCTTCTAATTTCAAAAAGAAGGCCTGAAGGAAGAAGCGTACGTTTATTTGCGTTCAGCACGTCTTCTAAAATATGACATAATTGAAGCCGTGAAATGTCATTAGACGACAGCGTCGCCGCCGAATCGGTTACCACGCTTTTCTTTTACTAGAAATGAAAAAAAAAAGGCTCCAACTCGATTTGCGGCTCCCATAGAGTTGTCGTGATGGTATTATTGCAGACAAATGTCAGATATTAAGACGGCAGAGAATATGGAAGGAATAAAAACCTGAAGGGAAATCTCATCATAGGAGAAGTGGAAGACCAATCAAAATAATGGCGGTCGCTCCATGTACACTTTAAGGGAAAATCCATAGCGTGTATTCAGTGCGATATTGCGGACATAATTCTACGGTTTTCATGTCTTTATTGGCAGAGTAAACCGCAAGAATTAGTTAACGGTTAGGGAGAATAACTTTCAGTTATATGGTGGTCTTTATTTTCTTTAAAATGCTGCTTGGAGCAAAAAAAAATCCCAATGATTGCCTGGCTAATATTATGTTGTCAAACTTTTATTACATGTTAAATAACTATTAGGAACTATTAGTATGTTTTACATCATCTAGTGGGTTGTGAAATAAATGGGTGGTAATATGAAATGTTTAAAACACACAATAATTATTCGCAGAACCATAATAAAAACTAATTAAAGCATAAATAGAACAATAAATACTCTGTTAAATGATTAAGAATAGAATACAGTAATCCCTCGAATATTGAGGTTAATGTAGACCAAATATGGCCGCGGAAATTTAAATATCGAGAAGTTTTATTATATATTTTTTCTTTAGTGCTTCCATTAATAAGTTTCAGCGTGAATTTTTAATTTTTTATGAACTTAAAAGGAAAAATTAAATAATTAATAGCGAAAAAAAATTGCAGTGATTTTGCGATAAACGAGGGATTACTGTAATGTCTTTTTAAAAGTACTTTTTCCCCCACAATGTCAAATTTTTCCAATGAATTAATTCCCAAAAAAATATCTGCATAAAATCCTGTCAAAAATAAATGTTTATTAATAAAATATACTGCTAAAATCAGTTAGCATTATTCAAAATGTACTTTTCATTTCACACTTAATACCTTTTCATTCAAAAAAAATCATTTCCGTCCAGAAAATAATCCTTTTAAATCCCTCCAAAAAAAAATAATAATTCTACGAATATGTTGAATATATTTGTGTAAAAATCAATGATATTTTTGCTTGTTAGCGCTGCTAAAAACCAGCTTCGGGGAAGCAAATGGAAAATTGCAGTGAATTTGCGTTAAATGAGGGATTACTGTAATGTCTTTTTAAAAGTACTTTTTTCCCCCACAATGTCAAATTTTTCCAATGAATTAATTCCCCAAAAAAATATCAGCATAAAATCCTGTCAAAAAATACTGTTTATTAATAAAATATACTGCTAAAATCAGTTAGCATTATTCAAAATGTACTTTTCATTTCACACTTAATACCTTTTCATTCGAAAAAAATCATTTCAGTCCAGAAAATAATCCTTTCAAATCCCTCCAAAAAAATAATAATAATTCTCCGAATATGTTGAATATATTTGTGTAAAAATCAATGATATTTTTGCTTGTTAGCGCTGCTAAAAACCAGCTTCGGGGAAGCAAATGGAAAATTGCAGTGAATTTGCGTTAAATGAGGGATTACTGTAATGTCTTTTTAAAAGTACTTTTTTCCCCACAATGTCAATTTTTTCCAATGAATTAATTCCAAAAAAAAATATCAGCATAAAATCCTGTCAAAAAATACTGTTTATTAATAAAATATACTGCTAAAATCAGTTAGCATAATTCAAAATGTACTTTTCATTTCACACTTAATACCTTTTCATTCAAAAAAAATCATTTCAGTCCAAAAAATAATCCTTTCAAATCCCTCCGAAAAAAAAAAAATAATTCTCCGAATATGTTGAATATATTTGTGTAAAAATCAATGATATTTTTGCTTGTTAGCGCTGCTAAAAACCAGCTTCGGGGAAGCAAATGGACGCATAACGAATGAGCTTCATTATCAGGATGATGATTTTTAAGAGGTTTGGCGAATGGGAAAGATTCACAAGAGGGATGCAAATCAACAATATTTCATCAACAACGCACTCGTCCAAAAAAGCCTTCCATTTTTTTGATATGATGGAGATCAAGTAGGGGGGGTCTTCAATTGAAAAAGCAACTAGGGGAACGCAATTAATTTCACCTTGGAGGAGAAACGTCTGCCTTGGCTAATGAATGTAAACACACCACCATTTTTTTCTCCCCTCCGTCTTTCATCTATCCGAGCCAGCGTTGATCAGTGAGTCATCATTCCGCAATCCCCCGCCCCCTTCTTAAGACCCTCCCTTTCCTCGCACCACCATGCCGGGACCACCTTCTAATCTAATTGTTTTGTAACCCAGGGATGGCGCCGGGGATGACTCATAATTTGGTGTCGGAGAAGAGATATTATGTCGTACGCCCACTTTTGCCATTTGTTTCCTTCAATATTTAGTGTTGGTAAATAGGATGGTATGTTGGTGGTGTCTATTCGGTTTTTAAAAGAGGATTTAAGAGAGCACGTTTAGAATGGTGACCGGACGTTTGGTCGCCGGATGTTAGGTCGCCGGACGTTTGGTCGCCGGTCTTTTGGTCGCCAGTCAAATGGTGACAAGAGAGTTTACTGTTGAAACCAGATCTCTAAATTATATTCATGAGAGAGAGTTTAATCTCTAAGTACTGTTTAATATCTAAGTACTGTTTAATAGTATCTAAGTACTGTTTAATAGTATCTAAGTACTGTTTAATAGTATCTAAGTACTGTTTAATATATAAGTACTGTTTAATATCTAAATACTGTTCAATATTTAATTACTGTTATATTATCTAAGTACTGTTATATTATCTAAGTACTGTTATATTATCTAAGTACTGTTATATTATCTAAGTACTGTTATATTATCTAAGTACTGTATATCTAAGTTCTGTTTAATATCTAAGTACTGTTATATTATCTAAGTACTGTATATCTAAGTTCTGTTTAATATCTAAGTACTGTTTAATATCCAAGTAGTGTTTAATATCCAACTACTGTTTGATATCTAAGTACTGTTTAATATCTAAGTACTGTTTAATATCTAAGTACTGTTTAATATCTAAGTACTGTTTAATATCTAAGTAGTGTTTTTAATATCTAAGTACTGTTTGATCTCTAAGTACTGTTTGATATCTTAGTACTGTTTAATATCTAAGTACTGTTTAATATCTAAGTACTGTTTAATATCTAAGTAGTGTTTTTAATATCTAAGTACTGTTTGATCTCTAAGTACTGTTTGATATCTTAGTACTGTTTAATATCTAAGTACTGTTTAATATCTAAGTACTGTTTCATATCTAAGTAGTGTTTAATATCTAAGTACTTTTTAATATCTAAGTATTGTTAAAACCAGCTCTGAATTATATTCATGAGAGAGTTTAATATCTAAATATCTACTTTTTTCAACAGTACTTTGACATTAAACAGTACTTGGATATAAAACTCTCTTTCTTAGATATTATACTCTCTTGACCGGCGACCAAACGTCCGAGCACCGTTTAGAAAGGCGATTACGCTTTTGTGCAAAAGATCGGACTAATGATATATTCATTTTTGATTGCATTTTGATTGATGTGTAAAAATCCCTGAAAGTGAACCTCAGAGGCTAATGTCTTTGTTTTGGTCCTATTTTCCAACTAAAAGGCTGTTTAGGAATGATTTAGATTGTAAATTCCACCCGCTAAAAGCGCATGGTTGTGCAGTTATCGTCCATCAGAGTTAATCTGCTGCACCCATCTTTGTACAAAATTCATCTCTACTGCCAAAGGTGCATTTACCAATTTGTACTAAAGCTTTAACTCTTAGATTAAATAAATATTAAGCTGTTTAGGCCATTTCTTATGCTCAATTTCTATGTTTTTTGTTCAAATACCATCGGTTTAAACTTCCAAATCTCTCATTTCATCCTCACAAGGGTCGCAGGGGGTGCTGGAGCCTATCCAAGCCAGTTATATGCGAGAAATTGTAAAATTCAATGATTTTAAGGCAATTTTAAGGATATGGCTTATATTTATATACATTTTTTGGTAGATAAGAACTTTATTCCAGCTTGGATTCAGGAAATTTCCTTGGTTTTTGTAGCAATACAGACACAGAAGACATTGTAGAACTAGTTAAAAAAACTGGAGCCACAATACAATCATAGTAAAACCAATTACACAACAGTATTTCTAATAAATATACAGCAGAATGAAAAAGTATGTGAAACTTTTGCAAAGTATTACGCCATTTTTGCATAGCTATGACATTTTTCTGCGACAGTAGAAAAGAAAGAGGAATAAATCGATTTTTTTCTTCAAAAAAAGGGTGTTAACGCTTTTAACGGAATGAAAAATCTGATAAATGTCATAAAAAAAAAAGAAGAAAAAATGGAATTGACCCACAGTGTGAATTAGGAGTGATGATAGTGTTACCGGAATAGAAAAAAAAATGAGAAAAAAAAGGCTTTTCATCATGTCACCGTCATTATCTGTGAACTTCTTCTAAAAGAAAAAAAAAAAAACGTAATCACACATCACATAGAACGAGAGGTGAAAAGATTTCTTCAAAAAATGTGTGAACATTTGGCACTTTTTTTTTTGGTGGCTGTAATAGTGAATCCAAAAACTCAAGGAGGAGATTAAGGAGCAGCCATCTTTAAAAAAAAAAGTTATGAGGACATTCCAAATGCCACAAAAACATGGCTGTCAGGTCTCAAAAACTAATTAACACCACTAAGTCCTTTAATAAAGAATACGCCATTTTTTTTCTTGGTTTGGTGACCTTTTAGTTTTAATGATAGCGGATACCAGCGTGGCATATTTTGGCAATATTTATTGACCCTGGACCGTATAACATTGATTTTTTTTACCTATTAATATCAGGAATGGTCTAAAAAAAACGTTATTGACGTCATTAGGGTATCTGGAAAGGTTGATTGTTTCATATTTATTGTAATGTTTACATTTATTCAAATATGCTGTACTGTAATCGTGACATATTTACCATTAGGAAACACTAGGTGGCTGCCTATAATGTCAAGTAACTATGGAAAATAAAAATAAGGGTTACATTAGATTATTTTGGATTACTTTGGTTTACTTTGGATTACATTGGATTGCATTGGAATACCTTTGATTACCTTAGATTGCCTTAGATTATTTTGGATTACATTATATTACATTGTATTCTATTATATTCCATTAGATTACATTAAATTACCTAAAATTACATTACATTAGATTACATTAAATTACCTAAAATTACATTAGATTAGATTACACTAGGTAGATTATATTATATTAAATTAAATTGCATTACATTAGATTACATTACATTAGATTACATTAGGTTAGATTAGATTACATTAGATTAAATTACTTTACATTAGATTACATTACATTAGATTACATTAGTTTAGATTAGATTACATTAGATTAAATTATATTACATTAGATTACATTACATTAGATTACATTAGGTTACATTAGATTACATTAGATTAGATTAGATTGAATACAGACACAGGAAAATACATATTTGACATAAATAAATGGGTAATAAATAACTAATTTTGGGAATATTTTGAAGGAAAGACAAACTCAAACAAGGTTGCATCTGGAAGTCAGGGTGGAGGCGGGGCCAATAGAGCCAAGAAGGTATCAAAATTTCAAAGAAAATTAGACTTAAATTTAGTATAAGGTCATATTAAATTAATTTTTGAGTGTATCTGCATCGTAATCCAAGTTCATTTCAATTTGTTGATGTTTTATTACAAGCACGTTGCCATGCAAAAATGATGTTGTTTGTTTACCAACCCTCCCAGTTCATATCCGAAAAATATGTAAATGAGAAATGTCCAAGAAATGCATGAGAATTGATAGTTGGAAATGAGTTTTCTATAGTATCATGAGCCAAATATTGTATTTCAGTCTGCAAAGAATATAGGTGGCTTCTTCCTATGAGCTCTTTTACTTGTTCGGTGTCAACCGTCATATTGGATAGAAATGTCTTGAAAATCGACACAAATCTGATTAAATCCAGTCTCATCGTCTTGTGTGTGTGTGTGTTCAGGCATGGTGGCTCCTCCCTCTCGCCGATTGGTGACAAATGTCAAGGCGCTCTCCGGCGTCCTGAAGCACAGATTCATCTTGCTTACAACACTGCCGCACTTGACAGGTCAGATTGAGAAAAATGTCTGTTAGCCATGTGGGCGTGTGTTTCTACCCTGCCGCCGTTTTACCTTCTAATCCAGGAGCACCGTGCTCAATTGCCTGTGGGCTTGTTCTGTTCGTCCACAAGTGAACGGAATGATGATTTATAGCTCCTCCTTCATTCACTATTTGCGCGTACCTGGGTATCTGGGAGACTAATTGTGCGGGAGAGTTTTGGGGTGGAGGTTGCTCACCTGAGCTCAAATGCAGATCAGACTTGTGGGACACTGATTTTTTTAGTACTATTTGCACCACCACTACTACTACTACTATTTGCAATACTACGACTACTATTTCTACTACTATTTGAACTACTATTTGAACTACTATTTGAACTACTCTTTGAACTACTATTTGAACTACTATTTGAACTACTATTTGAACTACTATTTGAACTACTATTTGAACTACTATTTGAACTACTATTTGAACTACTATTTGAACTGCTATTTGAACTGCTATTTCTACTACTACGACTATTTCTACTACTATTTGCACTACTACTACTACTATTTGTACTACTATTTCTACTACTATTTGTACTACTACGACTATTTCTACTACTATTTGCACTACTACTACTACTATTTGTACTACTATTTCTACTACTATTTGTACTACTACGACTATTTCTACTTCTATTTGCACTACTACTACTACTATTTCTACTACTATTTGCTCTACTACTACTACTATTTCTACTACTATTTGCACTACTACTTCTACTATTACTACTATTACTATTTCTACTTTTCTACTGCTACTACTTCTACTACTACTAATTCTACTGCTACTACTTCTACTACTACTAATTCTACTGCTACTACTTCTACTACTACTAATTCTACTGCTACTACTTCTACTACTACTAATTCTACTGCTACTACTTCTACTACTACTAATTCTACTGCTACTACTTCTACTACTACTAATTCTACTACTACTACTATTTCTACTACTGCTACTACTACAGCATCATCTCTGTGATGTATAGTACAACTCTTAGCCTCTACTACTACAGCTTCATCTAGTGGATATATAACACAACCTACTACTACTTCTACTAATGCCACCACTACTACTTCTGCATCTTATACTCCAGTGCGCCTTATATAAGCAACACATTTTAAGATTTTCATTGAAGGTGTGCCTTATAGTTCGGAAAATATAGTATTTCTCCATATATAACCTCAACTATAACTAACTAGTTGCGGGGTAGTGTTTTGGACATCATTATTTATAAAACTCGTAAAAGCTGTAGTCTCAAAAAAAAAAAAGTTTTGCTTTTCTTCATAGAAATAAAACTCAATAGTATGACAAAGCGACCAATCCTTCTCAGATTCCTCATCAAATAGCATCAAGTGTAGCTGATCAGCCGAGTAAAATCCAGATTCGCCTTCATTAAAGTCGCGTCGGCCTGCCGAGCCTCGCTTCGGCTCCCCGCTGGTCTCCGTGCGCGCCCATGCTGACATATGAACCTCATTTCCAAACCCCCCCCCCACCCCTATCCAAGTGGAATGCCGACATCCATCCCGACCGTTTGAACCCCGGACCAGCTCGGGGTCTTTGATCTGCGTGTCTTTAAATAAAAGTGCACATAGAAGACAGCTACTGAAGTCAATTTTCACAAGTCATGTGGCGTCTCATCAAACAAGCCGTTAAATCCTTTTTTCCGCCATCTTTTATATGCACCAAAGCAAGTAGGTCGTATAATATCCCTCCATTTTCCCCAATTTTTTTAAAATTGATTATAATAATAAGACTACGAAAATAATTCTCATTAGCTCTATGCTAATTCGCTACTGACCCAAAACTTTAGGACCATAGATGTATTAAAATCATTTATGTCAGGACTACCTGAAGAAATATCCAGTAAAAAAAAGATTAAGTTTTGAACAAGAATAGAAAATTATACCATTCTTTGTCTGGTGCAAAACAGTAAATAATAATTCTAAGAACTCGCTAATCATCTGAAGCTATTGTGTAAGAAAAACAAACATAAATCCTTGATTTATAATTAAACCCACGCATTTTTTTTAATTAACCTTGCCATACGGATCACCAACCCTTGCAGAATTCTACAAATAGACTTTTTTTCCTCATTAAAATGAGAAAAATGATGCTAAAAAGTATTTTCTTGCAATCATAATTTACCATATGACTCCACACAGTTGCCTGAAGGTTAATAATCCAAAACATGGCACATAAATAACCTGCTAATCCTGAAAAGGTGAGATGACTGGCTGTTGGACCTTTTGGCTTAGCGGTTCCGTTGCCCCGTTGTTTCATTGGCAGGCCGGCAGTGGCGCGGTCACCGGCCGGAGGTCAGTCGCTCGGTCTCCGTGCCAAGTTTAGCAGCACATCGACTAGTGCAATTAAGCCTTATCATCGTCGTGGCTGCTGACAACTGCGACTGCTGGTGATTAATTGGAGAGTAGATGTGCAGATTTGGAATGGAATGGAATAGAATAGAATGGAATTGACGTTTTGTATGTGTGCTAATGAGAAGTTAAGGTGATAAGTAACTAGTAGGCTACATAAGTTGTAGTCTACATAATAAGTAAGTTGTAGTGTACATAATAAGTAAGTAGTAGTCTACATAATAAGTAAGTTATAGTGTACATAATAAGTAAGTAGTAATTTACATAATAAGTTATAGTGTACATAATAAGTAAGTAGTAGTCTACATAATAAGTAAGTTATAGTGTACATAATAAGTAAGTAGTAATCTACATAAGTAAGTTATAGTGTACATAATAAGTAAGTAGTAGTCTACATAATAAGTAGTAGTCTACATAATAAGTAAGTAGTAGTCTACATCATAAGTAAGTAGTAGTCTACATAATAAGTAGTAGTCTACATCTTAAATAAGTAGTAGTCTACATATGAGTAGTAGTCTATATAATGAGTAGTAGTCTATATAATGAGTAGTAGTCTACATAATGAGTAGTAGTCTACATAATGAGTAGTAGTCTACATCATGAGTAGTAGTCTATATAATGAGTAGTAGTCTACATAATGAGTAGTAGTCTTCATAATGAGTAGTAGTCTACATAATGAGTAGTAGTCTACATAAGAAGTAGTAGTCTACATAATGAGTAGTAGTCTACATAATGAGTGGTAGTCTACATAATGAGTAGTAGTCTACATAATGAGTAGTAGTCTACATAATGAGTAGTAGTCTACATCATGAGTAGTAGTCTTCATAAGAACTAGTAGTCTGCATAATCAATAACTAGTAGTCTACATTAGTAGTCTACGTAAGTTGTATATAGTCACATAATAAATAAGTTGTAGTCTACATATTAAATAAGTTAGTCTACATAAGTAGTAGTCTACATAAGTTGTAGTCTACATTAGTATGGTGTTCCACATGTTTGCTCACACATCTAATGAAATACATATCACCTATAATGCTATACATTTCAACTTTGATGAGACTTTTAAGGCAGTAAATGTTTAACCTTTGGACTTTTGCTACTATTTGTTGTCCTATATAGTCGACGCCCCCAAAGAGCCAAGTCAATAATAGCCAACGTGGTAAGAAAATGAAAAACAAGTCTGACTTATAAATAAACCGCGGCCAGGCTTTTCGTGTACACTTTGTAGTCGATTTCCTCCTCTTTTGTTGTTTGAGGAGGACGGACACCGGCTCGTCAAATAAAAAACGTCTATAGGACGTTCCGAAACCATGGCTATTTTGACCTTTCGCCCAGCGTACGCGTCGATGCGGTGGAACTGCTGTTTCCGAGGTTGGTCCCGCGTGACACACGCTGCTCTTGACAAGCGCCGTGTGGGGCGGCAGTAAGTAGCAGCCATTGATTGGACGGGTTGCTAGGGCGGCGGAGACGGAAGGGCGGCGGAGACGAAAGGGCGGCGGAGACGAAAGGGCGCCGCTGGTCGGACCGGATTGCCGTTGCGATAGAACAAATGATTGCATTTTTTTTTTAAGCTTGTTTAATCGAAGCGTGTATGAAGGAGTCGAAAGGAATGCTGTTTTTTGGTAGATTTTGTCGTTTGGGTTAGGGGTTAGGGTTAGGGGTTAGGGTTAGGGATTAGGTTTAGGGTTAGGGTTAGGGGTTAGGGGTTAGGTTTAGGGTTAGGGTTAGGCTGTGTTTAAATACAAGATGGTTAGGGTTAGGTTGAGTTTAAATACAAAATGGTTAGGGTTAGGGTGTGTTTAAATACAAAATGGTTAGGGCTAAGGTTAGGGTGTGTTTAAATACAAAATGGTTAGGGTTAGGGTATATATAGGGTTAGGGTTAGTGGTGTTTTAATACAAAATGGTTAGGGTTAGGGTATATATAGGGTTAGGGTATATATAGGGTTAGGGTATATATAGGGTTAGGGTATATATAGGGTTAGGGTTAGGGTATATATAGGGTTAGGGTATATATAGGTTTAGGGTTAGGGTATATATAGGGTTAGGGTTAGGGTATATATAGGGTTAGGGTTAGGGTGTGTTTAAATACAAAATGGTTAGGGTTAGGGTTGTTTCATCCTTGTTAGGGCCTATTATTTTGGGTTTGTCATTTAGTACATTTCGCCTTTGGGAATACTCCTGTTTTTGTGGCTGGTGTTGTTATTTGAAGTAGTGGTGTTATATGTGAAGCTCGCTAGGGTGTTCTGCTTGACTTTTTAGTGTATTTGTACTGTAGATGCTGAATTAAATGCTTTTTTTGAATAACGCACGACCACTTTCCAACAAAAAGTAGTATATACTCCCGCGCTAACTAACTGGAAAAAAAAAAACACTGAAAAAAATGCAACGCTCCGCCTTGTGCTCTGCGAAACAAATACTTGCTCAAAATCTTACTCTTATGTCAAATTGCTTGGCACTTATCTGTCGTTTTTCTTCATTTAAAAACACAATGTTAAAAGATTTCCGGAGAAATAAATTTCCTTTCAAAAGCAATTACGTTTTTTCCCCTTTTGGGAAAAAAAAACTATGGTCTGGTATTGTTTTTATTTTTTTTTTTAGTCAAGCCTGATTAATGTTGAGTCTCTCCCCGAGACCCCCCCTCAGATTTGAGAACCTTTCTCCAGCCAGAGGTGAGGCCTTTCCTCCCAGACACAATTACCGGCCGAGACAACCTTTCAAATGAAGACAGATAGGTCTCGCTGTCTCGTCGCAAAATAGCCTCTTGAATTTATCTGATGCTTGTCACCCCTCACCATAAAAAAAAAAAAACTCCTTCCTTTCTGGTATTTTACTTTTATTGCTCTTCTTTGTAAACAAGTTATCCTCGCGTCAACAAACCAGACACTTCATGTCCTCTATGTTGACTATTTTTCTCTTATTCGCCCCAAAACGGTCAAAATTTGCTATTAGCACAGATTTGCTACTTGACGTAGCGACAGGAAAGCTAAAAAATGTTGAAATTATGCAAAAAAATGATTTGTTGGGTTCTTTAAATCCAATGATGCATTGGAAGTGTACTTAATGGAAAATGAATAGTATACTCGTGGTGTTTGTCATGTGATAAGTTGTAATACAAAATTAAAAGTGGAGTTACACTAATCCATAACTACTGAATATTTACAGGCTTTTTAATCCAGCCCGCCAAGGTTTTCCAAATAATGTGTTTTTTTTCCCCCAAGATGGCGCCGTCATATTAGTATGACCCCCATATATTAATATTACTGTATTTTCACGACTATAGGGCGCACTGAAAAGTCTGAAATTTTCTCCAAAATAGACAGTGCGCCCTATAATCCAGTGCGCCTTATATATGGAAAAAAAAACTGAAAACCAAAAACGAAAAACCACCACTGTAGGATATTAAAAAAATACAAACGCCTGAACTGAAACAATACTGTTAAATATGCAGATGCCATCTTAGTTTACAAAATCTTCCATCATATAGCTCCTCCCCCACTGCAAGATTTTATGCAAAAAAATCCAAAACATCAACAATGGCTGGCTCTAGAGGTGACTGTAAAGTAGTGAATGCTTCATACCTGGAAGTCAATAGCAATTACCGTATTTTAACCACTATAAGGCGCACTTAAAAGTCTTAAATCTTCTCCAAAATAGACAGTGCGCCTTATAATACAGTGCGCCTTATAATACAGTGCGCCTTATATATGGAAAAATGTCATTCATTGAGGGTGCGCCTTATAATGCGGTGCGCCTTATAGTGGTGAAAATACGGTACATGGCATCATCTATAACCAAAATAAGCCCAAAAGACCAAATCTTCATCCCATCCAGGGATCCATCCCATCATATATAGCTAGAAATAATGCAGCAAAATGGCAGCACTCGTGCCTCATCACATTGGTTACTAAGGTGTCAATCTTGCACTCTCTTCGCACCACCTGATTTCCAACGACGTGTGATCGCGGCGTAGCCTGGGAAAATGGATGAATTACCGTGTCAAAACGACCAGCGGGCGCCCAGATCAACGTGCGACCGCTCAAGTGTACTTTAGCGGTAATGAGTCACAATCGCCGCGGCCCAAAAAAAAAGCCGGCGTGCCATTTTTCCTGGCTTATCGTGAGAGAGACTTTTCCGCTAGCTTTTGTCGGGTGGAAACCATGAAGGGGCTCACCCGCGGGAAACCCTCTGTTGATTAGTTGCCGTTCTTCCACAGCTGGGACACTTTGGAGGTTGAGGTGTCAGCCAATCACGTGTTTGCTGGCAAATTGGATTTTTTTTCGTTGTTGTTGCTTTTAAACAAATTAAGTTCGTATCTCAAGGTACCACTGTACTTTAAAATTGAATTAAGTTTAGTTGAGTGTGTCTGCATCGTTATCCAAGTTTATTTAATTTGTTTGTGTTATGTTACGAGCGCGTTGCCGTGCAAAAAGTCCAACCCCTCCATGAAATCTGTCTAATTTTAGTACTAATAAACACATTTCAGTACAATTAAAATACTAGTTATTTGTTACTTTGTTAATAGATGGTGAATTAGAACAAACAAAAATGTTTTTCCAATCCAAAATCCTGTTTTTGGGTGTTTTTTTCAGATAGTTGGAACAAATTAATCAGCTTTTAGTTCATTCCTATGGGAAACATTCATTTGAGTTACCATTAAATCAACATACGAGCTTAATCCTGGAACAAATTAAACTCATATCTTAAGGTACCGTATTTTCATGACTATAAGGCGCACCGCATTATAAGGCGCACCCTCAATGAATGAGATTTTTTCCATATATAAGGCGCACTGGATTATAAGGCGCACTGTCTATTTTGGAGAAAATGTAAGACTTTTAAGTGCGCCTTATAGTGGTGAAAATACGGTAATTGCTATTGACTTCCAGGTATGAAGTACTCACTCACTACTTTACAGTCACCTCTAGAGCCAGCCATTGTTGATGTTTTGGAGTTTTTTCTATAAAATCTTGCAGTGGGGGAGGAGCTATATGATGGAAGATGTTATAAACTAAGATGGCATCTGCATATTTAACAGTATTGAGTATTCAGTTCAGGCATTTGTGTTTTTTTTAATATCCGACAGTGGTGGTTTTTCGTTTTTGGTTTTCTGTTTATTTCCATATATAAGGCGCACTGGATTATAAGGCGCACCGTCTATTTTGGAGAAAATGTAAGACTTTTAAGTGCGCCTTATAGTCGTGAAAATACGGTACCACTGTATAATTACATTTTTGACAACTTTTAAGGCTTATATGCGAGTAAAAACAACAAATCCTCCTCTTTCTTCCCATCAAAACACCATACCTCCTCCAAATACCATGATTAAACCCCCACAACAACAACAATACCTCCAAATACTTTCCACCAACTACCCCCTAAGGAATAATTTCGACTTTTTATTTATTTATTTTACGACCTTTCTGCCAGAGATCATCTGTTTTCCGAGTATTTTTCATCGGTGCCGACGTCTCCTTGATTCATTGCACCGTAACCCTCTCCGCCATCAAAGACTTGACATTATCGTGGCCCTGGAGGGGGTGCTGGAGTCCATTACAAATTCATGTGACCTGTTAGCTTCCACCCACCGCCACCACAGGGAAGAAAGGGGGCGGGGCTTTTACCTGTGGACGGAAAAGTCAGGCGGTTCAGCGGCGGCGCTACGCTAATGAGTCGGAGACGAGATAGGAATTTTAAAGGGGTGACAATAATGCTGATGGCCCCCACTGTATGTAATGATTACCCGCGAGAAAGAAAGGGCAATACCTCAAAGTCCAATTAGTATGTGTCACTTTTCCTTACCTTATGTCGGCGTGTGGTGCTTTTCTCTACTTTTTAATTGCTTTTACATTTAAGTGTCATTCAAAGGACACTGATTCGCCATTTTTAAAGTTCTTGTGAGTCTTAGCTCACCTGCTGCCATTGCTGACAATTTAAACACAATTCCTTTTAATTGGGGATGGTTGAGAATCGACTAAGAAGGAGTCAAAGCTTGAGTAGGATTTTATAGATGTCAAATACTACGATAAGACAAAAAAACTAGAGGACAGTTTCTTCGAATGAGGCCTAGGTATAGTCTACATCTAGGAACTTTAGTCACTTTGTGCATCTACTATGTGTTGACTACTACTTATTTATTCTGTTGACTACTACTTATTTATTCTGTTGACTACTATTAATTTATTCTTTTGTCTACTAATTTATTCTTTTGTCTACTAATTTATTCTGTTGAATACTATTAATTTATTCTTTTGGCTACTTATCTTTGTTGACTACTTATTTATTCTGTTGACTACTTATCTATGTTGACTATTACATATTTATTCTGCTGGCTACTTATCTATGTTGACTACTACATATTTATGATGACTAATTTATGTTGACTACTGCTTAGTTATTCTGTTTGCTACTTATCTATGTTGACTACTGCTTAGTTATTCTGCTGACTACTTAGGTATTTGACTACTACTTATTTATTCGGTTGACTACTTATCTATGTTGACTACTACTTATTTATTCTGTTGATTACTTATCTCTGTAGACTGCTACTTATTTATTCGGTTGACTGCTTATTTATTCGGTTTACTACTTATCTATTTTGACTACTTATTTATTCGGCTGACTACTTATCTATGTTGACTACTACTTATTTATTCTATTGATTACCTATCTATATAGACTCATACTTAGTTATTCTGTCGACTACTTATCTATGTTGACTACTACTTATTTATTCTATTGATTACCTATCTATATAGACTCATACTTAGTTATTCTGTCGACTACTTATCCATGTTGACTATTACTTATTAATTCTGCTGCCTACTTATCCGGTGTACATGAAACCAAAATGTCAATATCCTCTCGTTAGCCCGTTGACGATCCATAATTTACACAAATACCCCCCCCCCCACCCCCCCACCCCCAAAAAAGGAAATCAAAACAATCTTGCCTTCCACAGTTTCTCATTTATTGCTCCAATTATTCGAGGCAAGTCGCAACAAAAGCACAACGGGCCTTTTTTTGGATGGAAACATCAAAGCACATATT
The DNA here is from genome assembly GCF_051989575.1 of Stigmatopora nigra. Classification (NCBI taxonomy): domain Eukaryota; kingdom Metazoa; phylum Chordata; class Actinopteri; order Syngnathiformes; family Syngnathidae; genus Stigmatopora; species Stigmatopora nigra. Next base: position 13,122,524 of record NC_135516.1, read on the forward strand.
CATCCAGCTGCGTCACACTATCATTCGTTAGAAAGGAAACTCGTGCGCTGATTAAAATGCCAGCGCCCCCCCCCCACCAAAACCAGAGGCCCCCCCCCCCCACTAGAGCCATCTGATAGACATAACCTTTAAGTGGGCTATTAGGAACATATTAAAAAAAGACTCATTTCCTGGGTACACGTTAACAGTGAATTATTAAAAGCGCCCAAACGGGGTAATGCCCCCCCCCCCCCCCCCCTGTCAAAAGAAATGAACCAGGCGCTAACCCTTCAAAATAAAATCACCTCTATTTGTGGCCAGAACTAACCAATCAAGACCATGTGTCTGATATCATTTTACATATTGATTAAAAGAGGTCAAACCCAATGATCCGATATCAATTAGCATTAGCTTAGCATCTCAACTAGGGTAACAAGTCAGGAGTTTAAATTAAAAATGCTGTCATGACCAATCCATTTTTTGTGCATCTGGAATGTTAATGTGGGGGATTTTCGTCTTGGCGGCCAATCAAAATGTAAATTTAAGGACAGCCTATCGATAAGTCGCCAAGATGGAAGAAAGATGGGCGCAAATATTATGGAGATGAGATTGTTAAGTCGGGTTGGGTGATTTGTTGGTGCTGCTTTAAAAGTGATTTACGCAAGTTGTAATGGAGGAATCGAAATGGTGTACAAATATTATTTTTTTAAAGCTGTACCGTAAACTTAATTTTAAATGAAGCTGAATTATGGATGATTAATCATCTAATAATTACTTTCAATTGGATGCAGTTGTCTTTTTCCATTTAAAGGTATAGTACATTGTAATACAATTTTTTTACTCTGTATTTTAATGTATACGTATATATTTGCGCCCAAAAAACTTGTAAAATTGTGCTATAAAAATCTGTTTGCTTTTTAATGTAAAAGAATACCTTGAAATACAACATTTTTTTGTATATGTATTTATTTCCAGCAAAAAAAACAAAAAAAGCTTGTAAATTTTGCTATAAAAATCTGCAAAATTGCGAGAAATATGCTATACTACTTTAAAGTTCCGTAATTTCGGACAATTGTGTTTTTGAACAATAATGTACATATGAAAGCCTTTCATAACTTGAACAATTGGTGAGTTAAAGCATTCGTAAGTAGAGGTATCACAATATACTTAGTTACATGTGTTAAAGTGGTGGCCCGGGGGCCAAATCTGGCCCGGGAAAGTAAATGATGAGTGCCAACCTTCTCTTTTGAAAATGAAGAGCATAAATATATTCAATTTCCTGATATTCCCCCTTTAAATCAATAATTGTCATTTTTTAATCAAATTTTCTATGTTTTTAGTTAAAAAATAGTTTTGTAAAATCTAAAAAAATAGATTTAAAAAAGCTAAAATAAACATTGTTTTAGATCTATAAAAAAAACGGAATAATCAGGGCTTTTAATCCAGTTATTTTAATCCATTTATAAAAAAAAAATCTAAATATTATATCTAAAATGGTCCCATGTAAAATCAAGTTGACGTTAAAGCGGCCCACACCATTGTACTAAGTATTACATACTATATTCAGCAGGATCACAAGGCATTTCTATTTTTACCTCTCATCCATGAGACCAAAGCGTCATGGCATGGCGTGGAGGGGAGGAAAAAAATCCCCCAGGCATGCATCTACTTGTAGGTGCGTGTCTGCCTGCAAGTGTTGGCGCGGCGTGAGAGAGGCCGGCGTTGGCTGGGCCTGCGGGGGACCACAGATGGAGCCTCTGGATTGGGTCGAGGAGTGGCAGGAAAGCCCATTTTGGCGTCTCCAATGTCTCACACACCCACTGCCGACCTTCCCTGACGCTTGGTCTTGACTCCCGGGCTTATTGATGCGCAGGTGAAGGAGAAAGCCCAAATCGTTAGCTGGCCGGGGTTTTCTTCCGAGATACTGTTGCGCCACGTTCACCTTGTGTATTTTGTGTACTTCAAGGCACAGTTTGAATGAATGGCCTCTCTTAAAATTGTCAAAGTGCACTGAATTATAAGACGTGATAATAGTAGTCGTAGGGGTGGTAGCTGGTGCTAGTAGTAATAGGGGATTGTGTTATACATCCACTAGATGGAGCTGTAGTAGTGGTGGTGGTGGTGGTGGTAGTGGTAGTGGTATTGGTAGTAGTGGTATTGGTAGTGGTGGTGCTAGTGGTCGTAGTAGTAGTAGTAGTGTTGGCAGTAGTAGTAGTAGTGTTGGCAGTAGTTGTAGTAGTGTTGGCAGTAGTAGTAGTAGTAGTAGTGTTGGCAGTAGTAGTAGTAGTAGTAGTGTTGGCAGTAGTAGTAGTAGTAGTAGTGTTGGCAGTAGTAGTGGTATTGGTAGTGGTGGTGCTAGTGGTCGTAGTAGTAGTAGTAGTAGTGTTGGCAGTAGTAGTAGTAGTGTTGGCAGTAGTAGTAGTAGTAGTGTTGGCAGTAGTAGTAGTAGTAGTGTTGGCAGTAGTAGTAGTAGTGTTGGCAGTAGTAGTAGTGTTGGCAGTAGTAGTAGTAGTAGTGTTGGCAGTAGTAGTAGTAGTAGTGTTGGCAGTAGTAGTAGTGTTGGCAGTAGTAGTAGTGTTGGCAGTAGTAGTAGTAGTAGTGTTGGCAGTAGTAGTAGTAGTAGTGTTGGCAGTAGTAGTAGTAGTAGTAGTAGTATTGGTGGCAGTAGTAGTAGTAGTAGTATTGGTGGCAGTAGTAGTAGTAGTAGTATTGGTGGCAGTAGTAGTAGTAGTAGTAGTAGTAGTAGTAGTAGTAGTAGTAGTAGTGGTGGTGGTGGTGGCAGTAGTAGTAGTAGTGTTGGCAATAGTTGTAGTAATGGTAGTAGTGGTGGTAGTAGTAATGGTAGTAGTGGTGGTAGTATTAGTAATGGTAGTAGTGGTGGTCGTAGTCGTAGTAATGGTAGTAGTTAGGAATGTCCCGATCACATATTTCTGATTGTCTCCATTTCAAGAGAAAAGACGACATGATTTTGGTGAAAAACTAATTGAAAATCTTACTCTCGTCGTTCATAAAATGAAGCTTCACTTTTCCCAAAAAAATTAAAAACGTTCCTTGTGAACAATAGAATGCAGCTAAGTAAACAATAATTATGATGCGAGTCAAACAGTGTTAACCTTATTAATGAAATCTCCAGGGTTTGACACGACGCCGCTTGTTGAAAATGTCGCTCACCAAAGCAATTTTGCACACAAATTGCCACGCGATACTAAAATCAATATCCACGTCTGCGGCTTTTTTTTTCTCTTCTTCTTCTTCTTCTTCCCAAAACGCAGCTAAATGTTCTTTTCGCACTCCCTTGGTCATAATAACGCTCAACCACCTACGCTGCGTATTTATACTCCCTTCACTTTGTCACATAGCGTGCTAACAATACTGACTTTATTCTTCAATAAACACACAAGCAGGGATCGTTTAAAAAATGATTCCATAACATGATAAAATAACTGTCAATCCTCAAATATATTACAACAACAAAAATACAAAACTTATTTCATTATTTACAATAAAACTGCAGAACAAAAATACCATAAAAAAACAAGAAAACTACCATCAATTCATCACATGGTATATTTTTTTATATAAATTTAAATAACCTCCAGCTATAGTACAAAAAAAATACACATATTATACTCTAAATTCATATTTACACTAAAAAACCTGCTTAAAAGTCAAGAAAATACTCATAAAAGAAGCTCAAATTTGGCTATTTTTCAACTATTTGTTGTTTTTTTGCATTAAAATCCCCCTTCAAAAACGCATTAATATTTCAAGAACGTTCTCCCTCGAATACTCACATTTCTCACTCAAGTGTAATCAGATCGGCGTTAAAGCCTCGACATGACGTATTGTAAACGAAAAGAAAAAAAAACAGAAAAGTCCAACCCTGACACAAAGACCTCCCTCCCTCCATCTTTGTCTGTCTCCATTTTGCGTGTCCGTTGTGTGCGAGTAAAGTGAGGAGACATCCCATCCTTTATAGACACTTAATGCATATTTCAGGAGCTGGCGTAAATCGCAGTGCACCTTCAATAATTGACAAAGCATTTGCTGAAAATGTAAAAATAGACTTCCAGATGTCTCGCTCCCGAATCCATTTTGGGAATTTTTCCATATAGGGCCCACCCCCCCACTTCAAAATGTGATGTAACACCTGCTATCATGACGTTGTGTTCTAAGGTCAACAAACCAATTGAAAGCAAGCTCTAAAAGTATTGGACAGAAAATAACCCCAAAAAAAAGATCGTCATACCTCTACTTACGAATGCCTCCAAGTACGTACATTTCAGGTTACAAATGTTTCTATGACTCGAGATACAAAGAAAATCAAGCTACGAAATCCCCCAAAAAGTAAATGCATTTCCTTATCCATTATTTTATTTTAATTTCTCTGGTTAAGTGATAAAAACTGTACAAATAGATTTTTCAACACATTACACATGGTGGTAGAAGTAGTAGAAACGGTAGTACTGGTGGTGGTAGTAGTAGTAGTAATGGTAGTACTGGTGGTACTAGTAGTAGTAGTGGTGGTAGTAGTCGTAGTAGTAGTAGTGGTGGTAGTAGTCGTAGTAGTAGTAGTGGTGGTAGTAGTCGTAGTAGTAGTGGTGGTAGTAGTCGTAGTAGTAGTGGTGGTAATAGTCGTAGTAGTAGTGGTGGTAGTAGTCGTAGTAGTAGTAGTGGTGGTAGTAGTAGTAGTAGTAGTGCTGGTAGTAGTAGTAGTAGTAGTAGTGCTGGTAGTAGTAGTAGTAGTAGTAGTAGTAGTAGTAGTGCTGGTAGTAGTAGTAGTAGTAGTGCTGGTAGTAGTCGTAGTAGTAGTGCTGGTAGTAGTAGTAGTGGTGGTAGTAGTAGTAGTAATGGTAGTAGTAGTGGTGGTAGTAGTAGTAGTAGTAATGGTAGTAGTAGTGGTGTTAGTAGTAGTAGTAATGGTAGTAGTAGTAGTAATGGTAGTAGTAGTGGTGGTAGTAGTAGTAGTAATGGTAGTAGTAGTGGTAGTAGTAGTAGTAATGGTAGTAGTAGTGGTGGTAGTAGTAATAGTAATGGTAGTGGTGGTGTTAGTAGTTAGGAATGTCCCGATCACATATTTTTGCATGTCTCCATCTAAAGAGAAAAACTAATTGAAAATCTTACTGTCGTCGTTCAAAAAAATGAAGCTTCACTTTTCCCCAAAAATAAAAAAATAAAAAGGCGTTCGTTGTGAACCATCGCCAAATAGCAGTAAAACTATGAGACTGTGTTTAAATGAAGGGAAGAATCAGAAGTGTCGGATGGCTAAGAAAAGCCCAATTGCATGCTGGGTGGGTCATCCGACTTGAATAATGGAAGGCTTTGTCAGAAAATGCAACATTCAAAGGCCCTCAGGTGAGCACGGATCACTAGCACACCAAGCAAGGCACGTCAGCGCTCCCTTTCCGACACTCCTAACAGCTGGATCTAGCATGCTCATCTTCTTCATCCTCCTCTTCCTCTTAACGGCCCGTCACGTCACGCGTGTCCAGCATTTTAAACCCGGGAACAAAGCGGCCTGTTGCCATTTTTGCTTTATTTCCCATAGCAGCTTTTAGCTGTTTTTTGTCAGTCATTTTCCGTAAAAGGCTCGCGGTGGGTGCCGGAGCCTATCCCTGGCTAACAGCTTTTCTACGTCAAGTTGCTCTGTCAGAAAGACAACCCCGCATTGTTACATTATTCATGGCCTGCTATGGAGATGAGGTGTAGCGGGGCGCGGAAGTCCCGAGAAGAACGTTGTCGTGCGAAGGAGACGGGAAGGGAGGGGCCGGCGGGATGTGGGGGGGTTAAGACTCAGGGCTCGGGGCTCCGCCTCCATCTGCTCTGTCAAATCGGACAGAGATTAGATTTACACATTGCTATTTAATCGTGCTCTTTCGATGTTCATTTTTGATCACGACAAGATGGAATTTTGTACTTGCAGGTTATCCCCGAATGAATACTATTGAATGATTTTATTGTGATTATACAAGTATAATAAGACTTAAGGCTTCAGCACAAAGTGAACAAATTACAACAACAAATACTAAATCAGTATATAATAACAATAAATAAGTAGAAAACAATAGAAACAAGTAGGGAAGTGATAAGTAGTCAACATAATAAATAAGTAGTAGCCAACATAGATAAGTAGTCAACATAGATAAGTAGTCATCAACATAATAAGTAGTAGTGAACATAATAAATTAGTAGCCAACATAGATAAGTAGTCAATATAGGTAAGTAGTCAACTTAGGTAAGTAGTCAACATAGGTAAGTAGTCAACATGGATAAGTAGTCAACATAGATAAGTAGTCAACATAGATAAGTAGTCCACATAGATAAGTAGCCCACATAGATAAGTAGCCCACATAGATAAGTAGCCCACATAGATAAGTAGTCCACATAGATAAGTAGTCCACATAGATAAGTAGCCAACACAGATAGATAAGTAGCCAACATAGATAGATAAGTAGTCAACGTAGATAAGTAGTCAACATAGATGAGTATTCAACATAGGTGAGTAGTCAACATAGATGAGTGAGTAGTCAACATAGATAAGTAGCCCACATAGATAAGCAGCCCACATAGATAAGTAGCCCACATAGATAAGTAGCCCACATAGATAAGTAGCCCACATAGATAAGTAGCCCACATAGATAAGTAGTCCACATAGATAAGTAGTCCACATAGATAAGTAGCCAACATAGATAGATAAGTAGCCAACATAGATAGATAAGTAGTCAACATAGATAAGGAGTCAACATAGATAAGTAGTCAACATAGATGAGTATTCAACATAGGTGAGTAGTCAACATAGATGAGTGAGTAGTCAACATAGATAAGTAGCCCACATAGATAAGTAGCCCACATAGATAAGTAGCCCACATAGATAAGTAGCCCACATAGATAAGTAGCCCACATAGATAAGTAGTCAACATAGATAAGTAGTCAACATAGATGAGTAGTCAACATAGGTGAGTAGTCAACATAGATGAGTGAGTAGTCACCATAGATAAGTAGTCAACATAGATTAGTCAATATAGATAAGTAGCCGTCAACATACTTGAGTAGTCGTCAATATACATAAGTAGTCATCAACATAGATAAGTAGTAATGAGCTGAAAAGAGGACCTGAAAGTCCACTAGTGCCAAATGCAAAGTTGTGTCTGGGCTGGGTTTTCCGTCCTGTCACAGTCATCATAAAAGCAAAGAAAGCAAGCGTTCCATTTTCGGCACGGCCGCCTGAAAGGAAGTGACAATGTAAAGGAATGAGAGATTTCAAAACGGCGCCCGTCACATTTGCCAAGGTATTGACACTACGTGATTGAGTTGGAGACGCGAGCCGGCTCCTTTTTTGACCGGTCTCCATTTGTCACCATCCCGAGCCGACAGACGTAGCCAGCAAACGCCGGTCGCCACCACCCGCCGTGGTTCTAATCCGCCTCTTGGCATGCGGCGGCACGCCCGCCGTCGTGGAGTGCCGCCCATCTCGTGAAAACGAATCCATTGATCCTTTCAGCGTGCGGCGGTGGAACCCTGACCGTTAGGGCTCGTCGAGTGCCGGCCCTCCAAGCTGGGGAATCAATTGCGCGAAAGTGATACGCTGTGCAAATGGTCAAACGTTAGCCGCGTGGTTTTAGCCGCCGTGGGAACACGAGCCCAGAAAATGTCAGAATTCCATTCCGGCCGTCGACCGCACTTGCGGACATCGTTTGTCAATCCGCAGAAGAGGAAACATGTCTGGAATTTACACAGTTTGTATGCCAAAAGAATTGCCTTCAAATGGAGAATTTTAGATGGACAGTGAATCTCTTAAGGGCACACTGTGTTTATGTATACTGTACCCTGCTGATGAAATGATTGGTTTCAGAAGCAGTTTTGTAACTTGAATTTGTTTGTAAGTAGAGACAAATTTGTAAATAGAGACGAATGGAAAAGCTCTCAACATTGTGATCGCCATTTTTTCTCTCTGACATGACCAATAATACAGATTGGTCGCCATTTTTTGTCTCTGACATGACCAATAGTGTATTGGTCGCCATTTCTTGTCTCTGACATACCAATAATGCTGATTGGTCGCCATTTCTTGTCTCTAAAATGACCAATAATGCATTGGTCGCCATTGCTTGTCTCTGACATGACCAATAACGTCGATTGGTCGCCATTTCTTCTCTGTGACATGACAAATAATATCGATTGGTCGCTTTTTCTTGTCTTTGACATGACCAATTTTGACGATTGGTCGCCTTTCTTTTGTCTGACATGACCAATGTTGATCGGTCGCCATTTCTTGTCTTTGACATTCCAATAATGTCGATTGGTCGCCATTTTTTGTCGCTGACATGGCCAATAATGTTGATTGCTCGCCCTTTCTTGTCTCTGACATGACCAATAATGCCGATTGGTCGCCATTTCCCTACTCTTTGACCAATAATGCGGATTGGTCGCCACTTCCCTACTCTGGCATGACCAATAATGCCGATTGGTCGCCACTTTTCCTCTCTGACATGACTAATAATGTCAATTGGTCGCCATTTCTTGCCTCTGACATGTCCAATAATGCCGATTGGTCGCCATTTATTGTCTCTGACATGACCAATGTTACTGTCTTTCGTTTCTCCATCCCCACCGCTACACATCTACCCTCATTGGCTGCCTAACGACCTCTCTCCTTCTAATTTAACGACGCCTACGGCACCCCTCGAGCCAATGACGGCCATTCTGCCTTTGTCAAAGCAGGACAAAATATATAACCATACAAGGTCATTTATGAAAAAGTATTTCTGAAAATAGCTTCCTTTGAGTATCTGCATGGATATTAATATGTTTGTAAAAAGAAAAAATAGACGTAAGAATGATGTTGGCATGTAGAGAAAAGCACTTGTGTATTAAACAGATTGCCCCGCCCCCTTCTTTGCCTGGTCCTTCTTCTCAAATATTCATTGGCAGAGATTTACTCATTAATCTTTCATTATCTCCTATCGGGCTCTTTTGCATACATCAGGCGTTATTGGTTGCATGTTGGCGCTGGCTGACTTGTTGACTGGGGGGGGGGTCTTTGGGGTGACCGCAAACTCCATTAAAGCCGAGTCAACAAGGCTTTTCGGTGCACTTTATGCGGGATTGCATGAGTTGATGTTGATAGTGGCTAGCGTTCAGAAAGTTAGACTTCATTTCTATACTTGGGTCAAACGCTATTTTAGCAGATTTTTGTCAAGCATTACATATAAACATGGAAAAAATGCAACATACTGGTTTAAAATGATAACTTAGAATGATAATTCAAACCATGTTTCCCATAGAAATGAACTAAAAACAGATTAATTTGTTCGTAAACCCTCTAAAAAACACCCAAAACAAGATATTTTATGAGGAAAACATTTTTATTTGTTTGATTTCGCCATCTATTAACAAAGTGACAAATAACTAGTGTTTTAATATTATTAAAATGTCTTGGATAGTACTAAAATTAGACAGATTTTGCAGAGGGGAGAGAGATTTTTTGCACGGTAACGTGCTTGTAACATAACATAAACAAATTTAAATGAACTTGGATTACGATGCAAAAACACTCAAAAATAAATTTAATCTAACCTTACACTAAACTTAAGTCTAATTTAGTTTGAAATTTTGATACCTTTCTTGGCTCTATTGGCCCCGCCTCCACCCTGACCCCACCCCTGAAAAATGTAAGGCTCCGCCCAGTGCTCATAGAGACATTACACAAGAGAGTTGCAACAGTGGCCATGATGTTCTTATGAATATGCTCGTATATCCAAATTTGTCTCGTATCTCAAGATAAATATCTGCCTAAAATTTGACTCGTATCTCAAGATAAACATTTGCCCGGAAATTTGACTCTTATCTCAAATTGCTCGTATGTCAAAGCACCACTATATCTTCACAAATTCCCTGAAATTCAACAAGCGAGCTGCCAAAATAGGCAAAATGAAGGGTGTTTTTTGGTTTTCAAGCTCTTGACATATTTCAATGAACCCACCCAGAAGCAATGTAGCAGAATATGTTAAAATGAAATGTATTCTTTTTGGTTCCGAGTCGGGTTAAGTTGAATATTTAGTCTGTGAGGCATTTTAAGGTTACAACGGGGATCATTGATCAAGCTTGAGAGGAGTTAAGCATGAAGCCAGAGAGAAGGTTTAAAAGCGCATATATTTGCATGGCCATCGCATATATTTCCATCACAGGCCAACGGGGACCTCGCCATCGTCTTCTTTGTGGCGCATACAAAACGACAATCAGATGAAAGTTATTTCCTGCAAACCTCAAGTGTGTTATTAGCCGTGCTTTGATGACGCCAACGCCGGCCATGTTTTCCACTTCAACACTTTATAACAAGCGGGGTTCAAACTAAGGCCTTTTATATATGTAGTATTTCACATTTTGCAAATGTTGCTTAAGGTTTCTCTTCGCTGTTGCTGATTGAGTGGTAGGACAGTTTCAGTGAGCGGACGTTTGGTCGCCGGTCTTTTGGTCAGCGGTCAAATTGTGACAGAAAGTTTAATAGACAGTTTAATATCTAAGAGAGGTTTAATATCGAAGTACTGTTTAATATCGAAGTACTGTTTAATATCTAAGTACTGTTTAATATCGAAGTACTGTTTAATATCTAAGTACTGTTTAATATCTAAGTACTGTTTAATATCTAAGTACTGTTTAATATCGAAGTACTGTTTAATATCGAAGTACTGTTGAAACCAGCTCAGAAAATTATATTTATGGAGAGTTTAATATCTAAATATCTACTTTTTTAACAGTACTTAGATATTAAACAGTACTTAGATATTAAACAGTACTTAGATATTAAACAGTACTTAGATATTGAACAGTACTTAGATATTAAACAGTACTCCAATTTTAAACGGTACTTAGATATTAAACGGTACTTAGATATTAAACAGTACTTAGATATTAAACAGTACTTAGATATTAAACAGTACTTAGATATTGAACAGTACTTAGATATTAAACAGTACTTATATATTAAACAGTACTTAGATATTAAACAGTACTTAGATATTAAACAGTACTTGGATATGAAACAGTACTTAGATATTAAACATTACTTGGATATTAAACAGTACTTGGATATTAAACAGTACTTAGATATTAAAAAGTACTTGGATATTAAACACTACTTAGATATTAAACAGTACTCAGATATTAAACAGTACTCAGATATTAAACAGTACTTAGATATTAAACAGTACTCAGATATTAAACAGTACTTAGATATTAAACAGTACTTAGTTATTAAACAGTACTGTATTTCCCTGTAAAGTTCCAAGTACGCCTTTACATAAAATTATATCCTCATTTAAACTAAAGAAAAGAAAAAGTTTCACATTTTTGCAATGTGAAAAGTACAAAGTTGCAGAGGTCCACGTTTCTTATTTTCCATTCCTTCTCTCCATCCGCCTCGTCGTGATTAAGACTTGGCGTCTTCCCAGTGATTAGTCGGCAACGCGATAGGAGGCCAAACGCTTGGAGATCATGTGTAGGACTTCACTTTGGGGGGGGGGGGGGGGGTGGGATTGCTAGTGGGCTGGTGGGCAAGGGGGGGCCTCTCAAATCGACCAGTTCCCTTTAGATCCTGCTTAATAATATTCCCAAGCTTAACTCGCCCACACATGTGGACAATGCGTATACATCAAATGCCATTCGATCTCGGAATAAACATCACGTGGATGGCGTTCTATCACAAAGGTGACCATGAAACTTTTCCGTTTTTTTGTACTGTTTGGACTTTAAATGAGGCAGAATTCGACATTTGCCCTCTTTTTAATGAGCTTAATTCCAGTTTGTCACCTTAGACGAGACCCCGTTAGTCCGTCTGTGCTTTTCTTAAATTTTAATGAAGGAATAAATAACACTTGCTTTTTAACTTTAAATTCCAATAGCACAATGGGAGCTAGTTTTCATAACTTTGGATAGTAATCCCTCGATTAGCATGGTTAATGTAGATCAGACATTTTGTAGTACATTTTAGACTTTTACGTGTGCCCTGTCATGTGTGTGAAACTATGCCATGTTGGATTTGTAGTTTTTAATTGCATAATAAGGGGAATTCAAAATAAAATAACAGAACGAAATACATTTACTATTTGGGGAATTTCATAACTTGGATGTTTTTTGTATCTGGAGTCACTGATTTGCATAAAAAACCTTAAACTTTCGTAAGTATTCGTAAGTAGAGGTATTACTGTACAATGTTTTTATTTTAGCTTTGCTAAAAATGCATTTACATTTAAAAAAAAGCATAAAAATAATTTATTTTCTTAAAATAAACCAAAAAAACGCAAAGTAGAGTCACTCCTATATTAAAATAATAAATATAAAATATAATTATAAAATAAATAAATATAATATAAAAATATAAAAACAGTAATAATAAAAAATATAAAATAAATATAATTATTTAAAAATAATATACATATATATATTTTATACTTCAGTGCTGAGTCCTAGTAGCAAGTGGAGGAAAGGGGAGTGGCTTCTGCTTGTGATTTTTGCATTTTTATCAACTGAAAAAAATATAATAATAAAAAAATCCCTTAGTAAAGAAATTTGCGATGTAAAAAAACGCAAAAGTTAAAACCGCTATATTCGAGGGATTACTGGAATACAAAAAAGTCTCCAATAGTATCTTTTGAAGTACAACCAAAACTGAAGCAGTCTTGACAAAAAAAAAACCCTCATTAAAAATGAGTCTGGCATTTAATCGAGAGTTTTCCTAGCTTAAGTCACCCCTTAACTAGACCCCAACCTAACCATAACCCCCGAACAAATTCCACTCTCCCATAAACTGGACATCCCAACACTTAGTTTATAGTCTTCCCATTCTCATGACTCACGTAAGAGTGAATCAGTACAAAGTCCTCATGCTGTTCTCCTCACTCGTCAGGTTTTCGAAGGGGTATACGCGCCACCCATCTGTTGTTTTTTGAACACCCGCTGCTACACCGAGCCAAGCCGATCCTCCATTGCGTTGATTCTTAATTTAGTGGCGCCCCGAATCTCTCGCATTCGCTTGAAATGTTTGCTTTTGTCATTTTCAGGAACAAGACTGCTTGCTTGCATCCCTCTTGGGGGAGACCATCAAATTGGTGTGAAACACAAGTGGAGGTAATGGAACATGTGACTTTGACCTAGCTTGACGAGCGTTCCCAGTGGAGAAAGCGCAACGAATGGCAATCGACGTGAAGCCTAATGAGCCTCTCCTCCCACTACGACAGCCTCGACAGTTAAACAAAGAAAAGGCCTGAAAGAGAAGTCTTAAAGTTCTGCAAAAGCAAACGCCCCAAAACGCCGGTAAGATTAAAAAATGACGTTGAGTACTTGAGCTAAAAATACATGACAAATGGAGGTTTTGACTGTAATGGATGAGCACCTGTGCTACTTTTATAGCGTCATTAATTGTGCTTTGAGCCTAACTGCCGTCAGCTGTTCTACACTGAAAATAATTATGACTCGTTAAAGCACGTTTTTTATCAGGTCATTCTTTAAAAAAATGCTAAATGGGATTTACTGTAAGTTTAATCTTACTTTTAGTGAAAATATTATTATTTAAATCTGGTTTATAACAATATCAGTACATAAAGTTTGAAATTTAGGGAAAAAAATAGAGGACTTTTTTAGGAAAATAGTAATATAGTCTACTTAAAAAAATAATTGGTCCCAAAAAAAAATTCTGTAAATTAAAAATTGTAAGTAGAAGTGTACTTTATATGTAAATTCTGTAATTCGTTCTACGGTGCTTACGCAACTACCAACTAAACCAGAGGTAGGGAACCTATGGCTCGGGAGCCATATGTGGCTCTTTTAATGGTTTTATATGACTCTCCGCCTTTTTGAATCCTATTTTTTTCTTCATTAGACTCTTCTGAATGCATTCTCTTATTGATACTCATTGATTAGCAACAGTGAAATAATGTTTACAAAAGAATATATATCATATATTTTTACTTTTAAATTAAGTATGGCTCTCAAGGGATAATGTTTGAAAATATGAATTGTTTATGGCTCTCTCTGTCAAAAAGGTTCCGGACCTCTGAACTAAACCCTTTAAAATTGGTCAAAATGTCACAATTTTGTATGAAAGATGTGACAAAACACACAAAAATTTGAAAAAAATTGAAATAAATGATTTATTAATGTCTTAAAATACATAAAACATCAAAATGTACCCTGAAATATCTCCCTCTACGGCTATTATAGTTGTAGTACCCATGTTTGTCCACAAGGTCGAAATCTGTCCACTTTGTAGTACATTTTAGACTTTTACGTGTGCCCTATATGTGTGTGTATGTGAAAATATGTGCTTCATAGGATTTGGTCTTTGGTCTTTTCATCCAAGTGCCAAAATTTGATGTACTCGTTTTCTTGTTGCAAAAATTGCATCTTCAAAAATCAACAAAAATGTGCTTCAGTAAAATCCAGGTGTAGGAAAAGAAAGATTTACACTGGTAGAGCGATGGTGGTATGCTCATCCTACCGCCCCGTTCTAGGGAATTGCACAAAAGAGCTTTTTTAGAACGTGATTGGAATGGGAATCTTCCGATTTTATTCTGGCTTGTGAAATAATTGGTGTGCAGAAGCTCCTGAGATTTTAGTTCCTACAAAGAAGAAAAAGTCAATATAATACGTAGGCGCCCTGGATCATTTGCTAAAAAAAACATATGTATCGCCCTTTAGAACAGTTAGGATTTTTCACTTACCCACATTATAGCCACCCAACAAATTAAACGACAACACATCTTAACGGACGCAAATTTGACACATTTGTTGCATACTAAAATATTCATTTATTCATTTTCTGAAAGTTTTATCCTCGCAAAGGTCACAGGGGGTGCTAGAGCCCGTCCCAGCCGACTACAAGCACCAGGCGGGGAAACACCCTTTAATTTGGTGACCAGCCAATCGCAAGGCTCGAGTCGACGTACAACCAAAAACTCGCACTTAAGTATAATTTAGCATACAATTAGCCTAGCGTGCATGTTTTTGAGATATGGGAGGAAACCGGAGTACCCGGAGAAAACCCACACAAGCTCAGACAGAGCATCCAAATTCCACTGTGTGAGAACCGACCTGGGATCGAACCCACGAGCCCATAATTGTGAGTTAAACACAACTTGGGGGTTCCAAAACTACAAAAAAATGCTAATAGCATTTTTTCGCACTAGTCTAACATTTAACATAGCGGAAAAAGTCTCAAAATAGAAGAAGGAACCAACCATTTTGGCTCCAAACAACAACAAAAAACTCAGTCTCAGTCTGCAGACAGTCCCCACCTTGTGGACATCCTGTGTATGGCTCCAGTTTTCTTAACTAGTTCTACAATGCCTTCTGTGTCTGTCTTGCTACTGCAACCAATACAATTTCCCCAATACAGCATGAAATAAAGTTCTAATCTAACCTAACAAACATACTAACCACTCATCCACCGGTCCGCCTACTAAAATATGCTTTAAATAACTACGTACATGTACAATTATTATGGTATTTATATATATATAAATGAATTACATGACTCATACGGTCAACAGCAAAAGCTACTTTCTTGATGGGAATTTCTTGATACGCTGTTTCTTAAGACGTCTTTTATTGTGAAAGTCAATAGTTCATGACTATTTTAACAAACACGAAAGCATGGATGAGCACCCGCAGATATCTGTGGAGTGTTAAGTTTTGATTTCCATCCCATTCTTCTCTTTGTCCGCCTTTCTTTTGATCGTCTGACTTGCCTGAAGCAAAATGACCTCCAAAGACTTTTTTATTCAATGTCACCCATGAAGTGAGTTGAGATTTAGCTAAACATATTCAGTAAATATCGAGCCCCCTGAAAGTTGTTTTTTTTGTCTGTAAAGCTCCCCCCCTGCTTACTTTTTAACCACCTTTTCACCCAAAGTACGTATTTGCCGTCTTGGGACTTTGTTACCCACGCATTTTGTGTACTTTGTTCCCTTTTTTTTTTCTTCCGGTAGAGTCGTGGATGTCTTTGAAAAAGAAGTGGCAGAGGTTGATGATTCTTACCGGCGTCTTTCGATGAAGTCTGACAAGTTTTAATGAGGAATGTTTAACCTAAGATGGCGTTTGTTGATGTGTAGTATTGAAATAGTTTGAGCTTCATTAGGAGTGGGGTTAACTTTTACTTTTCCGAGTTTGATCACAGAATAGGATTATTTGTACATTGGTTAGTTAGATGGACTCATTTATTGGTGCTTGGACGTTTGGTCGCCGGACTTTTTGATCGCTGGTCTTTTTGGTCACCGGTCTTTTTGGCCGCCGGTCTTTTTGTTTCCCGGTTAAATGGTGACGGAGAGTTTACTGTTGAAATCAGATCTCAAAATTATATTCATGAGAGCGTTTAGTACCCAAGTACTGTTTAATATCTAAGTACTGTTATATTAAACAGTACTGTTATATTAAACAGTACTGTTATATTAAACACTACTGTTATATTAAACAGTACTGTTATATTAAACAGTACTGTTATATTAAACAGTACTGTTATATTAAACAGTACTGTTATATTAAACAGTACTTAGATATTAAACAGTACTACTTGGATAATAAACAGTAATACTTAGATATTAAACAGTAGTACTTAGATATTAAACAGTACTTAGATATTAAACAGTACTACTTGGATATTAAACAGTAATACTTAGATATTAAACAGTAGTACTTAGATATTAAACAGTACATAGATATTAAACAGTACTACTTGGATATTAAACAGTAATACTTAGATATTAAACAGTAGTACTTAGATATTAAACAGTACTTAGATTTTAACAGTACTTAGATATAAAACAGGAATTAGATTTTAAACAGTACTTAGATTTTAAACAGTACTTAGATATTAAACTCTCTTAGATATTAAACTCTCTTACATATTAAACTCTCTCTCTTAGATATTAAACTCTCTCTCTCATGAATATAATTTTGAGAGCTGATTTTAACAGTAAATTCTCTGTCAATATTTGACCGGCGACTAGACGTCCGGGCACCGTTCAGAGTATGTTCATTGGTTTTGAGTACCACTGTACTGCTTACCTCTGGCATTTCTATAGACTAGAAACCCCCAGATTAATGCAAAAGTGTCTTTGAATGTGTTTCTTGCCAAAGCTGCAAATTGACCATGCACCCACTCGCTGTCACAACTGGTATAAAATATCACTTCCCGACCCGACCCGCCCCCTGCACCCCCCCCCCCCCCCCAAGCCTTCGCTAACGATGTCCTGACTGACACACGGCTAACAGACGTGTTTCACAGGACTTGAACCTTTGCCTAGTGCAAATAAATGGCGGTTTGTGATCAATGCTACACCTTCATCCATCAGGCCGAACACTCCCATGCATGGTCATTAGCGCCATTTCCTGTGTGGCTGCGAGCTCCAGCTGACTAAAGACTGGATGCGCGCTAATACAATCACTTTGCTGCCGCATGCTCACTTCTGTGCCATCTCCACATGTGGCCTCACAAAATGGAGGCGCACAAATGGAACTTCCTCATGATTCATCCGTCTGACTAACTTATGGGAGACGGACAGAGAACTGGACCATCTGATGATTATTTTTCGATGAAAGGGGGAGTGGGTGGGATCAAGGGGGTCTCGGGAATCATGCGGCAACCCGAGTCTTGCGTGGATCTGTTTGTCGACTCGCTAGGGAGACGTCTGGTTGGCTCTGATTTGTCCTTTTTGGATTGATGCTAGTAGCACGTTAGCGTTAGCTCCCCGAAGTCCGACCGCGTGGCAAATTTGTTCTTTGATAGCGGTCATGGCGCTAAAAACGACTGAAAGTTTAACCAATGAGGTTTCTGGGGAAACCAGTGGCAGTCGGCGGTAAACAGCTGATTTGAATTTTAAGATGGCAGATTGGTGGGAATGTGTTATGTTTTGCAGTTGAAATGAAATCCTTTGGTCCTCATATACTTGGAGTTGAGAGTTAAGGAATGGGTGAAAAGGGTGGAAGGAAAATGTTTGATGAAGATAAATTGTAAGGATTTTGATGTAAGGATGAACTTTGTTGCTATTTTTGGGTCTGGATCGGAATGAGTCATTCATTGAGGCGCAGCTTTTATATCCAAGTACTGTTTAATATCTAAGTACTGTTTAATATCTAAGTACTGTTTAATTTCTAAGTACTTTTTAATTTCTAGGTACTGTTTAATTTCTAGGTACTGTTTAATATCTAAGTACTATTTAATATCTAAGTACTGGTTAATATCTAAGTACTAGTTAATATCTAAGTACTGTTTAATTTCTAAGTACTGTTTAATTTCTAGGTACTGTTTAATATCTATGTACTGTTTAATATCTAAGTACTGTTTAATATCCAAGTATCTTTTTAATAGCTAAGTACTGTTTAATATCTAAGTACTGTTTAATATCTAAGTACTGTTTAATATCTAAGTACTGTTGAAACCAGCTCTCAAAATTATATTCTTGAGAGAGTTTAATATCTAAATATCTCCTGTTTTCAACAGTACTTAGATATTAAACAGTACTTAGATATTAAACAGTACTTGGATATTAAAGAGTAATTGGATATTAAACAGTACTTAGATATTAAACAGTACTTAGATATTAAACAGTACTTAGATATTAAACAGTACTTAGATATTAAACTCTCTCTCTTAGATATTACCACTCTCTCTGTCATGAAGAACTAAGACATTCTGATATTTATCAACATAAATAGATCTAAAGTGAAAAATGAAAACAGTGGGAATAAGCAAAGACAGTGATTTTAATAAACCTAATAATAGTCCCAAATCAATTATAATTAAAGTATTCAATTACTAGTTCCCTAGCAACCCAAAGACCACCAGGGCCATCTGTTGCTTCAGCAAACTGGCCAACCAGCAGGGAGGAATTCCACCACGTTCCATTTTTCATTTCTCATTTTTATTTTTACACCAACCAGTAAAAAAAATAAAAATTGACGGAATTTGTGCTTCTCCAGAGTGCATTCTCTTCAATAATTAATAAGTTTTTTTTAAAAAAGTCATATTTATCCCAACAAATATCCTACTCTATTCCATCGGGGGTCTTCGGCAAGATGCTAGAAAGACGTTAACTTAAACCAGCCAAAGGTTAATTGCGTTTATGAGGGAAACATGCCTTAACAATGTATGACCTTTGACCTTGAAAGCAATTCTACCTCCTGTTGTGAATAGAGTGGCCATTTTGTGTCACGAACATGAACGCATCGCTGCTTTTATTGGATACTTTGACCAAAATAACTGCCCGACCATGTTTTTTAAAGCATCTAGGACATCATAATCCCGTCATTTTGCGCATGGGTGTCCAACATGCGGCCCGTGGGCGTCTTCTATCTTATTCGTACCGTAAAATCCCATTAAAATCTTTGTTTAGAGCCAAAATGGTGGGCTCCATCTTCTATTTTTAGGCTTTTTTCGCTATGCTACTTGATAAAAAAGTGCAAAAAAAATGTTATTAGCATTTTTTTGTAGTTTTGGAACCTTCAAGTTGTTTTTAACTCACTATATTTATCAGGTGTTGGCATTTATGGTATTGTTTGTGAAAAGGAAGGTGTTATTTTATGTTGCCCATCTGTTTTTTGTGGGAAATGTCTATGCTTATCACTCAAGGACGTCAATAGATCAGATTTTTTTCGACTGTTGTGATTGGTATTTTTGCACCAGATGTTCAGTTGTCATAAATCCATGCCCTGGATTGCTTTGAAATTGTAATAGCAAGTCATTTTATTTCCTTAACGCTTATTTTCGAGGTGCAATTAGCAATTTGCAAGATGTTCTTGAAGTATTAAATCTTTCTCTGACTTTGTCTTATAATATTTTTGGCAAAAGTAGACCATTACCCCCCCAAAAATGTTATTTTTTGACTTTTTTTAGTGCCTTTAGGGAAAACAGTATATTATGCCTGTTATTTTCCCCATTAAAAGAAAAAAATACAATTTGCATCGTTGGATAAGTGGTTAGCGCTTTGGCCTCACAGTTATGGGCTTGTGGGTTCGATCCCGGTTCAGCCCTTCCCGTGTGGAGTTTGCAGGCATGTTGCATGGGTTTTCTTCGGGTACTCGTTTACTCCCACATACCCAAAAAATATAGGGTAGGGTAATTGTATGCTAAATTGTTGCTAGCTAGCTAGCTTGGCTGACCACCAATTTGGAGTTTTACCCACCTGGTGCTCGTAGATGGCTGGGATAGACTACAGCACCCCCATGACGCATGTGAGAATAAGAAATATAGATAAAGAAGGATATAAAAATTATTTAGAATGGTATTATTTTAGTATATAAGCTGATATATGTTTATTGCTGCAGTTGATAATGGTGTATGGGTTTTTGGGGGCGTGGCTATCTTTTTTTAACCTTATAACGGGTTTCTATTGGATAGGAAGAGACAAAAAAAACAACATTTGTTTTGTGGTATTGTGAAGTACTCTGCATTAACTCCCCTGGACGGGTTAAGAACATTTTTGTTTATGTTAGCTTTTGTGTCTTTCTTCTACCCTGTGTAGCCCCGCCCCCTTTTCCCCAAGCCCACCTCTTGCGGCATTCATCTGCAGACGCTGGTGTTCAAGGGCCAAGCGGCCCCCTTTGGGACCTCAATGGACGTTATTAGTAGTCTGTAGGGAAATAAAATGGCCCATCTGTGGAGGTCCTGATGAGCCGGGGTTACATTTAGGGGAGGGATTTACTCTGCTTGGGTTAGAATCCCTGGATCAATATACATATAGAAATGGTGGTATACCCCCCCCCCCGCCCCCATAGAAGCCCCCTCCTCCGCCCAAATGCACCCAACATGGCTTCTTTGCATCCTTATTAAATTTGTAGTGGGGCCACATCTGGTGACAGACATCTTTAGAACAAAATCCGGAGGGAAGAAGGCGGGGCTTGAATGGCTTGGGTGGCGTTTTAATGTGCGTTTGCACGCGCCGAGCATCTGTCACTGTCTAATTGGGGGGCGTCAGGTGCGAGCGAGGGGGGCCGCAATACGTCCGCCCACAACATGAAATGACACGATATCTTTATTTATTATCACACGGCTGCCCCCAGGTTTTTTTTGGGGGGGGGGGGGGGGGGGGGGGACCGTGACCAGCCTCCCAAAAGATCGCCAAGCTGGGAAAGGCAATTGTGTCCTTTGGCAAGTTGCTAGCTAGTAGCAATGTGGGATATTGCCATGACTGCATGGCAGTGAAGTTTAGCACGGGGCTCGGAATGGCTCCCGTTTGTTGAAGGGGATTGGGATGTTAGGGGGTGGACTAGCCCAGGAATTATTTATTGGCTGGTAGATTTCGTGCATGAAATCCTGAGTAGATGGTGGTAAATTGCGTGACCGGACGTTTGGTCGCCGGTCTTTTGGTGACAGACAGTTTACTGTTGAAACCAGCTCTCAAAATTATATTAAAGAGAGAGAGTTTAATATCTAAAAGAGAGTTAAATATCCAAGTACTGTATAATATCGAAGTAATGTTTAATATCTAAGTACTGTTCAACATCTAAGTACTGTTTAATATTTAAGTACTGTTTAATATTTAAGTACTGTATAATATCCAGGTACTGTTTAATATCTATGTACTGTCTAATGTCTAAATACTGTATAATGTCTAAATACTGTATAATTTCTAAGTACTCTACAATATCTAAGTACTCTACAATATCTAAGTACTGTTTGATATCTAAGTACTTTATAATGTCTAACTACTCTTGAAACCAGCTCTCAAAATTATATTTATGAGTGTTTAATATCTACTGTTTTCAACAGTACTTAGATATGAAACAGTACTCAGATATTAAACTCTCGCTCCAGTACATTTTAATATTTCTTAATCCATTCCTTTTTACTTGACTTTGTACTTTATACTTGTTACTTTAATGACGAGTGATGAGTATGTTAATACTTTAGTCCTTTTTTCTGTTTATGTTTCATATGTACTGTTAACGGATGCACTTTTTTATATGTATCGTATCTTGTGCTGACCCCGCCCATCTGTCACATTTTTAAAGTCAATATGGCCCCCGGGCCCAAACCTTTGCCCACCCCTACCCTAAATCATCAATCATATTGCTATCAGGCAACAAAACTAAGGCTATTTTCTTAGTTTATTTTATTAATCATCTAAGATTCATCCCGTTTTGTTAGTATCTGTCGTCGGTATCTATTTACGTCGAAAATATTTTCCCATCGATACACCATGTTTATTTACTTTCATCCTTCCCATCAAAGCCAACAAAACTGTGCAAGCCAGTTATGATGACTCACCAAACGAGGCCACCTTCACATCCATTTTTCTGCGAAAAAAAAACAGAATCTCTGCCTATCTTTCGAGCATAAAGCCCTGTGGCCGAGTGAGATACTACCCCGGCTGGGCGGCTGGGTCAGGGAAGCCTCAGATTCCCTTTACGCCGTCTAGGTAACGAGAGCGAATCTACCCCAGGAGCCGAGCCGATTAATGAGCGCAATTAAGTGTCTTGGCAGTGCGATTGGGATCTTCTCTCCAGTCACTTTGGTGTTTCTAAATTACACTTGAATGACTAGATATAGTGTCGGGCAGGAAATAGATCGCCCACGCGGAGAGAAGCCAGTCGTTGATGTTACGTCATTGGCCGCAAATCTCGTCTCGTCGGCTTCCTGGTCTGTAATAATCATTTTACAAATAGAGGAAGATGTTACGACAAGGGATCGATCGGTTTTTCGCTGGCGGGTTATGGGGAATGGAGACTGTTTTGTCGTGAACCCAATTCATAACCTGGACCCTTTAAGAAACCTCATGGGAATGATTGCCATTGAGTCAGTCACAAGCCATCTGCAGGGATCTGTTCGAGTCTTGATAGTTTATTTTTGAGTATTTTTTGATAAGATGCTACCCTTTTATTTGTGTATAAAAATTGATGCTAATAGGACGTTAACCGATGGTGCTCAGACTGTTTATTAAGTACTGTTTAATATCTAAGTAGTGTTTAATATCTAATTACTGTTTAATATTTAAGTAGTGTTTAATATCTAACTAGTGTATAATATCTAAGTACTGTTTAATATCTAAGTACTGATTAATATCTAAGTACTGATTAATATCTAAGTACTGATTAATATTTAAGTACTGTTTAATAAGAACTGTTGAAAACAGTAGATATTTAGAGATTAAACTCTCTCTAATGAATATAATTTTGAGAGCTGGTTTCAACAGTACTTTGATATTAAACAGTACTTAGATAGTAAACAGTACTTAGATATTAAAAAGTACTTAGATATTAAACAGTACTTAGATATTAAATAGTAGTACTTGGATATTAAACAGTAGTACTTAGATATTAAACAGCACTTATATATTAAACAGCACTTATGTATTAAAAAGTACTTAGATATTAGACAGTACTTAGATATTAAACAGTACTTAGATATTAGACAGTACTTAGATATTAAACAGTACTTAGATATTAGACAGTACTTCGATATTAGACAGTACTTAGATATCACACAGTATTTAGATATTAGACAGTACTTAGATATTAAAGTCTCTCTCATGAATATAATTTTTAGAGCTGGTTTCACCAGTAAACACTCGACCGGCGACCTAAAGACCGACGACCAACCGTCCGGTCATGTAACCAATGACCCGGTGACACTTTAAAAAAAGTGAACCGATGGCTATTCACAGCCCGGAATGAAAAGTTTCCGACCCCCACAAAAATAGCATCGGCGCCTGACGTGTACACCCATATTTTGAATTAGCCGGCGTTGTTACAAGCAAATGGCTTAATCAATGAATAAATAAATAGCGTGCGGCATCTGTCTGTTAAACACAGCTGATTCTGCCTCCTGCCAACTCGCGTGAGTCAATCTTCCGCCGTATGGCAACAGCGGCGGACATGCCGGCAAGCTGCTGTCACTCACCGAGCGGCCGCCATGCTCCAAATGGACTCATGATGAATATTCCACATCCGCGGAGAGAGTTTTTGAGTGACAGCCACGGCGCCGTTCGTGTCCGGTTTCCGCCGATCAGGGGGAAAAGACCCCCAGGGCACATTTTCACTAGAGAGCAGAAAAAAGAGAATAAGTAAAATTGGAGTATTGGTATGCGCTGTAAGGTGTAGGAATTCCTACGGTACCTGAAGAAAGTCTTGTTATTTCTTGTTTTGGCATAAAAGGGCTTGTTTTTTTTTGACAAAATATTCCTAAATTTTTAAGACGTGGTCAGTTTGCAGGGCGGATGCCATTTTGGTTTTTAGTAAATATTTTAAATACTCCTTAGATAGGATTGTATACCTTTTAAGTTATGTTTTTATTGGTGTTTATACATTTTTTTAGCATTTTAAATTGGGTATGTTGTAGAAAAACTTAGGAATGAGATTTTTTTGTGTGTTTTTTTTGTAAAACCGATCTGGTTTCGGCCATTTTGGCTCTAATCTGGATTGTTCATCGTCAATTGTCATCATAAGATACGATACAAATAAAAAAGTGCATCCGTTAACAGTACATATGAAACATAAACAGACAAAAAGGACTCAAGTATTAAAATACTCATTACTCATTAAAGTATAAAGTACAAAGTCAAGTAAAAAGTATTAAGAAATATTAAAATGTCATTTAAAAAAAGATAGAAGGGCTTTAAAACACACAAAAAATAATAAGAGTGGACAGAGCTACTGCAACTGACGGCGCCATCTTGGGGAAAAAATATTTGGACAACATCGGCGGGCCAGATTAAAAAGCCTAATGGGCCGTATGTGGCTCGCGGGCCGTAGATTTCCCATTCTTTCGAGTGTTTTCATTTCAGCCATGCTGTTATTGATCGTTTTGTCGGGAACAGCTCGTGTTTGTTTTTTTCCATTTTGTTTTTTTGTCATGGATTTTTTTTTGAGGGAGGTTTGACATCATCGGGCTGGCACGTGAATGTGATGACAACACTGCGGAAAAAAAAAAAAAAAAGATGGGTGTCCTGGCGAAAAAATAAACATGGCAGATCATGCCATCTACAATTATGACAATGAATAAAATGCAGGCTTGACTGTGTGTTTTTGAAGCGGCTTATTAAATTACCCTCGGCAATATATTGAAATGACCTGCTGTGCTAAGTGGGATGTTTTCAAGCTCTCCACGTGCTATTCAGGAAAATGACTCACTCACATTACAGCAATATTTTTACACTTATCCCTTGATTATTTTCATCAACTGTTTCCTTCCTACATAAAATGCAGTCTTGTTTTTGGATTAAAATTTCGTAGAATGCTATTTTCTACCAGAAGAACAAAAGATACACAAAAAAAAAAGATGGGTACTGCATCGACGTTTATTTTTTATGAGAAAAAAATGTTTTTTTATTGCTCTAGAGCAGATGTGAGCAAACTATGGCCCGCGGGCCGAATCCGGCCCGTTTAGGTTCTTTAATTCGGCCCGAATTTTATATTATTTTTTTACTTTTTTACTTTTTTCCCCAAGATGGCGCCGTCACACAGAAGCTAGTGGCAGTAGCTCTGTCCACTCTTATTTATTTTTCGTGTTTTACAGCCCTTCTATCTTTTTTTAAATGACATTTTAATATTTCTTAATACTTTTTACTTGACTTTGTACTTTATACTTTTGACTTTAATGATGAGTGATGAGTATGTTAATACTTTCGTCCTTTTTTTCTGTTTCCGTTTCATATGTACTGTTAACGGATGCACTTTTTTATATGTATTGTATCTTGTGCTGACCCCGCCCATCTGTCACATTTTTAAAGTCAATTTGGCCCCACCTGACCGCGCCATCTTGGGGAAAAAAATAAAAATAATACATTTGGACAACGTTGGCGGCCGGATTAAAGAGCCTAACGGGCCGTATGTGGCCCGCGGGCCGTAGTTTGGCCATGTCTGACCTAAAAGTACAGTATGTTCTCTTTCCCTTAATATTTGTTAAAGAAAAGGGACGATGATACGTCACCCTCCACCCCAAGCTGGCAAATTTGCGGCAGTTGGAATCATCACACCCGTCTTTTTCTCTCTCTCTTGTGGCGGCTTCTTCTTCTTAATTAACACTAACACCCCCCCCCCCCCCCCCCATTCAGGAAAGTCTGTGTCAACTGGAAAGGGAAGGAAAAATGAATGGGGCGACATGTGGCTAAAAATGGGAAAGCGCTAAAAACAAAATAGATGATTTTTTTTCTATTTTCTCACTAATCTCACACTGCGGATTCGCATCTAGCCTCTTTGGTGTTACATTATTCAGTGTTTGCCGAGTGAATTCTCAATGAATCCAGACACTACCTGAGGTTTCCCTGTAAGGATTCTAGAACCGTTCGTTGTGCTATTTGGGTTCAAAAAGTCATCAAGTTTTCTGAAATTTTGTACATTTTAGTCTTTGTTTTGCGCTTGTATTATCGTAAAAAACTGTGGTTTCATTTAGACTAGTTTTTAGTGCAGGATTGTCCAAATCTGGTTGGTTTTTGGGTTCATATTCATGTCAGGTAGGATGGACTAGTTTATTTTTGGCTATAAAATGACGCTGAATGGGAGGAGCCAATAAATGTTCCATGCCAAAATGGCGTCACGCCGTCAATGGCCCTGAAATATGAGTATGCATAGCCAGTTTAAGTGAATTGGACCGACCGATATTGTGGTCAATGGCAGGTAGTGAGTCAGTTTTGTGTGATTTTCTGGTTAATTTAGGGTACTTCCAGGTCCAGGTCAATTTAGGGTACTTACAGGTCCTGGTTAATTTAAGGTACTTGCAGGTCCTGGTTAATTTAAGGTACTTGCAGGTCCTGGTCAATTTAGGGTACTTACAGGTCACTTCATGTAGATTTTGGAGCCTTTCCTATTAATTTGGAGGATTTTCTGGGCTACAGTAATCCCTCGATTATCGCGTTTATTGTAGACTAGATATAAACGTAAAATCGCAAAGTAGGGTCACCCCTATTTTAAAAAAATAATAAAATAAAAACATTTGTCCTAGTAGCAAAGGGAGGAAAGGGGAGTGGCTTCTGTTTGCGAATTTTACCGTGTATTTTGAATTTTTTTCTTAACTTAAAAAAAGTGTATATATATATATATATATATATATATATATATATATATATATATATATATTTTACTTCACTGCTGAGTTCTAGCAGCAAGAAGAGGAAAGGGGAGTGGCTTCTGTTTGCAAATTGTAGTGTAGATTTTAACATTTTTATGTACTTACCAAAAAATATATAATTTACAAAAAAAAATTTGCCCGGAAAAAAACGCCATGTAGTGAAGCCGCACTAATCGAGGGATTACTGCTCATTTTTGTCCATTTCCAAGTCACAGCTTTGAAAGAAATATGTGCAACTTCACACAGATTTCACTCTATTCGAATATGGTTTTGGTTTTGATTTGTTATGACATTTGATAAAAGTCTTCCACACGCACAAGTGGCTTTGCGCAGCGTCCTGAGATCCTCAAGTACAAAAAACAGATGAACATGACGGCTCGTGTTTTGTTTGCTCTTTGTTTTTTTACCCATCCTTTTTTTAGCCCTGTTTTGAGGAAGCAGTGGTCCGTGTCTACAAAAGCTTGGCACGTCCCCCTCTGCCGCATCTCCCAGTGGGATTGCACGCTGTCTCTTGCTTAATGAAACATGTGACACCACCAGCTAGTATATGAGACTTTGGGGAGGATTAAGCCCCGCCCCAACTTCCCTAGTCGCCCTTTCAGCTTTCAGGGCGACCCCATTCATCCCCTAAAAATGAGACACCCCACCCTATGTAACCCCCATTCAATCCATTTAGAGTACAATTTAGAAGGTAGAGAGTCCGGGGGAAGAAAAAGGAAAAGTCACGCTTATCCATTTCAAGTTCAAATGTCTTTCTTATTGTTTTGTGGGGCTTTTTAATGAAAAAAAATTCAACTGAAAAAAAGATTTTTAATTTTGTAAGTAGTAAGTACTTGAGCTTATGACTACTTTTTTCATTCTGACTCACAAATGCTTGTGTATATATGTGTATATATGAGTATATATTTGTATATATATGAGTATATATGTGTATATATGTGTATATATGTGTATATATGAGTACATATGTGTATATGTATGAGTATATATGTGTATATATGTGTATATATGAGTATATATGTGTATATATGAGTATATATGTGTATATATGAGTATATATGTGTATATATGAGTATATATGTGTATATATGTGTATATATGTGTATATATGTGTATATATGTGTGTATATATGAGTATATATGAGTATATATGTGTGTATATGTGTGTATATATGAGTATATATGAGTATATATGTGTATATATGAGTATATATGTGTATATATGAGTATATATGAGTATATATGTGTATATATGAGTATATATGTGTATATGTGTATATACACGAGTGTCTATATGTGTATATATGTGTATATGTGTATATATATATATATGTGTATATATGTGTATATGTATATATATGTGTATATATGTATATATATATATGTGTATATATGTATATATATGTGTATATATGTATATATATGTGTATATATGTATATAAATGTGTATATATGTATATAAATGTGTATATATGCGTATATATGTATATATATTTGCCATTTTTGCTGTATAATCTTTGGCTAGTCCTAGTTATACTCACTCGCAATTTAAAATACGATATATGTAAACATAACTGTTGCTTTTTGGAAAAAACTGATTATGACAAGGGTTTATAAATATATAAAACTTTTAAAGATATAAATACCGAAAAGGCGCATTATAGTCCAGACTATGCTGAATTAAATTGTGCTTACATCCATCACCTTCATTTGACTTATTTCAGGATCAAACACCACAATTCCAAACACGTCATTTTACTTCTTCCAAACTCTAAAAAAAAAGGACTACCCATGATTGGCGGACATCCACAATATTTTTCTCCACCGGTAAAATCCATTCTACTGAATGAAAGACAGCCGCTAAACAACACCGTCCGTCTCCATTGGCTTTTGTGTCAAGTTGAAAAGAGGGTTGTGCCGTAATGCCCCCACACACTAAATAATGAACAAGGCCCCGCGAGTCAAAAAAAAAAAAAAAAACAGAAAACGGGAAGCACAAACCTTGACAGGCGACAATCTGTCACCTTCTCACACTTCCTCGGGGGAGGAAACAAAGATGTCCGCCTTTGAGCCGTTTCAATTTCTTTCCCCCCCTTCACTCTTCAACAACCCCCTCCCCCTATAGTGGGGGGAGCTCACACCCCAAAAGTACTCGCCTCCTTAGCTTTTTCTCGGTGTGCGGCGGGAACATTGTTGACGCGTGGCTGTCCCTCCTTTTGTGAGTATGGTTGCTATGCAACATGTCTCTGATTAGGTTAGTTGAGCTCGGCTTGCTTGCACGCGTACGCACGCCGTCGGATCGCAAACACGCCGCCGCACCCTTCCTCCTTCTCCCGCGGGACGCCGCCAAGGCCGGAGGAGAGAGATGATGATTATAATGGGGGATGTGGAAGGGGAAAGTTGAAGGTTTTTGTTGTTTTTGGATGTTTTTTGGAGTTTTGATCAATTTTTTTGTGGGTTTTTTTTGTCCGTTGGCATGAAATACTTTCAAAGTTTGGTTGGTTGAGTTCAAGGTTTCGTTTTTGATGAAAGGAGGGTGTTATACAAAAACTTTTGAGTACTTTGTGTGAATTTGTTCGTCGTGTCGTATTTGCTGGACTATAAGTCGCACTTTTTTCATAGTTTAGTTGACTTAATAGTCAAGTGCGATTTGTTTTTTTCAGTTTTTTTTTTACTATGAAAGACTTTTTGGTTGCTTTTTTAAAGTGAAATTTATGTTGAAAGATGATTGTTTAGCCCGTTTGTCTGCATTCTACTATTATTTTAACGTGTTTGTTTTCCGATCACATGAAAAAATGCTACTTTTTTTCTTCTTATGCAAATTTTGTGAGAAATATAGTCCAAAAAATACAATTCTTAACTATTTATTCTTGATTTGAGTTTGCATATCTGTGGGATAGGCTCTAGCACCCCCCACGACCATTGTAAGCGGTTCAGAAAAGAGAAATGTTTTAGCCCGTTATTCAATAAAGTTTTAAGGTTGCTAGCTATTAGCAGCTAACTGCTAATCACAACCATAACGAAGAAAATTGAATTGTTTTGTGTTTGAGTTCAATTGG
The DNA here is from genome assembly GCF_051989575.1 of Stigmatopora nigra. Taxonomy (NCBI): domain Eukaryota; kingdom Metazoa; phylum Chordata; class Actinopteri; order Syngnathiformes; family Syngnathidae; genus Stigmatopora; species Stigmatopora nigra. The sequence continues at coordinate 13,152,617 of NC_135516.1, forward strand.
CATTGAAACTTTATCATTTTTTCTAAGTTTTCTTTCATTGGCTGTATTTTTTGCCTTCTTAGTTGAATTCAGTTTCATTTTTTAATCATAAATGATGTTTTCAGGACATTTTCACTGGTGTGGAGGTGTTGAATGCTTGAATGGGAGTACTGCTACTCAAGGTTTGGCCCTTGGAAGTGGATTTTTCTCAAGGGTAAGTTCACTTTTTGAGAGTTTTCAATGTCTGTTAAAATTCTGTAATGTATTTTTGCTTTTCTTTCATTTCATTGCTACATTTCAAGGCTCATTCAGGCAATTCCAGGTCTTTTCAAGGTTTCATTTCAATAGTAAATCTCATTTTTAAGGTTTTTTTAATCGAGTACAGTGTTCCCTCGCTACTTCACGGTTCAACTACCGCGGATTCAGAGCTTCGCAGATTTTTTTGGAGAAAAAAAATACAAATATTACATTGAAACAACATATTTTAGTTTTTTTTGTTATAACATGAATTTCACTCTCTCTAACCATATTCTATATGGTGTACTGTATACAGGGGGGTAATTTTTTTTTTACAAAAATTAAAAATAAATAAATAAATAAATAAAAAACAAAAAAATAAACAAAAAAATTTAAAAAAAATTGAATTAAATTCAATTAACTTCGCGGAAATTCACTTATCGCGGGTGGTCCCGGTCCCCATTAACCGCGATAACCGAGGGAACACTGTACTTTACTTTTACAGGTTGGATTGATGAATCAATTAAATGAATTGTAGTGAATCCTTCATTTATTACTTTGAAAATTTCAATTTAGAAATCCACTCCCAAAAAAAAGAAACAAAATTGGCGGTATTGTTGTTTACAAAAATTTATTCATACAAATCTTACAACACTTTCATTGACATTGAGCAAACGCAAACCCACCCCCCGCCACCAAAACAGAAGGACCCCTCCTTTATCACCCCCGGGGGTTCACGTTGCAACAAAAAAAAACACATTTTTTTCCTATTTACCATTAATTAAATTCAACATTGAAGTAAGGCGTTTGGCGCTTTTCAGCAAAATCACAACAGGCATTGGTCACACCCCCCCGCTACCATCACTATCCTCCATTTTTTTTTTTTTATACGGATGCACATAAAAATGATGGTAACGTTGGACTTTTTTATTTTTTTTCAAATTTGAATATAGAGCAAAAAATAAATAAATAAATAACATCTCATTATTAACAATAACAAACACTATTCATTGTGTATACAATGTTTACAGACAAGGAAAAAACACCCCAAAAAATCATGCACACGTACACCCGGGCGCACACATTATTCGCTCATACATTCAATTTTTTACTTTTTTTTTTAAATATAGAGATATAGAATATATTCATGTGTACATATTTCAACTCAATGAATCATTGGTCATGCTTGGAGAGAAAAAACGGGCTAATTCTACTACTTTTTTGTGATCAAAAACAGCAAAACTTTCAATATAAGCTAATGGACTTGCAGCATTGTAGGGCCACTGAAATTGCCATTTGTCACTTGTGGCGATTTTTATATCTATCTATTTATATATATATATTTTTTTTTGTAATCTAATTTTTTTTTTTACATCGAAGCGAGGCACCAAAAAAGCTTTCTTGCAACTTTTGTCTATTTAAATGCAATCCACGCGCTCAAAAAATAAAAACAATCACGCCACATTAACGACGACTGGGCGGAGCCAAATTGGAAGGGGCGGGGCTAAGGGAAATGAACGTAGGATGAAGTCGCTTGAACAAAAAAAAATAGGGGTGCTTGAGAGTTTGGACATTTTGTGTTTTCGGATAGAAGGATTCCCAAATTGGAGTTTAATTATGTTAATTTATCATTTTTTTAAATTGCTGTTACAACAGACTAAGATAAGATAAGGATCTAAACCCAAATTTTGAGCCGAAAACAATGTAAAGGAATTTTTTGGAGTAAAAAATCACTAACTTTTGACGTCAAGCCTTTGTTTAACCATAAAAATAGGTCAAAAAACGTAATAATTAATTTAACATTTCAGAAAATGATCCAAAATCATTTTTTGTTGAATACTAAAATTTTGGAGGAAATTTAGAGCAGTATGCCAATCATCTCTTTTATGTAATGGCTCACAAAATTCTATTTTTAACTAAAAAAACGTTTTTTAAAGCATTTTAATTGTGATTTGCAAAATTATCATTTATAAATGAGCTAAGGACACGCCCACGGGCCTTATGTTTGACACCAGTAGTTTAGTAGGTAGTATTGAGGACCTTTTAATGGATAAAAAAAAGGCTTTTAGAATAAAAAGTGGAAAAAAAATCAACTTACAAAAACAGTTAATTTCGTAAGTAGAGCTACTATTATACGTAATGTAATAACCCAATGATATTTTTGGGATGCCTTGCTCAAAGCCACGCCACCATTTTGGGAATCCCTGCTATGTGTACGACTACACCCTTGACCTATAATCATAACAGCATGCAATTTTAGAAACAAGATTGCACAAAATTACGAACGAGTTAAGTTAGCTTTTGCCCTGCACGGCAGCAACAACACAACCCAAACGCACCTTCCATCGTCAAAAAAACCCACACAAACACAATTACAGACACACAAACACACACATCTTGTACACACAACATGTGCAAGTGTGAGCAGCATTGAGGCATCAAAAAAAATTGAAAAAAAAGTACTTTTAAATGAGGTTTTTAACGCACATACACGCACACCCACCCACCCACACACACACATACATACATACACGGCTATGTAGCATGCTAACCGCTTCTTTGGGCCTGTTTTTGTCCAACAAACAAACAACACTTAAAAAAATAGCTTACAAAAATAAGTGTAACATTCAATACTTTGATTGTCTTTTTAAATCTATTTATTTTTCTGCATATATATATTTATATATATGTATAGATACCTTTTTTTTTAGATTTTTTTCTTGTTCAAGCGCATAACGTTGAAGGTGCACAATAAGGATGTGATTTTTTTAGGTGTATTCTATTGTAAACATCTTGAAACATGAAAATTAAACATATATTGATTGGTCCATGGGCGGTGTAGTTTAACCCTCCTGTTATATAGAGGGATTTTTTGGGGGGGCATTTTGATGCTAGGTTATGTTTAATTATATTAAATGTTACAAATTTGAACTTTTTTTTATATCACTTATCGCTCCGTGATGAACAATTTCATTGCGAATATGTGATGTAATTGAAATAAATTCACTTTAAATCAATTAGAAAACATGTCCAGAATTTGAAGGGCATTGAATAGGAATTAATATCATCTGAGTATTTATTTTGCAATTTAAAAAATGTCAAATAATCTATAGATAATTGTATGTGTATATAAGTATGTACTATGTATATTTTTAAATGTGTCTAAGTATACATGGGCAGCGATACACGTTCAATCCATTGGATATATATATATATATATATATATATATATATATATATATATATATATATATATATATATATATATATATATATATATATATATATATATATATATATATATATATATATATATATATATATATATATATATATATATATATATATATATATATATATATATATATATATATATATATATATATATATATATATATATATATATATGTGTGTGTGTGTATACATGTGTGTATATTTGGATGTGTGTGTGTGTGTATACATGTGTGTATATTTGGATGTGTGTGTGTGTGTATGTGTGTATACATGTGTGTATATGTGTGTATATTTGTATGTATATATGTGTATGTGTGTATGTGTGTATACGTGTATGTATATATGTGTATACGTGTGTATATGTGTATATTTGTATGTATATATGTGTATAACTGTGTATGTGTGTGTATACGTGTATGTATATATGTGTATACGTGTGTATATGTGTATATTTGTATGTATATATGTGTATAAGTGTGTATGTGTGTGTATACGTGTATGTATGTGTGTACATGTGTATATATGTGTATGTATATGTGTGTGTGTATATATATGAATTATTCGAAAGTTTTGAGACGCCCCTAAAAATTATATTTTTTATATACTTCCAATTTGAGGGCTATAGAACAGGAGGGTTAATCCTTAAGTGCCTTTCTGAGATTTTTGCCCCAAAAAAATGAAAGAGGGAGGGTGAGGGAGAAAACATTAATATTAATAAAATATTCATTTTAATGGCTTAACTTCATACATAAATACATGATGTCGAGAGACAACATATAGAGGCGCAATCCACGTCAACGATGGGCGGAGGAGGGCACATTTGCTGTGTGTGTGTGCGTGTGTGCGGGAGGGAGGGTGGTCTTAGGTTTAGGGGGGTGGGGGGCGTACTTTTTATATACTGTATACACGTTCAAAGTGTGGTCGAGGGGGGGAGGGGGGCGGTTTGAACTACAAATAGGCGAACCGGCGTCCTTTAGTGCGCACTCTCTGTCTGTACCTTCGTCCCAGGACGGCTGCCAGGTACTTTTGGACGGCCATCTGCTTCCGGTAACGGCTGTAGCTGTCGGTGAAGATGCCGTCCGAGTGTCTCTTAGACAAGGGTTCAGCTTCATCCTCCGCGCTATTATCTTCACTACTAAAAAAATAAAATATAAAAATTAAAAGAAAAACGCGAACACAAAAAAAAAACATTTTTAAAAAAATCTTTTATTTTGAAATTATTTACTATTAAACGCCATTTCCTACGAAAAAAATCTAGCTTTACGTTTCAGGCCTTATCAATAATTCATTCTTAGGCCGATTTACGATTCTAACTTGGAGTCAAGGGAAGAAAAAAAATCAATTTATGGATTGATTACATGAATATTTCACCGATGTGACAGCAAAAACACAAAATTAAAAAAATATGGAGACGATGTTTTTTTCGAATTGGGGAAAAAAACGGGAAATTAATAAAAAAAATGAGGCAAGACAAGGTGGGTGTGCAGGAAACCCTTACCCTGCGCGCATTGTCATCAGAGAATGCAGATAATGCCGCGTAGTTAACTGACCCAGGATCTCCCTCAAGGCTCTATCTAATTCCTCCTCAGCATGCCTTTCTGCTCTGAGGTGCCAAAACATACATAGATCGTCAGTGGAAGAGCAAATTAAAAGAATATGGAGGAGTAAACGTCCAAAAAATAATGAAAAAAAATAAAAATGACGAGCATGGACATTAAAATTGCGAGCAAAATGACAGGAGAGATGTAGAAAATGAAGGTTTTTTTTAAAAGGGGGAATTAAATGAGGGTTAATTAAAGTAGGAGGAGAAATACCTCTTCTCGGTAGGGTAGAAGAGTGTGTATGCACCACCACCGCCGTCGTCGTTTAAAGACGGGGCGCTTCGTAAGGCGAGGTGGTCGCCATCGAAGCCCAACTCGCCCAACGAATTTCCGTCCTCGTCAAACGCGTCGTTGTCCAGCCTACAGGCAAAAAATGAGGAAAAGGTCCAAAAAAATCAACCAAAAACTCAATTAAAACGTTTTTTTGTATCTATTTATTTTTTAAAACCCCAAATTTTAACCCTAAAGTAATAAAAAATCCTTCTTTAGCCAAACAACAAGAAAAAAAATGAAAATCAATCAATAAAAACCACGCCCAAGACACAAAAATGTCTCAAAAGGGGAGGAGTTTTTCCCTTTTTAAAAAATAAAAAGATAAATTTAAATCTATGTTCTTCCTCTCCTTAGTGACGCACCCCCTCCTCTTCCTCCTCCTCATCCTCCCAAGGGTTATCCATGTCTCTTTTATGTTTAATACGGTTTCGGGGGGTCTTCACAGAAAGGGTCCCACAGGACAATATCTAATTTATGCTATTTTTCCGACAATTTTTGGACAAAAAGACACCCCCAATTGCACTTTAACGACGCATGTTGTCCTCCCTAAACGAATTAATCTCAATTTTGTAGGGAAATCTTTCAAAATAATGGTTTGAACCTACCTGATTTTAGGGTAACTAAGTCCCAAAGGGGTGCAGAAGACGCCATAGTGCATTAAGATTCCATAGACGAGCAAGATTAAAGTGGCTTTGCTCGAACCAGCCATGCTGTAACGGCACAAAAAAATAGTATTAATTAAGAGTAGGAATAAAAAAATAGAAAAAAACTTGGTCAAAAAAACTCGTGCAGGGTAAAGAGGATTTTTTTAATGCTTACTTTCGTAGCCCTGGGATGCGATCCGGGCGCGGTTTGCCTGCTCTGGTAGTGCTCCTTTTGCTCTTTATGTCCTTTTTTTTCTTCCTCCAGGTGAGAATAACTCTCAAATAAAAATAAAAAAATGCACGATGAAACGTGCTGTGCCAAAGTGGAGCGATTTGATTAAAAAAATTAAAAAAAATGAAGAAGTATAGCAGCAGCTCCGCCTGTGTGTGGATCTCCGTGAAACTTTTTGTATGTCCCGATTGCCTTGGATTTGATCTTTAAGTATCCCTCCTCCTCCTCCTCCTGCCCCGCCCCTACTCATTCGTCGTTCTCCCTCTCTCCAATAAGTCACGTTAAGGATGCTACGGACGTCATCAAGCTTTCCTCCTGTAGGAATATCATGGGAGAGTTACTTCCTCGTCTTGGTTGTGTTCGTCACACGTATGCATGCATTTTTCTCCACCCACCGTGCAAATAGCCTCTAGAAGTTTTAGGGCAAACTTTTAAAGCTTTCAGTTATTTATCTAAGAGGTATATTGGTATTATATAGGGACAGAATTTCGTTTTTTTGCCTTTAAAAGTGATAGAAAAATGTTTGTTGATTATTTGTGGGTTTTTGGGGGGTTTGTGCACTTTTTTGTGGAATTTTATTGGAAAATGGTAATAGTAATAGTATTTAAATCAATTTAGACGTTATGGATTGTTGTGTTTTGGGGTTTTGTAAGGAAATTATATTTAAATGCTGGATTAAACTGTGTGATTTTAAAGGTTTTTTATTATTATTTTGTTGATGGGTTAGTTTCTCGTCATGTTTATTGTTATTAATAAGCTTTTGAAAAATGTTTTTTGATGAATTTCAAAACAATCATGATACGATTGACCTCAAAAATTATATTTATCATTTTAATAGTTAAAACCAATGCCAAATTACATTCATTTATTCACTGTAAATCCTTTCCATTTAATTTTTTTATGATATAATGAATCCAATCCGTTATTATACCCTTGTTTAATCACCAATATTTTCATATTTTATTCAATTTAAATGTTTTTAAACCAAGTTTCATGTTTCAATTCATGTTAAAAATCCCCCTATTGTTTTATTAATGTTTAAAATCTGCTTTTTTTCATGTATTTTTTCCAGGAACGGATATTATAACAATACAGAAGAAAGTCATGCTGTGTAACATGAGACGACATGAAGTCATCATCATCATCATCACCAGTAAGTTCAATTAAGTGTTTTATCTGGAATGGGAAGAAGTGTGTGGGACTAAAAGCCATCCCACTGCCCCTAAATAATGAGCTCATACCCCTTGGGATTCATTTCTCTTCAATTTCTCAGAATTTACGTTGATTTTTCCTCCATCTTTTCCTCTAATATTCGTATCGCCACTTTAATGCGAGGAATCGTGTTGGATTTTGAAGGTATTTGGCCTTTCATTCATTCATCCAGTCACCGTGTAATCGGATTGGAGCAGGCCTTTGACGCAGAGGGTTTTTCTTTTTTTTTCTTTCCAGAAACGTTTAGTCGTGTGAATCATCGGCCTTCCATTGACGCGTCAAAAAACAACACTAAATCGCATTAATACTTTTTCTGGAGGTCATTATTTCATTCTAATAATTCACTCATTTGGATCGAAGAGTATAAGGCTACCTTGATTGTTAAAATGGCCTTGTTTTCTTGACAATTGGGGTCTTAATCCCACTTGGAAATCGAACAGTAGCGACCAAAGTACGTCATCAGGTACAGTATGACGTCATAAGACGAAAGGGCAGACGCTAGGGGGGGTATGAGGGGGGTTTGTCATTTTCTCCTCGACCCTATAACCGCTCAACTTGTCTGCGAGTTGGAATGCACGCACTAAATACGCACACGATCGTGGGACGAAGACACGGCGCCACCATCAGGATAAAGAGGGCATAGATGGGAAAATGGCTGATTTGATAGATAGGTAGATCTAGTATACGTCCTTTATTTTATATTTTATGTTGATTTGAGGACACATTGTTTTGATTTAGGATGAGGAAAACCTTTAAGGAGTATGGTTTAACTGTTTGTGAATATTTAAATGTTTCTTTTATCTTAAATTTGCCAGCAAAGTCATTTTGTATGTTCTCTTTTTTGGCACTTATACTTGCGACGGCTAGAGGGCGCCAGATGATTGAGTTGGAAGTCAAGTGTTTTACCATCCCAGGTACAGCTATTTCGCGAGTGATAGTTATGATAAAGTATATTTTTTTTACAACTTGGTTTTGAGTTTAACCGATTTTAATTTGTTTTAGTGGAAATTTAAAGTTAATAACTGAGTGGTGACGAGTTTAGGGTGTTGCCTGTCTTTTGCCTGGTGAGATGGGATAGGCTCCAGCACCCCGTGATGAGGACTAGAATTAACGGTGTTGAAAATGAATGAATTGATGAATGAATACATGAATATTTAAAGTATATAATTATTGTAGGTCAGCATATTTGGCGAAAGGGAAAGAAGATTATGAGGCGTTCAATGTTCATAGAAAAGAGCATTGTCCTTAAATTACAATTGAGTTTATCAGTGCCTTGCATTTAGTCCGTGTTTTTTAAAGATCATTGAGACTAAATTATGATGAATTATGATAGGGTGTCTTGTTTTTTCTGTTAAATTCGCAAATAAATTATGGTTTTGGACCGCTTTGGTAACGGAGCACCGGAATGTACGAATTTGAAGTAAGCACGTGAATGCATCGTGATTCCCTCTTTGGCCCTCGCTGGTTAGCCCGGCTATTGTCGTGTTGAGACAACTCACGAAAAGCACGACCCATTTTAAGGACTTTTCCTCCGACTTTTCCTGCTATTTTAGGTCAAATGGTCGCTTCAAAGTAGCCCAACGTCTATTTTTGAAGGACTATCTCTGGTTTTGTCACAGACGGCTCACTTTGCGCTGCAGGCGGAGGAGTTAGTAGCGGTCGGCATGGGACGGACAACTGAGATTTGATTGTGTGCGTGTGTCTCCCCCACTTTTGGGACGAGAAAATAACAAAAGGGACGACATTAAGACGCATGTAGCTGGAATACGACTTTGTTCAACTAGCTTGTTAAGAGGTAAGAGTCGAGCTTGCCCACTGGGGCAAAAGTCTTCGGAGAGTGCGAGTCAAACGAGGCCTGGTAGTTTTTTGTATTGCATGACTCACGAAAAAAGTGGAGAAATTTGTAGTTTTTGTGTGTATTTAAGGACCGGCCTGTTTTGTAGTTCTTTTTGCCTTAACTAAAACTCCTCCAAAGAAAACTAGAGCAAATTTAACGCTTCTGAAATCCAAATAACACGTTTCCCTAGCAAATAGCGTGAAATGAACGGTAAATTAACACGCTGTAGTTTTATTTTTTTACATAAGGTGTCCTATTTTACATTTTCACAACTACATTACTCACATTTAGGCGTTTTAATGTATTTGTGCTTGTAACCAAAGGCTTCCTGTTATGGGGTAAATATGAGTTCTGTCATAAACTTTTTGTCAGTTGTTGTATTGCTTTTGTTTGTGCACGTGTGTCAATCAAGGGTATTGATGTAGCTATGTTATTAGCATGTTTTCCTTGTGTAATAATCATGGTTCCTCTTCCTGTGTTTGGACACTACAGTCCCAGGGTAATCCTCCATGTTAATCCATCTGTCTGTGTGTGTATGTGTGTGTTGTGTAATTCTCACTTGGCTGTACTGCCTTGTTACACACAAACACACACAACACACACACACAACACACAGCTGGACAATACAATGAGGCGAAAGGGGTTAACAGGTGGTACTCAGTCGGTGTCTTGGATTTAACCAGGTCTGGAGGATCTTCTAGTCCAGGGGTGGGCAAAGTTTTCTGCCTGGGGGGGCCACATTGACTTTAAAAAATGTGACAGATGGGCCGGGTCAACACAAGATACGATACATATAAAAAAGTGCATCCGTTAACAGTACATATGAAACATAAACTGAAAAAAAGGACTAAAGTATTAACATTAAAGTACAAAGTAATGTAAAAAGGAGCCAATCATGTCCAATCAGCCTATTAGGCATGTTTTAGGAAAGTGGGAGGTAACCAGAATACCCAGAGAAAACCCACACCGGCCTGGGGAGAACATGCAAACCCCAAACAGGTGAACCGACCTGGATTTGAACCCAGGTACCCCACCGTGAGACCAAATGTGCTAACCACTAACCCGCCGGGCCACCCATATAAAGTCATATTTTAAGTTTTAATGATATCTAATAACAAGGTAATTGTTGAAGTGCTTAAAAAACAATATTTGGGTAATTTTACATGATATTTTTAAGTGCATATTTATTATAAAAAATATTTATTTGAATGTATTTGATGTTTTTTTTATCATTTCTTTAACAAATACTTAAACCTCATGCCCATAGTTGGCTTGGCTAGGCTCCAGCACCCCCCGCGAGCCTTGTGAGGATAAGCGGTTAGAATGAATTTACATCTTGTAAGCTACACAAAAAAATACAGCTCATTATATACGATTTCATATCCGTAAATACACTATTACCCAAGTTAGTTTAATTTTTAAAAAATCATTGAAGATCTGAGTATGTGTGTATCCTGTCTAAGAGTACTGCAAATGTTGTAAAGAAGCAACAAGGGTGTACTTTGCTACATTAACGCCGTGAAGATGCCTCTGCAGGTGGCCCCGGATGTGTGAAAGGAACTCGGAAGGAAGTCCGTCCTCAGCTTGCAACCCCCCGCCCCCCACTAGCCCTTACACCCCCCCAAACGAACTACCACCGGCACCTTTCTTGGTGATTGGCAGGCAAAGAGAAGACGCCTTAGAACGCGTGCCAGGGCGATTACTGAGTTACGCTTCATTGATGCTTGTGTTTTTCCCCCCCAAGGATGTCATCTTAAATTTCATCCTTGAATGAAGTGTGGTTGTTGACCTCGTGCTAATATGCTAGCGCTGTAAAACAAAAACAAAAATACTCCGGAAGTCAGTTTTTACTGTACTTTGGGAGTACAGTAATCCCTCGATTATCGCGACTTCACTTTTTCGCAGATTTACTACTTTTTACTAATTTTTTTTTGTTATTAATTTATTCAAAAATGTGAAAAAAACTTTCTGAAGCCACTTTTGCTACTAAAACTCAGCACTGTATGACATTTTTTAAATTATTTTAACACTGAAGAAAGTCATAAATTGGATCCCAGATCACTTCATTGGTAATTCGTTTCAATAATGCAATTTTTAGGGAAAAAAATAACATTTTGACCAGATTTTAAGTTCTAAGAAAATAATGTATGTTCTGTAAGACTTAATTTTTATTAAGATAAATTGCTGAGCTATCATTTTTTGTTCCTTATACACAGCAGATCTTCAAAACAAGCTAACAAAATATGGAATCGACCCTAGCTAACCGCTATATATAGAAAGAGCACTAAATATGTTAAACAGATGTGCTGTAGCCCACATCCTGCCTGCAGAAGCAATGATTGTTCATTTTTTGACTGAAATATGACATTTCCATTATTCCGACTCATGGTTAGCATGCACATGAATATACATATAACCATAATTATCAACTTTGACATCATACTTTTCTTGTGTTATCTAAAATTTGAGTTAAAAATCCTGGCCAATATTTTCCTTAGTAACATTCATCAGTTATTGGAGATAATTTGGTTAAATTATATTCTCAAATTGACGATTTTAATGTCGTTTTAACAATACGGCTTATACGCAGATGCGACTTATATACGAGAAAATACGGTAAACTTGATTCTTTATTTTGTAATGAAATATTACAGCTTAGCTTTGGTTTAAAATGGTAAAACTCCAAGATTAAAAAGCATGTTTTATCAATTGTGTATCAAAAATATTACAAAAAAGAACAAAAACATTAAATACTATGTTCCTAAAGCTTAAATAATCATTAAAGTAGACTTTTTGAAGGGGAAGCTGTCAACACTACAGCCACTACTACACTTTGACATGTTTATCTAATACTCGTGGGAAGAATGAGTCACAGTAGTCGTTGTTACTGCCTTCAAGTCCTTCAAGTTCAGACCAGATAAATGTGAGGGTCTCGTATATCAATGAGCAAAAGGGGTCTTTGGTGTTCTTTTTTGTGTGGGCGCTCTTAAATCTGTGTCAGTGAAACGGCCACAGGCGACGAAGATCCTGTTTCCGCCGCAGCCTTTTGTTTGTAATCAAGTCACGGGAGGTTGCGATTCCGCCAGTAGCGAGCGACCATTTTTTTTAACACTACTTGGGCCTGGCTAGCTAATGCTAAAATGCTCATTGACAAAAGAAGGCTACTTGTTTGTTTTTGTTGTTAACCAGCTGGGTTTTACAATGGGTCATCAATTCTTGAAGTGCTTCCTGCTTTTAAGTACTGTGTTTTTTTTGAAGGGTTGGCAATAAGTCTTTTTCTGTAATGTTGCCAAATTTTGTTGTTGCATAGTACAAAATGCTACTAGAAAATGTGGCTTCTGAGGAATGGAAAATATTTTTTGTTGCATTCTGTTTGGGAAAAATAGAGATGGACTTGGATGGTTTATTTTTACTGGCATGAAGAATGATTGTTGAAGAATATTTTGGGATAGGACAACGAATCATAGATTTAAAAAAAAAGTTGTTTTTGTAAATATTAATTGGGTGACCCAAAAAAAAATGTGCAAAAACTGACCATATTTTTTTTAAATATACAGTATTTGAGCCTTATCTAGTCCCTGACAAGAGATTTTTAAAAAGTTAAGTTTTTGTATATATGAATTTGGTGACCCAAAAATTGTGCAAAAACTGACCTTTTTTTTTTTAAAAATACAGTATTTGAGCCTTATCTAGTCCCTGACAAGAGATTTTTAAAAAGTTATGTTTTTGTATATATGAATTTGGTGACCCAAAAAAAATGTGCAAAAACGGACTATTTTTTTAAACATACAAAAAAACAAGTTTTTTTACAGATACAGTATTTGAGCCTTATCTAGTGCTTGACAAGAGATTTAAAAAAGTTAGGTTTTTGTACATATATTAATTGGGTGACCCAAAAAATGTGCAAAAACTGACCGTATTTTTTTAAATATACAAAAAAACTGACCACATTTTTTTTTACAGATAGATACAGTTTTTGAGCCTTATCTTGTGCTTGACAAGAGATTTTTAAAAAAGTTAGGTTTTTGTATATATAAATTGGGTGACCCAAAAAATGTGCAAAAACTGACCGTATTTTTTTAAATATACAAAAAACTGACCATATTTTTTTAAATATAAAGTATTTGAGCCGTATCTAGTGATTGACAAGAGATTTAAAAAAGTTAGGTTTTTGGATATATACATTTGGTGACCCAAAAATGTGCAAAAACTTTTTTTAAATATACAAAAAAACTGACCGCATTTTTTTACAGATACAGTATTTGAGCCTTATCTTGTGCTTGACAATAGATTTTTTTTAAAAGTTATTTTTTTGGATGTAAAAATTGGGTGACCCAAAAAAAATGTGCAAAAACTGACGGTATTTTTTTAAATATACAGTATTTGAGCCTTTTGTAGTGCTTGACAAGAGATTTTTTTAAAAGTTATGTTTTTGGATATATAAATTGGGTGACCCAAAAAATGTGCAAAAACTGACCATATTTTCTTTAAATATACAGTATTTGAACCTTATCTAGTGCTTGACAAGATCCCTTTCTTCCCTTGTTGTCTGCTTTCAGGTTTGAAGATGGGTTGTGTGCGGAGCAAAGAGGACAAAGGCCCGGCTCTAAAGTACCGGCCAGATAACACAAACAACACTCCGGTCAATACCCATCTGGGCCACTACGGTCCTGAGCCCACGCTGATGGGCCACTCGCCGGCAGCCAAGACGCTCAACAACAGTTACAACAGCCACGCCTCCGCGCTGACGCCATTCGGCGGCGCGTCGTCGGCCATGACGCCCTTCGGGGGGGCCTCCACCTCCTTTACGTCGTCGGTGGCTGTGAGCAGCCCCTTTCCTGGTGTTGTCACAGGTTAGAGTCGTTTTTTATATCTGTCATTTTTATGTTATTACATTATTTTAATTGCACAGTAGTACCTCGACATATGAGTGCCCAGACATGCGAGCAATTTGAGATATGAGTACAATTTTGAGCAAATTTGGGGAATATTTTGAAGGGAATATAACCCTCGAAAAGTTGCATCTGGAAATCAGGGTGGAGGCGGGGCCAATAGAACCAACCCAGGAGAAGAAATATCACAATTTTAAACAAAATTAGTATTAAATTTAGTGTAAAGTTAGATTAAACTTATTTTTCAGTGTTCCAGGTTCATTTAAATGTGTTTTTGTTATGTTACGAGCACGTTGCCGTGCAAAAAATCTTTCTTAGACAAAAATACAGACAGTTTTAGATATGTTTAAGTGTAGTTGGGATTTTGTCTTTATAAACAACATTTTGTAAAATCATTAGTGGGCTTTTTTGCTTAAAATTCTGAATCTAGTTGAATTTGCTGGCATTTTCCTACACTGAGTGATAAACAAACAAACACGCACTGCTCTTTCTAAATGCCGTTAGAAATATCTGTCAGTCTTGCGTATTTAATTTCCATTCAAAGATTTGTAAAGCAACATTAAAAGCATCATAAGATGTTTCTGTTCATAATGACACTCCTTTGTTTCCCCTCCATCTCGCCTCAGGCGGCGTCACATTCTTCGTGGCGCTCTACGACTACGAAGCCAGGACGTCAGACGATCTATCTTTCGACAAAGGCGATCGCTTCCAAATTATTAACAATACGTGAGTGCCATAATGCTTTTTGTTTATTTGTTTATTTTTATCCAAGCTTATTCCCCTGCTGTGTATGTGTGTTTAATCCCCTTTTCTTGATGCTGAAATCTGTCTGGGTTAATGGGCTTCTTTGATTGGACCATCTGGTCTCATGACATTCATCCTCTTCAATTCTATAGTGTTTCGTACAGTTGAGTCATGAAATAGAAGTTGTTCTTCTACAGACAGGTTGTTTAGCATGTTTGCTAGCATCGTAAATCCAACTGAAACCGTCTGTCTTTTCCTTGTAGGGAAGGCGACTGGTGGGAGGCTCGTTCCATCAACACGGGACAGAAGGGTTACATCCCCAGCAACTACGTGGCTCCTGCCGACTCCATACAAGCCGAAGAGTGAGTACGCCTTATCCGTAATGGTCGCTGAGCCCGAGAAGCATTTTTCTGTGGTTACACAGCCACTGACACTCATTTACACATACAGAGACTGAACAATAGTAACCCGTGTTGTGGTATCTACTGTATGGCTACAAACATGGGCCCTGTTATTATATGCAAACATCCCCAATGATTATCCTAAACAATACCAGAGATGCATGTCTGGAGTGTTGCACAGTAGCCAAAACATTTTATGAAAAATGCTGAGCTAGGATTAGTTCCGTGATCGGACGTTTGGTCGCCAGTGTTTTGGTCCCAGGTCTTTTGGTCCCTTTTGGTCGCCGGTCTAATGGTGACAGAGTTCACTAAGTACTGTTTAATATCTAAGTACTGTTTACTATCTAAGTACTGTTTACTATCTAAGTACTGTTTCATATCTAAGTACTGTTTACTATCTAAGTACTGTTTCATATCTAAGTAGTCTTTAATATCTAAGCAGTGTTTAATATCCAAGTACTCTTTAATATCTAAGTAGTGTTTAATATCTAAGTAGTGTTTAATATCTAAGTAGTGTTTAATATCCAAGTACTGTTTAATATCTAAGTAGTGTTATCTAAATGTCTACTGTTTTCAACAGTACTTGGATATTAGACAGTACTTGGATAGTAAACAGTACTTAGATATTAAACAGTACTTAGATATTAAACAGTACTTAGATATTAAACAGTACTTAGATATTACACTCTCATGAATGTAATTTTGTCTTGTACAAGGCATTTTTCTGGAATTTTATTCCGTATTTGTTTTTGTTTTAGTAACAGAAACCATTGAACTAATGTAAAAAAATAAATAAAAATGCATGTAGTATTTTGTACATTACAAATGGCTTATGTTATTTCCACAGGTGGTATTTTGGCAAAATGGGCCGCAAGGATGCTGAGCGTCTATTATTACTTCCGGGTAACCAACGAGGTACTTTCTTGGCACGAGAGAGTGAGACTACCAAGGGTAAGATTGACATTTTTGTGCATTTATGTATTACAGGAAAGTCAAAAATTACTATTACTTGAATGTAAAAGCCTTTTTTTGACTGTCTGTCAACATAAGTGTAATTATATTATGTAATTTTCTTTTCAAAGGGGCCTATTCTCTATCAATCCGCGACTGGGATGAAGTCAAGGGGGACAATGTGAAACACTACAAAATCCGAAAACTGGATAGTGGTGGTTATTACATTACAACGAGGGCTCAGTTTGAGACACTGCAAAAGCTGATGAAACATTACACAGGTAGGCAACATCTGCAGATACATACACACAATCACAATTTACAAAAAAATGTCTCAAAAGGTTTCCATCACTTTATCTCTTTCATGGTGAAATGATCTATAACTAACAAATGATCTGAAATATAGCAAAAAGCAGGTCTTACTTTCTCCAGATTTTAATGGAATCCTTGAAGAGCCAATGAATTATTCATCTGAAAATCTGCTGCAGTAATATATATGCATGTATTAGCAAATCCTACTTCTCTCAGGATTAATTTTTTTCTCCTCCTTTGATGCCTGATAGTGCCATAAGTTTCCGCCCAAAAGTAGAGAAACGTATGAGTGTGAGTGAATGCAAAGTTTAACATGTACGGTATTTTCACGTCTGCAGAACACGCCGACGGGTTATGCTACAGGCTGACGACGGTGTGCCCCACGGTGAAGCCGCAGACTCAGGGGCTTGCCAAGGACGCTTGGGAGATCCCTCGAGAGTCCCTGCGACTGGAAGTCAAGCTGGGCCAGGGATGCTTTGGAGAAGTCTGGACGGGTAAGCTAGCATCATCCGGGACCGGACGTTTGGTCGCCAGTCAAATGGTGACTGGGAGTTTACTGTTGAAACTAGCTCTCAAAATTATATTCATAAGAGAGAGTTTAATATCTAAGTACTGTTTAATACCTAAGTACTCTTTAATATCTAAGTACTGTTTAATTTCTAAGTACTGTTTAATATCCAAGTACTGTTTAATTTCTAAGTACTGTTTAATATCCAAGTACTGTTTAATATCGAAGTACTGTTTGATATCTAAGCACTGTAATATTTAAGTACTGTTTAATATCCAAGTACTGTTTAATTTTTAAGTACTGTTTAATATCCAAGTACTGTTTAATATCCAAGTACTGTTTAATATCCAAGTACTGTTTAATTTCTTAGTACTGTTTAATATCCAAGTACTGTTTAATATCTAAGCACTGTAATATTTAAGTACTGTAATATTTAAGTACTGTTTAATATCTAAGTACTGTTTCATATCTAAGTACTCTTTCATATCTAAGTACTCTTTCATATCTAAGTACTCTTTCATATCTAAGTACTCTTTCATATCTAAGTACTCTTTCATATCTAAGTACTGTTTCATATCTAAGTACTGTTTCATATCTAAGTACTGTTTCATATCTAAGTACTGTTTAATATCTCGGTACTGTTGAAACCAGCTCTCAAAATTTTATTCATGAGAGGGTTTAATATCTAAATATACTGCTTTCAACAGTACTTAGATATTAAACTGTCTCTTTTAGATATTTAACTCTCTCTCATGACTATAATTTTGAGAGCTGGTTGCAACAGTAAACTCTCTGTCACCATTTGACCGGCAACCAAACGTCCGAGCACCCCTTTGGATCCAAAAACTGTCTTTCTGATCTGGCAACCCGTAGGTACAGCCCACCATTAGCTCAGAATTTCCAATGATTTAAAATCTGAATTTTTTATTTCCGCCGGTGTAACAAACGTCGGATCGTAAATGAGTCAATGGACCTTGCCGCTAGAAAAGTAAGCACCCGTTTTATAGCCCATGTATATTTAACAGGGAGACATACTTACAGACTGCTTATAGGAGGATTGATAAACACTTTGAGTTATGAACCTCAGCATAGATCTGGCCTATTTATCTGGGAAAGCGCTGACGGACGCAGACCGTTTATGCACTGAAAGGCGGGCGCGTACGCTAATGGAAGGTCGTCCTCCTACGCTTCACTTTGCCGGCGCGTGCTGCCTTGCTCGCTCCGTCATTAGGCCCGCGGCAAGCCTCGACCTGTAAGTGTGCAATCCCAGGAATTCCTCCGCCGTCTTTTTTTTTCATTTTTCTTTTTCTCGATGCCCTCTTCTAGTTATTAATCCCTCGGTGACTTCACTTTTTTTTAAATTCCAGAATGTTAATCACTACACCTCCTTTGCGATAGGTTCTCGCCACCAGGCGGTTGCCATTATTGGCGCCCTAGTTTGCGTGATTCATTCACGGCACCCTCATGACGAAAGACATGGGTCATTGTATGTAAACAGGGCGTGAGTAAGTGGCTTTGGATCAAATTATTTGGGTGGACAAGTTTATCGGCTATTTGCTAAATCATGATTTTGATTTTTTTTATAGCATCATCTAATCTGGAACGCATTTACAACACGCCTCTAAAAAGAGGAAGAACTTTAATTTATGGGACTTATATAATGACTATCTACAGCAACCTCAACTTTTTCGTCCAAGAAAAAAAAATCAAAGTAGTCCAAGAATTTAAATACTTAGAAATCACTCTTGACTCTAAACTGGTCTTCAAATGAGAGATAAAAAAACATGCTAAATAATATATATATCAATTTGTCCAATTTTTGGTTCATTAGAAACAATTCAGCAACTATATTTTGACAGTAATTTTGTCCCAAAAAAAATTCCAACAAATCAACAATGGCTGGCTCTATAGGTGACTGTGTAGTACCCTTTCAAAAAGTATGCTAAATTAGCCAAAACACCATTTTCTGTTGATACCTGGAACTCAATACCAATAAAAAAATGCATGAATTCCCATCTCTGAATCTCTTGGCCAATCATCTTAAGGCTTGGTTTTTAGATGAACTAAATTGCCATCACAACATTGTCTAAAATTGTACTACGTCTTTGTATATCACTTTGTTTACCTTCCTACCTGTACAAGGAACTAAAGATGGAAATTAGCCCTCTGCTACAATCTTACATATTTAAATATATAAGCTCATTAATGTGATATTCCTTATTATACAAATCAAACTCGCAGTGTTATTTGTGATATGACCCAATTTTCTTTTTCAATGCAGGCACATGGAACGGTACTACCAAAGTAGCCATTAAAACCCTGAAGCCAGGTACCATGTCCCCAGAGGCGTTCCTGCAGGAAGCCCAAATTATGAAGAAACTCCGACACGATAAGCTAGTGCCTCTCTACGCCGTGGTGTCGGAAGAACCCATTTACATTGTGACTGAGTTCATGGGCAAAGGTCAGTCGGCAGAAAATTCGTCCTCTAAATGTGCCCACGGGCTGCAAAGTTGTGTGTACAGTTTGTGTGTTTTGAAAGTAAGGATAGCTGAAACACATAACTTCCTTGCTGTTGTCGAAGTGATTAAGTACCATAGTAAATAAAGCCTGAGAGTATTAAGTGCAGACTTTCTTCGGCAGTAGAAATGTTACAACGCGACTCGTAAAATGCCAGCTAGTTCTGACTGATGCACCTAAAAGCCGTTTATCCTAGACTACCGTACATAAATTCTAGGCTCGCAAGTCTCTTAGGTTGGATTTCAATTTTTTATGGCTATGCAATATGTCTATTTACACGGTATTTCTAGTTGCATTAATCCTGTCGTATCCAATGGCTGTAACGGAAGTTACTTTGCAAGCAAACACACCAGGCTGGAAAAACACACAAGTAAATAGTGGTATTTATTTGTATAGACAATTAAATAGAATGAACATCTGCCTATAAATTCTTCCACGTGGATGCAAGTTTTTTGGCTGAATTAAGTGTCAACTCACTTTAAGAACCTTTAAGGATCACCTAAAAATAAAAGGTGGGGTAGATATATATGGATATATATTGATCTATAGATATATATTGATCTATAGATCTATATATACACATATATAGAGATGTATACAGGTGTATACAGGTGTATACAGGTGTATACGGGTGTATACAGTTGTATACGGGTGTATACGGGTGTATACGGGTGTATACAGGTGTATACAGATAACACTCAAAAGTCTAAAATTTTACCCAATCAGTCGGTGCATTTGTAATTCACGATTCTGTAAATGTTGCCGACTGTCTGGGTACATTGCTTGCTGACTCGCTATATTTATTTAGTGAAAAGGCGGACCTGTGCTTATATCATGCTTGACAAAAACCTAGTTTAAAAAAAATCCTGTATAAAAGGGGTTATACGGCGTACACAATTTTAAATGATAAAAAAATGTCTATGTTGATAAGTGTGCTACTATATTTATTAACTCTAGAAGTTGCTATAATACACATCATTCTTATTGCATTTTGGTATTGAGTTTTTTAACTAGTTCTACAATGTCTTCTGTGTCTTGTCTTGCTACTACCACCAAGAAATTTCCCGAATACGGGATGAAATCAAATTCTAATCTAATCTAATCACAGATGACAGATAATTCTGTCCCTAAACTATGCACTATTGAGTAAATTAAAGGCACCATTTGCTTTTTAAACATGTTTTTTCCCCTTCTCAATCATTTCTTAGGGAGTTTGCTGGACTTCTTAAAGGAGGGAGATGGCAAATACCTAAAGCTACCCCAGTTGGTGGACATGGCCGCACAGGTAAAGTACAAATCAAAGATGGGCCTCTGCTTGTTGAGCTGTGAAGGGAACATGCCAGTCACGTCCACACAAGTGCCGAGCGAGCACGTACGCTTTGCTGTTCAGAAATTCACATTTATTTAATATCAAGCTGGCGCTCACCATCGTGTCTCCCATGGTCCGCCAACACTTAGCCGCCCGCGGCGTTAAAGTGCTGTTCATCAGAGCCAGTTAGACTCCCACAACGCCTCCTTCTCGTGACACGTTTTGCTTTCACTTTGCGCTCATTCATCGCAGTTGAAATTGAGACTAAAGATGAAGGGGAGGGGCTTTAAGCGGGTGTAGCCAGACATTTTTTTTTTTAATCATTAAGCTTGCGTGAACATGATTAGCCTGAGAATTATGCTCAATTAAAGTTGTCATGTTGAATGCGATGCTAATAGGTTGTTGGACATTTTCTCATTTAAAATGAATGGGAAGTGTTCATCTTTAAAATGTTGTCGTTAAATTATTTGTTATTTCCATTCTTTTCCATTATGAATTTGTTATTTTTTGAGCTTGTTTTTCATGGGCTGAGTTGCTACAAGTTAGCAATTAGGCTAGTTTTTTTTTTTATGTTATTCGGATTAATGACTAAGTAGTATTTGGAATATATTGGCTTAAATACATTAAAACAGCGGATGGTGCAAAAATGCATCTTTTAATAACTCATAGGTCTTGACGGTGGAAAAATAGGTTTTAATCTGTATAATAGTCATTTTTTAAACTGACTTTTAGCGTATTTATGGATTATAAGTCACACTTTTTTATAGTTTTGCTCTGTCTACGTCTTACACTCAAGTAAGACTTAGGTTGTTTAATTTTTTCACTTTGACTGCCACCAGCTTATGTTTTGTGTTTTTTTTCCCTCAGTTATCACCAAAAATTGTTATGTTATATTTCCAGATGCTTATTTTGTCTCATTTATTACTTTAAACGTAGATTGCGGACGGCATGGCCTTCATCGAGCGGATGAACTACATCCACAGGGACTTGCGAGCCGCCAACATCTTGGTCGCCGACAACCTGGTGTGCAAAATCGCCGACTTCGGCCTGGCTCGGCTCATCGAGGACAACGAGTACACGGCCAGACAAGGTGGGGTTGTCCCCTCCGAGGAATTCTAGGCAAAAAATAAGGAAATTTTCAGAAGCACGGCATCAAATTGTCTTCTTCTTTTTTTTCATTTCAGGTGCAAAATTCCCAATCAAGTGGACAGCGCCAGAAGCAGCTCTATACGGCCGTTTTACGATCAAATCAGACGTTTGGTCCTTTGGTATACTACTGACTGAACTGGTCACCAAAGGCAGAGTGCCCTATCCAGGTCAGCCTCATTTACCATATTTTCTTGCATATAGGCTGTATTTGTCGCAAAAATAATTGAGTGAATCGAGGGTACGGCTTATATACGCACAAATTTGTGACCGGACGTTTGGTCGCCCGGGTGAATATGATTTTCAGAGCTGGTTTCAATAGTAGATATTTAGATATAAAACCTTCTCATGAATATAATTTTGAGACCTGATTTCATCAGTAAACTCTGTCATATTGTCAAACGTCGGGGGCCCAAACGTCCAGGCGACCAAACGTCCGGGCGACCAAACGTCCGGGCGACCAAACGTCCGGGCGACCAAACGTCCGGGCGACCAAACGTCCGGGCGACCAAAGGTCCGGGCGACCAAAGGTCCGGGCGACCAAACGTCCGGGCGACCAAACGTCCGGGCGACCAAACGTCCGGGCGACCAAACGTCCGGGCGACCAAACGTCCGGGCGACCAAACGTCCGGGCGACCAAACGTCCGGGCGACCAAACGTCCGGGCGACCAAACGTCCGGGCGACCGAAAGTCCCGGCGACCAAATGTCCGACTTCTATATTTTGCATTATTTTTACTAGTTCAAAAATAGAGCTTTGGATCATTTCCTATTGATTTTGGGGGTATATCTGGGATACTTCCTTTGCATTGGTCAATTTCTGCTAATTTTTAGCCATTACCAGGTGACTTGCTGTTGGTTTTGGCGCATTTTAAAATCCCTTGTCAACTCATCGGCTGCCATCATTGACGACACGGGGCTAAAAAAAGAGATAAAAAATTGAGCAAAGTGCAATAGTACACACACTCAACCACACAACTCAGAAAAGAGCCAAAATGGCCGCTTCCCAAGCTGATATGCAGATTTTAACCATCCAAAATACGTTTTTCCTAGTGTCCCAATTCATTTCAACAATTGCAATATGGCTCTTTCGTGGTAATGTCGCGAGTGTGCACGTCTGTGAGCGTTTGAGGACAACGTTGCAGCTTGCGCTGATCACAGAGCCGCCATATGGCCGACCTGACCGCCATCTGCTTCCTGCGGCCAAAACGCCAAAAAAAAAACAACCAAAAAAACCTTCAATGTAATTAATTCAACTTCATGAAGGACTTCTATAGTCGTGTTGACACAGCTGCTTGGAAACTTTGCTTTCATTTTTTTTTTAGCATGCTATTTGTAGCATCCAGATATATGAAAGCTTTTGTTTTGCATTTGAGTATACGTAACACCGCCATTGTTTCTTTCCCATGGAAGATAAAGGGACCCCTCACCCCACTCCCACAAAGCCATGTGAGAAATCCACTGTGATTTGACCCTTAACCTCTCCACAATTTTTTACACAAATCCCTTCACCATCTAAGGGACTTCCTGTTTTTTGGAGTAGAAAGGACAAATGAAACATAGAATTATCATAAAATACTCGCAGTGAGACCCTCGTCATATTGAGTGGAGGCAGATGCGTATATTGGTTGGTTGGGAGTTCATCTTGAAAAAATTGTGGCCCCCTTATTGGACAACTATGCATTAAAAGGCCATAAAATAACCCACATGAAACTCTTTGATGGTTTAAATGTGTTTTATATTTATAGCAATGGCATGTCAGCATTTCTGTTAGCATGAACTGAATCGACATTAGCGTACTTTTGCGCCGTTTCAAGTAGCTTCAAATCATTTTTTCAGGAGATGTTTATTGAATGAAAGGGTCATGAACAAAACTACAAGATTTATTATTTGACATAAGAAAGTAGAACTTCAATAACTGAAGCTGCCAAAATGATACTGGACTTTTAGTAAACTCTAGCAGCTATAAGTTACAGTATTATTGTAAACAGTACTTGGATATTAAACAGTAGATATTAAACAGTACTTGGATATTAAACAGTACTTGGATATTAAACAGTACTTGGATATTAAACAGTACTTGGATATTAAACAGTACTTAGATATTAAACAGTACTTGGATATTAAACAGTACTTGGATATTAAACGGTACTTGGATATTAAACAGTACTTGGATATTAAACAGTACTTGGATATTAAACAGTACTTAGATATTAAACAGTACTTAGATATTAAACAGTACTTGGATATTAAACAGTACCTACATATTAAACAGTACTTGGATATTAAACAGTACTTGGATATTAAACAGTACTTGGATATCAAACAGTTCTTATATATTAAACAGTACTTAGATATTAAACAGTACTTAGATAGTAAACTCTCTCTCTGTCATGAATATAATTTTGAGAGCTGTTTTCAACGGTTAACTTCACCATTTGACAGGCGGCCAAAAGTCCGGTGACCAAACGTTCCATCACCCAAGTTTTAGCCAACACGGCACCATTCCATTTCTCTTTTTCGCCCTCCTTGACTTTTGAATTTATGTGAACTTCCAGGTATGGTGAACCGGGAAGTCCTAGAGCAGGTGGAACGCGGCTACCGAATGCCATGTCCTCAGGGCTGCCCCGAATCCCTTCACGAAATGATGCGGCATTGTTGGAAGAAAGAACCCGACGAGAGGCCCACCTTCGAGTACATCCAGTCCTTCCTGGAGGATTACTTTACGGCCACGGAGCCCCAATACCAACCGGGGGACAACTTGTAGACTCGTAAGAGCTTGGTTTCGGTACCGGTGCGCAGACTGGCTATGACACTGTGATCAAATACCAGAGTGGTTAGTCCTCATTTTTTCAACTTGACGGCTAAGATGCAATGACCATTTATACTTTCTTTGTTTTGTTTTTGTTTTTTTTCTATTCACTCAATGATTCCCCTTTTCCACATTCCTCCTTTTTCTCTCCTTAATTTTATTTTGCAGCATGAATTCTTCAATCTTGTTTATTCAGAACAGGTTTTATTTTATTTTTTTTAAATAGTGTGGATGCAAGAATGTACAAAATGTGCAGAGGAAAAATGTATTTTACAAGAGTGACCAGGTAGGTGAATGACTTTGTTGTTTTTTGTTTATTTTTTATAATTTTTGGAATTATTGCAGTTCTTTTCAACCTACCCAAGTGCAAAGAAAATTAATATTTAAAAAAAAATGGATGAACATTTCCTATGACCACCATGTTAGTCTTTTTTATACCCATTATTATTAATAATTCCCAAGTGCTAAATGAAAAATGGGCATTATCTTTATGACTGACTAGCAAGTCTCAACATTTCAGTTTTTTATGCGATATTGAAATAATTCCCAATTTGCAAGAGGACACAAATAATTTTTAAATATTTTTATGGTATTCCCTTGTGATATTTAATGTAAAGACTCAACCTGTCAATCATTTTCCCTCAGAACTATCAATGAGTATTTTAATAATGCCAAAATGCAATGATTTTTTTGTTTATTTTCTTGTTTTTTTTTTTTTTTTTCTATGTTTCTTTTCAAAGTTATTTTTAATAATGCTCAAGTGTACATTTTTCATTTTTCCTCAGATTTGTTTTATTTTTTCATTTTTATCAAAATCTCAGACATATTTTTGCAACAGCTTAACCACAAAAAAACAATATAAAGTGGGATTTATTGTCATAACGTAGTATAATATAAAAAGGAGGGACTTATATTTATATTTTCATTAAAAAAAACAATTTATACATGGGATTAATACCAAAAAAATGTCAATTAACAATGTTTTTTTTGCCCTCCAAATATGGATTTCCCTCTTTTAGGTATGCTGTAACTGTCCCGTGGTGCATGATGGGAAATTAGCGTACGAAAGCCAGCGATTCTGTCAAAAAAAATGTGAACTTTTCATTGTTTTTGAACCAATTAATCTGTTTATTTGTCCCAGGACATCCCAATATGTGATTGATCCTTTAACCTAGGACTTGAACCATTTGGTAGAAAAAAAAAATGTAAACTAATTTTTTTTGTACAGAGAAAAAATAAAAGCTATACCTGAACTGTTGAAAACTGAAATCTTTAAACCTTCTACCAAAAATAACATTTAAATGTTGTGAAAACTGCATTTTTTCTCATTTTTTTATCTATTCACAGGTCCATTTTAAAGTCTGGAACTATGTAGACTGTGGCTCACTCATCCTCTTCATACCTGAAAGGTAACGTGCCAAAAATACTTTAGCGCCTACGTTAAAAATGCTAGCAAATTCCTATGCAAATTCTCATTTACCTGACCATTCCCTTGTACCTATCCAGGGCTTCCTGGGCGACAAACTGGACAAAAGCCGGGTCTTGCAGTTCCAGTTCTCCCGGCACGGAGAAGAAAAAAGGAGCAGAGTCGAGGATGGTAACCTCCACTTGGGTGTCTTTTTCCGACAGATTCTGGTCTTGGCCCTTTGGCGCCACCTACAGGGCAAAGGAATACATTTATAGGAGAATAGCTGATGAGGTATGTCAGTTGAGTATTTGTTTATTTTCCAACATGATTGAGCTGAAAATGTTTAAATATTTTTTTATTTTTTTTCTTGGTTTTAGCTGCAGGTTGAGCTAGCTAATGCTAACAATGATAGCTCGTGTGGACATATTTTCTTAGTTTGTTTACATCTCAATGTATGTTAAAATTTTGTCATCTTGCCCAGCTAGCTTAAAGTTTTTCTGGCATTTTTGTTGCCCAGCTAGCTTAAAGTTTTGCCGGCGGCCATGTTTTGCCTGCTAGCTTAAAGTTTTGCCAGCGTTTTTTGTTGCCCAGCTAGCTTAAAGTTTTGCCGGCAGCCATGTTTTGCCAGCTAGCTTAAAGTTTTGCCGGCGTTTTCGTTGCCAGCTAGCTTAAAGTTTTTCCCGGCGTTTTTGTTGCCTAGCTAGCTTAAAGTTTTGCCAGTGTTTTTAATACGTTTTTGCATTAATATCTGTAAGAATCTTCTACCAAGCAAATATTCCACAAAACTACATTTTCTACTTTCTTAGCTTACCCCGATGATGCGGAAAAGGGACGGGGTGTTAGCCCGCGCCACCCATCCGAACTCGGCGGCCATATTTCCCAGCCAGTTCAAGGTCTCATCGGCATGGCGTCTCGCGATAGACAGGACCTCGTCGTACTGTTCCCGGGAGACGCCCAGCAACTGCGAGGCATGCTCCAGCTCCACCTGCAACTCCCTCACGCTGGGACATGCTAGGTAAGACAGTGGAATTCTTTGAGGGAAATGGATGGGGATATTGACAGGTGAGGCGGGATGGGGCTTGATTTTTTTTTTACCTGTTAGCAAGGACCCTTGGCAAGCTTCGCATTGGTTCTGCAACTGCCAGCATTCGGACGATTGTTTACGCAGATCTCGACACAACTGGCGGTTACGGAGGAGGCGCGGGAACAGTTTCTCTGCTAACCAAAACCAAGATGTCCGATTAGAGCTGGCCCAATACTTCTAAAATCAAATATAAATACAGAAATATGTTTTCCCACATTTATTAGGTCTCTGTTATGACGCAGCTCTAGAAAGATAACCCAGAATTCCCCTTCCCCAGCCACTTCAGCCAACATTTCCTAGGAAATCTGGCACATTCCGAGGCTACCCATGAGACAGAGCGCCTCCCCTCATAGTGTTTAACTGTCCCATGATGACATGCCTTAAACACCTCACCTGGGAAGTGTCCAGAAAGCATCCTGATATGATCCCTAAGCCACTTCATGGCTCATTTAATGCACAGGAACAGCTCCAAGTGCATCAAACTCTCACAAAAACTCCAATTTGCACCAAACAATGCGGTCCTCCCAAGTCTCGTCCACATGTCTCACCCCCAGCTGCCTCGCCATTGCGCTGAAAATGTCATGGTTGCACTGAATTGTTCTGTTTTCTCAAAGTGAAGACACCCTGCCCAAGTTTTTGTTTTGTTGTCGTTGAACTTTTGATGGAATGATTCAAAAATACCCAAAATGATTGACCCTAACCACCTCACCTGTCTTTCTGTCTTCCCCTTGAGGTCCTTGGATGCCATCAAACGCCTGCGTCACCACCGCCCCAAACTCCTGCACCACGCTACGGCCAAAGTCGAAGAAGGACTCCAGCACCTCTTCCAGGCCCACGCCTTGCAGGTAGCCCGAGTCCCGAGCCGGGTCGTTGGGGTCCTGGGTCTCACTCGGGTGGAGGGGTCCGCCCAAAAGAGCCCTGCGAAGCGCCTGATCCAATCCGTCACTCATCTTGGAGGCCAGTGCGGCGCTGCTGTTTGCTAGCGTTTCCACTTTGCGGCTCAGGCGGGCGAAGGCGTCCTGGATCCGGACCACCTCCGCGTCGGAGTCGTCCACGCCCGGGTTTGTCTCCACCGTGGGTTCACCGAAGCTGAAGCGTCTCGAGACGCGGCGGAAGAAGTTCTCGACCTGCAAAAAAAGGTAAAGATCGAGTGCCTGTGTAGGTTTGATGGAATGAGAAAAAAATGAGTCTACTTTAGTCTGGAAGGTAGCAAAGCCTCTGCGGCAGGTGTTGGTGAAGAAGGTTTTACAGGCGTCCTCCAAACAGGGACGGCACTCTTCCCACTCTGACTGCAAGGACGTCCGGCACTGGTCTTCGGCTTCCTGCAGCTTCTCCGTCACGTCTTGCGCCAGTTGTGCTGCACCCTGATGGAAAAACGCAAAGAAAAATATCTAAGTGTCCAAAGGACGTCTCTCATCTCACTGCAGATTCTCCAAATCAGGTGACCCGGACATCCCTAGTATACCGGACGTTTGGTCGCCGGTCTTTTGGTCCCCGGTCAAATGTACTTAGCTATTAAACAGTACTTGGATATTAAACAGTACTTAGATATTAAACACTATTTAGATATTAAACAGTACTTGGATATTAAACAGTACTTAGATATTAGACACTACTTATATATTAAACAGTACTTGGATATTGAACAGTACTTAGATATTAAACAGCACTTAGATATTAAACAGCACTTAGATATTAAACAGCACTTGGATATTAAACAGTACTGCGATATTAGACAGTACTTGGATATAAGACAGTACTTGGATATTAAACAGTACTTGGATATTAAGCAGTACTTGGATATTAGACAGTACTTGGATATTAAACTCGTGAATATAATTTTGAGAGCTGGTTTCAACAGTAAACTAAGTTGACAGTTATGCCCTAGTAAAATGATTTCTCTGTACGGGGTGCCGAAGCTGACCTTTTTCTTCTCCCCGCTGTGCAACAGAGACTTGATGAGATGCTCGTGCTTGCGTTGGTTCTTCCACATCACATCCTTCATCTGACCGACGCCATACAAGGCGCGCTTGACCTCCTCACCCACCGCTTTCTCTCCCGCCTCTGACAACTCTGCAGAAACACCACAAATTCCGTCAAATCCTTTTTCAGGTGAGCAGGACAGCCATTTTTAATAGCGTTTCACATTTGAATTAGAGACACTTCTGGATAATTTTGCATTCTGTGCGGAACAAATTCGATGAGCCTCTTATGCGCCCCCCAATAGATGGCGCCCGGGGCGGTCGCCCACATTGCCACTTGCAAAAACCGACCCACATTATTAGATTAAGTGTCAAAAGTCACCTTTTAAAGCATCGTCTGAGGGATTTGCGTTGTCCGAGGCGCCGCTAATGATCGTGCCCAGTGTTGTCAGGACATGTAGAATGAGGGCGATCTTCATCTTGTTGCCTTCAAGCTGAAAAAATAACAATTATACTTTCTTACACTATGTTAAATTGAGGGTGGAAGGAAGGTATTAAATAGGATTTACATTGATGGCCAAAATCTAACGCTAGAGGGCGCTCATGTGTAATGATTTCAAATACAAAACAATACAGACAGATTTAGTCACGGTCTTTATATATGATATTAAATATATTTAATTATAATCAATAGCAATTAAGTGTTTTTAATGTGTACGTTAATTAGTGTTTTTTTATTTTTTAATAATCATAAAAGATCATTTATGTATTTTTAATTTAGGGAAGCACAAATTAATAAATTGCAATTTCTGGTTAAAATTTTACTAGCCAAAAAATTATTAGAATGTAAAAAATGTTACAAATATTTTTTTTCAAGATGAAAAATTATATTCAATATATACAATGTATATATTATGAGTTTTTCACCTAATTTTTTTAAGGATTTATATAAAAGTGCTACTTAAAAATCACAACAAAATAGCAGCTAGTAAACATAGTGTTACCAGAAGTAAACAACTTTTTATTTCATTCAATTCGAAGTAGTTAAGATAGACAAATGCTGGCCTTTATGAACTAATAAGGATATTAATTTGGCATAAAAACAAAAAGTCTACTTACGTGCTAAAGATTCCCAAGAGAGAGCAAAGGAGGAGATGGAAAAGCTCTCTGTGGATTGTTTGCTACTTGCCAACGCTTCTATATTTGTGCTCTTTCCACTTGGAGCTTGATCCGATTAGCGCAAAGGCTTGATGTTCATGCACGATAATTCCCACACTGCGTGATAGATACTTCAATAGATGCATGTAGTAAACACATTTAAAACAAAGCACATTTAAATTTTCTTAGGGCGATCCATTTTGATATTTGTCTTTTGGTTGGGATTATTTGATTTATGACTTATTTTGTGGGGTTTTACTAGTTCGTTTGACTTCATTTGACATTGTTTTCTAGGAAATTAGTTTTTTTTTTATTTATTTTATTTGTGTTGTTTGTGTGATTTGGTATTTTAATGTTTTAAAAAAATAGGTTTAGAATGTAATTTTTAACCCTCATAAAAATTAAAATTGTTTGCGCTCATAACATAACATGTGGGCTGGACCATTTTTGATATAATATTTAGATATTTTTTTTATTCTAAATGGATAAAAAGAACTGGATTAAAATCTCTGAATATTCATTTTTTTATAGATCTAGATTCTAGAACAATGCTTATTTTAGCTTTTTTTAAATATATTTTTAGATTTTACAAAATGAATTTTAACCTAAAAACCCCAAAAAACGATTAAAAAATGACAATTATTGATTTAAAAAGGGGAAAATCATGAAATATAAAATACATCTATAGTCTTCATATAAAAGCTCTGAATATTCATTTTTTATAGATCTAAAACAATATTTATTTTAGCTTTTTTAAAATATATTTTTAGATTTTACAAAATGAATTTTAACCTAAAAACACACAAAAAAAAACGTTTAAAAAATGACAATTATTGATTTAAAAGGGAACAAAATCATGAAATTTAATATACATCTATACTCTTCATTTTAATTTAATCCTAAAACAAAAAGTCGGCACTCATCATTTACTTTCCCCGGCCACACAAAATAATGCGTTGGGCCAGATTTGGCCCCCGGGCCTCCACTTTGACACTGTCCTACAACTATTACTACTGCGTCTTATAGTGTGAAAACTGCTATATTTTTCAATGGTGCATTGTAATGGTGATTTCTAATGAATGAAAATACTTCTTTGTTTTGTTTGCGACCCACAGACCCACCGAGGGGGGGGCTTTTTCTCCAGCAAGACGGCCAGATGTGCAAACACGTGGTTTCTCTCTCCAAACAGCTTCGCTCACAGACTTTTGCAGCACTTCCTCTCTCTCACTCCCCTCTTGTCTTCTCTCAAACCCCTTTTTTTTCTCCCAAAAAATTGCACTCAGGCGAGTTTTTTGTCGTCGTGTGAGTGCCAGACGGAGATGTTCATGTGATGGAGTTGTTCGTGTGAAGTAAAAGAAAAAATAGCGGGTTTTCTTTGGAGGCACAACCATGCAGTGAGTGAGTGGATGGGAGAAATCGCAAAAAGGCATGATGAAGGGTAAGATTATTTTACATATTTTGTGTATGTACTTGATTGGGATTGTGTGTTAGGTGCATGGGGGGGTGCCGCTTTTGTTTGGGTACACTGCGCGACCTGTGGAATGCGACAGCAACAACTTTCGGCGCACATCTGCTTTCACTTAGTGTGTGTGTGTTGTGTTTTGTGTGTGTGTGTGTGTGTGTGTGTTAAGTACAAGAGGAATTATTATTTTTTTATGCATTGTTAAGCATGTACCACAACTTTTTTGGTACATAGTTTTTTTTGGCATTTGTTGTTTTTTATTTGGGGGGTGAGGTTGTGAATTTTGTTTATTTTTGTGCAGATGGAAAAGAATATTTGTGCAATTTTGATGTTTTTAAATTGATATGTAATGTGTGTGTGGGGGGGGGTTCTTTTTAGACTATTTTTTTTGCTTAGCAGCAAATTTTTGATTGAAAAATATTGATTTTGTCTATTGGCACCAGGTCGGTGGAGCATTTTTGGGGAAAAAAAAACAATTTATATAGTCATAATTGTTCATTATAACTGTTCAATGATGTTGGTTTAAGAGGTTGTTATGATTGAGCTTCATTATTTCTACCTAGCAACAGGGAATACATAGTAATTTTCACAATATGGTCTTAAAACAAACCCTAATGTGTTTTTAACTTTATTTTCGTGGACTTTTTCATTGCATGAGAATTACATTTGAACATATTTTATTAAAAAAAAAAAAACATCTTAGAGCAGTCATGGAAAATACGTTGTTTTTTTCTAAGGTGGACTTTTCTCTCAAAGCATTTATTTTTTTAATTTTAGACGACTTTACGGAAGAGGAGGAGGTGCAGTCGTTTGGCTACAAGAGGTTTGGTGAGTACTTCAGACTATTAAGAATTCTTTCAAAACTGCCCCTTTCCCACAAAAAAATAATATTCAAAGTTTAACCTAATATTTGGATTTTTAAAACAAAGTTTGTCTGTTATAGAACTGTCATAAGAAAACAAAGATTATTGATGTATTTTTTTTTGTTAAATAGGTGGAACATTTAATGGGGCATTTTTTTAGATTTTAGCAGCAAAAACGTCTTAAACAAACACAGGCAGGTGCAAAACAAGCTCCTCTTCCACTTGTACTTTTTTTGTGGATCTTTTATGGTTTCCCCTTTGTGGAAAGCCCAAACATAACAAAATGCATCAGTACAAAACCACACTAGTGCTGGTTGCCATTTGGATGTGCTCCCTTTCCAACCACTAGCCAGAAGGGCTTATTAGTCTTAAATTATTATTATTTTTTGCTTTACTTAGCTTATTAACACTAAAAAAGTAATTTTTATCAGTATTATCATTTATATATTTTTTTTTTTACATAAAATTGGGGTAGTTATTGCTAGTCAACTAGTCTGCCTAGCAACAACTTGTTAGAAAAACTAACTTATTATTTTTAAATAAAGATCCAATTGGAAGAGTTGTGTTTGAGCCACACACTAATTCTACCTAGCAACAAGAAGCCAGACAAACATCTCTAGAACAAGAACAAGTTGTTCTTAATTATTGTGTAAATTTTTCTGTAACATGGGAACAATAATAAATTTGGTAAAAGTACTTCTACCTGAAAAATGTTCCGGGGGAAATTAGTACTGTATATCATGGGGGGGTTGAGTTTTAGGGGGGGTATGATGTCACAGCCAGCCGCACTGTAAATATGTCTACTGCAATGTTGGCTGCCTGTTTTACTTTGAAAGCAGGCAGTCAATCCTTTGTTCCCGCGTCACCTGCGTCATGTTAGTAATAATCCGCCGTTCTATTTTTAGCTGCATCTGGTCTTGCTTAGTCTGCTGGATTATAACAAGAATTGTTTGTTTATAAGCATTCCAAGGGTTCCCCTGTAAAAAAAAATTTCGCATATTTTAGGAATTTAGAATTTACACTTTACTAGGGTTAGGCTCCAGAACCCCCTGCAAACCTTATGACGATAAGCAGTTCAGAAAAAGTGATTGTGTCGTTAGTGATGCCATTTTTTTTTCCTTTTTTTCATATTTGGATGCGTTTCGGGTCAAAAGATTTGATAAATATGAAGTTGCCGTTACACAAGTCGTCAGGAATTTTGTTCCATGTGTGCTAAAGTCTAATAAATGTTCTTTTTTGTGCGGGTTTAAGTAAGAGAACGTTTAAGGGGTTCTCACAAGAGGTTCATTATTGCGGCCAAGTAAGCAAAAAACCTGAGAACTCGCTAAGCCACTTCCTGTATTTTAACATGGGTCAATGCAAACCTACTGTATATACACTGGAGGGGGGGGGGGGTCCAGGGGCGCCAGTCAGTGGGTGTTGCGGCTTTTTTTGAGGGTCCGTGATCCAGCTCTGCTGTGTCAGCAATGTACCAGAAGGGGGGTGGAAAAAAAAAATGGAACGTAGCTTTTAGCGGGCGTTGATGGTTTTCTGTTTAGATTTCTTGGCTTTTATTTCCGTTTGGGGGGGTGGGAGGTGGTTTGGGGTCTAGGGTCTAGGGTCTAGGTATGCGTTAAGACGGAGGGCGTCTGCTTTTGTCAGATTTCCAGCCGAGGAGTCACATTCCTTCCCCGACTTCTGTTTTTTAGGAGCGCCACTGAGAGTGCGTTTAATTTAAAGCGACTTTATTAGCAGAAAAGAATGCTTTCAGTCTGTTACCTATGACCCCGCCCCTTTAGCCAGAAGTCCCTATATATACATAGGCATGTGAGTTTGTTTTCTTTAATGCATACCTGGCAACCTGGGCTAATTGCTCCCCTTATTAATGATTGCAATTACCCTTAAGTGATAAAAAAAAACGTAAAAATGGGAATGTGGCATATTTTTACTCATAAGGTGCACTTAAAATCAGTATGCATTTAATTTAGGATTCTGTAGATGTCGCTGTATGACGCTGATAGTTTGACTGTCTGGGTACATTGCTTACTGATGCGCTATATTAATGTACAGTGGAAACTATCATGCTTAAAGCATGACAATATTAGCCATTTTCTGCTAAGAGTGAGCGATAAGAACTGGGATTAGAGCCAAAATGGCTGAAACTAGATCGGTTTTACCAAAAAAAAAGTACAAAAAAATCTTATATAAAAGTTGACACAATTTGAAATAATAAAATAAAGTATAAAATATTGGAAAAAATGTATAAATTAACAGGTATGCACTAAATTGAAGTCTGTTGATGTCGCTGTATGACTGACAGCTTGACTGTCTGGGTACATTGCTTGCTGACACGCTATAGTTATATAAAGTGAAAAAGCAGACCTTTAATGAGATCGATTTAAAAAAAAAATACTAAAAAAATTCCCATTAAATGATCAAAAACTTAGAAAATATGGGAAAAACGTATAATTGACAGGTATGTTTATGTTCTCTCCCTTGTGTTTTTACATAAAGAAGATTTAGGTTGCTTGCAAATTTGTGGAACGTGACAATAATGATAGTTTATGGCTCGATGGGGGATTGATTAGGCCGAGGGTCCCGGAGGATCCTTTAAAGTCAGTCGCCCGAAAAAGGGCTTGAAGTCAGCCTCGGGTCACTTTGTCAGATGTGACCACTCGGGTTTCAGGACTCTAAATTCTTGGCTTGTCAGTGGAAGTGCTCTGCCCCCAACAGGGCAGCCAACTAGTTCATAGAGAACCTTAAAATGACCCCAAAACCAACAAGAAGTCACCTGGAAAGGCCTCAAAATCAACAGGAACTGAAAAAACAACAAGAAGCATCCCAGAATGTACCTCAAATTGAATAGAAGATCCGAAATTTATAGAAAGTAGCTAAAATGGGGGTGGAAAAAAACAAGTTAACGTCATTTATCGTCAATTTGGTTTCACGTGGGCCATTTTAGATAAAATATTTTGATTTTTTTATGTAAATGGGTTAAATGAATTGGATTAAAAGCCCTGAATATTCCGTTTTTTTATAGATCTAAAACAATGTTTATTTTAGCTTTTTTTAAATAGATTTTTTGATTTTACAAAATGGTTTTTGAGCTAAAAACTCAGAAAATATGGATTAGAAAAATAGCAATTATCGATTTAAAAGGGGAAAAACCTGGAAATTTTATATACATCAGACCGTTTTAGAAATATTTAGATTTTTTTAATAAATTGATTAAAATAACTGAATTAAAATCCATGAATATTAAGTTTTTAATAGATCTAAAACAATGTTATTTTAGCTTTTTTTTAAATACATTTTAAGATTTTACTAAATGATTTTTGAACGAAAATCACAGAAAAAAATTATTAAAAAATGACAATTATTGATTAAAAAGGGGGTAAATCATAAAATTTAATACACACCTATACTCTTCATTTTAATTTCCTCCTAAAACAGAAAGTCAGCACTCATGATTGACTTTCCCGGACCACAAAAAATGATCCGGCGGCCTAAATTTGGCCCCCGAACCACCACTTTGACACATGCTTTATAATTTGCACGATTGGTCTTTGTACACTTGTAACAGGAGACCATTAAATAGAAGGCAAACCGCTTGCTGACGCTGATTTAGCACCCTCGCGCGGGCGGGCCACCCGCGACGTGCGACCGCGAGAAAACAAAAGTGCGGAGCTCGGGTTGGAGGTAGAATATATGGAATATTTTTAATATCGTGTGAAAACATATTACTTGGAGGGGGAGGGGCTTCTCCTCCAACGATGGCCGCATTTCCCGCTAACTGTTGCGCAATTTGCAGACTCTTCGGAGACGCCAAACGTGACCAAAGTCTAATTATTAAAAGGTGCGGCTGAAGGAATTGCCGTCCTCCGTTGGCGTCTAGAAAATGGAATTGGACGCAAAACCACTACTGAGCTTTCTTTGTGTTGCCACGGAAATTTCCACACAGCGACTTCAGTGTTCATTTTCTACCTAAAACCAGAACTGAGAAGTCTTTTCAGTCTTTATGAAAGCCTACAGACCATAATTTAATGTTTTTTACCCCCCTGCCGACCCTCCGTTTTCAAAATTTGCAGCCATAACAATTTCTTGTGATCTCTCAAATTACGAGAACATTTTTTCCTGTTTTTATTTGTGTACGAGTCGGACTGTTTGGGTAAAAAAAAAAAAATGGGACCCTCATTCCCCTTCACTGTCTGCAGGCCCTCATCTTGTTTACACGTTGCACTTAAGTGAAGAGAACAAACCAGTTGGGGGGCTCTGATGCGGCACCCCCCTCACGGAGGTTCTGTGTAAACAAGATGACAGCACCCCCGGTACTCCGTCCACAGCTGGGCTTCTTTGGACGTGATGTTTGGACAGATGGAAATGCCTGGACATTGGACCAGGGACGGATATAAGGAGGGGGGGGGGGGGGGGGGTTTGGTTCAATGGGCAGCCTCCGGGGGGCGTGGTTAGGCGAGAATATATATTTTTCTATTTTATGATTTTATATATATATATATATATATATATATATATATATATATATATATATATATATATATATATATATATATATATATATATATATATATATATATATATATATATATATATATATATATATATATATATATATATATATATATATATATATATACACATTTATACACATATACATTTATACACATTTACACACACATTTATACACATATACATTTATACACATATATATACTCATACACATTTACACATATACACACACATATATACACATTTACACATATATACACATTTACACATATATACACATTTACACATACAAACATTCATACACGTATATACACATTTACACATATATACGCATTTACACATATACACACATTTATACACATACACATTTATACAAATTTATACACATATGCACACACATTTATACACATACACATTTATACAAATTTATACACATATACACACATTTATACACATATACATTTATACACATTCACATTTATACAAATTTATACACATTTATACACATTTATACACATACATATATACACATATACATTTATACACATTCACATTTATACAAATTTATACACATTTATACACATTTATACACATACACACATATATACACATATATATACATATATACATATACACGCACCACTCATACTCACAGATGTTTGTGTATGTATATGTATACACATAGATACATAGACATAAATGTATGTACATGTATACATATGGTTGCTCCTAACATTCAGCCATTTGTTTTGTTAAAAAATATTACCAGTGATGTCCGTCCATGTTGGTCAAATTCCCAAGTATTTTCCAGGTGTCACTATTTGCATACCCATTTGACCGTGTTTATCTCCGGCCAAATACACGCTTGAATATTTGGGTGGATGTTCTCCGGCAGTAGCAACAACATTAAACACATGCTTTTCCTGTTTACATCACACGTTTAAGTAGAAACATGACATATTTTGGTCCTCCGAAAATCTTAAGGAGCCATGTGGAATTATTTCTCATATGGTGGACACATGCGGCGTAGCTTGTACTTTTTATTGTGGAAAATATTATTTTTTGCTCCATCGCCAGCTTCATTAAAAAAAAGCATTTTACATTCATTCCAATTGGAAGCCACACTCGTCGTTTCCAGTCCCAAATGACTTCATTTGTCAATTCATTTATTTTACCCGGGCAGGAATCCAGGAAGGCTCGGAGTGCACCAAATGCAAAAACGACTGGACGCTGCGAGCCGCCATTGTACTTCTCTACATCCTCTGCGCCCTGCTCACCATCGCCGTGGCCGTCCTCGGCTACAAAGGTCAGTGATGGAGACTCGTTGCGATTTACGACAGCCGACGTCATTCAAGTTTATGGCTGGCCAATGACATCTGTCTTACATGAAAAGGGAAGTTGGCCTGTCCCGTAGAACGGAAAAAATAAAACAAGCATGCCGAAAAGATGGCGCCGCCAGAAAAAGATATTAAATTGTGGCTCCATTGTGGCTACGTTGTGTTTTCAAGGCTTTTGTGAGTAGACCAGCCTGGCCGGACGTTTGGTCGCCCGGACGTTTGGTCGCCCGGACGTTTGGTCGCCCGGACGTTTGGTCGCCCGGACGTTTGGTCGCCCGGACGTTTGGTCGCCCGGACGTTTGGTCCCCCGGACGTTTGGTCCCCCGGACGTTTGGTCCCCGGACGTTTGGTCCACAGGACGTTTGGTCCACAGGACGTTTGGTCGCCGGACGTTTGGTCGGCCGGATCTTTGGTCCCCCGGACGTTTGGTCCAGACATGGACAAACTAGGCCTTTTAATCCGGCCCACCGACATTGTCCAAAAAATTTTTCCCAATATGGCGCCGTCCCGTGTAAGCCATTGGCAGTAGCTTTGTCCACTCTTATTTGTTTTTTGTGTTTTACAGCCCCTCTATCTTTTTTTAAATGGCATTTTAATATTTCTTAATACTTTTGACTTGACTTTGTACTTTATACTCTTTACTTTAGTGATGAGTATGTTAATACTTGAGTCCTTTTTTCTCCTTATGTATCATATGTACTGTTAACGGATGCACTTTTTTATGTGTATCGTATCTTCTGACTTGGCTAATTGACAATGTACTCTTCTTCTCGTTTACATCAGTGGTCCAGAGAATGGATAGCGTCACCGAAGGAATGCAAAGTTACGGCGGTAAAATTAACGCAGTGGAGACAGATTTGAAGAAACTTGGTGAGTTCATAAGGTTGCCTCTCGATCATTTCTGAAGATTTTGTTTAAATTCCTAACTTGGTGACTAGTTGCTTTTCCACTGGTTTTGTTTATACCGATTCTAAGTAGTATTTGTTAAGCAGAATACACACACAGACAACATGGACTAATGTTCCCCTGTAATTTTTCATGTCTGGGTACACTGAGGACCAGTGTGAGCAACATCATAAATGCTTGCTATGTCTACAGTGCTCGGACTTTTGGTCCCCGGAGTTTACTGTTGAAAACAGTTGTCAAAATTATATTCATGAGAGAGAGAGTATAATATCTAAGTACTGTTTAATATCTAAGTACTGTTGAAAACAGTAGATATTTAGATATTAAACTCTCATGAATATAATTTTGAGAGCTGGTTTCAACAGTAGTTAGATATTAAACAGTATTTAGATATTAAACAGTACTTAGATATCAAACAGTACTCAGATATTAAACAGTACTTGGATATTAAACAGTACTTGGATATTAAACAGTACTTGGATATTAAACAGTACTTGGATATTAAACAGTACTTAGTTATTAAACAGTACTTAGATATTAAACAGTACTTAGGTATTAAACAGTACTTAGGTATTAAACAGTACTTAGGTATTAAACAGTACTTAGGTATAAACAGTACTTAGGTATTAAACAGTACTTAGATATTAAACAGTATTTAGAGATTAAACAGTACTTGTAAAATGTGGTTGGACATTACTTGGCAGTCCTGGAACCTTAAATTATTTGAAAGTTTTTAAAGAAAACCTTGAAATTGTCTGACTTTTCCATTTTTGTCTTTAGACTACCAGACGGGCGAGAAATCAGTCAACGCCACCAACGACATGGAGACATTTAAGTCAGACCTGGAGGCCCTGCAAGGCCAGCTCAACGACATCGCCACCAGATCCAGCCGAAACCGAGACGCCCTTAGCCAACTCCAGCTGGACGGCGACGACACACAGGGAAGCCACGTCTCCCTGCAGAGTTTACTAAAGGACAATGCCGCCACACTCCGCGGCGTCAACCGAACTTTAACTTCGTACGGCGGCGTAATCGCCGACCTCCAGACGGACACGGCCCGGCTCCAGTCAGAAATCCAAGGCCAGGTTAAGGAACAAGGCGAGGCGAGGGTGGGTATCGGCGCACTCAACATCACGCAAGCCCAACAACGCAATACGCTAAGCTCGCTACAGAAAACCGTGGAAGACGCCGGTCAGGCAGTGCAAAAACTGCAAAACGACTATCAGGTCTTGCAACAGACCGCCAGACAAACCCGGGCCGATGCGGACTGGCTCAAGGAGAAATTCCAGAATCTCCAGGTTTTGGCGGCAAACAACTCGGCGTCTGCACGGTCCAATGGCGAAGCTTTGGATGATTTGGGGGCCCAGTTGGGAACCCTGGCTAGCCAGATCCAGAACACCTCCGCCATGACAGAAGGACACGATCAGAATTTACGAGAACTTATGGACCGGCAGAGGGACCACGACCGAGCCACGTCGTCAAGATTCGACGAGACGGAAGCCCGTCTGGACAAGCACGAGGGCGCCATCGACAGAGTGACGGGGAATGTTAGTTTCGCCACACAGCTGCTGGGTTCCATCAGCACGGATCTCAATAGTTTGAGGTCTTGCGCCGAGACGGTGATGCGCCAATCCGAAGTGTTGTCGGGTTTGAACAACAGCGTCAACGAGGCCCAGACGGAGAGTAGAGAATTGCGAGCACAGCAGGACGATCTGGTGGCCCGGCTGGACAAAGAAGTCAATGGCCTGTCGGTGGTGATGGAGGAGATGAAGCTGGTGGATAGCAAGCACTCGCAGCTCATAACTAACTTTACCATCCTGCAGGGTAAGACACGGTGGTCACAATGGGGAAAAATGGCATGTCTTGTGAAGTTTGTGGACTAATTGAACTTCCCCAGAAGATACTTTATGTTCTAGTTATCTGTTATCGTAACCAGTCTTTTTGTCCCTTTTGGGAGTTAGCTTAGATATTAAACAGTAATTAGATATTTGACAGTACTTAGATATTAGACAGTACTTAGATATTAAACAGTACTTGGATATTAGACAGTACTTGGATATTAGACAGTAGTTGGATATTAGACAGTACTTAGATATTAAACAGTACTTCGATATTAAACAGTACTTAGATATTGAACAGTACTTAGATATTAAACAGTACTTAGATATTAAACAGTACTTAAATATCAAACAGTACTTAAATATCAAACAGTACTTAGATATTAAACAGTACTTAAATATTAAACCGTACTTAGATATTAAACCGTAGTTAGATATTAGACAGTACTTAGATATTAGACAGTACTTAGATATTAGACAGTACTTACATTTTAAACAGTACTTAGATTTTAAACAGTACTTATATATTAAACCGTACTTAAATATTAAACAATATTTAGATATTAGACAGTATTTAGATTTTAGACAGTACTTAGATATTAAACAGTGTTTAGATTTTAGACAGTACTTAGATATTAAACAGTATTTAGATTTTAGACAGTACTTAGATATTAAACAGTACTTAGATCTGTGCTAAGTGGTCTAGTCTGAGCCGAAATAACCCACTTTTAAATTGATTTCCCCATATCGGCCCATACCGATACACATCAAATGTCCGAATATCACCTTCTGATTATTGGTCGATCACTAGTAAGCATACGATTAAACCCTGGCCTTCTTGCAATTATCTTTTCAGGTCCGCCTGGTCCAAGGGGAGTCAAAGGTGACAAAGGACCTCAGGGCCCACTGGGTCCGTCAGGACCGAAGGGTGATAAAGGAGACAAAGGTGTCTCGGGTATGACGGGATCCAAAGGAGAGAAGGGTGCATCTGGTCCTCAAGGTGGAACCGGTCTAAAAGGTGCACGTGGCCCGCCTGGCCTTCCTGGACTTAAAGGATCCAGAGGACCCGGGGGTCGACCTGGAATTCCCGGGGATAAAGGCGACCCTGGAATTC
This sequence comes from Stigmatopora nigra, assembly GCF_051989575.1. Taxonomy (NCBI): domain Eukaryota; kingdom Metazoa; phylum Chordata; class Actinopteri; order Syngnathiformes; family Syngnathidae; genus Stigmatopora; species Stigmatopora nigra. Next base: position 13,195,054 of record NC_135516.1, read on the forward strand.
AAGGACTACCAGGCAGAGACGGACTACCAGGCGGACAAGGTCCGCAAGGTCCACAGGGTCTCAGGGGAGCCGCGGGACCTGCTGGCTTGGATGGGCCACGTGGGCCCGTCGGACCCATCGGACCTCCCGGTCCACCGGGATTGCCCGGGTTGCCAGGTCCGATGCCGCCGCCGGTTGTAAAACCAGTCAAGCCAACCGTGGCTCGCAAACCGGCGGATGAAGCGCGAAGTGCAGTGACCAAGCCAGTCCAGATGCCTATATTAGTCCCAACTTCAGCTCCTGGTGGGTTCCATTTTGGCATTTCCAGTCACCGATTAACTGTAAATTCTCCCTAAACACCTCCATTTTGTTTTTCAGGTTGTCCCGCAGAGTTTAGGAGGTTCAGGGAAAGCTGCTATTACTTTTCAGCCGCCACCCAAAAGGTCAACTACGACGAAGCTAGTGCGTTTTGTTCTGGCAAAGCGGCTCATTTGATCGTTATCAACGACAATGAGGAACAGGTGAAGTATTTTAGGAAATTTTCCAAACTGGAAATGAATCGAGTATACATTTTTGGGTCTTTCTTAGACTTTTGTGAAGGGTGTCATCACATGGAAAGGCTTCTTCTGGTTAGGCCTCAATGATAAAGAAGAGGAAAATGTATGGAAGTGGGTGGATGGAAGCATACCGGTTTTCACGTGAGTTTTGGATCTTGCCGTCTGGTTGAAGAATTTTGATTTATGTTGGCTTTGTGCTTGGTTTTGAAAGGAAATGGAATCCGGGACAGCCTGACAACTGGACTCGTGGTCATCAACATGGCGAGGATTGTGCAGGGCTCATTCAAAACGGGAACTGGAATGATTTCTACTGCACCGAGCGATTGGGTTTTATCTGTGAGCAGAGTGCCAGTGGTCAGTGAAACGCTATACCAGGGGGTGGGGAACCTTTTTTGGCAGATACTGCCATAAACATATTTTTCAATGTCATTCCTGGAGAGCCAAACCCAGAATTTAAAAGTCAAAATAAATGCAGGCATTATTTCGGGTCATTTCAACACAAGTATCTAAATTCTTCTAATAACATTGTTGCGCTAATGCTAATCAATGAGTATATGCAGCACGTGCCATTTACCGTATTGGCTTGAATATAAGACGATGTTTTTTTGCATTGAAAGATTTCAGACCGCATTGGCTTGAATATAAGAATGTTTTTTTTGCATTTAAACGTTTTAAGACTGTATTGGTTTGAATATAAGACAATTTTTTTGCATTTAAATATTTTAAGACCGTATTGGCTTGAATATAAGACAGTTTTTTTGCATTGAAATATTTTAAGACCCTACTTAGAAGTGTTCTAAAAACGCAATATCTCCTTTTTTTAAATGAACTAATTCCTGATACAGTTAGTGTCAGCGCCATTTATAGTATTGGCCTGAATATAAGACGATGTTTTTTGCATTGACATATTTTAAGACAGTATTGGCTTGAATATAAGACGATGTTTTTTTGCATTGAAATATTTTAAGACCGTATTGCCTTGAATATGCACACTATGTTACATACTTAACCTTCTGTTGTTATTTTCCACAGCTTCTCTCTCATAACATCATGGATGACTGCATGAGACACGAAAATCTGATCAAAAATATGATGAAATGGAAGATTTAGAGGACTTGGTTACTCAACTTCCATTTGGAGACTTAGAAATATTTGCACTTTGTGTGGTGCAAAAGACAGATCATGCACACCAACATATTTGTATGTACTGATGACTGAAGGACTTTATTATTTTCATTCATTCCTTATCTGATAATAATATTTCATAATGTTATTATACTTTGTTTAATCCAAAACTAAACAACAAACACAACAAGCCATTTTAAGGGAATGCTCAATGTGAGCTGTGCTGCTGTTTAATTGGATTTTTTTCTTAAAGTGCCTATGTGAAATTGATTTAGAGGCACAAATATACAATACTATATTTTTTTAACCAGATAATTCATTCACCGTATCAGAAAAATAGCATGTCAATAACATAATCACTTTTTGTATACATAGTTGATATTTGTCTTTATCTACTGTTCAGGGAATATTTTGATTTTTGAAATTCCGAGTTACAATAAAAATGTTTTATTTATTCATTTTACCGTAAATGAATTTATTCTATAATTAAACCCCAAATTTATTTTTAAACTAGAAATAGTTCAACCAGTAGTTAAACATTGTATTGTTAAGATTAATTGATTGGATTAAAAAAAAAAACGTCACGTGATTGACGTCATGGCGTGATAATGACATATTTTTATTTTTTATGACAAGGACTGGGCGCGAGAAATGTTTACATCATCTATAGCATAATTCGACTCCTGAAATGAATAAATAACGAAGACTGTAGTTCTACTCTCGACCTGGGTCTACTTTGACTCGCTTTCCCAGAATGCTTTGCGTGTTGCTCTCTAGCGAGAAGGAGTGACTGTGTAGAAAAATCGGCCAGGCGACGCTATTTGACGTTCAACCGAGTGGTCGCTCGCTACTATGCATTTGTTTTCTTTAAAATAAGACGCAGGAAAAACAACAACAACTGCAGAAGGTGACGTCAGCTGCTCCAGCGATGCCGCTCTTTGCGACCAATCCTTTTGACCAAGATGTTGGTGAGTAGAACCCGACCGAGAAGATGCTAGATGCTAACGTTGTTTGGGGGTAACGTCTCGGCAAGTCGAAAGCTTTTGTTTTAGGCGTTTTAACACGCATTCTCGACTTAAAGCTTGTGAATAAACATTTATTTTGTTGAACATGGCGTAGTAATACACGTCAGTCAAGCGGTGTGTGTGTGTCGCTTACGCATTTTGCTTGGTTAGCGTAGCAACCCTGACACATCAATACTACTCTAACGTAATGACGAAATGGACGCTTTTTTTAATAATAGGGGATAAACTACAAAGAATCTCTTTTGAAGTAAAAGACCAAGTTGCCCAAAAATGCAAACGCTTTAAAGTTTTTGTTTGGTTTGTGTCATTAAGAAAATATGGTAACATCCGGGTCATTCCAGCGCAGGTGTATTTCAATGATTACGCGTCATCTCGTTTGTTCTAAAGAAGATAACGGACGTGTATTTTTATGCGTTTTTAAATAATATCACAAGTCAGAATCTGCTTCAATAACATGGAAAAAAATGTTATTATTCAACTATTGTTTAACCCTTTGAGGGAAGGCATTTTTACATTAGAGTGCCATTGAAAAGTTGATGTGTTCTATTTGTATGTAATAAAACGTTTGAAAACATTAAATATAATATGTAAATATATGTAAATTTTAAATAAAAGAAATTATTAAGACACTCATTCCAACATAGCAGTCACCAAAACACTACTGTGAACACATCAGTTAATGCCCCTATAGCTATCATTAGCATAGCAACTAGCTAATTAATGAGTCATGGTATTCATACCTAAAACAAAACTTAAGTTATCACCTCTGTTCTATACTAAATAAATTAATATAATTTCAGGGCAAGTTTTTAGTCACTATGTATATTGTCCCAATGTTTTTGGAATCTGGTTTGTACTTGTCTAATTGCAATAGGCCTCATTATTCAAAGCAGTTATTATTTAAACCAAAAGTCTATTTACTAGGCATTGAGTGAAATTCAGCCCTATTCCAATTATCCATTGTTTTTCCCTTGTATACTAACAGAGAAAGCAACCAGTGAGATGAATACAGCAGAAGACTGGGGCCTCATCTTGGACATTTGTGATAAAATAGGACAGTCACGCACTGGGTCAGTCCATTCCTTCCAATATACACTACAAATGTCTTATTTTTATTTCATTGTGACCTTGTTTTTCGGCAGACCCAAAGAATGCCTCCGATCCATCATGAGACGTGTGAATCACAAAGATCCACATGTGGCTATGCAGGCACTGACTGTAAGAACACTTTTAAATGCATTTTTTTGATGTATTTTCTGTGTTTTGGCCTTGGAAAAGTGTCTTGATTACTCGAATTAAACGTGTGTGTACATATCTGCAGCTTCTCGGCGCATGTGTTTCAAACTGTGGCAAGATCTTTCACCTGGAAGTTTGCTCCCGAGAATTTGCCAGTGAAGTCAGCAACGTCTTAAATAAGGTAGCCGGTTGTGTTGTGGTGGAGAAATGAAATACAGTGCCACCATTTGGATTATTTTCCTTCCTAGGGCCACCCCAAAGTATGCGAGAAGCTGAAGGCGCTGATGGTGGAGTGGGGCGAGGACTTCCGTAGCGACCCTCAGCTAAGCTTGATCTCTGCCATGATCAAGAATCTACGCGAGCAGGGTGTCACGTTTCCAGTGGTGGGATCACAGGTTGGATGCAAAATATGGCATTGGCGTTAGTGTCGCGTGTAACTGACTTGTGTTTTTGATGCAGGCGGCAGAGCAGGCCAAAGCAAGCCCTGCCTTAGTGGCAAAGGATCCCGCTACCTCCTCTAACAAGAAGGAAGAAGAAGACTTGGCCAAAGGTAAAAAAAAAAATTAAAAAGCACCTCTCCTAGTCAATGTTCCCTCTAATTTTTCATATAAAACATGCTATAAAACCTTCACCTTTGCCTATCATTTTGATCTTGTAATTTTTCCCAAATAAAGCAGTAGCCCCAGTTTTTGTTTTGTTTCTAAAAGATAACAAAAAACGTTTTAAAAATTAGGCATTAATAAGTCATGGGTAAAAATGTAGATGAGAATTCATATGTAATTTAAGGATCAAATATTTACTGTTTTAAAATACATCAACATGAAATAAACAGTAATTAGGAATTTACTCATCCACTACCAAAGTCATGTAAAATATATTTTTATAATAACTTGGCGTTTTGTGTGACTCGAATATTGAATATTAGTATTGTAATTATTAAATAGGCAATGAGCGTTTACTGTGTAATTAGTGATGTGAAAAAGATATTTTTCATGAGTTCACACAGTAATTTTTCATGTATTTAACACCCCATTTTTACCTGATGTACTCCAGTCCAAAAAAAAGACTTAAAATTTAGTTTAAGCTACTTTATGATGATTAAAATTTTGTATCCTCCCTCCCTCGGTCCTCCAGCCATCGAGCTGTCCCTGAAGGAGCAGAGGCATCAGAACCCGACGTCCCTGTCGGGCCTCTACCCCAGCACCTCGGCGCTGATGCCCGGCGGGCACAGGTCGGACGGACGCAAGGTGCGCGCCATTTACGACTTTGAGGCGGCCGAGGACAATGAGCTCACCTTCAAGTCGGGGGAGATCATCACCATTATGGATGACAGGTCAAATATTGGGACTCACACACATTGTAACAGAATCAGCAGGCGCAATAACGCCACCAAATTAACGTTCTTGTCTCTGTTTAGCGACCCCAACTGGTGGAAGGGGGAGACGTATCAGGGTGTGGGGCTGTTTCCTTCCAATTTTGTCACAGCCGATCTCACTGCGGAGCCTGAGATGAGTACGTACATAAAAAAAAATGTCACCATTTTTTTTTTGCTGAAGCAATCATTTTGGAAAAGTGCCAAATTTACATTTTAATTGCCTCGAAAATTCCGTGACCGGACGTTTGGTCGCCCGGACGTTTGGTCGCCCGGACGTTTGGTCGCCCGGACGTTTGGTCGCCCGGACGTTTGGTCGCCCGGACGTTTGGTCGCCCGGACGTTTGGTCGCCCGGACGTTTGGTCGCCCGGACGTTTGGTCGCCCGGACGTTTGGTCGCCCGGACGTTTGGTCGCCCGGACGTTTGGTCGCCCGGACGTTTGGTCGCTCGGACGTTTGGTCTAAATTTGATGAAAATATTTATATTTTCTGTTATTTTATTTTATTTTTTTTACATTTTATATCGAATCTGCGTGAATCGTATTCACTCCTAATAAAAACAAAACTCCTCAAATGTGGCCGACGGAAGTCTGTAGTGACAGCAGTAAATAGCACGGGATTCCTGTAATTCTACGCATAACGAGGAGTATCTTTTTCCACTAGTGTCTGCTCTTCTCACAGTGAAGACGGAGAAAAAAACGGTGCAGTTCAGTGAGGAAATTCAAGTGGAAACCATCGAGCCAGAACAGGAGCCGGTTTTTATCGATGAGGTAAAAAAAGGGGGGTGGCATGCTTGCTTTTGCAAGTCGTGCATTTGTTGGCTCGTCGAATTTATGAGGAAAAAAATGCACTTGCAGGATAAAATGGACCAATTGCTGCAGATGATTCAGAGCGCAGACCCGACAGATAACCAGTCAGACAGTGTTGAACTGCTACAGCTCGAAGGTAAAATACATGCTTCAACTGCCATATTTTCTCGCATATAAGCCGTATTTGTAACAAAAAAAATATGATGACTCAATCAAAGGTACGGCTTATACGTGCACAAATTAGACTTGACCAATGTCCCTTCTAATTTTCCTTTGGTCTGGGCAGAAAGACAACCAAAGTTGCTTAACTTGTCTCTTTGTTAGGTGCGTGCAATCAAATGGGACCCCTCATCGACCAAAAACTGGAGGACATCGACCGGTGCGTCCCGTCATCGAACCCGCACAAACATCACGTCAGGTCGCTAGCGTTGAACCGCGTGCATTTGTTTTGCGCGTCCGACCAGGAAGCACTCTGAGCTGTCCGACCTCAACGTGAAGGTGATGGAAGCCCTGTCGTTGTACGCCAAACTCATGAACGAGGACCCCGTCTACGCCATGTACGCCAAGCTGCAAAGTCAACAGTACTACATGCAGCAGCCCCCCGCCGCCGCCCAGCAGCAGCAGGTAACCCAACGTTCGTCGGTCCGTCGGTCTTTGTCATTGTCCTAACGGGCATTTGGCGCAGGTGTATCCCGCCACGGGTTCGTACGGCATGAGTGGCGCCGGCGTGCCGAGTTACGGCGTGGAGCAACTTCCAGGCCAGACCGCCATTCCCACTCAGCAGACACCAAGGTCAGATTAAACTGCATTCATTAAGAGCAATAGGCAACAAGCCACTTTTGTGTTATTTTGACCAATTTGGCCACAAGATGGCACCCTTAACTGAGATTTTATTGTTAATGATAGATTAAAATAGCATTGTATGCTAAGTCTAGGGCAGGGGTCGGGAACCTTTTTGACAAAGAGAGCCATAAACAATACATATTTTCAAACATTATTCCTTGAGTCATACTCAGAATTTAAACGCAAAAAATACATGAAAATGTCAGCATTTATTATTCATTTCACCACTTTGAAAGTAAAAAAAAGTCTCTTGAGAACATTATTTCACTTGCCAGAATGCATTCATTACAGTCTAATGAAGAAAAAATATTATTTAAAAAGGAAGATAACCATATACACCCATCAAGAGAGCCACATATGGCTCCCGAGCCATAGGTTCCCTACCCCTGATTTAGATATACCAGCATTCTTCTCTCAAATAGTACAAAATATAATAAACCATGCCAATGTAGGCAATATAAACAACTAAATTTTCCATTATATTGATGTCCCCAGTGACGTGCACATGTACATGGCTCAACCTCCCGTCTACGCCGCCGGCGGGCCACCGGGCGACGCTCACGCCTACGCCGGGGGGCCCGCCACAGCGACGCCGGCGCCGCCCAATTACGGGGTCTCCTCCGGCCACATGGCTCCACCTTCCGCCGAACCGCCACAAGCCCCCTACTCCGAAAAAGCCTTGCTATAGGCTTCCACGCTCTCCCTCAAACATCCGTTTTCACCAAAAAATCCATAGCAGTGCCAGATGAGACCTAGATTTGATTTTTTTTTTATTTTGCAAAGGTGCAGAAATCAAAGGTAAGAATGACAACCCTCCCGATTTTCCGGCGTGGCAAAATAACTCCCAATTTTCCACTTTTTAAAGTTTTTTTTGTTCCTATTGGAATTATTCACATTCCATTAGTTTATTCCACTTTACTTTTAAACTTTCCTTATATGAGCTTTTGCCATATTAATTTCTGGTCAGTATCATTTGAGGGGGAAAAATACTAAAAAATATTGTCTTTAAATTACATGATTTATTAGTTGAAATTCTAAATATGTGAAATTAACTAGTTCATTATTAATAAAATTAGTAATATTGGTCATTTTGGGACAACTTACCAAATAAGTACTTATTCATATCTATTGTTAAACATTTTTATCAATTTTAGACTAGATTTGATTCTCAACTGCTATTTTTTTTTAATCTACAGAATCAATATTGATTTATTCTACTTGCAAAATATGTGAAATTAATCTTATCGTTTTAATGTTGATTATACTTGTTGATATCTACACTGATAGAAACTATTAGACTGTCAACATCTTATAGGAAGGTTAATTGTGCTAAATATAAGTTAAATTTAGACATATTTATATTTTCTTTCCAGTCCACACTAAAAAACAACCAAAAACCGTCAAAATCAACCCTGTAGTAACTTAAAAATGTGTGAAATCTGTGTTGCCAGGTCCTAAAAGCATGCAATTTTGCACCAAATGGTTCATTTCAACCACAACAGAATAAGACTGAAACATTTCTTAAAGAAATTCAGCTCATGCAAATATTACACCAATTTCTCTTTTCTGATTCCTGGGAAAATCGGAAGGGTTGCGCGGGTTCGAACGCCGTCCCGTGGGTTCGAGCCCCGGCCCGAGGCGTTTTTACACACTAGGCACTGACTGACTCTCTTTACATTGTGTTTTTTCTCCATTAATGGAAACTGACGCCACTTTTATTTCTCATTTTTGGAGGGAAAAGGAAAGCTCGGCATGCACATGGCTCTTGTAAATATTAGCTCGGCCGAAGAGAACAAAATGTGTGAATGTGTGTGTGTGTGTGTTGGGGGTGCCAGATCCTCTCTGTACGTTATTTCTTATTTTGTAGAGTATTTTTAATTTATGTATTGATTGTTAAGCTATTTGAAATTTACCAAGAAGCAGGGCGATATGATGTATGTATTCCGATAGAAGGAATGGCGGCCATTGTTGTACATGAGGAATGGATGGAATATATTATGCGGCGCAGTTTGTGATCGTAGTACTGTAGGATTCAAAAAACAGAACAAAAGAGAACCTCTTTTTTTTGTGCATTTCAAAACTGGATGACTTTAATTCACTCCCTATAATATGATTTTAACACTAAAGTACTTTACTTCGTACAATATGGATAGATTTCAGGTTTTGTGTTTTTGATTGGACGCCGATTATAAATTGCAGTCAATGGTATGGAAGTTGCTGGTCATTTTTAAAGAAAACTTTTTGGTTTGGTTTGTTTTTAATCAAAACTTGTACTCTACTCTGCTCTTTGTAAACCATTCTTTGAGGCTTAATAGGTATTCACAATAAAAAGATTTTAAAAAGGCCACATTTACAGAAAGAATGCGTTTAGTTAAGTCCATTTTCCTAATTAGTCTGCACACTTGTAATTGAAACAATGTATATCAAACATGTCACATTTTAACACTTAAATATGCAACAGTATTTTTTCACATAAGCCGTATTTGTAACAAAAATAGGACTGAATCAAGGTTACGGCTTATATGCGCATAAATTATATTTGACAATTAAATGATTTTAAATCAGTACGGCTTATACACGAGTAAATACGGGAAGTGTGTTTTCAAAGAGTACGGCTTATATGCGAGTAAATACAGTAAGTGTATTATCAAAGAACGGCTTATATGCGAGTAAATATGGTGTTTTCATTCTAGATGCTAACTTATGATGCTAACATTTTGAGGGTTGGGGAAGTCACTAATTTGAAGAAAGAAGAAGAAAATGCCAAAATGGGGCTAGAAGAAGTGGGCGTATCTATTGTGGGGGCCTGGGGTGATGACGCTCATTAGTATTCATGCTGCGCGCATCCTGCGCTAGCCCTAAAGTTACCTGCTGCGCCATGGCAACAAAATCAGGGAAGCAAGTGAGAGTGCTAAGACAGTATAGCGGTAGGATAAGCTTTGGGGGACAACAGGGGTGGGGTGGGGGTGTCCTCCACTGTTTCAGATCGTCGGAGAGGACACGGGGTGAGTCAACACCTTTCTGCATCTGCTGACTCGGTGTACGCAACTTGTGGAACTCGTGGTATGTTAATATCCTGCTAACCAAAGAATTAAGTTCCTCCCCAAGCAGGCGTCTTCAGCCTCCTCTTCGTCCAGGAGCTCATGTCTTCATGTATTGCTGCGGTTTGGACCAATGGCGGAGAGAGCAGTCCACTTATGTAAGTGACCGACCGGCGTTTCAGACAATGTACAATGGGAATTTTAGTAAACTGTGTCACTGTCAGTATGAATGCGTTCTTCCAAGAGGACTGAGCTAACCATGTTGTAGGTCAATGGGGGTCAAACTCGGTTTGGTTTGTGGGACAGTTTATTTTTTTTAGACCAAAAAGTTATTGGAAGTTGAGTATGCCTAGTCAGTTTAAGTCAAGTTTAGTTTTGGTTAATCCTGTATGTACATTATGAATGAGCGACAAAAGAACCACATGGGCCGGTTCAGACCCCCTAACCGGTCCAATTCCGGCCCACCTGCCGCTGTGCTCGGACGTTTGGTCGCCGGTCAAATGGTCTAAGTACTGTTTCATATCTAAGTACTGTTTCATATCTAAGTACTGTTTCATATCTAAGTACTGTTTCGTATCTAAGTACTGTTTCATATCTAAGTACTGTTTCATATCTAAGTACTGTTTCATATCTAAGTACTGTTTCATATCTAAGTACTGTTTCATATCTAAGTATTGTTTCATATCTAAGTACTGTTTACTATCTAAGTACTGTTTACTATCTAAGTACTGATTAATATCTAAGCACTGTTGAAAACAGTAGATATTTAGATATTAAACTCTCATGAATATAATTTTGAGAGCTGGTTTCAACAGTAAACTCTGTCACCATTTGACCGGCGACCAAACGACTGGGGACCAAACGTCCGGCGACCAAACGTCCAGTCATGCCTGCCGCACCTTTTGAAGCACCCGTTTTTTATATCCAAACACATTCCGACCTAAATGTAATTGGGTTTGAAATTTCCATTTTAAAACCGATTATTTGTCCAACTATTTAACCAAATACATTTAAAAATCATATATTGACTCAAATCCTCTCTCGCTTGTATTGACACAGTCATTTTGCCTGTAAGAAGCTTACGGACAGATGTTAGTCCGTGTATGTGCGCCATTGCCAACACGTGCTAGGGATCACGTGATGGAAGCCGTCACATGACGATGTTGACTGAGTGGTTTGCATGTCCGCCTCACAGCTCTAGGGTCCTGGGTTCAAATCCAGGTCGGTCCACCTGTGTGCACTTTGCATTTTCTACCCAGGCCTTTGTGTGGATTTCTTCCGGGTACTCCGTTTTCCACCATTAGAAACTCTAAATTGCCCCAAGGTATGAATGAGGCTTGCATGCTTGACTGCATTTGAGCTAGCTATCCAATGGTTTGTGGCTACTTCAGCATATCATAGCGCCTATCATCTCTCTTATGTAAGAACTTTCAACAACATTCAAGTCCCAATTGTGCAATAGGCCGTTGACTGTTACCAATCTGACATATACGACCCCAAAAAAAGCCAACAAAAATAGTAATTGGAATATTTTTGTATTCTTGCTAACTTCAGGCACCAGATTGGGGACACCCTAAATAGGTTGCCCAGTCAATTGAAGGGTACAATGAAACAATGAGACCAATCATTTGTAACTAGGGGACTTTAAGAGCATTCAAGCAGCCACGCATGCATGTTTTTGGATTGTGAATACCCGGAGCACACCCACAAAAGCCCAGGGGGAGGTCCAGACCTGGGCTCGAACCTTAAACTGTGTAGCCGACATGCTAACTGCACAACCACCGTCCTCAGAACTTTGTGGTGGAATTGCTAATCACAATGCCACCAGACTGCACTACAGTCTTCCCTCGATTATCGCAACTTCAATTATCACTGTTTTTTTCTGCTATTTTTTACTTATTTTATATATTTTTTAAGTGAAAATCCACACTGAAATTTGTAAGCACAGCCACTTTTTGTTACTAGGACTCAGCACTGACGAAAAAAAAAACTGATAGTTATAACAGGGGTTACGCTACTTCACGATTTTTCAATTATCGGCCATGTCTGGTCCACATTAATCACAATATTCGAGGGATTACTGTAATATGATTAAACAAATAGTACTTTTAAACAGCTTTGTACTTCGAGTTGGGGGTCCTTGTTCCCAAGTGACCCCTGTGAACTCTGATTCAGACTATGACAGAGAATGCACATGGATTTGCCTCCATCGAAATCCCATGCTACCTCGCCATTCAACTCTGCCGTTTCACTGACTCGTATTTAAGGGCAGCAAAAAACACACACACATTTGGAACATGGCCGACAATCCCGAACGCGCATGCCCTGGCGGGCTTATTTAACCAGCGTGCACTGCGCCTTGGCCAGTTTCGTGCTGCAGGACGAGCGCAACAGATGCGCACTAGAGAATAAGCCCTTAATACCACCAAGACTCCCAAGAGAAACCCACCCACCCGCACCTTTTCCATCGAAGGAACTTTAAAAAAAAAACCAAAAAATAGAATCCTATTCTTTCTACTTCTAGTTGGAACCTTTTTTTTTACGTCAAGTGGACCAGTGCCCCCTGGGGGTTGACCCATGTGTCAACTGGTAACCCCGAACTCGGACCCGCGTGGAATGACGGTAGAAGCCGTCTTTAGGCAGCATGCCCCCCAAGAAAAAGGTAAGAATAGTCCATTTTTTCCGTTTGCGTCGAGCCCGTGCGCGTGGGACAGGAAGTGTCACAGGACGCGCCATCTGCCGCGTTGTCGCTAATCCCTGGGTGTGTGTGCGTGAGGCTGTTCCTCACCGCTAAACCATGGGTGGTTGTGCGTGTACGCGTGCTGGAGGCACTGCCATGTGGATGGAGAAGGACTTACATAATCTTTCGTTTGGCACCATTAAAAAAAGTTGAAGGATCCTAAGAACTTGGTGCAAGTGATGGCCTCAATGCCTGAATTTGATATTTTAGCCAAGGGGTGTCAAATGTGCGGCTCGTGGGCTGAAAGTGGCCCGTGAAGGGGTCTGATTCGGCCAATGGGGGTGTTCTCTCGGGCAGGCACTTTGTAGCTCATTCATACTATAATTTACAATTATTATTATTATTTTTTTTTTTACAAGGGTGCCGGAAAATTAGTGAGTTTCATTTAGAGGAGACAGGGGACACTCTTATTTGTTTTGGGTGTTTTACAGCCCTTCTATCTTTTTTTAAATGACATTTTAATATTTCTTAATGCATTCCTTTTGTTTTGACTTTGTACTTTATACTTTTTACTTGAATGATGAGTGATTAGTATATTAATACTTTAGTCCTTCTTTCTGTTTATGTTTCATATGTACTGTTAACGGATGCACTTTTTTATATGTTATCTTATCTTGTACTGACCCACCTGTCAAATTTTTCAAGTCAATGTGGCCCCCGGGCCCAAACAAATTGGGTTATTTGTGGGTAACTTCTTGGTTATTTTAGGTTTAGTTTTATTCTCGTGTCGAAGTACTTTTGAAATTAAATTACATTGTTATTAAAGAATGGCAAATTTTGTTAGAAAACCCACCTAAACAGACTATAAACCCGCCCACCAAAATCTATCCTAGTACAAAGCTAACCAGACTAAAAAAAATAGTATCTATTGCGTCTCTTATCTTATCCCTAACATAGAGTCATTGCTATCTTTCCTCTCTCTTCCTTTTTAAATCCCACATTGATGCGTGCTATCTTAATCTACTTAGTGGGAGACAGTCATGACCCAGAGAGCAGGATAGGTGCTTTATCTCGGAAGTACTTTCGGAAAAGTTCCTTAAAAAAATGATCACCTTCAGATTTTAACCAACCATGTCAAAAGCAGATAGAAATGTGAGCTCCTAATGGTTGAATACTCCAAATTCTGGGGGATATGTGCATAACAGAAGGTGCTTTTTTCACCCTGCGCCATTATAATAACCCCACCAGAAGACTAAGAAATACTATTGTACTTCATTTCAGGGAGAACGGCACGACTCGGATGCTGTTGAGGAAAGAAACGCTCAGGTTCAGTTGGAGAAAGCAAAGGTATCTGTACTCACTATCACCGTTATTCTATCTCCTAAATGTCAAGGATTACTATATTTTCTTTATATATTAGCCACATTCAGCGTATAACCCTTAAAATCACAGAATTTTACAATTTCTCGCGTATAAGCCGCCCCCTGATTCACAATTTTCACCTACATATTCATGTTTTTTTAATAGGGAGTATAAATGTGTTACTTTGAAGGGAAAATCTTAAGAAAAATCATTGCAAGTGCTATTTATGAGATACTTTATGAATCAAAAGTACATTATTTGGGTTAATATTAAAAGGAAGTTAGTTATTCATCCAGCAATGGTTGTTTTCTTACTGCAAAACTGAAAATAACCACAAATAATACATGTTAATTTGCCATGTATACCAACCCACTAAGTCTTATGCGCATATAAGCCGTACCCTTGATTGTTACTTATTTGCGAGAAAATAGAGTATTTTTTGTTGTTGTTGTTGTTGCAAATGTGGCTCATATTCGAGAAAATATGGAATTTTTTGTTGTTGCAAATGTGGGTTATATTCGAGAAAATATGGTAATTTTTTGTTGTTTTTGTTGCAAATGTGGCTTAAATTTGAGAAAGTACGATTATTTTTTTGTTGTTGTTGCAAATGCGGCTTATATGCGAGAAAATACGGAATTTTTTGTTATTGTTGTTGCAAATGTGGCTTATATTCGAGAAAATACGCAAATTTTTGTTGTTGTTGTTGAAAATGTGGCTTATATTCGAGAAAATACTATTATGTGAGGCCGCCATCTTGCCCAGGAAAAATCAACCAATAATATAACATGAAGTTGTGATGTCCACATCCTCAGTACCGGCCTGTGGCTTTTGCCGTACGCTGCAACTTCTCCTACACGCCAGCAGATGACGACAATGTGCCAGTGCCCGGTCATGCCATCACTTTTGAGGCCCGAGACTTCCTCCATGTCAAAGAGGTTAGAACTTTTAAGGCCCTTTTTAAGCGTCCACTTGGGAAACTGGTTTTGTGTTTTGATTCCGACGTCAACAGAAGTTTAACAACGAGTGGTGGATCGGACGTCCGGTGAAGGAAGACAGCGTGGTGGGTTTCATCCCCAGTCCGGTCAGTCTGGAGACCATTTTGATTCGAAGAGAAGTTCAAGCCAGGAAAGCGGCTAAGGCTTTAGCCAAGTAGGT
The DNA here is from genome assembly GCF_051989575.1 of Stigmatopora nigra. Taxonomy (NCBI): domain Eukaryota; kingdom Metazoa; phylum Chordata; class Actinopteri; order Syngnathiformes; family Syngnathidae; genus Stigmatopora; species Stigmatopora nigra. Next base: position 13,210,238 of record NC_135516.1, read on the forward strand.
CACTTTTAACCTGATTTGACGTTCCAGTAGCCATTTAAATCAAATCCAATCCAATTGATTTTTTTTTAGCAAAGCGTCGTCACAAGCCGCTCAAGATATGAATTCAAAGAAATACACGCCTCCTTCACAAGGTAAAAATGGAAGGAAAATGTCACATGATTCGCATGTATTTTAATACCATCTTTTTTTTAATCTTTGACAGCCAATCAGCAGGTGAAAAAGAAGCCGGTAAGTCAGCTGTTTTTTTTTTGTTTAACCCTTTGACCGTGACTGGGCGATTGGTCGCCGGTCTTTTGGTGACAGTTTACTGTTGAAACCAGCTCTCAAAATTATATTCATGAGAGAGAGAGTTTAATATCTAAATATCATGTGTTTTCAACAGTACTTAGATATTAAACAGTACTTGTATATTAAACAGTACTTGGATATTAAACAGTACTTGGATATTAAACAGTACTTGGATATTAAACAGTACTTGGATATTAAACAGTACCTGGATATTAAACAGTACCTGGATATTAAACAGTACTTGGACATTAAACAGTACTTGGACATTAAACAGTACTTGGACATTAAACAGTACTTGGATATTAAACAGTACTTAGATATTAAAAAGTACTTAGATATTAAAAAGTACTTAGATATTAAAGAGTACTTAGATATTAAAGAGTACTTAGATATTAAAGAGTACTTAGATATTAAACAGTACTTAGATATTAAACAGTACTTAGATATTAAACAGTACTTAGATATTAAACAGTACTTAGATATTAAACAGTACTTAGATATTAAACAGTACTTAGATATTAAAGAGTACTTAGATATTAAACAGTACTTAGATATTAAACAGTACTTAGATATTAAACAGTACTTAGATATTAAACAGTACTTAGATATTAAACAGTACTTAGATATTAAACAGTACTTCGATATTAAACTCTCATCATTTGACCAGGGACCAAAAGACTGGCGACCAAACGTCCGAGCACCCTTTTTGACGGCCTAAAGCACAAATTCAAACGGGTCTAAAAGATGACTGGTTTTTTTTGTTGTTTTCAAAATACTTGCAGTACAATCCAGTACTAATGCGAAAATGTGTTTTGTTTTTCTATTGGGCACAGGGGGAGCACGTGTCCATGTACGATGTCGTGCCGACCATGCGTCCCGTGGTACTAATGGGACCCTCGCTAAAAGGCTTAGAGGTCAGACCCTTTTAATCCTCCCATTTATTCTAAAAACTGCGCTTTTTATTTTTGGAACATCTTTTGCTGTGATTGCAGGTGACCGACATGATGCAAAAAGCTCTCTTTGACTTTTTGAAACATCGATTCGAAGGCAGGTCAGTTATGTTTCGTACCATTTTAAACTGGAATAAAATGAGATATACGTAAAAGTTACTCTGTTTTTATTGGCCAGCAGCAAATGATTAAACTATCACGGAATATACACTATAAATATAAAACAATATACATGCAAATAGAGGTTTTTGAGTCATATTTTGACTGTTTTAACCGCCAAGTATGATACAAATGACATGTTAAGCTAACTCTCCCGTAGAATCACAATTACACGAGTGACAGCGGACATCTCCCTGGCCAAACGTTCCATCCTCAACAACCCGGGGAAAAAAGCCCTGATTGACCGCACCAACACCCGCTCCAATTTAGGTAAAAGTTTTGCATTATGCCCAATATGGCCGCCAATGTCAAAGAATGATCAAATAATGGGACAAACTGTATTCTGTCCTTATCTATTGTGTCTCTCATTTGTCACAGATGCTGCTGGTATGTATATAAGTTCACTTTTTGTGTATTCTGGGTTAGAAAAGTGCGTTTCCCGCTAGCAATACTTTCCTTTTGTGTCAAATTTCCCGCTATGTTGTGTCCTTTGTGTGTATATATGTGCCAAATTGCATTTTTTATTTGTTTTAGAGCTTAATAAGAGGAATTGGATTCATTAATAAGGGGATTTTTTAGCTGAGGTGGACAGGTATGTGAGAGAGAAGCTTGAAATGTGGATAGTGGTTGTTGTGAGACAGCCAATGAGAGATCAGTAGAGTGTGGCAACGTTTTGAAGGGAGAATCAATGCATTTGCAACAATATTTTCAAAAGAAAAGAATGGATAAGTTAATTTACTTTTTGGGGTATTTTGTTAATTGGATATTTTTGGGGGATTTTGGCTGTCATTTGTATGTAAAAAAGGTTTGGTAAGTTTTTGAGGAATTTTGGAACTTGGATCTCGAGGAATTGATTTACACATACAAAAATATTTCGTCATTTTTTGGGAGAATTTTTTAACTTAAATCTCGAGGCACTCTTTTGCATATAAAAAAAAGCTTTGGTACGTTTTTGGGGAATTTTGTAACTTGGATCTCGAGGAACTTATTTGCATATAAAAAATATTTCGCCATTTTTTGGGGGGAAATTTTGTAACTTGAATCGAGGCACGGATTTTTATATCAAAAAAGTGTTCATAACATGAACATTTTGTACTTAGAGTCATTCATAAGTAGAGGGATGACTGTATTATTGAACTGTTGTTGTTGTTATGAGCCTGAATACCTTAACCATAACTGAACATGCCCTGAAAAAAATAAACAAACTGTATATATACATATTATACCCAAAAAATGTCAACTAATTGAATTTTTTTTGATATTTTTCTTGTTTACTATTGCAGCCCAGATACAGGGGGAAGTGGAGCGTATATTTGAACTAGCCCGAAGCCTCCAGCTGGTGGTACTGGACGCCGACACTGTCAATCATCCCTTACAAGTCTCCAAAACCTCCCTGGCGCCCATTCTCGTCTACGTCAAGATTTCCTCTCCAAAAGTAAGCTCTTCCCTGGACCAGATTTTATCTTTTAAAACCATCATTTATTAACTTCCATCTTTTTTTTAGGTGCTAACCAGGCTGATCAAAACCAGAGGAAAGTCTCAAACCAAACATCTCAACGTTCAACTGGTCGCTGCCGACAAACTGGCGCAATGCCCGCCGGTCAGCTGGAATGGTCATCCGTTGACGTCCTATCCTTCCAGTATGACTAATTTCCACATATTTTTTGTTGTGTTTGCACAAAAAAGGAAGTTTTCGACGTCATCTTGGATGAAAACCAGCTGACGGACGCCTGCGAGCACATTGCCGACTATCTGGAGTCGTACTGGCGTGCCACGCATCCCCCCGAGATGGAACCCACCAACAATCTGGTGGCTCGGCTAGCGGAGAACACACTGCCCACCAGTCCCACTGCCATACCGGTGAGTTGAATTCAACATGTGCCCTCGTAGCCCGTTTAATGCGTGGCCGGACGTTTGGTCGCCCGTCTTTTGGTGACAGAGTTTACTGTTGAAACCAGCTCTCAAAATTATATTCATGAGAAAGAGTTTAATATCTAAGAAAGAGAGTTTCATATCTAAGTACTGTTTACCATCTAAGTACTGTTTACCATCTAAGTACTGTTTACCATCTAAGTACTGTTTAATACAAAAGTACTGTATACCATCTAAGTACTGTTTAATACAAAAGTACTGTATACCATCTAAGTACTGTTTAATATACAAGTACTGTTGAAAACAGTAGATATTTAGATATTAAACTAAAATATAATTGCGAGTTGGTTTCAACAGTACCTAGATATTAAACAGTACATAGATATTTACCAGTACTTAGATATTTACCAGTACTTAGATATTTACCAGTACTTAGATATTTACCAGTACTTAGATATTTACCAGTACTTAGATATTTACCAGTACTTAGATATTTACCAGTACTTGGATATTTACCAGTACTTGGATATTAAACAGTACTTGGATATTAAACGGTACTTGGATATTAAACAGTACTTAGATTTTACATGGTACTTAGATTTTACATGGTACTTAGATATTAAACAGTACTTGGATATTAAACAGTACTTGGATATTAAACAGTACTTAGATTTTACATAGTACTTAGATTTTACATAGTACTTCGATATTAAACAGTACTTAGATATTAAACAGTACTTCAATAATAAACATTACTTAGACATTAAAAATACTTAGATATTAAACTCTCCCTGATGACTATTATTTTGAGAGCTGGTTTCAACATTAAACTCTCTGTCACCATTTGACCGGCGACCAAACGTCCTTGCACCGTTTAATGTCTTGTCACCTCATAGCACATCCTCATTCGCAGTCACGCTTGACTATAAATATTGCAGGAATGCTTTTCCATTGATTGACTTTTGCTGCTTGCATGCATTCATCTGACATTTCATTTCATTTCTCCCCATCATCCCACTGAGAAGATGCTCAAGTGAATTTTCGGGTGAGTGACCAATCATCCAGGCCCACAAAATAATAGAAACATAGCATTATGATGTTTCTTTCCATTATTAACAAAAAAAAATGAATGTCATCACATTTCACTGTTCTACCAGAAAGCCAGTGTTAACTACCAAATAACATTTTTTCTTTTTTTTTTTTAAAACATGGACTTTGAATTTGTTAGGACGAACAAAAAAACAAGAAATCATCGGCGCCTAAAAGAAAAGGTCCTCACGAGACCCCCTGCCTGGAAATCCTCCCCTCGAACCAACAGGAACCGGAACCAGAACCAGACGAGGGTCGACGAGAAGATGACGAAGAAGAGCATCTTCTCAGTAGCGAAACCAAACCAGCCCATCACTCTCGCCGCCACCATCATCATCACCATCATCATCACCACCACCGAAGAAGAACGGAATCCAGCCACGTTCAAAGATTAGAAGAAGAAGACGAAGAAGTAGAAAAGGATGATAGACACCACGATCACCGTAGCAACCACCATCACCGTCATTTTTACCGTGACGACGACTACGACCACCACGGGCATCAGCAACATTTTGTGCAGGATCAAAATTACCACCACGGCAGGGAAAGAGAGCGAGAGAGGTTCCAGGCCAGAGATCGAGACATGGACGTCAAAATGAGCCACAGAGACTCGCATTTACACTAGTTCATGCCAAATATGTGGAAATTATGACATATTTATCGTTGTACATCAGTATTTTTATTAAATGGCATCTTTTGCGCTTGTTTTGGTGCAAAAACTGTAGTTATACAATTAAAAGAAATATGTACTAGCATAATAGGCTTTGTCAGTTTGCATATGGACTGGCTATGTTCCTTATTAGTGATATTATTAGTACTATAGTAGTAGTTTTGTCATATTGAGGGTATATAAAATAATATAGGGTCGCTGCACAATAAATATTGTACTTATATTTTAAATATTAAGGCTACGTTTCACCCCGTTCACTCAGCATATGATAATACTTAATGGGTTAAAAAAACTAATCCACTGTCCACCTGTAGGTTGCGCTGTGTCACGTGGTCTGTCTAATTGAGCGAAAAAATCACGTGAGGAAGTCATGCCAGATGTTTTCTTTTTCGAGACTAATCTTGTTGGTTTCTGTGTCAAAAAGATGAAATACAGCATGCAATTGTGTTACCTAAATATGAAAATAACTTTGACGAAGTTTACATTCAACTACTTGACGCAGGTAAGCAAGATAAAATAGATTAGATGCACATTTTGGCTAAGCGGTGTTTCGTCAAACAAAGTAAACTTCAAGTTCGTTTAGCATGTTATTGAGGAGATAATTCAGAAAAGGCGAAGAGGAGATTGCGATTTATTCGGATTTTATAAGCGTGAATATTAAAAAAACGCAGATTGGGATTTTTACTTGTGTATTGTATCCATCAAGTCTGGCTTGCATGATTAACTGCACCTGCGTGTCCGCCATGTTTGATGTGGCTGGAATTTCAGTAAACGCCTAACAAAGTATTAAAAGGTAAAGACTGGCCACTTTAACCATTAAAAACAGGTTAACATGTTTTATTCTGTGACATAGGAACGGTTTGATTCATTCGTTAGGTGTCAACACTCATGGAAATTTAGAAAATAAGTAGCACACCATATTTGTATTTGTTTGTTATTGTTGCATTGCCCCCATCTTGAGTTCCAATTTACTTCGTTTTAACGAGTTAACGAGCTTCAAACTTTGCCAAAAAACTGCATTTAAGCTAGAGAAAACTCTTTTACAGGGGCGATTTTTACCATTTTATTGTACTCCAGAAAGAAGGGAACCTGGAGTAAAATGTAGTACCTAAACCTCCCTTCTACTGTATAGTATATCAAATGTATTTATTAGTATCATCTTATCCAGTACAAAGTACTACTTAAAATGTTCCAAAAAATAATCACAGATTACCAAATGTAAAAGCACACTTCCTCCAATTTTAATTCATGATATTAATTACTATTAACACAGTTGTGTTTGTTTAATTGTCATTTCAAGCTGTTTTTTTTCCACAAGTCATGAACAGCGAGTAGTAGTAGTAGTAGTAGAAGTAATTCATTCTGTACACTCATTTTGCAGAGCAAGGGAAAACCACTGTTGCAGCCAGACATCCCAGAGCCTAAAAAGTTCAGTCCCACAAGGTCGGTACCCGCCGCCACCGCCGCTGAAACACACCCTTACTATTAAATAATAATAATAATAGCCAGTACAAATACAGTACAAATACATGGAGCGTGGCAGTGTGATACATTTGCCCGAGGTGAGAAATATTCCCACCAGCCCACGCGTGGGTTCACAAGGTGATCATGGGCTCGGGGGTCCCCTCTTCGGCCTTCTCGATTAGTTTGTTGGTATCCACCACGTCGGGTTGCGTTCGCTCGGGGCCGAAATAAAGCGGGTTGTCGAAGGTGGGCAGCGAACGAGGGGTTTTCTTGTAAAGGAAGAAGGCCAGGACGGCCATTGAGGACGTGAGGATGACGATCAGCACTACGATGAGGCTGGTGTGCTGGCGTGAACTGGCATTGTCGTCAATGTGTGGCTCTGTGTGTATGTTAAAAAACAGGGTTAGAGGTTTCCTATGCTTGAAGCAAAGAGTAGCGTATTTTCTCGCATATACGCCGTATTTGTCGCTATTTGGTCGCCGGTCAAATTTTAACAGAGTTTACTGTTGAAACCAGCTCTCAAAATTATATTCATGAGAGAGAGTTTAATATCTTTGACAGTGTTTAATATCTAAGTACTATTTAATATCTAAGAGAGAGAGTTTAATATCTAAGTACTGCTTAATATCTAAGTGCTGTTTAATATCTAAGTACTGTTTAGTATCTAAGTAATGTTTAGTATCTAAGTACTGTTTAATATCTAAGAACTGTTTAATATCTAAGTACTGTTTAGTATCTAAGTACTGTTTAATATCTAAGTACTGTTTAGTATCTAAGTACTGTTTAGTATCTAAGTATTGCTTAATATCTAAGTACTGTTGAAACCAGCTCTCAAAATAATATTCATGAGAGAGAATTTAATATCTAAGACAGAGTTTAATATCTAAGTACTATTTAATATCTAAGAGAGAGAGTTTAATATCTAAGTACTGCTTAATATCTAAGTGCTGTTTAATATCTAAGTACTGTTTAGTATCTAAGTAATGTTTAGTATCTAAGTACTGTTTAATATCTAAGAACTGTTTAATATCTAAGTACTGTTTAGTATCTAAGTACTGTTTAATATCTAAGTACTGTTTAGTATCTAAGTACTGTTTAGTATCTAAGTACTGCTTAATATCTAAGTACTGTTGAAACCAGCTCTCAAAATAATATTCATGAGAGAGAATTTAATATCTAAGACAGAGTTTAATATCTAAGTACTATTTAATATCTAAGAGAGAGAGTTTAATATCTAAGTACTGCTTAATATCTAAGTGCTGTTTAATATCTAAGTACTGTTTAGTATCTAAGTAATGTTTAGTATCTAAGTACTGTTTAATATCTAAGAACTGTTTAATATCTAAGTACTGTTTAGTATCTAAGTACTGTTTAATATCTAAGTACTGTTTAGTATCTAAGTACTGTTTAGTATCTAAGTATTGCTTAATATCTAAGTACTGTTGAAACCAGCTCTCAAAATAATATTCATGAGAGAGAATTTAATATCTAAGACAGAGTTTAATATCTAAGTACTATTTAATATCTAAGAGAGAGAGTTTAATATCTAAGTACTGCTTAATATCTAAGTGCTGTTTAATATCTAAGTACTGTTTAGTATCTAAGTAATGTTTAGTATCTAAGTACTGTTTAATATCTAAGAACTGTTTAATATCTAAGTACTGTTTAGTATCTAAGTACTGTTTAATATCTAAGTACTGTTTAGTATCTAAGTACTGTTTAGTATCTAAGTACTGCTTAATATCTAAGTACTGTTGAAACCAGCTCTCAAAATAATATTCATGAGAGAGAATTTAATATCTAAGACAGAGTTTAATATCTAAGTACTATTTAATATCTAAGAGAGAGAGTTTAATATCTAAGTACTGCTTAATATCTAAGTGCTGTTTAATATCTAAGTACTGTTTAGTATCTAAGTAATGTTTAGTATCTAAGTACTGTTTAATATCTAAGAACTGTTTAATATCTAAGTACTGTTTAGTATCTAAGTACTGTTTAATATCTAAGTACTGTTTAGTATCTAAGTACTGTTTAGTATCTAAGTACTGCTTAATATCTAAGTACTGTTGAAACCAGCTCTCAAAATAATATTCATGAGAGAGAATTTAATATCTAAGACAGAGTTTAATATCTAAGTACTATTTAATATCTAAGAGAGAGAGTTTAATATCTAAGTACTGCTTAATATCTAAGTGCTGTTTAATATCTAAGTACTGTTTAGTATCTAAGTAATGTTTAGTATCTAAGTACTGTTTAATATCTAAGAACTGTTTAATATCTAAGTACTGTTTAGTATCTAAGTACTGTTTAATATCTAAGTACTGTTTAGTATCTAAGTACTGTTTAGTATCTAAGTACTGCTTAATATCTAAGTACTGTTGAAACCAGCTCTCAAAATTATATTCATGAGAGAGTTTAATATCAAAAAAATCTACTGTTTTTAACAGTACTTGGATATTAAACAGTACTTAGATATTAAACAGTACTTAGATATTAAATTGTACTTAGATATTAAACTCTCTCTTAGATATTAAACTCTCTCTCTCAGGATTTTTCTTAAGATTTTCCCTTTAATGTAACACATTTGTACTCCTTGTAAAACCATGAATATGGAGGTGAGTATTTTGCATTTTTGTAAAATTCAACAATTTTAAGGTAATTTTAAGGGTGCGGCTTATACGCAGGGGAGACTTATATGCGAGAACATACGCTAATTGACTTCCTATTCAATTCCAAACAGGTTTTGAAGGGTTTTGTCATTTGTTTAATGGGAGAAAATAGGAGGAACTTACCGGGTCCTTTCTCTATCTCCCTTGGCATGACTGTTGGAGGGAAACAAAAGGTCACATGACTTCAAGAGTTGCTCCTTGCCAAAAGTTGAAAAGTGGGCGGATGTTGTTACCTTTCGGTGTCTCGCAGATGTAAGCTCTGTCATCCCACCGTACGCCCGTCGTCCATTCCCCATCTGCCGTTTGAATTTCTCCGTAGTCCTTCTCCACAGAATCTGGACTCCAATTAGTGTAGTCCAGGACTGTTTTATCCAACCACAGCCACAAACCTGATGGAAAAGAGTGGAAAAAATGCATTTGTTTTAATTAAATGGCCTATTGAGAAAGAAAATTAATGTTAAATGTACCGTTATGTGTTTTGTAAAGGCCCATCCAGAAGGAGGAATGGCTGTCCTGAAATATTTCCAGATTACTTTGAATAAACGACTGCTCTTCGGGATCTTCAATGCTGGCTAAATATCCACCTGAGGAACATTTAAGATATCAAGATTAAGTCTGTTGGGTAAGTTGAACATTTTATGTATCGTTATAACGTGTCAGCAGACTAGCAGCGTCCATTTTTTTAATGCTTTGTTTTGATCAAAAATGGACTTAATGGAAATCCGCCATCTTTAAAATTTTTCGTTATTATTAAAACTTATTTGTTGATCCAAATAGATGATTTTGGGGTCCAAAATGTATATTTTTTAGTATATTTTTTAAAATGTAAAGGTTTTGACAAGCAAAATGTGTGTATTTTTTTGTCAACACTTGTAAAGTACACAAATTCTTATAACAACATTCTTAAAGTTCCCTCATCAAGTGAGGTTATTTCCATTTTTAATGCCTTGTTATGATCAAAATGAACTTTAACAGAAGTCCGCCATCTTTAAAATTTGTGAATCAAAAATCTTTAAATTGTCATCACGATTTACGACCATTTTGGGGGGTTGAGGGAGATATTCGTTGATTCGAGGTGCAAAATGTCAAGTGTATTGTTACCATGTCTGGCGCAGCTGGTGGCTGCATCGGCCCACTCCATTTCATCCGTGACAAATAAGTAACAATTGCTCTTGAATGGCAGCCACGTGAAACTCTGGCTGTAGTCCGCCATGGCGTCGTCGGGGCAAACTCCCGGGTAGTTGGCGGACTGCGTAGGAGGCACGTCTGTGACAGACATCGGTTATTAGTTATCGGTATTGCGAAAGTTGGTTAGTCTTGTTTAGCGCCCCAGTTTGTCTGTTTTTTGCTCTAGTTTGTTGATATAGTTCCCTATTTTGCATTTGGTTCACTCTTAAATTATTGATATGTCAGGTTTTGGAATTTTATAGTTGATTAGCTTCTCTGTTTGCTATTAAATAGGTTTTTCTCATTTAGTTTCATCTAGTTGGATGTTTGGTATTGAGTTATATTGTACGTGGCATATTCATTTTTCTTGATTATTTTACATTTAATACCTTCCTCGATCTGGTGACTTCATTGGATGGATAGATATAGATATAGACAGACATATATAACTAGATATAACTAGATATAAATAGATATAAATAGATATAACTAGATATAAATAGATATACCTAGATATAAATAGATATAAATAGATATAAATAAATATATAGATATAAATAGATATGAATAGATATGAATAGATATAAATAGATATTAATAGATATAAATAGATATAAATAGATATAAATAGATATAAATAGATATAAATAGATATAAATAGATATAAATAGACATATAAATAAATATAAATAGACATATAAATAAATATAAATAGACATATAAATAGTTATAAATAGATACAAATAGATATAAATAGACATAAATAAACAAATAAATAGATATAAATAGACATATAAAACTAGATATAAATAGACATAAAACTAGATATAACTAGATATAACAAGATATAAATAGACATAAAACTAGATATAACTAGATATAACTAGATATAACTAGATATAACTAGATATAACTAGATATAACTAGATATAACTAGATATAACTAGATATAACTAGATATAACTAGATATAACTAGATATAACTAGATATAACTAGATATAACTAGATATAAATAGATATAAATAGATATAAATAGATATAAATAGACATAAATAGACATAAATAGAGATAAATAGATATAAATAGGTATAAATATATTTATATTTGCTCGCTACATATGATTTTAGACCGCTCATTTGCACGAAAAACCGTTGTGCTTGCGTACCTGTGGACTGCATACAAACGGCATACATAGTGCGGTTGCAGAGTGCCGTTTTAAACTTGCCATCCACGTCCAAGTAGGCACATGGCCGATTCTGGCCAGGTTCCCCTTCGCCCCAGCTGGCAAAGTTCATGTGCCATCCGTCAATGTACCTAAAATAACCCCCGGTCTGAAAAGAGCCAGATGTCTTTTTTTGCTTAGTCTGTAGAGGACAGGTGGCGCTGGCCACGTGGAATTTTACAGGCCACAGCTCACCTTCCCTTTGTTGAGTCCGAGCCACAACGGCGATTTGAGATTCAAGGCCAGCAGCTCAACGTACGCCATGGTCCATTCGCTCCTAAGACTGACCAAATTGGCGCCAATGCTCTGGCAGCGCTTGCTGGCCTCGTCCCACGTCAGGTTCATTTGCACTGCCATGATGCTGTCGTTTCCCAGGGAAACAAAGATGCTAGGAACGGCCTGTTCAGGTTGAGATGGAAGACCGGGGTCTGTTGACGACAAGTAGTACCAGATAATTTGGCTATTTGGACACTTTTTGGTGGCTCCAGGGATGCATTGGTCTGACCTATTTCCTAGTCCAACCTCATCATCCAAATGAATGTATAGAGAATATGGTTACCGTATTTTCACGACTATAAGGCGCACTTAAAAGTCTTAAATTCTCTCCAAAATAGACAGTACGTCTTATAATCCAGCGCGCCTTATATATGGAAAAAACTGAAAACCAAAAAACGAAAAAACACCACTGTCGGATATTAAAAAAACACAATTGCCTGAACTGAATACTCAATACTGTTAAATATGCAGATGCCATCTTAGTTTTCAAAATCTTCCATCATGTAGCTCCTCCCCCACTGCAAGATTTTATACAAAAAAATCCAAAACATCAACAATGGCTGGCTATAGAGGTGACTGTAAAGTAGTGAGTGGTTCATACCTGGAAGTTAATAGCAATTACCGTATTTTCACCACTATAAGGCGCACTTAAAAGTCTTACATGTTCTCCAAAATAGACAGTGCGCCTTATAATCCAGTGTGCCTTATATATGGAAAACATGTCATTCATTGAGGGTGTGCCTTATAATGCGGTGCGCCTTATAGTCCTGAAAATACGGTTCTCTTAATTTTAAAGACATAGTTACCAGGATTTCTGGTGCAGATGAATCCGTTGGTGTTGTTGCAAGATTTGATCAACCATTTCCCAAGTCCGTTGGTGGGATTGTTGGTCATGACAACACAATTTTCCTATTAAAGAGAGGCGTATTAGACACTTGTTGTTGCCTGAAATGTTGTAATTTAGTCATTGTGATACATAAAATGAAATCTTGTATTGGCCTGAATATAATACGTTGTTTTTTGCATTGGAATATGACTGAAAAAGTGTCTGTCTAGAAATTATACCAATTGATCTGAATGCTAGTTGCAGTTATATATCTTTAAAGCCAATCCTGAACATTTTTACGGTTAATGAAGTTATTGCAATGTTGTTTTTTTGATAACAGTAGATTGGTTTGTTTACATATCAAAAACTAGAAGCCATTGATTTACATGTGATTGCACTTTAAGATGTGAGGGACAGTTTTTGCACCATTTGAATGGGGCAAAATAACATACTTTTTCTCCCGAATATGTTGTTTTAATACTGTCATTATTATTGAATTTAGGGTTCGAAAAAGTCTTTTTAAACTTGAGTCTTGAAAAAGAGAGGGTCGTCTTATATTCGGGCCAATATGTTTCCAGTTTGCAATTAGATATGATGTAAGGAAGCATAAAAACCAAATGAAAATAAAAAATACCTCATCCCATCTTTGGTAAAAAGTCCCAGGGCGGCGTCGTTGTATCTAAAAAAAAAAAAAAAAAAAACAATTGAAATATTTCAAAGAGAGCACAAATTCAATTCTTGTTTATAGTACATTGGCTGTGTACTTACTGAATAGCCCCAGTTGGTGTACTGCCTGGGTTTGCCGTCACTCCAATAAAAGGCATCTTGCTTTATACAGTTCAAACCGATCCAAAGATCTGCCCCTGCTTCGGCCATTTTGGTCACCAAAAACGCTGCCAATTTTAAGAGAATTTTTTTTTTACTCTGGCTATTGTCCATTTTTTTTTATACGCGTTTTCCGTCACGGGAAGGCAAACCTTGTACACGCCTGGTAGGAATGGAGGCCAAATTCCCGCCCATAGAGTAGCATTGTTTCCTCGCTTCTTCCCAGGAAGTCTTGCGAATACTGTTGATGCTGTAACACTGTCAACATCAAAATAAGCGCTACTTTTTAAGAGGATTTTCACTTCATAACGGACTGACGGGGTCACTAAAATCTTGGACACAAAATAGTTTTAAATGCACTTACAATTAAAAAGTATAGACATGAAAATAGCTCCGAATTATTTTCACAACATTCTGTCATTGATGTTGCTAATCAATGAATGTATGCTAGCAATAGGTTAGCAGAGAGCCATATAGGGCTCCCCAGCCATAAGATGATTGTTACCTTGGAGTCAAATTTGGTCCATTTGAGTGGGCAGCCGCCTTTAAGTTCAGCCGGGGGTGCCGCAGTGGTGTTAACGGGCGCGTTTGTGCCACGTTTGCAGATAAATTGATGCTCTTCGCCGCAGTTAAAGGTACGCCACAAGCCTGACGGTTAGGAAAAACTGGTTATTTCTGGTTGATGTCTCCCGTATTTTTCACATTTCAACTTTATTTCTTTTTAAATAATGAGTAGCAGAAAAAAACGCAAAGTGAATTTGTGGTAAGTGAATTTGTGGTAAGTGAATTTGTGGTAAGTGAATTTGTGGTAAGTGAATTTGTGGTAAGTGAATTTGTGGTAAGTGAATTTGTGGTAAGTGAATTTGTGGTAAGTGAATTTGTGGTAAGTGAATTTGTGGTAAGTGAATTTGTGATAAGTGAAGTTGCAATAATCGAGGGAAGACTGTATTATTACTCTATTATTGTGGACTCTTGGATGTATAGTGATTTTTTTAATCTCTTACCCATAAAATAAGACATAGCCACACAGCTTTCATCAAAAGTATTTCGATTGGGTTGGTCTTCATCCCATTTTTGGTATCCCGCTGAAGTTCCGTCCATCCACCTTGAGTGACATTAAAATAGCATCGTCAAGTGTGGAAAAATGTAAAGTTGAGTTTCTGTTGGACTACGGAAGGTCAACCTTATGAGGTTTTTGTATATTAGATGAACTTTTGATGACTATGTAGGGTCATTAAAGAGGTCTAAAAGATTCACTAGTGTTAGATAGACTGCATTTGTTAAAGCAGTTGGACTACTTGGAGATACATTGTACCCATAAAATGTTGTTTTTTTAAATTTTCATTGCTTATCTGGAAAGTCTATTCAATGCACATTATATCAGGAATGATATGATTTTTTTGTGTTAGCAGCTAGTCATTTGTACTTACCAAAATGAGCCATCTAGGTCCACTGATAAACCTATGTAATAGGTCCCGTAGCTTCTTGAAATCTGCGTTTAGGAGCAAAAGACTAAATGTCATTTTTTTTTCTAAGGGCATATGACATGTACTCAAGTAAGCATTCTCACCTGTTTCCAAATGAAGATGTTTTCAGCTTCACTGCTGATGGTCACCAAGTCACTGTGGTGCTGCTGGCAGTAAAGGCGAGCGTCGTCCATGGCCTTGGAGGCTCTGTTGATGTAGTACTGATTCCCGTGCCACTCGTACCAACCGTCGGATGTCATGTTGTAGTCTGCCCAAGTGGACAAGGTGGGGAAATTCATGTGTGTATCAACGCTTGTGCTGTATTATCCGCGCAAGAAAAAGACTCAGCTGTATTAGTAGTTGTAGTAGTAGTAGTAGTAGTAGTAGTAATGGTAGTAGTGGTGACAGTAGAAGAAGTAGTAGTAGTATTAGTAGTAGTAATGGTAGTAGTGGTGATAGTAGTAGAAGTAGTAGCTGTAGTAGTAGTAGTGGTGGTAGTAATAGTAGTGGTGGTGATAGTGGTAGAAGTAGTAGCTGTAGTAGTAGTAGTGGTGATAGTAGTAGAAGTAGTAGCTGTAGTAGTAGTAGTAGCTGTGGTAGTATTAGTAGGGGGATTGTGTTCTAAATACACAAGATGAAGCAGTAGTTGTAGTAATAGGGTTGTTATACATCCACTAAATGGAGCTTTAGTAGTAGTGGTAGTAGTAGGGATTGTGATTTACATACACTAGAAGTTGCTGTAGTAGTAGTAGTGATAGCGGATGTTACACATCTACGAGATGGAACTGTAGTAGTGGCAGTAGTAATAGTATGGGGCTGTTTTACATCCACTACTTAAAGGGAATCTCATTCAATGATTAACCAATATTGATCCATATATAAGGCGCATGGGATTATAAGGCGCAATGCTGCCCGGCCTTTGGGAAAATTAGTGTGGAAAATACGGTAGCCTACTTACCGACAGCAGTGTCATTTGGAGGTGCTTTTGGAGTCACTCCTGTAATACAGACGCATACAGATAAACAAGGCTACTTTGCGGCAAAACCATTGTTGAACAACTTTAAATAATAATAATGACCCGCAGCGATCTGGCAAATCCAGTCGTTGTAGCTCTCGCAGTGCACGTCATTCCACGAGCCCGTGTCGTCGGCTCGATAAATACGAAACTCGGCGCAAGATTCCGAATTTTGAAAATTATTTGGCTCGCCTTCCTGCCAGTGTTGGAAGTTTAGCTGTGGTCGAGAAAATGGGTCAAATTATTGAAGGGATATAGATAAGAAATAGAATGATATTGTAAAAATATTGCCCTTACCGCACTTCCGTCACTCCACACATAGCCTGCACTTGGGTCAGCAACATGGAGGCCTATCCAAGCCTTTCCATGCCTGTAGTAGATTTAAAAATATAGATATATGTGTGTATTTAACCACTACATTGTAATAATATGTTGCTTACCGTCCCACATAGAGCTCAGAGCTGCTATGGATGCTGAGGAGATCTCCTCCAATGCCTCGGCAGTAATCTCGGGCCTCAAACCAAGTTTTCTCGAAAGATCGAGGCCCTGTGAAGTACTGGAAAAATCATTTGCTTCACGTTAGAAGACAAAAAGATAAAACATTTCCACCAATTGACATCAATATAAAGTTAAAGTATCGCTAAGCCTGTCCTTCAGAAATAGAAATTTATTTATAACACACTATCCATAAGCTAAAACAAGTATCTTGAGTAGTTTATCCGCATATTTAAATTCAAGTCTAGCTCATACATGATAATAATCAGCACTATGTCAGTTTAATTTATGGTAATTGCAGTTTTTCAGTGTTTTTTTTGATCTTGTTAGTCAGTGCAAATGGTGGTGCTTGTTCGCTAATATGAGAGGAGTTTTTATAGTACTTTTTGTTGGGGAGTGGTTGTGTGTTATACTATTGTGAGGACATTTGTGTGCATCATTTTGGGAATATTTTGAAGGGAAGACAAAAGCAAACGATCCTAGATAGGTTGCATCTGAAAGTCAGGGTGGAGGCGGGGCCAATAGAGTCAAGGAAGGTATCAAAATTTCAAACAAAATTTGAATTAACTTTAGTGTAAAGTTAGATTAAATCTATTTTTGAGTGTCTGCATCGTCATCCAAGTTCATTTAAATTTGTTTTTGTTATGTTACCGGGCACGTTGCCATGCAAAATTCCGGCCCCCCTTGTTTGCGATACTCTAATCCACTTGACTGCTCATTAAATGCGTAGAATTCCATTTTCAAGACCAACCTTTGAGCAAGTATTCCTCGTTCCTACTCTAATCCAACCCTCGGCACACTGAGGAGGCCTAACAGTCGGAGGGGGCGGAGTCAAGACTGCCCCTTCAGCCAGATGCTTGCAGATGTACTTCTCCTTATTGTCGCATGGAAGCAAATCCCATAGACCGGCCATGATACCGGTCGTCATGGCGACGCATCCTTGTCCGCTACCTTAAGTGAGAGCTTCGGTTAAGATTTTTTATTGTTGTTGCTCCGCCCACAACAAAATCCATACCTGGCATTCCGATATTCCAGTGAGTAAACGTGACTCCAACGTCATTGGTCCAAACAAACTCATCCGGATTCTTCTGGTTTGATAGGCCCAGCCAAAAATATTTCTCGGATCGAATTCCCACCAAGCTGATTAAGAAGGCGTTGTCCACCCTGGATATGGTGCAATTACTCATTATGTCCACTAGTTAGTGCTGTTTTAATGATGAAAATTTTGAGAAAGTGAAATTTTGGATTTTTACCCGTTTGATACATCCGCCAAGTAGGAGTCGGTTGTACGACAGTCAATCTTTGCTTCGTCAAATGTTTTGGTTTCTGTTCCCACAAAATAACAGTAGGAGCCATGTCGTTTCCAACCCTGAAAAAACAGGTTAATTTAGTCAAAAAAATATTCAAATTTAGTTATGGTCAGTACAATTTATGGTAGGACACAAATACTTATCATGGACTTATATTTTAAATACTTTAATTCCTCACTTTTGGTTGGATTTTAACAAAAAAAAAATGTTTTTAAAGGCAATGTTGCCCGTTACCTTCCTGCAGACTAAAACCAAAACTTAAGGCTGAAAAATTGTGATGTTTTGGATCGAACTTTTTCACCATGACACTTTTAAAATAGGCACTTTCATTAAAAAAAAAAAAACAAGTTATGACCATTTTACTTGACTTTTTTGCATTTTAGAAATAGAGGTTATTTTGATAGATTTAAAAAATAGATAGATTTTCATTAAAAAAACGGTTTCTTGACAAGTTATGACAATTTTACTTGACTTTTTTTTACTATTTAGGAATATAGGTTATTTTGATAGATTTAATGGTAGGACAGAAATAGTTATCATGTACTCATATTTGAAATACTTTCATTCTTCACTTTTGGTTGCATTTTAACAAAAAAAAAATGTTTTTAAAAGTGTTTTTATGGAAAAAAAATAACATAAAATAGTTAATGAGATAAAATCCCCCAAATAGGACTCACCGGTTTGCAGCCAATGTCCATCTGAACTTCATCTGGCAAGTGCTCAGTGCTGCTCTGCTTCATGCAGATGAAACCATGTTTTTCGTCACATGATCGGTCTGCCCAGTTGCCATTCTGCGGATTGAAAATATGCGCGTTTATCCCATTGTCAAAAAACTAAAAAAGTCATTTTTCCCGCCTTACTTCGCCTTGTATTAGCACACAGTCCTCATCTCCAGTTAGGAGGGTTGGTTCTCCATAGGCCCAGCTGGTTAAGAAGACATCCGATTGGTCGCTCCACTGGAAAAAGCCTTCGGTTTTTCTGTCGTTCAAACCGATCCAAATCTCATCGGTAGAGGCTGCGAAAAATGATTTTTTTAGATTGAAAATGATCTCAGCGACATTTTATTTGACGTTGTTATTAACCAGAAACCGCAAATAACAGTTTCGGCAATTTTAATTTTAGTTGTGGTACTGTAGATGGAATTTTAATACGTAGATAGGTATACACTTTGTACAGTAATCCTTCAAATATCGCAGATTCACTACATGGTGGATTTTTTTTGGGAAAAAATTTCATAAAAATGTGGGAATCCATGCTGAAACTGAATTTTATAATTTTTTTTCTTCCGCTTGTCACTAGGAAAATGGCGGAAGACCGAGGACTCTTTATACCAAGCGGAGAAGAACTATTTTCACTGTGAGTACATTATTATTACATTTAAATATGTTTATATTTATAGTCTTTGACATGCTTATAGCTGTAATATTTAATAGTTATGCATTTTTTTTATACTTGGGCACCAAAACATTACATTGTGGTAGTTATAATGGGGTGATCCCACTTTGCAGTTTTTCGTTTTTCGCCGCCATTTCTGGTCTACATTAATCGCCATCTTTGAGGGATTACTGTATTAGGACTATAATATTTGTATCGCTGTTACACTGCTAATTTGGAGATGACAATAGAACGTTGTATTCTATTTTATCTGGTTCCGCTAATGCTAGCATTCATTAGCATCCACCTTTAACTTAAAGCCTAAACAATGCAGGTTTGGCTTGTAAAATGAGAAGTGACTTTGCACAAGTATTGTGTTGACGAATTTCGAAATACTTCGTAGCTTGATCGCATTTGCTCACCGTATCCCAGTTGAGAGATGATGAAGCTCTGGTCCTCAATATTACGTACGCTCACAAGGTCCCCCAGTTCCTTGTGACAATCCTTCAGGGCATCGGGCCAGCTCCTGGGGGTGCGTAGGAGGTGGAAGCAGTGGCCATTGTATGGAATCCAGGGACTCGAACAGAAACCTTGCTCGACTGAGGACGGGAAAGGGAAAAACGGACAATGATAACGTTGCATTTTAGTGTTAGGAATAGATTGAAACAAAAAAACGACAACAAATGTTTATACCCTGTGGAGGAAAAGGAGGGACTCCCGGTTTGTAGCAGATGTAACCGGTTTTCTTGGAGCAGGGAAATGTTTCCCATCGGTGTTGACCAGAAGAGTCTAAATAGGCGCAATTGTGGCCTGGATTGGAAAGTGGGAACCCTAAAACAAGAGTAGCAAGGGGTTTTATTATTGTTATTGTTGTTGTTGTTGTCATGTAACTTACCACTATTCCATCGGAGATAGCGCATAGGCCTGCTGTCCGTCCACTGCCAGCCGTGGTCCGGGTTCAAGACAAGTCCGATCCAAAGTTTGTTTTTTACGTTTCCTAATAGTGCTGCGCGTTGATAAAAAAACAAAAAAAAAACAAAATAGATGTACAAATGGGAAAGGACACGGTGAACAGATTAGATTGTTCCTGCTTTTTGGGAATGCTTCCTCATTTTCATTGCTTCATCACACGGTCAACAGAACTTCTTTGGTTTGTGCAGTTTGGACTACGTGCTCTCTGAGATCTTTATTATTATTAGTAGTAGTAGTATCATTATTATTTTATTAGTAGTAGTAGTAATGGTAGTAGTGGTAGTAGTGGTAGTTGTGGTAGTAGTGGTAGTAGTGGTAGTAGTGGTGGTAGTGGTAGTAGTGGTGGTAGTGGTAGTAGTGGTAGTAGTGGTAGTAGTGGTAGTAGTGGTAGTAGTGGTAGTAGTGGTAGTAGTGGTAGTAGTGGTAGTTGTAGTAATAGTAGTAGTGGTAGTTGTAGTAGTAGTAGTTGTAGTTGTAGTAGTGGTAGTTGTAGTAGTGGTAGTTGTAGTAGTGGTAGTTGTAGTAGTGGTAGTTGTAGTAGTGGTAGTTGTAGTAGTGGTAGTTGTAGTAGTGGTAGTTGTAGTGGTAGTGGTAGTGGTAGTTGTAGTGGTAGTTGTAGTGGTAGTTGTAGTGGTAGTTGTAGTAGTAGTAGTAGTAGTAGAAGTATTAGCATTATTATTATTATTTTTATTATTATTAGAAAACTAATCATGAGAAATCGTATACTTTGGGCACTTTAATTTTTGTTTTGAACTTAAAAATGTAGCATCAGTTTGCCACCCCTAGTCTAGTTGCTAGTTGTGTGAGGACCTTGGAAGGAATTACAGAACTGACATATAAAGTACACCTCTACTTACGAAATGTCCAAGTTACGAAACAAGTAGAGCTATCTACGACTGTAATGCTCATTCTTTTGTGATCAGCAAGGGTCATAGTTTGAGGGGCGGGGTCTTCTTACCTGAGATGAAGGCTTGTTCGAAGGGATGGGTAACACTGGCCAGGGCGCCGCCCTGTTGTTTACAGCTCTCGTCAGCTTGGGGCCAACTCAGGACGGATTGGAAATTGAGCTGATAGTAGGATCCGGTGATGTGGTCTTTCCTCCAGTATTCCGTGGCTACGCGTTGACATAGAAATGCGTCAAAGCAGACGGAAATGAAGTGTTTCCAATGTTTTACCGCGTTTTCGTTCCACTCACAGGTTGTCGGGCAATAACCCCACTGCTCGTGCTCGTATTTGGTCTCGATGGCACACCAGGGGCGCTTAATGGACGAGTCGAAGGTGGTGCAGTCGCCGAACCAGCGATCTTTGTACAGGAAGGGGAACATGCACGGCTTTCCGTAGGCGTTTCCGTCAATGGTGTAGAATACTGAAATCACAAGACTTGGGAGTTATCATTTTTTACATTTTTTTTTATGGGTTGCTTTACCCTGAAACAAGTCATATTTTTCAAAACGAAAAAACTTTAAAACAGGTCATTTAACCTGGTTTGTAGATCGATGATTTCGAGAATTCAAATGAAATTATGAAAAATGTCTTGCAAAATATTTTTTAAAAATTCCTGTTAGTTTAATTTTTTTTAAATATATTTTTTAGCTTGCATTACTCTTAAATAGGTTACATTTTTAACAAATGTTGACCATAAACGGATAAAAAAAGATATGAAAATATGAAAAGTCTCTTGCAAAATATCCCCAAAAAATATTTTACATATATTTTCCAACTTGCTTTACTTGAAAACAGGTCACATTTTTAACAAATGTTGACAATAAATGAAAAAAACTTTGACTTTTGACTCATAACAACGTGAAAGGAGAGTTAAAAGTGCGTGTTTGACAGGGTAGGAATGGGCTTTTGCTTTCCATAACGTTTTGCCTATTTGAGCAAATGTACCGTATTTTCACAACTATAAGGCGCACCCTCAACGAATGACATTTTTTACATATAAGGCGTACTGTATTATAAGGCGCACTGTCTATTTTGGAGAAAATTTAAGACTTAAGTGTGCCTTATAGTGGTGAAAATACAGTAATTGCTATTGACTTTCAGGTATGAAGCATTCACTCACTACTTTACAGTCACCTCTAGAGCCAGCCATTGTTGATGTTTTGGATTTTTTTGGTATAAAATCTTGCAGTGGGGGGAGGAGCTATATGATGGAAGATGTTATAAACTAAGATGGCATCTGCATATTTAACAGTATTGAGTATTCAGTTCAGGCGTTTGTGTTTTTTTAATATCCGACAGTGGTGGTTTTTCCTTTTTGGTTTTCTTTTTTTTCCATATATAAGGCGCACTGGATTATAAGACGCACTGTCTATTTTGGAGAAAATTTCAGACTTTTAAGTGCGCCTTATAGTCGCTTTCCATCCCGATTTTCCCATTTGAACACGTTCTTGTACGGAAATCCAATCCAGGGTAAACCGTTACCTCTGTTGGTTCTGGAACAAGCGCCATTTCCCGTCCCCATGACGGTAAAAGCGTTGCCGGGTCCCGTGGTCCTGGAAAGCGCCAAGCCCCCTTCGGACTTGAGCTCAATGTAGAGCTCCGTCTTTTGGTTTTTCAGCCTCAGCAACGTCCCGTTGACGCACTCCCATCTCTGCAGTTCGCTCTTGTCGTCGCAGTCGTACAGGTTGACCTCGCTGCCCACGCTCTTGCCTTGCGCACCCAGACATTTTTTTGTGGAGGTGACGAAGATGCGATTGCCGCTAGTCCAGCGGACTTCCAGGCATCGCGACGAACGCTTGAGCAGGCATGAGCTCAGGGCTTTGTTGTAAAGGGAAAATGAAGAATCTGCGCCAGGGGAAGCACAAAAAACATGTTATCTATATATACCTATAATAATATTTAGTGAAAAATGTTGCCCGTTGCCTTCCTGTAGAGTTTTTGACTAAACCAAAACTTAAGGTTTAAAATTGGGAATGTTTTGGATAGGGCTTGTTCAACATGACACTTTTAAAATAGGGACTTTCATTAAAAAAAAAAAACAAGTTATGATAATTTTACTTGAGTTTTTTGACATTTTAGAAATAGAGGTTATGTTGATAGATTTAAAATAGGCACTTTCATTTAAAAAAACAACTTTTTTGACAAGTTATGACAATTTTACTTGAGTTTTTTGACATTTTAGAAATATAGGTTATGTTGATAGATTTAAAATAGGCACTTTTATTTAAAAAACGATTTTGTGATAAGTTATGACAATTTTACTTGAGTTTTTTGACATTTTAGAAATATAGGTTATGTTGATAGATTTAAAATAGGCACTTTTATTTAAAATAACGATTTTGTGACAAGTTAGGACA
Organism: Stigmatopora nigra; assembly: GCF_051989575.1. Taxonomy (NCBI): domain Eukaryota; kingdom Metazoa; phylum Chordata; class Actinopteri; order Syngnathiformes; family Syngnathidae; genus Stigmatopora; species Stigmatopora nigra. The sequence goes on from NC_135516.1 coordinate 13,233,650, forward strand.
ATTTTACTTGAGTTTTTTTACATTTTAGAAATATAGGTTATGTTGATAGATTAAAAATAGGCACTTTCATTAAAAAAAAACAAGTTATGATAAATTTATTTGACTTTTTTGACATTTTAGAAATAGAGTTTATGTTGATAGATTTAAAATAGGCACTTTTATTAAAAAAAACGATTTTGTGACAAGTTTTGACAATTTGACTTGACTTTTTGTACATTCTAGAAATATAGCTAATGCTGATAGATTAAAATGACAATTTTACTGGACTTTTTTTATACATTTTAGAAATAGATGTTATGCTGATAGATTTAAAACAAGCATTTTCATCAAAAAATGCTTTTGTGACAAGTTATGAGAATTTTACTTGATTTTTTTGACATTTTAGAAAGAGGTAATGTTGATAGATTTAAAATAGGCACTTTCATTAAAAAACACTTGTGACAAGTTAGGACAATTTTACTTGACTTTTTTACATTTTAGAAATGTTGATAGATTAAAGAATATTTATATTTTATTTTTAGGGGTAGAGTTATTATTTTAATTTTGTAGACTAATAAAACACACTTTGGTCAAATTATTGTTCCGGTATAATTTACATATTAGAGTGGTAGTTTCTTAGTTAGAGTTTGGCAAAAATCTGCAAAAATATTTTTTTATTTAGTATAAAATTAACAATTGCATGTATTTAGTAGTAATACCCCTGCGGTTTAACACATACATCGACATATTTATTATAATTATCCCTATGGATTATTCTTAAGTAAATGTCATAATTAAACTATTCTCAAAATTTCCCCATTTTCCGACGATAAATTTCGAAGAAAAAATAGTCGCACTGGAGTGAAGTTCTTTTTTGGGGGGAAAGCTTTTTTTAAAAAAAAATATGATCGCAAACATTAAATGAAGTAACAATAGTAAAATGGAGAAAAAAACAACTGTCAACATCCGTTTAATTTGAATATTAATCAAAAATCCAAGCCAAAAAGTGCGACTTATAGTCCGAAAAATACATCAACTCATTTAAAACCCTTAGCAAAAATGTATTAAATATTATGTTAAGCTATGAATTGGATTTCCCAAAAAATATCGTCCAATACTTTTTCGAAAATCACTTGTAAAGACAACAATGCAATATCGTACCGTCCAAATTGACCGTCCAACATATCGGGATGAAGAAGGCCAAGATGGCAAACGTTATCCGATCCTTGAACATTCTTCCCGAGAAGAGGTCGGACGGACGTGGCCCTTGCGTTGCAAGCGAGGGGACTTGTGAGCGGGGGTCCTGAAAAGGAAGACTTCTTAACACCACCACTCTTTTGTCTTAACTGGCCTTCATTGAGAAAGTGGCCTCTCGTTTACTTCCTGTCCCCTCCGAGAGAGAGAGAAGACAAAAAAATGATGTGAAAGAGATTCAAGCTAAACGTGACTCATCAGTTGCAATTGCGTGTTGTGCTCCAGCACCCCCCTCCCCCAACCCAAACCTGTCATTGACTAAAACAGTTTTATTTGGATGGTGGACAAAAACATAGGGATGTCAATCAAACTCATTGACAGCACTAGACCATGGGTAGGGAAGCTCGAGAGCCATATGTGGCTCTTTTGATGGGTGTATATGTCTCTCTGTATTTTTAAATTATATTTTTTCTTCATTAGACTCTAATGAATGGATTTTCTCATTGATTAGCAACAGTGAAATAATGTTTTTGAAAGAATTCAGACTTTTTTATTACTTTTAAAGTGGTGAAATTAATAATAAATGCTCACATTTTCATGAATTTTTTACTTTTTACATTCTGAGTATGGCTCTTAAGGAATAATGTTTGAAAATATGAAGTGTTTTATGGCTCTTTTTGTCAAAAAAGGTTCCTGAACCCTGCACTGGACGTTGGCTCCTCCCACTCAAAATGAATAGGACGTCTAGCACCGTCATTGGCAGGTGGTGAGTTTGTTTTATATGTACTTTGTTAGATTATGGGTACCGTATTTTCAGGACTATAAGGCGCACTTAAAAGTCTTAAATTTTCTCCAAAATAGACAGGGTGCCTTATAATCCAGTGCGCCTTATATATGGAAAAAATTAAAATGTGCCATTCATTGAGGGTGCGCCTTATAGTCGTGAAAATACGGTACATTGTTAAATTGTGTTTTTCTGCAATGATTTTGATTTTTCGTGGAGGATTTTTCTGATTTCCACTGATTTCTAATTGGGGGAAGTACAAAAACATATTGTGTTTCACTTCATTCATTTATTTTTGCTCTGCCCATTAATCTTAAAATGATTTTCTCATTTTCCAATCAGGTTGTTTCCTGTTTACTGTCCTTTACTGTCAATTGCTGAGATATGACAGTGTTATAAAAAAGTACTTTTTATGGCGTTATTGTTGATAAGGAGAACACGTACAGAGCGTTTTTTTTTTGGGTCATTCATAAGTTGAGCCTCGGAAAAAACCATCCTTTTGAGCATTTTGTTCTTTTCACTTCCTCAATGCAGAGTCTGTTGCACCGTGCTGAATTTTTGTTTAAAAAAATCTGCACAAATGGCAATTTTCACTTTACCGTCAAAGGCTTTGATTCGTTTTCTGGAATACCGGATGAGTAATGCGAACCTTGGATCGGGATTGGCCGCCTTTGATAGGCATATGCTATAAACAAGTGCTTATGGGGTTTTTTTGGCAACCATTTTGTTGTAAAATTGTGCTTGTGTGAGTTGACGTGAATTCAAAGTTGGATTGAAAGGAAAATATTCAAATAGGAACTGTGATTTTTCAGTTTTCTGGTGTTTTTCATTCGATTACATTATTATTTCATCCCATTTTTGGGATATTTCTTGTTTGCAGTACCAAGACAGACACAGAAGACATTGTAGAACTAGTTCAAAAAAAAATAAACATTGTCAAGATAGCCAAGAATCAAAATTTAAAGCATTGAGCAGGTTTTAACTAGCTGAGAATGTGGAAAAAATGATGAAATTTTAAGAAAAATAATGTAAAACATAAACACATGCTTTGTATTTACAGGATTCCATCACAAAACTGCAGGTGGGATAGAGACAGACACAGAAGACATTGTAGAACTAGTTAAAAAAACTAAAATCATTGTCAAGATAGCCAAGAATCAAATTTTAAAGAATTGAGCAAGTTTTAACTATCTGAGAATGTGGATTAAACCTTAGAAAATTCAACAAAAAATAATCTAAAACATAAATACATGCTTTGTATTTACAAGATTCCATAAAAAAACTGCAAGTGATGCATGTTAACAACCCCCTGCCGCCCCCCCCCCCCCCCCTATCATCAACTCACAAAGATAAACAAGAGCTAACACAAACATTCACTCGTATATATCGAATGAATGACGTTTACCGGAAAATGGTACGCACATGCAAGCAACTCTAAAGTCATTCCGCAACTCGTCACTTTGCATCGCAATCTTTGCCAAGATTAAACTTAAGCACTTGAGAGCCATAAAGATGAAGAATAGGATTGTCACGTCATTTGTTCCTGAACTTTAGGTTTATGGACTCGTTGCTCTTGGGTTTGTCGTCATAAAACTCACAAACTGTTCACCTGAACGTTTAGCTTTGAATAACCGTGAATGCGTAAATGTCTTTCTGTTGTTTTGGACTCAATTTTATGTCATATTTCTTCATACAATGAGGCAATTGATTGCACTCCTTGCAGGTAAGAAGTCTTTGTCATTTCTCGTTTAGGATTTTTATTCATTTACTTAAAACTCTTCCTCCCAGATTCATTAAAAAAAAAAAAAAAAAAAAAAAAATATATATATATATATATATATATATATATATATATATATATATATATATATATATATATATATATATATATATATATATATATATATATATATATATATATATATATATATATATATATATATATATATATATATATATATATATATATATATATATATATATATATATATATATATCTTTCTTGCCAATCGCTGTTTTTTGTGGTTTTAGCTTACTTCTATTCGCTTTTATTTAAGGGTAAAAAAAAATATATAGCATTAACTTGATGAAGATTATACCTTCAAATTGCTAATTCAATATGTCCATTAGGTGAGCATGCAGTCTTTTCTTTAAAAGCAGTTGCGCAATGTTATTTTTATATTACACAGTTTGGATTGGCAAAAATAGATCATGAAAAAGTGCTTACAAAGCTTGATTTTAATTATTTTTACATAAAGCTGCATTTGTTAGGATGTCACAATTTATAGTGTAGTAGGACAATTACTCCACTACAAGATTTTGGACAAAAAAATCCAACATATCAACAAGGGCTGGCTCTAGAGGTGACTGTGTAGTTCCCTTCAAAGATAGGGCTGTCCTTTATACAATATGTGTTGTCTCTAAAAAAATACATCTACAAATACAAAAGGAGTGTTTGATGCTGTTTTCCAGAATTAAGTTGTGCTTTATAAAATTTTAAAAATGCTACAAAAAACTAAGCTAATATCATTTCTGTTTCGTAGTCCATTTTGTCATCACGTCATCCTGCCCCACCGGTTCGTTTCAATGCTTGAACGGAGAATTCCTTTCCACTGAAGACGTATGTGACTTTAAGAAAGACTGCGAGGACGGATCGGATGAATTTTGCGGTAAGTTTGGTTCATCTTTGTCCCCTTTTAAAATCCTGAAAGTGAGTAGACTGTATTTTAATTCCGCTATATGTCAATTCCCTCCTGTTTAAGGTAATTGTGATTTTGAGTACGACTCTTGTGGTTGGAACAACACCGCCAAGGACCAATGGACAAGAGAGTGGGCAAACATTACCTCCATTCCTGGTGTAGATCATACCACAGAAAGCCCATGGGGTAAAAATCCGTCAAAAAAGTCATTTTCTCGCATATAAGCCAGATTTGTCACCCAAAAAAATGATGACTGAATCCAGGGTACGTCTTATATGCGCATAAATTAAAATTGACATGCACAAAACGCCAATAACGCAAGACAATGTGGCTAATATGGTCATTTATTTCAAAATAGAGAAAAGATAAACAGATAAAACAACATTTATTTTGAAGTCTATGAATGAAATTCAATAAAATAAACCAAATTTTCCCTAAAACTTGAAAAAAGTACTTGTTACTTACTATTACTTGCTCAGAGTGCCACCATCTTACCCTAGGAATGACAACGAGACACATTTTCTGGTTGTACTGGTCACTTGACGTCCTTTTTGAATTTTTCTATGCACAGACGATCATTTCGATTCAAAAATATCTCAGAAATGGCTAATTTATCTTCAGATTTTCCCTTCAAAGTAAAACATTTGTACTCTACCATTAAAACAATAAATATGGAGGTGAAAATTGTGAATCAGGGGCGGCTTATACGAGAGAAATTGTCAAATTCAATGATTTTAAGGCAATTTTTATACGCAGACACGGCTAATATGCGAGAAAAAACAGGTAGATGCTTTTTTTAATAGAATTACTAACTTGTTTATTTTCAAAAGGGCATGTCATGTTTTATGATGGGAAACAGTGTCATTTTTCATCAAAAGCCCTTTTGGAATATTCCGTTGAGAAAAGACCAGCTGTGGGCTGCCAACTCAGGTAAAGGATGAAATCTTAATCCAATTTTAAAGGTGAAAAGATCATAATTCAAATGGAATTTCAGCTTCTGGTATCATATTCATAACGAAATGTTCGCCAAATCGTCGTGGTGGCCCATTGTTGTCAACATGCTTCGAGGGACGTCCACCTACCAGTTGCTGAAGACGCAAACGACGACGATGGACGGATGGCAAAATGCCAAAACTCGCATTGGAAATCAAGCGGGAGGATTTAAGGTACCGAATATTCTTATAAAAATGGAATCCATATTTGGAGTCATGTCCAAAACCTACATTGATTTACTGTCCACCTCCATAACTCAAAAGAACCTTTCTTCAAAAGTCAATCATCTCACATTAACAGCTCCAGTTTTACTTCAGTTGTTTTGATTCGACGAACGCCATGTTGGATGACGTCAAATTTGAGAATTGCGCCGAGGGTGAAATCCCTATTGGCTCGGAGCAACTGTCCTGCACTTTTGAAGAAGACACTTGTTCCTGGTACCATGATTACAATGCCACCATCTTGTGGAAACGGGTTAAAGGTGGATTTCAGCACCCCCAGGGCAACGGTTTGTACGATTTTTAAGCTATTCGTTGCATTTTTTGACCAAATAACTTGTCCTCAATCTTGAAACTACTCTATTTCCCATTTCTCGTAGGCTATTATATGGTAGTTTCCAGTAAACCTGGTCTTGACGTCTCATCTTCTGCAAGACTGATTGGCTTTGCCGTGGGAAAGGTCATTTGCGTGACCTTTCGTTACCATATTTTTGGTAACAGCATTGGTGGGTGTCCCCATTTTTTTATCAAAAAGGAAAATTCAGATTTTATTTGGGAAGTAAATTGACTACTATAACTTTTCTAACAGGTTTATTGAAGTTTATCGTAAAGAGACCTGGACAGGCCGAAGATGCCGTGTGGATTAGGAGTGGCACTCAGGGAGATAAATGGAGATATGCCGATCTTACCTTTTCCAGTGAGGAACCAATCCAGGTTTGTCTTTTTTTCTGGACTTAACTTTACCAATCGCAACATTGGGGTATGAAATTTAATGTGGAATAAAAAGAGGTTTAAGATTGATCCTTGGGGTACTCCAGATTAACGAAATAGTTTATAGTACAGTGGTACTTCAAGATATGAGCCTAATTCGTTATGGAACAGAACTCGTATGTTGATTTACTCGTACATTTTTGCAACATCGCAACATTGGGTTATGAAATTTAATGTGGAATAATAAGAGGCTTAAGATTGACCCTTGGGGTGCTCCAGATTAAGGAAATATCTTATAGTACAGTGGTACTTTGAGATATGAGCCTAATTCGTTACAGGATTGAGCTCGTATGTCGATTTACTCGTAAATTTTTGCAATATTGCAACATTGTGATATGAAATTTAATGTGGAATAAAAAGAGCCTTAAGATTGACCCTTGGGGTACTCCAGATTATTGAAATAGTTTATAGTACAGTGGTACTTTGAGATATGAGCCTAATTCGTTATGGGACAGAACTCGTATGTTGATTTACTCGTAAATTTTTGCAACATTGCAACATTGGGGTATGAAATTTAATGTGGAATAAAAAGAGGCTTAAGATTGACCATTGGGGTACTCCAGATTGACGAAATAGCTTATAGTACAGTGGTACTTTGAGATATGAGCCTAACTCGTTACAGGATTGAGCTCGTATGTCGATTTACTCGTAAATTTTTGCAACATCGCAACATTGGGGTATGAAATTTAATGTGGAATAAAAAAAGGTTTAAGATTGACCCTTGGGGTGCTCCAGATTAATGAAATATCTTATAGTACAGTGGTACTTTGAGATGTGAGCCTAATTCGTTACGGGATTGAGCTCATATATCGATTTACTTGTAAATTTTTGCAATATCGCAACATTGGGGTATGAAATTTAATGTGGAATAAAAATGGCCTTAAAATTGACCCTTGGGATGCTCCAGATTAAGGAAATATCTTATAGTACAGTGGTACTTTGAGATTTGAGCCTAAATCGTTACGAGACTGAACTTGTATGTTGATTTACTCGTAAATTTTTGTACGGCAACACGCTCATAACATACGGAAAACAAATTTTAATGAACTTGGATTATTAAATACACTCAAAAATAAATGTAATCTAACCTTACACTAAACAAAATTTTACTCGTATCTCAAATGGCTCGTATGTCGAAGCACTCATATGTCAAATTACCACTGTACTGATTGTTATTGCTACTTTTCATGTTGTATGAATAAACAGGACCCTATTTGCCAAGAATAGGGAATATTTAGCAAAGAAAATCTAAACCCATTTTAATACTTTTGTTACAAAAGAACTTATACTCGTGGTATTTTTCTGCTGGTATCTCTATTACATGAGCCTGTAACTTTTACTGATAAGTTTTTTGTTTGTTCTCCAGTTCATCATTGAAGCTGTGGTGGGTGGCGAACAAGGCACCATCTCTATAGATGACATCACGGTGTCATGTAGTGAAAATGGTTCATGTCCCCCCGAGCGCGAGTGTACCTTCCAAGGCTCGCTCTGCGGTCTGCAACACAATTCCTCGTCGGACTTTACCTGGACCCGTATGAACGGGGCGTCTCAACCTAGCAATTCGTCGGGCCCACGCGTCGATCACACTCTGGAGACGGAGCACGGTCAGAAACCTCCTCGCTACACGTGACTAAACCATTGTTGGTGCTCGGACGTTTGGTCGCCGGTCAAACGGTGACGGAGAGTTTACTGTTGAAACCAGCTCTCAAAATTATAGTCATCAGAGAGAGTTTAATATCTAAAAGAGAGAGATTAATATCAAGTACTGTTTAATATGTAAGTACTGTTTAATATCTAAGTACTGTTGAAACCTGCTCTCAAAATTATATTCGTGAGAGAGAGTTTAATATCGAAGAGAGAAGTTTAATATCTAAGTACTGTTTAATATCTAAGTACTGTTTCATATCTGAGTACTGTTTAATATCTAAGTACTGTTGAAACCTGCTCTCAAAATTATATTCGTGAGAGTTTAATATCTAAATATCTACTGTTTTTAACAGTACTTAGATATTAAACAGTACTTAGATATTAAACAGTACTTAGATATTAAACAGTACTTAGATATTAAACAGTACTTGGATATTAAACAGTACTTGGATATTAAACAGTACTTAGATATTAAGCAGTACTTAGATATTAAACAGTACTTAGATATTAAACAGTACTTAGATATTAAACAGTACTTGGATATTAAACAGTACTTAGATATTAAACTACTTAGATATTAAGCAGTACTTAGATATTAAACAGTACTTAGATATTAAACAGTACTTAGATATTAAACAGTACTTAGATATTAAACAGTACTTAGATATTAAACAGTACTTAGATATTAAACTCTCTCTTATGAATATAATTTTGAGAGCTGGTTTCAACAGTAAACACTCTGTCACCAAAAGACCGGCGACCAAACGTCCGGTCACGAAAACCGTTTACCAACCAGAACCTTCATCACTTGTGTAGGCTATTATCTAAGCGCCCAGTTATGGAGACATCCAGCAGGCTCCAAAGGCCAAATCATGACCGCGGTGATGGAGTCAACTCCCCCACAAGGGGAGTGCTTAATGTTTTGGTACTACATGGAGGGAATTGACATAGGCCGACTCAACGTTTACATCCTGCTCGCCGGAAACGCCATCGAGCTTTGGAACAGGAGTGGAAATCAGGGCAACCGTTGGAGGCACGGACGAGTGACGCTCCGCAGCCCTGCTTCGCCTTACCAGGTAGGAAATCCTTGGAGATGTTTTGCTCTCCACATGAAGTCCTATGGAGTCAGTCTGGCCTCGCGAACGTGACCAAACACGCATTTTTTTGCCTCATTAGGTGATATTTGAAGCGGTGACGGGCAATGGGCCGAGGAGAGATATTGCTATTGATGACTTAACCATTCATAATGGGGAGTGTCCTCCTGAAGGTGAGCCATGGCACCAAAACTACAAAATTCAATGGGCTTGACATTGACACAAGAGGGGTTTTGATCGAGTTTAGATTTCATCTTTGATCGGAAGTACTGTCCATGCAGGGGTGGGCCGGGGGGTCACATTGACTTTAAAAATTTGAGCACAAGATACGATACATGTAAAAAAGTGCATCCGTTAACAGTACATATGAAACAGAAACAGAAAAAAAGGACTAAAGTATTAACATACTCATCACTCATCATTAAAGTAAAAAGTATAAAGTACAAAGTGAAAAGGAATGTATTGAGAAATATTAAAATATCATTTAAAAAAAGATTGAGGGGCTGTAAAACATGAAAAACAAATAAGAGTGGACAGAGCAATTCCGCGTGACGGCGCCATCTTGGGGAAAAATAAATAAATAAATACATTTGGACAACTTTGGCGGGATTTCACCAAATATAAAAATGGTGCCATGCGGGATAGCCACAATACTAACAAAATACTAACATTCATGTTGTTGTTGTTGTTGTTGTTTTTTTAAAAGGTTTTTGTGACTTTGAGATGGACTTTTGTGGTTGGGTGAACAATCCTCCAGCAGAGTCAGGGTTCAACTGGGATTGGCTCCCCGGAAGCAGTACAGGCTCTCTCACCCCTTCAATGGACCACTCAACAATGTCCCCTCTCGGTAAGACAGTGAGTTTTTGTTAATATTGGTCAATCTAAAATCATGTAAAAAAAAAAATGACTGTATATATAAGGCGAAGCAAGGTACATTTATTGGTAATCGGAGGTTTGGTCGCCCGGACGTTTGGTCGCCCCGGACGTTTGGTCGCCCCGGACGTTTGGTGGCCCCGGACGTTTGGTCGCCCAGGACGTTTGGTCGCACCGGACGTTTGGTCGCCCCGGACGTTTGGTCGCCCCGGACGTTTGGTCGCCCCGGACGTTTGGTCGCCCCGGACGTTTGGTCGCCCCGGACGTTTGGTCGCCCCGGACGTTTGGTGCCCCGGACGTTTGGTCGCCCCGGACGTTTGGTCGCCCCGGACGTTTGGTGGCCCGGACGTTTGGTGGCCCGGACGTTTGGTGGCCCGGACGTTTGGTCGCAAATATGGCGATAGCAATCAAATGTCCATGCTTACTAGGAAAGTGAGTCGTAAATGTATTTTTTAAAGGGCTTGTTAAATAAGACTATCATTGTTCTACTTGTGGCTTGAGGCCACTTTGTATTCTACAGGCCGTTTCAATCCGACAGAAACGAAGTAGCTCGACTCGAGAGCGAGAGGATGGAGGCTGTGGAGCAAGCCTGTCTTACGTTCTGGCATCAGGCTAATGGCTGGGGTTCCCACAGTAAGTCACAGTTACTACGTTCCTTCACATATTAAATCGACAACTTTCCAAAGCTATGTGACTCAGAGGATTTGATTCCATTCCAGGACCGTCACACGTTACGTTGAGCGTCATTGTGAACGAGACCACCGGCCTTCGTCAGGTCTGGAATACCACTGGATTCATGAATTCCACTTGGATCCAAGAAAAGGTCCATTTCACGGCATCGGGGCCTCACCAGGTAGAGTTTCAAAAATTACCGTCACTTGGAGGAGGAACATTTTTGCTCAAGTCTTAACCTTTAAAACAGATTATTCTCCAAGCCACAAGTACAATTGACAGGGATTCAAGCTTCTCCCTTGATGATATCCACATCTTAAGGAACACGTCTTGTCAAGATACAATTACCACCACCACCTCGCAACCCGCCACCACCACCGCCATTAACCCAAGCTCTGACGTGCAGTGTACTTTTGAACAAGGTGATTAGATAGGTTTGATCGCTGTGGTAGCGTGACCGGACGTTTGGTTGCCGGTCTTTTGGTCCCTTTTGGTCGCCGGTCAAATGTACTTAGATATAAAACAGTACTTAGATATTAAACAGTACTTAGATATTAAACAGTACTTAGATATTAAACACTAATTAGATATTACGCAGTACTTAGATATTAAACAGTACTTATATATTAAAGAGTACTTAGATATTAAAGAGTACTTATATATTAAACAGTACTTAGATATTTAACAGTACTTAGATATTAAACAGTAATTAGATATTAAACAGTACTTAGGTATTAAACAGTACTTAGATATTAAATAGTACTTAGATATTAAACAGTACTTAGATATTAAACAGTACTTAGATGTTAAACAGTACTTGGATATTAAACAGTACTTAGATGTTAAACAGCACTTGGATATTAAACAGTACTTGGATATTAAACAGTACTTAGATATTAAACTCTCTCTCTCTTAGATATTAAACAGTACTTAGATATTAAACTCTCTCTCTCTTAGATATTAAACATTACTTGCATATTAAACAGTACTTAGATATTAAACTCTCTCTCTTAGATATTAAACTCTCTGTCATGAATATAATTTTGAGAGCTGGTTTCAACAGTAAACTCTGTTAAAATTTGACCGGCGACCAAAAGGGACCAAAAGACCACTTTCAGAAATGGAAATCCTGCTATTGTGGTTAATTGAAACGTAGTTGTTTGGAATCATAGATATCCCCAATCTTACTAGAATTGCATTAAATCTAAACATGATTCTTGTGTAGGTCTGTGTAATTGGCTACAAGAGGATGATGATAATGATTTGGACTGGACCCTCAGTAGAGCCATGGAAGTGGAAAAACCCTGGGATGGACCTCTGTACGATCACACTGTAGGAAATGACCAAGGTACAGCCTGAAATTATTTCTCATAGACGGCATTTTTTACAGTAAGAAATGCCTAGGAGAAATCTGACTATTTTCCTTGTTTTATTTTATTTATTTTTTGATTCTCAAGGGTTTTATTTACTTATTACTGGCTCTGGATCGAGTGAGCACGAGACGGCGAGCATTTCTACAGACGTCAGCCATTTGACATCACCAATTTGTATCCACTTTTGGTATTACATGTCGGGATCTTCGGTTTCTAACCTTCAACTTCTAGTTGAAACAGTAAATTCACCTCTTGCTTACTTTCAAACAATATCTGCAATAAGTTGCAATATCTGTTTAAAGTATTTCTTTCTTTTAAATATAGAAAACTTCCAAAGTGATAGTCTGGACTCGTAGAGGGACTCAAATTGCAGACTGGGTCAACGGTCAAGTCACCATCGAAATGGAAGAAATCAACCGGGTAAAGTTTGACCTGAAGTGAGCACGATATATCGATAAATATGAATGACTAAAAAAAGCATGTTTTTTAACTCTCGATAGGTGATTTTTAGCGGCCACAGAAGCTCAAAAAGTGAGGGATTTCTTGCACTTGATGATGTCACAGTGAGCAATGGCGCCTGCAAAAAACAGAGTATGTGGAAACTTCCTTTTCTCTTCAATTGATAGAACTATTCGGGCTGTAAAGTACATGTACTGTATTTTCACGACTATAAGGCGCACCACATTTAAAGGCGCACCCTCAATGAATGACACATTTTATTTTTTTTTCCATATATAAAGCACACTGGATTATAAGGCGCACAGTCTATTTTGGAGAAAATTTAAGACTTAAGTGGGCCTTATAGTGGTGAAAATACAGTATATTTTCGTCAGTCATTTTTCATTACGAACATTCAGTACATTTTGAATTCTATTTAATGAGGATACATATTTGCGTCAGGGAGTTTTTTAACAGCTTGCAGTTTGTCCCTTTGCCTGAGTATGCTCGTATATCCGAATTTGTCTCGTATCTCAAGTGAAATATTTGCCGAAATTTTACTCGTATCTCAAAATGCTCGTATGTCAAGGTAACACTGTACTTGTTCCTCTAAGTATCAACATCATGGTTAATATTGTTATAGTAGTAGTGTAGGAGACAAAAAAATGTAAATGTACTTAGATATAAAACAGTACTTGGATATTAAACAGTACTTAGATATCAAACAGTACTTAGATATTAAACAGTACTTAGATATTAAACAGTACTTCGCTATTAAGAAGTACTTAGATATTAAACAGTACTTATATATTAAACAGTACTTATATATTAAACTGTACTTAGATATTAAAGAGTACTTAGATATTAAACTGTACTTAGATATTAAACAATACTTTGATATTCAACAGTACTTAGATATTAAAGAGTACTTAGATATTAAAGAGTACTTAGATTTCTGGGCTCCTGATGACCTGATCTAGTTTATATTCAGGTGTCTGCGGGTTTGATTCCAACTCTTGTGGCTTTGAGAACGACGTCAGTCACGCTGGACAGTGGGGGCGCCAAAGAGCCACAAAAGACAACGTGGATCACACTTACGGAACTGACAATGGCAAGTCAAAAACAAATATATAAAAATGTTACAATGAACAAAATGAAACGACCAAAGTCAGAATTGACAACCTCCAATCAAATCCTTATTTTATTCTTTAGGTTACTATATGACTGTACTTCAATCAAATTCGCTACAACCTGAAGTGGCTCAGCTCTTATCGCCCGATTTGCACTCACCCGTGGAGATGTGTGCACGATTCTGGTGAGACATTTTATACACGATTTTCTCTAATAAGAAGGAATTTCATGAAATCTACTCGCCATGTATTTTGACCAGGTACCGACTCCCCGCTCTGGCTTCTAACGTGCTATCCGTCCACGTATTGGGCGCCGACCAGGGCGACGCTCTTTGGGAACGTTCGGGGGCGCCGTCCTCGGACTGGGAGGTCGCAGAGGTCACCGTATTCTGGCCGACAAAGTTCAACGTAAGACCTCAGTTGCTACGTTTTGCCGGCTCAATGGCGCCAAGGTTCATTTTTCCCCATCCCTAGGTGGTTTTTAGGGCATACCACAATCCGGGTGACAATTCCACCGTCCAGTTGGATGATTTTTCCGTGACTACGGGGGCCTGCTCCGCCCCTGCCAACTGTGATTTTGAATCGGGGCCTTGCAACTGGCTTAACGTGCCCACCAATGGCGGGCATGATTGGGTTCTGGACAGTGGGGGGTTTCGGGGTCCATCTGTGGACCACACTACCGAATCCTCTGAAGGTAGGGTCTTACATTTTCTACTGAAGTCTTCCCATTCCTGAAATAATGTTTTTTTTTTTTGTTTTTTTGCTGGAAAATAGAAAAACTATGGGTAAAATCAACTGATCTGTGCTTAATATTTAGTACAGTGGTACCTCGAGATATGAGCTTAATTTGTTTCAGAACTGAGCTTTGATTTAGTTGTAACTCAAATGAATGTGTCCCATAGGAATGAATGAAAAACTAAGTAATTTGTTCCTTAATACATTCTAATTTTGGTTTTAAATTTGATACCTTTCTTCTACCGGGTTGGGTGTAGTTGCCCCGCCTCCACCCTGACTTTCAGGGCGGGACATTTTGCATGGCAACGCGCCCGTAACATAACATGAACAAATTGAAATGAACTTGGATTACGATGCAGACACACTGAAAAATCGATTTAAACTAAGCTTACACTAAACTTAAGTCTAATTTTGTTTGAAATGTTGATACCTTTCTTGGCTCTATTGGCCCCGCCTCCACCCTGACTTTCACATGCAACCTATCGAGGGTTGTTTGCTTTTGTATTCCCTTCAAAATATTCCCAAAATAATCCACACAAATGTCCTCACAATAGGATAACGCACAACCACTCCCCAACAAAAAGTACTATAAAAACTCCTCTCATATTAGCAAACAAACTCCGCCATTCGCACTGACTAACAGAAAAAAAACACTGAAAAAATTCAAAGCTCCGCCCAGTGCTCGTAGATACATTCCACAAGGAATTTGCGACCAAAAAGACAGTGGCCATGATGTTCTTATGAATATGTTCGTATATCAAAATTTGTCTTGTATCTCAAGATAAATATTTGCCCAAAATTTGACCCATATCTCAAATTGCTCCTATACCAAAGTACCACTGTATTAATATTCCAAAACAAAATCTGAGAATGATCAACTGATGATTAACTGCAGTCACACCAAGTATTGCAGTATTTCCATTTTTTTTTGTTTTTATACATCTTGTGATCACAAAAGTCATTGTGTGGGAGCGCGTGTTGATTATCCGGTCAAAAGCAATGACCTGGCAACAATTGTCGTTTGCTCATTTTCAGGTCGCTTCTTGCTAAGTTTAGCATCAGGCGCTACCAGTGTGGCTAAGTTAGCATCGGAATGGATTCAACATAAAGACGCTGCGGCCTGTCTCAACTTTTGGCATCATAGCAGGTCAGCAGTAAATCCATATTTTCACTCTTTATCATATGTCGACATTACCGAGGATGCACTTTATCCTCTTTTTCCTGGTGGACTTCCTCAAAATGTGTACGCAATCACCCGTTGCAGTTTTTTTTTGCAAGACAACATGTAAACTGTGGGTCAGAGTTCACTCAACAAGAAAAAAAAATACATAGAGAGTTAAAATTGAATTAAATTTGAGGGGAAAACTGACCTGATTCGTTTTGAATCAACGGATCAAGTCATATTTTATAAAATGGCTATTTATTTCATGGGAGGACTTTTTATTTCAATCATTCTTTGATTTTATGAACCATTTATCCTCGCAAAAGTCGCGAGGGTGCTGGAGCCTAAACCCAGTTAGTTGGCCAATCACAAGCACAAGAAAACTAAATAAACAATAACTCGTCGTGAGGGGAAATTTAGTGTTGGACCAGAGTAACCGGACGTTTGGTCGCCGGTCTTTTGGTCTTTTTTGGTCACCGGTCAAATATACTTAGATATTAAACAGTACTTAGATATTAAACAATACTTTGATATTAAACAGTACTTAGATATTAAACAGTACTTTGATATTAAACAGTACTTAGATATTAAACAGTACTTGGATATTAAACAGTACTTAGAAATTAAACAGTGCTTAGATATTGAACAGTACTTAGATATTAAACAGTACTTGGATATTAAACAGTACTTAGATATTAAACAGTACTTAAATATTAAACAGTACTTAGACATTAAACAGTACTTAGATATTAAACAGTACTTAGATATTAAACAGTACTTAGAAATACTTCAACTCTCTCTCTCATGAATATAATTTTGTAAGCTAACTTCAACAGTAAACTCTCTGTCACCAAAAGACTGGCGACCAAAAGACTGGCGACCAATTGTCCGGCGACCAAACGTCCGAGCACCTCAACCAGCCTAGCCTCCATCTTTTTGGGGGCGTGGGAGTAAACCCCAGAAAAAAAAACCCACACTAACCCAGAGAAAACATGCTAACTCCACACAGTGAGGACCCACCTGGGATCAAACCCTCGACTACAGAACTGTGAGGCCGATGCAATATCCACTTGGCGCCTGACGTTTTATCGATGTGATTATTTTTTCAAATTTGGACGAACTGCATGGATTTTTTTCCTCACTCCATCTCAAATTTTTCCTCACAGTAGTCAGAACGGGACTCTGCGAGTGATTGTTCGCTCGGGCCAATCAGAAGACGAGCTGAAGTTTGAGACCAACAGCAGCAGTGGACAAAGCTGGAAGAGATTTTCTCAAAGTTTACAACAGAAAAAAACTTTCCAGGTATACAATTCCTTAGCGCCAATCCAGTTGTGGATACATTTTTTCTCCTTAATCGTACCCGTAGTTGCTGATCGAAGCGGAGACGGACGCGGGGAACTTTATCGCCATCGATGACGTCAGTCTCAAACCTGGTCTTTGCCAAGGTGGCCCCTCCCCCTTCACTCAAATCGTATGAGCTCATCTACTACAATCGAATGTGTTTTAAAGGAATATTTAATACGGTTTTGCAGAGAATGGGACGGCTTCGACTTTAGCCGGTTGTACGTTTGCAAAAGACACGTGTGGATGGGAGGATGACCTCGTCGGGCGGGGTCAGTGGAAAAGAGGAAGGGGTGCATCACACAGCGGTGGACCATCTACGGATCACACAATGGGCACCATGATGGGTGAGTCCACGCGCCTCAAATGTCTTTTATTGTCTTGACGGACAATATCATCGCATCGTTGTTTGGGAAATGTCTCTTTAAAAGTGACGTTCGGAATTCTACCCGAGAGTCGTATACAAATACATATACATATACATATACATATACATATACATATACATATACATATACATATACATATACATATACATATACATATACATATACATATACATATACATATACATATACATATACATATACATATACATATACATATACATATACTTATACTTATACTTATACTTATACTTATACTTATACTTATAATTATATACTTATACACCTATACTTATACATATACTTATTCTTATACATGTACTTATACACATACATATCTTATACTTATACATGTACATATACTTGTACATACACTTGTACATATACTTGTACATATACTTGTACATATACTTGTACATATACTTGTACATATACTTGTACATATACTTATACATATACATATACTTATACATATACTTATACACGTACTTATACATATACTTATACACATACATATCTTATACTTATACTTATACGTGTACATATACTTATACACATACATATCTTATACTTATACTTATACATATACTTATACATATACTTATACATATACTTATACATATACTTATACATATACTTATACATATACTTATACATATACTTATACATATACTTATACATATACTTATACATATACTTATACATATACTTATACTTATACTTATACTTATACTTATACATTTACATATACATTTACATATACATATACATATACATATACTTATACTTATACATATACTTATACTTATACGTATGCTTATACATGTACTTATACATGTACATATACACACAATATTTATAGCTCTACATTATTTTGTGGATTTATAAGCTTTGATCCTCCAGGCTGGTACGTGTTGGTGACTCCGCACAAAAGCGACCGCCTGAGCCCCGCAACTCTGCGGAGCCCATTCGCAAGACAGGTCGCCGCCAACTGCACTCTCCACTTCTACTATAACATCAAAGGAGAAGGTGCGTTTTCTCTCACTCGCCACCCTAAAAAAAAAATGGCTCCGACCCGCACCAACTGTTTCAGGAAAACCGGACTTGAAGGTGGTCTTGGCGGAGAGCTCGCGCAACACCGTCCTTTGGTGGCACTCTGGCGCGGTTACCAATTCTTGGTTTCACGGGGAGGTGGCGGTCGGTAGAAGACGCCGGGACTTTAACGTCCTCTTCGAAGCCACGCGCGGTTTCGACGAACCGGGCCACATCGCCGTCGATGATATCGACTTCGCCGGCTGTGACTTGCCAGGTAACGTGAGATCAAGTGAGAGGCGTAACGCTCGCCGTTGCCAAGTTTGAGTTGGACTTTTTCTATCACCCAGAGCCGCCGAGCGAGTGCCCTGAAAATATGTTCACCTGTGAGAACGGCGTTTGTGTGGAGAAGGATCGAGTTTGTGACTTCACTGATGATTGTGGAGATTGGACTGATGAGAGGAACTGTGGTGAGATATCCTCATTATTTTCTTTTAACTCGAGCGGGTATATGCATGTTAACAGCAGTATTGATAGTTTCAAAAAACAAACATAAACAACAACAACAACAACAAAAAGACACTTTTACCGAGCTTTCATTTGCCTTGTTATCGCCATTTAAAGACAAAAGGCAATTGAGTTTTTTGGGTTTGTTTATCGATGTTATAAGATGGAGTATTTGTGTAAAAATTCTAGTTCGAAGTAACATATCGGGTCATCTTGTGTTTTTATTTTGCACATCTTAAAAGGCACTTTTGTGTTGGCCACATTGTTAATGCAAACAATTCTCGATAGGTTGAATCTGAAAGTCAGGGTAGGGGGCGGGGCCAATAGAACCAAGAAAGGTATCAAAATTTCAACCAAAATTAGAATTAAGTTTAGTGTAAGGTTAGGTTAAATTTATTTTTAATTGCATCGTCATACAAGTTCATTTAAGTTTGTTTATGTTATGTTACGAGCGCGTTGCAGTGCAAAAAAGTACCAGAATGAACAGTTTGTTCATTCATTTTTTTAAACGCTTATCCTGTTAAAAAGCCTTTAAACATTTGGCAATTTCTTCTGTACTAGAACACCAAGAGCGCTGCAGTTTTGAAAGAGGTTTGTGTTCTTGGGCGGGAAGCCATTTGGACCAATCGGGAGCCAGATGGAGTCGACAAAGAGGTCAAGATGCCTGGCCTAAGAACGGACCCCCTATGGATCACACTCTACAAAGTTCTGCGGGTAAGTTAATTAAAAAGTTAATAATAACAGCTATGCAAATGCAATTTGTCCACTGTAACATGTCAAAATATTTTTTCAGGTTATTATATAACACCAACAACTCGCCACACGGAGACGGGACAAATATTAGAGATTCTCTCCAAAACATTACTTCCTAGCTCGAATTGCACGGTAGGTTTATTTATTTTGTGTATTAATACATCTAGTAAAGATGGTTGCCTGGTAAAAAATAAAAAATAATAAAGTATGCTGTAGTCAATGTCCTCAATTTTGCACAATGAGCATTTAAAAAAATATTATAACCATAATAGTAATCTCAATCTAATGCCAAATTTTATAATGACAAATGGATTCACATTATATCCTATGGAACAAGGAATTTTTGTGGTTTTTTTAACACTTTACCATTGCCTTTTCACCCTTTTTATAACCACTCATGTGCCCATTTAGGTCCGATTTTTCTACTACAGCCTAAAAGACACCACAGGAAAACTCACAGCGGAGTCCAGGACGCACCGCTCCGGAACTGACGACCGGACGCTGTGGAGTAGGACACAGTCGGATAGCTACAACTGGCAAAGGGAAGATGTCACCTTCTCATCTTCTGTCAAATGCAAGGCAAGTAGATCACTAGCTTGCTAATGCTATCTGAATCTACACAATACAACATGGCATTATAATGCTTCCAGTTCTCATTTTACCGGACGTTTGGTCGCTGGTCTTTTGGTCACCGGTCAAATGGAGTTTACTGTTGAAATCAGCTCTCAAAATTATATTCATGAGAGAGAGTTTAATATCTAAGTAGTGTTTCATATCTAAGTAGTGTTTAATATCTAAGTAGTGTTTAATATCTAAGTAGTGTTTAATATCTAAGTAGCGTTTAATATGTAAGTACTGTTTAATATCTAAGTACTGTTTAATATCTAAGTAGTGTTTAATATCTAAGTACTGTTTGATATCTAAAAGAGAGAGTTTAATATCTAAGTACTGTTTAATATCTAAGTAGTGTTTAATATCTAAGTAGTGTTTCATATCTAAGTAGTGTTTAATATCTAAGTAGTGTTTCATATCTAAGTAGTGTTTCATATCTAAGTGGTGTTTCATATCTAAGTAGTGTTTAATATCTAAGTACTGTTTGATATAATAATTACATTTTTTCATTGTTTTAACAAGCGTGCCGCAAAATCAGCGGTTTGTGAATTTCCTATCCGGAATCTCATTCATTCTGTCAAAACAGGCCCAGAAAAACTATGTAATAAAAGCATAATGTACAGTATAATGAAACCTAATTGTGTGTTAGAATAAATGCATATTATTAATAAATCAACATAATCCTCTTTCCCAAGATTGTCTTCAGATTCGCGACAGGTGCTGGCGGCAGTGGACACGTCGCGTTAGATGACGTGTCCTTCTCCAAGGAGTGCACCTTTGACCCCGACAACAGTCTTCTGCCTGACACGGCACCCCCGACCTCCCCACCCCCCAACCCCTGTCAGGTAGGATACAATCCTCTGCAAAAAAAAAAGCTACAAAAACTGCTCCAAATTACGAAATGTGCTTAAATCTATGTGTTTACTTGCAGGAGAGCGAGTTTTTTTGTTGGCGTTCAGAAGGAAGTAAATGCATTCCTTCCAACTTAAAGTGCAATTATAAAGCCGACTGTCCCCAAGCTGAGGATGAGGACGACTGCGGTATGTATGGACATGCCTTTTTTTTTTGAGTTTTAGTTTTTTTGAAATAGTAAAATACAATGTCGCAAGAAAGAAAAAAAGAGAAGTTTATTTTCATTTGGAAAGTTACTTTGTATTCTGCATTCCTACAAATACATCAAGTCCTTCTCAAAGTGAGGAAACAATTAGGCCAATGTTGCCAATTTCTTTCAAAAAATGTCTTTCTTCAGATTTTACATGTCTTAATAGATTCTTTAGGTACTGCTTTTGGGCTCTACTAAATAAAATGCATGCTCTGTTGGGTTTGAATCGCAGAAATAGCTGAGAATTAAGGATTTTTTATGTTTTAATTTATTCATTAGGGATGTCCCCAATCATTTTGGGGTCTTAAATGTATTTATTTACGTTTTTTTAATTAGATTAGCTAACTTTATTCATCCCATTTTCGTGAAATTTCTTTGTTAAAGTAGCAAGAGGGTGAGAATACAGACACAGCTAAAGACATTTTAGACATAAATATATAGGTAATAAATTAATATATATATAGATAAATAAATAAAAATATAATTAGATAAATATATATATGTATATATATATATACAAATTACTAAAATAATATAAATGGATACATATATACATAAATTAATAAATAAATGCATAAATATATACACAAATTAATTAATGCATTTATAAATAAATATATAAATGTATAAATAGATTTATAAATAGATACATTCATGCATAAATTAATTAATGCATTTATAAATAAATATGCGCATACATTAATAAATAAATATATAAATGTATAAATAAATTTATAAATAGATACATTCATGCATAAATTAATTATTGCATTTATAAATAAATATGTGCATACATTAATAAATAAATATATATAAATTCATATTTTTTTCTATAAATAGATACATTCATACATAAAATAATTAATCAATATATACATGAATTAATGAATATATATATATATATATATATATATATATATATATATATATATATATATATATATATATATATATATATATATATATATATATATATATATATATATATATATATATATATATATATATATATATATATATATATATATATATATATATATATATATATATATATATATATATATATATATATATATATATATATGCATAAATAAATCTGACAAAATATTTGAACGTGATTTTGGGCCCAATTCCAATCTGGCTCGCTCACACTGGCATCTCGCAGGCCCTTGCTCATTTGAGAGGAACCAATGCGGCTGGACGGATCCCGGCCAAGCGTTAAGTGGGTGGCGCAGACGGAAGGCCGGCGCAATGGCATGGCCGCCTACTGATCACACCACGGGCAAAGGTAAGGCACCACGATGGGGAAATTAAAAGATGTGCGTTAACCTCAAAAACTTTATTTTTGCAGGCTTCTACATGAGCGTCAACTCCAGTCAGGCGCCGACGTCGGGCGAGACGCGACTCCAGAGCCCGCGTCTCCCACCCTCGTCGCCCTACTGCCAAATTCTGTAAGTTGGAGCGTCCTCCATGTTGTTTGTTTGACACGTACTTCAACTGTCTTCATCTTTGGTTGGGTTGCTCAACTCCCTCACTCAAATCCTTCCTTCCTTCCTCGGTTCCCCGGCGCAGGTTTCACTTCCACATCAGCGCCGTGTGCGCTGGCTCGCTCAAAGTGCTGACACGGCACCCCGGCGGAAGTGAAGCAATCCTGTGGTCACGCAGCCGCAACACCGTCGCCTACTGGACGGCCGAATCGCTGCCCCTGGGGCCTCACCTGCAGCCATACGAGGTACCCAAACCTGAAACTTTCCTTTTCTGTCTCTATTACTTTCTCCCTGCAACTCCCTTCGTGTAATGGCTGCGAGCACTGGGCAGAGCAGTGCATTTTTTTGGTGTTTTTTTTCCCGTTAGATAGTGCAGAATGGCGGAGCTTTTTCGCTAATACGAGAGAATACCCTAAGTTTAGTATAAAGTTAGATTAAACTTATTTTTGAATGTCTGCATCCATGACCGGTCTTTTTTGGAGAGTTTACTGTTGAAATCAGCTCTCAAAATTATATTCATGAGAGTTTAATATCTAATAGACAGTTCAATATCTAAGTACTGTTAAATTTCTAAGTACTGTTTAATATCTAAGTACTCTTTAATATCTAAGTACTCCTTCATATCTAAGTACTCTTTAATATCTAAGTACTCTTTAATATCTAAGTACTGTTTAATATCTAAGTACTGTTTCATATCTAAGTACTGTTAAATATCTAAGTACTCTTTAATATCTAAGTACTCTTTAATATCTAAGTACTCTTTAATATCTAAGTACTCTTTAATATCTAAGTACTGTTTAATATCTAAGTACTGTTTCATATCTAAGTACTGTTAACATCTAAGTACTGTTAACATCTAAGTACTGTTTAACATCTAAGTACTGTTTAATATCTAAGTACTGTTTAATATCCAAGTACTGTTTAATATCCAAGTACTGTTTCATATCTAAGTACTGTTTCATATCTAAGAACTGTTTAATATCAGAGTACTTTTTAATATCTAAGTACTTTTTAATATCTAAGTACTGTTGAATATCTAAGTACTGTTTCATATCTAAGTACTGTTTCATATCTAAGTACTGTTTCATATCTAAGAACTGTTTAATATCGGAGTACTTTTTAATATCTAAGTACTGTTTAATATCCAAGTACTGTTTCATATCTAAGTACTGTTGAAACCAGCTCTCAAAATTATAATCATTAGAGTTTAATATCCAAATATCTACTGTTTTACCAGTACTTAGATACCAGTACTAGTTTACTATTATTTCTTATTACTTCTACTTTTTCTGATTGATTCAGGTCACATTCAGCACTGGGTATGAAGGCACTCGAGAAGACTCCCCCACGGACGCTTGCGTTGTGGCCTTAGACGACATCTCCTTTCTCAACTGCCACCAGTCTTTCCATCCTCCAGGTGAGGACAATTCCCGGAGCTTTCCAGCGCCATCTTGAAAGACATCCTTAAGAGTCCTTCACTCTGTTTGCAAAACCCTCCACAGAACTCTCCACTCTCGGCTGTGATTTTGAAGACGGCCTCTGCATTTGGACACAAGGCGCCGATGACCAACTGGACTGGCTCGTTGGATCCGGTACGACGGGGACACCCAATACCGGGCCTGCGGGGGACCGCACTCCAGGAAAAGGTGAGGGGGACGCTAAAAAAAACTGATCGAAGAAAGGTTTTATTTACTCAGAGGACAACCCAAAAGTAGTAGAGGGGGTGTCCAAATATTTTTGAAATGTGTATATTTATTTTTATGTATTGACTCTTTGGGTATTTGGTTAAAATATGAAAATTCTACAAGTTTCATACATTTCGAATTTAGTCCTCGGACTAAAGTCTTTAGCTCCATCTAGTGTTAAAACTAAGAAATGCCTCAAAAGTGTAAGTGGAACTTTAGCTTCTGGTGCGGACCATATTGAATTATATTTTTTTTTTTATTAAAGTTTGGATACTTGTTTAATTAGAGTTAAACATTTGAATTTAATGCATTTAAAAAGAATTATTTCAATTTATTATGACAATTTTACAGGGAAAAGTTAGCTCTAAATGCTACAAAACACTGATCTTGATCACAGAAAAATTGTATTATCGTAGTAAAAAGTCCACAAAATAAGTTTTGTGCTGATATTGTTATTATATTTTTTAATTGTGGTGATTTTTTGTGTATTTGTGCATTGTTATTGTTTAACCACAGACAATTACATCTATATTGAGAGCTCCAGTCCAAGTGAAAGGAATGATGTTGCCCAGCTCAAGTCTGCACTACTACCACCTGCAGTTCAACAGGGGTACTGTCTCAAATTCTGGTACCACATGCATGGAGCCACCGTGGGTTCTTTGCGAGTCTTCTTGCTGACGGCAGAGTCCATGGAGAAAACCTTGGTAAAACACACAGAAATTCACTTTTTTATTTATTTTGTATAGTAAAGCGTACCCTGAGATAGCTGGGATTGGCTCCAGCACCCCCCGCGAACCTAGTGAGGATAAAGCGGTTGGGAAAATTCCTTTTTTTTGCAGAATAGTTAGCTGGTGGCTAAGATGTATGTTTTGCCGTTTTGAGGTTCACCGCTGAAGTTTTTATGCTACTTTTTTGCATGGTTTTTTTTGTGATTTTTTTTTTCAAAAAATTGTTTTTTTTTTCTCCCAAAAAATTTTTTTTTCAATTTTTTTTTATTTTTTATATTGCATGCAGCCATTTTGAAAATGTCAATAACCGCAAATACTCGCTTGACTGGAATTAGCCGGCGACCAATCCACAGTTAATACTTAAATGACAACATTCTAATGCATTTGAAATTTTCCAAGTTAGCTCCTCCCATCTTTTCATTTTTCTGGTTCTAAAACAAAAATCTATTGATTAACATTCAGATATTCGATTTCATCTTTTTATTTGTTGTAATGCAGTACTTACTTGTACTTTGCTATGTATTGAGTAACAGCCACAACTCTCCCATAAGGCATTTTTTTTCTCGTGTTATGCTTTTCTAACGGTTGTGAAACAACGCCGAGGTTACAAAAGAGCTGTGATTTGTGACCCGTTTGGTTTCGCTGCATACTACTGCGTTGCTGCGTTGCACAAATCTCTCCTCACATCCTCATTGCGGGGAGTGACTCAGGCCTCTGTCTTTCCTGTAGGTGTGGCAAAAATCAGGAAATCAAGGCCACGACTGGCGGCTGGCGCAGAGTCACGTGACCCTGCGGAAAATCCACCAGGTGATCCTGGAAGCCAGCGTGGGAGGCCAGGCCGGCGACATCGCCGTCGATGACATCTCGCTTGGTCTCGGCGCCTGCCCCGACTCTGGTAATAAGGGGAACTTTTCCGGACGTTTGGTCGCCGGTCAAATGGTGACAGAGAGTTTACGATAGCAAAGTACTGTTTAATATCTAAGTACTGTTGAAACCAGCTCTCAAAATTATATTCATGAGACAGAGTTTAATAGCAAAGTACTGTTTAATAGCAAAGTACTATTTAATATCTAAGTACTGTTTAATATCTAATTACT
The DNA here is from genome assembly GCF_051989575.1 of Stigmatopora nigra. Classification (NCBI taxonomy): domain Eukaryota; kingdom Metazoa; phylum Chordata; class Actinopteri; order Syngnathiformes; family Syngnathidae; genus Stigmatopora; species Stigmatopora nigra. The sequence goes on from NC_135516.1 coordinate 13,260,142, forward strand.
GTTTAATATCTAAGTACTGTTTAATATCCAAGTACTGTTGAAAACAGCAGATATTTCGATATTAAACTCATGAATATAATTTTGAGAGCTGGTTTCAACAGTACTTAAATTTTAAACAGTATTTAGATATTAAACAGTACTTAGATATTAAAGAGTACTTAGATATTAAAGAGTACTTAGATATTAAAGAGTACTTAGATATTAAAGAGTACTTAGATATTAAAGAGTACTTAGATATTAAAGAGTACTTAGATATTAAAGAGTACTTAGATATTAAAGAGTACTTAGATATTAAAGAGTACTTAGATATTAAACAGTACTTAGATATTAAACAGTACTTGTATATTAAACAGTACTTGTATATTAAACAGTACTTAGATATTAAACTGTACTTGTATATTAAACAGTACTTAGATATTAAACTGTACTTAGATATTGAACAGTACTTAAATAATAAAGAGTACTTAGATATTGACATATATTGACCACTACTACTTATTTATGACTTATTACTTGATTATTTGTTTGTTTTTTATATTATTTGTGTGCTTCCCTACTCGTTCATTTCTTTTAAAAAATAGTTTGTTTCTGTTATTTGTGCACTTTGTGGTGAAGCTTAAAATCTCATTATAATGACAATCTTCTTTATAATGACATTCATAAAAGTACATATGTTCACACTTTGAATGCATTTTGATCACATGAAACATCTCTTCTAGATTTGTGCGATTTTGAAGACGGAAACTGCAACTGGCAGCAAAACAGCGACGATGACACCGACTGGATCCGCCATTCGGGGCCCACACCCAACCCCAACACGGGCCCCGACGGCGACCACTCCACCAACACCACCGTGGGTCACTACTACTACCTACCGTCCTCCAACCAGGACCTTTCCGGTCAGACTGCTGCCATGTCGTCCCGTTTCTACCTCCCAGGTAAGTCCTCAACTTAAAATTCCGAGGATCTGGACTCCCCAGTGTCCCCCCCCCCCATTTTTTTTCTTCTAGAAAAAGCAGCTTGCTTCCAAATATGGTACCACATGTACGGCAGAAGCATGGGAAAACTCAACGTTTATCAGCAGAGTGAACAAGGGGTACGAGAGCTGATTTTCTCCCAAAGCGGCGACCAACACAACCTATGGAGATTTGCTCAGGGTGCATTTCTGCCTTGGCTTCGACCATACAGGGTGAGGCCATTTTTACACAAAGTTTATGTCCAAATGTCATCTTTTTTTTTTAATAAGAGAATACCGTATTTTCACGACTATACGGCACACTTCAAAGTCTGACATTTTCTCCAAAATAGACAGTGCGCCTTATAATCCAGTGCGCCTTATATATGGGAAAAAAATACAGAAAAACGAAAAACCACCACTGTCGGATATTAAAAAAACACAATTGCCTGAACTGAATACTCAATACTGTTAAATATGCAGATGCCATCTTAGTTTATAACATCTTCCATCATATAGCTCCTCCCCCACTGCGAGATTTTATACAAAAAAAAATCCAAAACATCAACAATGGCTGGCTCTAGAGGTGACTGTAAAGTAGTGAGTGAGTACTTCATACCTGAAAGTCAATAGCAATTACCGTATTTTCACCACTATAAGGCGCGCCTTATATATGGAAAAAATGTCATTCATTGAGGGTGCTTCTTATAATGCGGTGCGCCTTATAGTCGTGAAAATAGGGTTGCATGCTCACACACCCCAAAAACATGTACCGTATTTTCACGACTATCATACGCATCGTATTTTTAGCCGCAGTGTCAATAACACTTAAGTATTTGCAGATTTGATTATTTTCACCAACCATCTTTTCGTTGTCGACGGCTTACCAAAATGGCCGACTGTGCTAAATTTCACTCCCCTTGTTTTTTTTGTTTCAGCTAGTGGTAGAAGGAGTGAAAGCCGGTCCCAGCCTGGAGGGCGACATGGCCTTTGACGACGTCACCATTCTGAACGCCAAGTGCCCTCCACGCCATTCTTGCGACTTCGAGCTCAACATGTGCAGATGGAGTAACGTGGGCGGAGGAATGGACCAGCACGACTGGCTCCGCGGTAGGGGAGTCGCCCCCAACGTCGATACGGGACCCGGCTTTGATCACACCATGAGCACGCCGCAAGGTCGGAGTCAAGTATCCTTGTTTATCATATGTATTTTACACATTAATGATAGTACAGTGTTCCCTCGCTTATCGCGGTTAATGGGGACCGGGACCACCTGCGATAAGTGAATTTCCGCCAAGTAGGGATTCCCCTTCAAAAATGCTTAATTTGAATTTAATTCAAAATTATTTTTTATTTTATTTTTTTATTTATTTTTTTATTTTTATTTTTTTAAATTTTTAATTTATTTTTTTTTGAATTTAATTCCAAAAAAAAATAATAATTTAAATGCCATTTTTTAAATTTATTTTATTTTTTGTTTTTTTACCTCCTGTATACAGTACACCATATATAATACGGGTAGAGAGAGTGAAATTCATGTTATAACAAAAAAAAACTGTAAAATATGTTGTTTCAATGTAATATTTGTATTTTTTTTTCCCCAAAAAAAACACTGTATTATCATTTCAACTTCTTCCATCAGGTTACTACATTTATGTGGACAGCGCAGTGGGTCACTCAGGCGATGCCGCCTTCCTCATCAGCGACGTTTTTCAACCGACCACAAGAGGCCGCTGTCTGACATTCTGGTACCACATGTTTGGTCCTGATGTGGGGACACTTCGAGTTTATGTTAATGACAGGTAGGCGCTCCTTTATTGAAAAAGATTGACTTTTTTAATGTTTTTTAAACGTCATGGATCTGGATTTTGTTTTTGTAGAAAAGGACAGGACAGCGGGAATGAGAAAGGGGTGCAGAAGTGGGTGGAGTTTGGTGACAAGGGGGACAAGTGGCTGAGCGCTAGTGTGTTTGTTGACCACGATGATGCATTCTGGGTAATTGTTTTCATTTTAAACAGCAAAAAAAATCTAACTGAATCAGCCTTTATTCATTGATTATAAATACAGTGTTCCCTCGGTTATCGCGGTTAATGGGGACCGGGACCACCCGCAATAAGTGCATTTCCACGAAGTAGGCGTGCCCCTTCAAAAATGCTTAAAGAAATGTATAAAACGTGCACAAAAGCACCACCAAGCAAAAATATCATAGTAGTCCGGATGGAGGATCTTCTGCAGTTTTTTTGCACATAAGAAACATCGTTATTGGGAGTTGTGAACAGTTTTTTTTTTGGGTGGTAAACAGCCATGACGTCATCAATGCCATTCCTGAACTCTCACCATGTTTTTGACCATTTCTTTGGCCTTTTTTTGATGCAATTACTAATTCTCATTGAATATTTTGTTTCCACCTCATGTAAAACGATGTAATTTCTAATTTTAATTTAATATCTTTAATTTTTTTATCTATTTTTTCCTGAAAAAAATCTGCAAAGCTCTGAGTCCGCGATAGCTGAAGCGCGAAGTAGTGAGGGAACACTGTACTCGGGTATTAAACAGTATTTAGATATTAAACAGTACTTAGATATTAAACAGTAATCAGATATTAAACAGTACTCAGATATTAAACAGTACTAAGATATTAAACAGTACTAAGATATTAAACAGTACTAAGATATTAAACAGTACTCGGATATTAAACAGTACTCAGATATTAAACTGTACTTTGATATTAAACTGTACTTAGATATTAAACTGTACTTAGATATTAAACTGTACTTAGATATTAAACATTACTTAGATATTAAACAGTACTTAGATATTAAACAGTACTCAGATATTAAACTGTACTTAGATATTAAACAGTACTTAAATATTAAACAGTAATCTTTAAATGTTTTACGTATCTATTTTTTTTCCTGAAAAAAATCTGCGAAGCTCTGAGTCCGCGATAGCTGAAGCGTGAAGTAGCGAGGGAACACTGTATAGTTTTTTTTGTTGAAAGTGCCGTAGGATATAGATGATATTTAAAGTCTGACAAGTCTGTGTAAAGTAGTACTAAAACCACTGTTGTCTTGTGTCCCAGTTTGTGTTTGTTTATCAGAGGGGGATTATTTCACGTGGGGATGTTGCCCTAGATGACATCAGTGTGATTGGTGGACCCTGCCCCTCTGAGCCCACCACTGATAACAACGACACATGTAACATGGATTTGCTTTATGGGATAAATGCACTTGCCCATGCAGTGATGTGTTTAATTGCATAATTTTAAAAGCTAACAATAGCAATCCCGTTTTTTTCCTACAGATATATTGTCAGTGGGCCTCGCCGTGGGTCTGACTACACTAGCTGGGGCCGTCATCTTCATTTTCATCGTTAGACTGTACTTAAAGAATTTTGCTAAGTATGACACGTGATTAAATATGCATGCATGACAATCTGTGTACGCTCTCTTACCGAATGCTTTTTCCAAGAGCAGGTCATCTACAAGGAGCGAGAATGAGCTTAGTCCGAACTCGGTGAACCTCTCTACCTGCTCGATAGATGTAAGTGATTTGGTGATTATATTGGAATTAGATTTGATGAATCATAGTATACCATGTGTTTTTTTTTCATAGGGTACAATGCGTAGAAGTGAATCTAGCCTGTCCTTCTTCAACATTTTGTACAATGACCCTCCAGGGGAAACCCAGGTTGGGTCATCTCATGCCTAGCATCCGCATCCCTGTTGTTTTGTTAAGCAGTTTGTTTTAAATAGGTATGACAGTGTCATAAAGTAATATGACGTAGAATAAACTGTTTTTGGTTGTGTGATATAGATATGTTCTATATAAGGGTTCACCTTTTCCCTCTAAAGTGACTTTTCTCCTGCGTTTGTCTGATTTTACAAGAAAAATAAATGTGCATAGTTTTTATTTATTTTCAAAATGAATATACTTTCTTTCCTAATACAATTAATATCATACATTAACAACCTTGGCTGAAATTTCCTTTAAAATAACAAAAATGCATAATTTAACAAAAAGAATACATATAATATAAAAACGTTTTCAATCAAAAAAGAATAAATACATAAATAAAATGTTACATTTATCGAATGGTACTGACGCAAAATGGCGGACGAGTGAAAACGGTAGTCGACGTAGGCTCCCGGCGCGCACTGCACATCTACATCTATTCACTTGATATCAATGACCGGAAGCAGCATCCCACACGGCCACCGCCCCGGCAAAGCGTGACTCTGGGCCCAGCTACTCGCGAACAATGGGTGTTACTGTTGAAACCACTAAGCCAGGAGACGGTAAAATGATATTTTATTTTGATATCAACACAATTTATCCTATGGAATGCATTAGGGAATCGAGATTATTAACAATTGCTCTTCTATTCTTAGGAGCAACGTTCCCGTCGAAAGGCCAGACCGTCTCGGTGCACTATACCGGTGAGCTTCCATTGTTTCTACACCTACGCTGTTTTAAAGAAAGACACGCATTTAATGGCGTTGCAGGTTTTAAGAAGCACTTATTGAATGTAACCGACGTCTTACGTGTATTTTGGCTCTTCATAGCCTTGTGGTTTATATAATTTAGGCGTTGGTTTTGAATGGTGAGCGAGTGGTGGGTTACGCTGTAATAAACCGAAAATAGTCTGTATTTTTTACAATGAACGTTTGCGTTGAATCAAGTAATCGTTTAAAATGAGAAGTGAATGTTGTAAAATGAATACCTAGCCGTTAGCTAACTTGTGGGAACCCAATATTTTTACACTGCATAGTGCGCATGCCTATAACACAACCGCCATTTTGGCAGTGTCGGAGTATTCCATTTTTTTCCAGGTACATTTTTTGAAAAACACAATGTTCAAATTATACGTTAAATTGGATTAAAATTCATGTGTTTTATGGCTTAGTTTTTGTTTTTAATTTTAGATAGAATCGTTTGCTCTTTGTATATTTTAATTTTTACATTTTATGTCGCCATTAATACTCCTTTAATTATTATATTCAAGGTACACTAACAAACGGCAAAAAATTTGATTCCTCCCGGGACCGAGGAAAGCCTTTCAATTTCAAGATTGGTGCTGGTGAAGTCATTCGTGGCTGGGATGAAGGTGTAGCTCAGGTATGTTAAGAAAATAAATTACCGTATTTACTCTACTATAAGCCGGACCTTAAAAATCCCTTCAAATCGTTGAATTTTACAATTTCTCGCGTATAAGCCGCCCCCTGATACACTATCACCCATTTATCTTTGGAGACATTGAATGAATTTCCCCCCTGATAGACTATCACTCATTTATCTTTGGAAACATTGAATGATTTGACTTAATAGCGCCGCCATTTAACATTTCCCCTTTTATATTGCAGATGAGTTTGGGACAGAGAGCTAAATTGACCTGCACACCAGATTACGCATACGGCAGTAGCGGGTATCCTCCCGTTATCCCCGCCAACTCCACTCTCATCTTTGATGTGGAACTTCTCCGCATTTCTTGAGTGTTTTGTTGTTTTTTTTGCCTTGATTTAACAACCCCTCTTCCCCATCCTCTCATTCCAAGTTCATATTTTACAAGAAGAAAAAAAATGAAGATGCTATCAAGGGCATTTACAATCACCCCCCTAAACTACCCCAAACCCCCTCCCCACTCGAATCTGCCGCTTACCGTCCAATCCTTATTCTGTTCGATGGATATTGTAGAGTAGCAGGGTTTTTCATTTTAAATTGGACTTGACACTCAGGTGCCCATTCAAGCAGTGTGCTATGTAAAGAGCAGCTCTTGTCATTCCGCAGTGCCATCATTTAGTGATTAGATGACTTTACCATTCACTCAAAAGGCTTAAGCGCACGTGCTACCAATCACTTAAAAAGCATAGAAACCATTTAAACGTCTGCCCGAAGAACCGCTCGTGTAGTACCAGGAACTCAAGTGTCCTTGTTTATCTTGTTGCGCTTTTAGTTCCTTTGCTGGTAACTAGTGGAAATAGTCCCATGCTTTGTGTTCTTGCATTAAAAATGAGTTCACTGAAATGGATGACTCCATTGTTGTCATTGGGATAGTTTTTCGTGGAGGAAAAATGTTTAGAAAGGCACATCTTATAGCTTATAACTCCATCTGAGGTTTATATTGGGTTATTTATTCAAAAATACAGTTAGCCAGAAGCTTTAAAGTCATAGGGATTTTGGATGTCACGAATCCTTGCATATAATCTCTCAATCCGTGTTAAATGTCATAGGGACCTTCAATCAATATTACAATCATCAGTGTCACTGTTTGGCTTTGTATTTGTCATAGAGCCAATAGGAAATATTTATGTCCTTTGAAATGCACTTGTTATTGTTTCACTCAACTTCACATAAACTGACAATGACTGAGGGATTTCCCACCTAGGAGGATGTCAAGATAAAGGTAGTAAAACAGGTCTCAGAAAAATAACTATTTAAAAAAATATTTCTATTTACAGAGTTGGGTATCAATGTTATTCTGAAATTTGGGAAAAGTTCCAACTAATTTTGTATTGAAAATTAAATCCCACTTTTTTTAGGGGTCATATTTACAAGTTTATTCAAATTTGCATCCCGTTTTTTTTTCTTCTTCGCCATGTGTGACAGTAAGGCATTTGCGCTATTTGGACATCTAGTGGCTACATGTGAAATTGCAACGGAAGCTAAACAGCTGTTGCCTTTGTAATGCGTGGGCATTTTAATCTTCCTACATAATAGTATTGTTTTCTAAGCGAAATAGAGCCACTCTTGGTGTTATTGTCTTAAAAGTTTCACAAAGTAATTCCGTTGATTCAATTAAATCACAAAAATGTAGTCTTCTGCTCTTGACTCAACAAATGTTAAACATGTTATGACGTACGGCCTGACAATTCCAACAGTGCCTGAATGCCGCGTGGATGTAGTGGTTAATAATGGTAGCGGTGAGTTGATTAGGCTGCCAGTTTGGAAAGTATTTTTTATTCAATTCGCTTAGGAAATATTTTTTACCGTTTAGTTCAATTTTCACTTTGTACCCGACCCCATAGCAAACTTTTTGGCCGATTATAATGAAGACGCTGTGCGTAATTACGGGATTGCTGGCTGTTGTCCAGCTTCCAGTCAACGACGCGACGCCGACATCGGCTTTTGGTAAGTTAACAATTATTTCATATATTTACAAATGTTTTTTTTTTAATTATATCATTTGATGTATGCTTTAGAACCAATTTATATATACACACAAGTGCAAAGTAAACTTGCAGGCCAGAAAATATGTTGTATTGTTTAAACCACTAATCACAATTGCACCTGTGTCGCATTAATATTACGTGTTGGTTTGCATCATTTTATTTACAAGTTTGATATATTTAAATCACAACAATATTATTAGGTAAGGTAAACTGAAAGTAAATGTCAAACTATATTGCTAATAACATTTTAATGGAAAATTGTTTGAAGTGTAGCCTTTTCCATATTGAGTTTTTTTAATAAATAAATAAGTTCCACTTAAGCGACAGAGATAATAATTTTAAATTTCCTCCTTAAAATATGTTGTATATTTTTTTTATTTAAAAACGTTAACCGACAACCTTGTTTTCCTATGTGTATTAGCTTTAAAAAAAAAAGGATTGATTATTTTTAAGCTATTTTAATAGTCAAATATTTTCAATTTTATTTTATTATTTTTTTATTTCAATATATTTTCGACAGGAAAGTTAAGCCTCTTTTGTTGTAATTTATTTATTATTTTATCTGTATTTTTTTTAATTTCAATATTTTTTTGACTGGAAAAATCTGTTTATTCTGATGTCATTTCTTTACTGTTTACATTTTCTTACGTGAGTGACACTTTGGATGAAGCATGTGACAAGTAGAAATTGTAGAATGTGGGTGCTGCAGGAGCACCCAAGGGTGCCCGGCTTACTCGACTGACGTCAAGAATGTGCTGAGGCTGACTTCTTCACTCTGGGATGTGAAGAACATAATGAGTCATCGGTAGCGCCATGACAACCGAAGCAAGCGTTAACCGTCACTTTTCAGACCATGACACGTCCCTATTATTATTACCATATATATATATTCCAGTATAACAGGGGTAGGGAACCTATGGCTCGGGAGCCATATGTGGCTCTTTTGATGGGTGTGTCCATGGCTCTCCGCCTTTTTAAATCATATTTTTTCTTCATTTTGATGAACCTTTTTGATGAAGAGAGCCATAAACAATTCATATTTTCAAATATTATTCCTTAAGAGCCGTACTCAGAATTTTAAAGTAAAAATACATGAAAATGTGAGTATTTCTTATTCATTTTACCACTTTGAAAGTAAAATAAAGTCTGTATTCTTTTGAGAACATTATGTCACTGTTGCTAATCAATGCGTATCAATGAGAGAATGCATTCAAAAGAGCCACATATGGCTCCCGAGCCATAGGTTCCCTAGTCTTCCTCAAATGAACTCTTCGGTGTTTTGGTAAAAAATCTTGTGCGTTATACTCAAATAAATATGGTATTATAATGACATAAAACCGGTTTGGAAGGCAAATTCAACTAAAAATACTTCATACAATGATAATATTTATTTATTATCTGTTGTTGATGTTTTTGAAATGAATTCATTCTGATCTTTTTTTACCCGATTCGAATACTATGGTTAAGACATTGTGTTCTTTTGAAAATCAATTCTATTTTTCTTTCTATATTTTATCTTTCCCAGATTCGAGGGGACTCTACGGTGACCCCCAGAGCCACGACAATTCCACTCAAATTGTGGTAAGATTCCACCTCCGAAATCGCATTTTTTTCTAAAATATCTTTTACTTTGTCTGTATTCTCACCCTCTTGCTACTGTGACAACACAATTTCCCAAATATGGGATAAATAAAGAATAAAGTTATCCAATACTTCCTAGAACACAGATCCTGTCTATTACGTGTCTAAAACGATCGGTCCCGGAGAGGCGGGTGGCGCCGACGTCTGGGTGGACGTAGAGCGAGCCGATAGGAGACGGTGGAAGACGTGGGCGTTCCTGTCCGGGACGCACGGCCGAGCCGAGGTTCGTCACCGTCCACGACGCCATCTTATCTCGTTACTCATAAAAAAAATGTCATTCCAGAGAGTCCATCTTTCCTTTGACTTTCCCTTCTTCGGTCACAAGTTGGCGGAAGTGACGGTGACGAACACAGGCAAGTACGAATTTGCCCATTTTTTTTTTTTTTTGCTACACTTTTTGGACCTTGTAAGTATGTACGTACAGTATACATTGAAGTATTTTTGTTGTTTTTCTGGCAGGTTTTATTTACACAGGCGATCTCATCCACCGCATGCTAACCGCCACCCAGTACATTGCACCCCTCATGGCCAATTTTGACCCCGCCTACTCCGGCAATTCTTCAGTTTTTTACTTCGATAATGGTGAGTACAGTGTTCCCTCGGTTATCGCGGTTCATGGGGACCGGGACCACCCGCGATAAGTGAATTTCCGCCAAGTAGGGATTTCCCTTCAAAAATGCTTAATTTGAATTTCATTCCAAATTTTTTTTTATTTTTTTTTATTTTTTTTACCCCCCTGTATACAGTACACCATATATAATACGGATAGAGAGAGTTAAATTCATGTTATAACAAAAAAAAACTGTAAAATATGTTGTTTCAATGTAATATTTGTATTTATTTTTTTTTCTCCAAAAAAAATCTGCGAAGCTCTGAGTCCGCAATAGCTGAACCGCGAAGTAGCAAGGGAACACTGTACCTCATTTTTTTATTCTTCTTCTTAGTGCCATCATGGACAAAGGGTTAAAAAAAAAAACAAGTTTGGATTTTATTTACTACGCGCCATATGATTGCTGCTGCGCAGAGAAGACGAGAATTGTGCGCAATTGACCATAGACTACTGCCCATAGTCGGCTGGGATAGGCTCCAGCACCCCCGCAAACGCACTAACCAGCGTCCGATGATGATTTTTGTGTGGACGACAGGTTCCATGCTGGTTGTCCAGTGGAGCCGCCTCCGACTGCGGGACAGCGTCCACTCAGGCGCCTTCACATTTCAAGCCGCTCTACACGATGATGGACGCATCGTCTTTTCCTACAAAGAGGTGAATGTGGTATTTTGGTATTCCGCTGGTATCGGCGCCCCCTCTCAACTTTGTTTTTATTGCCACAGATTCCCGTGGAGATCGCCGACATCAGCGGCGAGGATCACCCGGTTAAAGTCGGACTGTCGGATGCTTTTGTGGTTCTTCAAAAGATTCAGCAGATCCCCTGTGAGTCCAATCTTAGACTGTGAGCTACATTGAATTTTTTTGTTTGAGTTTTGGTATTTATATGATGGATTTACATGAGATGCAGGACCACATGGTGTCATTTTATGGGGGATCCAATAAAAAATATTTTAAATGTATTTTTTTTCTAATTTTTTAATTTTTATATTCTGTAGATGTACGTCGAAGAACCATCTACGAGTACCACAAGGTGGAGATTGTCAAGTCCAAGATCTCCAATGCTACTACCATCCAAATACTACCTCTACCAAGTAAGAGAATTTAAGTTGTCAAAAAGGACCTTTTTTCAAAAATGTTATCCTGTCAATTTAGTCTTAATCAGTTCATATGTTGAATATAAGTATGGCTAAAGTCCTGGTGATCAAATAGTAATATATTTATAATTGATTATATCATAAACGAGATAGTATAGTAAGGCTTTTTTCTTTAAAAAAACGACACAGTATAGTAAGGCTTTTTATTTGACGAAACCACATAGTATAGTAAGACTTTTCTTTAAAAAACGACATAGTATAGTCAGACTTTTCTTTAAAAAACGACATAGTATAGTAAGACTTTTCTTTAAAAAACGACCTAGTATAGTCAGACTTTTCTTTAAAAAACGACATAGTATAGTTAGGCTTTTTACTTGACGAAACGACATAGTATAGTAAGACTTTTCTTTAAAAAACGACATAGTATAGTCAGACTTTTCTTTAAAAAACGACATAATATAGTAAGACTTTTCTTTAAAAAACGACATAGTATAGTAAGGCTTTTTTCTTTAAGAAAAAACTCTTTAAATTGATTCAAATTGACAGAAAATATAAATAACACCAACTCAAGGAAGTAGATTAATAACAAAAATAACCATGAAGATATATAATTTCATAAGATAAGGGTTTATTTATTTATATTTTTTCACTTTTATGGAGTCAAATGAAACTTGACATTTTTGATATTTTCTGACGCCGTCCGTGTATGTGTGTGTGTGTGTTTTTTTTGTTCATCAGCATGCTTGGACTTCTCCAGCTGCGCCTCTTGTGTCACTTCTCAGATTGGCTTCAACTGCAGTTGGTGCTCTCGCCTGCAGAGGTCAGACGGAAAAGCCCACAAGAAATGCGGAATGCGGACAACCCGCATTACTACCGAGTTTTTTACTTTGTATTCTTCTTCCAGATGCTCCAGCGGCTTCGATCGCCACCGCCAAGACTGGGTGGACCACGGCTGCCACGAAGAGGTATGACGCTCCTTTACTAGTTCGCACATCCGTGCGTTCTTCCGCTTATCCGGGGGTCGGGTCACCGGTTCACGGGGGGGCCGTGACCTCAGCAAAGAGGCGCAGACTTCCGACCGTCTAACCCAGGCATGGGCAAGACTATGGCTCGCGGGCCACATACGGCCCGTTAGGCTTTTTAATATGGCTCGCCGACGTTCTCCAATTGTTTTTTTCCCCAAGGTGGCGCCATCACGCGGAAGCCAGTGGCAGTAGCTGTGTCCACTCTTTTTGTTTTTTTTGTGTTTTACAGCCCTTCTATCTTTTTTTTAAATGACATTTTAATATTTCTTAATACATTCCTTTTTACTTGACTTGGTACTTTATACTTTTGACTTTAATGATGAGTATGTTAATATTTTAGTCCTTTTTTTCTGTTGATGTTTCATATGTACTGTTAACGGATGCACTTTTTTATGTGTTATCCTATCTGATTGTGCATCCCACAGAGACGAGATCACCGGTGCCTGCAGCCGCTCGACAACACGGACCCGTGGTTTGGCCACCGTACGGCGGCGCCCACGTCCACGTCGGGAGGACGGAAGAGCCCCACTGCCGCTTGGCTGGGCGGAAGAGAGCCGACCCGAAGCGACGAAACGACGACGTCCACTCCTCGTCCCTCTGTCGGGTGGCCTGAAGGTTGCTTATCATTTTTCTTGTGATTGGACCGTGTATTTTTTATTTTTTTTCTTTAAAAAACAACATAGTATAGTAAGGCTTTTTGGCTTCAAAAACGACATAGTATTATAGTAAGGCTTTTTGTCGCCAAAAACGACAAAGTATAGTAAGGCTTTTTTTTCGCAAAAAAACAACATAGTATAGTAAGGCTTTTTATCGCAAAAAACGACATAGTATAGTAAGGCTTTTTTTCGCAAAAAAACGACATAGTATAGTATGGCTTTTTTTCGCACAAAAATGACATAGTACAGTAAGGCTTTTTATCGCAAAAAACGACATAGTATAGTATGGCTTTTTTCGCAAATAAATGACATAGTATAGTAAGGCTTTTTATCGCCAAAAACGACATAGTATAGTAAGGCTTTTTATCGCAAAAAACGACATAGTATAGTAAGGCTTTTTATCGCAAAAAACGACATAGTATAGTAAGGCTTTTTATCGCAAAAAAACGACATAGTATAGTAAGGCTTTTTATTGCAAAAAACGACATAGTATAGTAAGGCTTTTTATCGCAAAAAAACGACATAGTATAGTAAGGCTTTTTTTCGCAAAAAAAACGACATAGTATAGTAAGGCTTTTTTTTCGCAAAAAAAAGGCATAGTATAGTATGGCTTTTTTTCACAAAAAAACGACATAGTATAGTAAGGCTTTTTTTTCGCAAAATAACGACATAGTATAGTAAGGCTATTTTTCGCAAAAAAACAACATAGTATAGTAAGGCTTTTTATCGCCAAAAACGACATAGTATAGTAAGGCTTTTTATCGCAAAAAACGACATAGTATAGTATGGCTTTTTTCGCAAAAAAACGACATAGTATAGTAAGGCTTTTTATCGCAAAAAACGACATAGTATAGTAAGGCTTTTTTTCGCAAAAAAACGACATAGTATATATACTAAGGCTTTTTATCGCAAAAAAACGACATAGTATAGTATGGCTTTTTTTTCGCAAAAAAACGACATAGTATAGTAAGGCTTTTTATCGCAAAAAACGACATAGTATAGTAAGGCTTTTTATCGCCAAAAACGACATAGTATAGTAAGGCTTTTTATCGCCAAAAACGACATAGTATAGTAAGCCTTTTTTTCGCAAAAAAACGACATAGTATAGTAAGGCTTTTTATCGCAAAAAAACGACATAGTATAGTAAGGCTTTTTATCGCAAAAAACGACATAGTATAGTAAGGCTTTTTATCGCAAAAAACGACATAGTATAGTAAGGCTTTTTATCGCAAAAAAACGACATAGTATAGTAAGGCTTTTTATCGCAAAAAACGACATAGTATAGTAAGGCTTTTTATCGCAAAAAAACGACATAGTATAGTAAGGCTTTTTTTTGCAAAAAAACGACATAGTATAGTAAGGCTTTTTTTTCGCAAAAAAACGACATAGTATAGTATGGCTTTTTTTCACAAAAAAACGACATAGTATAGTAAGGCTTTTTTTTCGCAAAATAACGACATAGTATAGTAAGGCTTTTTTTCGCAAAAAAACGACATAGTATAGTATGGCTTTTTTTGCAAAAAAACGACATAGTATAGTAAGGCTTTTTATCGCCAAAAACGACATAGTATAGTAAGGCTTTTTATCGCCAAAAACGACATAGTATAGTAAGGCTTTTTTTTCGCAAAAAAACGACATAGTATAGTAAGGCTTTTTTCGCAAAAAAACGACATAGTATAGTATGGCTTTTTTTCGCACAAAAACGACATAGTATAGTATGGCTTTTTTTTCGCAAAAAAACGACATAGTATAGTATGGCTTTTTTTCGCAAAAAAACGACATAGTATAGTATGGCTTTTTTCGCTAAAAAACGACATAGTATAGTAAGGCTTTTTATCGCAAAAAAACGACATAGTATAGTAAGGCTTTTTTTCGCCAAAAACGACATAGTATAGTAAGGCTTTTTTTCGCAAAAAAACGACATAGTATAGTAAGGCTTTTTTTTCGCAAAAAAACGACATAGTATAGTATGGCTTTTTTTCACAAAAAAACGACAGTATAGTAAGGCTTTTTTTTCGCAAAATAACGACATAGTATAGTAAGGCTTTTTTTCGCAAAAAAACGACATAGTATAGTAAGGCTTTTTATCGCCAAAAACGACATAGTATAGTAAGGCTTTTTATCGCAAAAAACGACATAGTATAGTATGGCTTTTTTCGCAAAAAAACGACATAGTATAGTAAGGCTTTTTATCGCAAAAAACGACATAGTATAGTAAGGCTTTTTTTCGCAAAAAAACGACATAGTATATATACTAAGGCTTTTTATCGCAAAAAAACGACATAGTATAGTATGGCTTTTTTTTCGCAAAAAAACGACATAGTATAGTAAGGCTTTTTATCGCAAAAAACGACATAGTATAGTAAGGCTTTTTATCGCCAAAAACGACATAGTATAGTAAGGCTTTTTATCGCCAAAAACGACATAGTATAGTAAGGCTTTTTTTCGCAAAAAAACGACATAGTATAGTAAGGCTTTTTATCGCAAAAAAACGACATAGTATAGTATGGCTTTTTTTCGCAAAAAAACGACATAGTATAGTATGGCTTTTTTTTGCAAAAAAACGACATAGTATAGTATGGCTTTTTTTCGCAAAAAACGACATAGTTTAGTAAGGCTTTTTATCGCAAAAAACGACATAGTATAGTATGGCTTTTTTTCGCACAAAAATGACATAGTATAGTAAGGCTTTTTATCGCAAGAAACGACATAGTATAGTATGGCTTTTTTCGCAAAAAAACGACATAGTATAGTAAGGCTTTTTTTTCGCAAAAAAACAACATAGTATAGTAAGGCTTTTTTTCGCAAAAAAAACGACATAGTATAGTATGGCTTTTTTTCGCAAAAAAACGACATAGTATAGTATGGCTTTTTTTTGGCAAAAAAACGACATAGTATAGTATGGCTTTTTTTCGCAAAAAACGACATAGTATAGTAAGGCTTTTTATCGCAAAAAACGACATAGTATAGTATGGCTTTTTTTCGCACAAAAATGACATAGTATAGTATGGCTTTTTTTCGCAAAAAAACGACATAGTATAGTATGGCTTTTTTTCGCAAAAAAACGACATAGTATAGTAAGGCTTTTTTTCGCAAAAAAACGACATAGTATATAGTAAGGCTTTTTTTTCGCAAAAAAAAACGACATAGTATATATAGTAAGGCTTTTTATCGCAAAAAACGACATAGTATAGTAAGGCTTTTTATCGCAAAAAAACGACATAGTATAGTAAGGCTTTTTATCGCAAAAAAACGACATAGTATAGTAAGGCTTTTTATCGCAAAAAACGACATAGTATAGTAAGGCTTTTTTTCGCAAAAAAAACGACATAGTATAGTAAGGCTTTTTATCGCAAAAAAACGACATAGTATAGTATGGCTTTTTTTCGCAAAAAAACAACATAGTATAGTATGGCTTTTTTCGCTAAAAAACGACATAGTATAGTAAGGCTTTTTATCGCAAAAAACGACATAGTATAGTATGGCTTTTTTTGCAAAAAAACGACATAGTATAGTAAGGCTTTTTATCGCCAAAAACGACATAGTATAGTAAGGCTTTTTATCGCCAAAAACGACATAGTATAGTAAGGCTTTTTTTTCGCAAAAAAACGACATAGTATAGTAAGGCTTTTTTCGCAAAAAAACGACATAGTATAGTATGGCTTTTTTTCGCACAAAAACGACATAGTATAGTATGGCTTTTTTTTCGCAAAAAAAACGACATAGTATAGTATGGCTTTTTTTCGCAAAAAAACGACATAGTATAGTATGGCTTTTTTCGCTAAAAAACGACATAGTATAGTAAGGCTTTTTATCGCAAAAAAAACGACATAGTATAGTAAGGCTTTTTTTCGCCAAAAACGACATAGTATAGTAAGGCTTTTTTTTCGCAAAAAAACGACATAGTATATATACTAAGGCTTTTTTTTCGCAAAAAAACGACATAGTATAGTAAGGCTTTTTTTCGCAAAAAACGACATAGTATAGTAAGGCTTTTTTTTCGCAAAAAACGATATAGTATAGTAAGGCTTTTTTTCGCAAAAAACGACATAGTATAGTATGGCTTTTTTTTCGCAAAAAAACGACATAGTATAGTAAGGCTTTTTATCGCAAAAAACGACATAGTATAGTAAGGCTTTTTATCGCCAAAAACGACATAGTATAGTAAGGCTTTTTATCGCCAAAAACGACATAGTATAGTAAGCCTTTTTTTCGCAAAAAAACGACATAGTATAGTAAGGCTTTTTATCGCAAAAAAACGACATAGTATAGTAAGGCTTTTTATCGCAAAAAACGACATAGTATAGTAAGGCTTTTTTTCCCAAAAAAACGACATAGTATAGTAAGGCTTTTTTTCGCAAAAAAACGACATAGTATAGTAAGGCTTTTTTTCGCTAAAAACGACATAGTATAGTAAGGCTTTTTTCGCAAAAAAACGACATAGTATAGTAAGGCTTTTTATCGCAAAAAACGACATAGTATAGTATGGCTTTTTTCGCTAAAAAATGACATAGTATAGTAAGGCTTTTCTTCGCAAAAAAACGACATAGTATAGTAAGGCTTTTTTCGCAAAAAAACGACATAGTATAGTAAGGCTTTTTATCGCCAAAAACGACATAGTATAGTAAGGCTTTTTATCGCCAAAAACGACATAGTATAGTAAGGCATTTTTTTCGCAAAAAAACGACATAGTATAGTAAGGCTTTTTTCGCAAAAAAACGACATAGTATAGTATGGCTTTTTTTCGCACAAAAACGACATAGTATAGTATGGCTTTTTTTCGCAAAAAAACGACATAGTATAGTATGGCTTTTTTTCGCAAAAAAACGACATAGTATAGTATGGCTTTTTTCGCTAAAAAACGACATAGTATAGTAAGGCTTTTTATCGCAAAAAAACGACATAGTATAGTAAGGCTTTTTTTCGCCAAAAACGACATAGTATAGTAAGGCTTTTTTTCGCACAAAAACGACATAGTATAGTATGGCTTTTTTTCGCAAAAAAACGACATAGTATAGTATGGCTTTTTTCGCTAAAAAACGACATAGTATAGTAAGGCTTTTTATCGCAAAAAAACGACATAGTATAGTAAGGCTTTTTTTCGCAAAAAACGACATAGTATAGTAAGGCTTTTTTTTCGCAAAAAACGACATAGTATAGTATGGCTTTTTTTTGCAAAAAACGACATAGTATAGTAAGGCTTTTTATCGCATAAAACGACATAGTATAGTAAGGCTTTTTTTCGCAAAAAAACGACATAGTATAGTATGGCTTTTTTTCGCACAAAAGCGACATAGTATAGTATGGCTTTTTTTCGCAAAAAAACGACATAGTATAGTATGGCTATTTTCGCTAAAAAATGACATAGTATAGTAAGGCTTTTTTTCGCAAAAAAACGACATAGTATAGTAAGGCTTTTTTTCGCAAAAAAACGACATAGTATAGTATGGCTTTTTTCGCTAAAAAACGACAGAATAGTAAGGCTTTTTATCGCAAAAAACGACATAGTATAGTAAGGCTTTTTTACTTGAAAAAAACGACATAGTATCGTAAGACTTTTCTTTAAACAAAAGACAATGTATACTCAGTCACAGGGCAAGAAATTTAATTGAAAATCATTTTTCCACACTATAACAGACATGTTTTCATGCGTGTTTGTGCGGTGGTGGGTGAGCTATTTGCCAGTGTTCTGTTAGCACATACCCCAGTGTATACAGTAGCATGTTAAATACTGCATAGCGCCCTCAACGTATATGCTCCTTCCCACAGAGTATGGCGGCGGCGACGACGTGGGTCGATCGGGGCAGGCGGGTCTACTGGTGGGCGTGGTCATGCTCGCGGTCGCCGTGGTGACTGGAATCCTGCTGTCCGTCTACGTGTACCATCACCCCACGTCCGGCGTCAGTCTCTTCTTCATGGAGGTCAGCGACTAGGAAAAATACACACAAAAGCTCATTTTATGACATGTTTCGTGCCCTTGTTTGCAGTGGCGTCCGGCTCGTTGGCCCGCCATGAAGTTCCGTCGCGGCTCAGGTCGACCCTCCTACACCGAAGTGGTGACTCCAGGCACGGAGTCAAACGGCAGGA
This sequence comes from Stigmatopora nigra, assembly GCF_051989575.1. Taxonomy (NCBI): domain Eukaryota; kingdom Metazoa; phylum Chordata; class Actinopteri; order Syngnathiformes; family Syngnathidae; genus Stigmatopora; species Stigmatopora nigra. The sequence goes on from NC_135516.1 coordinate 13,279,378, forward strand.
TGGCTGTCGTCATCGACCCTAAGCGAGTGTTCGTCATGGCTGTGCGACGAGAGAGCGAGCAGAGGGAAGGCTTTGTGGTGCCTGACCCCAGGGAACGCTTTCTGTGCTTGGAGAGCTCATGACTACGACGGTTAAAAAATGTGCGTTTTGAGAGGGTGTGCAGATGGACATCTATCCAATGTGTCTAAGAAAACTGCCACAAGTGGGATTCGAACCACAACTGCCGGCATCAAAGTCCGGTGAGCTAACCTCTACGCCATGAGGTTGTCCAAGCGGCTGAAGAGCACAATGTCAGTTAAAACTTAACTAGTAACTAATCTTTTAAAAAAGTCACTAGTTAAGTATTAAGTGACATTGTGCTCTTAAGCCTCTTGGATGCCCTCGTGGCATAGAGGTTAGCTCACCTGACTTTGGTGCGGGCAGTTGTGGTTCGATTCCCGCTGGTGGCAGTTTGATTGGGCACATATAAGACAGATGATCATTTGTACACCCTCTTATATCACCATCAGTGGGATCTGAAAATGGGTAGAATGAAAGATGAAAGAATGAACACTTTATACTAATACTTTGAGTGAATCAGTGGTTAAGTAGATAGTGACATTATGCTCACAAGCCACTTGGGAAGCCTCGTGGCGCAGAGGTTAGCTCACCTAGCTTCGGTGCGGGCAGCGGTGGTTCGATTCCCGCTGGTGACAGTTAGATTGAGTACAGATGATCATCTGTGTACCAAGTCTTACTAACACCAGCGGGAATCGAACCACAGCTGCCCGCACCGAAGTCAGGTGAGCTAACCTCCACGCCACAAGGCAGCTCAAGTGTCCCAAGAGTATAATGTCACTTAATACTGAACTAGTGACTTCTTTAAAGAATAAGTCACTAATTAAGTATTGAGTGGCATTATGCTCTTGGTACACTTGAGCGGCCTTGTGGCGTAGAGGTTAGCTCACCTGACTTCGGTGCAGGCAGCGGTGGTTCGATTCCCGCTGGTGGCAGTAAGAATTGGTACACAAATGACCATGTGCACACAATCATACCGCCACTAGCAGGATTCAAACCACACTTGCCTGCACCGTAGTCATGTAAGCTAGCCTTTACGCTACAAGGCGACTCAAGAGGTTCGGGAACACAATGTCACTTAATACTTAACCAGTGACTGACTCGAGAAATTAGTTGAGCGTTAAGTGACATGCTTCCAGGCCTCTTGGGCCGCCTCGTAGCATAGTGGATGACTCACCTGACTTTGGCGCCGGGAGGTGTGGTTCGATTCCCGCTGGTGTCAATCCGACTGGGCACTCCGATGACCATCTGCAATCACAGGCACACCAAGTAAAACAAGTTAGTTGATTTGTCCATGTTACATGTCAAATTTTTACACTTTCTTTCGGCACACAATATAATGTGACTGGTCGAAAGATTGTCTTTCCCTCTATGAGGGAAACGAGAGTATTTTTAAGCAGTCTTTGCACACAAGTGGACAACGTGCAAAGACAAACATGAACTAACCTTCCTGCCAAAGATGGCTGTTATGTGTCAGGCTTCCCCCTGAAAAACTTCCTCCTGCCCTGGATGGAATTTCTTTGTCATGTGTTATATCCTCTTTTCCAAAATGGCTTACATATTCTATCCCAATCATTTTTTTAAATGATTTTCAAAATAAACATTTGCTTTAAATTTGCTGTCTTTTTTCCGACACTATGATTGAAAAGTAACTTTAAAGTAAAGACATTTTTGTCCTTTAAATAGCTTTTGTCTACCAAAACATGACTAAAGAACAACAACACCATTTACTGTATATTATGGACTTAAAAATGTATTGAAAGTGATTGTTTGGGGGCCGGGTTAGGTCTATAAAGTGTGTTTTTAGCAAAGTGAATTAATGTTTATCTGCGTCAAGCTTACCTGGGCGAGGGAGGGTCGGCAGTCGTCGCTTGGACGGTCTGGAGGACGTCGACGTGAGAGGCTGTTGAAAAGACAAGTGTCTTTAGTGCGAGGACATAACATCATGTGGGTTGCGCACCAAATGGCGATGCGTGACTTACCATGACAGGGACGGTCCTGGCCTTGGCCAAGCGGGACTGCGGATCCACGTGGAGACCGGCGCTCTTCAGGGCCGCAATTCTCGCCGAGATGTCGCTGATCTGCCACAAAAAAACGTTCCAGTTAGGTCAGGATAAAACGTTGCTTACGGAAACGTAACATAACGGAAAAGACTGTTACAATAGTGATGAAATGCTTATACTTGGCGTTTGTTCCACGGTGATGCAAATGAATACATAGTGAGCATCCTATGATGAACTATTAGCTTCGTTACGCCCTCTAGCGGTCATCTTCGCGAAATACACTCCAGGCTTTAAAAAAACAAAAAAAAGTAAAAGTTGACAAAAGGTTCTCTCACCTGCCGCTCGGACTGCTGAACCCTTTCGGCGGCCGACGTCACTCGCTCCCCCAGGTGGGAGAACTCGGGGTGGGACGTCCCGCCGGAGATGCCCCCGCCTCGCTCATCCAGCTCGCCAAGCTCCGCCTCCACGCCGTACGTCGAATCAACCGCCACGTCCACCTGCAGAGAATTGTTTTGAAATGTATTGAAGTTGACATGAAAATAAACCCAAGTGGAATTAAATGCAAACTCTACACAGGTGGACCGACCTGGATTTGAACCCAGAACCCCAGAGCTGTGAGTCCGACCCACTAACCATATTATTTTTGACATCAAATATTTTAGTATACATTAAGATGCCGTCCTACCTTCTCCTCCAGTGTGGAACACCGCTGATGGAGTTTTTGGGGGTCAGCATTGGCGGGGAAAGACGACCCGGAAGACGAGGCGGAGTGGCGTCCACCATGGCGGCCCTCCACGCCCTGGAGCAGCTCTTCAGTAGCGTTCAGAACCTTCAGGACCTGATTACTTATACTAGAGAGGGACCCAGCAGAGTACTCCTATGGCACACAACCAGGCAGATTAAAATCATAAATCAGATAATGGAATGTTTCAACTTTACCTAGTGGTGAAACTAAGGCGCTCGGACGTTTGGTCGCCAGTCAAATGGTGACAGAGAGTTTACTGTTGAAACCAGATCTTAAAATTATATTCATGAGAGTTTAATATCTAAATATCCACTGTTTTCAACAGTACTTAGATATTAAACAGTACTTGGATATTAAACTCTTTCTCATGAATATAATTTTGAGAGCTAGTTTCAACAGTAAACTCTCTGTCACCATTTGATTCGCGACCAAACGTCCGGGCGACCAAACGTCCGGGCGACCAAACGTCCGGGCGACCAAACGTCCGGGCGACCAAACGTCCGGGCGACCAAACGTCCGGGCATAGAAACTAAGAACTTGCTGAATTTAAGGTGACTCACGTTCTCGTGTTGGGCTTCTGTTTGCCGTGGTCTAGCAGTTGCAGGACTTGGTGTCTTCAACGGGTCTTTTTGGAGCTGGTCCTCATCGACTCCATCTTGACCAGTCATTGAATTGTCCTTCTGCTCCATTTTCTCTTTTCTGTCCACATCATTCTGGCTGTCCTCTATTGGTTCAATTGTCTGGGCTTCCCTGTCCTCTTTTGGTTCTTGTCTTTCCTCCTTTCCTTCATCTGCTTTTGCAATTTCGTCCAAGTCCTCTTCTTTGTCTTCCTTCAGTTCTTCAAGTCCTCCTTTTCTGTCCTCATTTGTATCGTAAAGTTTCTCAATGTCCTTCTGAACTTCCTGACTGTCCTCATTTGCATCGTTTGAGTCCACACTTTCCTCATCATCTCTCTTAACGTCCTCATTTCTGGTCTTGGCGTTGTCATCTCCTGTCTCTGCATTCTTGTCCATTTCATCTGTCCCCTCACTAACTATCATTGTGTTATTTTCCGTGCTCTCACTCTCTGTTCTCACGTCTATCGTCCCATTGTCCTCCATCTCAAAGACCTCCAAGTCCACTTTCTTCTCCTCTACTCTGTATCTGTCTTCCTTTACATCTTGATCTGTCTTTATGTCCTCATTTCTTTCCACATTGGTCATTGTAAAATCCCCACTTTCCTCATTTTCCATCTCCTTGTCCATCTTGACCTCCTGGTTCCACTCCTGGTCCTTCTCAGTGTCCTCATTCCCTTCCACATTTCTCACCGTAACATCTCTCCTTTCCTTCTCAGTGTTCTGCAGCAGACTTTTCTCATTTTCTCTCTCCTCACCTATCTCAAAATCCTCATTAACTATCTCTTCTGCATTACTCTTGTCAATCCTTTCCATATTTCTCATCTCCACATAGTTCCTCTCTTCTTCAGTCTCCACATCGTTCTGGTTCTCCCCGTCTTGATCCATACCCGAGCTTTCTGTCTTTTTCTCCATCTCGTCATCCTTGTTCTCGTCTCCCCATGCGTTCTCCTCTCGCATGTCCTCTAGTGTCATCGTTAGCATGCCGCTAATGATTTCATCAAAGTCCATTTCTTCACTGTCACTACCGTCCTCCACCAGTTCTTCAACCTCCCACCCCCATTTTCCCGTCGTATCTAACTTCTTCTCCAACTCTGGCTGATCCCTTTCCTCCTGGTCATCATCTCGTTCTTCCATTTTTTCATCCGAAAAAGCCTGGCTCGCTCTTTCCCCCCCTACCGACGTTTCTTGGCCCCCTCCCTCGTCCTTCCCGACTCGGTCTAACTCGTCCTCGGTGGAAGAAAACTGGGAGGCGCTTACCAGACTGGCGAGATGTCGTACCCGAGTGACTTGCTCCGCCTCGTCTTCCCGTAGCCTCCACAAGTCTTCGTCATTGGCTTCGTCGCGATCCAACTCGTCTTCTGTGGAGGAGAACTGAATGGCGCCCGCTTGGTCGGCCAAACGACAGACTCTGACCGCCAACTCTTCCTCCTCTTGGCCCTCTTCCTCTTCCTCATCCGTGACTCTGTCCAGCTCATCTTCCGTGGAGGACAGCACAGTCGACTGGGCTTCCTTCTCCAGTCTACAGAGTTTGTCCGTCAATCCTTCGACGTCTCCATCCTGTCTTTCGCCATCAAACGTCTCTTCTTCCTGACCTATCCCGGCTCGGTCTAAGTCGTCGTCAGTGGAGGAGAAGTACGCCATTCTCGACCTGGCCACTAGTTTGTATAACCTCATTTCTACCTCTTCTTCTTCTTCTACAACGTCCTCTTGTCTCCGTCCCTCCGCCAAGTCAACCTCCGTTTTGTCCTCTTCGGGATCTCGGCTTGTGGTTTCCTTCTCCTGAGGGTCGCCGTTGTTTTTTGAACGGCGAGGAGCTTCGCCTACGGAGTCGGAGTTGTTTTCCGAAACTGGCGACGGCATGTCTGACCTGACCTCGTTGTCCCCTTGACTGATGTCCACGTCCTGGTAGAGCAGATCGGGCGTCAAAGTGCCGGGTGTGTCGCCGTCTGATGGGGATTGAGAATAGATGTCTTTCCTGTTGTAATCCTGTTGATGGGAAGAAGGTAGAGTACATGAAATTAGGTTTAGTTTAGGCTAGAACTTTATTTCATCCTATATTGGGGAAATTTTCTTGGTTGCAGTAGCAAGCACAGACACAGAAGACATTGTAGACCTAGGTAAAAAAAACTGGAGCCACACACGGGAAGTCCACGGTGCTCGGTCTTTTGGTCGCCAGTTCTTTTGGTGACAGAGAGTTTACTGTTGAAACCAGCTCTCAAAATTATATTCATCAGAGTTTAATATCTAAGTACTGTTGATATTTAGATATTAAACTGTCTCATGAATATAATTTGGAGAGCTGGTTTCAACAGTATTTAGATATTAGTACTAAGATATTAAAGAGTACTTAGATATTAAAGAGTACTTGGATATTAGACAGTACTTGTATATTAGACAGTACTTGTATATTAAAGAGTACTTAGATATTAAAGAGTACTTGGATATTAGACAGTACTTGTATATTAGACAGTACTTGTATATTAAAGAGTACTTGGATATTAAAGAGTACTTAGATATTATACAGTACTTAGATATTAAAGAGTACTCAGATATTAAAGAGTACTTGGATATTAAACAGTACTCAGATATTAAAGAGTACTCAGATATTAAAGAGTACTCAGATATTAAAGAGTACTTGGATATTAGACAGTACTTAGATATTAAAGAGTACTCAGATATTAAAGAGTACTCAGATATTAAAGAGTACTCGGATATTAAACAGTACTTGGATATTAAACAGTACTTAGATATTATACAGTACTTAGATATTATACAGTACTTAGATATTATACAGTACTTAGATATTAAAGAGTACTCAGATATTAAAGAGTACTCAGATATTAAAGAGTACTTGGATATTAGACAGTACTTAGATATTAAAGAGTTCTTAGATATTAAAGAGTACTTGGATATTAAAGAGTACTTGGATATTAGACAGTACTTACATATTAAACAGTACTTGATATTAATCTCTCTCTTTTAGATATTAAACTCTCTCTCTCATGAATACAATTTTGAGAGCTGGTTTCAACACTAAACTCTCCGTCACCAAAAGACCGGCGACCAAACGTCCAGTCACAGAAGTCCACAAGCTGGGGACCTTCTGCAGACTGAGACTGAGGTTACCTACCACACAATCGCCATCAACAGATTAGCCAATGAAATTTCAATATCAAGTCTAAGTAGTTATTTTTGGGGTATTTTTGGTCTTACCATGAGAAGAGGCCCGGAAAGTGTTGCTCTTCTTTTGCTTCTTCTCTTCTTTCGGGATCTCTTAGTTTTACCGGATGCCACCTGACTGCCCACCACCACGCTTTCCTCCGTCGGGGCCTTCCCGTTAAAGTTAACGTCACCGATGGCGCTCCGGTAAGACGATGGGCGTCTAACCTCAGGTTTCTCCACGGGATTCTTCTCCTGGGCGTCCTTTCTGTTGTCGGCCTCTCTACGGACTCGAGAGCTGGTCAGTTTTCTTTGAAACTCCTGTAGGATGGCGCCCCAAGGCCCACCTGGTTCTGGTTTGACTTCATTGTCATTGTCATTGTCCGAGTCCATGCCTTCGTAAGCGGAAACGGCTCCGGACTCCCTTTCCAAAGCGCTGTAGACCAAACTCTTCCTCCTAGCAAGTAGACTTGGACGTGAAAGCTGAGCGCTCTGCAGGGCGATCCAATTCCCGTCTTGGCTTTTCAGGACAGAGGACAAACCACCTGGTGCAGGTATGTAAACAAATACAAAGATGAGAATGCACCCATTATTTAGCACAGTGTTATATAAGACAGTTTAACGGTATACTACCCGAGTTTTCAAATCGTTCCACGCTAGTCCAAGACGACACACTTGAACCTCCGTCCTTGGGGGACGTCTGACGAGTGTCTCGGTTGTCGTCCATCAACGAGAAGGCTGACTGTGACCTCTGCAAAAATGGGGGAAATTATTTGACATTATTTGGGGTATAGTCATACTTTGAGATATGAGCAATATCTTGAAATACAAGACAAATTTTGATATACGAACATATTGATAAGAACATCATGGCCACTGTCTTTCTGGTCGCAACTCCCTGGTGTAATGTTTCTACGAGCACTGGGCGGAGCATTGCATTTTTTCAGTGTTTTTTTGGTCCCGTTATTCAGTGCGAATGGCGGAGCTTTTTTGCTAATATGAGAGGAGTTTTTGTACTAATACTTGTTGGGGAGTGGTTGTGCGTTATCCTATTGTGAGGACATTTGTGTGCATTATTTTGGGAATATTTTGAAGGGAAGACAAAAGTAAACAACCCTCAATAGAAAGTATCTAAAAGTCAGGGTGGAGGCGGGGCCAATAGAGCCAAAAAAGGTATCAAAATTTCAAAATAAATTAGACTTAAGTTTAGTGTAAGGTTAGATCAAAATTATTTTTAAGTGTCTGCATCTTAATCCAAGTTTTAATTTAAATGTGTTTGTTATGTTACGAGCACGTTGCCATGCAAAATATCCCGCCCTGAAAGTCAGGGTGGAGGCGGGGCCAATAGAGCCAAGAAAGATATCAAAATTTCAAACAAAATTAGACTTAAGTTTAGTGTAAAGTTAGATTCAACTTATTTTAGAGTGCCTGCATTGTAATCCAAATTCATTTAAACATGTTTATGTAATATTACTGGCATGTTGCCATGCAAAAAAGTCTAGCCCTACTACAAATGAACCCAAGCTACCACTCACCCAAAGACCCTTGAGACGCTGAAGTGAGTCCACCCCATGATGATGGACATTGTGCTGGAGCGACCTCTCCTGCTTGTAGTCGTCCTTCGTGCTAGCCGAGTTCTCCCTCCTAGCGATGATCTACCACAAGCCATTAAAACATCAGCCAGCATTCTACAAACACAAACTACAGTCTTTCTTACCTTCTGCATAATTGTTTTAGCCAGCTCCTCAATAAGTTCTCCTCTATGTTCACGCAGATAATGGACTTCATTCTGGTTTTCCTGATCCAAAGCAACAGTAAACAGTCTGACGACCTCCCAAAATGTACATTGTGGGATGCCAGGTCAAAGAAAACAAGTTTATTGATTGTGTGATATTGTTGGCTAGCAAGAAGGAAATTATAGAGTAGGAAGAGGGGGATTTTAACATAGATAATGATGAGCTAGAATAACCTGAGAGGCGTCAAATTCGGCGTTGGTAATGGCCTCGTCGATGGCTTCTTCTGCAACTCGTAAGGCAACGTTGAGGGTCTCAGCCACGCTGTGCTCTGAATAGCAAAGAAATAAGTGGAATGAAATGTTCAGGTCACTAAAAAATAGATGAATACATTAAAAAAATTAATCTTTAAGCAATGATTAAGTTTCATATTTTTCGTACAAACAGAAAACCGTCATGCTGCATTTTCCAAAGATGATTTGCAAACTCAAAACTGACCAATGACCAATCAGATGTCAAAACATTTCTTGTTAAAGGGCAAATGACTGACAAGTTTGGCTATAGAAAGTGTTGTTGCATTGATTTCAGTCCTTTGGGCGAGGGTTTGTGCAGTAGAATTCCATGTTAGTGCTGTAAAATTGCATTTTAGTGCTGTATTTTTTCTAGTAAATCACCTTCAGTTTGTGTGTAGAAAGCAGAGTCACTCTCACAGACGCTGTCCTCGTAGGCACTTCCCTCTGCAAACACACAAAAATATTTTAATATTAATAAACTAACAAGAAAGTGAGCAGGAATATAAAAAAATAGACAAATAGACAAATACTACATAATCTCTGTTGGATTAATTGTTTAATACTATTATATATATATATATATATATATATATATATATATATATATATATATATATATATATATATATATATATATATATATATATATATATATATGTGTGCATTTAATAATTTTTTGTATGAGAGCTTATTCAATTTCTGAGGACTGTTTACTGTAAGATAGGAGTGACCTTGACCCCCTAGAATGCAGACCTGGAAGGACGTTTAAGTTGTTTAATTTCCAATGGAGTTGTTTTTGAGTTCCGACCTTAATTGTTATTATTGAATACTTGATATGCGATGATTGTTACAGTTGTTGTTTTTGCTTATGCAATTGGATTAATCAATAACCTTGTAATACTTTTTCACGCTAACATACTATTGTTGTTATTACCGTTAGCTAAAGCCTCGAAGTTGGCTTCGAGACAGTTTCCTCGTCCAAATGTACTTTGAGCTCTGATCACGAATTTGTTAATATTCATGCAACAATGCGCCCGATTGTAGTTACGCAAGTGCATTAGCGCTGGGCCTCATGGATGGTATTAGCGGCCCAAAGCGGGTCACGACCAATCATTTTTGGGGAGGTAGAAACTTTCCAATAACTGGGCCTACCATTCCATCAAATTTCTTGCAATGCTTTTCAAATATTCCTAACATTTCTGCTGTTTTTCGACTCAAAACGTAATGATACACTTACTGAAATACTACAAGCAGCTAGCTAAAAAGGTTCATTATGCACAAATAATAAAGCATTAAAGCTGTACCTGCGAGTTCCGAAACTGGACTGTTTTCAGACAGATGTCTTCTGTAGATGGTCTTCAAAACTTTGGCGCTTCCAAAACGCTTGAAGCGTCCTTTCACGTGCGTGTAGAACCAATCCAGAGATTGTTTTTTGACCAACCTGAAAAATGAAGCCACATGTTAACCAAAGAGATTTTAACAAGTGTCTTTTAACATGCAAATATTAAAAAAATATAATCTTCATCTTGACTCACTCAAAGTACCGTATTTTCATGACTATAAGGCGCACATAAGTCTTAAATGTTCTCCAAAATAGACTCGAAATTGACACTGCGGCTAAAAATACAATGCGTCGAATAGTCGTGAAAATACAGTAATCCATGAATCTATTTCCGCGATATAAACTAAAAAGGATCCTGATATGCAGAGGGATGATTTCTTACCTGCTTTTCTGACAGGAGTAGCATAGCCAGGCTTTATCGGCCTTGCTAAAGAGTCTACAGGCCTTGCATACGTTGTAAAGGCAGTCATGGCAGCGGCGTTTGGGGTTGAGTAGGAAGCCGAAGGGCGCGCAACAACGGATGCAGCAGCGCTGGTTGAAATGGCGTTGGCGGGACAACAGAAGGCAGCGATCGCCCTCTTCGTCTAGCGCCTGTTTCAGCTCGCTGGCCGAGGGAGGATTTAGAGAACAAAACCATCAAAGTCAAGGCTAACGAGTCAAGTGCGAGTTCAGTAATGTGATGGATGGGCGTTAGAGGGCGCTGGAGTGAAGTCAGGGAGGGGTACAATTTGCCAGAGTTGAGGAAAAATAGAAAATAGTCACTTTATGTATCAGTTTTTGTACTGCTAGGCTTAATCTTTTCAGGTTTGGAATGTAAACGGAGGCTAAGGCTAATAACGGCGGAACAACAATTAGGATTGGAATGCTAAGCCTATTTTGCTTAAATACACTCAGAGGAGAGGTTGCGTAAATTGACATGTGAATCAGAAAATAAATCACTTTAAGCAAATTTACACACATTTTGGAGTTGCTAAAGTAGCATTGATGCTAGTCAGAGGAGTAAATTCAAACATTTTTGAATTTTTTGTTTGGGAATGGTTTGTTTTGACGCTTTTATTTATGTAGCGAGCCCTGAATTTGACTGTAATCAGTGGTGATAAATGACAATCAGAAAATAAACAAACTTCAACCAAATTTAGACTCATTTTTGATTCGCTAAATTAGCATTGATGCTACTGAGTAGCTGTCTAAATACAGTTCATTTGTCTTTCACTTTAAAGTTCCACTATTCTTCAATTTTCTGTTTAGGAATGGTTTGTTTTGACACTTTTATTTATGTAGCGACCCCTGAAATTGAAACTGCCAACAGTGGCAATAACGCCAATGATTTTTTTTAACCTAATAACTTCAAAATGATATAAAATTATACTACTATACATCGCGATTTTGTTTTTAATGATGACTGGAGCCAGTTATACATAGTCTGTATTTTAGTAGAAGAGTCAATAACTGTACTTTTTTCAGGTGGCACCTTTTGAGGGATGGCGGAGGAAATAAAATAAGAATTGTGTATCCTCACCTGAGTCGTTCCTCTTCCTTTTTGCGTAGCCTCATGTCGCGTTGCACCACCTGTAGAACATGCTCGGCCTCGTTGTTGCTCAGGCCCGACAAATCCAACTTGCGACCCATCGCCAACCTGCGAAAAAAAAAAATGAACTTAAAAAAAAATAAAAAATAAAAATAAAAAATAAAATATATATATATATTCTTTTAAATAAGTAATAGCAGCAAAAAATACCACAAAGTAGCAAATTCACAATAAGTGAAGATGCGATAATCAAGGGATTACTGTAAAATTGAAAAAAATATAAAATACAGCAATAAAATTGTGATTAAAGGTTTTTAAATAAATCCATAAATAACTCCAAATAATACATTGAAACCGTAAGAATTAAAACAATTCAAAATGTCCATCGACTTACCTTGTCTGAGAAGATTGTAAGACTTTTTAAATAACTTTTTATGAAGTGAAAATAAGATAAAGTTCAAGTCTTGAGCCCGGCATTGAAAAGTGTTTTCCTACTTGGGAGAGATTGAACGTTATGAGTTTAAGACCGCCCTTTCGTCTCTAATCCTTTTCCTTTTCCCCCCAAAAAAGGAGAAAATAAGTATAATCCTAAAATACTTTGCACAAGAAAGTAACAAGGTAATGATATAATTAACAATGTACTACAAAATCTCAATATTGACATCTGCAAGCCACAAAATAATCTAAAACTATGAGGACCTTCCAAAAATATATATCCACTACTATTTTTTCTATTGTTTTATTTAATTCTAAGGCGACTATATTTAACTGGTTTTAACCAAAATACAACTTCATTCATTGGCCACGTGGGATTTATAAGTTGGTCCAAGTAGTTTTCATTAAAATGTCTGGTTTAAGTCAATTGGAAATCAATTGTTGTCAATGGAAATTAATTTTAAGTCACTTCCACGTCATTTTAGGCAGTGTTCCCTCTAATTTTTCATGTAAAACATGCTGTAAAACACTAAAAAACATAAGATTGGACAGAGATACTAACACTGGCTGCCGTGTAAACAGCGCCATCATGGGGAAAGGAGTAAAAAAACAGTTTGGATTTTATTTACTACGCGCCATATGATTGCTGCTGCGCAGAGAAGACGAGAATAGTGCGTAATCTGATTTTAATTTTTGTAATTTACTACTGACTTTGACTTTGTATGAATATCCAAGCATTTTCAACACTGTCTATCCATGTCAGGGTCGATTGGTCGCCAGTCAGTCAGCAAAAACAACTTTCTTAACCTTGGCGTTACCCTTATTTTGACATAAGATCAATTTGGGAAATCTTGATGTTGGCATTTCTTGCAAAATGAGCATATTGAGCTAACAGGAAGAAGTGATGACGTTTGTGTCGAGTTGCCATACGTACATATTGAAGGGTTTAAAGATTGACCAGTTGTCTTGGAGTTCAGAGAAGATTGGTGAAACATGGACAAAAAAGTCTTGGTGATCTTTTGGTGTGTGCAGGCCTTCCTGCTCATCACTGCCGTCAATTCGGTTGAGGGCGACACGGGTACTGCGGTCAAGGGTAAACCGGCAAAGGTGGGAAGCGTTGATTATTCTAGAAAAATCCAAATGAGAGAAAAGTCATGTGATTAGTATTCTTTTTTTCTCTTCGATTAAGGGAATACCTCAAAGGGGTTACTGGAATCCGGGCATGTATTCTCTTCTTCTCAAGGTAACGAAGATTTGTTTGTGTGTACATTTGGAAGTTATATGTTTTGTTGTTGTTGAAGTTTTGTCTAAAAATGTGATTTGTCATTTAGCCCAAGCCCAGAAGGGACAAAATGCAGCCACAAAACGCCAAAACGAACTGAAGGAGGAGAACTTGATGAGATTGCAAGAAAAATGGCTCCTGCTTTTGTTACACTGCTTTTTGAAATATTCAATAATGATATCATGTTAAGGAGGAGGGGAATTCATTATGGAGTTTGCTATACTATAATAATGGAATGACTTGCTAGCCACTGCTGATTAAATATATCTGGAAAAACTTCACTTTTACGATAGTCATTTGTATTTGTATCTTTACATACATCTATACATATAGATATATACATATCTATACATCTAGATATATACATATCTATACATCTAGATATATACATATAGATATATACATAGATATATACTCATATATACACATGTATACATAAATATTTATACACATATACACATGTATACATATCGATATATACACATGTATACATAAATATTTATACACATGTATACATAAATATTTATACACATATACACATGAATACATATAGATATATACACATGTATACATAAATATTTATACACATATATACACATGTATACATATATACACACATGTATACATACATATATATGCACACATTTACACATGTATACACATGTATACATAAATATACACATGTATACACATGTATACATAAATATACACATGTATACACATGTATACATAAATATACACATGTATACACATGTATACATAAATATACACATGTATACACATGTATACATAAATATACACATGTATACACATGTATACATAAATATACACATGTATACACATGTATACATAAATATACACATGTATACACATGTATACACATGTATACATAAATATACACATGTATACATATATATATACACATGTATACATATATATATACACATGTATACATAAATATACACATGTATACATATATATACACATGTACACATATATATACACATATATACACATGTATACATAAATATACACATGTATACATAAATATACACATGTATACATAAATATACATAGATATAGTAGTAATATTAATTAAATTTGGCCTGTACAAGAAGCATATATTGAGCCTACATGGTACTTTTCAGATGTAATACTAGAAGACATGTTGAACCAAATACAGAAAACTATCAAATTCTTTCAGTAGTCTAAATATAATTGCATATTTTGGAATATTCTTATACATTTAGATGAGTATTATCTGTCTTGGAGCCCTTAATTAATTCATTTTTATGATAGTTTTAGAAAGGTGTGTTTTGACGAGACAAATGAGGAAGTTTTTTGTTGCGTCAAAGTCAGGCAAAATGGAGCAACTTATGAACATCTGCGTACTGTTGCGCCATCGCGGATGGGATGGGATGCCACTTCCTCTTTTTGGCTTATTGTAAATTGCAACTTTTTAGGATGGCCTCATGCTTAAAATACGCCCAAAACACAACGTGGGATTGGTTTACAATATTCTGTGCTATGAGAAAGTGTTTAACCTCATCACAAATGACTTTAAAATTCTTTTTTTTTTAAACAGCTAACAAATTGAAATACAAATACTACATCCAAAGTATTAAAAAAACAGTTTATTATTGATTTTTTAATACATTTTTTAAAGATTTTTTTTAATCAAACCTTAGAAATAAATAATTTTGCTATTTTAAATATAACAAGTATAGTTAACGTTTTTTTTTTGGCTGAGAATGTATTTTCTTGAAATATATGACACTTTTTAAAACTTTTTTACATAATTTTTGATGGAAAATGTACTTTTGAATTGAACAAAAAAAGTGGCCATGATTAAAGTTATAACTTTTAGTTTAAAGTCAGATTTCGGAGAATAAAGTCAGAAATTTTGCAAAAAAAAAAAGATATTTTTCATTCTGGTGTCCCAAATCCATCTCTAAAATTCTCTAAAATTGTTCTATCCATTTTTTTATCGTTTTTTTACATTTCCAATCCCAATTTGTGGCTTTAATTTGAACTCTCAGTGAAGTCTTTATTTTCCCACCATTTTCTGGTTTGTGAAATCTCGATGTTGAAATGTCTTGAGAAGTCAACACAATAGACAAACTGGAAATTGCTGTTGCCGGGCAGATTTAGTTTTTGGTTTGTCGAGTATCTACCGTATAAATACAGCACAAAACAAGACCGTGTTCCAGCCTTGTGAACCATGGAAAAAAAAACAGAATTGAATTTGGACGACACTGCTAGCGAGTCGAAGGACGATAAGCAACAAGTTCAGGTAAAAAAAAACTTGTAATTTCTGCTAGTATATGCTTATGCTAACATATTAATTTTTGTTCATTTTGAATAAAGGAAACAGCTAAAGCAGCAAGACCAAATAACTCCTCCATTAATGATTTCTGGTTCCGGGGACCTGGTGTATATTCACTCTTAGAGGTACAAAGAAATTTGAATTGTTTCCTGACTTGCAGTATTTTAAACAAAAACAAACAAATATAAATCGTAATGATTTTAGAACAGATATGGGCAAACTACGGCTCGTGGGCCACACCTGGAACGTTTGGCGTTTTAATTCGGCCGGCCGACGTTATCCAATTAATGTTTTTTTAATTTTTTTAATATTTTTTCCCCAAGATGGCGCTGTTACGCGGAAACCAATGGCAGTAGCTGTGTCCACTCTTATTTGTTTTTCGTGTTTTACAGCCCTTCTATCTTTTTTTGAATGACATTTTAATATATCTTAATACTTTTTACTTGACTTTGTACTTTATACTTTTTACTTTAATGATGAGTGATGAGTATATTAATACTTTAGTCCTTATTTTCTGCTTATGTTTCATATGTACTCTTAACGGATGCACTTTTTTATTTGTATCATATCATGTGCTGACCCGCCCCATCTGTCAAATTTTTAAAGTCAATGTGGGCCCCCCCCCCCGGGCTGAAAAATTTGCCCACCCCTGTTTTAGAACCACCAGATTCTGCATAAATATTAAATTTAAAAATTAGTATATCATTGGAGACCAAAGTATAAGGATAAAACAGTATCTCCCAAGCGTATACAGCTAACTTGACAATTTTCCTAACACTTGAAACCCTTTTGCTTTGTCAGAAAGCCGTTCAAGTCAGTCCCGAGACCCCGACTCCAAAGTAAAGATGGACTTAATGAGATGCAAGAAAAATGCTTTCTGCTTTTACCACTCAACCTTCCAAAACCTTCAATAATGATGTCATGTTATGGTTGATTTTAATTATTCATTACGTATCCTATTCAATAAAATGTATTTAATGTTATGTTCTAGTGAATAAACATGACTTTGACAGTTTTTTTTCTATTTATTATTAACTAGATTCCCCTTGTGAAAAAGGGGAGTGGCCATTTTAGATGGCAAACATGAAATTTGATTGGATTCTGCCCGTTTATATAAACAAGGCGAATCCAAGTCAGCTACATAGGAAAGCCAAGATGGACACGAGTAGGTTAACCTTGCTATTATCGTCAATCCTGTTTCTCACGGCGACCATTCACGCCATGACCCTGGAGAAAGTGCCTCCGCCTCCACTGGTATGATTTTAATTAATTAATCGAATTTCAAATCAAGTCTGTTCTTAGTACATTTAAATGTCGTATTTTTGTCAATTGCATTGAATTACACAAATGGATTTTTTACTTGAAAATGCAAAAAAATGAATAATTTTATTTTCTTCTAGAATACATAAACTACTTTCAAAAATTTGTGTACCTATTTTTCTCTAATCATCTAAGCACATTTTAAAATACAATCAAACATTTTTTTTTAATTTTCCCATTTAGTTTGTTTTGAAAATTTTTTTTTAACATACTTAATTGACATATATCCCAATCCTCCTCCTGTATCAAACCCTACAAAACCAAATATATGTATTTCTATCAACTAATCGATAAAAACTGATAAATATTTTGATGAAAAGGTGATTAATTGCGTTATTTTAGCATATTTGGCAAATGAAACAGTTTGAAACCCCTTTTTGCATAATAACGTCAACTATTTATGACTAAAACGTAACTTTTTTGTCAGTATTGTCGGTCTGATTCTGCCAAAATTGTGTTTTTAGGGAGCAGAGAATGGGCAAGGATTTTACAGTGAGAGTTTCTGGAGAATTGGCGGTGGAAGTTTGCTTGCCGGCCCGGTGATTGTTTTTACTTACCTTTTCTCAATCCATAAATGAAGAAGCTAAGTGCAGATTTCTTTTATTGTAGAAATTTCGAGATCCTCCTCGTCTTCTTCCTCTTCCTTCAAGGAACTCCTCTTTCTCCGTGTCCTAGAGGATGGATGGATATTTTAGTGGAGACAATGAATCAATCATTTTGAATTGTCACTTTTTTACAAAAGAGGATTGATTAGGGCCGCTGAAGAAAAAAGATTTTGACTTAAGTACGAATTGTGAATCTATGATTTTTTTTTAAAATTTGAATGATGAAAATAGTCACAATTTGGTGATTACAGACAGAATTGTGAGAATAAAGTCACAATTTTTTAAAGATTATGAATGTAAATACAAAAATAATTCAAGTAATCAATGAATGTAGAATTTGAAATATGTTGTTCAACTTTTAATTTCAATGTGAAAACAATGTTTTTAAAGTGTTTATGTATAAAAAAAAATATTTTTATTTTTTAAGACCAGAACATTAAAAAGGAGTCATTTTAAAAAGCAAATATTCAAACGAAATGCATTTTCTTGAAATATGTTCCAGTACAGCTTGAACTTATCCCAAGTTGGCTCTATTTCAATCATGAATATCATTTTCAGAGCTGGTTTAAACAGTACTTGGATATTAAACAGTACTTAGATAATAAAAAGATACTTGGATATTAAAAAGGTACTTGGATATTAAGCTGGTACTTAGATATTAAGCAGTACTTAGATATTAAACAGTACTCAGATAATTTAAAATTACTTAGATATTTTAAAAGTACTTAGATATTAATCAGTACTTAGATATTTTAAAAGTACTTCGATATTAAACAGTACTTAGATATTTTAAAAGTACTTAGATATTAAACAGTACTTAGATATTTTAAAAGTACTTAGATATTAAACAGTACTTAGATATTTTAAAAGTACTTAGATATGAAACAGTACTTAGATATTTTAAAAGTACTTAGATATTAAACAGTACTTAGATATTTTAAAAGTACTTAGATATTAAACAGTACTTAGATATTTTAAAAGTACTTAGATATTAAACAGTACTCAGATATTTTAAAAGTACTTAGATATTAAACTCTCTCTCTTAGTTATTAAACAGTACTCAGATATTTTAAAAGTACTTGGATATTAAACTCTCTCTCTTAGTTATTAAACTTTCTCTCTTGGATATTAAACTCTCATGAATATAATTTTGAGAGCTGGTTTCAACAGTAAACTCTCTGTCACCAAAAGACCGGCAACCAAACGTCCAAGGGCCAAATTTTACTCATGTTTCAAATTGCTCGTACGTCGGGCCACTCATATATCGAGGTACCACTGTATCACAATTTTGGTAAGCCATTTCCTCTTATCGAACAAGTTCAAAATTGTGAAATCTTGTTGTTTGGCATTTTTTTTTTTGGCGAAGTCAGCACATTAGGAATAATAGGAAGTTGTTACTGCTACCTTGAACTTCTGCTTTGATATCCATAACATCCGCCACATTGAAAAGGTTCCCGGCTTGGTGAGCCATGGATAAAAAGGGTGCTGGTGCTCCTCTTATGGATGCAGGCCTTCCATCAGCAACGCCAACAGGTGAGAAGCTCTTTATTGCCTGCTGGAACAAGACATTTTAATTTAAGAGGAAAGCTGATGATTATTAGTTTTCAATAAAGGAAGCTGCAAGACAAAACTTACCCAGAGACGGGCTTCCTTCCCCAACATTTCTTTTGAACTTTTTCTAACATTTGACTCCATTCCAAACTATTTTGGTTCGTAATTCAGTCCAGTCTTCAAAAAGACGACATCAGCCTGCAAGGAAGCGCCACACCGAAGACACAAGATACAAGAAAAAATACATTTTCTTTTTTAATAACTCTATGCTACCATGCAATGGAGGAAGAGCGCCATTTTTTACAGTGTTCTATGCTATAAAGTGTAATTTCAAGTAAAACATTGCTGATTATATGGAATAAGAGCTAACTTTGACTTGGAAAATTATATTTTTGTCCTTTCAAAAAATATATGTATACATTTTTACTTTCCTAACTATCAGTTTTACTTTAAAGTTGAAGTATTTAGCAAAAAAAAAATGGCGATTTCGCCCTAAAATACTCAATTTTTCTTAACAATTTTTGACTTTTAACACATTTTTTTTCTCACTCAAAAAATGTTAGTTTTCTATTAAAGAGTAAACCACAGCAGTAACTGAGATGTGTACCTGTCCGTAGTTTTAATTTTAAAGGAATGGAAATTGTGATTTGACTGGTTTATTAGAGAAAAAAAAATAGAAAACAATTCTTGCAATGAATTGCCACACCAGAAAAAAACGTTCTGGTAACAACTAAGGCAATATGGCATCAAACAAATGTTATTTTTATATATAAATATATATAAACTTAAATAAAAAGATATAAAACTGAAACCTATAATGAACGCAAAACACCAAAGCCTAAAACGGCAGTGCTACAATAAATTAGAGTATGTCAGTCACAACATACTAAAAATTTAAACACAAATAATGTGAACTTCTCAACTGTTTTTTTTTAGTTTTTTTTAGGTGAAATTGTTTAAATAGGTGGGCAGTTTCAAAAGCTCGATGACTTTTAGACATGTGACCATTCAATGTTGTTGAATAAGGCAAATTAGTAGTCAAAAAGAACTACAAAGTATGCCAATACAAAGACAGAAAGGGAAAAGTGTACTCCCTAAACTTCATCTCTTAGTAGTCGAGGACCTGGACGTCAAACAGGTCACACACTCCGGCACCGTCGTCGAGGGTGAAGCTGTAGTCTGAAAATTTAATTGTACAAAACACAAAAGAGGGATATAGTTGAGAAAAGGATTTTCAAGAAAAATAAAACAGTATAAATGAAGAGTGGGGAAAACTAAAATGATGAGGCTTATATGCGAGTAAATTCAGTAGGCTTTTGTTTTTGTTGAGAAATTTTGCGAAATAACACTCCACCTGTCAATTCAAGGATATTTTATTTTGTATCCAAGTATTTTTTTTTGATTATATTTGCTATATTATCAAAACAATGGGAATCCTATATCTCACCTTGAAAATGCTTACCATCAGTAGACATCAGCTCATCAATAAAGTCAACAGCTTCTACAAAAAAAAAACATTGGATGGTAAAAATATACATTTTCATAAAGGTGAACTTCCCAGACGTCTTTAATGCAGTTAAAACGCACCTGTGCTCTCTCTGTCGTCCTTCATTTGCTCCCCGACACTGTTGTGCCACGGTGGGTTACTCAAATCCAACACCGAATCTAACTTGGGGCTAGTCAGGTCCATCGGTTCCAGATGCACCGTGGTCATTGGGTGATAAGATCGTTCTGTGGGACAAAGTGAGAGATCAAATTAGACATTGCATTTTCAGGGCATCCAACTACAAGCTTTTCTATGGAAATGCAACGCAAACTCTGGGACACCCGACAACCTCCCAAAAATGACCAAACGTCCGGGCCACCAAATGTCCGGGCCACAAAACGTCCGGCCACCAAACGTCCGGCCACCAAACGTCCGGCCACCAAACGTCCGGCCACCAAACGTCCCGGCCACCAAACGTCCCGGCCACCAAACGTCCCGGCCACCAAACGTCCGGCCACCAAACGTCCGGCCACCAAACGTCCGGCCACCGAACGTCCGGCCACCGAACGTCCGGCCACCAAACGTCCGGCCACCGAACGTCCGGCCACCGAACGTCCGGCCACCGAACGTCCGGCCACCGAACGTCCGGCCACCGAACGTCCGGCCACCGAACGTCCGGCCACCAAACGTCCGGCCACCAAACGTCCGGCCACCAAACGTCCGGGCCACCAAACGTCCGGGCCACCAAACGTCCGGGCCACCAAACGTCCGGGCCACCAAACGTCCGGGCCACCAAACGTCCGGCCACCAAACATCCGGCCACCAAACGTCCGGCCACCAAACGTCCGGCCACCAAACGTCCGGCCACCAAACGTCCGGCCACGAAAATCGGGATACTGGGATTAAATTTTTAAAGGGTTGAGGTTTTTTTTTTTTTTTTTTTAAGACTGTGGAACGAATTACGGAATTTACATATAAAGTACTGCTCTGCTTACGAAATATTCAGGTTACGAAAAAGTTCTGGAACCAATTAATTTGGCAAGGAGAAGTACAACTGTACTTTTGGTTCTCACCCATGTGCGCTTCAGAAGAAGCTTGCCACAGATTGGCGTCTTGGCTCATTGGGGCAATTTTCTGGTCCGAGCCGAGTGATTCCTGGCTACAGAAAGACGACGCCGTGGTGCTGGAATCGGACGAGTGGACGGGCGTGGAGGAAGGCGTCCATTGCGGGCTGAGTGACAGCCCCGGGGAAGGTGTCAGCACGTCGGTGGGTGGCACGGGGAAGACCACCGGCATGCCGCAGTCCGAGTCCCGGTTGATGAGCGTGACCTTTATTGGGGCTATCTTGCTACGCAGGTTGACTTGGTAGTTGTTACGACCAGTGTGACCAGTCTAAAATACAGTAAGAGAAAAAATGAGTTTGTCTGTAAAGAAAGTTGAATAAAAATTTAAAAAACACTATCTGAAAGGAAGATTTTTTTGTATGCCAGGTTTAAGGATTGTAAATGAGCATTTTATGACCTATTTATTATTGTTTTTATTGATTATTTTCAATTTCACGAATACTAGAATTCTGAAAAACCTACAATTATTTTCCTATGATGGAAGATATTATATTTCTATAATTTACGTATAAAACAGCCTGGATGAGAAAGAATAGGGACCAATGTTCCCCATAAACTATGTTCTTCTCTGCGCAGCAGCAATCATATGGCGCGCAGTAAATAAAATCCAAACTTTTTTTTTACCCTTTTCCCCATGATGGCGCCATTTACGCGGCAGCTAGTGTCATTAGCTCTGTCCACACTTATGTTTTTCATGTTTTACAGCATGTTTTACATAAAAAAAATTGAGGGAACATTGACATGCACCTGCTTATGGCAGGTGTAATACCCATAGCGACCAAGGATGTCGCTCACACTGGTACTCAGGTTGTCTTTCTGCCCAGACCAACAAAAAAAATTAGAGGGAACATTGTTATTGACTCCTAATCCTAAAATCATGTTTGTTTTATTCTACTGGTATCATCTTTGGGCTTAATAATTTATTTTCCTGGGAAATATGGTTTGAATATTTGTAGTGTTGAATGTTAATACGTACCTTCTCCGGTAGCAGCACCTCCAGCTGTGTCCCAGATGGAGCCACGACAGCGAGGAGAGTGTTGCCACAGAAGGCATTGCAGATGTCCTCATGCGTCACAAATTTATAAGTGGGGGAGTGTTAAGTAAAGAGGATTACAAGCCATGGCAAAAGGGGATGGCGTATGTGTGTGTGTGTGTGTGTGTGTGTAAGTGTGTGTGAGAGGGGGGTCAGCAGTAGACAATAAAACGCACAGTGAGACAATAAACTGGAAAAAAAATAAGACCGGGAGCAATTTGGGATTAGCTAGGCTGACAATAGCAATTATAGTCATAATCCGTCTTTCGTTCGTTTTCTCTGTTCTCAGTTAAAGAGGATCAAGATGGGGTTTTGCTTTTGAAACCTAAATATATTTAGAGGAATAAGAGCATGATTTTGTCAAATTTGCTCAGTGGAAAACAAGGAGAAAATTAATTAATGTTTGTTTAGTTCTGCTGCTTGGACAGATTTTCTTAATGGCTACTTTTAATGGAGAGAAATGTCCAATTTAAATGAATTTTGATGGGTTTTTTTTACCAGAAAGTGTATCATATTCCATAGAATATTTTGTTGTTGTTAGTGAACTAGATGGGTGAGTTTGAAAAGGCAACCCAAGCAAAAACATGACGTGAAAACATTAATGTTAGCAAAAAAAAAATAGAAGACGGAACCACATACCATTATAAGCCAGTAAGTAAAAGGATATTTGCTTGTGATTGGATCACGGTCCAGGTCTTCTGTGGTCTCCTGCAGCAATCTCCTCTGCTGGTCTAGCTCCTTCTCTTGTGCCTCCAATTCAGAGATCTGGTCTTGCAGAACTCTTAGCTGGTCAAGTACTTCCTGGTTCTGATTCGCTTTGTTGTCGCCTCTGGAAATGAGCAAGCCATTAAGTACAACAACAAAAAAATTGCTTAAACATATACTTGCAGGCAGATATTTTAATTATTGATCCTAAAGAGATAATGTTAAAGAATTTTAACCATATTGGAATGATTAGTCCATAACCAATAGTAAATAAAATCACAATATACAGGTTAAAAAGTATGTTTATAGAATTTCAGTCATATATAGATTACTATAATAAGTTGTTAATTTATTTTGCATGCAAAATGTGACAAAATGTGTATTTGAGTAAATAAAATGAAAGAAATCTGGGATTTTTTCTCTATTTTTTAGTACCTCCATTGGATGACATTTTTGTTTTTCTTCTCAATCAAGCCCACACCTTCCAATACATTGGTGATGTCGTATATACGCCTTCTTTGCTTCACTGCCAAGCTGTCTGCCGCCTGTTGATTCAAACAAAAGTGTCAATAAAGAATTTTAACGGGATAACGCATCTCCTCATCCTAACCCTTGACACAACCTTGTACACAATGCTTGAGGTGGATGGAATCTGAGAAACAGGGTTTTTAAAGAGACAGTACTTGGCTGATTAAGCTGAACAAACAGAAAACGAAACCTGTTGGCTAGAAAAGGATTGTACAATGGCTGAGGGAGTCGGGAGGAGGGGTATATTGTGCCTGCAGTGTAAACATTAGAAAAGTTTGGCGCTAAATAGGAGAGGGAAAACTTAGAAAATGTAAGTCTATTCTTTTGCTTTTTAATAATACACAATTATTGACAGTCATCTTTAAATACTGCATATCTACACCAAAATAACAAGACACCATCATTTTGTACAATTTGCTCAAAAAGGGGAAATAGAGCACTTAATTCTATTTTAAAATAATTAAATAACAAGGCTTGATACATCCCTAGTATATACCTACTCGAATTTACCAAAAAAAAACCCAGAAAATTACCTTTCCAAAACACAGAATGAGGCAAATTAAATGCCATATCTTACTGCTCATCATGAAAAAAAAACAAAGGAATATTAAATGACACAATTATGTTGTGTTTGTCGTAAATTTGACCTTCATTTTCAAACTTTTTGTACTATTTACATACTATATTTATATACACTATCTGTGTACCGGCATTTAATAACTACAAGATGCAAAAAAACATGAAAAAACTACTTTCACCAACATAATTATTATACTTAAAGTGAATAATTAAGACAGTATACAAAATTAGTTTATATTTCATAATTACTTTTGTTGTACTTACCGTAACAATGCGTGGTACTATCTCAGCTAGGGACCTAATATTTTGAATGGATAAACATTTACATATTTGATAACCTTAAATGTATAAGAGGTAAACGTTTACATATTTGATAACCGTGTAATTAACTGCGTAAATGTTTGTATATTTCTAGTTGAATTAAAGTTTATACACAGCTACCCACGCACACGTGTATTAATGACCCTTTAAAACGGCTGTTATTTTGTTAGCATGAAAAAGCAATGGCGGCGCTGTTCAGACACAATCAGTGTGCACCTGATAAGCCGGCTCCGGCTTTTGATTTAGTATACACAGGCAGTTCTTTGTTTCACATCTGTTGCGAAGAAAATAACGTACCTCCATATAACCACACAGTTAAAAAAAACTTACATTTATATACTCACCATTTTCAAATCAAGGACGCCATCGCTGGACTCTTGGAGCAGACCTACAAACTTGATAGTGAGGCGTCCCAAACTTTTCTCATGGCGAGCCGACGTCGAGCGAACCGGCCCAGTCATTTCACAATCCATTTTTTAATATTATTTTAAGTTAGTGGGGTCACTTTCCTTCAGTTCGGATGGGATACTTCACCTCATTACGATTTCTTGTAAGAGTTCAAGCCACGCTAGTATTTTACCTGTCCCCCCCACTCAATGAATGGAAGGTTCGCCGGCTGTTGCCATGGCAACTGGGGCCCCACCTTCCGGTCAAAATGCTTTTTTTTTTTTAAATCTCCCCAAAAGTGACCGTGGCCCTGGACTTCCGAGTAGGAAACCCCGTATTAACTAATTTTGAAAACATAAATATTTATATAGATTAGTTTTTTTTTAAAGCTGAATAAATGAATGCAATATATATGACAAGACTATTAAAACTCTTAAAATCATTAAAATTAATGGTGACCATTTTGTTTATACTATATTATACATATTATATATATTTGGGCCGAGGTGCTTAAAAATCTTTTTTTAACTTATTTTAGTCCTCCAGCCCCACTCCGTGCCTTATACATAAACTAATAGAGAGAACTATGGTCATTTAACTAATCCTTTTACAGGAATCTATATAATAAAGACTAACTTGTTTTTAAAAAATCCAAATAATTTAATAAAAACCTACCTATTCAAAATATACTTGCATCCAGGCATTTTCTTGCACCAACAAGATACCATAACCAGTTACCAGTTAAAATCTTTGAGTACACTATTCAGCCGTTTCATTTTCTCTTCAGTAATCCTCTTGTGGGCATCGACCTCCAGCAGCAGTTGACGCATCTCTTCCTCCACTTCAAATACCTAAATAATCAAAAAAGTCGTCAATAAACTGCAAATTGTGAAAAAATAATACCCACTGTCAATGTTCCCTCTAATTTTTCATGTAAAACATGCTATAAAACACAAAAAAACATAACTGGACAGAGGTACTGCCACTGGCTGTTGCGTAAACAGCGCCATCATGGGGAAAGGAGTAAAAAAACTGTTTGGATTTTATTTACTGCGCGCCATATGATTGCTGCTGCACAGATCAGACGAGAATACAATGTTCCCTCGCTACTTCGCGGTTCAGCTACCGTAGACTCAGAGCTCCGCAGATTTTTTGGGGAAAAAAATACAAATATTAGATTGAAACAACATATTAGTTTTTTTTGTTATAACATGAATTTCACTCTCTCTACCCGTATTCTATATGATGTACTGTATACAGGGGGGTAAAAAAATAAATACAAAAAAATAAAAAATAAATTAAAAAAAAATTGAATAAAATTCAAATTAAGCATTTTTGAAGGGGAATCCCTACTTCTCGGAAATTCCCTTATCGCGGGTGGTCCCGGTCCCCATAAACCGCGATAACCGAGGGAACACTGTAGTGCACAATTGCGCACCGTAATTGGTCATTTACCTTGTGATTGGCTTCTGCAATGTGATCATGTTTTTCATTAGTCAGTTGAAGCAGTTCAGCCTGATGAGCCGCCTGGAGGGCCTCGATCTGCATGCGAAAGGTATCGTCCACGCATCGCAGCTTCTCCATGGCCGCTCTGAAGAATGATAGACGTTAAACATGGCGGTTCGTCTTTCGTGCAGTCGTAAACGTACCTGTGGGCGTCGCTCACTTGCTCATTCTCTTCCGTGAGTGAGCGTTCTTTGCTTTCGAAAATGTCCTTCATGCGCTTGACTTGGTTCTCCAGTTGAGTGAGTAGTTGAGCTTTCTCCTGCCATTTTTTACTGGATTCGCTGTTGAATAAAACATGAACCGAATGGTTTGTTTTGAAAGTATTATTTTTTTGTAGTGTTTTCCAACCCGGTGTGTCGTTAGATTAGATAATTGAACGTTAATTCATCCGGTATTTGGGAAATTCACTTTGTTGAAGTAGTAAGAAGGCGAAAATACAGACACAGCAGAAGACAATGTAGACCTAAATAGAATAGATGATAAAATATAATGAAATAGACATGGGGAGGTGTGTTGAGGGATATTATATGCAAAAAAAAGTTATACATTGTACTATTCTGGGTAAAATGTGTAATATTAAAGGAATAAAATTGAAATACGATGAAAAATAAGCCCATATTGTAATATTAAAAGATTTAAATTGTTGTAATATTACAAGATTGACGTTTTACTGACGTAAGGTCGGTGTGAAAAATTAGATAATAAAATATCTTGCTTTGATTCCTATTGATAAAACTTTGATGACATTTACTTTATATGTTAAATATTGGCGACATAATTTTAAATTAAAAGATTTTGAGATGGTGGAGTGGCCAGATATTTTTGCAACGCGGCTCAAAAACGTTGTTTTCAGTTCAAAACCACGTATTTGCATAGCAATTCTATATTTTAAACATATTAATGGTGCTTCCTCTCTTTTCTTCGGAGTAAAATATGAAATATCACAACTGATTTGAGATTTAAAAAAAAACCTAATAGCACAATGTACAATACCCAGTGTACTTACTGTTATGATAAAATCAGCCTCATAGAAAAAAAACATCAAAATAAATGGACTATGAACTTACCCGTGAGCTTTCTTGACCTCATCAATCTCATCCATCTTCTCCTCCAACTGCTGCTTGAGTTCCTCCTTGCGAAGTTCGAGGTGTTCCACGCGTTGGCCCAACTCGGACGCCCGAGACGTCTCGGCCTCCAACTGCCTCTGGAAGGTCTTCTGGTCCAGGGCCTTGTCGTCCCTCAACCTGTGGAGCTGCTCGTCGCGCTCCTGCAGGTTCTGCGGAAAATGCAAACTGTTTTTTTTTTTACTCCTTTCCCCATGATGGCGCTGTTTACCCGGCACCCAGTGTTAGTAGCTCTATCCACTCTTATGTTTTTTTGTGTTTTACAGCATGTTTGACATGAAAAATTATGTTATGCACCTCTTTGAGTTTGCGGATGGTTTCTGTCTGATCCTCCATGATTTTGCCTTTGATTTTGAGGGCATCTCTGTCTCTCTCCATCTGGTTTTTCTGCACCTCCACCTGTGCGACCAATGCTTCGATTTTGGCCTCCATGCGTCCACGGTCCTGAGCCAGAAATGCTCCTGTGTTAAAGATACGCAAGAGAAAGTGAAGCAACTTTTTGCCATTTGACACAAACATAAGTTCAAGTAATAGTGAAATAGGGAACAACTGACAAAAAATGCACCAAAATAACATCTTTTTGGGTAATTATAGCCAAAAAAAAGAAATAAAAATTAAAAAAATAACCTATTGGCGGTTAGAGATAATAAAATAAGATATAGGCTAGACTTTTTAGAGATATATGGTACCTTTCACAGCATTTACTATTAACATTAAGTATTGAAATGGTGATGAAATGGTGGTTGAGTTACCTTGCTGAGCCAGCTCCTGCCCCCAAAGCTTCCTCTCCGCCCTGAGGCCGTCAATGACCGACTCCTGAGCGCCGACCTGGGACGCCAGGCGCGTTTTGTCCTTCTTTAGCGAATCCAGCTGAAGACGCATGCGGCGGTCTTGATCCAGGTCGGCTTCCAGGGACTGTGCACGCCTCTACAAAGAAAACAACCAACTCTCTTTGTAAAATTGCCATTCATTTTGTAGTTTTTTGCCACCTTAAACTCAGTCAGGGCGTCTCTCTTGGCTCTGTGGAGCTCTGAAATGCGGCTTTTCTGCTCCTTGACCAGCTTGGTGAGCTCCTCCACCATGCAAGACGATTTTTTCTCCATCTGTTGCGACTGAGCCAGCGTCAATTTCAGCTCTGGCAGCTCGGCTGACATTTGATCGCACGTCTTTTTTAACTGTAAAAACGGAAAAGACGTCTTTAGATGAGTTGTTTACACATAAACCGAATTTATTCGCATATAAGCCGCATCCGCATTCTTAAAATGGGCTTAAAAACGTTGAATTTGACAATTTCACTCCCATATTTTTCGTAGTCGTGCATCAGATCTATCGTCATACCTCATTGAAGCGTGCAGCCTCCATGGTGAGCGCCAGGCGGAATTCGTCCTCCAGGGCGGCGTACGCCTTCTTGCTCTCCTCCACCTTGTCCTTGACCTCGGACTCCCTACGAGAGAGAGCTTGCCTCTCGGACGCCAGTTCTTTGGCCAAGGCCGATTGGAAGTCCAGCCCGCCTGGCTGCAGCCGCATCTCCAGCTGCTTTCTACAAACACATGCAAATGGTAGGTAGTGTGTTGCCGAATTTTGGAGACTAATTTCCTTGATAAAATAGTTGATGTCGTATAATTAAAAAAAAAAAACACCTGTGTTCTTGCTCTCGGCACGCCAGCAATTCTTGGAGCTGCTGCACTTTGGTTTTCTGGATGTCCAAGTCGCGCTTTAAAGTCGATACTTCGTTCTCCAGTTCCTGCTGACGCTTCATCTGAAAAAGTTGAATTATTTTATTGTATTAATAATAAGCAATCAACTAATAATAAACAAACAATCCATAAATAAATAATAAATAAATGAGAAAGTAAATTAGTAAATAATCAATAACTAATTAATAAATTAGTAAATAATCAAAAAATAATCAATACAAGATAAACAGATTAGTAAATAATCAATAAATAATCAATACAAGGTAAATAAATTAGTAAAAAATCAAAAAAACAATAAATGATAAATAAATTAGTAAATAATGAATAAATAAGTAAAAAATTATCAATACATAATAAATAAATAATCAATACATAAATAAGTAATACATAATCAATAGATAAGATCAAACAATAAGTAGTCCACATCATAAATAAGTAGGGAAGTGCCCAATTGACTACAACAAACTAACAGATAAATAATCAATAAATAGGTAGTTAGTCAACATAATAAATAAGTAGTAGTCAACAGGGGGCGTCGTACCTCGTGCGCCTGCTGGCGAGCCTGCAGCGCCTCCCCGTGGGCAATGTCTTCCTCCAGTTGGCGTAGCTTGTGCTGGTGACGCTCTTGGCCCGAGCGCGCCTGCTCCAGCTGCTGGCTCAGTGAGCGGCACCTGGCGTCCAGTTGTTCCACGCGTCTCTCCAGCTCGCAGCGTGTCGACCGCTCCTTCAGCAGCAAGTCTTTAAGCCTGAAGAATGTCACACTGGATTTTAATTCACATTTTACATTTCAGTATAACTAATAATAAAAGGGAGAACAACTGGCGAAATAGGCATTTTAACAAAAAAGCTTTACAGATAAACAAAAAAATGTAAAAACATACTACGACTTATAGTCCGGAAAATACGGTAATGATGTTGCGTCATACCTGTCGGTGGTGTGCATGGCCATACTTTGCAGGTCTTTCTCCTCGCTGACTTTAGTCTTGAGGCACTTGAGCTCATCCGTCAGTTTAGTGACGACTTGCTCGGCCTTCCAGCGTCTTTCCCGTTCCTGGTCCCGCTCCTCCAAAATGGCCTGGAGCAAATATAGACAGGAGAGAGTCCAAATCTAGGACAGATAAAGGAAAAACACTATTTACCTTATAGGTTTCCACCTCGCCGGATTTGCTTTTGGCATCGATTGGCTCCTTGGCGCCTCTCTGCGTGAACCTCCTCGTGGTCACGGGTGCGTCGGCGCCCCCTTTGGCCGTGGTAGAAGTCCATCTGACGGTGGGCTTGGCGACCCTCTGCTTTGGGTTCTCGTAATCGCTGCGCTCCCCAAAACAAGTTGCAATGGATTGAATTTGATGAGAAAGGACATTTGAAAAAGGAAAAATTAGTCAAAAAAATGAAGAAACTTTGTGTGTGTGTATGTGTATATGTATATATGTGTATATATTTATATATACACACATACACATATATACATACATATTTAAATATTAATAAAAAAACAAAACACAGGCTATTGCAACAATAACAAAAAACATTAAACTATAAAACCAATAAATATTATTACAGTATTCCCTCGTTTTTCACGTTTTTTTTTAGAATTTTGCGGGGCATAGTGAAATTAGGAAAACTACTGCTGAAATATTTTACGGTCTAATGGTAGTCACCTATTTTTCGCTGTGTACCGCAAAATCTGAGAAAAATTGGGGAATACTGCAAAAAAAATGTAAACTAAGTTTGGAAAGGACGACTTAATTAACCAAATGAGTAAGTCACCCGCTTGAGCGCTTGCTTGTCCGCATGACCACGGCTTTATGAGATTTGGGAGCGATGGAAGCGGCGCCATTTTCCTTCCCGCTGTCACAATCGCTCTCTGACGTGCAGTCTCCGCAATTTGCGGTTTTCCGTGTTTTTGCCGTCGCCTCGCTCGAGTGGCTGGACTTTTGTCTTGCAGATGCCTGAAGAAAATAATATGGCAATTAATTATAGGATGGCTTTTGTGTGTGTTGTCAAACGGCTGTATAAATAAAGTTGAGTTGAAGTGACTCGTAAGTCAATATTTACATTTATATATTATATATTATATTTACACAAGAGAGCATTAGAGTAAAAAAAATGTAGCTTTTAAATTCTAAAAAATTGTCATTTTTCAAGAAAGTCATAATAAATATGGAAATGATATCAGAAAAATATTAATTTGGATGGGGAAATGGGTCTCCCCAACGTGAAAAAAGTGACGCAAAAAAAAGGAAATTGGAAGTAAAATTACTTTTTTTTTGGGAAGCACAAATCCTGTCGGCATCGGGCAGCCCAAGGGTTATTTACATTTATATTAAGTTATGACATTAATACTCTGACTGGAAGAGGGTGCAAAAAAATATGTGATGGGAACATGCTGAGGTGGAAGCTAATTATTTTGGAATTGGAGTGTGTGTGGCACCTGCTGAACGAGGCGGGACACCTGCTGCTCCAGTTTCTTCACCCTCTCTTCATGAACAGATGGCGTCCGCCGGGCCACCTGATTGGCCAAGACATCCCTCATACTGGGCGGGGTCACAAAAGTATCCTAAAAAAATCAATTAATAAGAAAATGTAAGTATAGATGAAAGTAGTATATGAAGATCATTAACATTTCTTACTTAAAGATGCAATACTTACTCATTGCATCTCAATAGCAAGCATCCTTTATTGATTATTTATTTACTATTTTTATTTATATATTTTCTATTATTATTATTTATAGATTATGTATTCATTATTATTTATTGATTATGTATTTATTATTACTATTTAATGATTATTTATTTATTATTACTATTTATTGACCATGTATTTATTATTATTATTTATTTTATGTATGTATTTATTATTATTATTTATTTTAATGTTGTATTTATTATTATTTATTTTATTTTTGTATTTATTATTATTTATTTAATTTAGGTATGTATTATTATTTATTTATCTTATTTATGTGTTTATTATTAATATTTATTGAATATTTATCAGTTCACTCTTTTCTTGCGCACTTCCCTACTTATTTATTTGCGACGATTTATGTTGACAACTTATTTATTGATGATTTATTCTTACTATTTATTGATGTTTTATTTGTCAGTATTGTTATTGTTTCTGCACTTTTCAGCCAATCTTAAAATCTCATACTTGCATAATTAAAATAAAAGCATTCATTAAATTGAATGCTTATTATTGCCATTTTACAAGTATAATAAGATTTAAATCTTCACCACCAAGTCCACAAATAACAACAAACAATCTCACCGGTTCACTCTGGCAACCATCTGACAGGAGGAGGAGGTCTACATAGTTCTCCAGGCCAGGAACATCACCCGGACTATCCGTCATATAATGGGACAGCTGCCCCAGACGATCAACGCCATCCAGAAGCGCCAATTGCGGTAGCGACTGCATCACAATTTTACGGTAACCTGCAAGGGATTTTATTTTGTTTTTGATCCAACGTATCGGAATGCCGGTCACGGTCTCACCTGGGTTGCCACACAGCGGGTTGTCCTTTCCGCCTTGGCTCAAAAGCACCTCTCTCAATCCCTGCAATCCCAGCAGGCACTGCAAGAGGTGTTTGATGTTGCCCAGACGGTTGCTATGGAGACTGAGGTGCTTGAGTCTACGCCCGGGGCCGTGGAGATGAAGCAGGCCTGGCGGGCACATGGCAATCACCGCGACTGGCGATAGAAGAAGACAATTGGGGTCCTGCAAAGTCCCCAATGAACTCACCGCTGAGGTCGTTTATCTGATTGAAGGACAAGTCTAACCTTGTTAAATTCACCAGGCCGTTCAATCCTGAGGGTCACAAAAAAAGAAGAAGAAAAGCTATTAAAAAAGTAGCAGTGGAAAAGTGAAAGTGAAGCACCATGATTGGCTCGTGAAAACATCCCTGCATTCAATACAAACAGAAAAAGAACATATCTACATCACTTTCAATCAGACATTTTAGAATATAACACAGATTTATTTTTGATCTTATTTTCTTATCTATTGCAATTACCTTAAAATTATTTAAAAACACGAGCATGTTTATATCCGGATATATATTATTAGCATGAAAGATAACATCGATCCATGTACTTATTCATGTTAACTACTTAGCTATGTTGACTACTTAGCTATGTTGACTACTTATCTATGTTGACTACTTATCTATGTTGACTACTTATCTATATTGACTACTTATCTATGTTGACCAATCTATGTTGACCAATCTATATTGACTACTTATCTATATTGACTACTTATCTATATTGACTACTTATCTATATTGACTACTTATCTATATTGACTACTTATCTATATTGACTACTTATCTATATTGACTACTTATCTATATTGACTACTTAGCTATATTGACTACTTAGCTATATTGACTACTTATCTATATTGACTACTTATCTATATTGACTACTTATCTATATTGACTACTTATCTATATTGACTACTTATCTATATTGACTACTTATCTTTGGTGACTACTTATCTTTGTTGACTACTTATCTATGTTGACTACTTATCTATGTTGACTACTTATCTATGTTGACTACTTATCTATGTTGACTACTTATTATGTTGACTATGTATTTATTGATTATTTATCCATTATTATTGTCCTTGCTTAATTATGTAGTATTTATTGATTACTCATGTATTTTTTTTACTTGATTCTTTGTTTGTTGTTATGTGTTCCCTTTGTGGTGAAGATTTAAATCTCATTACACTTGTATAATTTAATCAGAGCTAAGTCATTTTTTAATGTCAAATGGCATTTGGGGATACAATGCGTCAGTCTTACCCTCAACCTTGGCGATGACATTGCAGGATAAATTTAAAGTCCTCAGGGCTGTGAGTGTGCTGAGGCCATCAATCTTGGCAATGCAATTGGAGGAGAGGTCCAAGTGTCTCAGGAGCCACATCGATGACAGGCCCTCAATTCTGGAAATGCCATTGCAATGCAGATTGAGTGAAGTGATGGAGGGATGCAGGGGGACGTCCAGCAAGCTACAAGAGAAAAAGACATATTCCTTATTCCCTCATCAACAATAAAAATAATTTAAAGGGGGAAAAAAAACTAAGTCAACACAATAGATGGGGGGAAAAAACATTTAAAACTATATACTACTGTAAAAAGATGGCAGAAAAATAACGCCACCCACAAAAAAGTCGACAGATTTTTTTTAAAATGAATCAAATAGAAAATATTTAAATTAAGATTAGATGTGTTCATTAATATACATTAGTTTATCTTTAAACCATACAATACTATAAAAAATATTAATGAAAATGCCAAAATAATCGCGATTTCTAGGGATTTCCTCGAGTCTTTTTGAAAATTAATAGATTGATGGATTCACCATTTAAGTAAATTATAATAACAATTGACTGTGCCTTTTAAAAAAAAAAAAATGCATATTCTGTCGTAACATGAAAGCGCCCGACTAGTGTATTACGGTTTGGTACTACCATGTACTAAACTACCGCAAATTAGAATTGGAGAAAAACTAAGAAACTTACCTTGAAATATTCTGATCGATGAGACTTATTTCCTTTTCGTCCATAACCAGGGACTAGAATTGAAAACATTTACAACTATAGACGTATCGTACGTCATCCAAGAATCGAGCAATTTCGATTTATCGAAATAATAGACGGTCATAGTAGGTCAAGTAGAACAGACAGTTAAGTCAACAATGGGGTTATCATTTCAGAGAGTATGCCATGAATAACGTTGCTGAAAGTACATTACATTTTGAAAGGTTCATTATTTTAATGAAAAATAGGCCACTGCGTATACAACAAAACCGTTAGGATTTGAATTCACTGCTTCCGCCTTGTCTCAGTGACGCAATCAACGTCACATCCGGAATCGAAGCATGCGCAAAAAGTGTATGTGCTGAATGCTTTCAAAAGTAAAAAATAAGTAACTTTTAAACGTACTTTCAATCTGAGCTAAGTCATCAATTAAAATAAAAAAAATAATTTAATTGTTAGTTGTAGGATTCACGCACATACTTTGTGCGCATGCGTCGAGCTCACTCCGTATGTGACGTTCAATTGCATCACTTGTATTCTCATTAAGGGCTACGGGGGTGCTGGAGCCTATCCCAGCCAACTATGGGCACCATGCATTAGAAAAATGAATTTCCTTTAATAATCCCTAATTCTTAAGAACTGGTAAAGTTCACTGATATTAACAGGAATGAAAGGTTTATTTCAAAAACCTACAATATTCTTATTCATAGCTGTACAACCAAAGCAATGAAGGGTCCATAATAGTCACTTTTTATGCTTTAACATGCTGATTGTAAAAAATATTCATCTTTTCTTCCACAGAATTTAGGACATAATACGATGTGCGGCAGAAAGAGACAAAATGACTGTACAAATATGCCAAAGCACACAAGTGTTCCTCTTACATTCATATTTTTTTCAACATACATTTGCTGTAAATCAATGAATTATAGACGGTACAGACCATAATGGCATTGGATTTCAATTCAAGCCACTAGTTTGGATGACCAAAACATTGGGAGTGTCAATGTTGTTGTTTTCTTTTAATCTGATGAAGCAAACACGCAACAATCTGGATGTTCTTTCTGTTTCTGCTTTTTAAAATTTAATTTCAAACAGTCCATCCGGTTTTGCTGGTCAACTCCACTGCAATGATTTTGTGCCACGTAGACTTCTGTCACGTTTAACTGAAAACACATCACATTGGCTAAAGTGAAAACCTTTTACGCAAGAACACTGTGTTAAAATAAAATATCCCTCATAATAAAATCCTCTCTACTCTAGACCTCTCATAAAATAGTCCATAAGAACACTTTATGTAAAGTAACAAAGACTTAAGAGGAAAATAAATCTTCCTCAACACATTCAACAGATGAAAACGAAAAAAAATGGCTGTAACTATTATAAAAGATAGTAAAATCTAATTTTGAAATATAAAAAACATCTTAAAAGGTATTTTCTCTTAACAAAATATACTACCTATATTTAAGCACCTGTCAAAGTTTTTAAAAATAAATAGTTAAAAAAACAAGCCAAAAACTCATATTAGCGCTTTGGTTAAATGTGTGTAATTCAGCAATTATTTTTTCAATACTAACCTTTCTTAGTTTTCAATATCCGATATGTGGTTTTCTGTCTGAAATAAAAGAACAAAAACATAAAAACTTAAAATGTGACTCATAAATACCTAAACTAACATCATCAAACCAACCACCATCATAATACTGTTCAAAAACGAGCATGTGAGCTAATCGGCTAACAACAGATGCTAATATAGCTTACCTACATTAACACACAATACAAAAACCCTGCTTTATCACAGTTATGTCTTTTGAAAGTTAAAATTAATTAGTCAACTATCAACAGCCATGGTAGCTAATCGGCTAACAAGAGATGCTAACTTAGCATACCTACGTTAATACATAATATAAAGTTTTGTCTTATTAAAACTCTTGAAATTGACTTTCAGAATTGCCTGTATTGACAATAGCGTCTTTATGTTGACTTTATTACAGTAGCTCCAATAAGAAAGTAAAAATGAGCCTGTCAATCAAAAGTGAAGCGTATTATTACACGTCAAGTATGTCATAATTGTGTCAGCTCACCATGTCACCCGCTCCCTCATCCTCAAAGTAATCGTCGCCTCCATCCGTCATCTCCCCCGCCTCGCCCTCTACCGTCACCCCCAGATCTTCTCCGGCGGAATGGTCGCCGTGGTGACACTCGTAAGTCTCCTCGTGTTTCTTCTGGATCTCTGCCCCCAAAAACAAAACAAAACAAATCAAAACAAACCTCCTAAGACCCAAATTCTTACCAGGCATGCATTTATATTTTCTCATTGATATTAAGGCTAATTGAGACCTGACTAGGATAAAAACAAAGATGGACGCTGGGTCATAGGAGGTTAAGATTAGAATATGCCTTACCATGCTGCCTTTCAAATTTATCGAGCCTTCCTAACAGGGAATCGATCTTGGTTTTGATCTGCGACAGTTCCTTTTTGATGCTCAGCAGTTGGTCCGTTTTCACTGTGTAGCACAAGTGCCAAAATTCAATAATAAAAGCACAATTTTAAAACAGAATGAAAAAGAAATGAATTTAAACGACTTGTGGTAGTGCCTAGCCTGGTATGTACATGTACCGTATTTTCTGGACTATAAGGCGCACCAGCCCAAAAATCTTAATTAACAAGAAAAAAAAGAAACATAAGTCGCACTGGACGATAAGTCGCACCAGCCCCAAAAATGTTTAATAAAGTAGGGGAAAAAAAACATATAGAAGTCAAACTGGACTATAAGTCGCACCTGAGTATAAGTCGCATCAGCCAAAAATGCTTAATCAAGAAGAAAAAAAAAAAACATATATAAGTCGCACTGGAGTATAAGCCGCACTTGAGTATAAGTCGGGTTTTGGGGGAAAATTATTTGAGAAAATCCAACATTAAAAACATATGTCATCTTGAAAGGCAATTTTAAAATTAAACTAAAATAGAAAATATGGTATATAAACTATGAAAAAAACTGTGACTTATAGTCCGAAAAATACGGTAGTACGTTTGTTTTTACCGACTGCTTTTCTAAAATTTCAATGATTTAAAAAGAGGGCGTACGTTGGGGTGTCGTGACAGAACAGGCAACGTTGACCAGCCGGGAGGAAGAAGAAGAGGACGAAGATGGGGAAGAGGAGCCTCGGGCTGAGAATGAAGACTTGATCCTACGCGGGGTGGACGGGACCACGAGGCGAGAGCGTTTGACCGGGATGACGGCCCGAGTGGGCGGGACCACCCGGCCGTGGTACTCCAGTAGTCTGAGGAGATAAAAGGCACTGTCAAAGGGAAATTCTAATGTTTTTTGTTTTATTTTCTTAACAAATGGCCACACTTTAACTCCATTTGTTTCACCAAAGATGTCCAATCTGTTTAAACTTGGAGGGCTGACAGCAATAAGCCAACATCTCAACTTATACTACAAAGTTTGATTGTAAATCGACTTGAAATTAGCGAAAATTACCCACATTTCCCGACTATAAGTAGCGGCTGCCATAAAATTCCAAATTAAATTAAAAAATATATAAACAACAACATAACAGGCTCTCATTGGACAGAGAGAGAAAATAGTTTTACCACAGACTAAAAAATGAGCATATTATAGTCCATAAAATCCGCTAATCCATCATTTTTTGAGTTTTTAAACATCATAGTTGATTTTTCCCCCCCAAAATATTGACTTTTTGTCAAGTAAGAAGTCACCAAAACAGAACCAGGATGCGAACACTTAATAATTCACAACGCGGGTTGTAAACAAAGACATAAAAATGTCAAAAAGAAAGATAAATGGACAACAACGAGCAGCCGGGGGACAATCTGACAGTCAGAGCGTGGGTAAAATTGCCATTAAGAAGCCCAGAGTGGAGAAATAAAACCACGTTCATTAAGCCTGAATATGCTAATATACGCACTTAGCCGCGGATGCTAATTCGAATGAGCTAACTCAACCGCCTCCACAAAGTACATTTAATATCAGAAAGTAGGACAGGATAACCTTTATTTAGGATGTCCTTCAAAGCATTTTAAATATTTATAAGCTATGTGAAAAGTCATTTAAGGCTTTTGGACTTTTATATTTGGTTTTAAACTCATATATTTGCTAAATAAAAGTGGTTATCTAAAAAGGAAAACAGAATGCAGAAATATTTGAATGCTAGCTGTGAATTCTTTACTTTAATAAAAGTTGTCCAAATAAATAAACATAGATATTCACTAATAGAATATAAAATACATGATTATTTTGTAATTTTCACTGGATTTGTCGACGGAGTTGAAGATGATGAAACATTTTGTTGACATGCTATTTAAACAACAACAACAACAACAAAAACAACAACAAACAGTTTGAGTGCCACGTCCGTCCTTTAAAATGTTTATTTTTTCATATTAAGATTCCTATATTTGAGATATTTTCCACTAAATAACAAGTCAAAAAGTATTCTTATGGAAGCCACGTTGTTCACAAACAATTACTTTAGTGCTGAACCTAAATAAATTGAAATTAAATGTACTTTTATGTCCATTTTGATGAGTTTTTTTCCAATGTGATATGGAAAAAAAATCCTAAATGTAGTATCAGGATTAATCAGGATCAAATCGTGAATATATAAATAGATATAAGACTATAAACAACAAAATACACTTCTTAACAAAACTGTACTGCCAAGCCAGAAATTGCCCACCCCCATATTAGAGCAAAATTGGAATTAATCCAGTTCTTACCTGCTGTAGAAATCATCTCTGTAGTAGTCGTAGTCAAACTCATATCCACTAGGGGGGATAAAAAAGAGATATATTAGAAATGAGTTATAAAAAACATTTTTGGGACATTTTGATCAATTTTAAAGGTTTGAATTAGTAGTTGTGTGAGAACTTGTGGAACAAATTAGAGAATTTACATATAAAGTACACCTCTACTTACGAATTTTTTCAAGTTTTTTCAAATTTCGTAAGTAGAGGTACAACTGGAAATGAATAAAAATAATGGTCCAACCTGTACAGGGACGACAAGGGTCTCTTGGTGGTCAACTTGGGCCGATATGGTTTGGGTTCTCCTGCCATGTTGATATCTGAAAAAAAAGAAAGTGTAGTATTTATAGGTCAAATTTTGATGATTATTTGCTCGAAATTTAACTCTTATCTCGAAATTCTCCTATCTCAAGGTACCACTGTAATTAACTCTATTCATTTTTCATATTGCGGTTCCTCACAAGGATCGCGGGGGGTGCTGGAGCCAACTTTTTTTCTTCTAGTCTGGTTTACAATGGACAGCTTATTGGAATCGCTCCAATAATCATTTATTATTAAACAATTATCAGTAATTGCAGTGTTATATTAATTAAAATAGGAGAAAAAAATGAATTTTAGTGTGAGAGAACACTTTCTTTGGGGTAATGGTCGCCAAATAAATGGCGACGGCGTCCTTCCTTAATGAATTCTCTGTACTTTGAGTCCAATGAAAAGAAAATGGCTACTTTGGCAGCCCGTAAATTTCCCCCCCGAGCGTTTAATGTGATTATTTTTTACGAGATAGGCACAAGTATGTGAATTTGACGGGATAAATACATCACGAAAGGCAGTAACTGGTTGCAGATTTAGTAGTATGGCATTTGCCTAAAAGCTGACGATGCGACTATTTCAACGTGATTCATTTTTCTGCCGCTTTTAATCAAGCAAAAGAGGTAAAATAAGCTCGAGGCTGAAAATGACTTGAGAGTCATTTGAAGATGAGATATTGGCTAAATATGGGGAAATATCTACTATGGAATGTGTTGTAAATGGCTGACAAGATTTTTTTTAAGTTGTTAAAGCGTTTTTTTTTGTGTTAAGTTCAATGAGGGACTACAAAAAAACACGGGGTTTAGATACACAGTTGGAAAATCATGTCCTATCACGGGGAGAGGACGGACAAGGAAACATACTCAACCACCAAAACCCCCAAAAAAGCATGTTGGATAAGATCTAAATAAAAATCTCTTGATATAAATGAACAATTTGTCAGAAAGTGACTACAGTAATCCCTCAATTATCGCGGTTGTACTACTTTGCGGTTTTACAACATTGTGTTTTTTTTCAGGGGGATTTTTTTGTTGTTAATAAAATTTTATTTTTGTAAATTCATAGAAAAGTGAAAATCCACGTTGAAACTCACAAACAGAAGCCCCTCCCCTTTCTTCGGCTTGCTACTATGACACAGCATAGAAGTAAAAAAATATATATATATATATATGTATAAGTAACCCAACTATATGTATGTATGACCTGGTGTTATTTTTTGAATCTCATCACAAATGGCCAACGTTTCTCCCCTAGACCCCCCCCCTCTAGACACCTCATTACATATTCATAATGGCAGTTGTTGCACATCCCACCTGAGAGCGAGCCGTCTTACGCAAGTGGAATCCTTTATGAGCAATCGCAAGGCGAGCGAGCGAGCGGGCTCACATCACTGACGGCGCACGTCCTTTTCCC
Source organism: Stigmatopora nigra (assembly GCF_051989575.1). Lineage (NCBI taxonomy): Eukaryota > Metazoa > Chordata > Actinopteri > Syngnathiformes > Syngnathidae > Stigmatopora > Stigmatopora nigra. Next base: position 13,320,913 of record NC_135516.1, read on the forward strand.
AGTCCAATACGCGCCAACCGTCTGCTTTAAAATCTGCATAATAGCCGCGCCGGAGTCAGCCAGACCCAAACAAAAAAAAAAACAACGCAAAACAGATCAACCATTGGGAATTGGGGAAGATTGCCATTTTGCAAACGAGAGAAAAAAAATGGCCAAATTATGAGAAGTGCATGACAACAATTTACAACATATACATATATATGTATATGTATATTTATGGGCAGCGTATCGGCCTCACAGCTCTGAGGTCCCGAGTTTGAATCCAGGTCAGTCCGCTTGTGTGGAGTTAGCATGTTGTCCCCCGGGCCTGTGTGGGTTTTCTCCGGGTACTCCGGTTTCCTCCCACATTCCAAAGACATGCATGGTAGGCTGATTGGACACTCTAAATTGCCCCCAGGTATGATTAGTTGTCCTTTGTCTCCTCGTGCCATGTGATTGGCTGGCCACCAATTCAGGGCGTCCCCTGCCATTGGCCCAAAATCAGCTGGGATAGGCTCCAGCACCCCCCGGAACTTTAGTGAGGATAAAGCGGTTGAGAAGTATACATATACTTTATATATACATACATATAAATATATACATATATACACATAGATATATATACATATACATATATACATTTATATAAATATATATATATGCATATACATATATATACATATACACAAAATATATACATATATATATCTATAAACATATTTATACATATACACAAAATATACATATACATACATATACTTATACACATATACATTTATACAGCAAATGTAACCTATAGCTAAATGTTGTTGGGAGTAAAGCATGTTCTTTTAAAAAATATTAAATCATTAATTAATTTAAATTGTTTTTTTTTTAAAATAGCAAATCCCAATGAAAAATTAAACCCAAGACGGAGACAAATATACTACTACAAACCTCCCAAACTCTATTAATAAAAATCTTATCCAAAGCCAACACAACACAATATCCCAGTTATCGACATTAATAACAAAAAATTAAGGATCATCTTAACGCTTATCTGACAACTTGTTCAAATTTAATCACCAAAAGAAAACAGGTAATGGTCAGAGAAAAGTAACCCAACTTTTAAGACAGGACATCTCATATTAAGCCGTTAAAAATACATTTTTTTTGGGGTACTATCTACTCACATCTGGGAAAGCGGCGACGTCTGCCCTTGTACATATCGCAAAAAGGATGCTCCTTCCTCCTTCTCCTCCTTTAAAAGAGTGTGTGTGGGTGTGTGTGTGTGTTTGAGTGAGCTTTTCAGTGCCAGACTCCCAACCGAGATGTTTCGGACCGTACCATTTGTCAAAATATCCCGCGGGGGTGGGGACGGGGGCTGGTTGACTCCCAATTTACGTCCAAGTCATTGGAACGGTAAATTGGTGCCTTCAAAAAAATGGGCCAGTCAAAATTCAGTTTGAAAATTGTGATGATTTCTGATGAATATTTTCTGTCCAATCAACATTTTTTAAAAAGTCCCACCCATTTGGTATATACTTTCATTATTGCATCTCATTAATTCATTAGTTTGCAGTTGTTGTCCCAAAGTTGCTTTTTTTATTTAATTTCATTTGTGTACTTTTATTATTATTTTTAAAATCATCTACTATTTATAAATTAATTATAAAATACAAAGGAATATTTATCTTTTAAGTGGACTACTTATTTATTGATTATTCATATTTTTATTAAATTATTGATAATTTATTTGTTTGTTAGTTAGTTAGTTGTTGTCAATTGCGCACTTCCCAATTATTATTATTGATTTATGTTGTTGACTACTTATTTGAGTTATTTATTGCCATTTTATTTTGTTGTTATTGTTATTTGTGCACTTTAAATCTCATTCTACTTGTATAATAACAATAAAACCATTCAATTCAAAATACTATGACGTAACAGTATACACACACGTCATGATATAAAAATGACGTCACTGAAACTGCAGCGCAGCATTTCTTCCACTAGAGGGCAGTGTAAAACTACCAAAAAATCCCAAAACAAGCCCTCCCTTCTTTACACATCCATTAATAAAATCCCCAAAATACCTCATTCAGAAATTCCCAATATTTTCCATAGCATAATTTCAAAATCAATAATATTTGACTTAGTCAATGTGTATAACGGCAATTCCTCCATTAGTCCTTCATTTCACTCTTGACAAATTTGCATATTTTACTCTTTTATTATCTTCTAACTTTACTTTTCCGCAACAAGTTAATAATTGTCTTTAATACAGAAGTGTGTGGGGTGAGGGGGGGGGGGCAAAAATAGACAGTGGGGTGAGTAATGTGTGACAGCGCAGGCTAAAAGCTTAATTAAAAAATCATATGCTCAACTGCCTTGAGAGCATACAGCTTCTAACCTTGGAGACAGAAAAATAAATAAATAAAATTAAAAATAAATTAAAAAGTCACCATCTCCCGAGAAGAACATTTACAATGTTTGTGCTTGTATCTGAACAAGAAACAGCGTAACAAAAATCATATTCAAAGTCATACCCAAGGCGCCTCAGCACTGGACAACTTTTTATGTATAGTGGATAAATACACTATTATTAAAAGATATTAAACAAGGCTAAATACCTTGAAATGCCCCAAAAATAATAATATGTCACCTGGAAATGCCCTAAAATCAGCAGGAATGCACAAACGAATAAAAAAACCTTACAGAAAAGTCCCTCAAAACCAATAGGAATGTATGCTAAAATGACGAGGAATTGACTTAAAATTGGATTTCCATTGACAAAAATAGATTTTAAACCAGACATTTTGATAAAAACTACTTTGACCAAGTTATAAATCCCACGTGGCCAATAAATAAAGTTGTATTTTGGTTTAAACCAGTTAAATATACTCGCCTTAGATGGTTAGCATGCATGCTAGCATGCAACAACAACATGGCAACCAAAACAAAAGGCTCTTTAGGAGTCTCGATTCATTTTTAAATCTTATTTAACAAGATTTGATCCTTTTAAACAGCTTTTTACATGCAAAAACTAGTTCAGAATTGGTTCGGCTTAAACATTTGCTATAGTTCGAATTTAGACAGTTGATAGAAAGGATCTTTTGGCTGTAGTTGTTGACGCAATCGGTCTCTAATGAACATGACGCACGCATACACACACCCGCATTGTAGCCGCGTCCAATTAAATGAACAGCAAGCACTGCAGCGAGAAGTCCATTTATATTCAACGAGTGTGCGGGTACCACGATGGACGAGTCGTTCAACAGATCAATAAGTAATATCGGGAGGATTTAAGTGAAGGATCCACTGGACCCGCCGATGTGGATCGGCCATTTTTCTTCTTTCAGGCGCCATTTATTGGTTTTTCACTACAAGTACTCACGCTCTTGTCATAAAACTACAAACAAATGAACAACCAAAATCTATAATACAGTACAAATCCAGGCGGACGAGTGGTCTGGGCTCTGTGGATTTTGCGTGAACTACCGGGGCTTGCGTGGGTTTTCTCTGGGTACTCCAGTGAAATCCCACAACCAAAGGAATGCGTGCTAAGCTAATTGAAGACTTTAAGCTCCAAGTGATAGGTCGTTTGTTGCCTTTCATGTTTTCCTGAAGCTGTGTGGGTTTTCTCTGGGTGCTCAGGTTGTCTCCCACATCCCAAAACACCTGTTCTAATCTAATTGAAGATTCTAAATTGCAGCTAGCTTTGAATAATTGTTCATTTGTCTCTCTGGGCTCGTGTGGGTTTTCTCCGGGTACTCCGCTTGTCTCCCACATCTCAAAAAATGCACACTAAGCTAACTGAAGACTCTAAATTTCCCTTAGCTACAAGTGATTGGTCGGTTTTCAGCTTGCATGTTCTCCCAGGGCTTGCATGGGTTTTCTCCGGGTACTCTGGTTTCCTCACACATCGCCAAAACATGCATGCTAAGCTAATTAAAGACTCTAAATTGCTCCTAGCTAAGCGGTTGGCAAAATGAATAAGTGAAGGATAATTTCCTGAGTTAAAGACTGGCACGGCAGTTTGAATGATTAAAATAAGACGAGATGAAGTTTACCTAGCGACTGCCCGGCGACGAGTCTGTTGTTCTCGCAGGAAACGGCCGCCCGGGCGTTTCTCTCGCTGGCGTACTGGACGAAAGCGTAGCCTTTGTGGACGGAGCATCCCACGATCTTGCCGTACTTGGCGAAGATGGCCTCCATGTCGGCCTTGCTCACCACCGCCGTGTTGAGGTTGCCGATGAAAACGCGGGAGTTGAGCGAGCGCGGGTCATTCTTATTGGTCACGTTGCTGGTCTGATTCTTGCCGGTCATCCTAGACCTGCCGCAGGGGCCGCTGGGAAGAAAAAAAAACACTGTTATGGGCGTAAACAACTGGAGTACCCGGAGAAAACCCACACAAGACTGGGGAGAACATGCAAGGCGATAAACGACCAATCACTCGTAGCTTAGAGTCTTCAATTAGCTTAGCACACATGTTTTGGGTTGCGGGAGACAATCAGAGTACCCAGAGAAAACCCACACAAGCCCGGGAAAACATACAAGGCGACAAACGACCAATCACTCGTAGCTTAGAGTCTTCAATTAGCTTAGCACACGTGTTTTGAATTGTGTGAGACAATCAAGTACCCGGAGAAAACCCACACGAGCCCCGAGAGAACATGAAAATTCCACAGAGGACAGAAAAAATATCAAGTAAAACAATTCCAGGCACAAAATAGATAAATGTGCTTAATCAATCAAAATGTTATCATAAAACATGAACAGGCCGCAAAAATCTATGTGAGGGCCCCGATATGGCCCGCGGGCCGCCACTTTTGAACCCTGCAACCAATGACAGGGCACCAAGAGAAATGCAAACTCCAGAATGGATGTTTTTGGAATGTTGGAGGAAATCGGAGTACCCTAAGAAAACCCATTTCAGAACATGGAAACTCTATACAGGTGGCCCCAACTGGATTCGAACCCAGAACCCCAGAGCTGTGAGACCGACGAGCTCACCACTCATCCACCGCGCCAGTCGTAAAAAATCTAAATCTATTGAATCAAAAGTGATGTGTATAGCAAAGATGGCATTGTTGTAATTAGCATCCCAACGTGGATCTTTCACACTTGGCGGCTAATTAAGGAGCTTTTTTTCCTTCCCCGTAAGGCCTTTTGTGCTCAGCACGGCTTTCCATTCAGCAACTCCCGCCTTTGTCCAATTAAGTCTGCTTAAAAGCGCTCATGCTTGCATAATCAAGCGTCTAATGACCTCGCCGCTCGCCACCGCCAGCTTTCTCAGACTTTTTTTTTCCCGCTCCGGCCAACCTCTGGGTTAATCAACTCCACAAAGCCGTCCTCGCCACCGTCTTCCGTGGTACACGGGCGCCATTCTACATCTATAATGTCCGCAGAGGGACATATTTCACTGGTTTAGGGCACATTTTCATATGCTTTATTTATTTTAAGACATAAATAAATCATTTCCTTATCATTTTTGTGTGTTTCCGCACAATTTTCATACAAAATTTGGACACTTTGACCAAATTAGAGAATTTACATATAAAGTACACCTCTACTTACGAAATTTCCAAGTTACGAAAACAGTCTTGGAACCAATTAATTTCCAGAAATTATTAATTTACAAAATGCGATTGCATTTTTAGTTTGCATATTTAAATGTTCAGATATTAGGATGTTTTTGCATGATAACATAACATCATTTTTCTCTCAAATATATTCTTGTAGTCATTTGTTTCAGATATACAGTCATTATTTTCTGTCTAAAAATTCAATTTGGTGTTCAAAAAGTCTTTTTTTTTATTAAACATGACTCTAGCGCAAAAAAGCAGGTCGTCTTATAATCAGGATCATCTTACAGTCGGGTCAATACGCTATAATGCGATGCTAATGTTAACATTAGCATCCCTAAACTTAAAACCAAGTACACTTTCTTACTTTCACAGTGCAGAATTGATATAATGTGTTGTTTTTTTTAGGAGTGCTTCAACCCACATTTTGCCAACGCATCTACGCTTGTACAAACATCGTTTAATCACTAGACAAAAAAGTCTGGGTGCGCTAACACGCTAAAATATACAGCGATCAAAGAAATCATAAATAAGGTGATGTTGGAAAGATGGAGGATTGATTACGACCATTTAAACGGCCTTGGTGTTCCTCGACTTGAATTTTAACCATCCTAGAACGCGGGTAGAAACTCTGGTGGATCCCCATCGGCGGCGGCGACGGGTGGGCGGCTCGACGGGAACAAACGGCGCGTGCCGCGGGGGGGCTGTAAACACGCGGAGAAGCACCCTTAACAAGAAGAAGGTATTACCTGCCGCGGGGCTCACTCGCTCACCCGCTCGGTGCGGGTAATTTTTGTCTGACTGGCGTTGGACCTCCAGGAAAACCTCTTCAAATGTCCTCGTATATTTTTTTTTAAGCGAGATGATTTACGTCTGGTGGGGGTGACGTAACGATATCTGCTGTGATGTGTGAATATCAAAAATGGAGTTTTATACCCTACGGCTCAAATTCATATTTTCAATTATTTCCCCGTTTTTTTTTATTTTTTTTAAACTTATCCTCCACTTGATCCAATCTCAGGGTATGCGCCTTTCTATGTGGAGTTTGCATGTTCTCCCCCGGGCTTGCGTGGCTTTTCTGGAGGTACTCCAGTGTCATTTTACATAAAAAAAAATACATGCTAGGCTAGGCTAGTTGTAGACTAAATTGACCTTAAATATGATTGTGAATGGTTGTCCATCTCTTGGTGCCCTGCCATTGGTTGCAGGGTTCAAAAGTGGCGGCCCGCGGGCCATATTTGGTCCCTCACATAGACTTTTGCGGCCTGTTCATGTTTTATGATAAAGTTTAAATGATCAACAACATTGATGTATTTTGTGCCTAAAATTGTTTTACTTGAGATTTTTTCTGTCCTCTGTGGAATTTGCATTTTCACCCAGAGCTCGTGTGGGTTTTCTCCGGGTACTCCGGTTTCCTCCCAAATCCCAAAAACATGCATGCTATGCTAGCTGAGTGAAAAATAGTTGTCTGTCTCCTCTTGCCTTGTGATTGGCTGGCCGCTACTTCAGGGTTGTCCCCCAAACATTAGCTGGGATATGCTCCAGCACCCTCTGCGACCCTAATAAATCGGTTCAGAATATTTTTTTTCTTCTTTTGGGCAATTTAGGAGAATTACAAGATGAAATGCTCAATGGACGTAATTGGAAAGCAAGGCATTATGGGAAAATGATCTCATATATTATTGAACAACATCCAACTATGGCATCGTTCAAATCAATACACATTTTAACCCTCACAAAAACCAATCTTTTTGTAGCAAAAGAGTGGAAATGATGAAGATAAATATCTATATTTTGTTTAAAAATAATAATTTTGACAGTGTATTCTCACTTTGGCTTATTTCCCTGTTTCTTTTCAATCTTTTTTACCCGTGCACACACCCACAAAAACGTTGCATTTCCTCATCATGGACCCGCTCTTCACCAACGAAGAGCCCGGGGCAGAATTGACTGTTATTTTCTCTTTAATCATCCTACAAGCACGGCTTTATTCATTGCAAATTCCATCTGTTCTAACGAGCTTTTTTTCACCCTTAAATATATTGGATGTTTTGGCATCAAATTAAAGTGGATTCCAAATAAGAAACAGCCCATAATGCACAATGCCCGGGTGGCAAATGTGCCTTGTTTTCAACATTTTGGGGGAGGCACCCCCGGGGAGGGAAGGGGGTGTGGTTTGTTTCCTCTTAACTTCTGCCAAAAGCTTTTTGGCTCATAATTGAAAAATGGAATATTTATCCTAAATCTTTTGACTCTGCAAATCTTCACTTTTGAAAAATGACAAAATTTTAACAGTCAAAAAATTCAGTAAAAATCACCATTTTAGGGCCTAAAATTTGGTAATTTACAAAAAGTGTGTGTCATGGTAAAAATTGCAAGAAAAAGAAAATATTAGCCGCTTCCGTGTATAAGCCGCACCCTTAAAATTGCCTTAAAATCGTACAATTTTACAATTTCCCTCGTATAAGCCGCCCCAGATTCCCAATTTTTACCTCCATATTCATGTTTTTTTACAGGGAGTAAAATGTTTTACTTTGAAGGAAATATTTTAAGAAAAATCATCAAACGTGTTACTTCTGAAATACTGTATGAATTAAACAAATTCAAAAAGGAAGTCATGTGACCAGTACAACCAGTAAATGTGACCGTAGCGGTCTAGTTTGTCATCCCTAGGTAAGATAGCGGCACCCTAAGCGAACAATACAGGTACAAGTCAGTATTTACCCATTTTATGCCAAATAATGCTATTTTTTTTAATGAATTTCATTCATAAACTTCGAAAATAAATGTGATTTAGCCTTTTATCTTTTCACCATTTTGAAATAAATGATAAATAATCTTGCATTATGTCTTTTTGATCTAATTTATGCGCATATAAGCCGCACCCTGGATCCAGTCATCATTTTTTAACTGACAAATACGGCTTATATGCGAGAAAATAAGAGCTGCCAATCCAAAATAAGATCACCTGCTGTCGCCATGGCGACAATCCAAATTCCCGCTCTTAATATAAACACAAATGGTGTTGTTTTAGGGTCATTTTGCCACATATGGCGCGCTTAATGGCGCAAAGACAGAAAGTCACCTGCGCTGCTGTCATCATTAGCGTGAAATAAGCTGGTGTTTAATTTGCCGTCGTCTTTACGAGCTGTCCGCCATCGCCACATTAAACGTGTCGCCGGCGCAATCGCCAAAGCGCAGTGACAGACAAGTGGAAAGAATCAAACTGCGGATATGTGTGTGGTGGCTACCATCATTTTTTATTTAAATTTATAATTACCTTGAACGCTAGCCAAACGCATTAGAGACTAAGTGTGGACTCAAATCTAATTACATTTTTTTTATTTATTTTTTTACTGTCTTCATTTTTAAAACCTTCGGCACAGGTTTGATGGCTTTGCTTTTATGTACTGACGTGTCATAAAACTCGTAGTATTTTTTGGATTTTTTAAATGCTGCGGCAAATTACGTAAAAAAAACGAGGTTAGCGCCGGAAGAAGAAGAAGTCTGAAAACTGATGAACGCTTACTAAGTCCAAGTTAAACAATGGATTGGGGAGTGAAGCTACACGAAAAACGCTAAACGAAAGGCAATTATTGAGTAGAATGGATCAAAGGAGACGAGATCCTGGCGGTGGGAAGGATTGCGGCGCCAAAACGGCGATGGACGCTAATGAGTACGAGGAGAGAATCATTATTGAATCTTGATGGTACCTTTTACCCGCGTTTTATGGCCTAAAAGGAAAAGCCTGTGGAGTATTCGGGCCGAAAGAGTTCATTCTACTTACGAAAATCATTGGTTGCAGGTTATTTTTGTAACTTGGATTTTGTGTTGTAAGTAGAAGTGTATTTTTTGTATTGAATTAGCATGATATGATCTACTTTAAACCTTTTAAAAATGATAAAAGTATACCGATTTTGTATGATTTATTAGAATAGATTAGATTTGATATTTTATTTATTATTTTGTTGCAGTAGCAAGAGGGTGAGAATACAGACACAGAAAAATACATTTTAGATATGAATAAAAGGTCATAAATAAGTTAATAAATAGATAAATTGCTAAATATATAAATAAATAGCTAAATATATAAATAAATAAATAGCTAAATATATAAATAAATAAATTGCTAAGTATAAAAAGAAATTGCTAAATATATTAATAAATAAATTGCTAAATATATAAATAAATAAATTGTTAAATACAAATAAAAAATGCTAAATATAAAAATAAATTGCTAAATATATATATAAATAAATCGCTAAATATACATAAATAAATAAATTGCTAAATATATGAAAAAATAAATTAATTAATTTAATAAAAAATGATAAAAACAAATCTCGAGTCCCTTTTTTTGCATATTTAAAAACATTTAATCTGATTTTTTTGTACTTAGAGGCATTCCTAAACAGAGGCATTTTTTCTTGTCTTCAATGAGTATTATTTTGCTATTTCTAGTCTCTGTTGTGCACCCCAAAAATAGATTACAGCCTTGCCGGTCGCCCACGTTGCCATCACAAAAACCGGCCCACGTATTTTATTTCCCTTTGATTATCGGCTAACGAGGCATCCACACATTTTGATACAAAAAAATAGAAAAGTGAGTAAGGCAAAGCAAGCTTTTTTTTTCCCCCCAACCAGAGAAGAAGTCGACTTTGAAAAAGATGAAGAAGCCAAGCATAGCTAGGTGGATATTAGCTTATAAATTATTACTGGCTGCCTTTTTATGTAGACTCCATCCGTCATTTACATATTACTTGTACATTTAAGGAAATGGCTTTTTTCCCAGTTTGACCAATCACGTTAGCGGACGGGAGGGGGGGGGGGGGGGGGCGTGACCGTGGCGACCTCCCGTAAGGAGAATACATCAGCATTTCAATCGGTCTCATCTCTCACTTTTTGCTTGAATTTATGGCGGCGCTCTGAGGCGTGGAGACTCAGGTTAGGGGCCCCCGCCACCGCCGCCAACGCCGCCGTAATCTGATTGGAAGCAACCTATAGCCAAGCCCCGCCCGGCCAAGACAGCCGGGAGATAAAATGCGGCGGAACCTATAGAAGAAGGCGTTATCGCTACGACGCTACTCGCTATCTGGCACTTTGTCGTCATGGCCGTTTTGATGATTATCGCTATTTTTTTTTGTTTTTTATTAGGTATCGCTAACCTGATCTCGCTAGCTGACATTGGAGATAACGGGGGGAGAAATATGTTACTCTATACCTATCAGTGGAAGATATGTATCGGAGATCCGTGTATAAAAATAGTTGGACATGGTTTGGTTTTATCAAGGTGGGAAAATGGAGGGATGTAGATTAAACTAAACAAACAAAATTAGTAGAAGTATCATTATTTGGAATAATTATTCATGGGGTCAAAAAAATTGGATGATACCAGCTCCAGTAATATTGGTTAATACATTAGATTAGATAATGTATGTAATATATATAATATAATAATAAATCAATCCAAATAATATTAATAAAATATTAATAAAAATAATTACAATAATAATAGTAATAATACTATATAATCAATAATTATCCAACAAGCAATCCAAATAATAATAATACTACTACTACTACAAATACTACTACAAAAACTACTACTACTACTACAAAAACTACTACCACTACTACAAATATTACTACAAAAACTACTACTACAAAAACTACTACTACTACTACTACAAAAACGACTACTACTACTACTACTACTACTACTACTACTACTACTACTACTACTACTACTACAAAAACTACTACTACTACTAATACAAACACTACTACTACTGCTAATAATACTAATAATATATAATAAATAATATATATATATATATATATATATATATATATATATATATATATATATATATATATATATATATATATATATATATATATATATATATATATATATATATATATATATATATATATATATATATATATATATATATATATATATATATATATATATATATATATATATATATATATATATATATATATATATATATATATATATATATATATATATATATATATATATATATATATATATATATATATATATATATATATATATATATATATATATATATATATATATATATATATATATATATATATATATATATATATATATATAATAACAATGTACAATATCTTAGATTGTGCATTATTTTAGAATTTACCTTGCCCGGATGTGACCTTTTATATTACTTGTAATGTATTTACTTTCTATTTATGTTTTTACTGAGAAACAATCACTTTGTGGAGTAGCACAACTAATTGAGTTATACCCAGCTGTTGTATAATAAAATGTATGTATCCATATATATGTATTGTAATGTATTTCCCTGTGTTCTCACCCTCTTGCTACAGTGAAATTTCCCGAATACGGGATGAATAAAGTTATCTCATCTAATCTAATAATAAGTTTCCTTGGTCAATGTAAAATTTCAATCCAGTCTCTAATGGCCGCTTGAATAGCATCACGTTTGTCTACGAGCTAATTACCCGCTGCTCTAGTGACCCACTTAGTTAAGCTTGGTGAAAGGAAGGCTTTATTTGGCAGTAAAAGTGGAAAAAAAATGTCTCCTTGCCAGAAAATAAGAGGCAGTCGCGGCATTTTGTTCCACTTTCACCATGACAGTCAGTGCAGCTCTTAAACACTTCCTTTGTGGCTTTCCCCCCCAAAAAAATCTACAAGCACTTTTTGAGATGATGTCATTTCCAAATCAAAGTTGACAGCAAAGGCAGTGAGCGGCCTAATGTTTCCGGAGGCCATTTTGTTCAAATGGATGAAAGTGCAATTGCGAGAAAGACTTGCGCTCAAACCAGTTTTGGAGATTGTTTAAACTGAATTTCAACAAGAGCCGGCCGGAGATGACCATTTTCTCAACTGACGAGGAAATGCTCAATTGGATGCATAGACACCACATACATACAGATATGTATGTATTTATGTATACATATATACACATATATACACAAATATACACAAATATACACACATATACACATGTATATACACGTATATACACGTATATACACAAATATACACATATATACACGTATATACACATATATACACATATATACACATACACATATATACAAATACACACACACATACATATACACACATATACACGTATATACACGTATATACACGCATATACACGCATATACACGCATATACACATATATACACACATATACACACATATACACACATATACACACATATATACACATATATACACATATATACACATATATACACATATATACACATATATACACATATATACACATATATACACATATATACACATATATACACATATATACACATATATACACATATATACACATATATACACATATATACACATATATACACATATATACACATATATACACATATACACACATATACACACATATACACACATACATACATATATATACATATATACATATATACATATATACATATATACATATATACATATATACATACATACATATATACATATATACATATATACATATATACATATATACATATATACACATATACATATATACACATATACATATATACATATATACATATATACATATATACATATATACATATATACATACATACATATATACATATACCTATAAAGACATACATATATATTCAGGGAGTCCCCCAAAGTCAGTTGGGATAGGCTCCAGCACCCCCGTTGCTCTAGTGAGGATATACATATATACATATACACACACCTTAAGAAATCGACCCCTGTCAGATTAAGGAAAAAGTCATTCTAAGAGGAAGACAGGAATCCATTGTGACCACATGAATTCTCATTTAGTTTCTTATCTGGGGATGAAACCTCTTTTTGAGCCCTTTCAATGGGGGTCACAGAGCTTGAAATAGCATCACAGTCGGCAGCCCCCCCAAAAAAAAGGCTCCAGAACCCGACAAGGTGAGAATGGCCAGCCAGAATAAAGTCCTGCCGGCTTCGCATGGTGCTGAAATCAAACGCCATATCTATAGAAATATGTGTGCGTTGAGTGGGGGGGGGGGGTTATGGGTTAAAAAGATGGCGAGATGAAGATGCCGCGGGGCTAATGGCACCACCTCACGACAGACGGACGGTGCCTGCACACTGAGCCGGTTGTTTGCGAAAAGGCGACGAGGAGAAGATACGTTTTAGGGTCTCTAATAGGCCACATTGGGCAGCACTGCCACATGCATCATGGAAGGTGGCGCCAGGGCTCCGCCCCCTAAATGTTGACACCTTCCTTCCTTCCTTGGGCTTTTTGCTCTCTCTGGGCCGTGGGACTCGCAACCGTGTTATGTTGCCCGTGCAGGCGCTTGAAAAAGAGAGGAGAAATTCATCTCTATTTTAACCTTTCAACTGAATCCAAAGTGTTTTTAAGCAGCATTGGTGGTCATCATCAACTTGACTGCCATTTTCAATTATTTCAGGGAAAAAGTATCTGCCATTTTTGTACTTTTTTTTAGTGGTACACGCTAGAATAGACATCTTGAATAACACGGAATGACCTGCCAAATAATAAAGCAATTACGTCGGTTGAAAAATCTGACACACGTTTCATCCCTCTGGAAGCTTCATCAAAGTTTATAGCAGATGTGGGCAAACTACAGCCCGCGGGCCATATACGGCCTGTTAGGGTTTTTAATCCGGCCCGCCGACGTTGTCCAAATATACATATATTTTTCTTCCAAGATGGCGTCGTCACGTGGAAGCCAGTGGCGGTAGCTGTGTCCACTCTTATGTTTTTGGTGTTTTACAGCCCCTCCATCTTTTTTTAAATGACATTTTAATATTTCTTAATACATTCCTTTACTTACTTGACTTTGTACTTTATACTTTTTACTTTAATTCTGAGTGATGAGTATGTTAATACTTTAGTCCTTTTTTTCCTCTATATATTTCATATGTACTGTTAACAGATGCACTTTTTTACATGTCATCCTATCTTGTACTGACCCCGCCCATCTCTCACAAGTCAATGTGGCCCCGCCCAGGCCTTAAAATTTGCCCAACCCTGCCTTAACGCTATAGGTCATTTTCCTATCAAGTATATTGAATTGAAAAAATGTTATTGGCGCATTTCTAATCCAAAAATATATCAAACCATTGCATAGAAAGGCAATGAAAAGAACTAGGAACACATGCAAAGTTGCTATGGCGTTTTTCCCAAATTGGACTATTTGCAGTGCAAATGTGTGCTGTGGAACAACAAAACAAATACCTGCCAATGGAGGCAAAGCACAGCTGCGCTTCCCCTTCAAACACACACACACACACACACACACACACACACACACACACACACAAAAGCCCATTGTGTGTGTGTGTGTGTGTGTGGTGTCTGGATAAGTGACAACCACAGGCAGAAATCACACACTTGGCAACTGGAAAAGAAAAAAAAAGCGCCTCCGCCAGTCGTCCCGTTTCTGCACTCGTTCATTATGCAAAGCGTGCCGAGGGATTTGATTAATTGCCCGACAATGACCGCGCCGCTCGCCCGCAAAGCGTCCGTCTCGACACCAGGGGTCAATCCGTAGCCAAGATGTCAATGGGGGTTTTAAAGCAGTGTTTGGTAACCTTTTATCCAGCTACGACGTGTATATTATTTTTTTACCAGAACGTCATGGTGGTGCCCATAAAAAAAAATATGACAATGTGCTTTTAGTTCTGATTGGCCGAGCTTCGCTCAATGAGGTTTTGTGTTTTGAGCGTGTTGTTCGAAGTGACGCAGTGGGGGAGTGGGTGGGTTCGATTCCTGCTTTTGAGCCAGGTCAGCAGAAGATAGGATAACATATAAAAAAGTGCATCCGTTAACAGTACATAGGAAATATATAGAGGAAAAAAAGGACGAAAGTATTAACATACTCATCACTCATCATTAAAGTATAAAGTACAAAGTCTAGTAAAAAGGAATGTACTAAGAAATATTAAAATGTCATTTAAAAAAAAAAGATGGAGGGGCTGTAAAACATGAAAAACAAATAAAGAGTGGACACAGCTACTGCCACTGGCTTCCGCGTGATGGCGCCATCTTGGGGTAAAAAAAAGTACTATAAAATGAATGTGATGGTGAATGGTTGTCCATCGACTTGCGGGATAAGCTCCAGCACCCCCCTGACCGTTTATGTTGTCTGTTGTGTTGAAACTTTTTAGCCATCTCACAGTGACTTGGTATTTTGTATAGTTTTGCTATGTTAAATATCTTTACAGATTTCATAACAATCCAAATGAGGTTTTTTTTCTACATTAAAATAAGCACATTGTTGTTGTTTTTGTAGTTTTTTTTTCTTTCAAAACAGCTAAAAAAATGGCATTTCTCCAACTAAAGTTCACCTGGCATCTGCATGAAGAACTCCAGCAAAGTTCTAGTCACAACCGCCGGAAAACAATCAAAATCCTCCAAATCATTTTTTTTTGCACATCCACCGCAAAAAAACAACCAAAAAAACACAAAAAAAAAAACAAAAAAATTTTTTTTTGTTCAAAATCCAAGTAAAATTTCCCCCCAAAACGGGGGAGCCGGAGCTGAGCCCGCGGTCTGAAAATGAAGCAAAAGGTGGGTGGATGCTACTAAAAAAGATACGAGCGAGCGTATCCAAACGATTCCGTGAGCACGTCCGCGTCCTGCGTGGATGTGCCAGATGAACGGAGGAGGAGGAGGAGAGAGAGCATTGCATGCGCACACGACAGCCGTGGTTCGAATCCCGACAACAAAACAAGAAGAAGAAGAAAAAGAAAAGCAAAAAAAAGAAAAAAAAAAGACAAGAGATGGAATGATGTACTCACCCAGCGGGAGGGAGTAGGCGAAAAAACAAATGGAGCAGGTGCTTGGCTCGCAGGCTCGTAGGCTCGAGACCGACTGACTGACTGACACTCTTTCCAGTGTGTCTATCCTCTCTCTCTCTCTCTCTCTCACTCTCTCGTTTTCTCTCGCTCGCTCGCAGCATCAGCCGGTCGGCGATGGCGTCACGTGACTCGGGCTTGTGTAGATGGATGGATGGTGACGTACGTGCGTGCACGTGGCTTTTTTTTTTTATCCTAAATGAATGAATGGGAGGGGATGGGGGAGGGAATGGGGGGGGGGATAGATCAGATGTGGACATAGTTAATTTTAGACCATAAGGAATATTAGACAACCAGAACCAACACCACTACTACCACACAAGTAAAAAACAATTGACTTTTTAGACTTTGAGATGAATGTTCGTTTGCTCCTCCCAGTCAAAATGAATTGGACGTCTATTGTCATCAATTAGATGAGATGAGATAATATTATTCATCCCGTATTCGGGAAATTTCATGGTCACAGTAGCAAGAGGGTGAGAATACAGACACAGAAAAAGACATTTTAGACATAAATAAATAAGAACTAAGTTAAATAAATAAGCGTGTTGCATGAAGTATATATATGTATGTGTATGTGTGTGTATATGTGTGT
Source organism: Stigmatopora nigra (assembly GCF_051989575.1). Classification (NCBI taxonomy): domain Eukaryota; kingdom Metazoa; phylum Chordata; class Actinopteri; order Syngnathiformes; family Syngnathidae; genus Stigmatopora; species Stigmatopora nigra. Next base: position 13,337,958 of record NC_135516.1, read on the forward strand.
ATATTTGTGTGTATATGTGTGTATATGTGTGTATATGTGTGTGTATATATGTGTGTATATTTGTGTGTATATTTGTGTATATGTGTGTATATGTGTGTATATATGTGTGTGTATATATGTGTGTGTATATATGTGTGTATATTTGTGTGTATATTTGTGTATATTTGTGTGTATATTTGTGTGTATATTTGTGCGTATATATGTGCGTGTATATGTGTGTATTTGTGTATACGTGTGTATACGTGTGTGTATGTGTGTATATGTGTGTATATGTGTATATATGTGTGTATGTGTATATATGTGTATATGTGTGTATATGTATGTATATATATACATACATATACATATAAATACATACATACATATATATATATATATATATATATATATATATATATATATATATATATATATATATATATATATATATATATATATATATATATATATATATATATATATATATATATATATATATATATATATATATATATATATATATATATGCATATATATATATACATACATATATACACATACATATATACACATACACATATAATATATACACACATATACATAAACATATATAATGGCATTGAAAGAAGAGCACTCAGTGACTGGGAGGAGGAGCGAATGACCAGTAGAATTGAATTGGACGTCACACGCCATCAATGGTGATAGATGTCCAATCCAGTTTGACTGAGGGTACTAGCAGCATTTATTGGATGGCTTTCAGCTCCTCCCAGTTAAAATGGATTGGACATAAATAGCAGTGAAACATTATTCAGTTAGTGGGCGGGGCAAATGACTAGTCAAAATGAGTTGGACGTCAATCGCCATCATTGGCAGTAAAAAAAACATCAGCCACCGACTGGCCGTTAAACTCCCCCTCCTGGATTGGACCTCTAGCGCCATCAATGGCGGTGAGTGAGATGATTTTTAAGGGCAAAAACTACACGACATCTCATTGGCATGAAGTGACCCGCTTGATCTTTTTGCTAATTAGCAGGGTCCCTGAAGGGAGCATCTTAGCTCTAATTGAGTAAGAGGGTCCCCACGCTCAATCGATATGTCCTCCGGAGGGCGCTCTCATCAAAACCACTCCAAGTATTAATCAAGGGAGTTTCTAATGAGCCTTGGGGTGATATTGATAACCAATATGGGAGGGGAAGCTTTAAGGCCAGGTCAGATGAATTGTGCGTATTGGCTGAGTATTACGTGTGTTTATGTTTGTGTGTATTTGTGTGTATTTTTGTGTCCTGTCACCATGTTTTATTTGATGCTCTGACAACTCTTTGTGCTTCTTGTGGCTGTCCACAATCTGTTGTTGTAACATGAAGCAGCCATGCAGCAAAGAGGAGACATGACGCCCCGGGAACAAACTACAAGCTCTACTTAAACGCAATGGCCACCGATTTATTGTTCACGATTCATATTTTTTTGCAGGAATTCATACTTGTTGACAGGGAAAAAAATAGAAAATCCATTTTTTGGGGTCTGTTTTTTTTTTTTTTAAAGGAATGGGGATGCTGGGAATTTTTATTATATTTAGAATTTTTTAATTTATTTGGAAAAAATGCTATGCTAGCAGAAGTATTTTTAGCCGTGTTTACTATTGTTGCTTTAATATATGTTTGTTCTCGTTTTTTTAATTGAATAAAAAATTGCAACGTGTATTATTAGTGTATTATTATTATTTTTTGTCTTAATTTCGTATATTTGTTTTTTAATGCTGCTGCGCCTTATAGTCCGAAAAATACGCCATTTTAAATGTCAAATCCATTTTAAATGGATGAACGTCATTGGCTGCCAACCTACCTACTCCAACAAAATGTGAAATGTATTTGAAATAGTAGGTTAAAGTCACTAAATTGAAAAAAACATTGTTAAAATGCCAGTTTTAGAAAAATGCATTTTAATCAAGTTTAATGACATTTTTTTTATGCACAACCACAATCAACCAATCCCAATCAAACTCATTTTAAATACAACCAAAGCTATTTAAATAAAGTTAAACCGTCCTTGACATTTCTTAACTTTGGGCTTTTTGTTCAAATACTGAATCCAATTTGGACAAGTTAAAAATTCCTACCACTTTCAAAATGGTGTCCATGCCATCTAAAAGAAAAATGACCTTAAAACGCTTTGCCTTCAGCGCCATAATTCACTCCAGATATGATATCCTTTCGCCGATAATCCGTATTTCAACTTCAGCTTTGTTTTCATTGGACGATAACCCTAGCGTCTCTCCCGAGCGCCAGTAGAAAAATGTGTTATGGTTGGAGTAAAACAAGTGTGAACGCGCCAATTAATCTGAGCGACTTCATCCCTGCTTCCGTTTTATTCCACAATATATTTCGAGTCATAAAGCGGATGGCCACAATTCCACAATGGTGAACGCTCCTTTCCCAGAATTCCACTCGGGGATTCCGGAATACGTTCTTAACCACACAATCGTCAAACCAATGTGAAACGATCGGTGCGTTGAGGTGTATTTTATCCTTGCTACGTTTTTTGTTCCTCTTGAATGCCAGCTTTAAAAAAAAGGCATCAAAGATGGCGCACATTATCCGCTCATCTCTCCCGAAAGCGCCATGGGGGAACGCCCCGAATAGCTCATCTACCTCGCTCGAAAAGATTGGAGGAATTGAAAAGTCAGATTTCACATTTGCCAACTTATAGGATTTTCCGTATTTGATAATTTCAAATTGCGGTATAACAACTTTTTACAAGATTTTTTTTAAGTACATTTTTTTTTTTTATAAAACGTATTTCGTTTTACCCATTTCGTCCCGTGCAGGAGGGGGTGACCAGTCTGAGGCAGCCATCACAACAAATGGTTGTCGAATTGGAGCATAGTTGCATCACACGTTTGAAGTGTCCAGGATCAATGTATCACTTAATGAGCAGCTGTGAAAACATCATTGTGGACAGTTAATATTTTCGTGTTTTAAGCACATGCATTCCCCATTCATATATCCCCCTTTTCACTATGTAAATGTGTATCGTATTTTCACGACTATAAGGCGCACTGTATTATAAGGCACACTGTCTATTTTGGAGAAAATGTAAGACATTTAAGTGTGCCTTATAGTGGTAAAAATATGGTAATTGCTATTGACTTCCAGGTATGAAGCACTCACTTACTACACAGTCACCTCTAGAGCCAGCCATTGATGATGTTTTGGATTTTTTTGTATAAAATCTTGCAGTGGGGGAGGAGCTATATGATGGAAGATGTTGTAAACTAAGATGGCATCTGCATATTTAACAGTATTGAGTATTCAGTTCAGGCAATTGTGTTTTTTTAAATATCCGACAGTGGTGGTTTATCGGTTTTTGGTTTTCTGTTTTTTTTCCATATATAAGGCGCACTGGATTATAAGGCGCACTGTCTATTTTGGAGAAAATTTCAGACTTTTAAGTGCGCCTTATAGTCGTGAAAATACGGTACATATATACAAACATACATGTACATTAATATATACACATACATATACATGCACATGTATATATATATACACATACATGAACATGTATATATATATATACACATACATGTACATCTGTATATATATATATATATACACACACATACATACATATACATGTACATCTGTATATATATACACATACATACATATATATGTATGTATATATACATACATATACGTGCACATATACATTCCCCCAGAAACAACCCATTGTAGTGAAGCCGTGATAATTTATGGATTACTGCATAGCGTGTCAGCAAGCAATGTACCCCGACAGTCAAGCTGTCAGCGAGATACAGTGAGATCTACAGAATCTTGAATTACAACAAATACAAAAGTCAGGTCACGGTCAGTATCCTACCAGAATGCGGTTTATTATTTATTTTCTTAGAGGCGGATCCAGCTCACCTGCGCCTGGCAGAATGATGACAAGATCTAACCTTTTAATGCGCTTACATGTTGACATTTGTGAGATCGCTGACATTCCTCAGAGAAAATAAGAGCCGTGACATTCTTGGGAGCCGCCGCCGAGCTGCCGTCATTTGTCAGATAAAGCGCCATCAACGACTTAATTAGATTAGCGGCGGCGCTTGGGCTGCCCTGCCTGTCAAATACGCACCTGGGCCTTGCCTTTTCATTTTTTTTTTCATTTTTTTGCCCGATGACAAAACGTTGCGCTGGTCGTCCCCGTGTGAGCGGAATACACGATGGGTCGCCTATCTTCCGCCGGCGACTTTCCGCGGCACCTGGCAAAGACAATGGATGACAGAATTGATCACAGCTCTGCGGATTACAGACAACCGAGCAGTCAAAACAAGCTCTATGAAAGGTAGCTTTTGATTTTTTTTCGCACTGCACTGGCCTTAAAATAAGACATAACGTATAGTAGGCTGTCACAAAATGCTTTGTTTATTGAAACAATAAAAAAAACTGGCATTTTTGGACATAAAAATGAAGGAATTGTGTTTTCTAGTACATTCTTTACAACATATCTAATTTTTTAAGTGATTTGCTCCAACCGCTGTAAAACCTGAGAAGTGCCGTGACCGGATGTTTGGTCGCCCAGACATTTGGTCGCCCGGACATTTGGTCGCCCGGACATTTGGTCGCCCGGACGTTTGGTCGCCCGGACGTTTGGTCGCCCGGACGTTTTGTCGCCCGGACATTTCGTCGCCCCGGACGTTTGGTCGCCCGGATGTTTGGTCACCTGGGGGGGATGTAATTTTGAGAGCTGGTTTCAACAGTAACTCTGTCATGTTGTAAAACGTCTGGCGACCAAACGTCCGGGCGACCAAACGTCCGGGCGACCAAACGTCCGGGCGACCAAACGTCCGGGCGACCAAACGTCCGGGCGACCAAACGTCTGGGCGACCAAACATCCGAGTACCTAGAAGTGCAACGTAAACTGAATTTAAGCTTCTTGTGTAGACCATATTCTATGACATTTTCTTACTTCCTGCGGGCCAATAAAAACTGAGCTGTCGAATAAACAACCCTGTTGTAGAAGATTTAAAAAAAAATCTAAAACATTCCCCCCAAAAACATATTTTGATCTCTTTCTATTCTATGCCATTCAAATCACAGTTGGAATTCCCTGTACTGCCCCAAATATATTAATTCCGACATCGATTCACCCTTCAACCGCTATTTAAACCAATCATAGTCCTCTACAACAACTAGCATATGGTTGGTTAGATACTTTAAAGCAGCAGCCATAAGTAGTGGGTAAACAAGAATACATGAATAAATGATAACCATTTGGCTACAAGGCTATTTTCAACCGTGTACATTACGATGCTACAATTAGACTCTCTCTCTCTTTCTCTCGCCCTTTCACGCTGAGTTGAAAGATTGACTCGGCCCATTTCTCACCATTTGCCATCGCCCCGGGGTCAATGTTTGGTCAGCAGTCCTGCACACCTTCTTCCATAATTCAAAGAGCCAAGCGGCAGCCCGGGACTCGTTTGTCACACAGCGCCAAATAGCGAGGCCACCCTTGGGCTCCCACCTTCCAACATGTCACCCAGACAAGCTCTCACAGCTCCTCATCATCATCTTCCAACCCCGACGGGTATTGAAGCTAAATGTACTGAAATCTATACGAAACCCACCTGAGGATTAGTAGCGCCACCTATTCCCGTGAATCTTTTGCTCAATTGCCAACTATAGTAATCCCTTGAATATTGTGGTTAATGTAGATAAGATATGGTTAGATACTTTATAACAACAACAAAAGGATATTCAATCAAAGCTTAATTGTGGTACATGTTTGAAGTGTCCGGGATCAATGTATCACTTATGCAGCAAAAAGACAACCACCTGCAGCTGCCTCAAGATTGGCTGCCTTCACAATGTCATAGGTTAGGTGTGTCAAACCTTGGTTTGTGGGCCACATTAATGCCATAACTCCATCTCACCATGTTAAAAAGTGAACTTACTTGCCGCCATTGACGCCATTAGATGTCCAATTACTTTTGAATGAACTCGGAATTCCGGACAACGAGATCGGGATGGGATCATACATCTATTTTTCGGGTTGGTTGGCGGCCGCTTTAACGTCAACTTGATTTCACGTGGGCCGGACCATTTTGGATATAATATTTAGATTAGATTTTTTAATAAATGGATTAAAATAACTGGATTAAAATCCCTGAAAATTCAGTTTTTGATAGATCTAAAACAATTTTTATTTTAGCTATTGTAAAATAAATTTCTAGATTTTACAAAATGATTTTTGAACTAAAAACACAGAAAAAATGGATTAAAAAATTACAATTATTGATTTAAAAGGGGAAAATCAGGAATATTAATATACATCTATACTCTTCATTTTAATTTAATCCTAAAACAGAAAGTCAGCACTTATGATTGACTTTCCCGGACCACACAAAATGATGCAGCGGGCCAAATTTGGCCCCCGGGCCGCCACTTGGACACATCTAAATCATCATTTTGAATAATATAAAACATTTTGAGCCCTCAAAATGATCAGCAGTCCGAGAGTCAAACGTAGAACTTAATCCAGCGACTTTCAGCGATAAGAAAAGCCACAGTGTCAAGTCAGAGTGTTCCTTAAAGCCAGATAAGCTCAAGACCTTTACAAGTAAAAAGATCTTTCGAATGTAAAATGGATCAAGTGCCGCATGTATTATTGAGCCGCGCACTGGCGTCAACGTGGGAACGTGCTTAGCGAGCAGCTAGCAACGCCACCATTAGTATGTACGTGGTCGTCGATGCCTGCTCGCATCACAGCCGTCCCGCTGTGAGTAAAGCTAAACACATGCGTGCACTTTACGGGGGTCATCCCAAAAGAACACGGACGCCATTACGGTTCTTTTTTACACAAACGCGTTAGACTAAAGTCAGATTGCTCCTGTTGTCCTTTTTTCGTACTTGACCTTCAGGAAATGTGGCTTGAATTGCAAAAATATGCGTTTGTAGTCAATGGATTTGTGTCCCGCGAAACCCAAGTATGCGTTGGTGGGCTTTTTTTTTCTCCATTTAAAAGTCAACAATGGAATCACCTTGAAAGACTAATTGTGTACTGGGGAAAAGTATTATTGACACTCAGAAGATTGAATGGCAGTGACAATAAACTCACTATGGGAATATAAAATCATTTTTTATTTATTTGCAAATAATACAAATGTTACCTAACCCGATGTAATTGAATTGAATGCTTTTATAGTCATTTATATATACGCATATACACATGTACACACATGTACACAGATGTACACACATGTACACACATGTACACGGATGTACACGGATGTACACGGATGTACACACATGTACACGGATGTACACGGATGTACACACATGTACACACATGTACACACATGTACACAGATGTACACACATGTACACACATGTACACGCATGTACACGCATGTACACGCATGTACACACATGTACACACATGTACACAGATGTACACAGATGTACACAGATGTACACAGATGTACACAGATGTACACAGATGTACACAGATGTACACACATGTACACACATGTACACACATGTACACACATGTACACACATATACACACATTCATATATACATGTATATACATGTATACACAACATGTACACAGATGTACACAGATGTACACACATGTACACACATGTACACACATGTACACACATGTACACACATGTACACACATGTACACACATGTACACACATGTACACACATGTACACCCATGTACACCCATGTACACCCATGTACACACATGTACACACATGTACACACATGTACACACATGTACACACATATACACACATGTACACACATGTACACAAATGTACACACATATACATGTATACACATATATACACACATTTATACACACATTTACTTATATATATATACATATATACAAATATATACTTTTATTTACACATAAAAAATATATATTTTGTATTTATCGAATCACTTGCGCAATAATACTTTTTTGTAATTACAAATTGGAAATTCTGTATTTATTTTTTTTGTCCAAAAAATACATTTGTGGAGCCGTTAATGTCAAACCGAAGCGTCATTTTCCAGACGATATTAATGAAATATCCGAGATTTGCCAATTTTTGCGCTCTTCAATGCTACTTTTATTCCACATTAGACACCAGAGACAAAGTCAGAAAAGCAACAAAAAAAAAAAAAATCTTTTCTATTATAAATGCAAACCCTAAGGCAGATGCTCAGAGTGATAGCAACGCCGCCTTCAAAAAATGCCAGGATAAAAAAAAGTACGCTCTAAGAAGCGTGTCATTTTTTATCAAGCTTATTAAAGATTCCATTTGATTTATTTGGACTTAGATTTTTTTGTGTTGTCCACTGATTATCTACCTCGTCTAAGTGCAAAAAAGAAAAGAAATAACTGCTACCCTGGAGACAGTTAGATTTCAAACTTGATCAGCAACCCGTTTTTTATTTTTTGTTTCTTTGAAACGGTGCGCATTTTGATGTATGAGTTATAAATAATTTCACAGGCAAGAAACAATCCTTTCTGGGCCAATCACTCCAATAAACTATGTTTTTTTTTGTTGCACTCTAGTGTCATTAGTATTAGAATGTGAAAAGCCTTTGTTTGTGATGCGCAATGAATGAATAAAATATCTGAAGCTTTCAGAAGAAGTGACATTTGTGGGCGTTGGAATGAAAAATATTGAAAAGAGGAGAAAAGAAAATGTTTTTACTGTTTTAAATAAGTGACCTGTCATGGAATTTGCATTATTTTTGTGATTTATTGCTTAAATTGGAGGGAAAATGCTGTTTTTGGGAGAGAATTGAGCCAAAATGGCGGCCGAACGGAGGAATTTTGGTTTTAATTTTGAAGTTGTATATGTTTTTTTTAATTTACATTGTTTTAAATGATATGTTTTTGCGAAAATATCAGTACAAACTTGTTTTGCATGTGAATGAATATATAATAAGAAATAATATAATTCAGCACTAATAAATGTGACTTTTTAAAAACTTTTTAAGGAAAAAAACATCCTTGTTGAGAAAATTATTGTAAAAAATTGTTTGTGAAGGATTTTTTTATATAACAATGATGACAATGCATTCATATGTCTGCAAATGCTGAAAATTAGGCATAACTCTTAACTTGTGTAAATATATTTTTCCATTAAACTGATAAATGTTGGGTGAGGATTGTAAAATATTGATTTTTCTTTTCTTGGGTGGCTGCTCATCCACTTTGGGTAGATTTGTAGTGTTTAAAATCTTTAAAAGGACCCTGCTAGCGCTTGCCCAGTAAATGTCGGCCTTAGCTGGGAATGAGTTAAAGCCTTCAAATCAGGTGCTAAATTTTTTAGCTTATTTCCCCAAAGAAAAAGAACACACATTTTTACTAATACGGCTCACTAATCCTCCAAACGACAATAGTTTGCTCCTTTTTGGGGATAAAATACTACATTAACGGATAAAGTTTTATATCTATTTTTTTAAATGCAGCTATTGCTAGCATAACAAGGCATTAGCACCACATCTTTAGCAATTTTAATCTTTCTTAACTCAATCATCAAACCTTTAAAACTTCAAGGAATAATAAATGTATTTTTTATTATCCATAAAATATTGCTATGCTAATGATAGCTTATGAAAAACTTTTGTCTTGGTGCACGCAATGCGATAATGTGGCTAGCTAAGTGTCAAATTGTACGTCACATTTGTGATATGAAACAATGACAAGCTAGCTAGCTAGCTAGCTAGCTAATTATTAAAAAGATACATTGTTCTCATGCACGCATTTTGAGTGGAACTACGGGTCAAATTATTAATAGTTTATTGATAGTTTAGTATATCACATTTGTCAAATTTTGACAAGCTAGCTAGCTAGCTCATCAACGGTAAAACACGTAATTTGACAATTTGGATTGAATTACTTGTCAAATTAGTAAATGACACATGAATTTTTAGTACATCACATTTGGCATGCACAATTATGACCGGCTATCTAGCTAGCCTAGCTAGCAAAAACAGATTAAGGTTGAACTACAGGTCAAATTGTTCAACTAGACAGCAAATTTCAGTACGTCAACATAGATTAGCAGCTAATCGTCAACCAAAACTCGATAAAAAACCAAAAAAAATCTTATTATTACCAACCAATGCGTGTAATCAATCAGTCCTTCAGTTGCCACATCTACTATCGACCCAAGTTCCTACAGAAAACCACCAATGTCAACATCACGCCAAAATCAACTTAACAGAAACCTCCGTCAAGGACGTCGTCCTCACAAGAGACAATATCCTTCCCCTCCCAAGTTCAAATTTTACACATTGCACAAATTCATCGTCTCGCCGTCCGTCTTAAAACATAACCGCCATGTGCTTTTAAACACAGCCACTCCCGTAAACTCCTCCCACTAATAACGATTAACAGTCTCCAAGTGCTGCACGCACTCCATCATTTTTTATGCCATTGTCATTCTAGAAACATTGGCCCCGACTCGTTTGGTACAACGATAGAGAAGCTGGCAGAGGATCTAGGGGGGGTTCCCGAGGGACTTGGGGGGGGGCTGCTTGTCTCAGCACGGACCAGCGCTTTTGCTGACTGTGCCGAGGCGAGGCCTCCACGCCGCAGGAATATCATTATGGTACAGTATATAAGTACAAGCTAGTGCTAAACTGCATTCAAGCAATGGCAATGAAGGTGGTGGGGTTATGGCAATTAGCTAATCGTCATTAGAATGCATAGAAGTGCAGCTGAGTCACTGAAATTGTTATTGATATTTTTACCTCTGCTGCTGTTTGGGGAAGAGAATTACAAATTGAGCCAAAATGGCGGTCTGTGATTTAGAATGGGATTTTTCATTACTATTTGAAAAAGTAATGATGTTTTGCATTTTTTTTTGTTTTCATTATGAAATTGTATTTGGTTTTTTTTAATTTAGCGTGGCTTTAACCACATTTTAAGTACACAATCTTTGTGTTTTGGTTGTTGCTGGTAAATAAACAAATATACATAATTATGGTTTTGTTCAAATTGAAACTGGGTGGCTTTTTTTTTAGTCTTAAGAGTCACAGAAGTACAGAAATTAGATTTTATGTGGCTAATATGCAAAAAAATAATATGGAAACTGCTAATAAATTTTTAATAATACTACTTCTACTAATACTACTACATACTACCAATTGATTAGCAACAGTGTAACAATGTTGTCAAAAGAATTCTTCAAAAGACTTTTTGTAGTTTAAAAGTGGAAAAATGACCCCAAAAAGTAGACATATTCATGTATTTTTACTCTTAAATTCGTTGTATAAAAAGTCAAAGCTACTCAAAATTCAAGGAATACCATTCAAAAAATATTAATTGTTTATGACCCTATCTGTCAAAAACGTTCCCCATGACAGCTATAACAGTCATCTATCTACTTATTTAATTACATATAACTATATAATTTTGTTTTATTAGAATTTTGTGACTCTTATTTTGCGACCCATTTTTTGCCTAAACGGCCATCGTTGATTTAAATAGTTTTTAAATTGTAATTAAACAAGTATAATGAGTTAAAACTTCATCACAACATGTCAAAATACAACAACAAACAAATAGACAAATAAATAATTTATAAATAATAATAATATAATTATGTGTCCCGTTACCTTACGTGTAGGAAGAGTTCATTTTTCTAGGGTCTTTTGCTCCTGAACGTCATCAACCATCGACGTTATTTTGGTCCTCTCGGGGGTAAGTGACTTTTATTTTTGTCATTTTTCTTCCTTTGCAGTGATTGTTTAAGGATCCTTGTTGACTTCTCCCTGTAGAATAAGAGTTTGTAAAATATAGATGTTATTTTTTATGGTAAAAACAACTTTACATGAGTCGTGTAATAATAGAACACTCTGGAAAGACAGACCATTTTGACACAGGTGGACACAATTGGCGATGACATGAGGAAAGGAAGTTCTCGGGAATGAGGAGGATATAACGCCTTCAAAATAAATCAACTATAACACCACTACAGGACAACACTACAGGACACTTTGTTTAATTCTTTTGTTGTTAAAGGACATCAAAAAGGTTCCGTGAACCGTAAAATATAAAACAAGAACATATTTAATGTTTTCTATTACTTTGACAACTCGAAGAATCTTTCAGAGGAAGTAAAAATAACTACTAATGTAGTTACATTAACTGTGCACATCCCTTTAATAACTGATTACTAATAACTCAATTTCACGCCAAATGATGTGTCATAGACAAAAATATATAATCAAAAGGGTCGCAGAGGGTGCTGGAGCCTATCCCAGCAAACTATAGATACCCTGAATTCAAGGAAATGTACAATTATCCATAGCTAAAGGCAATTTAAAGTGATCAATTAGTTTAGCATACATATTTTTGAGATGTGGAAGTAAACAAGATCGATCTGGGATCGAACCAACGGCCCCAAAATTACGAGGCAGAAATGCTAAACACACTACCAACGCGCCACGAGACGAAAAATAAAATGAAGTCATATCATGGCCAATATTTATCGCGCCCAGCAAAAAAATGAAACTATGATTACCAAGCACGGGCCTCCACTCCAATTTAGGACTGGTCGTTGTGGTGTTTAAATCGTCTTTATATCTTCCACAACATAATGTTTCCAATCTGCCGCAATTATTCTTCACGCAGGCGTGAAATTGATCCCAAACATTGACTTTTTTTTTTCATCTCCTTATCCGCCTCGCCACCACGCGGTTTGATCTCCACTCCCCCGAGACAACCTTCGATGAAATTTAATTACATGGAGGGGCTTTAAAGGCGTAAATCTTTCTATAAAGTGGATTGAAACATGCAGACGGAGGTCATTAAATCAATGACCATTTTTATCACAATGATTGGGGAAACAGAGCTTTTATTGATGAGGGTGATGATTAAGCAGACATATTGACATATATCATCAGTTATTTCCTCTTTTAAGACCTTTGGGTGGTTGAAATGTATCGGTTGTGTCATCAGCGCCACCCAGTGTGTGTGTGTGTGTGTGTGTGTGTGTGTAGTTGCATTTTGTTACCATGGTCTTGTAAGTGCTCCTTTATCTGCATCCTGATGAATAATATGTATTATATAAGTAAAGGGTGTCAAATTTGACTTAAATCCTCAAACATTCATTCATTCATTACCCTCACAAGGGTGGCAGGGGGTGCTGGAGCCTGCTGACTTAAGGCATAAGTCGGGGAGACGCCCTAAATTGTTGGCCAGCCAATCACATGGCAGAAGGAAATGGATAACCAATCATAGGTCGGGGCAATTTAGAGTATCCAATCAGCCTACCATGCATTTTTTTTTTATTTTGGAGGAAATCGGAGTACCCGGAGAAAACCCACGCAGGCCTGGGGAGAAGACACAAACTCCACACAAGTTGATTGACTTAGATTCAAACTTAGGAGGCATGTTTTTGGAATTTTGGAGGAAAGCGGAGTACCCGGAGAAAACCCACACCGGCCTGGGAGAACATACAAACTCCACACAGGTGGACTGACCTGGATTCGAACTCATGATGCATGTTTTTGGAATTTTGGAAGAAATCGGAGTACCTGTACAAAACCCACGCAGGCCTTGTGGTGAATACGCAAAGTTTTTGGAATGTGGGAGGAAACTGGAATACCCGGATAAAACCCACACCTGCCTGGGAGAACACACAAACTCCACACAGGTGGACTGACCCAGGATGCATGTTTTTGGAATTTTGGAAGAAACTGGAGTACCCGGAGAAAACCCACACAGGCCTAGGGAAAACACAAAGTCCACACAGGTGGACTGACCTGGATTCGAACCCAGGATCCCAGAACTATGAGGCCGACACGCTAAAAACCCCATTTTGAACATTGGATCATTTCCTGAATTTAGTAAATCAATGGAGCAGTTTAGCTTGAATCTTTTATTAGAAGCCTGATCAAAACGGAATAAAACAAGTGTCCGGCGTTGAAAACATTAAATACGCTTTGAATTACTCTGCAAGGGAATGTACAATGCTAATGCTACCTGCTGAATACAAACATCTATCGCAAGATTGGGCAAACTTTTGGGCCCTCGGGGGCCACATTGACTTTAAAAATGTGACAGATGGGCGGGGTCAGCACAAGATACGATACATATAAAAAACTGCATCCGTTAACAGTACATATGAAACATAAATCTGACCTAGACAGCCAATGGGCTCTTTTCCCCAGACTTAAACCCAATTTTCACGACATTTGACGATCCAAACTCACATTTTTCGACGTTTTCCGATTATTTTGTCTCTCTACTTGGGCTTGCTCACCACGCCACGGAGGAAGTCAAAATACCCGTAACTGGATTTAACCGGCTTCTTTGCTTCTTTGGCGAGTTGCGCCGCCATCGCCGCCGCCGCATCGGTTGCGTCGCCTCGGCGTAGGCGACAGTTGTAGTCGAGTTCCGGGTCGCAGTCCGGGTCGGGGAAGATGATGTCACCCTCGCCGGTTCCCCGGGCTCGGACCGCGGGGGGTGCCGTGAACTTGCCGCAGGTGGGGTCGAAGGGGTGGCAGCGGGGTTCGGGCGCGGTCTTGGTTTTTGGTTGAGGCTCCGTCGGGGTACACTCTTTGTCGTAGTGCACGTAGCAATCGTGGCCTTCCTTGGTCTTGCCGCGGATGCCCAGCTTGTGGCGGACCTGGTTGATTGATGTGTGGATTTTGTTAAAAACAGACAGCATAATGTCACAAAAAATGCTAAATAGCATTGGGGGATTGTTTGGGTATTGTGGGTTTTTGTAGGAATTTGAGGGTGGGTGAATGTGGCCTGAATTTTCTGTTTTGGTGTTTTAATTTCTATGTTTTTGCCATTTTGTGAATGATTTGAGGTAGATTGTTGATTTTGGCTAAAGCTAATGTCAACATCATTTTTTGTTGTTTTTAGAGATGGCTTATTACCTTTGAAACTTATTATATTTCTTTAAAAATGTCCTGGTGCACAGCTAAATTAAGATAACGCTGTCAAGATTTCATGAGTAGCGTATTGGCCCGAATATAAGACGATCCTGATTCTAAGACGATCAAAAGTATTTAAAAAAAGACTTTTTAAACACCAAATTGAATTTTTATAGAGAAAAAATGACAGTACATGTGAAACAAATGTTGCTAACAATAAATTCGAGAATTAAAAATCATCTTAATTTGCCTTATTCAAATCATGCAAAAACTGTCTATCACATCTGAACATTTAAATATGTAAACTAATATGCAATGTTTTTAAAATGTTCTAAACTAACCAATCCATTGTGATAAAACAATAAAATAGCAATAACTGCTTTAACCATCAACGTGTTCAACCTATCTAGCACCATCTAGCTTTGTGAATGGGTATATAATGTCTCGACCCCGAATGTAAGACGACCAACATTTTCCAGTCTTATTTCAATGCAAAATATCTTATATTCGGGCCAATGTAGTGGTAAAAGCACGGGTTATACTAGTCAAATCATATTTGGGGATGTCAAATTCAGACCTGGTGCTCTGGGAGCTGGGGTTTGCGCAGGGCCGCGGCCACCGTCAGGATGCAGAACGGATCTTCGCGGGGGTCGCAGGTCAAGGGAGCGGCCATGTGGGCGGGCTGGCCTTTAGGGGCGTACTCCACCACTGGTTTGGTGAGACCAGACAGCTTGGTGGCGGTCAGCGGGTTGCATCCGGCATCGAACAACGGGTTACAGTGCTGGGGTGCCGAGTCGGCGGCCGGTCCGGCGGGGGGTGCGCAAAGGGGGTCCAAGGCTGGGTCGCAGCTTGGGCTTAGGAGGTGGTAGTACCCGGAGGGGGCTTTTTGCGCTAATATTGGCTTGCAGTAAGGGTCTTTGGGGTTGCACTTGAGGGCGGCGTAGGAAGGGGCGGGGCCCGAGGCGGGGCGGTAGCCGTATGCTGCCCTCAAGTGGTACTGGAGGCACTCTACGTCCTCGTGGTTGCAGATACGAAGTAGCTCGGATTTTTGCTCGTGGCTAAGGAAGGGCTCCAGGACGGGGGCGTAATAGTAATAACCCGTGGGGCTCTTTTGGGGAATGGGCAAAATGGGGGTGAGAACAGGGGCGGGTGCCTTGGCGGGGGCCGACTCGGGGGCGGCGACTTTGGGGGTCATCGGGAAGAGGCAGTAAGGGTCCAGGTAAGGGTTGCACATCCGGACTGGGGCGGATTTGATGGGGGCGGGCATGGCCGAGGTGGCCTTGGGCTTGCTGGTGGACTCGGAGATGCATTCGGGGTCGTCGGAGTCGGCGCAGGCTTTGTACACTCCGCTCAGGTGATTGAGGTAGTGGTTGAAGGTGGGGCCCTCCTCGGATCGGTGCTTGTTTTGGAGGTAGGCCAGGTAGAGGCGGTCCAAGTCCTCAACCTGGGAAAAGGGGGGACAATGTTTTGGAATGGAAATTGTTTTGGTTGTTTTTATGGGGGCGGGGCTAAATCTTGTCCAATAGTAAATAGACTAACCCCCTCCTGGTTGTGACTCTCCATAAAGTACTTGTACCAGCCCCAGAAGTCGGGGAGGCGTTGGAACTGGGGCACCGGCACCACCGGCGCGTTCCTTCTGCGTCGCACCAGTTCCTTCAGGTTGGCCACCACTTCAGCCTTCACATCGCCAGTCACTGCACCAACTGGAGACAGACAAACAATGGCATGAAGAAATATATAAATATATAAAAAATAAATAAATAAATAGATATAAATAGATATAAATAAATATATAAATAGATATATATATATATAAATAAAAAATCTAGATAAATATATAAATATATATATATATAAATAAAAATATAAATTAATATATACAAATACAAATAAAAATATGAATGAATATATAAATATATATAAATAAACAAAAAATTATATATATAAATAAACAAATATATAAATAAATATATAAATACACATATAAATATATAAATAAATATAAAAATAAATATATGTAAATAAATATATAAATATATATAAATAAAAATATATAATAAATATATAGATATAAATAAATAACCATGTTCCTGAAATATAAATATATAAATAGATGAATAAATGAGCGTGTTGCTGAAACTATTGCCACCGGCCGAATTTCCATTTCAAAACAATTGGACACCTCTCACCCACGACATCCTCCTGCTTTTGCGGCTCCAAAGGCGCGGCCCCGAGGAAATCTACAATAGACAAACGGCACTGGCATTAGCGACTGACAAAAACCAGATGTTGCGCTTTCACTCCACGCGCTGGAAAAAATGCTGAGCCGCCCAAAAGGGTGCAAAAGGGAGTCCCCGGAGGGGGCGGAACGCGGCAGGTGCCCGAACTGTGGCGCCTTGGCACCAGCTCCGCCTCCTCCTTTTAACTAGCGTCTGTGGATTTATATAATTACCGGGGGCCACCGACACTTGTAAAACTACAAAGTCGGGGTCCTCACTCAAACTAATTATCCATACGCTGTAAAATGTTTTTTTAGAAAATCAAAACTACATGCTAGTGTAGTTCTTTTTTTAAGGTTCAGCACTACTGTATATTCTGGACTATAAGTCGCACCAGCTAAAAGATGCAAAATTAAGAAGTCTACAGGACCTGCCATTTTAGACCCTTTTTTTTAAACAAAAAACATATTAAAAGATAAAATAAGGAATTATTTAATGTTTTGGCTTTAAAAAACTTAAAAAATAAACACTTTTTGAAACTTTAAAAGATATTTATGGGTTTTTTTCTGCTCTTTTTCTAAATAAAAAAATATTTATAAAATCCCCAAATTTTTCAAAATAAATAAATACAACAGAAATTATTTAACTTTTTTGGTGGTTTTTAATAGAAATAAAAAAATCCCCTTTTTTTAAAGAACGACCAAGAATTATTGAATATTTTCCCCTTTTGATGCAAAAAATAAATAAATACATAATCAAAAATACAGGAAAATATTTGCTATTGACACCTTCAAAATAAGATTCTGAAAAAATATATCATTCATAAATAATCTAAGAACTGTAAAAAAAAGATAAATAGTTGACAAACAAATCTTAAAAATTACTTAAATTTCTCCTGCCAAAAATGCAAAGAAAGCCCCCCAAAGAACACCAAATATTTGAATGAAATAAATTTCAAAATAAAACAAACAAGCTCACCTGGTAAAAAAACAAAAACCAGAAGAAATCCGGCCCAGATCAGCGAGTGCGTCGCCATATTTTCAATCCAACGTCTTCCTGCGTTTGAATCAAAAATGTTCACAACGCCAAACTTTTTGAACAAAAAACGTTACCTTCAGTGGTCCTTAAGCGATCTCGGTTTTTCGCCAAAGTCGGGCCCGAGTTCTGTGGCCCCCAACACCTTTCCTCCCGCCCTGTATAGGCCAAGCAGACCAAGACGTCGGTTTTAAGGGGGCCCCCTAGATCATTAAAAACTAGAACAACAACGCCAAAGGGTTTCTGTCCAGAGCCACGGGATTGGTCGCCGACTCCACCAATGGGAGCCCTGTCATTAGCTATCCTGGGGGACCCGTTAACGATGTATTTTGAACGTTAGCATGATGGGCTTATTGAACAGCTGTTAGCTATTAAGTCCACCTGGAAGTTAGGGGGAGGAGCTATGTCAAAAAAACGACAGAGGCCGCGAAAAGGGTGCTTAAGCCAAGTCAGAATTCAGTCGAGATTGATAATTGGTGGACCTAATACGTTTCCCTGAGGGACGCCAATTGGGGAGGGGGATTTTGGGGTACATATTTGGTATTTTGTTGGATTTTTTTGACGAATTTGAAGTTTTTTGTCAATTTTTTGGCTGTTTTGTCAGAATTTTGCCACCATTTTTCCTATGTTTGTGTTAATCATAGTTGTGGTCTTGTCAGTTTTTAATGGTTCAGATTTATCAATCAAAAAAGCCTCGATTATGACTCAAAGCATTATTAACAGCTATTTTGGTGACTTTGCGTTTTAATGGTTACTTTTTGTGGCCGGAATATATTTTGGTTTTGCTTCATTGCGACCTATCAAAAAAAAAGTTGAGTACTCTAGTCCCTAAAATTAGTAAAAATTGCATAGATACAAAGTACAAAGTAGCACAACATGAAAAACGTGGGTCAACTTCATCTTTCATATTAAAATTCAAATGAAGATTATAGATATACTTTTGTGGTAATAATACTTTGCATTTTTTTGTTTATCGCGGCCATGTCTGGTCTACATGAACCGCGATATTCGAGGGATTACTTTAATTATAAGTATATATATATATATATATATATATATATATATATATATATATATATATATATATATATATATATATATATATATATATATATATATATATATATATATATATATATATATATATATATATATATTTATTTATCTTTTTTTTACCAAATTTTTAGCGCCTCACAGTTCTAGTATCGAGGGTTCAATCCCTGGTGGGTTCCAGCCTTTCTTTTTTTGAGTTTGTGTGCTCTCCCTGTGCTTGTGTGGGTTTTCTCTGGGTACTCCAGTTTCCATCTACATCCCGATTGGCTGGTTTTCATTGTGTGGAAGACAATGTTTGCCCTAATTTTTGTCCATAGTTGAAACGAATTCAGTTGAAAAAGCCCCCCCCCCCCCTCGCCCCACCCCGTTAAGAAATAATACAAGGTCCACATTATTATGAGGTTAATGATTCTCCTTGAAAAGTTTGCATAATGCCAAACCGACAAACGCTAATGAAGCTAAATCATGCTGTGGCGGTGGCGACGTGGAAAGTTGAGCCATTAGTCCAAGCCCACCATGTTGAGGAATGCCACGTCGCCCGGATTTGAACCCCCACCTCCTACGGTTTACTGTATACTGAGCTTAGTTTGCCATTTATTCAATGTATATTAAAAACTACTTTAAATGATCTCAACTCATTTTCAGAACCACTTTATCCTCATTAGGCTCGCGGAGGGTGTTGGAGCCTACCCCAGCTGACACCCTGAATTGGTCGCCAACCAATCGCAGGTCACGGCGAAATAAAAAAACAATTACTCATAGCTAGATGCAATTTAAAGTGATCAGTTAGCTTAGCATGCATGTCTTTGGAATGTGGGAGGAAACTGGAGTACCCAGAGAAAACCCACACAAGCCAGGGAGAATATGGAAATTCCACACAGCATGGTGCCAGGAACCCGGGATCGAACCCTTGCCCTAGAGGGCTCTTAAAAAAATAAATAAGAAATACATTTGGTGGCTGGAAAGGCTATAAAAGAGCTTCATGCTGCTTATATGTGGGAAGCTTCTGAAAACAGAGGCTTGTAAACGCAACCGTTGGTGCCTTGCTAACCACACGTAGCACCGAATTTCCTGTCATTTTTTGACAACCCAAAATGTGTCTTTTGTTTTTTTTAGATTAGATTAGATCAAATAACTTTATTCATCCCGTATTCAGGAAATTTCATTGTCACAGTAGTAAGAGGGTGAGAATACAGACACAGAAAAAGACATTTTAGACATAAATATATAGGTAATAAATAAGTTAATAAATAAATAAATACTTAAATACATGTATAAATTGATGAATAAATACAAAAATAATAGATACATAAATAAATAAAAAAGATACATCAATAAAAAGTCAGTTTGTGTTTTTTAGCCCCGCCTCTTGCATTGATTTTGAAATCCAGCCCAATCCTGATGACTCATTTAGGATTGGTGTTTAAACTCTTGTAGTACTTTCATTGACAGCCAGGTGCGTCTGATGGGCTTTGATATCTTTAATGTCAAATTCTGGATGGCGCAAAGATAGCACTTGTGGTGTCACGGTTAGCATCTTTTTGGAGGGTATGATTAGCATCCAGGTGTTGCTCGTTATGATTAGCATCCAGGTGTTGCTCGTTATCGGCGAAAAGAATTCCGCAACGTCTGCACGCTGAAGTTTGAAAAGCAAAATGATGACAAAAAGAAAATTGTATGTTATTAAAGGCAAAATGGCAGCTCTTGCTAGCAAGAATTTTCTGAATGGAGGCCTAGAAATTTGGACTAGAATTGCTCCTTAAATTATTAAGTATTACAATACTTGCTTTGGGTGGAAGATACTATCATTTGAAGTGAATTGGACGACTATCATTGTCAATAACGAGCAATAGCAATGACTTCGTTTTGACTGCAGGGGGCGACAGAATGAATATCACTGATAAAATCATATGTGGGAGTGGCTTCCGCTTTGCGAGTTTCACCGCAGATTTTCACATTTTTATGAATTTACAAAAAAAATTAATTAACTAAAAAAAAAAATCCTCCAAAAACGAATCACAATATAATGAAACCGCGATATTTGA
Organism: Stigmatopora nigra; assembly: GCF_051989575.1. Taxonomy (NCBI): domain Eukaryota; kingdom Metazoa; phylum Chordata; class Actinopteri; order Syngnathiformes; family Syngnathidae; genus Stigmatopora; species Stigmatopora nigra. Next base: position 13,359,198 of record NC_135516.1, read on the forward strand.
GGGATTACTGTACTCACAAAATTCTAGTAAAAAAAAAAAAGCTTTTAATTCTTCGTGTACTGAAGTGTGTCTTGTATTATGAAGTGATGACTACTGGATAAGGGCAAAATATACATTTTAATATGATTCATAGGTTCAAAATAATCACTTTAGCGTGTCGCCCCATGTTGAGTTAGTGGACTATTTCATGTTTGTTAGCGTGTTATTTTTTGCCACGCTCGTATTTGTTGGGAAGACCACACACACACACACACACACACACACACACACACACACACACACACACACACACACACACACACACACACACACATTACCAATGCAATGGCTTCTATTAGAGCGGCAGACATTTTAAGCATCTAACTTACGTATTTTGCTTGTCAGGCTGACATACTTGTTGGCATTTTAACATTTACGACTCGCCCGGCCGGAATTTATGTTAAACCGCCAGACGCCGAGTCTCCGCTACCTTGCTGAAAGCTTCCATTTGGTCTCCAAACATGCTTTTTCATGTCTAGACTCCATTTTGAAAAAGTCCCAATTGGTATTTGCCGATAAAACGACAATGTTGTGAGTTGCATGTCATCTGATCAATCACATGTGAATGTGTGATTTAATATTCATTATATTTTCCTCACAAGGGTCGCAGGGGGTGCTGGAGATGATTGACAAAAGTGACCCTTGTGAGGATAAGCAGTTCAGAAAATGAATGGAAAAAAGTGGTTATGTTAACTTTAACACTAGATGAGAAGAGTTAGGATTAATGGGAAAGGGGGCTTCGGGAAGTAAAGTAGGTGCCCCAACATGTGCCTGCAGGCTTCAAGCTAGCACAGCAGGACATCGTCTTTGTGGTCCTAGCAACACATTCCACGCATCTACTTCCTCCTTTGAGACACTCTTTAAACCTACAAGTGTGATTTACGTCCTCAGGCGGACACATCAAACCACACCAAGCTAATTGCATTTTTTTTTTATATCAAAAAATGACTGAAATATCTCAAAAAGTATTCATATATACCAGGGTATCTCAACAAATGGGTGTATTTGACAGTTTGAAAATGTTAGGAATGAACATTTTTCATATGGTGTCCAAATTTGTGATAAAAACAGGACTTTTTTGAGCGACTGTTAAATCTGTTGAGGAAGTTAGGTGAGAATTAGCATTAGCTTGGAGGGAAATGCTAATATCTAAAGCTTTATGTATACTTTCTGAGTATTTAATCATTTACAGAACTGCATGTTACGAATGATTTGTAACAAGAGATGAATGACGCTGCTTTCATGGGGGCGGCCATTTTGGAAAGGCCAGATGACCTTTGTTGTTGTGATAATAAAAATGAAAGCTATTTTTTTGATGTAATTTCTGCTTTTAATTTGATTTTTTTTTTAAATTAGGGCCCAGACACTCGTCAGTATCTCAAAACTCGTAACATTATTATTTTTGTTAAAAAACAAGCTTCACGCTGTTGCTTAAAAAACACTGAAGAGACTCACATGAATTGAATTTTAAAAGTTTTATTTGATTTAAATGCCAGCTTTTTGCCTAGTTGATATTATAAGCATGGGACAAGTTATTTTGACAGTTTTTCCCATATTTAATACATTTTTGGATCCTTTCAAATTGTGTACGCCATATAAAAACTTTTAAATACTTTTTTAAATATTTTTTTGTAAAACAGATCTAATTTCGGCCATTTTGGCTCTAATCCGGATCATCTTGGTCGCCAGGTAGCAATATTGTTATGCTATTAGCATGATATATCAATCATTTCTGCCTTTTCACTATATAGATATAACTTGTCAGTAAGCAATGTAAAGGTATATTTTTTCTGTATCAAAGCAGTCGTATAATAGCATTCTTTTATATTTGTGTTCTTGTTTTTAGAGCGTCATGATCAAGAATGTTATTATAACTGGTTAACACTCCACGGGGCCTCTTTGTCGCAGCCCTGCTGGTTGGTGTCGATCATGCGCGTCACGTCAATGTTATTGTTGGCAAACGTCTGCATGGCGTTTTCGACGGTAGCACGCGGTAAGGTACGCGTTCGGCTCAGAATCCAAGCGAAATCAAAGTGGAAAAGACGTAGGATGTCCGTGCACGAGTACACCAGGGCCGTGTTCACGTAGTCGGTGGAAACGATCCAGTAGGGGGCGAATGGTAGCACTGAAAACAGATTCACACAACATTTTCAGAGTTCTGAGGTTAAGGGTTCAATCCTAAGCCCCCAAAACTTTCCCCATGGGGTTTGAATGTTCTTTCTGTGTATCTATGGGTTTCTCCCATGAGAACATGCATGCTAAGCTAAATGCTAATTGCTAAAATTGTCCATATTCTTAAATTTGATTGGTTGTTGTTCTCCTTTTGCTCTGGGATTGGTTGGAAACTATATAAAGCCATCCCCTGCTTTATTCCCATTGGCTCCGGCACCCCCGCGACCCTCCTGAAGACGAATGAAGGAAACCTTACCGTAAGAGTAGCTTATTCCGAGTTTGGCGGGGTGCTTCATATCCTCAATGACGCCAGTTCCTTCGATTTTCTTCAGTTGGCCTTTCCTGTCAATTTTTTGGTCTATTATTCTTATTTTGGGGAAATGGATTCCAAATACCGTATTTGCACCACTATAAGGCGCACTTAAAAGTCTTAAATTTTCTCCAAAATAGACAGTGTGCCTTATAATACAGTCCGCCTTATATATGAAAAAAAATGTCATTCATTGAGGGTGCGCCTTATAATGTGGTGCGCCTTATAGTTGTGAAAATACGGTAATTGTCCTTTTTTGTGCACTCACAGGACTTCCGAGCTGACCACTCGGATGGATTTATCCGTCCGAAAGGTGAAATTAGTCTGGATGCATCGGCCCTTCTCAAATTGTGTCGGCAGTCTGGCAATCTCAAACCAACTTCCCATGAACTGCAAAGAGAAGTACGTATCAGCATTTATATTTATTCTGGATTCAGGCATATGCAATACATTTATTCCAAGATCCCAAAAAAGGGAAAATGAACATATTTACTTACATAGGGTGCACTTAAATGTTTAAAATTTTCTCCAAAATGGACGTGGTGTCTAATAGGTATGCACTAAATGTCTGGATACATTGCTTGCTGACACACTATATTTATAGAGTGAAAAGGCGGATGTTTGAAAGGGAAATATGTGGCGTATATTTTGCTTAAAGTATGATAATATTAGCATTTCTAGGGCTACCAGTGACCCGAATTAGAGCCAAAATGGCCGACACCAGATCATTTCTTACAACGAAATGTACTTAAAAATAATGTACAAAAGTGGTTATATTGCATACACAATACGAAATGAACCAAAAATGTATAAAATATGGCAAAAATGTATAATATGACCGGTTTTGTTATGTTGACAAGCATGAAATCAAATACAGTTTGTTCTTTTGAAATTATTGGAAACTAATTTGCTCCAACCCGCAACTCATTACAGCAAAATATGTGTAGTATATCAATAAGAACAGTTCTTAGTTTTTTAAAGCGTAAAATGACCTGTTTGAGGTTGAAGGCTTCTTGGACATCTGGTTCTGGACACGGACCCCAATGAGGGACTTGACCCCTGACAAGCGACGCAAACAATGCTAACAGAGCCAAAAACAGCTTCATGGTGAGCTTTGTTTCTTATACCTGAAAACGTTAAGAAATGGAAACATCAATAAGACAAAACAAATCAATTCCTTCAACTTTAATCCTCGTGTTTTAGATATTTTTGGCTTTTGTATTTACGTTTCCAGATGCTAACAATCCATTACATTCACTCAATAGCATGTCTTTGGCTAACAAGAAGAAATAGCCATGTTGACAATTAACTGGAATAATAAAGTCCATATTTTAATGTTCACGGATATTTTAAATGCAATTTTTCTTTGGTCAAAACGGCTCAATTAACCTAGCATGCATGTTTTTTGGGGGGGATGTAGGAGGAATCTAGAGTACCCGGAGAAAACCTGGGCAATCTCTGATGAAAAAAAGTCAGGAACATATTTAATCTTATTAAATATGTTCAACAACATAAATATGTTGAAAATATGTTCAACAATCTTAACATAAACAACCAATACCTCGTAGCTAGGGGTAATTTACAGCGCTAAATTAGCTTAACATGCATGTTTTGGGGATGTGGGTTGAAACCGGAGTACCCGGAGAAATCCCAGGCAACCTCGGAGAGAAAATAAGATGTTTTTGTCAAAAATCCCAATATAGACTGAGTTCTTACCTCCAAGATGTTCGGGCAGCAATGTTGGAAGGCGCTAGATTTGTTGTACCATGTTTTTCTGCGTCCTCAATGGTGCTATTGTCCTAAAGTCATCACTTTATTCCAGACTTCAAGTCCGCTATTAGCAAATTGAAGTCATGGGGAACGTAGAGGGCGGGGCATGTTACAAAACAACAGTTTTGAACTGAATTGGATGAATGCTATACAAACAAACACATGGATAATCAATATATAGTAATGATGAATGATTATGGAGTATAAGTACCGTATTTTCACGACTATAATGCGCACTTAAAAGTCTTAAATTTTCTCCAAAATAAACAGTGCGCCTTATAATCCAGTGCGCCTTATATATGGAAAAAACAGAAAAGGAAAAACCACCACTGTCGGATATTAAAAAAACACAAACGCCTGAACTGAATACTCAATACTGTTAAATATGCAGATCAGGCCATCTTAGTTTACAAAATCTTCCATCATATAGCTCCTCCCCCACTGCAAGATTTTATACAAAAAAATCCAAAACATCAACAATAGCTGGCTCTAGAGGTGACTGTGTAGTGAGTACTTCATACCTGGAAGTCAATAGCATTTACCGTATTTTCACCACTATAAGGCGCACTTAAAAGTCTTAAATTTTCTCCAAAATAGACAGTGCGCCTTATAATACAGTGCACCTTATATATGGAAAAAATGTCATTAATTGAGAGTGCGCCTTATAATGCGGTGCGCCTTATAGTCATGAAAATACGGTAGTAGTAGTAATAAGTCTTGATTAGCTCCTAGATGCAGAATTTCAGTTGAGTCTGGTGGTCTTAGGAAGAAACTGTCCTTGAGTCTGTTTGTCTTGGCTGTTATGGCTCTGTAGCGCCTTCTAGAGGGCAGCAGTTTTATTTGTATCTTAAACAAGATAAAGATAAAAAAATACCATTGTTCCAACCAAATATTTCCATTGGCTTACACCTAAACACCTTAACTGACTCAAATTAGCATGCTAACATGGCTAAATGCTAACCCTGGTCTTAAAAACAACAACAACAAGAGATTACATGACACTATTTAGACAAAACATGATGTTTTTAATGAGTAAAAGTAGCTTTAGCTCGTCCACTATTTTGGTACAAACCGCGTATCATCACACAAGCTCATTAAGTGTAAGAAATTAACCTTTTGTACCGTTTTCTTGCTTTGTTGTGGTGACTACAACAACAAAAACAACAACAACATGTTCTTGATGGCACCACCACTCAGATTGAAAGCTTAATTTTAGGATTATTCAACCTAAACAATCAGCTCAAAGTCAACAAGACCTAAACAAGATTTGATGGAGACGTAAATCTTCCACTTGAGCGGGATTAGGTGGCGGCGTGAAAAACGTCCGGATGGCAGGCAGATTGTTACTGTAATTAGAAGAGGGACAAACAGAAAGAGTATTTTCTTTCTTTGTCAATTTATAGCATGGAGGTTAAACCTGTGGTGATCCCTTCGCCTCACCGTGACTTTATAATGCTTCTTCCCCTTTACAAACAAGATGGACAGAAATCCCTCAGAAAAAGATTACAAGACCCGCAGAGATTCTTAGATGACTGCTTTAGATGTTTTTAAGTCCTCATACTTAATTCCAAAGCCCTTTATTGGGCCTTTTGGCGGGGAAAATGTCGCTCATATTGTAATAGGTTGTCATTCACTAACAAATATGTCGGATTTTTGTGTGAATGGGTAGATATAGTGGTGGTATCTTGAGATATGAGCTGAATTTGTACTGGGATTGAGCTCGTATGTTGAGTTATTTGTAATTTAAATGAATGGTTCTCATAGGAATGAACTAAAAACTAATTAATTGGTTCGTAAACCGTTTGAAAAAACAGCCAAAACAGGATATTGGATTGGGAAAATATTTTTATTTGTTCTAATTCGCCATCTATTAACAAAGTAAGAAATAATTAGTGGTTTAATGGTACTAAAATGTGTTTAATAGTACTAAATTGTGTTTAATAGTAGTAAAATGTGTTTAATAGTAGTAAAATGTGTTTAATAGTACTAAAATGTGTTTAATAGTACTAAAATAAAAGACAGTGGCCATGAAGTTCTTTTGAATATGCTCGTATATCAAAAATTGTCTCGTATCTCAAGATAAATATTTTCCCAAAATTTGACTTCTATCTCAAATTGCTCGTATGTCGGGCTACTCGTGTTGCTCGGACGTTTGGTCGCCGGTCTTTTGGCGACAGAGAGTTTACTGTTGAAACTAGCTCTCAAAATTATATTCATGAGAGAGAGTTTAATATCTAAGTACTGTTTAATATCTAAGTAGTGTTTAATATCTAAGTAGTGTTTAATATCTAAGTACTGTTTAATATCTAAGTACTGTTTAATATCTAAGTACTGTTTAATATCTAAGTACTGTTTAATATCCAAGTACTGTTTAATATCCAAGTATTGTTGAATATCCAAGTACCGTTTAATATCTAAGAGAGAGTTTAATATCTAAGTACTTTTTAAATATAAGTACTGTTTAATATCCAAGTATTGTTGAATATCCAAGTACCGTTTAATATCTAAGTACTGTTTCATATCTAAGTACTTTTTAATATCAAATTACTGTTTAATATCTAAGTACTGTTCAATATCAAAGTACTGTTTAATATCTAAGTACATTTGACCGGCGACCAAACGTCCGGTCACGGCCACTGTTTAAGCATTGTTTTAAGATGGAATGTGGCCAAGAATAATATTTTTTTGTGTTAAAATCCTACTAAACCCCAACCATGTTTCCCTCCCAAAAAAAAAAAAAATGCCTGAAATCTCACACCCTTGCAATAAGCGGCCGGTGAGCACAAGCTGTCAGCTTAGGAGGTCTGAGACGATGATCCGGCCAATTTAGAGGGATTTCTACCAAATGACAACCAAGTGCCTTTTGGGTCAACGCACCGACACTTGGACCAAAAAAAAGAGGGCGGCGGCAGCAGCGTTTTTGCCGTTGCAACACGGTAGCTAAGCATTTAGGTGTCTTAACTATGGCCTAAAGTGCTAACAAGGGATTAGTGAGGTAAACGTCCAAAGAGGTTTAACGCTTAAGGAGCAGTACTGCTTCGGTAATTACACATGAGGTTTTTTTTTTTTTTTTTTTCGCAAAGGTGCAACCACCCGGTCGGCAGGCCCGGCGGGGCGCTCGCACCGCCGAGATCATCGTGATGTCAGGACGAGGGAGGGCTTAACGTCGGGTCGGGGGATAAGGCCCGCTAATGGAGATGAAACCAATCGGTATTTAAAAGCTCTTTTTTAGTTAAGGCAGTTAGCCTGGGAAGCTACTGTGGCGTTTTGACAGTGGGGATGTGGAAGGATTTTAGAAGGGGATTTTTGGGAGATTTTTTGGGAAACATATTGTTGTTTTTGTTGTAGGAACTGAAAGATTTTCGCTGGATTTTCAAGGTGAGTGTTTTTAAAGATGTTGGGGGTGATGTTGTGTGGTTTTTGGTAGGGTGGGATGTGGGTTTGTTGAATTTGGTCAGTGGAATTTGGGAGATTTTTTTTGTTGGAATTTTTAGATGATTTTTTAAAAATGAGGCTGAAAGTTAATCTGGGAAAAGTGGTTGTAGAGAAAAACAATAATGCTTTCAATTTAATTATTTATCGGGAGATGTTTCACTTTTTGACACTTTTGACGCAACAACAAACCAAAATGACACTTTTTGGTCAAAGATTTTGAGACTCTTTCTCATTTTACAAATTATTAATGAGTTTATGACTTAATTACTTCTGTAGTTGCAGAAAAAAAAACAATAAAAATAATCGAATGCTTTCAATTCAATAATTTGTTCCAAAAAATTGGGAAGTTTTTGACCTTTTCACACTTGACGCAACAACAAACCAAAATGACAGTTCTTGGTCAAAGATTTTGAGACACTTTCTCATTTTAGTGAATAGGGAAGTGTCTCAAAACTTTTGATCATGACTGTGCGCATACCTTATAAGGAACTAAAAGCGTGTGACCACTTTTAACCAATCAGCAAATGATTATCAATTCAACCAAGTACACTAGCTCAATATTTCTTATTGGGAAATTTTAAAATACCTGCTGTAGGGAAAGAAAACTTTTTGACAACATCCAGACTATTAATTGTACTTTTTTTTCATAATTTGGCTGGGCTTGCAATTAAGACTGACCAAAATTTCAATGTCTTTTCAAAATTAGATGACTAAAATCATGTTTTTTCAAATAATTCCGGACATATATCTTCATTTAAACCATTTTAATGAACAAATATGTCCCAAACATTTGAAAAAACATGATTTTAGTCAAAAAATGACACAAATTTCAATGTCTTTTCAAATTTGGATCACTAAAATCATATTTTTCCAAATAATTTGGGACATATTTCTTCTTTTAAACCGTTTTAATGAACAAATATCTCCCAAATAATTAGAAAAAACATGATTTTAGTCTTCCAATTTTGAAAATTCATTGAAATATGTGTCATTTTTTGACCGTCTAAATCACAAACCCAGCCAAATTATGAAAAAAAGTGCGACTTATAGTCCAGAGAACACGGTAACAAAAATTTGAGATTCCCATTTCAAAGACGCTAACAGGAAGGAGTTGATTTTCACAATTAAACGCTAAATTGAGCTAACATGTTTACCCATTTAGATCTTTAATTGTACAATCAGTACTTATTACTGACAAGCTTTGTATAATGGAATTGTCCGTGTGTAACTGAGAATATGGCAGGCTTTAGCAACGTAGGCTAGCACGCGCGTGCACGCGGGGGGTGTCGTGAGGATTAAGAATGGAGCGAGACAATGTCTGATATGACCTCGTCCAAGCGGCAGGTAAATCGTCAGCAATTTTTCCCTTCAATTCATTCTTCTAATGGGATTACGCGGGCAACAGTAAATCCCGAGGAACCTAATCCCTGAAGTATTAGCTTGCAGCCTGTCGTACAAATACTCTGAGTACTTACCTTTCATTAGGATGCTCTCTTTTTACAATAATATTGTTAATTATGGGATGGGAGAAAAGGATCAATGGATGTTGGGGATGTTGTTTATGATTGTTTGGATGGATTTTTTTCCTTAACTTTTTGTAAATTGAATATTTCGTAAGTAGAGGAGTACTTTGTATGAAAAAATATATATCAAAAGCCTTTATTGTCAGTTGTGTATAATGGAATTGGTGGTGGTACTCTAAAAAGTGTGTTTTCCAGTAAAAAAAAAAACATTAAGTCATTTATAAATAAAAATATATAGTATAAAACTATTTAAAAAGTTTTTTTCCAGTAAAAAAACATAAAAAAGTAATTTAAAAATAAAAATATATAATATAAAAATATTTAAAGTGTGTTTTTACAGTAAAAAACATAAATAAGTCATTTAAGAATAAAAATATATAATATAAAAAATATAAAAAAGTGTTTTATTAGTAAAAACATAAATAAGTCATAAAAATATATAATATAAAAATATAAAAAGTACACTCCATCTACAATTATTCGGATGTAATTAAATTGATCAAATTAATTGGTTCGAGAATTTTTTGTAAGTTGAATATTTTGTAAGTAGAGGAGTACTTTGTATAAAAAAATATTAAAAGCCTTTATTGTCATCATACACAGCTGTGTATAATAAAATTGGTGGTGGTACTCTATAAAGTCTGTTTTTCCAGTAATAAAAACATAAATAAGTCATAAAAAATACAAATATGTATTATAAAAATATAAAAAGTAGACTCTGTCTACGATTATATCGGATGTAATTCGTGATTAAAGTTGATTTTGTAAGTAGAGGAGTACTTTATATGTGAATTCCGTCATTCATACCACCTTCCTCAAAAAACGACCAACTAAACCCTTTAAAAATGATCACTTTTTTACGAAATATGCCAGAAACACACCAAAAAAATACCAAAAAAAAGATTTATCCATGTAATTAGATGAATAACAATTTGATTTAAATGCTAATTATATAAAATCAGAGTTTTTAGTGATTCTTTTGTTTCATTTTTCTTAAAGAGGGTGATAGTGACCAGTCATGGGGATTTCTACCTGGTAAATTATCTGTTAGTTTGTCAAATAATGAACTAAATAAGATCATCGTAAATAATCCCTGAATGTTTTGAACAGCACTCCAAGAAAATCCCTCTAATTTAATCACACTCTGTGAGCTAGAATCCAAATAATTAAATAATTTAAAAAAAAATACAAACAATTTTTAATACACCTATAAGTCATTTTTAAAAAAAACAATAAAAAATTCTAATTAACCTCACTTTTTTACAAAAAATAAATCCTCACACTCCAATTAGCATACAAACAAAACAAATTCAACCAAAAAAAATCATTCCAAAACACATTAATCTCAATCCAATTCCCCCAGAAAGTACCTTTTATTTTCATTTCTTTGTATTTTATTGATTTTTTTCTCCTTTTTCCGACAACACTAACATCGACGGATTACCGCAATTCCACTATTTAACCGCTTTCCTAATCCGATAAGATTAAACAAGTGAAGTGAGTTACATTGTCAAATAACTAAACATAAATTATTGATCACATCCTAAAAAAAAAAATCAATAACAATCCCCTCAATCTAAAAAAACCCAAAAACGAGTCACCCCAAAGTATTATGACCCCCACATAGCAACACATAAACCGATTTCAACCCCCCCACCACCCACACACCCTCCATATTTATCCTGGAGGTGTTTTTAGGACATCCTTGGGTGCTAATGGAGGCTAATAGGATTAGCACTTGGGGTGTATTGTCCAGGATGCTTACAAGCAAGGTTTGCTGGGGGTAAAACGCTAAACGTGCGGATTACCTCCGACACATCCCGTTAAAGTGCTGTATAGGCCCGACTTAGCTAAAAGGATCTGGTACAAGTGTGTTGGGGGGGGCGGGAGTGGGCGGGGGGAGGTTGACATTGGACTGGGTGGGGTGTCAGCAGATGTAGCTGGCAGACTGTCGTAGGACTATTGGAGGGGGGGGGGATTATAGAGCTTAGATAAGATGCTTTTATAGGGAATATAATATGTCAGAAGGTTGTGGATGTTAGTGTAAATGTGGATTGTGGTTGTATTGCGTTGATTACTGTATTTTAATGACTATAAGGCGCATTTAAAAGTCTTAAATTTGCTTCAGAATAGACAGGGGCGTCTTATAATCCAGTGTGCTTTATATATGGGAAAAACATTAAACTGTGTCATTCATTGAGGGTGTGGCTTGTAATGTGGTGCGCCTTATAGTTGTGAAAATCGTGACCGGATGTTTGGTTGTTGGACGTTTGGTTGTTGGACGTTTGGTCGTTGGACGTTTGGTCGTTGGACGTTTGATCGCTGGACGTTTGGTCACCCGTCAAATGTACTTAGATATTAAACAGTACTTAGATATTAAAGAGTACGTAGATATTGAACAGTACTTAGATATTAAACAGTACTTATATATTAAACAGTACTTAGATATTAAACTCTTTCTCTTAGATATTAAACTGCGACCAAAATATTTTTTTCCCCTAGATGGCGCTGACACGTGGAAGTAGTGGCTGTAGTTCTGTCCACTCTTATTTGTTTTTGGTGTTTTACAGCCCCTTCTATCTTTTTTTAAATGACATTTTAATATTTCTTAATACATTCCTTTACTTACTTTACTTTGTACTTTCTACTTTAATGATGAGTGATGAGTATGTTAATACTTTAGTCCTTTTTTTCTGTTTATGTTTCATATGTACTGTTAACGGTTGCACTTTTTTATATGTTATCGTATCTTGTGCTGACCCCGCCCATCTGTCACATTTTTAAAGTCAATGTGGCCCCCGGGCCCAATAGTTTGCCCACCCCTGCTCTTGCCCCAGTCCCAAATTGAAGAAACATATATAATAGTATCCCAGAATAACCCCAACAGAAATGTGAGGGTTCGTTTTTTGGGGGGTTGGATTATTGGATTATGACTCTTTCGGGTCTTGTCATTGGGGATGAATTTCTTCTTAATATGTGAAATGTGTTGGAAGATGAGTGCTGAAATGGTGGGTTCGAAGAGGGCTGGATATAGTTACGCTCTTCCTCTTCTTCAGTGTATAGAAAGATAAAGATGTTCCCGTTTTAGACACGTTTTGAATATGCTAATTTCCCGGATATCCTGGATAGGAGTAGAGATGAAAAAAAGGAACATCATTCAGAAGTATAAAAATGGAGAACTTTCAGGATTTCTCTTCTGTGGATTATTTTTGAATTGAGTTTGAAAGTGTCAGCGTGGGAGAATGACTCAATAATATGAAATATATATATAAATAATGACTAGTTTAAGCACTAGTATTTTGTTTATTATGCATATTATTTTATTGGTTTAAATATATTTTTGCATTCTTTTTTTTTAAAGTCACGTTAAATAACTATAACATTCCCATGATGTCATACAATTGATATCAGTTCATAAATATTAATATTAAAATTAATATTTACTTGATTAACAAAGTTTTTCTACATAAAATACTTTACAAAAATGTTTCTGTATTTATAATAACAATACATATTATTTCCTAAACGTTTTATGTTATGTTTTTTTTTAAGTCAAACTATAACATTCCCATAATGTAATACAATTGAAATCAGTTCATAAATATGAATATTAAAATTAGTATACATTTTATTAATAAAGTTTTTCTACATAAAATACTTTTTATTAATTAAAAACAAGTTTCTGTATGTATATAATAACAATACATATTATTACCAAAACGTTTTGTTATGTTTTACATCATTTTCAATGTTTGACTACTGCCTCCTAGTGGTTCATATGAAGACTGCAGTATTGACATTTGCTTGAATCCCTTCAAGATGTTTTTTTTTTTAAATGAAAACATACATTAATAAGCTTTGTTCGGTGCATTTTCTTCCACATTTTTTTTATTTTCCTGGATGTAAAACTTCTTTTTGTCCTGTTTAGCATCCCCGTGGTGGCCAGCGTCGCTTGTAATGACCCCCCGGGAACAGCTGAGGAAGATGACGGCGCTGGGAGAACCGGGCGCTTTGGACGAGAAACACTGGTACCGCCTCGTCAACGGAATGTCGGCAAACGGTAAGAACTGAAGACCCGACTGAGTCGTGACCGGACATTTGGTCACTGGTCTTTTGGTCGCTGGTCAAATGTACTTGGATATTAAACAGTACTTAGATATTAAACAGTACTTAGATATTAAACAGTACATGGAAATTAAAGAGTACTTAGATATTAAACAGTACTTATACATGAAAAAGTACTTAGATATTAAACAGTACTTAGATATTAAACAGTACTTAGATATTAGATGGTACTTAGATATTAAACAGTACTTAGATATTAAACAGTAATTAGATATTAAACAGTAATTAAATATTAAACAGTACTTAGATATTAAACAGAAGTTAGATATTAACCAGTACTTAAATATTAAACAGTACTTAGATATTAAACAGTCCTTAGATGTTAAGCAGTACTTAGATATATAAATTTCTCTCTCATGAATATAATTTTGAGAGCTGGCTTCAACAGTAAACTCTCTGTCACTATTTGACCGGCGACCAAAAGACCGGCGACCAAACGTCCGAGCACCCGAGTGAGGGGGTGTGGTCTCGTGGCACCCCGCTGACCCCATTTGTGTGTCTGTAGCAGAGCTTCGGCAGAGACAGGAGATGATCATGAGGAACCAGATGGCCATGGCACCCCAGATTCTGGCTCAAGGCCAGCCCAGGTTGCAGGGCGTTCCGGCACCCTTCGAACCGCGATTCATGGAAAGGTTGGGCCAGATTACCGCTAAAATGAGATTGAAAGTTTACCATGGATATATTTATGATGTGATTTTGATGCCTCTTTTAGGGAGTTGGGCCCTCCGACTGAGATGGTGGCTCCCGATGGGAGGCAGATGCACATGGGACCTCATTTGGGACCTCCACTAGCGCCACACGCTGGTGTGCTTCCTGGAAGAAGCTTTCCAGGAGCAGGTGAAAAAAAAAAAAGCAATCCCTTTTTAATCTACTCTTGTTTGGTGGGGCATTGTTGAACTTGATGTTGTTTCTCCTCCTCCTCCTCCTCAGCTGGCTACGGCTTCCTCCCATCGGAGCCCATGGAAACGGTTGCCAGGCGACAAGAGCTCATTCACAAGCAAAACATGGCGAGGTAGTACTTCATTCGATTAGATTACTTCATTCAACCCGTATTCGGGAAATTTCATTGTCACAGTAAATAAATTAAATAATAAATAGAAAATCTAAAAGTCTAAAAATAAGGAGATAAATAAATATGAATAATATATAAATACTTTAATAAATATAAATAAATAAATAAATTAATAAATATATAAATAAATAAATTAATAAATATATAAATAAATAAATTAACAAATATATAAATAAAAAATAATACAAATAAATATATAAATAAATTAATACATATGAATAAATTAATAAATATATACATAAATACATAAAGATTAATACATATATAAATAAATTAATAGATATAAATATATAATTAAAAAAATAGAAATACATGTATACATAAATTAATAAACATAAATAGATATATAAATACATGGATCAATATAAATATATATATATATAAATAAATTTATAAATAAATTATTGAATATAAATAAACATGTAAATAAATTAATACATATATTGATAAAGTAATACATATAAGTAAATAAGGCTTAAATATATAAAGACATTAATAAATATAAATAAATAAGGCTGAAATATATAATATAATATTTTGTATATATATATGTATACATACATATACATAGATGTACATACAGTAGTCCTCAGAAAGTTCTGTTTTTCGGCCAATCACGTGGCAAGGAACAATTTGGGGTCCAATCTCCGTAGATCTGACTCCTTCTTCTTGTCTTCAGATTGGAAATGAACGCCATCTTGCATCAGAAAGAACTAGAGAGCGCCCAACAAAAGGGTCTAATGGCCATGGAGAACTCCATGTCCTACCCGTCCAACCCCATGGCCTTCCGAGGCCGCCAACGCATCCCCGAGGGCCACGACGTCTTCGTCCACCGCCCCACTTTGGACGACCTTCACTCCAACAGCATCCTCATGTCGGCCAGCCCCTACCCCCCCATGAGCACGTTGCACAGAGAGCGGGGTCGACGGGTGGGCAGGCGGCCCGCCGCCCCCAAGAGCGCCGACCACCCCGCAGGACACGTCAAGTGCGCGGCCGAGGACAAGAACGTCGAGCGGAGTCCGGGTGGGGCGTCCGGCGGGGAGGAGAAGGAGGTGGAAGTCAAGGGAGAGGCGGAGGAGGAGGGCGCCGCCGGCAAGGCACACAACCCGAGTAAAACGGATTCCCAAGCCAACGGGGGTGGCAGGAAGGGCTACAAGGACGGCCAGACGGGCCCGCACAAGGCCGGGGTGCCGGACCGATGCGCCGACGCCAGTAATGGAGGAGCCAATGACAAGGACGTTCCCGGCCAGTGCGCCCCCTTCCAGGAGAAGTTCATGTATCCCTCGGGAGGCATGCCTTATATGTTCCCCGTCTCTGGAAATGGCTTCTTACCCCCGGGTGAGTTGGAATATGGCTTTTTGGTGCTCGGACGTTTGGTCGCCGGTCAAGAGTTTACTGTTGAAACCAGTTCTCAAAATTATATTCATGAGAGAGAGTTTAATATCTAAGAGAGAGTTTAATGTCTTAGTACTGTTTAATATCTAAGTAATGTTTAATATACATATATCTAAGTACTGCTTAATATCTAAGTACTGTTTGATATCTAAGTACTGTTTAATATCTAAGTACTGTTTAATATCTAAGTACTGTTTAATATCTAAGTACTGTTTAATATCTAAGTACTGTTTCATGTCTAAGTACTTTTTAATGTCTAAGTACTGTTTAATATCTAAGTACTGTTTCATATCTAAGTACTGTTTCATATCTAAGTACTGTTTAATATCTAAGTAGTGTTGAAAACAGTAGATATTTAGATAATAAACTCTCTCTCATGAATATAATTTTGAGAGCTGGTTTCAACAGTACTTAGATATTAAACTACTTAGATATTAACCAGTACTTAGATATTAAACAGTACTTAGATCTCAAACAGTACTTTGATATCAAACAGTACTTTGATATCAAACAGTACTTTGATATCAAACACTACTTAGATATTAAACAGTACCAAAAGACCGGCAACCAAAAGACTTGACTTAGATTTTGACCCTTGTGACTAAAAAATGCCAATTCTGCAGGTCCACCAAATCTCTTCCTAAACAGCGACGAGGTGGCCGAGGACATCCGGAAGTGGAGCGTCAACGATGTTTACAACTTTGTCAACAACATCCCGACGTGTTCCGAGTACGCTCAGGTGGGTTTTTTTCTTCTTCCATTTGGCGTTGTTTTGCGGTTTTGCTTCAACATTGTCATTTTTCATCGTGCAGACTTTTAAAGACCACATGATTGATGGAGAAACCCTGCCGCTGCTCTCCGAAGAACATTTGCTGGACACATTGGGCTTGAAACTGGGGCCAGCTCTGAAGATACGCTCACAGGTCAATATTTTCTTATACCTACTATGTCGTAGTACAAAATTAAATGATATGCTAAAAAAAATATGATGCCCCGCCCCTTCTGCAGGTGTCTAGGCGTATGGGCGGCATAATGTACATGATGAACCTTCCACTCCCGGCCGGCCCACTGCAGGCCACACCGGACAAACCACCAGGAGCCCATTCGTCAGAGATGGGCTCCCCCGTGAACTGCAACAGCGACGAGCTGATGATGATGGCGGCGAGCCCTCGGGACGCCGTGGACGCCATCAAACCCATGGAAAACCTCTGCGAGGCGGACAACAACTCTTCTCATTCGAAAGAGTTGGCCATTGAACCTGTTTGAACTCTCTAAACGAGACAAAAAAACATATGTTACTCGCTGTGTATTTTTTTTTGGAGATTATGAAGCAAAATGTGGGGTCATAAGAACAATTAGCGTTTCTGGTCATGCTAACATATTGTTGCAATAACGTGATGACAGAAATGAGAAAAAAATACCTGCTAGGTAGTTTTATTTATGTATTTATTTATGGAATATCATTGGGATTTGTGATACTTTTTGTAACGGTTCAAATGAATTGTAAATAAAGTTTGTCGAGGGGTGTTTTATATTGAAAGGTCATGCTTACTTAGTAGACTCCGTATCAAAGCTTTATTGACAAAGAACAAGACGACAAAGTTTTTCCAATAAAAACGAATTTAAAAACACTTTTTTAACACATGGAATCATTTTATATTTGATTTTATACATGTTCATGAAGAAACGTGACGAAAAATAGGCAAATACTACAATAAAAAATAGTGTTGATATGCTGTTCTGTGATTGGTTAAATAAAATTCAAAAAGATCATGTGTATTATTAAAATCAGATTATAATGGCGTATATTTAATTTATTCATCATAGGCATAAGTTTTACTTTGTTTAAAAAAAAAAAAAAACATTCGAAAATGCATCGTTCACTGTTGTTCTCGTTTGAGCTATCGCGATACTTGCAGCACGATCTCCGGCTGAGCTGAGCTACGGAGGATCATGGCGGAGCGCAAGAGGCACAAGAAACGCATCCAGGTAGGCTTTATCCACCTTCTACTCATTACTTCTCCATGCACCGCCGGTGGCAGATAACCCGACGGGGCCATTTGTCAAATTGCGAGCCCGATGAAAGCCGCTTGAACCCGGCTAGAAGAAAAAGATAACCCATGCTAACGTGGCTAAGTTAGCTTGCGTTGCAACTCCACCGGAACCGTAGCGTTCGATTCAATTGCAACTTTAACTGCCGTTCACAAGCTAAAACACTCTTTTAAGGATACGTGACCTACATATAAATTCCTTAATTTTAGAACAAACATACTGTCTATCGTCTTTTTGCACAAAAATGTGGCTGTTAGTAGCTAAAGCCGCGTCAGTACTAATCAAACTAAAGGTGTGTTGACATAATATTAGATAACATGTGGCACTGAAAACTACAAAGTGTAATATTTGTGTTCATATACTACGATAACTGAAAAAAAACTACCCCACATGTCAAAGATAACATATGGGCAACAGGTTCGTTCAAGAAAATATAACATACACAGTTATAAGTTTCGAAATCTATCAATTAAGCATATTTTTGCACGTTTTGCCCTTGTCTATTACCCAGAAAAAGGGTATTATATTGGGAAAAATTGCTATATTCATGTCTAATTTGTTACTTAACTCTTTAACTGTCATTCTATTTCATAAGAAGTAAGTATTATTTAGGCTGACAAAACCACTAGTCTTTTGTAATGTCGTTTTGAAACAAATCCTAGCATTGTTTTGAAAGAAGTAGTAGTCCACAGTACTGGTAATAGTCACGTGATATTGACAATATGCCTGCTCAGTATAAGTGTAAAATAGATAACATTTTTTAAAATGTTGCTGTACTTTTTCAAATGTTTGCAAAACCACGATATTTCCATAAATGTAAACACATGATAATAACAGTTTATGTGTGTTTTTAGGAGGTGAGCGAGCCCACCAAGGAGGAGAAGGCGGTTGCCAAGTATCTGCGCTTCAACTGCCCCACCAAGTCCACCAACATGATGGGCCAGCGCGTCGACTACTTCACGGGTAAGTCGTCAATATGCTTGAATTAAATGTCTGATTTGACTATCATATTTTCACACATATAGGACACACTTAAAAGTCTAAATTTGTCAGTCGTTGCGCCTTGTTTGTGTGCAAAATTCATTTTTTTATGAAAAAGACTGCTTGAATGGCTGGCTTTATTTCTTGCCGATATGCAATTTATTGCGATCAACACAGCGGATGTTAACCATAAAAATAGCCTCTAAACGTTAGATTAAAATGATTCAAAACATCCCAGCCAAGTGGCAAGGAATTTGACTTTTTTTCACTTTTTACCCTAAAGAAACAGTCAATACTTAAAGAAACAGCACTGATGTGAATGTCCCACATCTTATAATTGCTTATTTAAACTATTATTGTCCTTTTGCGTTCGTGTTAGCTTCTATTGCTAACATGCTAAAAACATGTTTCCACGTCATCTTCTTGGAGTTGGTTTGGAACTAGTGTTCATCTTGCAACAGCGCCCCCGAATTCGGTGGTGGTGGGTTACGGTAATTACAGTTTAAAATGAGAAATCTTTTTTTAATCAAAAGTTTTTAACTTTATCGTTGACAAAAATTATTTCACGCTAATTAGCATTTTATTTTCCAACTCTAACGAGATGAGAGTAGTCCGCAATTGCACAACATTGCTAGTAACGCTAGATGTATTATTGTCCTTTTGCGTTCGTGTTAGCTTCTATTGCTAACATGCTAAAAACATGTTTCCACGTCATCCTCATTCTCCTGAGCGTTGGTCTGGAACTAGTGTTCATCTCGCAACAGCGCCCCCATTCTCTGGTGGTGGGTTGCAGTAATTACAGTTTAAAATTATCTTTTTTTTTTTAATCAAAAGTTTTTAACATTATCGTTGACAAACTAGCGTCCAAAGCCGTGGACTGTATGCTGGACTCCAAGTGGGCCAAGGCCAAGAAGGGCGAAGACGCACTCTTCACCACCAGGGAATCGGTCGTCGACTACTGCAACAGGTACTTGCCGACATGGCACTTTTAAGACGGCGTGCATCCCAAAAAATATTTGTCCAGCTATCGTTTCTTGGGTTTGGCAGGCTCCTAAAGAAGCAGTTTTTTGACCGAGCCCTCAAAGTGATGAAGAAGAAGTCGGAAAAGGACGCTAAGAAGGACAAGAAGTCCAAAGGCGACAGTTCCAAGGAGGAGGAGAAGAAGGGGAAAAAGGACAAAGAGAAGAAAAAGGAGGCCACAGATGTTGTCGAAGCCAAGAAAGACAAAAGTGTAAGTTTGCTGCCATTTTTATTTATTTTTGCAATAGAAAAGGATTGAGGGTGTCAAAATCATAGATTTTTGCATGATAATCAAACATTTTGGAGAATCTGGTAATACTGAAGTGAAGTATTATGGGAAAAAACTAGCACACCCAAGTGAAAAATGTGTCAAAGTGGCGGCCCGGGGGCCAAATGTGGCCCGCCACATCATTTTGTGTGGCCTAGGAAAGTAAATGATGAGTGCCCACTTTCTGTTTTAGAATCAAATTCAAATGAAGAGTATAGAAGTATATTACATTTCCTGATTTTCCCACTTTTAAATCAATAATTGTCATTTTTAAGCCATTTTTCAGTTTTTAGTTCAAAAATCCTTTTGTAAAATCTAAAAAAATATATATAAAAAAGCTAAAATAAACATTGTTTTATATCTATAAAAAGTAATATTCAGAGCTTTTAATCCAGTTTTTTAATCTATTTATATAAAAAAATCTAAATATTATATCTAAAATGGTCTGGCCCACATGAAATCGTGTTTGACACCCCTAATATAAGGCATAGTATATTAAATATGATGATTGTGCTTGCAGGACGAGAGTCCAAAGAAGAAGAAAGAGGTGAAGAAGAAGTTCAAACTGGAGATCCACGAGGACCAAATGTTTGTCGACGGAAATGAGGTAGAAGCTAAGCTAATCGTGCTAATTGTGTTGCACAGAAACCATTTGGTTTGAGTCAAATGCAGTCAAATGGTCAACATGGCTGTCCTTGCAGGTGTACGTGTGGATTTATGATCCCGTCCACTTCAAGACCTTCGCCATGGGACTGGTTCTGGGTCAGTTGCTTTGTCTTCTTTCCGTTAATCAGTTATTAGGGATTCAACTTTAGTATTAGGGTTTCAGCTTTAGTTAGGGATCTAAGTACATAGGACAAGGGTTAGGATTAGGGTTAGGACAGGGGTGTCAAACTCCCTTTGGTCTGCGGGCCGAATCCAGTTTAATTTGAGATCAAGCGGGCCGGATCAGTAAACTCATTGCAAAATGACATAGAACTAACAATAAGCCCACTTTTTCCCTTCCTTTGTATTAGTCACTAATACTAATAATTAGTGCAAAGAATGAGTAAATTATCAAAATGTTTATTAACAGAATTTTACGTTTACATTATGAACAATATATTATGAACAAGAGAATAACATAAGAACATAAATAAATGTCAATTAATGTTGTCTGCACGTAGTAAAACACTACGCCCCCTAGCGGATAGTACAAGAACTACAATTTTTTTTTAAAGAAAATTCATTTTTTTTTAAATACAATGCAGCTTTCTTCCCCGGGCCGTACCAAACCACCAGACGGGCCAGATCCGGCCCGCGGGCCGTATATTTGACACCCCTGGGTTAGGAGATTGAGGTTAGGGTGTGTTTGAATACAAAGTGCTGTCTTGTCTACATTAACCGCGATATCCGAAGGATTACTGTACTTATATTTGAAGGAAATATATATATTTTATTTCCATGAAACAAAATGATGTAACGTTGAACTCGTTGACCCCCTCCCCTCTTGCCAGTTATCGCTGTGATTGCCGCCACACTTTTCCCGCTGTGGCCTTCAGAGATGCGCGTGGGCGTGTACTACCTGAGCGTCGCCGCCGGGGTCTTCGTGGCCACCATCCTGCTACTCGCCGTCGGTAAGTACGCTCGTACATCAGTCTGCACGTTACTGTCAATTCCGCATGTGACCCAAGGAAGGATGACCCGAAATCTAGGCCTGCCAGGCTTGTTTATGAAAGGGTCCATGTATATAGTAAGGCTTTTTATTGAAAAAAAATGACCATGTATAGTAAGGCTTTTTATTGAAAAAAATGACCATGTATAGTAAGGCTTTTTATTGAACAAAATGACCATGTATAGTAAGGCTTTTTATTGAAAAATATGACCATGGATAGTAAGGCTTTTTGTCTTCAAAAACGACATAGTATACTAAGGCTTTTTTTTCGCCAAAAACGACATAGTATAGTAAGGCTTTTTTTTGCCAAAACCGACATAGTATAGTAAGGCTTTTTGTCGCCAAAAACGACATAGTATAGTAAGGCTTTTTGTCGCCAAAAACGACATAGTATAGTAAGGCTTTTTTTGTCTTAAAAAACGACATAGTATGGTAAGGCTTTTTTTGTCTTAAAAAACGACATAGTATAGTAAGGCTTTTTTGCCTTAAAAACGACATAGTATAGTAAGGCTTTTTTGTCTTCAAAAACGACATAGTATAGTAAGGCTTTTTTTTTCTCAAAAAACGACATAGTATAGTAAGGCTTTTTTTTCTTAAAAAACGACATAGTATAGTAAGGCTTTTTTTTCTCAAAAAACGACATAGTATAGTAAGGCTTTTTTTTTTATAAAACGACATAGTATAGTAAGGCTTTTTTTTCTTAAAAAAACGACATAGTATAGTAAGGCTTTTTTCTCTCAAAAAACGACATAGTATAGTAAGGCTTTTTTTCCCTTAAAAAACGGCATAGTATAGTAAGGCTTTTTTCGCAAAAAAACGACATAGTATAGTAAAGCTTTTTATCGCCAAAAATGACATAGTAAAGTAAGGCTTTTTATCGCAAAAAAACGACATAGTATAGTAAGGCTTTTTTTCGCAAAAAAACGACATAGTATAGTAAGGCTTTTTTTCGCAAAGAAACGACATAGTATAGTAAGGCTTTTTTTCGCAAAAAAGCGACATAGTATAGTAAGGCTTTTTTTTTCGCAAAAAAAACGACATAGTATAGTAAGGCTTTTTTTCTCAAAAAACGACATAGTATAGTAAGGCTTTTTGTCGCCAAAAACGACATAGTATAGTAAGGCTTTTTTTGCAAAAAAAACAACATAGTATAGTAAGGCTTTTTATCGCCAAAAACGACATAGTATAGTAAGGCTTTTTTTCGCAAAAAAACGACATAGTATAGTATGGCTTTTTTTCGCAAAAAAAAACGACATAGTATAGTAAGGCTTTTTTTCGCAAAAAAACGACATAGTATAGTAAGGCTTTTTATCGCAAAAAAACGACATAGTATAGTAAGGCTTTTTATCGCAAAAAAACGACATAGTATAGTAAGGCTTTTTATCGCAAAAAACGACAGTATAGTAAGGCTTTTTATCGCAAAAAAACGACATAGTATAGTAAGGCTTTTTTCGCAAAAAAACGACATAGTATAGTAAGGCTTTTTATCGCAAAAAACGACATAGTATAGTAAGGCGTTTTTTCGCAAAAAAACGACATAGTATAGTATGGCTTTTTTTCGCAAAAAAAACGACATAGTATAGTAAGGCTTTTTTTCGCAAAAAAACGACATAGTATAGTAAGGCTTTTTATCGCAAAAAAACGACATAGTATAGTAAGGCTTTTTATCGCAAAAAACGACATAGTATAGTAAGGCTTTTTATCGCAAAAAAACGACATAGTATAGTAAGGCTTTTTATCGCAAAAAAACGACATAGTATAGTAAGGCTTTTTTCGCAAAAAAACGACATAGTATAGTAAGGCTTTTTATCGCAAAAAACGACATAGTATAGTAAGGCGTTTTTTCGCAAAAAACGACATAGTATAGTAAGGCTTTTTATCGCCAAAAACTACATCGTATAGTAAGGCTTTTTTTCGCAAAAAAACGACATAGTATAGTAAGGCTTTTTATCGCAAAAAAACGACATAGTATAGTAAGGCTTTTTTTCGCAAAAAAACGACATAGTATAGTAAGGCTTTTTATCGCGAAAAACGACATAGTATAGTAAGGCGTTTTTTCGCAAAAAAACGACATAGTATAGTAAGGCTTTTTATCGCCAAAAACGACATAGTATAGTAAGGCTTTTTTTCGCAAAAAAACGACATAGTATAGTAAGGCTTTTTATCGCAAAAAAACAACATAGTATAGTAAGGCTTTTTTCGCAAAAAAACGACATAGTATAGTAAGGCTTTTTTCGCAAAAAAACGACATAGTATAGTATGGCTTTTTTTCGCAAAAAAACGACATAGTATAGTAAGGCTTTTTTTCGCAAAAAAACGACATAGTATAGTATGGCTTTTTTCGCAAAAAAACGACATAGTATAGTAAGGCTTTTTATCGCAAAAAAACGACATAGTATAGTAAGGCTTTTTTCGCAAAAAACGACATAGTATAGTAAGGCTTTTTATCGCGAAAAACGACATAGTATAGTAAGGCGTTTTTTCGCAAAAAAACGACATAGTATAGTAAGGCTTTTTTTCTCAAAAAAACGACATAGTATAGTAAGGCTTTTTTTTTTATAAAACGACATAGTATAGTAAGGCTTTTTTTTCTTAAAAAAACGACATAGTATAGTAAGGCTTTTTTTCCCTTAAAAAACGGCATAGTATAGTAAGGCTTTTTTTTCGCAAAAAAACGACATAGTATAGTAAGGCTTTTAATCGCAAAAAACGACATAGTATAGTAAGGCTTTTTGTCGCCAAAAACGACATAGTATAGTAAGGCTTTTTTTTGCAAAAAAACAACATAGTATAGTATGGCTTTTTTTCGCAAAAAAACGACATAGTATAGTAAGGCTTTTTATCGCCAAAAACGACATAGTATAGTAAGGCTTTTTTTCGCAAAAAAACGACATAGTATAGTATGGCTTTTTTTCGCAAAAAAACGACATAGTATAGTAAGGCTTTTTTTTCGCAAAAAACGACATAATATAGTAAGGCTTTTTATCGCCAAAAACGACATAGTATAGTAAGGCTTTTTTTCGCAAAAAACGACATAGTATAGTAAGGCTTTTTATCGCAAAAAAACGACATAGTATAGTAAGGCTTTTTATCGCAAAAAACGACATAGTATAGTAAGGCGTTTTTTCGCAAAAAAACGACATAGTATAGTATGGCTTTTTTTCGCAAAAAAAACGACATAGTATAGTAAGGCTTTTTTTCGCAAAAAAACGACATAGTATAGTAAGGCTTTTTATCGCAAAAAAACGACAGTATAGTAAGGCTTTTTATCGCAAAAAACGACATAGTATAGTAAGGCTTTTTATCGCAAAAAAACGACATAGTATAGTAAGGCTTTTTATCGCAAAAAAACGACATAGTATAGTAAGGCTTTTTTCGCAAAAAAACGACATAGTATAGTAAGGCTTTTTATCGCAAAAAACGACATAGTATAGTAAGGCGTTTTTTCGCAAAAAACGACATAGTATAGTAAGGCTTTTTATCGCCAAAAACGACATCGTATAGTAAGGCTTTTTTTCGCAAAAAAACGACATAGTATAGTAAGGCTTTTTATCGCAAAAAAACGACAAAGTATAGTAAGGCTTTTTTTCGCAAAAAAAACGACATAGTATAGTAAGGCTTTTTATCGCGAAAAACGACATAGTATAGTAAGGCGTTTTTTCGCAAAAAAACGACATAGTATAGTAAGGCTTTTTATCGCCAAAAACGACATAGTATAGTAAGGCTTTTTTTCGCAAAAAAACGACATAGTATAGTAAGGCTTTTTATCGCAAAAAAACAACATAGTATAGTAAGGCTTTTTTCGCAAAAAAACGACATAGTATAGTAAGGCTTTTTTCGCAAAAAAACGACATAGTATAGTATGGCTTTTTTTCGCAAAAAAACGACATAGTATAGTAAGGCTTTTTTTCGCAAAAAAACGACATAGTATAGTATGGCTTTTTTCGCAAAAAAACGACATAGTATAGTAAGGCTTTTTATCGCAAAAAAACGACATAGTATAGTAAGGCTTTTTTCGCAAAAAACGACATAGTATAGTAAGGCTTTTTATCGCGAAAAACGACATAGTATAGTAAGGCGTTTTTTCGCAAAAAAACGACATAGTATAGTAAGGCTTTTTTTTCTCAAAAAAACGACATAGTATAGTAAGGCTTTTTTTTTTATAAAACGACATAGTATAGTAAGGCTTTTTTTTCTTAAAAAAACGACATAGTATAGTAAGGCTTTTTTTCCCTTAAAAAACGGCATAGTATAGTAAGGCTTTTTTTTCGCAAAAAAACGACATAGTATAGTAAGGCTTTTTATCGCAAAAAACGACATAGTATAGTAAGGCTTTTTGTCGCCAAAAACGACATAGTATAGTAAGGCTTTTTTTTGCAAAAAAACAACATAGTATAGTATGGCTTTTTTTCGCAAAAAAACGACATAGTATAGTAAGGCTTTTTATCGCCAAAAACGACATAGTATAGTAAGGCTTTTTTTCGCAAAAAAACGACATAGTATAGTATGGCTTTTTTTCGCAAAAAAACGACATAGTATAGTAAGGCTTTTTTTTCGCAAAAAACGACATAATATAGTAAGGCTTTTTATCGCCAAAAACGACATAGTATAGTAAGGCTTTTTTTCGCAAAAAACAACATAGTATAGTAAGGCTTTTTATCGCAAAAAAACGACATAGTATAGTAAGGCTTTTTTCGCAAAAAAACGACATAGTATAGTAAGGCTTTTTTTCGCAAAAAAACGACATAGTATAGTAAGGCTTTTTATCGCAAAAAAACGACATAGTATAGTAAGGCTTTTTATCGCGAAAAACGACATAGTATAGTAAGGCTTTTTTCGCAAAAAACGACATAGTATAGTAAGGCTTTTTTTCGCAAAAAAAACGACACAGTATAGTAAGGCTTTTTTTCGCAAAAAAACGACATAGTATAGTATGGCTTTTTTCGCAAAAAAACGACATAGTATAGTAAGGCTTTTTTTCGCAAAAAAACGACATAGTATAGTATGGCTTTTTTTCGCAAAAAAACGACATAGTATAGTAAGGCTTTTTTTCGCAAAAAAACGACATAGTATAGTATGGCTTTTTTCGCTAAAAAACGACATAGTATAGTAAGGCTTTTTTTTTGCAAAAAAACAACATAGTATAGTATGGCTTTTTTTCGCAAAAAAACGACATAGTATAGTAAGGCTTTTTATCGCGAAAAACGACATAGTATAGTAAGGCTTTTTTTCGCAAAAAAACGACATAGTATAGTATGGCTTTTTTTCGCAAAAAAACGACATAGTATAGTAAGGCTTTTTTTTCGCAAAAAACGACATAATATAGTAAGGCTTTTTATCGCCAAAAACGACATAGTATAGTAAGGCTTTTTTTCGCAAAAAAACGACATAGTATAGTATGGCTTTTTTTCGCAAAAAAACGACATAGTATAGTAAGGCTTTTTTTTCGCAAAAAACGACATAGTATAGTAAGGCTTTTTATCGCAAAAAAACGACATAGTATAGTAAGGCTTTTTTCGCAAAAAAACGACATAGTATAGTAAGGCTTTTTTTCGCAAAAAAACGACATAGTATAGTAAGGCTTTTTTTCGCAAAAAAACGACATAGTATAGTATGGCTTTTTTTCGCAAAAAAACGACATAGTATAGTAAGGCTTTTTTTCGCAAAAAAACGACATAGTATAGTATGGCTTTTTTCGCAAAAAAACGACATAGTATAGTAAGGCTTTTTATCGCAAAAAACGACATAGTATAGTAAGGCTTTTTGTCGCCAAAAACGACATAGTATAGTAAGGCTTTTTTTTTGCAAAAAAACAACATAGTATAGTATGGCTTTTTTTCGCAAAAAAACGACATAGTATAGTAAGGCTTTTTATCGCGAAAAACGACATAGTATAGTAAGGCTTTTTTTCGCAAAAAAACGACATAGTATAGTATGGCTTTTTTTCGCAAAAAAACGACATAGTATAGTAAGGCTTTTTTTTTCGCAAAAAACGACATAATATAGTAAGGCTTTTTATCGCCAAAAACGACATAGTATAGTAAGGCTTTTTTTCGCAAAAAAACGACATAGTATAGTATGGCTTTTTTTTCGCAAAAAAACGACATAGTATAGTAAGGCTTTTTTTCGCAAAAAACGACATAGTATAGTAAGGCTTTTTATCGCAAAAAAACGACATAGTATAGTAAGGCTTTTTTCGCAAAAAAACGACATAGTATAGTAAGGCTTTTTTTCGCAAAAAAACGACATAGTATAGTAAGGCTTTTTTTCGCAAAAAAACGACATAGTATAGTATGGCTTTTTTTCGCAAAAAAACGACATAGTATAGTAAGGCTTTTTTTTCGCAAAAAACGACATAGTATAGTAAGGCTTTTTATCGCGAAAAACGACATAGTATAGTAAGGCTTTTTATCGCAAAAAAACGACATAGTATAGTATGGCTTTTTTTTCGCAAAAAACGACAGTATAGTAAGGCTTTTTTTTTCGCAAAAAAACGACATAGTATAGTAAGGCTTTTTATTGCAAAAAACGACATAGTATAGTAAGGCTTTTTTTCGCAAAAAACGACATAGTATAGTAAGGCTTTTTTTTGCAAAAAAACGACATAGTATAGTATGGCTTTTTTTCGCATAAAACGACATAGTATAGTAAGGCTTTTTATCGCAAAAAAACGACATAGTATAGTATGGCTTTTTTTCGCAAAAAACGACATAGTATAGTAAGGCTTTTTTTCGCAAAAAAACGACATAGTATAGTAAGGCTTTTTTTTCGCAAAAAAAAAAACGACATAGTATAGTAAGGCTTTTTTTCGCAAAAAACGACATAGTATAGTAAGGCTTTTTTTCGCGAAAAAAACGACATAGTATAGTAAGGCTTTTTATCGCAAAAAAATGACATAGTATAGTAAGGCTTTTTTTCGCAAAAAACGACATAGTAAAGTAAGGCTTTTTATCGCAAAAAAACGACATAGTATAGTAAGGCCTTTTTTCGCAGAAAAACGACATAGTATAGTAAGGCTTTTTATCGCCAAAAAACGACATAGTATAGTAAGGCTTTTTTTCCTCAAAAAACGACATAGTAAAGTAAGCCTTTTTTCTTAAAAACAACATAGTATAGTAAGGCTTTTTTTCCTTTAAAAAACGACATAGTAAAGTAAGCCTTTTTTCTTAAAAACAACATAGTATAGTAAGGCTTTTTTTCTTTAAAAAACGACATAGTATAGTAAGACTTTTCTTCTAAAAACGACATAGTATAGTAAGGCTTTTTTCTTTAAAAAACAACATAGTATAGTAAGGCTACATTTCTTTGAAAAATGACCACTAGACACAAATTCTAGATTATCCAATGTTGAATTTGATCCACACCGTCCATCTCTTGACAGCTCGCTGCATCCTCTTCCTGTTCATCTGGCTGGCGACGGCCGGGCGCCATCACTTTTGGTTCCTTCCCAACCTGACGGCCGACGTGGGCTTCCTCGACTCCTTCCGCCCGATTTACACGCACGTGTACAAAGGCCCTCCAGAGGGCGCTAGAAGCGGCAAGAAAGCCAAAGAGGATAAGGACAAGGGGGGCAAGGAGACCGGCAAGTCGGACAGCGACGACAAGGAGGAGGACGAAGGTGAAGACGAAGAGGAGCGTAAAAGCGGCGAGGAGGAAGAACGCCACTCCGACACGGACAGCGAGCGACGCGAGGAGGACGGCTCGCAGCACAGCAACGGCAACGACTTTGAGATGATCACCAGGGAGGAGTTGGACCAGCACACGGAAGAAGATGACGATGAGCGTAAGGAGAGGGAGGAGCCTGCGGGAAGGCCGCTTGCCCAACAACACTCGTGAACTGCCCAGGAGGGACAATTCCGTCTTTGGATTTTTTCCGCCATCATCGCCATACGAGGGGGGAACCTGTTAAAAGGAAATACAACCCTCAACCCCCCCTTGGAATTAAAGCTGAATGTTAAATAAGCGGGAAATTTTACTCACCGGTTCAAGTCCAACAAGATGTCTCGACAGCAGACGTCCAAGCAAACCCAGAGGGACCAAACTTATTTTTTTCTTCTTCTACTTACTTTAAAAAATGGCAGACGGCAAGGAGAACTTCATTTTTTTTGTTGACGAGGAGGCAATGAAAGGTGCCAAAACGAGGTAGGAAAGTGGCGACTTTAAATCAAACACGGTTTAAAATGCTTCTTTTGTAGTTTGCCAAGGAGAAGGAAAGGACACAAAAGTTGTTTTTCTGTAAGAATGGACTTTTTTTGGGAGGAAAGTAGTCATTTCACAATTACTCAAAGTACACGTTGCAATAGAGTTAACATTAAGATGATG
Source organism: Stigmatopora nigra (assembly GCF_051989575.1). Lineage (NCBI taxonomy): Eukaryota > Metazoa > Chordata > Actinopteri > Syngnathiformes > Syngnathidae > Stigmatopora > Stigmatopora nigra. The sequence continues at coordinate 13,389,336 of NC_135516.1, forward strand.
GAAAATTGTTTTGAGTGGGTGGAAAACAATTGAAATGACACTTACTATACTAGTTGTTGACATTAGGCGTCTTCCTCCTCCTCCTTGGAAAATGTTTAAAACTACCAATTGTAACCATGCTGTCCATATAACTAACTGCCTCTTCTCTATTTTTAGTTGTGAAACATAAATATTCATCTTATTTCCTGCCCTGGAATGGTGGTATGACTGGACTATACTCAGATCGGAATGCCACCAGCGGGAATCGAACCTCAGCTCCCTGCATCAAAGTCAGGTGAGCTAACCTCTACGCCACGAGGCGGCCCAAGAGCATAGTGTCACTTAAAACTTAACTAGTGACTGACTCAAAAAGTCAGTTACTAGTTAAATTATAAGTGACATTATGCTCTTGAGCGGCCTTGTGGTGTAGAGGTTAGCTCACCTGACTTCGGTGCAGGGAGTTGTGGTTCGATTCCCACTGGTGACAGACTGAGTACAGATGTGTGCCCAGTCATACTGCCACCAGTGGGAATCGAACCACAACCTGCCCGCACCGAAGCTAGGTGAGCTAACCTCTACGCCACGAGGCCGCTCAAGTGTCCAAAGAGCATAATGTCACTAAATACTTGACTAGTGACTTCTTTAAAGTATAAGTCACTAGTTCAGTATTAAGTGACATTATGCTCTTAAGCCTCTTGGGCTGCCTCGTGGCGTAGAGGTTAGCTCACCGGACTTTGATGCGGGCAGCGGTGGTTCGATTCCCATTGGTGGCAGTATGACTGGGCACACATCTGTACTCAGTCTAACTGTCACCAGCGGGAATCAAACCTCAGCTGCCCGCATCAAAGTCCGGTGAGCTAACCTCTACACCGCGTGGCAGCTCAAGAGGTCCAAGAGCATAATGTCACTTAAAACTTAACTAGTAACTAATCTTTTGAACCAGTCACTAGTTAAGTTTTACATGACATTATACTCTTGGGACACTTGAGCTGCCTCGTGGCGTAGAGGTTAGCTCACCTGACTTCGGTGCAGACAGCTGTGGTTCGATTCCCGCTGGTGTCAGTCCAACTGGGCACATAGATGACCATCTGCAAACACAGTCGTACTGCCACCAGCGGGAATTGAACCACAGCTGCCCGCACTAAAGCTAGGTGAGGTAATCTCCACGCCACGAGACGACCCAAGAGGCCCAGGAACATAATGTCACTTAATACTTAACTGATGACTTCATTAAAATATGAGTCAATAGCTAAGTTTTACGTGACATTATGCTTGTAAGCCTCTTGGGCCAACTGGAGGCAATAGAGGTTGACTCACCTGACTTTGATGAGGGGAGGTGTGGCCTTTAATTTATTCCACTTTCTTTTGAACCTGTCGCGTCTGGCTTTCCACTTGCGCTTGTACAGTGTAGTATGATATTCTGAAACATAAAAAAAATGTCTTCATGGCACAGCAGGCGGAAAGTGTAGACGTACGTCAATGTTTTCTGGTGTTCTCGTTGTTCAGATTCCAATTCTCATGTGATATCGGAGTATAATTTAAATGTCTGGAAATATCTTATTACAATAAATATATCAAAGGCACTTTTTTGTCTTGGATTTTAAGTTTTTTTTAACGTGTTTTCACATTGCCAACAGTGGATGTGTGCTTTGTCGCCCTCTAGTGGTGTTGTAGTGCAAACTACAGGGGAGTTAAAAGTGAGGAAACAGTTTAGCTGGTGGTAAAATGTTTTAAAATATATAAATATGAGGACATTTTAGGGGTAGACACATATGACGGGGAATGTAAACCTCTGGGCTTCAGTTTTCGGCGTCGGAAGCATCGGCCAGGCGCGTCTGCCGCTTGCGGACGTTCCAGTGAAGACACTGGGCCAGGCTTTCGAACCAGTCGTACACCAAGTCGTGGCAGCAGATGGACGGCACGGGGAAGCAAGACGTGGTGATCTGGATGCTGCAAAAAAATAGATGTGGCAAAGACACAAAATGAGGAAAAATACACAGGCACATTTATGGATTCAGAATGATCAGTTTTGTTTTAAACGAGAAAATATCAATGGAATAAAGTACGTATTTGTAAAATCGCAATTTCAGAATGAACATGTTTTGAATTAATATTCTATTATAGCAAGTATTGCAAGGATAAATGAAATTAAATATTTTTAAGAGGACTAAAACTATCAATTTCATTTTTTTACCCTTTCTTGATTAAAAAATACTTTAAAAAAATAGTATCTTTTCTATTTTCCACTGCTAAAATATACCTATTATTTAAAAAATATATATATTTAAAAAAAGCTTGAAATAAAATTAAACTAAAGAGACAGGTTATTTTTAAATTCTAAAAATTAACATTATTCTGCTATAAAAGTCAAATTTCACATATAATTAAACTTAAATACGACCAAACAAAAGACATAAGGTCCAGAAACTCCAAAACATTCGAAAAGTAAGTATAAAAATACTCTCAATAGACTTAAACTAAAATAAACGTACCGCCCGGGCAGATAAAAAAAGGGGGCGGAGCCTACCAGTCGCCATGTCGGATCTCTTGTCTCTTCCTGCCGTCGAACGAGACCCAGGCCGGATTCCTGGCGTCGGGGGACAGGGCGATCTTGAAAAGAAGGAAAAAATAAATCAGCGTCGAATGGACAGACAGACAGACGAATGGTCGCATGTAACTTACCGTCAGCTCCACCCCGGCGGGCACCACGATAGGCCTGAAGGAGAGCGAATGCGGGCAGATGGGCGTCACCATGATAGCCGGCACATTGGGGTGGATCATGGAGGCCCCTGCTGCCGCCGCGTACGCCGTGCTACCCGTCGGCGTGGACACGATCACGCCTGGAGTGGGGGACGGGGGTGCTAGAGCCAGGGGCGCTCTAAGCTTGGCGTTTTTCTGACCCACCGTCGCCTTGCACTGACGTGATGAGACGTCCGTCCAGGTACAAGTCCACGTTGGACAGGTAAGATGAAGGTCCTCGGTCTACCACTACTTCGTTTAAGACCTGTGAACACAAAAAGTCAAGCTTATTATGAACATTTTAAATTCTACGTTTGATATAATAATAAAAACTAAAAATTCCTTTTGGCCTCGCTCAGATGGGAACAAATTGGACTAAATCGTCACCAATGGCGCACATTGGAGACGTCTGACAGTTGTACTGACGTCAGTCCCCCAAGAGGAGGTCGGGTCGAGGTTGTGAATCACCAATCAGAGAACGGGAAGGAGGAGGGGGAGGAGGAGGGGGGACTGGACTGCAGTAATGTGTGTATGTGTGTGTGAGTAGACTCCATTAAAGCTCCATTTGGCCTTGACGTGAGCCCGCTCGGTCTCCGCGGCAACCGGGCTCTACACCAGCATGCCGCACACCAGGGGAGAGGGGGGGGGGGGGGGCATGGCAAGTTGGGAAGGGAGGGGGCTGACGGACTGCGCCAATGTGTATAAGTTGGCAAAGCTAAAAAATATATAAATGTAAAAAAGACGGATGGGGACTTCTTGGTTTCCTTAAATACATGGAAGGGGGAAAATATAAGGTCAATGACCTCAAGTATGCCTCCAAACTAGTTTTGGTGGTGAAAAAGACGGGAAAAAAAAGAAAAAAGTGGTCATTTAGGCCAATACATTTTGGTAGGGGATAACGGGGTTAGTTGTCTCAAGGGTTGTTGTTATTTTCCGTCACTTGTGCTTAAGAATTCAAAAACCCTGATGAAAATGTATGGTCAGTCATGCCAGATGGCTTCAAAACGTAAAAGAAGACACTTACCTGGAGCTGCAAGGTGACTTTTCCCGCCTCGCTGTTGATGTAGCGGTGAGGAAGGACGCCGCCGTTGTGTTCCTGTCCGTGTTCTTCGTCCTGCCGCTGGCCGTCGTCGTCGCCGCCCGTCCTCTCCAACATCTCCTTCACCACCTTCACCTTCAGGCGACTTCGCAATGTGATGGCCGCGTTTCCTGAAACATGGGTTCATTCGCCGTCAAAATGGCAGCCAATGAGGAACCCTGACAAGCCCCAAAACTAGAGCTTGGCGATAAAAACGCTTGGCTCACCTTCAAAAACTTTGTCCACTTCGGTTTTGTACGACTCAAACTTGAAGGGCGTCAGGAAGCCCAGCGAGCCCAGGTGGAAGGCCATCACGGGGGGGACGCTGCCCTGGAGCCAGAGACGTTGGTGGTAAACCTCCCGCCAAACGTTAACGTAACGAGGGCGACTTTGACGTACCTGGAAAAGAGAAGAGGCGTAGAGCAGCGTGCCGTCCCCGCCCAGGCAGATGATCAGATCGATGCAGTTGGAAATGTCGTCGTAACCTGCGGTGGGTAGGTGGGTGGGCGGGGCCAAAAAAGCACAGAGTTGCTTTCAAGCCGTCAGATGATACCCAATTTGGTCTGGTACTCGGACGTTTGGTCCCCGGGCGTTTGACAACATGACAGAGACTGTTGAAATCAGCTCTCAAAATTATATTCATGAGTTTAATATCCAAGTACTGTTTAATATCTAAGTACTGATTAATATTTAAGTACTGTATAATATCTAAGTACTGTTTAATATCTAAGTACTGTTTAATATCTATGTAGTGTTTAATATCTAAGTACTGTTTAATATCTAAGTACTGTGTAATATCTAAGTACTGTGTAATATCTAAGTACTGTGTAATATCTAAGTACTGTGTAATATCTAAGTACTGTGTAATATCTAAGTACTGATTAAGTACTGTTAATATCGAAGTACTGTGTAATATCTAAGTACTGATTAAGTACTGTTAATATCGAAGTACTGTTTAATATCTAAGTACTGTTTAACATATAAGTACTGTTTAATATCGAAGTACTGTTTAATATCTAAGTACTGTTGAAACCAGCTCTCAAAATTATATTCACCCAGGCGACCAAACGTCTGGTCACAATTTGATCTAGGTCTACATTGTCTTTCACTGTGTCTGTGCTTGCTACTGCAACAAATGAAATTTCTCAAATAAAAGCTTCATCTTATCTAATAACAATTGACCAAAATCTACACTTAAAAATAGCAGATTTCATCTTAAATTAAGCTGACTCCCAAGCTAGTTTTGCTTTTTGGACTATGTGCTATTTAAACACACTCCACGCATGATTTGATAAGCATAAACTTTGCAAAACAAATACCAGAGCCGACTCCTGCCGTCCCTCCCATCGGCCATCCTCACCTTCTCTAAAAGTGCACAGCTGATTCCGAATGGAGCCAAAGTTCTCGTCCTTGGACAGCGTCCCGTCGTCGGCCACCCGCCGCTCCACGTACACCATCATCTGTTTCTCCTGAGTGACACGTGGACACATTAAGCAAAATGCCACGGGGCGACCAATCCATTAGAAACGGGGAGTTTCGCCCGACACGCTTCATTTGGCGTATCGGCTCACACTTGGAAGAGCGCACAGAGAACTCGTTTGTGGTACGTTTGAATGTGGGCGGGCTCACCTCCACTAAAAAGCGGCACAATTCCTTGAAAGGCTCGGCCAAAGTTTCGTCTCGGATCTTCCTGATGACCAGTACGTTGACGGGGGGTTTGTTCCAGGTCAGACGCTGGCTCGCCGGGTCTTGAATGTGCCTGAAACGTACGCATATATCGTTAGCTTCATCGCTACGTAGCATTTTTCATCCCTTTTTCTAATTTCTATGTTTTTTTTACCCGTTTTCTCGCTGTCGAATGGCGTCTCGGCTCACCGGCATGGTGTTAACCAAATGCTTCGAAAGTGACAATAAAGTATCTGTAATGGACGATCCCGCCCCCTTTCGAGTTACAACGACCAATCCTAGCCTTCCTGTTTTTTCCCCTTATCTCAAAAGAGTTACACAAACCATTCGATGTCAATGTCCACGCGCACACACGTGAGGACAAAAATATTAGCTTTGGGAAAGTCTTTTTTAGTTTACAGTGTACAGTAATCCCTCGAATATCGTGGTTAACACAGACATAATCCAAAAATGGCGAGGTAGGGTCACCCCTATTGTAACTACCTATTTTATTTCCTTCAGCATGGATTTTCACATTTTTATAAATTTAAAAAAAAAAAAAAAAAAAAAAATATATATATATATATATATATATATATATATATATAATTAATAGTGGGGAAAAGCACAAAGTAGTGAATTAGCGATAGGTGAAAATGTGCTAATTAAGGGATTACTTTACTGTGTGTTGACTGAAGCATTAATATGTGTGTTAAAAATAAGTTTTGGGCATTTTAAGCAGCAGTGGAGGTCAATAGTTGTCCATTTTTAAACTTTTAATGGAATTTGAGGGTTTTTCTATTTAAATTGGATGATGCAAGAAGGTTAGATGCACCGCATTTACTGGAGTATAAGTCGCACCCTTAAAATGCTCCTAAAATGGTTGAATTTTACAATTTTTCTTGTAAAAGACGTCCCGATTCACAATTTTCACCTGGATATCAATGGTTTAATAGGGAGTACTAATGTGTGTTACTTTTATGGGGAAATATTAAGAAAAAATCACTGCATGAGCTATCAGATTAAAAGAACTGGTTCAAAAACTCTAAATATTCAGTTTTTTAAATAGATCTAAAACAATTTTTAAGTGAGTATTTTTTCTTAGTTTTTTTCAATCCTTTGTTTTTCATTTCAAAAGGAAACAAAATATGTATTTCTTTATTGTTTAATATTAAGGTGGAAAACAGAAAATATCTATTTCAGTTCATTATAACTAATGGAGTATAATGTTTAAAATACATACACTAACATTTGAAGAATTTTTACCCGTTTAGAGCCAATCAAGTATGTCACGTCAGTTTTTTAGAGGACATTTTTGTGAATTTAAATATCGTTAAAAGCCAATTTAGCTCATTTTCAACACAGAATAATATTTTTGAGGAAAATACACAAAGAACTGATCAAGCCTGGAATTTACTATTACGTGTTACATAGGGCTAAGTAGCATCACTGACAAATAAAATGTAAATGAAGTCATTTGACCACTTTTTTGTAGTTTTTTTTAGGAGAACACTTACATGACTGAAGTCGGGTTGGGCAGAATGCAGGCTTTGGGTCCAAAGTGAGTAGCCGGATAGGGTCCATGAAGGAAATGAGCTCTTCTACAGAAGGAAAAAGAACAAGTCAAATCAAGCCTCTTGTTGTGCCAGCAGTGGCACCAGCGACCAGCTGGCATTTGGCCCGAGCAAACCTCTTAGGCGAACTTTCCGCTGCGTCGCTCACGGAGCCGCACGCCTCCGAGTGCTCGCGTTGGCCCGGCAACCTCGGCCGCGCCGTCTCCCGGAGCAGCTGTTCCTGACCATCCCCCCTCCGCCGGCGTTGTTGTTGTTGCCGTTGTTGTCGCCGCTGCCGGGCTTCGCGTCGTCTACCGGGCTCGTCCTGTTCGGAAAAACGGGGGGTCCCGGACGAGGGACGCCGGCAGGACGGACGTGGCGGTCCGCTCTCGGGCTCGGATGACGTGCCGCCCTCGGAATTATCCATCCTGCAGAAAAAAAACTAATTTTAGTCTAGTAAACATCATTATCTTTTACACAAAGGATCCTACTCGTTTCTCTGGGCCAAAACAATCATGCTAGCCTGACGCAAAATGGCCCTAATATATATGTGCGCTCCGTATTGTACCGTCCATTAATTATCTACTTAAACCAAATATTTGCGATTTTATATTGGGATAGTGTTTTGTGCCCTAAAAGGTTAACAAAGGCAAAATAATCCTTTCGCAAACCTAAAATTCGGAAATCGGGAAATGCGGTCCAAATAAGACGTCATCATCACGCGCCAGACAACGTGCTTCGTAATGTTATTTATGTAAAAAAAATACAATTTAAGGCTTTTTAAAAAAATATTTGTGGTTATAATTTAACATAACTTGCCTTACGATACAAATTGTGTTTATTAGGTTGCGATCAGACAAAATCATGCAGTACGTGTTATACGATGTACTAGCGATCTATAATTAAAATTTAAAAAATAGTTCATTGAAATGTCCAGTATTGCAAGATGATATTTTTACAATATGCGTGTGAAAGCTAGATGTATAAAGATACGTTTGTCGTGCATATGAACATAACCGTCGTGTTCTCGGTTGTTGATAGCTAACATAGCTAGCCAGCTAGCTATGCACAAGTACGCACCGTAGTTATGAAGTACAATGACGATGAAAGCTCATGTTGAACGAAACGATCGAAATCGTCGGGACTCGAAGCAACATTGGAAATCTGAAGATAATCCAACGTTTTCCATGAATAGTCGCCAAGACCGACACAAATAGGTCGGAGAACAACACCGAAAGTCACATTAGCTGCAGGACCGCTTGACCTAGCGTGACGTAACTTCCGGCGACGAGAGAAGATTTCCTGTCTGGTGAATTTCCTTGCGATTTCCTGTCTGGTGAATGCAACAGCGTCACCGTTAGCTCAATAGCGGGCAAAAGGAGAATTACACCTGGAGTGCGGATTGACGCATGAGTACTGATCTTTTTTTTTGAATATTTTAAAAACGGATTTTATTCTATTTTTAGTTAGTTGTTTTTCTTCTGAATACTTTGGTTTGTACTCAATCGGAATGAAGATAATTATTAATTAATATCGTTTTTATACATTTATATTTTACACCAATGCCAGTTCAACTAATTACTATTAATTCAACTATCCAATTTTGTAAAAAAAATAACTCACATTTAGCTCAATTCTTTTTGCTTTTTAACAATTGGCAACATTTTAAAAAATCTTGAAACTCCACGTTCTCCAAGTCTATTTTGGTCTTTGGTTGCCATGGCGCTTTCTATTTTTTTTAATCACAATGCATTCAGTTTCTTGGCAAGAAAAGTTTTGGACGCCATTTTTTTGTGAAGTTTCCGACAACCTGGCTGTACTTGAGGGGAAGGACAGAAAACCAATTTTGTGTCTGTAAAGCATCCAGTCGCTCAATCAAGACCACTTTTGTGAACATGCATTAAAAAAATGATCAAAAATGACCCTAACATGTAAAAAAAATGAACAAAAAACAACCATCAATGGCTTAACACTACAGAACTTTACTTGAATTAAATCCAAGTTCATTGTCTATACACAAGGTTCTATGTACAAGGTGTGAAAGGAAAATGAGGATAAAGAACGGGAAAATTAAAAAACAAAAAAAAATCCACTAAGATACAAGAAGTGAGTTATTATAAAGGGGCGGAAAAAAGCATTTACAGGTCAATATTATCAATATTAAACAATTTAACAGTTAGAGTGTCCTTTGCATTTAAAAAAACATCTTTTTATATATATATCTATATTTATATATATCACAACATGAGGTAGGAGATCAGTGTCTCAAGTCATGCAAAGAACAAAGAGTCTCATCACATGGTTATTGGCAATAGTTCATATTCATACACGGACACTGCAAATCATGACTCAGCATTTTTGTGGCAGCCATCATCACACATTTATATTTATGTCTTTTCTTCTTCTTTAAATCATCTTAAAAAAAGAAAAAAAAGTGAATAAGTGAAAAGACAATGTACCTATTTGTGGATGACAAAAAAAAGCATGCCACCGAGAGCTTGCCGATTGTCAGGAAATCACTTTTTTTTGTGTTTTGGCGACCAATCCGTTAAGGTTTCAAGTGGATTAGATGTCTAGGAGTGGGGTTTGTTTATTTACAGTATAGTATTTCCCGTGTTAGGGTCTTTTTGTGGGAAAAGTTGGGGTGTAGTGTTAAGTATATTTGTTGGTTAATGTTATTTGTAGTTTAAGGGTGGGGCGGGTTCCCTTTAAGAACTTAAATATAGTGTTTAAAAAGAACTGCACATATTCATTCACAATCGTTTTTGTGGACGTAAACGTGAGGGGCAGCGATACATGCAAAAAAAAAAAAACTTTTTTTTTTTAAATTCCAAAATATTATAAATTTTTTTTTGTCATTTTGTGATGATTATTTTTTTGGCCCAAAATACACAATGAATTTTCACCTGCAACTTTGCCTAATGTGTGTGTGATCTAGCTTGGCCCAAAATAGTAAAAAAAAAACATCCACAAAATTGCTAAAAAAAAAATGGACAAAAAAAAAGAAATACTATACATTTTTTTTAGTAATTTTGTGATTATTTTTTGGCCCAAAATACACACAATATCAATGTGATCTAGCTTGGCCCAAAATGGTAAAAACATCCACAAAATTGCTAAAAAAAAATGGACACAAATTATTTGGCACACAAAAAAAAAAACATTTTTTTAAAACTCCAAAATACCATAATTTTTTAAAGTAATTTTGTGATGATTATTTTTTGGCCCAAAAATAAACACAAAACCAATGTGATCTAGCCGGGCCCAAAAATAGTAAAAACATCCACAAAATTGCTAAAAAAAAATGGACACAAATGATTTTTTTTACATGGATTTCATATGGCCTTTGTGGGATTTTCTCCAAAAAAAAAGTGACTTAAAATGTGCTATTCTTCCACATCTGCTGCATATTTTTTTGTTGCAAAAAGCCGCTTTCCCCTCGATTCCTTTAACCTTCATCAGTTAATCCATAGGAGAAAAGTTAATATATTAATGGCTGCTATATATACACAAATTGAAAAGAAAAGAAAAAAATCTTTCCTTTAATATTACGTTAAATATTTCCTTTCAAGCCCCGCCCCCTCCCGACACTCCTTGGTGATGAAGCACAGTGGAATGTCATTATTTTTGCATTAGGAGCAGATGCATAAAAAAAGTTCACATTAGCCACCATAGATGTGCAATTGGCATTCTTGGATGCAAAAAATCCTCGCTGCCGGACTCCCTGGCCAACACAAATTGGACATTTAATGCCGGAAAAGTCGGCCAATGAATAAAAAGACCCCCCTTGACCCTTCTTTTTATCACTTTCTGCCCGACAACATGAATAAAAGTGGCCCTGCTCGCCCTTTTTGGAGGAATAAGATGAAATTGACCCATATCAAGCCGTAGGGGGCGGAGCCAGAAGAATGGGCGGAGTCCCGGCTGTGTTATGGTTGAAAGCTGCCTTCATTTTCCAAGCGGGAAAAATACAGAATATTACATTGGATTGGAATTGATTCCTTTTCTGGGGTTTAGGGGCGGGGCTATGGGGTCCAGGGGGCGGGGCTTTGTCGAGTACACTTTAACACAGCAGTGTATCTTTTGCAAGGAAGTGGGCGGGGACACAGTGTTGCAGGAAAGTGGGTTTAAGTATTGTTTTTTTTTTTTTTTTTGCTCCACTTTCGCCGTTTTTCCGGAAATCCAAGTGGCGTGCATGGGGGTGACGGAGCCGTCCTTTGAAAGGCTATAAATTAAGAAAAAAAAATCACATGCCGGAGAAACAAAAACAAATAAAAAGTCTTTAAATACTGCTTGTTGAGAGCAGAAGGTTCGAAATGAGAAGAGTACAAAAGTTGATCTTCTTCTTAGATGTTCGATTCCCACCTAAAAAGGTCTGGGGCTACTTGTCGGAGGCTGGGGAATGGGCGCTGGGGGGTCCGGCCGAAGGGGTGAGAGGGGGCGAGGGGCTGCCACCGGCGGGGACGGCCGATTGGGCCAATTGGGTTGATTGGGCAGACTGGGACATCTGTTGCTTGAGCTGGCCGATGGTGCGCTCCAGCACCTCGCGCGCCTCCCGTTCCTGCCTCAGCTCGTCTTGGAGTTCCTGACGGTCGGCCTCGGCGCTTTCTAACCGGAGGCGGAGCTCCGACAACTGGATGGGGGGAGGAAAAAGGGGCGGGACGTTTAGAAAAATCAGTGAAAAAAACTATGTATATATATATTTTTTTTTTAAAGAGCATATGGCAGAATACTAAATAGTACATTGGTAAGTGTTGAAAATACCATATGAGCACAAAATATGTATTAAAAATGTCCTACAATTGGTGTCTATTCATCAAGTGGTTACAATGAGCCAAATAAGAGTCTTTCTTTAATAAAATAGAAACAAATAAAGTCATCATTTTATAGGTATGAGATCACATTGTTTTTTTTTTGTTTAATTCATAATCAAATAAGATTAATGTCAAGTTGTTTGCATTTTTTGGTAAAAAATGTTTTTAAATTGTTTGCATTTTTTGGTAAAAATGTTTTGAAATCTTACATAAAGCAAGTCTTTTACAATGTAGGCATTTTTTCTTTTTGTAATCATGAGAAAAAAGTTTTTGTTTTTAAATATCTTATTTTTTAAATGTCACAATTTTATAAAAATGTTTAGTTTTTTTATAAAAATGTGTTTAGTTATAATCCTAAATAATCCATCTATCCTCCTCTCCCCAAACCAGGGTTGGCAAACACGTGGCTCACAAGCCGTGTGCGGCTCTTGGCCAAAATGAACGTGGCTCTTTGCTTCTTATAGTATTTTGTATATACTGTCTCTTTCCCTCATTACATGTTTCTTTTATTTTTATTCTCTTATTCTCAAATTCATCAAGGCCCATAAAACCAAATATTAAATTATATTTAAAAAATATATATTTGGCTGAAGTTCCCGTACCTGTGCGGCATATTGCGCCTCCTGCTGTGGCTGTGTGGACGCTTCGCACGTGCATGCCTGGCGCCGAAGCTGCTCCAGTCGGGCCTCCAGTTCAAGCTGTTCCTGGCGGGCCCGTCCCAGCTGGCGTGCCTGCTCGCTGTGGACCGCCTCCAGCTCGCTGCGTAGCTCCCGCTGCTCGGCGCTTAGCTCGCGGAGTCGTGCCGCCTCGCCGCCGCGGAGGGCCTCGAGCTCCTGCGGACCGATGCAAAAGTCAGGTTAGGCAAACTTTTGGGCCACATTGATAGCACAAGATATGATACAAATAAAAAAGTGCATCCGTTAACAGTACATATGAAACATAAACAGAAAAAAAGGATTAAAGTATTAACATACTCCTCACTCATCATTCAAGTCGAAAAGTATAAAGTACAAAGTCAAGTAAAAAGGAATGTATTAAGAAATATTAAAATGTAATCTAAAAAAGATAGAAGGGCTATAAAACACAAAAAAATAAATAAGTGGACAGAGCTACTGCCACTAGATTCCGTGTGATGGCGCCATCTTGGGGAAAAAAATAAAAATTAAATTAAACAAATAAAAAATAAAAATAAATAAATAAATTAAAACAATAATAATACAAATAAATAAATAAATAAATTAAAATAATACAATTAAATATATAAATTAAAAACATAATAACGAAATTAAATAAATAAATTAAATAAATAATAATGAAATTAAATAAATGCATTTAAAAAATAATAATAACATTAAATAAATACATTAAAAATAATAATAATAATAAATACATATTTTAAAAATCATCATAATAAAAATAAATAGATACATTAAAAAATCATAATAATAAAAATAAATAAATACAGTAAAAAAAATGGAAAACATTGGCGGGCCGAATTAAAAAGCCTAAGGGGCCCGATGTGGCCCGCGGGCCGCATTTTGCAGACCCATGTCTGGGTTAGGGTCAAATTTTAATTGGAAAACTTTGTAATGTATGTGACTTGAAGTTTTTGTGTGAGTTTCTCACCATTTCTAATTGTAGCTGCTTATGCAAAGTAGAGTTGAGTTTCTCCTGTTGTTTCCCGTACATTTGGATGATCTCCACCACGATCCGGTCTTTGTCGTCCTCCGCCGGCCCGCCCGCCGTCAGATTGACGGCGCGTCCCGCGTCGTCTTCCGCCGATTCGGTGACGGGCGGTGGTGGTGGCGGAGATGCGGGAGGAAGAGGAGGGGGAGGGCCGCGGACGGCTATCTTGGCGCTCGGGTTGCTGGTCTCCATGGAAACTGCCTGGGCTTTGCATTCGTGCTCGGCGCCGTGTTGGGATTTGGCCTCGTCAGCCAATGCCGGGGATGCGTGAAGATCTGACGAAGAGGAGAGGAGGAAGGATGAAGAGGACGGTTAGCAACAACAACAAAAAACTCATTCATGCGCATGGGATGCCTAATAATGATGGAATAATCGTAATAATAAAGCGTTGGTCAACTTATTTTGCTTTAATGTCAGTTTTTACTTTGGGATTTTTGTTTAAATTTGACCTAAAGCCAATTTTTACATTGGGATTTAAAAAAAAATTGACCTAAAATCAATTTTTACATTGGGATATTTTTTTTATTTTGACCTAAAGTCAATTTTTACATTTTTCATTAGGTCAAATTCCCCCAAAAATTGAATTCTAGTTGTTAGGTAAAATTCTAAAAAAATCTAAATGTAAAAAATTACTTTATCATGAAGTACTAAAAGTGCAAAATAATAATAATAATACAAAATTGGGACAAATTCATTCCTACAAAGTGGTTCGGGGGAAAAAGTGTTTAGTATGTCTGCTTCGCAGTTCTGCGTTCGAGGGTTCAATCCCAGACATTTCCAACCTTCCAGTGTAGAATTTTTTGGTTGTGTCAATTTTTATGTGCCATATTTTCCCTCCTTTTTAATCCCACACACATAAAATAAACAAACGGCGCGTCCCATCCACGTCTGAAAAGACGCGGGGAGTCCACCATTTTGGTGCAAAGTGGCCATTTTAGCATCGGCGGGACGGGAGGAGGGGAAAGTGACGGCAGTCTGCGTGGGCGGGAGAGACCAAGGGAAAAAAAAGAGAAGAAAAACAAAAAAGGACGCATGGATAAAAATGGTCGCCGATAGGCGGACTGGAACGCCAAAGCGCGTCCGTTTGTTAGCGCCATGTGCAACCCGAATGTGGGAAAGGAGGTCAGTGGCACCAATCGTGAAAAACCCCTCCCGCCCCCTCCCAGTCTTCAAGTGAAGGTCAGCACATGATTATGCGCGTGGCTGCGGGCGAGCACGTAGCACGTCACCCCCATAAGCGTGCTTGTCTCTCCAGCTCACGTCGCGGGAATGCTAACAACTCGCGGATGTGTGTGCCGCTTATTTACGTAGCCAGCTCCATTGGTGTATTATTGAAAGGTCAGCGGTAACTCATTGGCGCGTCGGCTTAACACAGATATGGGCAAACTACGGCCCGCGGGCCACATATGGCCCCGTTAGGCTTTTTAATCCGGCCCGCCGACGTTGTCCAAATATTTTTTTCCCCAAGATGGCGCCGTCACGCGGAAGCTAGTGGCAGTAGCTGTGTCCACTCTTATTTGTTTTTGGTGTTTTACAGCCCTTCTATCTTTTTTTAAATGACATTTTAATATTTCTTAATACCTTTTACCTGACTTTGTACTTTATACTTTCTACTTGAATGATGAGTGATGATTATGTTAATACTTTAGTCCTTTTTTTCTCCTTATGTTTCATATGTACTGTTAACGGATGCACTTTTTTATATGTTATCGTATCTTATGCTGACCCCGCCCATCTGTTTTAAAGTCAATGTGCCTGGAGTTAGCTGGGATAGGATCCGGCACCCTTCGCGAGCCTAAGCGGTTCGGAAAATGAAGGCATTTTATTTTCGATTGGATGGAGTTGAAATTGATTGGACGCCAATCACCGTCATTGATTTAAAGGGTTAACAATGACTTAACATAGAATTTAACATTAAAATTCCAACGTAACAATACATCAATCTATTTATAGTTTCTAAATTTCCTCTACAAAAGTCTTCTATTTAATTCTAAATACACAAAATCATCTTAATAAAACAATTTGGGATTCTAGTGGTTAGTAAGCAGACCTTAACTTTATATTGAAAGGGGTGTTTTTCTATAAAAAAATCCGACTGCTTAAAAAAAAGCATAAAATGTCATGTATATTTCTTAAATATTCTTTAAAAGAAAACAATTAAGCTTAAAGAAAAGAAAATTGCAGTACATATTTTGGGTTGCCAGTCCCAAATCCAAATAATGCGCTGCCCTTGAGCAAGGCACCCCCAAAAAACACAACCAGCTGTTTTTACCCGGATATAATTCCCCTTTAAATTGTAATTATGATAATTATGAGAATAAAGAGTGTCATTTATTGGCCAGATTTCCCGCCAGCGGGTTTTCGGTTTCATGAAACGCGTCGTTGTTTACATCAAATAAAATCATATTTACGGAAAAGCGTGACCTTAAAAAGCAATTTAGCGTGACGCTTATTCATCACGAGTTGCTACTAACCCATGGGAGGTTCATCGTGGTGGTGGTGGTGGTGCTGCGGCACCCCGCGGCCGTAGTGGTGCTTGAGCAGCGCGCTCATCATCTCGGGGCTCATCTCCGCCTCCCTGCGTAGCGACACATTCGGCGCCACCATCTTATCGTAAGGGTACAGGTAGTAACTATAAAAGAAAGAGAAAAAAAACACCCACATAAAAACCATGTAAATTGATTTCATTAAATCCATTTGTTCATAATTGACTTTTTTGAGCCTGAATGTGGCCGACAGCACTTAAAAAAGCAAAAGTTCTCTTAAAAATCTCACAAGTGATGACTTTACAAGGGAGGATATGAAATAAAACACCCGAATTAAAAGCCACGCGCACCCGTAAAATAAAAAAAACATGGCGTGGCTGAATATGGAGCTCGGGCTTATCTTCTGTTTACACGGACTCCGCCTAAACAGACCTTGGGCTTATCGCAAATGTCCAGGTGGCGCTATCTGCTTCTTTGCTAGGGGAGAACCCCCCCCCCCCTTCACTATCATAAACATCAAAGACCCCCCCTCTAGACAGTAGAAAGTAGGTTAAAAAAAACAGGTTGGCTTGAATAATACACGCCGGCTAGTTGACAAGTGTGCTGCTAATAGAAATGGAACGTGACACTAAGTCAGACATGGGCAAACTATGGCTGGTGGGCCACATACCAATAGGCTTTTTAATCTGGCCCACCAACATAGTGTAAATGTTTTTTGTTAATTTATTTCTATATTTTGATTATTATATTATTATATATATATATATATATATATATATATATATATATATATATATATATATATATATATATATATATATATATATATATATATATATATATATATATATATATATATATATATATATATATATATATATATATATATATATATATATATATATATATATATATATATATATATATATATATATATATATATATATATATATATATATATATATATATGTATATATATATATATATATATATATATATTAATTTTCATTTATTTATTTATTTGTATTATTATAAATAAAAAAATATTTATTTATAAGTATTAGATTTTTTTTTAAATTTATTTATTTGTTTAAAAAAATTAAATATATCTAAAATGGTCCAGCCCACATCAAATCAGGTTGACGTTAGTGCAATTAAAAAAAACATCTATATATCCCGATAAAGTTCATCTTTAAGCTGGTCTGGGTGTCAAATTCATTGAAAAACACATTTTGCCGACTATATGAGAACTAGTTTTGATTTGGACTTTCGCTTCAGTTATCAAAGAGCAGATCAAAAGCATTTTTTTTCCTCTACACGCCCAAGTACGACATCAAAAGCCATTCCCGAGGACCGTATATGAAATGTGTGCCATTCAGGTGACATACATATGTTCATGTTGAGGTTGTAGTACCTGGGGTGGGCCAGCACGGGGTGCCCCGGCTCCTCTTTGATGTCCGGGAAAAGATGATTGTACAACAAGGTCCGAGAATTCTTGGCCTGTGGAGCAAAAAAGGAAAACGTGCCATTTGGAATGAGGGAACCAATAGAAAAGCTTCTTAGACGTACGCCAGCGTCGGCTGGAAAGCAGAAGCTAATCTAATAGCGCTAATATATGACGTCGGTGGATGTGGATGAGAAATCACCTGCAGAATTACAGGCATCCGTATGTGTGTGTATGTTGGAAAAAAATTGAGAGATACCGTATTTTCTCGCATATAAACCGTATTTGTTGCTAAATGAATTGATTGTACGGCTTATATGCGCATAAATTAGACTTGATATGCACAAAATGTCATAATGAAAGATAATTAGATTAGATTAGAATTGATTTCATCCCGTATTTGGGATTTTTTGGTTGTAGTAGCAAGACAGACATAAAGACACATGAGACATTGTAGAACTAGTTCAAAAAACTGGAGCCACACAAAAGAAGGCCACAAGGAGGCGATCTATGGCAGACTGAGAATGAGTGTGGCTAATATGGACAAAATAAAGAAAATATAAGCACTTAATAAAATTTAATTGGATGTATATGAATGAAATTCAAGAAAAAAATAAACTGCATGTTGCTTAAAACGGGAAAAAACTTGCATATTTGTGCCTCCCATTGCAGCACTTCTTGGTTGTACAGGTCACATGACTTCCTATTTTAATTTGTCTCCGCCCCTTTGGAATGTGCAATCCAGAACTGATGATTTTTCTTAAGATTCTCCCTTCAAAGTAAAACATTTGTACTCCCTAGTAAAAATATGAATATGTAAGTGAAAATTGTGACTTAGGGGAGGCTTATATGCGAGAAATTGTCAAATTCTATGGTTTTAAGGCCATTTTAATGGTGTGGCCAATACACAGAGGCGGCTTATATGCCAGAAAATACGGTATATCATAATAAAGAATGTGTGCAGCTGTGTTATTGCACGTGTTTGCTTCCTGACAAATCGCAAAATGACTCGTGTGCTAGTCGATACAGTGAGCTGACCCGCGTGTACGCCAGGGCGCCGGAGCAAGCCCAGTTGATGGATGAGAGATCGCAAAGCGTGGACTGACCTTCCCGGTGGGCTCGGCTTCGGCCAACTTGCCGCCGGGGGAGCAGAGGTCCGCCGAGGCTTTGTTGCCGGCCTGCTTTTCCGGGTCCTCGTCCCCCGCCGTCGCCTTCTGGAAGACAAAAAGGACGTGTCAAGGTCGAGTCAAATTCATGTCTATATACATATATATGTATGTATGTGTGTGTATATACCGTATTTTCACGACTATAAGGCGCACTTAAAAGTCTTAAATTTTTTTTCCAAAATAGACAGTGCGCCTTATAATACAGTGCGCCTTATATATGGAAAAATGTCATTCATTGAGGGTGCGCCTTATAGTCGTGAAAATACGGTACATATATATGTATGTATATGTATAAACATATATATGTATTTATGTGATGTATGTGTATATACATATATATGTATGTAAGTATATGTGTATATATATATATATACATATACATATACATATACATATACATATACATATACATATACATATACATATACATATACATATACATATACATACATATACATATACATATACATACATATACATATACATACATATACATACATATACATACATATACATGCATATACACGCATATACATGCATATACATACATATACATACATATACATACATATACATACATATACATACATATACATGCATATACATACATATACATACATATACATATATACACATACATACACATACATTCATATATATACACATATATATGTTTACACTAGTCAAAACAACTGCATAAAAACGAGCATAAAAGTTCCACAAAAAAATCACAATAAATTCATCACATTAGATTATTTATGCAGATTCCTTTTGAAAATCAAAATATGAATTATTTTGTGCTACACAACAGATTTACCCCCCATAAAATGTAACTAAAAACCTCTTATACATTGGCTAGGTTTCTTCAAATAAATACAAAAAGTGCTATTAATACGTTGGAGGTATCAAAAATATGTTGCAAAAAATACCACATCAACCCCCTTTTGAAATGGAGAGTACAAATGGCGTCCGGGAGATGCAAAAAACAACGCCACCGAAAAAGCGCGGCTCGTCTAGCGGGGGTGACGGAGGCCTGCCGAGGAAGCTCCATGAATAAAAGAGGAGCAAAGTCGGCGAGTGGGTTGCCATTACGCGCTGGCGTGCGGGTGATTCATGGCCAGGCGGGCTACCACGCAGCTGGGAGTCTCTTTCGGCGTGAGCGTGTGCTGCTCTACATTATATATATATTATATAGTACTACTATATACATGTCTACGGGTGCTCCCGGATCTTTATGATTCATGATATCTGTTTTGGAAGCCAGCGGCGTGCGTGTGCGTACGTGCTTGGTAAATGCGAGGCGGCGAAACCAGGCCAGTGAGAGGGATGGCGTGATCGGAAATCGCCAATTTTAGATGATGGGAAGGGTGGAAAAAAAGCGGGTTTTTAAAATGCCTGGTTTGGATTTTTAATGAGGGTGGACCAGAGGGGGAGTGGTTTACTTATGTAGGTCGTGTCGGCCTGATAGTTTTGGGTTAGAATCCGGGTTAGTGCACCTATGCGGAGTTTGTGTGGGTTTTCTTTGGGTACTCCAGGTTACCTCTCACATTAAAAAAACTTGAATGGTAGGTTGATTGGACACTCTAAATTACCCCTGGCTAGGAGTGTGAGTAGTTGTGTGTTGTTGGGCTATGGCAGGAATGGGCAAACTACGGCCCGCGGGCCACATATGGCCCAGTTAGGCTTTTTAATCCGGCCCGCCGACGTTGTCCAAATTTTTTTTTCAAGATGGCGCCATCACTCGGAAGCCAGTGGCAGTTTGTCTGTCCACTTTTATTTGTTTTTGGTGTTTTACAGCCCTTCTATCTTTTTTTTAATGATATTTTAATATTTCTTAATACTTTTGACTTGACTTTGTACTTTTGACTTTAATGATGATTAATGAGTATATTAATACTTTAGTCCTTTTTTCTCTTTATGTTTCATATGTACTGTTAACGGATGCACTTTTTTATATGTATCGCATTTTATGCTGACCCCGCCCATCTGTCACATTTTTAAAGTCAATGTGGAGTCAGGTTGGGCTCCAGCACCCCCTGCAAACCTTGTGAGGACTAGCAATAGACGTATAATGAATTTGAGAGGCAGAGTCCCACGGGTTGTCGCTATTAGCTCTGAAAACAAGCCCTAAATGAGTGTGACAAGCAGGTAAAGCAGCCACCTGACACGCGGCTGGATAATCCGCCTTTGTTTAGCAGATTATGCCAACGGTGCGGGGATTACGCCTTCTCAATAGCTCCTTTATTATTTCATACTTTGTTCATTAGCAGGGGGAGGATTAAAAGTATCCCAAGTGGGATGAGATGCACATTTTGGGGGGATTTTAGGAGCGCTGCCAACAGTCCAAAAAATAATTAATAAATCATATTTTGTCGTGTGTCATAAGAATTGTCATAAAAAAATCATATTGCGTCGTGCGTCAATAAGAAAAGTAAAAAAAAATCATATTCTGTTAATTAATAAGAATTGCCATTTTTAAAAATTATATTCTGTTAATGAATAAGAATTGCCATTTTTAAAAATTATATTCTGTTAATGAATAAGAATTGTCATTTAAAAAAATATTCCATTAATAAGAATTGTCATAAAAAAATATTCCATAAATAAGAATTGTAATAAAAATAATATTCCGTTAATTCATAAGAATTGTCATTTAAAAAA
The DNA here is from genome assembly GCF_051989575.1 of Stigmatopora nigra. Taxonomy (NCBI): domain Eukaryota; kingdom Metazoa; phylum Chordata; class Actinopteri; order Syngnathiformes; family Syngnathidae; genus Stigmatopora; species Stigmatopora nigra. Next base: position 13,410,610 of record NC_135516.1, read on the forward strand.
AATCCATTAATAAGAATTGTAATAAAAAATAATATTCCGTTAATTAACAAGAATTGTCATTTTAAAAAATCCATTAATAAGAATTGTAATAAAAAATAATATTCCATTAATTAATAAGGTCATTTTTAAAAAATCATATTCCGTTAATTAATAAGAATTGTCATAAAAAAATCACATTCCGTTAATTAATACGAATTATCATTTAAAAGAAATCATATTCTGTTAATTAAATCATTTAAAAAATATTCCATTAATTAATAAGAATTGTCATTTTAAAAAAATCATATTCCGCTAATTAATAAGAATTGTCATTTTAAAAAAATCATATTCCGCTAATTAATAAGAATTGTCATTTTAAACAAATCATATTCCGTTACTTAATAAAATTACCATCTATTTTTCTGCATATAGTTCACAATGTCCAACATTTATGTCTGAAATGAAAGAAGAGTCTCCTCCCGGCCATATTTGATCATGGCTCACTAACGAGCGGCTTGTCGGGATAGCCGCGTGTTTACAAAGACTCACATGAATAAGCGTGTGTTTGCACATGTAACAGCCCCAAGGCATAAGCACAGACAGGTGTGTGTATATACGTGTGTGTGTGTGTGTTGCTAAACTGAAAGGGGCTCGTCTGTTTACGCCGCTTTTTGATTGGCTGGATTTTTTCCCTTTTCTTCACTACTGCAGTGGTAGACTAGAGAGAGAAAAAAAATGGGGGGGGAGTGGAGGGCGTCTTGTCCAGATACTGACGGAAAAGCCACGGGAAAGCCACTGCAGTGCAGAATGTGTGGGTAGGCGACCAAAAGCACGAGGGTCCAATTCTGCATGGTTTGGTTTAAAAAGATATGTGAGGTTTATTGGTAGGTAATAAAATAAATAAGAGAGGTCAGGAGGGTTATCAATAGGTCGTGGGTAATCAATACTAATCAGTATTAGTTTTTTAACGATGGATTAAGTGATTTTTTTTGTAAAAAGGACACTTTGCTACTGTGAAAAATGTTTACTAATCTGCCAATGGTGAACATGTCTGTGGTTAAATATATATATTGGCCCACTTTTGCCCTGATTATTTTTAAATATAATATTGTCTGTCTACCATATGCACACATGGCTTAATGAGCGTGTTGGCGCACCTCAACGGCAGCCGGGTGGGTGGGCCGCACATGGCTCTTTCACTCGCCCTTGTTTTTTTTAATTTATTTTTCATTAACAAACACCATGTTGTCCTAATCTGTGGTAATGAAGCACTCTTATGTGAGCTGCTCACAGACATGCAGGGGGGGAGCCGCAATACGGCACCCCTCCCGGCGCATTATTCTGGTACACACACACACACACACAAAGTCCATCCCAGTGTGAGGCCGAAGCTCGCCTTGTGACAATGTGGATTAGCATTCCGCACACTCGTTCATCTGAACTCTGCCCCGTTTCTTCCTAATCACCGGGAGTCTGCTTGCCTACTACTACTACACACACAAACACACTATGTACTACACAAGGGTGTAAAATTTAGTTAGCATAACATACGCTGGCAGCTACCATAGCATACAAACGCTGGCGGATTGCATAACATACGCTAGTGGCTAGCATAAAGTAGGCACACTAGTGGATAGCATAACATATGCACGTTATCAGTTAGCACAACATATGCACGCTAGTGAATAGCATAACATGGCCACGTTAGTGGATAGCATAACATAGGCATGTTAGCGGATAGCCTAACATAGGCATGCTAGAGGCTAGCATAACATAGGCACGCTAGAGGTTAGCATAACATAGGCACGGTAAAGGCTAGCATAGCATAGGCATGTTAGCGGATAGCCTAACATAGGCAAGCCAACGGCTAGCATAAGATAGGCATGCTAGCGGCTAGCATAACATAGACACGCCAGCGACTAGCATAACATAGGCATGCTAGTGGATAGCATAACATAGGCATGCCAGCGGATAGCATAACATAGACACGCCAGCGACTAGCATAATATAAGCACGCTAGCAGCTAGCATAAGATAAGTGTGCCAGTGGCTAGCATACCATATGCATGCCAGCGGCTAGCATAACATACGCAAGCTAGAGGCTAGCATAACATACGCTAGCTTAGTGTCATGCTAGCACCCTATTGAACGAGGCGTCCAATATATTGACAAAAAAAGGAAATTTAACGGCACCTGTGTGAAAAAAAAATCTAATAAAATGCAGTTTAATCTTGTACGTATAGCATGAGTGAGCTAACAAGCGGAACAACCCACTAACGGCCCAGATCCGACCCCCCGGAGCCCACGTCGTAACAGCGAGAGGCAGCAGATGAAAGAAAACATACTGCTCTAGACAGACTGACTGACTGACTGACTGGGCCGACTGTCAACACTATGGGTGACCCATTTCCGCAGCCCGGGCATATTCCCCAGACCGTTAGCGCACTCACGTGACGCCTCGCTAGCGGACGACGTTATTGGAGCAGAAAGACGTACGTTTAGCGCGGAGGCTAACTAATAAACGACCACGATACGACAACGAAAACAAGCATAAAAAAGAATGAGATCCTATTGACCTTCATTTTTGTACACGTCACTACAAAATACACTGTATACATAACAGATGGGGGGAAAAAGTGCGGGTGTACAAAGAGCGGCGCCATGTCGGTCAATCATAAAATGAATGGTGCTAACGAGCGGTCGCAACGACGTACTTTAATTGTGGAGTTCAAACAATGATTAAGTAGCTGTTTAGATAAAGCTTTTTATGGTGTGGTGAATGTGTGGGTGCACGTGTCGTCCATGTTGGTGTGTACGCGGGTAAAAAGGAAAAAATACTTCCAATATCTTATCGGAAGACTGATAAATAAGGAACAGGGTCTTAGCTTTGAACTTTCATCTCAGGGACATTGCCGTAAATTGTAGCGGATTTGTCTAGCTAGCGGGTGGGTGGTTAGCGTTGAAGGTCCTCTGGGAATTGCAACCAAAAAGAAGAAAAAACATGCAAAAATCTATGTTTTGAATCCAAAAAAGTGTCAAAGAGTGCAACTGTAAATTCCACACGGGTGTACCGAGCTGGATTCGAACCCAGGACCCGAGCTGTGAGTCCGATCCAGTTGATGTAATTTTTTTGGATTGAAAACAAAGATTTTTGCGTGTTTTTCTTATTTTTTGCTGCAATTTCCAGATCACTCGGTATGTTATGCTAACTCTGGCGTTCCTATGTTATGCTAGCCTCTAGTGTGCCTATGTTAGGCTATCCACTAGCGTGCCTATATTAGGCTATCTGCTAATATTCCTATGTTATGCTATAGAGTGCCTCACAGCTCAGGGGTTCTGGGTTCGAATCCAGGTCAGTCCAGCCGAGTGGGATTTGAATGTTGCCCCGCCTCTGGTCTGAAGTCAGCTAGGATGGGCTCCAACACCCCTGCGAACCTTTTGAGGATTAAGCACTTCAGAAAATGAATGAATGAATTGATTTATGAGACACAAGGCGAAGCAATGTCTTGTTGCTAGCTTGTTGCTAGGCAAGATTAGCTCCAAAATGTCCAAAATCCGAATAAAAGAGCAAAACTAACTAAAATAGCCACTTGGAAACAAAATGGCTTTCCATTTTAAACGAGTACATTTTATATTACTCAGAAAAAAGAGCTAACCATGCCAATGCCGGATCTCCCTTGTCGCCCTTTGGGCCCAATCACGCGCTTTGCCATTCGTCAGACAATGTTCTAATTTGTCTTTTTCTCAGAAGGAGGAAGTGGTCTCTCTTATTTGGGTGCGCTGTTGCTGGAAGAGTGGCCCACAGAGACGTGCTCACGCCCTGTCTGCTTCCACCACATCCTGCCGCAGTCTGTCAGGCCCTGCCAGACGACGGCGGCAACGGCGGCGGCGTACTGTCCAAACACACTTCCTGTCTAGCGGTACACACGCCAGAGCCTTCAAACTTGTTGTGCAAGTACAAAGTTTTTTTTTTAAATAGCATAACGCTACTGCTAAGCAACATTCTTCGCATCTTTTGCTATTAAAAATACATGACAAACCCGTAACCCATCAATCAAACTTTAAAACAACAACAGTCTGTTTATATTCATTTGGGAGAGGGTGCTAGAGCTTATTCAACTCCTGGCACGAGCCAGGCCACACCCTAAATCGGTTTAGCCAATCACAGGACGACAAAAAAACAATCAGTTATAACTATGAACAATTTAGCATCCAATTAGCCTAGCATACATTTTTTTGGGGATGTCATAGTATAGCAAAGTACCCAGAAAAAACCCACAAAAGAAAATACAAACTCCACACAGCTAGGACCAAACTGGAATTTAACCCCCGACCCCCAAACTGCGAGCCTGACACGCTCAGCACTCCTTCACCGTCCCACCAAGAAAACCCCAACAAATTCCGGCGATACATCGTAAATTTTGCACCAATTGCTAAAACGTCACCCCGTGACCGTCCGCCATTTTACAAGCTGCCCCGGTGCACTTCCGCAGGTTAAAGTGCCCGAGTTATAAACATAACGGTGTACAATATTTCGCTCCTCTCGGCTTTACTGCGTCTTCGCCTTTTATTTTGCGATGATCCGGCGCATTAAAATGGCCAAAATATATACGTACCGTCTGGATCAATTTTTTCTATTCATCTGCCGCCGAATCCCTGGCGACGACGGGGGGTCGGCGGCGCCTCGCATCGATGTTCTACGCGAGGGGAGTCTTAATAACGTCAGCTCATGAATGGACAAATTGCCTTAGAACACACACACACACACACACACACACACATACACATGCATTGTACACTGCAAATAAATGGACTCAAAGCTCTGGGACACTAGTTGTACCTCTACTTATGAAATGAATTGGTTCCACAACATTTTATGTAAGTAAAGCAGTACTTTATATGTAAATTCGGTGCTCGGACTTTTGGTCGCCGGTCAAATGGTGACAGAAAGTTTACTGTTGAAAAACAGCTCTCAAAATTATATTCATGAGACAGAGTTTAATATCTAAGTACTGTTTAAAATCTAAGTACTGTTTCATATCTATGTACTGTTTAATATCTATGTACTGTTTAGTATCTAAGTACTGTTTAATTTCTAAGTACTGTTTAATATCTAAGTACTGTTTAATATCTAAGTACTGTTTAGTATCTAAGTACTATTTAATATCTAAGTACTGTTTAATATCTAAGTACTGTTGAAAACAGTATATTTAGATATTAAACTCTCATGAATGTAATTTTGAGATCTGGTTTAAACAGTACTTAGATATTAAACAGTACTTAGATGTTAAACAGTACTTAGATGTTAAACAGTACTTAGATGTTAAACAGTACTTCGATATTAAACAGTACTTCGATATTAAGCACTACTCAAATATTAAACATGCTGAAAAATAAACTCTTTCAATTCCAATCCCTGTTATTTTCATATCATTTAATATGAATTTATTGGCCAATCCAAGATGGCCGGCCTGCTCTTCCCACTATGATTCGACCGGACGCCTGCCCCATCGTCAACGGCACTGAAACATGACAAACGGGAAGTCTCGCCGTGCAGCTGCAGGATGATCCGACTTGGCCGTAACTATTAATTACGCCATTAGTGATAATTACCATAATTACATGTACTGGAAATGATGCGTGTCTAGACTGCAGATGCAACCACGTGAATGTTTGTCATTCCTGCGACAAACACCAAACATTCTCTTATTTATTTATTATTATTTTTTTTACATAGTGCACGCATGTATCATCATAGCGCTACTAGCCAGACGACATTCAAATTTTTTTAAACAGTGTACAATGACAAACAATGAGCTCATAAAAGGACCCAAAACCAACAAGGAGCCTGGAAATCCCTTCAAAATAAAAGTATCCAAAATTTACAGTGACCTAGATTTTTTTTTTTACTTGAATTTGGACTTTGCGCATTTTGAGACAAGGCTTTTTAGCGTTGAAAAAAAAGGCAAATGTATTTCAGTTAAAAATAGAGTAAAAAAGAGCAGACTTTCATCCATTATACATGGCGGGCGGGGCTTGTTTGAAGCCTCCATTTCTGCATGTCTCTTTGCGTGGCCATTTTTGCTTTGCTAGCCACCGTCAACCCCCGCAACCCCTCCCTTCCTTCTCTCAGCGCAGACCACCCGGCACCCCTCGGGCATCCCCGTCGTCTCGGTCACACGCACACGGGCAGATTTTTGGTGGCGCAAAAACATTTTTTTAGCTTCTATAAAGAGCCAAGGGAGCTCCTCAAATCACTTGGTTTCAATTTGTAGAAAAATGTGATTAAGGAACGTTTTTAATCGGAATGAAGTCACAATATTACAGTAACTATGTCAAAAATTTGAATAGAAGTATGCAACATTAAAGCTATAAGAGGGTAAAAACTTTTTGGGGGGATTAATTATACAAGATTTGGTATAAGAAGAAAATATGCTTAAATATTTGTTTTTGATAAATAAAAATATGGTATTAAGAGATCAATTGAGCACTCCTCATTGCAATTTTAGTCACTTTTTATGCTTTCTTTGTCCGACAACTACACTTTCAGCTTGACATATTTGAAATTTTAGTAAAGTTATGAAATACAAAGAGTTACATTTCATAAGCCAAAGTTAGAATCAATAAAAATACCTCAAACTATAATTTTCTGAAATCAATCGATGATGAGTCGGCATTTTCCGTGAGAAGAAATCAAAGTCATTACAAAGAAAAATGAATTTTACCTCGAAAAATGAAATTAGACTGAATTCCTAGTCAAATAAAATAATTTAATTTGAGAAGAATTGACTGAAAAAAGACGTTTTCTAAGCCATAATCAGCTAATAAAAATGGGGAGAATCCAACATGAAATGTCACTTCCTGTCAGTGTGCCTGCCTATTGAGGGAAGCCAAGTCAAAACAAAAGATAAACCTATTGGAACGCGGCCCGCTGGTAACATAGATTGGACCCACTGTGTGAGTCACTTGCTGGGATTTCATCAAAAAGTGACTCAAATGCACCTGGGCTGAAAAAAACTGAGTGGGAAAACCACCAAATTAGGTCCCGTCTGTCCGTCAATGGAAGACGAGACCGCAAAGTGACAGGAAGTCAGGCACTTTTTTTGGGGGGGGGGGGGTTGCCGCGGGGTGTGTCTACTCGGCCGGCTGCTTATCTTTGTAAATGAGTGTGTGTGTGAGTGTGTGTGTCATGTCCTTATCACGCTGAGGTCAGCGTCTGGTCTGGCGTCCTTCCTACCGGCCAATGACGAAGCATTCGGGGACGGACGGGGAAGTGATTCATTCCGAAAGATTGGACGGCCTTGACGGATGGAAAACGTCCCAAGTTACAAATTAGCTTTTGGATGGGAGAGGGTGCTTTAAAATGGCCGCCACAGAGAAGAGAGAAAGTATTTTTTATTTGGTTGTGAATGATTGGGTTTCTGTATTTTATATTGATTAAATTATTTGTTGTTTTTTGTTTTGTGGGTTTTTTTTGCAAAAAAACCCAAACAAGCGCAGAAAAAAATATAAATTCCATTTCTACAATACAAATGTGCTACAATTTAGCTTTCAGACAGAAAACACCCCTTGGACCGGATTGGACCCTCAAACGGCCCACACCTGGCCCTCCGCCCCTATGTTTGACAACACTGTTTTTGCCATTTATAGGCATGAAACCTCCAAAAACCTAATTTCGACCAATTTTGAGAACTAAACTCACCACCAAAAGATATCACATATGCCTCCGGGCAAACATTTTGCTGACTTTCCAAGAAAGAGATGATCAAAACTAAAAGAAAAAACAATACAGGCGGAAAAAAATGGCCGCTCGACTCGACGGCAAATAAATGACGAGAATAAACGGGGCAACGGGGATTCCCATTACGGCGAGGCCTGACAATTCCTCGTTGTTTGTATGTAGCATGCATAATGGATGAGCTGGGCGGCCGCGTTCCACGTCTCGACGGGACCGCCGACACGCCTTTGATATCCGCCATTCTCGTCTTCCCCATCTGCCGGGATGAAATATTAGAGAGGGGACTTGAGCTCGGGACTTCCTGTGGAACCAGAGTACCAGAGTCCGTCTTCATTAATCAGAGGGGGAAAAGGCCTTTCAAATGTAAACGCACTTTTGGAGTCTCCCACGGAGACCGGACGGTTACCAATGGATTGGTCGCCTCCTTTGGATGGACCGGACGCGGGCTACAAATGTGTTGGCGCTTTTTGTTTTGGCTTCTGGAAAGACTTTCTTTGAACGAGTTGCCAAAAACAATCTCATTCTGGAAGACGGGGGCCGATGGGAGAATTGTTTCCTCGAATCCGATTGGACGGGAAATTGCCAAGAAGTGGGGGGTGGTAAAGGGGGTCCGATCTTGGAAAAAGATGGGCTTCATAAGCTTTTGAGAGTCCTTAAGGGGGACATTTGTTTAACTCGATGGTAGTGCTGGACGTGGAATTCATTTGAAGGGAAATTAAATAACGCTTTATGTTGTACTAAGCAAAATGAGGTGGCGGGAAAAAGTAGCTAGTGGAAGGTACCAACTGTCACAGGGGGGGTAACAGTAAGAAAGCAGGTAAAAGAAATAATATAAAATAACGCTTTATGTTGTACTATGTAAAATGAGGTGGCTGGAAAAAGTAACTAGTTAACAAAGGAAGAAAAAGTGGCAAAAATAAATGATAATAAAATAATGCTTTATATTGTACTATGCAAAATGTGGAGCAGCTAGTGGACTGAACCAACTGTCACAGGGAGGGGTAACAGTAAAAAATATTGTAAAACAAAAGAAAAGAAAAAGAGAATAACTGTGTTGTACTAAGTAAAATGAGGTAACAGGAAAAAGCAGCTAGCAAAGGGACTAAAAGTCACAGGAAGTTAACAGTTAGAAAGATTGTTAAAAAAATGAAAATAAAATAAGTGTTGTACTATGTAAAAGGAGGTGGCAGGGAAAAAGCAGCTAGCGGAAGGAACCATCTGTCAGGGGGGGTGGGCTAACAGTAAGAAAGCAAAGTCAAAACATAAAATAAAACAACACTTTATGTTGAGGTGGCAGCTAGCTAACACTGGAATAAAGTGTGTAAAAAACACTATGTTGTACTACGCAAAATATTTAAAAAACTATGTTCTAAAAAAAGCAGCTGGCGGAAGGAACCACCTGTCACAGGAAGCCAACAGTAAGAAAGCTTGTCTGGAGCTAATTGTTTACATTTGAATCTTTCTACCACCCAAATATTTAATTGTCAAATCTACAAACACACTTGACCCAGATATACAAATGTGTGAAGTTGATATGGCTAATTGCTAGCCAGGCTAGCTCAATTGAAGTCAATGACTGCTACTGAAGACTGAGTCAGAAATGGTACGATCCAAATAAATTCAATGGGATTTTTTTCAAGTATTTGGAACGTTTTAGTCACATTTTTTACTCTATTTCTTTAAAATGCCATGACACGTCGACACATATATATTTAAAAAGTACTCCACATACATGAGAATTGAACTGGTCCGAGTTGGGGCACGGCCAAGGAACGCAGGGTTATTTTAAAAGGCCGGAATATATTTGGCCGCGTTTGTTTAGTCTGCGGCGTTCCGTCTGAGCTCCGTCTGAGCGAACTCACGCACGCCGCGGGCGAGCTCCAGACACAAAGCCTCGACCGACATTGCGGCCTTCCTCTTTTCCGGGCGAGCTAAACCGCCATGGCGGCGTGCTTTAAATACGAAGGGGGGGTTTTGCTTCCCGGCCCGATTGTGGGTCGGTGCGTAACTAATGCCAGGGTGGCCAAAAACCAAGGCCAAAACTGGTCAAAGCGGCCAATTTGGCGGCGTTCCAGCGGCGCTGCCGCCACGCCGGTTGCCAATGACCTGATAGCGAGCGACATTCCGGAAAAAAAAAAGACCCCCGCCCACGCCGAGGCCAACTTTGCGAAAACAACTATCCGATTCTAACTAACTGTGATTGCCCTTCTTAAAGAGACATTTTGGTGAAAAATAACAGGCAAATGGAATGAATGATGGCTTTTGTTTTAGTTGAAAACTATTTTTTTCTTTAAAATGTTTTTTGTGTATTGCTTGGAATTCATTTTAGGAGAAAGATTGATGTTCAGTATTCCCTCATTTATTGTGAATTCACTTCTTGGAGATTTTTTCTGCTGTTAATTATTTTTTATTATTTTTTTTGGAAGTTCTTGGCCATTTTTTCTGATATTAATTATTTTTGATTGTTTTTTTAAGTTCTTGGTCATTTGTTCTGCTATGAATTATTATTGTTTTTAAGTTTTTAGCATTTTTTTCTGCAATGAATAATTTTGTTATGATTTTTTAAAGTTCTTCGCGATTTTTTCGGCTAGGAATTATTTTTTATCATTTTTTTGGCGATTTTTTCTGCTTTTAATTATTTTTGTTTTTTTTTAAGTTCTTGGCCATTTGTTCTGCTATATATTATTATTATTATTATTAAAAATTTTAAGTTCTTAGCGATTTTTTTCTGCTATGAATTATTTTGTTATGATTTTTTTTAAGTTCTTAGCGATTTTTTTGGCTAAGAATTATTTTTTATCATTTTTGGGCGATTTTCTCTGCTATTAATTATTTTTATAATTTTTCAGACAGTTTGTGGCGATTTTTTCTGCTATTATCTATTTTTATTTAATTTTTGAAAGTTCTTGGCGATTTTTTTTGCAAAGACAACCAATTTGACGTCCTAATATTTTGACTGAGTGAAGACGGACGGCCACGGAACAGTAGCACCGTTGACCCGATGGCGACATACCCGCCCCCCGTCCCCCGGGGTCAAGCCCCCTCCTCCCCTTCCACATGGTAGGGGGGCCCCTTTTTACAAGAGCGAGCAAACACAGGGTCGTGCTCGGCACTCCTACGCAGACTGCACCATCAAAGAAGTTGCTGTGTATTCAGGATAAATGGATAATTGGACTTTGGAAAAGGACATGAACTAACGATGTACGCCGGGTGTGTCAAACATAGGGCCGGGGGGGGCCAAAGGTGGCCCGCTAGGGAGGGATTCTAATGGACATTGTAGCTCATTTATAATGTACATACAGAATACTTTCAGTTTTTGCTTCATCAAATGTGTTCATTTTCAGCAACTTCAATTCACGTAAACCATTTTAGATATATTTAATTTTTTTTATAAATGAATTAAAAGAACTGGATTAAAAGCCCTGAATATTCATTTTTTATATAACTAAAAAAATGTTTATTTAAACTTTTTTTACATATTTTTAGATTTTACAACTAAAAACATGGAAAAAATGGGTTAAAAATAACAATTATTGATTTAAAAGGGGGAAATCAGGAAATGTAATATACATCTATACTCTTTATTTTAATTTGATCCTAAAACAGAAAGTCAGCACTCAAGATTTACTTACTCGGGCCACAAAAAATGATGCGTCGGGCCACGTTTAGCCCCCGGGCCGCCACTTTGCCACCCATGTCTTACGCAATAGCGTACTGGGTTTCCCCCTCCCCAGACACACAAACGAGCGTAACGGTCCACTTATCGGATTCTTTTGATGCTTATTTTGTTAGCGTCGGCCGATTGAAACCAATGGACTGGTGGGGGTCGTCGAGGGGGTCTACGCTGGAAATGTGTCTACCACTATTGACTTGTTTGCATATGTGGACGTTTTCTCCGAAAAACACAACTGTCCCTACAAAGGAAAACAACGGCTCCCCCTGGCCATGGGGTGGGGGGTTCTTACGCTGAATTGATCCACGTGGGCGACAGCTGAAATGTCGGAGTGAGGACGTCAAAGCGCAGAAATAGAGCAAGGGGGTGGGGGGGGGGGGTGAAGAATGATTAGCACGAGGGCTTCAATCCAATTAGACGGATGACGGTAAGCCAGAGCCGCCAATAGGCAGACGGCTAGTCGGTTAGCGAGCTAGCTCTATTTATATTGGCTAGCGAGCTAGCGTAGCTGCGTCACTGCAGCAATGAAGTCAGAGAAATGCAGCTGTCGGACGTCTGTGTGTGCCGCAGACAGGGGGGGGGGGGGGGGGGGGGTGTTAGACCGCCGTGGAGGAGGGTGGGGTGGCCTTGGGGGTGCCGGGGTCAGACAACAGAGCGGGCCGTTCTCTCTTGGTCTGATGACACCATCGACTGAGCCAGGGTTGTGACACGCGTCAAGTGGCGCCGCGGTGATGTCGAAAATATGGGGTCACGCCGTCTGTGGTTCAAAACAAGGCTTGCGAGGGAGACAAGATGGCAGACAATTTTGTGGGAGGACAATTTTAAATGTTAGAGGAGTTGCATTGTGGGAATGAGGGCTTTTTTTGGCAGGGTTTTGGGAGTTTTTGTCCTTAAAAGAAAAATATGTACAGAGCGATTTTAGATTTACCTTTAAAATTGTTTCATTTTGGCTAAAATAAGACGGATTATGATTTTTTTTGTTCTAAAAATATGATTCTAATGTAAAATAAATCCATTAAAGCTTTCTTTATGTATTTTCTCGCAAAAAAAAGATTAATTTATGCACTATAGCACTTTCAGATTTTTTAAATACCTTTTATTTAATAATAATCCAAACTTTCCTTCTGCATATATCTATAAAAAATAAATTTTTCATTAAAATGTGAAATTTTCTTTAAACATATTTAACACCTGAAAATATGAACTCTCCTAAAACAAGCACCTTATAAACTTTTTGGGCTACTGCACGATTAGTTTAGTGAGTTAGTTAGTCCTGCTGTGAATTCAATGAGTATTCCTGGCAGATGTCCAATCCATTTTAGCTGGAAGGGCGGCAGCCAATGAACTCTGGCCTTCAATGGCAGTCAATGAGTTGAAACAAGGGCGATTCTTGGTATATTAGCATATGTGTATGTGTGTCAGTCTATGTTTACACTGGCAACGCTGCGGGGCACAGAGTGCTGTTTGTAGCGCACGGGTTTGAAGTACATTTTCTTAAAGCAAACACCCCCCCAACAGGATACGCCAGTGAAGAAAAGTCACGAAGTTCCCTAAAAAACCCCAAAATACATCCCCAAACACCGTCTGAGTCGCTTAATCGTAAAAAAAAAGCCGCAGTGTGTGAATTGGGGCCAAAGGGAAACGAGTTACAACAACATGCCAAAGCGACCCGTCCCAAAACCCCCCTAAAAAAAGCCACTGTGTTGCCATTAGCCGCCTGGCTTAACACTAACATCCAGTGGCTGGCTTGTGGAAACTATGAGTCACCGTCAGCGCCACCGCCATCGAGGCGGCGGAGTCTGGAGGATGTTCGCTTTCAGACCCGCGGACGTCTACCACACTTCCTGTTCGGGGAAAGGCGTGCGCCGGTGCCAGAGAGAGCTTCCTTCAATAACGCCTATACCGCCATGGCTATTTGAGGGATGACTTTATACACAATTAAATGCTTAAATATATATTTTTTGGAGGATAAGGGTGGATGTAAAGCTCGGATTTTGTGAGTTTTGTACTGTACTATTGCGCTTTTTATTAGTTTTTGGACATATTCATATTTTTGGTCACTCCATGGCAGCGAATGGGTTAATAAAGAAGCCAAGACTGGCCTAAAAACAACAAAAAGTGAGCTGGGAATGGTCAGAATTTATCAGGAAGTTGCCTGGAAATCCGCCAAAACATGAGGAAGTGGTTCAAAATTTACATTAGGTGTTCAAAGTCTCACAAAAATCTTTTTTTTTTAATTTTCTGACTCTAAAAGACTAATCAAAATGCTCCAAAATGCTCATTTAGACTCTAAAACACCCACAGTTTCAATCAAAATCCTCCACAAACTGGAAACAGTCCAAAATTTACATGGTGTCCAAAATCTCATAAAAAAATCAAAATTTTCAGATTTCCTGACTCCAAAAGACCAATCAAAATGCTCCAAAATGCTCATTCCGACTCTAAAAGATCCATAAAGTTTCAATCCAAATACTCCAAAAACCACAAGCGCTCCAACATTTACACAAAGTCTCTCAAAAATCCAAATTTTCTCCAAAATCCTCCAAAAACCAGATTTTGCCAGACCAAACAAGTCGAGAAACATTTTAATTAGACACTAGCAAAACCCAAACTTGATTAGCCCAATCTTTCCAAGTCCTATCCCACTCATCAAAACACTAAAATGGCTATTACCACTACATAAAAAAACAAACAAACAAACCTCTCCAAAAAAAACACTCCACAGCGAGATGACAAGGTAGTTTCCCGAGAAGAGGTTCGCGTCGGATCATCTCCAACGGCTGTTGACCTTTATCGGTCGGGGAGAAAATGACGAATGGAGCGGCGAGACAAAAAAAAACAACAAAAAACATACGGAACATTAATCACACTCGAAGCGGACAGGTCGTCTTTCTTCTCCGTGGAGAAAAAAAATAAAGACGGCGTTACTACAGTAAATCTTTACTACCATACACAGTTTATCAGTTTTCTTTAAAAAAATAAAATAAAAAAAGTCAAAATATTAGCTAAAATGGTTCCATACAGGTCCAATTCACTTAGGTGGAGCGTATTAGCCGCACTATAAGGCGGATTTTTAATGAACGGCATATTTTAAAGTTGGTTTTATTATGAAGAGGTACGGGATTATATATCAATGATTGTATCTAGGTATGTATTTTATTTTGACAGGGTTGAGTTGAGTCGATTTAGCATCGGTCTAGCGAGCTTGGCGTATTGGCCTTTTGTTGGGCGACGTTGTCGGTGACCCCCGCGCGACCCAAATGGGGGGGGGGACAAATGATGCACTTCCCCTTCAGCTGTGGCCACATGGCCCGCCGACATCATCGGTCTGAATAGACCACCTGTCCAAGACTTCTCTCGCAAACACACACACACACGTTGAGTAGGTCAACAGTGGCTTAAGAAAACACACGGGAGGGAGTGGGGTGACGGAGTCTAGTCCACCTGATCAGCCATGTTTGTTAGCCGGCAAGCAAAATACGTCTGGCAATTCAACATTTTTTTTCTTGAATGAATTCCGATATTTGGATGAAAAGAATGTTTATGTGAACAGATGACTACTCTAAAAAATGATTTTATAGAAACTAAAACAATTGCTTGATGTCTATGGAACAGAAGTTTTTTACCAACAACACAAAAATCTGAAAAAAATACACAAAATTCTCTCATTTTCTGAACCGCTTTATCCTCACTAGAGTCACAGGGGGTGCTGGAGCCTATCCCAGCTGACTTTGGGCTAGAGGCAGCCAATCACAGAGCTCGAGAAGACAAACAATCAATCACAATCATAATTAGGGGCAATTTAGAGTGTCCAATTAGCTTAGCGTTCATGACTTTGGAACGTGGGAGGAAATCGGGAGTACCCGGAGAAAACCCACAGAACATGCAAACTCCACATAGGTGTAGCAACTCATATTTGAAATTCCTTCCATTTAAAGAAAATGGATGCCAATTTGTTACCCCATTTTTCAAAACAGCACTTTTCAACAAACGTCAATAACGCGTCCCGCAAACTGACCTGATCTGGCGTCCTCTGGATCCGGTAGTGGAACTTTTCCTTGACCTGATCCAGCAGGCGTCGGAGCTCTGCCTCGTCTGGCGAGCCCTGGTACTTCCTAGCCAGCTGCAGGTAGCAGGGCCACTTGGCCGAGTCGAATCCCCAATGGCAGGTCCTCTTGTCGGGCGACTTGTGCGAGTGCATGACGAACTTCTGCGGCGAGAACAGCAGGCGGCACTCCACGCACTGGACGCACGGCGCCTCGGGTTGCGAGTACAACCGCGGCAGGAACAGACCCTGGCACTTGCCCAGGCACTGGTGCTCCACCCGGAAGGCGCTCCCGGCTCCGGCCCGGCCCTCTTTGAGTCCTCGGCCTCCCGGCGAACGGGCGCCATTGCCGCCCAGCTCGGCGGGCGGCGCCTGACCCGGACGCAACAGCGCGTTGCAGAGTCGTTGCGCGTCGGTCAACGTGATGAGGCCGCAGGAGGGCGCATTAAAGGGCAAGATACCCAAAACCTTGAGAATATGGAGCTGATCGCCATCACAGCGCGAGCAGTAAACGTAGAGCTCGTCGCACACCGTGTTGATCTGCTGTAGCGAGAAGTCGCGCAACACCGAGTTCAACACCTGGGGCAGACACAGTCGTTTCTCGCCGCCCACCACGAAGCAGGAGATGGACTCGCCCTCCAACGGCGAATGGGTTAGCTCGGTGGAGCTGTCGCAGGGCACCAGCAGGGGGCCGCTCCCCGGGGCAGGAGGGGAGGGGGGCGGAGGGGCGCCGCCGCCGCCCTGCGAGCCGTCGTGGCTGCCGTTGTTGCCCCGCGCCGAGAATGCGGCCGGTCCCCCCAGAGAACTCTGGCTACTCAGCGTGAACTGGGCCAAAGTGTGCTTGAGTCCCGGGCTCAAGTCCAGGGCCTTGGCGGCTAGGAGTTCAGCCTCGTCCTGGGCCTGCTCCCGCTTGACCTTGGCCACCTTGTGGAAGGACTCCAGACCGCGGCGCTTGAGTTTGATTTCCGCCATCACTCGCTTCTTGATGGGCGCCGCCTCCGGGCGCTCGCGGTATGGGCGCTTGGTGGCGCCCTTGAAGGAGTTCAGGCCTTTGAAGGGGCTCTTCAAGCCGGTCTGCGTGCCGGCCATGTCGGACAGAGCGAGCGCTCGGACTTCTCGTCTGTGGTGTTGTCCTCCTTGGCTTTTTGGGGGGAGGAGTCCTGGACCAAAAAATCCAGTGGGCTCTTCTGGGATCTTTTCAAAGGGAGATGATCCGCCGGGAGACGGGCGCCTGCATGGTGGAGATTTTGCCAAGTTGCCGTGAGCTTCCTGCCGATTCAAAAAACAGGCAGCGAGAGAAAAAGTCATTAACGGGGGCGCCGTGGAATACAGATCACGAGTCACAGAGGCATATCGGAAAGAGAAAATCTTGTTTATTATTCAAATTCACAAACCTTTAAGGTTACCACTTCTTCTACTACTACTACCACTAACACTACTACTGCCACTACTACCACTACTACTACTTCTACTAATTCTATTTCTACTATTTTTACTACTACTAATACTAGTACTATAGTAGACTCTGAAATGTGATCTTAGGTGAGACTACTACTACTACTACCTTTACTACTACTATTACTACTTCTACTACTACTACTATTACTACTACTATTATTACTACTACTACTACTACAACTACTATTACTACTACTATTACTACTACTACAACTACTATTACTACTACTACTATTACTATAGTACTCTGAAATGTGGATCTTAGGTGAGACTATGACTACTACTACTACTATTACTACTAGTACTACTATTACTACTAGTACTACTATTACTACTACCACTACTACTATTACTACTAGTACTACTATTACTACTACCACTATTACTACTACTATTACTACTTATATTACTAATACTAGTACTATAGTAGACTCTGAAATGTGGATCTTAGGTGAGACTATGACTACTACTACTACAGTAGACTGAAATGTGGATCTTAAGTGGAGACTACTATTACTACTACAGTAGACTCTGAAATGTGGTCATGTTGGCTCTTGTTAATATTCTGGAGAAGCTACAGCTCACCACAGGCGACTTAGCTAAATTAGCATTCCGGTTGACTCATGACAAGTGAACAAGACAAGATTGTAAAAAAAGACCATGTTCATATTATGGAAACTAAAGAGTTTCATGTCCTCTTCTTTGGGTCGTATTTTATTCAGCAGATGCACACGGCCACCAATTACATTTGGCAAAATCACTCCAAAACATGTTCACATATTGAAATATTTCTCCTGGAAAGTATTTTTCCCGAAACAAATCTCAATAACCCACTGTGACATTAAAACCACAGACTGTCCATTGTTAACAAATACTACAAAAGGAAATTAAAAAGGAAATGGCTCGTCCTTCCCAGTAGTGTTGGCAAATGACTACATCTATGAATGCTTTTGCCCATTTTTCACAGAGCATTTCCCTTCGGCTAGAACGCTGCTTCTGCGCAAAAAGGCCGACCTTGATTCCGCAGCCTAGTTGATGTTAGCGGCCGTTTTAATGTCATAAAGCAAGGCGAACGCATGTCAACATGAGATTCGCGGCGGGGTAACGAGTTTTGCTCCGAGGAGGAGGAAGCGGGGGTGGCGACGACGGCGACGGGGGGTGCGTAAGACAGCAGTGTTCGGGGATCATCCAATAGCGACCGAGCCAAGTCCAAGCAACCGCTTCGTTGCAGCAAGGACGCCGCATAGAAAAAAAGCTCCATCCCCAGCCTCCTCCTCCCCTCCCTCCCTCGGTCGGTCGCTCCCCCCGCCACGACTGCGCTGGTATGCAGACAGCGCCGATAATGACATTCACTGTCTACACTCCCCCAGTCTCGAACGGGAGATCCGCCTCCACCATCCCTACTACGGACACCACCGCCACCGCGGTCCGTACAAGTCGTCACTCTGAGCGGATTCCCCTCGCCGTGTCACCGCGGTCTCCTTCGCCGGAGCCGACGCATTCAACTAAATAACAAAACCATTTTCCACACTGAAATTACAATTAAGCTATAAGTGACACGAATAATAAAAGTACAAAAAAATAAAAAATATTTAAAATAATACCAAGTATAAGTACAAGTCCGACGCCAGTTTATGCACGTCTAACATGCTAACTAGCTTAGCTAGCTCGCCCCCGGCGTGCATCCACTCCGTTCAGCCGAAAAAAAAGCAGCAAAAGTAGGTTAGAACAAGCCAGCTACGCGGTAGTCGAGACGGCGGAAGGTGGGGGAACTCCCGAAGCCGAGCGCCGTCTCGTTAGTCCGATCGACTATTACGACAAACACTGTAATGTGTTATCCGGAGGTCGAGCGGGGAGCGACGAGCTTACCTTCCCCCAGATGGAGAGCGACACAGCGGGCGAAGCCGAGCTAGCTTCCCCCCTCTAGCCCAGCGACTCGTTTCAATCAAATCACGGCGACAATGCCTCGTGTAACGAGTCATTCATTTGACGGCTACGAATATATAGATATAGCAAATACATACTGGGAGCGGGGGGTTAAAATATACAAATAAAATAAAGGTTATAGCACTTGCCTCGGTCCACTCGGTCGGTGCTCACACGCCGGGGGTCTTCTCCGTACTGGAAAAGCCTAGCGGCGGCGGCGGAGCGTCAACAAGATGAGGCTCCGCCACTACGGCCCTGTGACGTCACGCCGCATCGACGACTTTGAGGCGGAGACGTCATCACGGCGACAGGAAACGATGCGGGGGTGTCTCTCGCCTCTCTCGCCTCTCTCTCTGTCTACCATTTCCTCCCGAACGCCAAGACAATTTTCACTTTTTTTCTCCAAATCACTCATTCAGTGCCATCGACTCAAATCCATTCATCTTGGAATTACATTTCAAATGGATTTGATTCAATGACGCGGAATGAGTGTAGGGCCGTTTTTTGCTATAGGCAATAGAGGCAATCCCAAAGGGTGCAATCTATTTTGGGGGCGCACGTGAACACTCCCATTGTGTCGCTAGTTATATTAACCTGGTATCTCTCATTCCCATGTCAAAATAGCAGCATACACAGCTTGCAGAAGGGGGCACTGTGTCTCCCCTGGTGTCAGTAAAGTGTCACTGCATCCAGTTTAAAATGGCGCAGTAATCAGAATACCTTGACAAGATTCTATCATCTAATTGGCGTGTAACAACCAAATTATAGTGGGCATTTAAAGCAACATTCAAATCTTGCATCATATTAAATTAAAAATAAACACTTAAATCAGGGTTAATACACAAAAATAACTAATGTTGAAATGGCATTCTCTAAAAAAGATTTGCTTGTAATTTAACTTTAATAAGGTGCTTATTGCACTTTTTAGCGGTAAGCTAGTGAATGACGGCTACACTAAAAGTGCGTAAATCCAAATTTGATATAGATTGAACACAATGAGTGATGCAACACATGCTGATAGAAAGTCCTCTCGACAACACGCGTCTGTTTTGCAGCAGCTGCTGGGATGTGACAGCAAGGTCAGCAGTTGTATTATAAGAGCAGATGTGAGTACAGCCCCCCACCCCAACAACAACAAGAGGTAGTGTGTGTCAGGGTGAGGGGAGGGGGGTACATTGATTTTGTTGTAATAACCCAGCTACAAGTGGGGGACTTCATTCATTTGCTATGTGCACTAATGTGACAGTTCATTAGAAAACAGAATGAGTGAAGGATGAGCTACAAGACGAGAAGCTACAACTGTTAACGGACCGGGGGGGGGGGGGGGCTGCTAAGTGTACCCCAGGGAGGGCGGACATAACAGAAACATCTTCATATGCTATAATCGATGCCTGGTATTGAAAATTGTCAAGGCCCACCGAGGGCTAACGCTAGTACTTAATTGGAATGATGCTTGATAGCGCTATGGTAGTTGTTACTTAGCATGCTAGCTCTAAGATGGGTGACATTTAATTGTTTTTTTTTATTTTTTTAGGATGTTTAATGAAAACAATATGGCTGATTTTGGAATTAGCATTCAATATAAAAGGGAGGATTGCGATTGGTTAGATAGCCAATGAGCAGTTGTGTTCAATGGAGTCGATGCTAAGACAAATAGCGTGTAGCACAATGGCAAATTATGGACAAAAATAGGATAACCATTGTGACAAAATTATTGATTGTACCGCGTTCGGTGCTGTTGATGATGATGAGGTTGTTTTCATTCTTCTGTATTTAAATGAGTCTGTCCAATCTATAAGAGATGCTATGAATGGATTGGGCGATTAGCGTCAATGACAATTACAAAAATCCTATAGTAGGACACTAAAGTCGGCCATTTTGCTTTAGGAAACATATTTTATGAATTTTTCAAAAGATATTTTGATTGTGAAGTAGTATTTCAGGAATTTTTGGGATATTTCAAGGTGATTTCATGTTATTTTTGGGCCATTTTAAGGTTTGTTACTAGCTCATCTAGTTTTGCTGCACCTTTTGACGAAAAAAATAATTAAGAATTAAATTCTTTAACTAACTCATACTGTACACACAAAGTGTACATCAAGCAGAATGGCCCGGTAGAGACCCGTGCCGGGACACTTCCGGCCCACGCGGCGTATGTTTGACACCACCAGAGTGGCCAGATGGATGGCGCTAGACGGCGAGGCATTTTAGCTTC
This sequence comes from Stigmatopora nigra, assembly GCF_051989575.1. Taxonomy (NCBI): domain Eukaryota; kingdom Metazoa; phylum Chordata; class Actinopteri; order Syngnathiformes; family Syngnathidae; genus Stigmatopora; species Stigmatopora nigra. The sequence goes on from NC_135516.1 coordinate 13,431,643, forward strand.
CGTCATTTGGTGTTTGATGATTTGCTATAAAACAAACACACAAAATTTAAAAAAAACACCCTCATAAGTTAGTTCCACAAGATGCCATCAAAAAAAAACACAACTTCCATTCTAGTCTATGTATGTGTTTTACAAAAGGGAAGACATTTAGCAATATTGTTCTACCGCCTAATTAGTCCCTTCGGGGTTGGGTTGAAAGGATAAAACACCCACACCAGATAAAAGCAATTATAAAAAGGGGATATTTTTTTGTCCATCATTAATGAAACAAGGTGAACGTATCGTCGCGGAATCACGTGGCTCCCCGGGGGTAGGGGGAAGGGGGTTATACAACTGACGGAAAGAAGAGGGCACAGGAACAATGTCAAACAAGCCATTGTGCGGATTAGCAATTATGCAAAGACATTTGCTGTGGATGTAGTCATTTTCCAGCACGCAAATGGGATTCACCTGGGAGGGCGAGGGGGAATATAAAAGGCCACCCCCCCCCCCCAAGCCCTCGCTATTGTTCCGACTTATTGCGGCGTACAAATCAATCGGCTTCAATTATTTGCGGCACATCATCGTTTCTGTGACCCTGGTGGTTCGCGCCGGCTGTTAGGTCAGAGGGGGCGACGTGGGGCGGTCAGGTGTCAATGACTCTCCAGGGATGGGTGGGGGGGGGGGGGGGGTGAGAGGAAGAACGAAGAGCTCTACTATCATATTTTCTTGTGTATTAGTCTCCTTAAAATTGCCTTAAAATGGTTGAATTTGACAATTTCTCTCGTATAAGCCACTTCCCGATTTACAATTTTCATCTCCCCTTAAAATTGCCTTAAAAATCATTGAATTTGACAATTTCTCTCGTATAAGCCGCCTCCTGATTGACAAATTTTACCTCCATTTTCATGGTTTTAATAAGGAGTACAAACCTGTTACTTTAAAAGGAAAATTTGAAGAAAAATCATATTTATGAGAAGTCCTGAGTGAGTAGTACATATTTTTTCACGTTTTCTGCAAAATACATATTTTTTTCTTCGCGAATTTCATTCAAAGATCCCCCCCAAAAATTTAGTTTAGCGTTTTATCTGTTTCCCTTTTCTCTATTTTTAAATAAATGACAACATTGTCTTGCGTTATGGCATTTTGGTGCATGTCAAGTCTAACTTATGCGCATATAAGCCGTAACCTCAATTAACTCATTTTTTTAGCAACAAATACGACGTATCTGCAAAAAAATACGGTCATTTTATTGCTAAATTGCTACATAATAATATCAACATTATTTTTTTTTACCACAAGGACAAAATAAAATGTTTATTCAACTTTTTTTGTTGTCTTTTTGCACAATAATAATAAAAAATGTCAGCAGAGTCCTCTAGGTGTTTTCCAAAAATACACCCCTATAACATTTCGTACTCATTATTCTGGTGATTAGAAATAATATAAAGTAACAATAATAAAATTTAGAGAGAAAAAAAATCGTAACAATGTATTTCAAAGAAGTTTTAAGTCGGTGGAATGGTTTAGAAAATGTACGGATCTTCGTTTTTGGGAGAAAAAAATGTCATAACATGGAACGGAGAAATAAATGTATAAAAAAAATACACTAAATGAGGAAATCCACTCCCTTCAAGATAAACACACGCCAAAAAACAATGAATTTGGCCTTTTGTGAATATTTAAACCGGACTTAACACTCGCTACAATTGTTCACAGTATTTTAACCAAGTTGACCCCTATCTGCGATCTGATTGGCTGTCCGCTAACACGCCGTACCGAATTTAAACTGCCTTAAGTGAAATAAAAAATAGATATGTTCTTATATTTCATGTTTGAAGTGAAGAAGTGATTCTAAATATTCTTTAAAAAACAAACAAAAAAAAAGAGCGCTAATGTCATTGGACAGCAGTTTCATATATATATCATTATACTATATACAGTACAAATAAAGTCTGTGCACAGTAAGTAACTTGGAAGAAGTCGGTAGAGCGCCCCCCTCCTCCCGATGTTTATCAGTGCACTTTTTTGTATTTAGACATTTGAATATTTATAGAGCGTACAAAAATAATTCATAGAGAGAGAAGACTTAAGGACGAGTGGTTAGAAGTGGCAGAGTGTCAAACTGCTTTTGGCAACAACTAAAACAAGGAATAACGTCGTTTTTGTCGGGTTTCGAGTCGTGACCATGTGACGTCGAGACGCCAAAATGGCGTGCGTGAGTGCGTGCGTGCTAATGTGTGGGTTTTTTTCCTTTACACACACTCCTCGGCGGACATCAGTAGCGGGTTGATGTATTCGAAACCTTCGAATTCTGATTGGTCGATTTTCTTCACTATGTCCCTAAAATGGTGAAAAAAAAACAGATTATGTTGGTTAAAAGTGGTGATTTTTTTTTTTTTTTTTTTAAGGATTGGTAAAGTCATACTCGTCGTCAGGAGTCAGCTGGATGGGTTCGTTAGTGAATTGGGCGTCAAAGTTGTCCAATCCGAATTCGCCGGAGATGTTTGGTTTGAAGGGAGGGACCACTTGTTTTTGTTCCAGCTGGAATTTAAATGGCATTTTTTTTAGAGAAATGTAGGACCATGACATTTTTTTTATTTTTTTTTACTTGGGAATATTTAGAAAATAGTTGCATTTTAAGTGCATGGGTTTATTACAATCTTTTCTTGATGATTGTGATTTCATGTTTTGATTTTTTTTTGCTATTATTTATGACAGTTATTTTTTTAAGTTGATAAAAATGTGAAAATCCACACTGAAATTTATAAGCAAAAGCCACTTTTATTATTAGGACCTAGTAGTGAAGAAAAATAAAAATTTTAAATTATCGCGGCTATGTTTGGTCTACATCGGGTGTCAAAGTGGTGGCCCGCGGGCCAAATATGGCCCGTCGAATCATTTTGTGCGGCCCGGGAATGTAAATGATGAGTGGCGACTTTGTGTTTTAGGATCAAATTAAAATGAAGAGTGTAGATGTATATTAAATTTTCAGATTTTTCCCCTTTTAAATCAATAATTGTCATTTTTTAAGCTTTTCTGTGTTTTTAGTTCAAAAATCATTTTGTAAAATCTAAAAATATATATAAAAAAAGCTAAAATAAACATTGTTTAAAATCTATAAAAAACTGGGCTTTTAATCCAGTTTATATTAGTAGATATTTGCTCTCTCACACCAAAGTGCTCCCTCTCCAGGTCATTAGGTGCAACACAGGCCTATAATACAACCAGATTGTTTTGTTTTTTGTCTCGACAAGTTTTTTTGGGCACCGTCACCTGATCCCAAGCAACCAGCTGCCTTGAGCCCCTCTTCCAGACCAAACAGGGCTCTTAGCCGGTAGATTAGTCATATGATTGGTCGCCGGCTGGCTGCCTGGCTGGGGTCACATGTTCGTTGGTCTGCTAGCTGATGTCAGATGCACCCTTGAACTCGAGGGGAACTCTTTAAGCTTTAGTCGTAGACATTAAAAACAGGCTTTTTGCCACTAAATACTTGATTTTTATAATAAGCATACATATTTTATCGGTTTATCTTTTCTCTATTTTGAAATAAATGACGAGATTGTCTTGCATTATGACTTTTTGTCTAATTTATGCGCATATAAGCCGTACCCCTTGACCAATACGGCAAATTTGTGAGAGAAAATCGTTATTTTTTAGTTTTAATACTTTAGAACAAAATCCCCATTTTGATTGACTTTCAAAAGTGTCTATTTTCAAGTGAAATGTGGGAGGAAAATGTGGCAAAAGACTTACCAGCTCCCAGTCAACGTTTCTGAAGAAAGGATGGCCCATAATGTCGGCGAAACCCGTCTGGGGATGACAGCCCAGACGCTCTTTGGGTTCCTGCGATAGACGGAAGGAGGAAGGTGAGAGACGACAATAGTGTGGTGAAAGAGCCAGAAAAGGGTGATGGAGAGAGGGAGGAAGGGAGGGAGGGAGGTGTGGAAGCTGTGAGCAATGTGTCAAGCTAAAATGTCTAGTTATTGTGTCTCTTCTTTCCGCGTGGATGTGAGGCACTTTACCTTGTTGAGGAATCCCTTCAGGACGCTGGCGGCTTTGACAGACAACGAGCGGGGGATTCGGATCTGTTTTTCCAATATGACTGCAAGACACAGAGATCAAGTCTGGTGGATGTGGAGGGAGTAGGTCTATCGAGCGCAAGGGTGTCAGCAAGGGTTGGTTCGCGGGGCTGCTTTAACATCAACTTGATTTCATGTTGATCATTTTAGATATAATATTTCGATTTTTTTTTAAATAAATGGATTAAAAGAACTGGATTAAAAGCCTGAATATTCATTTTTATAGATCTAAAACAATGTTTATTTTAGCTTTTTTTAAATTTATTTTTAGATTTAAAAAGATGATTTTTGAACTAAAAACACAGAAAAATGGATTAAAAAAATTACAATTATTGATTTTAAAGGGGGGAAATCAGGAAATGTAATATACATCTATACTCTTCATTTTAAATTGGATCCTAAAACATAAAGTTGGCACTCATAATTGACTTTCCCGGGGCAGATTTGGCTCCCGGGCCGCCACTTTGACTGACGACCAAACAACCGGGCGACCAAAACGTCCGGGTCGACCAAACGTCCGGGCGACCAAACGTCCGGGCGACCAAACATCCAGTCGACCAAAACGTCCAGTCGACCAAACGTCCGGTCGACCAAACGTCCGGTCGACCAAACGTCCAACCGACCAAACGTCCGGGTCGACCAAACGTCCGGGTCGACCAAACGTCCGGGTCGACCAAACGTCCAGACAACCAAACGTCCGGTCGACCAAACGTCCGGTCGACCAAACGTCCGGTCGACTAAAACGTCCAACCGACCAAACGTCCAGTCGACCAAACGTCCAGTCGACCAAAATGTCCAGGCGACTAAAACATCCGGGCGACCTTAACATCCATTCACGGCGTTTACCTTGAAAGAGGTAGTCTTCTGTATTCTGGTCTGGATTGTCGGAACTCCCCACAATGTCGAAAGGTGAGCGTCCCGCCATCATCTCAAACATGAGCACGCCCAGTGCCCACCAGTCCACGCTGAAACCTACGCACACACAAATTAGAATAAAAAAACGTCTTCAGATCAGACTTCCTTGACTTGTAATCCTTTCAAATACTTGATCTCACTGTTACTATGGCAACAAGCTCCGTGAGGAAGAGATGACAGTGTAAATGGGCTCTCCATGACTAAACCTACAAGTAGTAATGCATTAAAAATGGCTTACTTAAGTCTGTCGGAAAAAGCTCGGATTAGACCAGGGATTCCCAAACTGTGATATACGAAATTGAGAGGCTGTCAAGGTAGCCATTTTTCTTTTTTTCCCTCCCATTTCTATAAATATATCTACGAACAGACAGATAAACTAAGACACCCTTGACTACAAAAGACTACAAAGACAAGTTTATTTGCCTTTAAATGTGTATTTTAAGACAACTGGGTCTTCTATAAATATTAATTCAGTGCGCAAAAACATTTCTAGTGAAGCAGAGCAGCAAAGTAGTTTCTCTATTAATATTGATTGACCCATTGGGAATATTGCCAATGTGTTGTGAGCAATTTGATTGAGGAATAATAAAGCATACATACGAAACTTAACATTTCCGCTTGACTTTTTGACCTTTACGCTGTTTTTTTTTTTTACCTTCAATGACGCAACAATAGAAAATGGAAGGCATGTTCACTTTTTGAAATGAGTCATTTTTAAAAGGAAATGAACACTCCTCCCTTCATAATCATTTTAATGTTGATATATTTTGGCTCCACCTGCAGTTGAATATTAAAAGTGGAAGGAAATGTGTTCTTAAAAAATGTGCAAAGTTTTGTGTCAAAAATAACTTTCACTTGTTAATGTCTATTTCCATAAATGACAGTGAATGAGTTTAAGCTACTTAAAAAGTACATAGAAGTAAAGTATATACAGTATTTAAAATGAAGGCTTTCATGTAACTACACTCTTGTTGCTATGATACCACTCATTTTTTTTGGTAATATAGTCACATTGTGGCAATATAGAAGATCATTTTTGAGTTTCTTGACTTTACTTTTTAAGGCAGTAAAAATGTCATATTTTTCTCCATTTTTGTTCTCACCATAATCTTCTCCTCTGAGTATTTCGGGGGCGATGTAGTTGGGGGTTCCGCAGAAAGTGCTTGTCGTATCACCGGGTCTCAAACCCTCCTGTGTGGGGGGGTGGAAAAATATGACATTAACTGATGTAGCATTCAAACTGACAAGATTTTACACAAAAAAATCCAAAACATCAACAATGGCTGGCTCTAGAGGTGACTGTAAAGTAGTGAGTGCTTCATATCTAGAAGTCAATAGCAATTACTGTATTTTCACCACTATAAGAAGCACTTAAGTCTTAAATTTTCTCCAAAATAGACAGTGCGCCTTATAATCCAGTGCGCCTTATATATGGAAAAAAATGTCATTCATCGAGGGTGCGCCTTATAATGCAGTGCGCCTTATAGTCGTCAAAATTGTTTTTTTTTTTACGGAGCAAATAGGAGTACCTTGCACATGCCGTAGTCGGTGAGTTTGATGTGTCCCTCGGAGTCGAGTAGTACGTTATCCAGTTTGAGATCTCTGTAGATGATACCGCGCTCGTGGAGATAGTTGAGCGCCAGACTGATCTCGGCAGAGTAGAATCTGACAGACAATGTCAAACGTTATTTATTTTTCTTTAAAAAAAAAATGCCAAGAACATAAAGGTTATGATGTGAGCTTACCTGGCGTGTTCTTCAGGGAGTTTGCGCTGTCTCTGCATGTGGAACATGAGGTCGCCGCCGTTTACATATTCAATCACAAAGAAAAGTCTGGGGAGGGAATATTATATTATATATTATATTTTTATTTTTTTGTCGCAAAACAAAACAAAAAATAGAAAAAAATCACTAAATGTGAGATCAATATGATCACCACATGACGCGGAGAGATGCCAAATGTCAAATACTGACATTTCAACAATGTACCATTTCAAAATAAGATAAAATACAAATTAAAACGTTTAACTTAACCCATTAAAGAGTTAAAAAAATGTTCAACAAGCTGACAATCATCTTTTATTGGTTAGCAGAAGCCCATTTGTAGGTCATTGCCACGATATGTATTTTATTTTAGTGTTCTGGCACTTGCATGCGTCCGTCTTTCCAGTAGGTCATTGAAAGTATCAATTTGAAAGTCTTTTCCCGGAATGCTCATTAAATTTAATGCACCCAAAATGCAGTGGTTGCCCAAAAAGCGGGGAACGACGGTAAAATTAAAGTTTCCAAAGCTGGGATAACAACCTGGCAACGTCTTTAGCTGCTCTTAGACACAAAAAAACATAAGAGTGGACAGAGCTACTGCCACTGGCTGCCATGTAAACGGCGCCATCATGGGGAAAGGGGGAAAAACAATTTGGCGCACTGTATTATAAGGCGCACTGTCTATTTTGGAGAAAATTTAAGACTTTTAAGTGCGCCTTATAGTGGTGCAAATACGGTAATTGCTATTGACTTCCAGGTATGAAGCACTCACTCACTACTTTACAGTCACCTCTAGAGCCAGCCATTGTTGATGTTTTGGATTTTTTTGCATAAAATCTTGCAGTGGGGGAGGAGCTACATGATGGAAGATGTTGTAAACTAAGATGGCATCTGCATATTTAACAGTATTGAGTATTCAGTTCAGGCGTTTGTGTTTTTTTAATATCCGACAGTGGTGGTTTTTCGTTTTCTGTTTTTTCCATATATAAGGCGCACTGGATTATAAGGCGCACTGGATTATAAGGCGCACTGTCTATTTTGGAGAAAATTTCAGACTTTTAAGTGCGCCTTATAGTCGTGAAAATACGGTACTGCGCAATTGCGCATCTTAAAGAGAACATTGATTCCGACTGCCATTTGCAATACATAAAATCAACTTTACAAATTGAGCTCACCTGCTTTCTGTCTGGAAACAAGAATGCAGGCCCACTAAGAAAGGATGATTGGACGCCTGCTCAAAGACGTGTTTTTCTGTCTGGACCCAATCAATGTCCTGGAAGAAAAAGAAGAAGGTGTTGGTGACAAAACGCCAATGAGCGGCCATTGTGTTGACGTGCTAAGACCTAAATTAGCAAGGCATTCTTGTCTGAGCCAGATAATACGATGACATAGCCATTGACGTGTAGACGGACTGTGTTAATTTGTCAATGGCGTTATGTGTGTCAAATCAAGGCTAAGTACTCGGTTGTGGCGTTAGCATATGTCGCCGATGATTTCCCGAAGACGTGGTGGCTAATCCAACACTTTCACGGAGGCTCTGAAGGGGTCAGAGCGCTTTGCGGGCGAGCCCAGACGGATGTTCTAGCGGGCTGTCTGTCTGCTGTGCTATAAATAACAACGCCCACTGGTTGTCTTAATTGCGTTCATTAGATGAAGATAGGGACGGAGCAGCAAGACAACTGCACTGTTATATTTGTCTTAGACCAATTAGTGCAGTTTCAGTAGGCTTTTTTTATTCTCGATGTGGATTAAAAATTGGAGGTTTTCATTTCGAAATTCCAAATAATTTTGTATGAATATTGACAAACAAGTACAAATGTCCTAGAGCAAGGGTGTCAGACCTTGGTTCGTGGGTCGCTTTAATGTCGACTTGATTTTATGTGGGCCGGACCATTTTAGATTATATATTATTATTATTATTTTTTTTTATAAATGGATTAAATGAACTGGATTAAAAGCCCTAAATATTTCATTTTTTATAGATCTAAATGAAAAATGTTTATTTTAGCTTTTTTTAATATATTTTTAGATTTTACAAAATGATTTTTGAACTAAAAACAGAAAAAATGATTAAAAATGACAATTATTGATTTAAAAAGGGGAAAATCAAGAAATTGAATATACATTTATATCTATCATTTTAATTTGATCCTAAAACAGAAAGTCAGCGCTCATGATTGACTTTCCCGGGCCACAAAAAAATGATGCGACGGGCCAGATTTGGCCCCCGGGCCACCACTTTGACACCCGTCTCCTAGACAGTCCAAATCCGGGTTAAAGCATGATCAAAATATCACAAAATGTTCTTCCCGTAACAAAGGCTAACATTCTGAAATTAGCGGTTCAAACTAGCTAAGATATCAGTTCTACATTTCCACAAAATATGTGGAAAATATTAATATTATAACTATTTGCTGAAAGTACTTTTAAGTCAATGATACTCTGAAATGACTTACAACTTCGAGTGACGTTAAAAAGAAATGTTACAACAAAAAAATTGTTGTTTTACAGTCGTAAAGGCCATATTTTTAGCTAGCTAAAATATTTAATTCATCAACAAAATATTTCCGTTATGGTTTTAACAAAAACAACATTGTCTCACCTCGTCATCATTGACCAACTCCTTCTTGACGACCTTCATGGCGTAAATTCGCTCGGTTTTCTTCAACTGCACCAGCAGCACTTTGGCGTAGCTTCCGCGACCAATCACCCGCAGTAAGTCGAAGTCAGCCAGGCCCAGACTGGACGGCGATTTTCCCGTCTCTCGGCTATTCCGCGCCTGAAGGGGAAGGTCGGCAGAGTACTTCATCAATGTGACAAAGTGACTTGATGAAATTGATTTAGTGTATTGACCTTTCCAAGAGACAATTCAGTGGAAGACGTCAAGTGGAATTAACAGCTAAGCTTCGACCCACAAAGAAAACCGTGACTGAAGCGGTTTAAGATAGGGGTGTCAAACATAGGGCCCGCGGGCCGGATCCGGCCCGTCTGGTGGTTTGGTACGGCCCGGGGAAGAAAGCTCCATTGTATAAAAAGAATATGTATTTTCTTTAAAATTTGTAGTTATTTTATCATCCGCTAGGGGACGCAGTGTTTTAGTACGTGCAGACAACATGAATTGACATTTATTTATTTATGTTCTTATGTATATATCTACCCAAAATTTTACTCGTATCTCAAATCCCTCGTATGTTGGGGCACTTGTGTGTCAAGGTACCACTGTATCTCAAGGTAAATATCTACCCAAAATTTTACTCGTATGTCAAGGTAAATATCTACCCAAAATTTGACTCGTATTTCAAGGTAAACATCTACCCAAAATTTTACTCGTATCTCAAGTTAAATATCTACCCAAAATTTTACTCGTATCTCAAGTTAAATATCTACCCAAAATTTTACCCGTATGTCAAGGTAAATATCTACCCAAAATTTGACTCGTATCTCAAGGTAAATATCTACCCAAAATTTGACTCGTATCTCAAGGTAAACATCTACCCAAAACTTGACTCGTATCTCAAGGTAAACATCTACCCAAAACTTGACTCGTATCTCAAGGTAAACATCTACCCAAAATTTGACTCGTATCTCAAGGTAAACATCTACCCAAAGGTTTACTCGTATCTCAAATCCCTCGTATGTCGGGGCACTTGTATGTCAAAGTACCACTATACAGTTACACAGTTCTCAAAGACGTGATTGCTCAATGGAAAATGAACCGGGTTGTAAATGGACGACTTCTCTGTCCCGGTGCTCGAACTGCAAAGCCTTTTCCGTATCAGTATCGTTTCCCTGTAATAACATGGAGTCGTAGCGTTCTGTTTCCAGCCTCTAATCCATCTCATCGCGGTTAGACAAGCCCATCCCCGAGCGTAGATAAGATGGCACAAGTGTCCCTTTCTAATCGGAGTCCATCTTTGTGTATGTGACTTGCCGTCGTCCCTTTGCGGCGCTGTCCAAGAGCCTCAAACTACACGCTTGGCCATCAATCAAGGCCGTGATGTTAAGAGCTGTGATAAAAGGCTACTTTATTTGCGCAGTCATAGGAAATCAATATGCGCGGTAGTGAAACGCTAGCCGCCCGCCATTCAGAATGCTCTTGAAATGTTCTCATTCGCGTCCCTCCAATTGCCGGCCGGCAGGCAGCCTCTCAAACGTGGCCAATCGTTTGGATGCTTGACCAGTTGTTGAACTCTTATGAATAAATGCGTGTATTGGTTTTACTGCTTATATTCTCGGCGTGTTCTTAGCGTAACGCGTCTTTTCTGTTAGGGAATGAAGATCAGGTATGAATACAAATGACGAATTTGTTGTTGGTCGTCTTAACGTGATTTTTGGATAGAGCCGCGTGTGTCAATCATTACGGCGGGTGTGGGATTTGAAACTCTGCACTATTATGTTATTATTTGTAAATTGCGGTTATGGTATGAATGTACTTTTAAAAAGGATAATTTATTTTTAATACACATTTAAATCGCAGCCATGTTTGGTCTACATGAACCACAATATTCAAGGGATTACTGTACATATAAGCCTCTGAGAATCATAAGTCATAAGTATGATATTTGTGTATAGTTTAAAAAAAATAAGCACTAACCTCTTTCTCTTCTCCGTCATAAGTCAAGCTTTCTCTGGAGTCTTTATTCTGAGGACCTGTGAGAGAGAGAGCAAAAGATGGTGTTAGACAGCAGGAGGAGAGGGGGAGGCAAAAAATATATATAAATAAATAAAAAATAGAAAGGACAGAAAGTAGGTGAGAGACAGTCATGCTTTGTCGCTTTGTTCACAGGCCTGCTGGGCACAAATCACTTCAAAATCAACTTGTGGAGGGGGGAAAGAAAAACATGGCAGCATTTTCCAATCCCTCCCCTGAAGATAATACAATAGATTTCTCTTGCCTAATAGAAAAGATGCTGACAACCCCAAAGGTTGAAGTTAGAGCACAAACACAAGACTGACACAGCGGCATTTGGTCAAAATCACAGTCAAATAAGAGTCATCATTTAATAAGGATTTGAATCAATTTGAGGTCTGATTCACTTCCTAAATCAACCCTTAAGCCGGAATCAAACCCGACCAAAAGTATGTCACTAGCTAGATAAAATGGAGGAAAACACACATACTATTACTAATTTAAAAAAAGTGTATTCAAATCAATCATAGGCTTTTATCATCATTATACAGTTACTTTTTAAAAAATATAGATATACATATACATATATATATATATATATATATAAATATACATATACATATACATATACATATATATATATATATACATATATATATATATATATATATATATATATATATATATATATATATATATATATATATATATATATATATATATATATATATATATATATATATATATATATATAAATATAAATATAAATATAAATATATACATATACATATATATACATATACATATATATATACATATATATATATATATATATATATATATATATATATATATATATATATATATATATATATATATATATATATATATATATATATATATATATATATATATATATATATATATATATATATATATATATATATATGTATGTATAGAAAGAGAGAGAGAGATTATATAGATGTACATGTGTTAAGGTAGATACAATTTAACCAAATACATTTGCCACTTAATAAAAATATTGATTTAAAAACAAATTAAAAACATTGAAATGGCAATATTTAAGGTTTGTAATTACCTGGCTGTTCTGCTGGGTCAAATTGAGTGGAAGTTTGACCAGGTAAAATTGGCTCCTAAAAAATAAGCAAATCACAGCATGAGGTGGAAGTTTGTCAAGAGAAGTAGAAAGGGAAAAAATGGGGTGGGCAGGAGGACTTGGTCACCTGAATCATGAGTCGGCCACACTCCACGGTGACCAGTTTGTGGCACTTTTTGTGCACCAGCAGTTTGCAGTTGATGCATTTGTAACCCTGTCGCCCGAGACCCCAGATGCGATCCGTACAGATGGCACAATGCGCTCTCTGGTAACATAAAGACACCAAATTCTTAAATAAGCCTGTTAATACAAAAAAAAAAATTCAGAGCATTTATGTAGTGGTTGGCACAACATACCCTGTTGAAGCGTTTGGCCTGGAAGGCATGGCCGCTGGCAAAGTAGAGCTTCCTCCAACGCCGTGCTCCTCGCCGATAGATGGATTCTGCCAAGGAAGACGCCATGTTAACAAGCTGTTGTGTGTACCCCAAAATCCCTTGTTACATCCTTAAGTCCTTAAGTCAAAAGCGTGTTTTTTATGTGTCTCGAATGTTTTTCTTCATTATGAAATGTCAAGAAAAACTTGAGAACTTTGCATTTTGAACAACTGGCTTTTACATGGTCATTTATAGTGTTGTTTTATATCATATATAGAATAAAAAGCACTAAACTTACTGTCTTCACCAGGACAGGGCATGCCTGGTTTCTCTGGTATACATGGGAACACTATGGAAGAAAAAAAGAACAATGATTTCATATTAGATTTCCATCTTTTCTTCAAAATATTTTTTTTAAATTATCTATACAAAATAATGGATTTCTAGAGAGCTTGCCCAGACTAACCAATAATTTTACGACCTCTCCACTAATATTCCCTCTAATTTTTCATTGGTCTGGGCAGAAAGACAACCTGAGTACCACCTGACATAAACAGGTGCATGTCAATGTTCCCTCTAATTTTTCATGTAAAACATGCTGTAAAACACCAAAAAACATAACATAACATTCCTTTTACATTATGAACAATATATTATGAACAAGAGAATAACATAAGAACATAAATAAATGTCAATTCATGTTGTCTGCACGTACTAAAACACTGCGACCCTAGCGGATAATACAAGAACTACACAAAAATTAAAGAAAATTCATAATTTTTTTTTTATACAATGCAGCTTTCTTCCCCGGGCCATACCAAACCACCAGACGGGCCGGATCCGGCCCGCGGGCCGTATGTTTGACACCCCTGGTCTAGACGTCTTGCAACAGTACCCGAAGATAAACGAAGACATTTTTCATCTGTGGGTATTTGCAGAAAAAGCCAAGAACCTCCAGACGGCTTCAAAGACGAAGCCAGGCGTGGGCCGTAGCCGAAAAGCTCGTTAGCGAACTAAGCCGACGCCCCCATGCCATATCATCTTCCACGGCCCTATCTTGAACCCTGCTCCTCACCTCCAACACCAGCAAAACCTACACATTTACCACCCTGTCAACGCTAAAAAAAAAACCCTGCGGGGTTTCGCACGCTTACCGACGAGCGTCAATCAAACGTAGGTTACACGACGTACAGCCAATCTGGACTTTAGCTGATGGTATGCCGAAAATAGACGCAAATTAAGATGGCAGACGCACGTCGGAAGAGGAAAAATGGTGGTGTTCACACTTGAATGTATGAAACGTATGTTCCACGCCTCCTCCACCTTGCTTGGAGCGTTGTCGTTCACACATAACACACCCACGCAGGAAAAAAAATGGTTACCGACAAGATGGATACATGTTGACTTTTGCTATCAATTTAATAATGAGGTTTTTAAAATGATGTCACTCTAGATATTTTAATTCTTTACTTTATTTTGGAGTTTGTCAGTATAGTTGTACCTCTATTTACAAAATTAATTGGTTCCAGAACTTTTTGAGGAACTTGAAATATAACATTTTGTAAGTTGAAGTGTACTTTATATGTAAATTCTTTAATTTGTTTCATGGTCCTCACACAACTACCAACTAAACCCTTTAACATTGGTGAAAGTGTCTCAATTTTGAATAAAAAATGTGAGGAAATATAAATGTTTAATATCCAAGTACTATTGATACCAGCTCTGAAAATTATATTTATGAGTTTAAAATCTAAATATCTACTGTTTTCAACAGTACTTAGATAGTATACAGTACTTAGATAGTACACAGTACTTAGATAGTACACAGTACTTAGATAGTACACAGTACTTAGATAGTACACAGTACATAGATAGTACACAGTACATAGATAGTACACAGTCCTTAGATAGTACACAGTCCTTAGATAGTACACAGTACTTAGATAGTACACAGTACTTAGATAGTACACAGTACTTAGATAGTACACGGTACTTAGATTTTAGACAGTACTTAGATATTAGACAGTACTTAGATATTAGACAGTACTTAGATATTATACAGTACTTAAATATTATACAGTACTTAGATATTATACAGTACTTAGATATTATACAGTACTTAGATATTATACAGTACTTAGATATTATACAGTACTTTGATATTATACAGTACTTTGATATTATACAGTACTTCGATATTATACAGTACTTAGATATTATACAGTACTTAGATATTATACAGTACTTTGATATTATACAGTACTTCGATATTATACAGTACTTAGATATTAAACTATCATGAATATAATTTTCAGAGCTGGTTTCAACAGTACTTAGATATTAAACAGTACTTAGTTATTAAAAAAAATCGTAAACTGAAAATTTCGTACCTAGAGGTATTCGTAAGTAGAGGTATGACTAAATATTTCCCTTTCCTTTACTGAGATTTCAAGGGCATGAAGGAGAACGTGTGTAGCCATGAAATGATACTCAGGGGAAAAAAATGGAGGGGATGTGTGTGTGTGTGTGTGGGGGGGGGGGGGTGTCGGGTGTATCTCACCATGAATAACGAGCTCTGAGTCTTTGTTGAGCTCGTAGAGGCGAAGCGCTTCTTCCAGCTCCAGCTGAGACGACACCGTGCACGGGTCACCTGTCGAAAGCATCCGCATGTTAAAGTCATGAGACCTCGCTAACAAAGCCACGGGGAAGAATAGGAGGTGCTGCTGAACGATTCGTAGCCTGTTTTTAGACAAAAGGACTTTGAAAATATCGAAATATTAGATCGAAAATGTTTCCTCTTTCCCCCTATTATTTTTCACTTTAAATAAATTGATTTGGAAAAAATTAAATAAATATTTACTCCTTTGCTTTTTTAAATAAAAAAACTGAAGGTTAAAACATGATTTAATATTTGCCCTCTTTTTTGATACAAAAAAATTATAAATATTTTAAATCCACAATATGAGAATATTTGCGTGACCGGACGTTTGGTCACCGGTCTTTTGGTCGCCAGTCAAATATACTTAGATATTAAACAGTACTTAGATATTAAACAGTACTTAGATATTAAACAGTACTTAGATATTAAACAGTACTTAGATATTAAACTCTCTCTCTTAAATATTTAACTCTCTCGAATTAATATAATTTTGAGAGCTAGCTTCATCAGTAAACTCTGTCACCAAACGTCCGGGCGACCAAAAGACCGGGCGACCAAACCTCCGGGCGACCAAACGTCCGGGCGACCAAACGTCCAGGCGACCAAACATCCGGGCGACCAAACATCCGGGCGACCAAACGTCCGAGCACCGAATATTTGCTATGAAAAGAATATTTGTACTAATTTGAATGTCATGACAAAAAAGTTTGACACCCCTAGCGTAACAGTTGTTTTTGAAACAATTGTACATTAACAAAAATGTATTTCTTTCTTTCAAGCTTGGAATACAAATTGCCAAATATTTGCGGATAGTCTTTTTCTTACATATTTGTTATTATTATTATTATATTAATATCATTTTTTTTAAATTAGGTGCTCCATTTGTTTAAAGAGTAATAAAAAAACGATTCAATATCTCAAGAACGCCATGTCTAGAGAGTTGCTGGAGTACTTCATTACAAGCATCAAGCAGCTTTTCTTGGTCAGACAGGCTAATGACGGCACTGATTATATATGGCGGCTGAGTCTAATTAGTGTTGTCAGGCTGACCTCCGGGCCGAGTGAGGAGATGCAACAGCTCCATCTCGCCCGTCACACCGACGCTGCCTTTCCAAATGGGTAGCGACCAATAATTGTCAGAATGACAAGATTTACTGATAAACGCTGATTGAATTTCCATCGATTCACATTAATTATTTAAATTTCTCATCATCGTTACAGGCAGGGGTTGTCAAAAAAATAGAGCTGGTCGATAAAACGATAATTATCGTGAAATAATTTTTGTCAATGGTAATGTTAAGAACTTCCGATAAAAATGTGATCATTTTAAACTGTAATTACACCATTTGGCCACCACGGAGAATGGGGGCGCTGTTTCGTGATGAATGCTAGTTCAGGAGAAGAATGACGAGACATGTTTTTAGCATGTTAGCAATAGAGGCTAACAAGAAAAGGGGGACAATAACCCAGCCAAAATAAGTGATTTTGAGATGCAGAACCCACTAAAAGAGCCATGAAATTTTTTTGTGGAATTTTTTCTATTTTTTTTTAATTCCTCGAACCTGTGCACAAAGCAGCCTTATTGAAAATGTCCTTAACCCACTGTCCTCATTTTAGGACATTTTTTACCGTCATAATTATCGATAGACTGATTTTTTTAACATGACAGTTTTTGTCATATCGCCCAGCTCTACTCAAAAATCATTTTGTGGTTTGGCAAAGACAATTTTAAATTTTGTTACCCTTAAACAAGGTGATTTGTAGCAAGACACATACCTTCCTCGTCAATCCACTTCATGGTAAAGAGCTGGTCGTTATCCATAGAGCACATGTCCCTAACTTCGCCATAAAGGGCTTCGTACGAGATGGACGGCTCAAAGTGGGTGATCATGATGTCCCTAAGGAAAACAAAATGGTTAAAAATGTACGTTTGAGCGAAAAAAACATGTTCACAATGTCTTTCTGACATTCTGTAAAATTTCAATGACTCTATATTCTAGTTTTTAACCATCTTTTGCCCAAATAAAGCATTAAACCAGCATAAAACATGGACTAAATAAACCAAATGGCATGGTTGCCCACTTTTAAAAGATCACTCAAGTTGTAAAGCCCCCCCCCCAAAAAAAGAAAATGACAGAAGGCAGACCAAAAAATAATCATAATTGTGCATTGTGAAGCTCAGTGGCGTGCTGCCGACTCCGCCTCCCCACCTGCCGCTATTTTCTCACCCACCATCCTCCAGGCCGATGGTTGTTCATCATTGCGGTTGAAGGGGGACGGGGGGCTGGTATTGACACATCCATTTTTGTCCTAGGACCAACATGGCAGCTCGATTTTTTTCCCTAAAGGTAACAATGCCAAACAAATGTTTCACCGCATCGGACACCTGGGGGGGGGGGGGGGGGGGGGGGGGGTCCGTTGAAGTTGAAGCAGGTGGATGAATGGGTTAAATGGGTTTTGTGCCATCTAGTGGAAGAGTATTAGAAGTTCTGACCATCACAAAATATAACTTAAGTCATTCAACACCAACATTTTTCAATGCAAAATTTATGCATGCTCATTTGTGGGGGGGCCATTTGATATATCCCGTAATTTCTCGCATTGGTTGCTCCAAAAAAATGATGACTTAAATGCACCAAACTACAAAAAAAACAGATGATCCTTTTTTATTCATACAGTATTTTAGAAATACCATGCTTGATGATTTTTCTTAAGATTTTCCCCTTAAAAGAACATTTGTACTCCTTATTAAAACCATCAAGATGGAGGCGAAAATTGTGAATCTGGGGGCGGCTTATATGAGGGAAATTGTCAAATTCAACAATTTTAAGGCAATTTTAAGGGTGGGGCTTATACGAGGGAAATTGTCAAATTCAACAATTTTAAGGCAATTTTAAGGGTGGGGCTTATACGAGGGAAATTGTCAAATTCAACGATTTTAATGGTGCGGCTTATATGAGGGAAATTGTCAGATTCAACGATTTTAAGGCAATTTTAAGGGTGTGGCTTATACGAGGGAAATTGTCAAATTCAACAATTTTAAGGCATTTTTAAGGGTAATATGCCATTAAATACAGTAACTACAAAAATGGTTTATTTGACTCACAATAAAGTCTATGTGATTTTCAATGGACAAAGACACTTGGTAGCTGTAAAGTCAAATCGGAGAAAGAGTTAGTGGGGATTGGGACAAAAGATTTTAACAATCGATTCCTTTGTCGTCTGGTTTGGAGAGACCGGTCTCATCTGCACGCACCCAAGCTATTCGTCATGGACCAACAGGAGAGGTCAGAAAGTGTCCCTGGGCTTCCATGAGCACCTTCAACCATCCATCTTACAGCCAGTAACAGCCAGTCCTGGGAAACCTAAAGCCCCTTCCTACCACAAATCTCTCAAATAATAACTCTCATGCCATGCTCCACCCAAATTAGAAAGCACAGGGAAAAAAATGTGGATTTTAGCATTATATACCTCTTCGAATTAAGCCAAAATATAATAATTCTCTACCAAAAGAATATTTTTTGTGTCTTACTTGTCTGATATAGACAAAAATGGCTGACTTTCTGCTAAAGGTCTGAAGATTTTGACCATCTAGACATTTAGTCGGCATTTTAGGCAAAAAAATGTTTTTTTTTCCGAATTGAACCAAACTAGAGTAAATTCTCTACCAAAAAAAGGAGCAATATTGGGCCTTACTTGTCTGATATAGACAAAAATGGCTGACTTTCTGCCTAATTTCACAGGTCTGAAGATTTTGAGCATGGAGACATTTAGTCTTTTAGGGATTTTTGGACAAAAAATATATTTTTAATCATTTTTTTTTACCAGGATCGATGCAAGTACATCTCTATAAAATATCTACCAAATTTCAATGTTAAATCCATAAACAACAAAGACATAGGCATTTCAATTTGTTTGGAAGAAAACAAAGCGAGTGAGATCTAGAGCCCTCCCCCTGTTACATTTAATAAATACAAACACTGTTACAATGTCCATGTTATATAAAGCAGAATAGCATTCTCCTGAAGACATAATCGGGCAAATGCCCAAAGCTGATGTCATGTCATGCTTCGTGAAACAACAAAACCAAACTGATTCAACAGGTTGTAAGTATTCCAGCACCGAATACCAACCACCTCGCCGTATTTACACGGTTAACCCGAGTCTCACAGTTCGACGAATCCTTACAAAAGGGGGAGAAAAAAAAAATACCTCGACGTAATCCCCCCCTGTTTCCTGCCTGACGACATGCCTTATAAAAAAGAACTTCAAGATGAAACAGAAGACTTTAGACAGCTAAAACTGACAATAAGACAATGACAACTTCAGCTTAGTAAGACATTCAAATGAAGGGTTTGTTGAGAAAGAAATATCCGAAAAAAACCGAGACTGCCACGACCAGACACTGCTTTGCTGATATAACTAGTGAAGAATGAAGAATACTCCATTTGGAGGAAAAAGCCACAGTGGAAACTAAAATAGTAGCGTTTCTCAACCTATTTTGAGCTGTGGTTAAAAATTTTCCAAACAATATAAAGTTTGATCAACAGGAATAAAAAAAAATCCCCAAAATCTTATTTTTTTCGGCCTCATTTCCCCTTTTTTTTTTTGCTTTGACATTGCTGACATTCCTAAGCAGCATGCTTGGGATGCCTGCCTGATACATCACTTAATGAACACGCTAATGTACAAAGGGGAGGAGCTTCCTGAGGCGTGTCGCTAGGTAAAGTAGCAGTGAAATACGGATGAGACTCGTACGACACGTTTTTCAAGTTGCGATCCAATCGTAGGGCTACATCGCAAAGTGGTAGGTGGAAATAACTCGTACTGAAAATGTGAGTGGCAAAGAAAAAAATGATATTAATATCTAACTATAATGGAGAGGAAATGTGGAAATAATTTTGACAGAAAATACACATCTACTTTTTACTCCAAAAAATTAAGGTTATTTTTTTCTTGTTTTCTAAAGTACTGGTTGGTTAAAAAAAAATTGCCTCAGATATATGCTCATAAATAAATAAAACAGAACTATTTACGGTTAAAATAATAAGAGTCATGATATTAAAACTATTCATCAATTTTAATTGCTGAAACTATTGGATGCTAAGTCTTATTTTGAAAAACAATGGATGAAATGCTGCCAAAATTGTTTTTTATTGAGCTTGTCCTGTCAAAACAAAGGACTAAAATATTTTATTACAAAATTAAATACCGAAACCAATTTCGTTATTGCAATCTCTACTGTTTTGGCACCATTTGAGAAAGATTGGCAGTGAATAATCACAACAAGTCAAAAAAATGGATTGAACGTCTAGCTCCGCTAATGACAGCCACTTAGTTGTATAAAAATGGACCGGCTCATATGCTCTTGTGGGCCCAACATAGCACACGAGCCCCAAGTTGGGCACCCCTATGGAGTGAAATTCACATAGCACGATTGGAATCACTTTAAAGTAACGTTTATCAGTTAATTATAAGTTAAGAGGTGATACATCTCAAAAGTTGATATTTCACGGAAACTGTGGCTCACTCTGACAGTTAGCTTGGTCAGCTAAACCCTCTGTTAGCACGACTTATTAGCCTACTCTCCCAACTTGACCGCAAGTGAAACAATTAAACGTCTTGAACTTCCAACCCCCGCACCCTGAAATGGCTTTAAAACAAACATGTCGTGTTTATATAGCCCTATAAACAGCGTGAGGATGAGATAAAACGCAACTAGACTATCGGGTATCTGGACAGTTTCACCTATCTGTCAAGTTTACCCCATACTGGGCTATACAAGCCATTAGCTTAGTTAGCTTAGCCGTATGCTAAGCTGTTTTTAGCTCGAATAAATCTCGCTGGAAGTGAAAAGAGAAGCAAAAGAAGACAGAGGTTATAGTGTTTTCTTACCCTTTGTAGTAGGCTTTCACCCGGACTTGATGGGAATTTTCTCCGGGGTGGGACATGGTGCTGTCCCGCAACGTCGGCATCATAAGCTCAGCCGCGGTCAGCCAGAATTTTCTGGAGCTCCCCTTCCGTCTCCGGCTTCTTTTTTTTCTTTTTGGGTTGTTGTTTGTTGTCTACCACGCCCCGAACACTCTATCGTTATGGCCGAGTAGTACCTAGGGAATTAAAAGAGAGGTTAACTTCTCGATAACAAAAAAATAGAAAAATTGTCGCTTGTATGAGTGAAGAAAAATGCCATGTAAAGTACAGAAAAACTTGCGGGAGCCGCCAAACAACTCCCTACTGCATAGGCCCAGACACGGACGATACCATTGTTGGAATATTTGCGGGGGCGCAACATAACCGAAACCCAAGAAAGTCAACACTTGAGTATTAACTTGCGCAAATATTCCCTCACCTACAAACGTAACTTTTACACCTTTTATATAAATACGTAACCAAAAAAGTATAACAATACGGTAAAATACTGCTTACATTTTCGTCAGATTATTCGGAACGGACCAATTTGAGACTTCATGTGGATAGAGGGATTCAGGCACACATCTCTTAGCTCGGATATTTCAGTTGTCCCGAGGGTTATGTGGCGTATTCAAGTGCTCTGGCTTAGAAGTAATAACAACAAAGAACTTAATCATTACATTTCAGAAGCAAGAGGGGTTTTTGAAGAAAAAAAATAAAGTACAGAAAATAGACGCGCGCGCGTGCATGTGGTGTGCATGGGCATATAACCTACCTAGTGCACGTAAACGTCCCAAGAGTAAAGGGCTTCATCATGGGTTTCTTGTACTATACACAAGTAGTTTCCCATTACTCTCTTACTAAATTCCATTTAACACTTTTTATTTGGAGACAAATATATATATCTTAGTACTCATTTAAAGCTGACAGCATGGGAGAAAAATTGCAGTTCCACTGCCGTCGCCATGACAATACTTTGCTTTCTCAGCAAAACATCCTGCCAATATCTAAACAGGCAATGATAAGCACCTTGAATTTTGATTTTAGCTGAATTGAAGCCAACAAGTGCAAAGTAATTGAAACGGTCACAAACCCACATTACTCCTGTTTGACAGAGGACAAAAGCAAATATTACACAGCATCAATGACATTGGAATGAACTCCAATAGACAGAAATAAATGGTTTATGAATATAATTTTGGATATTAGCACACAGAACATTCAAATATTAGCAATTCCAACATATGATGGAGTAACTTTGTCAATGTTATAGTTGCTTGCCTCCTCACAGGATACATTTTGCACCTCATTAATCATTTTTGCTGGTGATATTTTGAAACAGCTTGTCCCCATTTGGCACTGTCAGCAGTCTATTTTTATAACGCCTAAAGCCCACAATGGCAGGCAGTCACCTTGTCACCTCCATCCTTCCAGGTAGGAGGAGTGTGATCGCATAATCTATACAATTAGTTTGAAAGAAGCCACATTTTATCATTGTCAGCAAAATATGGTTAATCCCAACACTCTCCAGTATAACCATGCTTCAAAATAAATGTCTGGGCAATGTCACAAAGAAATAGTACAAAAACATAGTTGTGAAAAGATAAAGAAAAACCCTTAAATGACAACACCTTAATTACAAATAAACAATAACATATATATATATTTTGAAACTTTGCTTTAACTGTAAGTGGCAACAAATATTTGGGAAAAAGAAGACTTGTCAGTAAGTTAAGGATGTGAATTTCAAGCAAAAAAAAAGATGGAATGTTCAAGTGTATAAAAAAAATAGGAATTTTTCATTTTAAGTAAAGTTGTGAAAGCAGGAGGTATTGCATTGCTGACAATGGAGGGTTATGTTCATAAAAATAAAAAAATGGGGGAAAAATAATTGACAGTATGTAAAAAAAGTTGACAGTTTGCACAAAAAAAAATGGAAAAAATAGTTCATTTTAAGTAAAGTCATGAAAGCAGGAGCATTGCATAGCTGACACTAAAGGCTTATGTTTATAAAAATAAAAAAAATAAACAGAAAAATTGGGGGGAAAAAATGTTGACAGTCTGCAAAAAAATAAAATGACAGTCTGTAAAAAAAAAAAAAAAGTGTAAAATAATAAATTAATAGCAAAAAAACAAATGGCCTCAAGGGGCGCTCTCTTGCCGGTCCCTATCAGCAGCAATGGAGCGTACCAACTCCTCCACCCAGCGCACTTCCAGCGCCACCTGCTCAGCTAACGCGTCATAGCGGTTCTCCAAGCGCCCGAACTTGCGTTTGAGGACGTTGGCGGCCTGAGCGGCCCCACGGGCGTCCTCCTGGCTTTTCTTGCGCTGCGCCTGCGTGCGTTGCAGTTCCTGGCGGACGGCGCCGAGTTGGCCGGAGATACCTCGGCTCTCCTCCTTGTACCAGCCCTCCTTCTCCTCGTAGATGGACAGCAGTGCCGCCACGTCGTCGCGGCAGGAGCGGCGGTTGCGTTCCAACTGGCGTAGGCCTTGCTCGGCCGCCGCAATCTCTTCCAGGACCTGCGAGAAGCGCTCGAAGTTGACGTAGGTGTTGTTGGGTGGCATGCTGGAGTGGGATTTGATGGTGTACTCCTTCAGGCGGGTGGTTTTTAGGCGCCGGCGCTCTGGTTTGTTGTCGCGTTCCTCTTGGCGGACGTTGCGACGCTTGATCACCTGGATGGCGATAGGATGGAAATGTCAGTCTTTGGGAATTCTCGGTCAATTTGTTGGGATTCTTACTATTCGATACATGTTTTTTTAGTGAAGTCCAATTGAGTGGCATTTAAGCTAGTTTGTCCCGACATTTTTTTTTGTTTTTCCAGTTTAAAGTCATTTTTAACTTCTTTATCGCATTTTTTTCAGAATATTTGCATATTTTTTAATTTAAAAATAATTTGGTATTTTAATCATGAATATTTACCTATTTTAGTCTAAGATTTTACCAATCATTTAAGTTTTTACATCAATATGCTGCTATTTTGTCCCTTTAATTATTGTTATTTGGAGAAGTTTCATTTATTATTACTACCTAATCTTTAATTTTCATTTTTTTTAAAAATATCAATATACACTAATAGTTCTCACATACGACTATT
This sequence comes from Stigmatopora nigra, assembly GCF_051989575.1. Taxonomy (NCBI): domain Eukaryota; kingdom Metazoa; phylum Chordata; class Actinopteri; order Syngnathiformes; family Syngnathidae; genus Stigmatopora; species Stigmatopora nigra. The sequence continues at coordinate 13,456,167 of NC_135516.1, forward strand.
TTCTGTAATACACGTGTTGCTTTGACAAAATCTAAATATGTTCTCTTATTAAATGGTTTAAACATGCATTTATCTCCATTTTTTTAAATTAATATATCAATATTATTTTGCATTAGCTTCCATTAGATCTAAATTCATTTCTTTGATTAATATTTACCGTATTTTCTCGCATATAAGCCGCACCATTAAAATCGCCTTAAAATCATTGAGGTTTACAATTTCAAGTCTAATTTATGCGCATATAAGCCGTATTGAGTGACATATGCAGTCTATATGCAAAAAAATATGTTATTCAATTGGCTAGTACAACTCTTATTATTGTATGATAAAAACAAAAAAAAAGTCAAGCATAGTACAAGACTAAAAATACAAGGAAAAAAAATGGTGACCTTAATCCACGGATGTTGAAGACTATCGTCAATGGTCATTCTCTTCCTGCAAAAACGAGTCGGTCAGACCACACAAAATGACACAGAAACATTTTTGATAGACGGTTTGCACCCACTTGGGATCTTTGACGAGCAGACGTCGGATAAAATCTTTGGCCAACTCGCTGGTGTTGCTAAAGTATTCCTCGTCAAAGTCGTAGTTGACGGCCGAGATGTTGGTCAGGGTCTCCTGCTTGGTTTCGCCCAGGAACGGAGATGCGCCGCTCAACCTGCCGATAAAAACATTGGACGCCGGTGAAGCCGCTTCCTATCTTAGCACGTCACCCCCCGTGTGCCGTGTACGCCACTTACAGAATGTACGTGATGACGCCGATGCTCCTGCAAAAACACAAAAAACAGTTGAAAAATGATACTCAAACTTTTTAGGTAGGTTAGCTTAGCTCTTTCCATGCTAGCCCATGTAATAGGGTGTGTTGCACTAGTTAGTTAAATAGGGAAATTAATATTGAAATCACTTGTATCGGCCAATAAAATTGTTCAGTTATGTGGGCGGAGTCACAAGACATTTATTTTAAAGAAAATCAAATAAATTAATTAAACTCCCAGAGAAAAATACTTGTGGGCCAATTGTCTCTTGTTTTTAGTTAGTAGGCTTATTTAGACTATTTTTTGGTCTATTTTTTGTTTAAAAATGTAGTTTTTTTTTTTTTTTAAACGACTCTTTTGATCAAAAATGTAGTTTTTTTAAAAAAAATACTTTTTTTGATCAAAAATTTAGTTTTTTAAAAAACTTTTTTGAAAACTCCTGTAATACATAAATTGACAAAAGTTGTAACTCCCTTTAACGATTAAATAGATAAAGGCCAGACTATACCAAAATTCTGTAGAACTAGTTTTGAAAGAAAATCATAAATCTACCAAAACAAGCCCCATTTTAGAATTGTTTGAATCCCTTCAGAGTTAGCACGGGTTATAAAAAGATCATAAATCCCATAAATCTGAACAAAACGATACTAAAATAATATAAATTGTTGCGGGTGTATAAAATTCTAATCCCATAAGGCTAGTTCAGTTTCAAAAAGATGTAAATCATACCTCCCAAAAAAAGTTATGCACATGTACTTACCCCCCCAAAAAAGACTGTAAATCCAATACAAGTTGCTCAAACAACAATAAAACCATCAACCCCGTCCTCATAAAATGCTCCATATTGTCCATATTGAAGAGTTTTGAAAGAGTGTAAAGAAGGTTAGTGTCTTACCACATGTCAGCCTCCAATCCAAGTGGTTCATAGTTGACTATTTCTGGAGCTGCGAAGCGTAGAGGAATGAAGATGTGAATGTGAAGCAGATGGGGAGACCACAAAAACGTGGGCGTGGACCTACCTACAAACTCGGGGGTTCCAAAAATGTTTTTAAACTCATTGCCGGCTTTAATCTGATGTGCGATACCAAAGTCGATGAGTTTTATCCTGGGATTGGGAACGTTCTTGTCCAGTAGCATGATGTTCTCCGGCTGGAAAACAAAACAATGTTAAGAACTCATTCAAATAAGAAATGTAACATTTGTACAAGACTAATGATTTTTCACTTTTTTGGTCCATTTTAATTCAGATAAGTCAACCCAAACATTTCTAAAAAGGACTACCATAAACCCTGAAAAACCAGTGGTGTCAAACATAAGGCCCGCGGGCCGGAAGCGTGCCGGTATGGGGGTCTGATCCGGCCCACATGTAGTTATCTGACTGACTTATTCATACTGGGCACACAGTATTAAATTATTATTTTTTTCTACACGGGCGCTTTAAAACTAGAATTTAGCGAGTTCTGTGAATGATAGGAGTAAGATTACTAAAGTAATCCCTCAAATATTGCGGTTAATATACACCAAACATGGTTCAGCCCTATAATAACTATAAAAGAGTGGTTTCAGAGTGGATTTTCACATTTTTAGCTGTATGTATCGCACTTTGCTCAATTTCTTATGGGCTAATCGTTCTTGCGCCCCCTGCTGGCAATGACAGCCACTGAATTAAATAAGGATCCTTAAAATCCCCCCAAAACAAAAGAAATAACCTGGAAATGGCTGAAAAATGTATAGAAAGTAACCTGTAAGTGCCTTAAAATACCATAGAATTGACAGAGATCCAAAGTTCTGGCGTCCATACCTTAAGGTCAAAGTGCGCGATGCGTTTGGAGTGCAGGTAGTGCACTCCGTCCAGGATCTGCTTGAGGAATTGCGTGGCCTCCTCCTCGCTCAGCGACTCCTTTTCGGCCAGGAAGTCAAAGAGTTCCCCTCCCGACACCAGCTCCAGGATGAGGATGACGTCGGTCTTGTTTTCGAAGATGTCGTGTAGCGTGATGATGTTGCTGTGTTGGATCTCGCCGAGGATGTTGACCTCGCGCTCGATCTCTTCGCGACTCACGCCACGCCGGCTGGACGACAGGCGGCGCTTTTTGATGAACTTGGCGGCGTACTCGGAGCCCGAGCTCTTCTCTTTGCACTTGCGCACGATGGCAAACTGGCCGCTAGGGGGAGAATCGGCAGAAGATGACTGAGGATGATCCTTTTAAAGGGGCGGTGTCATATTTTTTCCTAAAATTTTATTCATACACGTCAAAATATTTTTTTATAAGCCATACCCTCGACTTGAGTCGTTTTTTAGCAAGAAATATGGCCTATATGCGAGGAAAAAACCTGCCAAATAATTTGTTTTTAAATACAAGTAAATTTTTGTTTTACGAATAAAAATAAGACGAACATGAAACGAGATAAAAAAAACACAGTATGTACAAAAAATAAGCAAAAATCCACATTCTTTTTGGCACAGAGCCGCATGTGGCCCGCGAGCCACATGTTCCCCACCCCTGGAAAATACTATTACATGTACAATAGTCTTATTCTTGTGCTCCATTGAGTTTTTTTTAAAAAGGAATTCAGTACATTTGGGTCTATAAACAAATAATTCATATGCATGCAAAGGGTCAATTGCCTGTAATTGTCACGCAATTTGTTAGCAATTGTTCAGTTTTGGTCAAATTAGCATGATTCATTTAATGTGCAACAGGCCTTACATGACTTGGTTGTTAAACAAAATACATGACGCATTTGCCACTCAAATATAGTAACACAATAAGTTTTCCTAAAGCCCGGATGCCTATTTTTAGTCGTACTTTAATACTGTAGTGGACATTTTATATAGACTACATACCTGCCCAGTTCTTCTCCCATTTCATAGTGCACCTCCACGTCCTCTTGCCTGAAGCCAGCCATGACGTCTCGACCGACCGCTGTCCTGGCAGCACTTTTTTTAGTGTGTGTTAGCGTTTTCCACTGCAAACACATTACATTTAATTGGTAAAACTACGAAAAAAAGGGTCCCGAGGCAAAGCAACATCCAAATTAGCATCACATGTTTTTTCTTCTTCCCTTTCCTCCTTATTTGGACAACAGTGTTGAGGGTGATGTCAGAGAGCCCCCCTGCATTCCAGTCTTACTGACATCATCTGCTTGACAATTACTCGAAATTAAAGGGGTTTAACGTGCGGACATTTTAGCTCTTTTCTGACTTAGCTTGCGGACATTTTAAGAGTTTTCTCACTTACTCAAAAGGAACACCCTTAAAACAGCGTTGATTTAACGCCAAATTGAGTCATTCGCGCTTTACCATACGAATGCAAAAATGCGTAAGAACAACACGCATGAGAAAAGTGTGATAATTAGTCTAAGATACTAAATAGGTGACGAGAAAAGAACATTTAGTGTAGGAAACGCAACTGGGAGAAAAAATAGTCGGCATTCGAGACGGTAGTTAGCTTAGCTGAAAAGCTAGCTTTGTTAAACCAATTGCTGTTAAAATGCTACTTTCTCAGTCGTTGGAAAAGCTGAATAAAGTTTAACTTTGGGTTAGAAAAATGTTTTTTTTTAAAGATAAAGTACTTACCGTACTACTGGACCCAAGAGTGCCGCATTCTGCTCCAAACTATCCGACTGTGTAGGATTGTAACCGAATGAGGAGACAAACACCCGCGGGACTTCCGTTTGTGTTCACCAGAATAAATGTCGTCAGCAAGTGTGTGGTAGCTCGCATAGTGGGCAAATTTAATCAAAAATAGACATAAAATATGAGCAGTTAACGCGTTTTATTAGAAAGAATGAAAGGAGTTTCGAAATATTCTCAAACTGGTGAAATTCTTCTTTCAACGTGTCTTATCTTGAAGAACTATTTCTGCCAAGTTCCGGGACTACCGTGAGCTATCATTTTAGGTAAATACGTGCCAGAAGGGAAAACATATGGATTGACGTCATCGCGAGTTTGAACTTGCCGCAGTGAGTCAAGAGGACGCGACGCAGACGCACTTAAGAGGCTTCACTAATTTTCAATTGTGTCCAAACTCACAGATATACATCATTAAGGCACTCATAACACTCATGAACTTATTCAATGCTACTAAAAGTCATAAGAGATCAAATGAATTTGAATTGGCATGGCTAACAGGCTATCGCTGTCAATTCCAATACGTCAATGTATTTAAAAATGTCAATAGTGTTAATTTACCTGTTGCTATATATCATGATCCTGTTACATAATTAAAGTCAGTTTGTAACGTGTAAAAAAGAAGTTCCCTGACCGGGAATCGAACCCGGGCCGCGGCGGTGAGAGCGCCGAATCCTAACCACTAGACCACCAGGGACACGGTAGCTGCATGTAAGACTTACCTTTTTATACTAAAAGAAATAACATACGTATGCAACTATATATTATGACAGGTAATTTCAGTTGATGTGAAAATGGGAATTAATAACATAAGGAAGGACCAACAATTTAGAATATCTACATTCTAAAAAATAGCATCAGCAATAGTAAAAATATGTCCCCCAAAATCAGCTCCCCACTTATTGGCAAATCTGGCTTTTGTTTACATTTTGCCCATGATCTAACACACTCCAAAAATGCTATATTTAAACAAAATCTTACCACTTTATGCTTCTGGATGTGACGTTAGCAAATGGGGGCGTCTCTAGGACAGCTGGCAGACACGGGGTGCTTTGCCTTAAGCCGGATGGTGATTTCTCCTGGATGGGGGTGAGCAACAACAACGAAATTGGACCCCCGGCATCACCATGACGGTCCTCGGCCTCAGATCACTCACCTATGTCGCTCTATTTGTCATCCATCAGGTGGGTGGACGACACTTCGAACGACTCTTTATTTTTTCCACCGTTAAGCTCCCATAGCCATTGTTTTGTTGTTGTTTTTTTTACCCCACAACGAACATTTTGCCAATCTCCAATGCTTAAAATGGAAGAAAAACTTGAAAACACACTTCCCTCACTGGCATCTATGTTAAACTCGACATCAACTAACAACGTGTTTGCATATATTCTTATCGCTTTTGTAATCATTCTTGAATACATTTTAAAATGCTAGCACGTTAGCCCCGGGGCTCTCTTTGAAATACTAAAGGTTGTTAGCTTTTTTGATGTAGCATCCTAGCTAAGAGTCCCCACTGCGGCAGAAATGCTCTAACTTAAGCATATTCTATTCGGCAATTTCACAACTACTATAATTGTGTTTATAAGGTTTCTCAACATCTTTTATATGTTATGGAATGCGGCTTAAGGTGTGCCATCGCTCCATTTTTGTTCCCTAGCCCAAAAGCTAAAAAAGGTTGCTACCTTTCCGACATTTCAGGATACTATTGTCCAATATAAATTGTCAATAAAGTTTTACACGGGTGCCAATGTGCCGAATTAGGGCCCTGTGGCTATTTCCCCGAGTCACTTTCCCCACAAACGGCCATTTTGTGTCAAAGTGAAACCTGTGGACCTGTTTTTTATGTTTCCAAGTGGCAGCTGAATATGGCATGGCTCATTTCAGTGATGACATTAAAGGAAAGGATTACTGTATTTTCTTTAACTCACAGTGGGCACGTCTTCCACAAGATTTAAACAAGGCGGTGAGGAAGATAATCATATTTTTATGATTCATTTTTTCTCCTTTTTCTGCCAAGACGTAACACAAACATAATTCTCCAAATATTTGCAGTCACGGCTGCAGATTTATGACTTGACCACGTCAGTCCTATGCTCCCCCGCCGATGTCCCGGAAGGTGGTTTCCCCAACCGTATCGCCATGGTGATGAGGGGGAACTGTACCTTCTATGAGAAGGTCCGCCTGGCCCAGACCAATGGCGCTAAGGGCCTGCTTATCGTCAGCAAGGATAGATTGGTAAGGATGAGTGGATGGAAAGAAGGTTCCTTATCAATTGTAGTGACATGGTTATTATTTTGTACTTTTCTTCTAGACGCCACCAGCTGGGAACAAGACTCAGTATGAAGAGATCGACATTCCCGTGGCGCTGCTCAGCTATGCCGACATGCTGGAGATAAGCAAGGTGACGCCACATTTCGGTGCAAGAAATCTGCAAATAAAGATCAAAACAAAAATATTGACGCAAATCCTAAATCTAAATTTTATGCAATTTACATACTTTGCAACCAATGCCATTAAAACAAACAACAAAACCATAACCTAATCCAAAATGTTTAAATAACATATTTTTTTAACATTTTGGAATTATTGATGGGCAGAAAATAGTTTTTAAATGTTATCTATTCAAAGCAAAATGTAAACACCACATTGTTATTTCAGTAGATTCTTGTAGCGTATTCTACGGACTATAAGTCGCAACAAAAGGGAAAATTTTAAGTTATACTACACACGTTGAAGTGATGCGAAAAAAGGCGCATATAACAGTCAAAATAAGCACCTGGTAATGTAACATTAAGTTTTAGTTTTGGATAACTACAGCATAAAAAGATGCTAACAAGCTAATGGCTATCAGAGTGAAAAAAACAAACAAGACGTAAGTTGCAGCAAAACTATGAGTGCACTTTATAGTCTGTAAATAAGGTAAATCTAATAGTGTAATACATAATTTTGCTCAAGTCTCAACATAAGTTATTTTTAATTGCATTGTACTATGAACTGTGAAACATCAAAACGAACCCTTAAAAGTCCGCAAAATTTGAAATGTGAAAAAGCAGAACAAAAAAGTATTTCTTGACAAAGTTCTTTTGCTATTTTCGGTACTAGACATTTAACGAGGGCAGACTGGTGGCCATGTATGCCCCCAACGAACCAGTTCTGGACTACAACATGGTTATCATCTTCCTCATGGCGGTGGGAACGGTCGCCGTGGGCGGACACTGGGCTGGCAGCAAAGACCGGAACAAGTATGGGTTCGATGAATAATAAAAATGGAATCCGTGGGGAATAATATAAAAAAAAAATCTGTACCTTTATTTCCACGTAGACGCTACATGAAGCACAAACGTGACGACGGCGCCGAGAAACAAGACGAAGAGACGCTGGATGTGACGCCGATCATGATTTGCGTCTTCACCGTCATGTGCTGTAGCATGCTGGTGCTGCTCTACTTTTTTTACGACAGTTTAGGTAAGGGTCGAGTACCGTCTTTCACCACCAGGGGCCCGTGTTGATGTACGTCTTTTGCGGCGGCAGCCATTTGGGTGATTGGCATTTTCTGCTTGGCGTCCTCCGTGGGTTTGTACAGCTGCCTCTGGCCTTTTGTGCGGCGTCTTCCTTTCGGAAAGTGCAGGTGAGAAGGCTAAATGTATATATACCGTATTTTCAGGACTATAAGGCGCACTTAAAAGTCTTAAATTTTCTCCAAAATAGATAGAGCGCCTTATAATCCAGTGTGCTTTATATATGGAAAAATTAAAATGTGTCATTCATTGAGGGTGCGCCTTATAGTGCTGAAAATACGGTATATTTTTTTATGGTAGGTACAGTAATCCCTCAAATATCGCGTTTATTGTAGACCAGACATGGCCACGATAAATGAAAAAACGCCCCATTATAATTACCAAAATGCATGTTTTTGCTCCTATATAGAAGTACAATCATCATGTGTATATTTAAATATTACTGCTATAAACATAAAGAGTGATGTATTAATATCTAAATATAAAAACTTTAAATAGGGTACTCACAGTGAAAATAGTTCCTCTCCGCTTGATGTGAATCCCAAAAAACAGAATAATTGGAGTTTTAGTCCAAGTCCTTTTCTTCCTGTAGCCATGAGTGGATTGTCAGTGATATTTGAGGGATGACTGTAATTGATCATAAGCAAAATCTCAATCCATTTTTTCGTAATACCGTAATATTGCGGTCAATATAGACCAAACACAGTGCTAATACATAGTAGTAAGAGTCGCTTCCAATGATGAATTTAAAAAATAACTAAAAAAATCAATTGTATTTTGTTCAGAATTCCAGAGAACAACCTTCCCTACCTGCACAAGCGTCCTCAGGTGCGAGCCCTGCTGCTGTCGGCGCTCTGTGTGGGAGTCAGCATTACCTGGATGGTGTTCCGCAACGAGGACCAGTGAGTGACCGCCATTATGCCTGACTCGGATGACCTTATATCAGCACAACATTAACTAATAGTGTACCTATTACATCTCTCCAACTAAAATAGCTCAATTTATTGCATTGGCTAACCCTGTTTATTCACTGTGTCCATTTATTTTAGCTCCGCCCTTTTAAATGATTAGATTACTATGACAACTCTATTGAAATTGGGTGGATAAAAGACATTTGAGCATAATACTTCCCTCTACTTAATGTTTTTTGGGTCTCAGATTGGCAGATTTGCAAAATAAGTTCTCAGGAAATCCTTCCTAATCACCATAACTACTTTTGGGGCATTAATAGGGGGGAAAAAAAAGAAAGATATGGGTCAGTAATTTATTCCCACAAATCTTGTCTAGGGTATAAACACTTCTTTTTTTTTAGCAACTTGGAAAAATATGTTATCTGGACATCCCTAGTATCAACATGACTACATTTGGGGTAAAAAGGGAGAAAAAAGTTGTCATTTACATATTTTCAGGGTAAAATTGCTTCAATTTCCAAAAATAACGTAGTCGTTGGGCTTAACTTTAACCTTCAGGTGGGCGTGGGTACTGCAGGACGCACTGGGGATTGCCTTTTGCCTCTACATGCTCAAGACTGTCAGACTTCCTACATTTAAGGTAATAACAAATACACTGTGATCACATGACTATGAAACATCTTACCTGATTGGTCCTCCCGCTACTGGCAGGCTTGCACTTTACTACTGACGGTGCTCTTCGTCTATGATGTTTTCTTTGTCTTCATCACTCCTTACTTCACCAAGGTAAGCGTGTCTCGATGGCAGGAGGGTGTCATGGACGTCATGACGCGTTGTTTTTGCAGAGTGGCGAGAGTATCATGGTGGAGGTGGCGGCGGGACCCTCCGACTCGGCTACGCACGAGAAGGTGAGTGTTTGATGCTGGTTTGATGCCTAGAAATGAGTGGCTGGTTTTGATTTTGTTGGTTTGCAGCTTCCCATGGTGCTCAAGGTTCCGAGGTTGAATTCGTCGCCATTGGCGTTGTGTGATCGGCCTTTCTCCTTGCTGGGATTTGGAGATGTCTTGGTGCCAGGTGATTATGTGACCTGAATTTAAAAAAAATGAAGAAAAAAATCAATAAAATAGTCAATAGGTTAACTCATTAAATGTGTTCAATTGGTTTGAAAACTGTGATTTTTCATTGAATATTTAGAAAAAGAAATGTTTAGGAGCCAATATTTTTCATGTATTTTTGGTTTCGAAAAAACATGATTTATGATTTCACTTGTTTTGGTACGATTCAAATCAGTTTTTTGTTGGTTTTTTTTGCAGATTTCGGAATTGAAGATTAATTTTTTGTTGGTTCAAATCAGTAGTTTGGGGGTTTTTTGTTGCAAATTTTTGAATTGAAGATTAAAACAACTAGTCATTTTTTGTTGGAATTAAGAGCTTCAAAAAATATGGTACTATTTTACTAGAAAATTGTTAGCCTGTATTTTTTTCCCCCCCTGAAATACTTTTTCATGATTAACTTGATTTGCTATTCCAGTCATTTTGTTGTTTTTGGATTCAAACTTGTTTACATAAACATTTTTCAATTTAAAACCATTTGAAGCATAAAATGTCAAATAAAAATAACCAGATTTTTCTTTTTCATGCATATGACCATTTTTATCCCCAAATCTGTGAAAAACAATTACTCATAATAACTTTTTTGCGGCAATGTCTGGTCTACATTAACCGCGATAATCGAGGGATTACTGTAATTGTTACTTTTATTCATTATTTTTTTAAATTTCTTTTACCAAGGTCTGCTGGTGGTGTACTGCCACCGCTTTGACATTTTGACGCAAACCTCCAGAATCTACTTTGTCGCCTGTACAATCGGTACGTACCTTTTCACCCAAAAAACCCTGCTTTTCCCACATTTTCTTACCATTTTTAAAATCTTTTTCCACCTCCGCTCAGCTTACGGCGTCGGTCTGCTAATCACCTTCGTGGCGTTGGCCGTGATGCAGATGGGCCAACCGGCTTTGCTCTACCTGGTGCCTTGCACTTTGCTCACCAGCCTGACGGTGGCGCTGTGGCGCCGGGAGTTGCCGCAGTTCTGGACCGGCAGCGGATTTGTGGTGAATATCACTTTGATATAAACGTGTACGGGAATACAACCTATTTTTTTTTCAACTGGAGGAGAAAAAAGAGAGAATAAATTAAAGTTTAAAATTATTTCCTATTATTCCAACTGCTTGTTTCTTTTCTGGGAGGGTTATCTAGTCTGCTGCTGAAGGCTCAGCTGTCTGTCAGTTGAGATTTTACACCTATATTTTGGTGGGAGAAAAAAAATTGGAAAGTTGATTAGTATAGTTGATAAATAACATGGAAAACTACAAAATTAGGTTATTCCAGAAATGGGCAAACTAAGGCCCGCGGGCCACATACGGACCCGTTAGGCTTTTTAATCCGGCCTGCCAACGTTGACCAAATATATATTTTTACCCCAAGATGGCGCCGTTACGCGGAAGCCATTGGCAGTAGCTCTGTCCACTCTTATTTTTCATGTTTTACAGCCCCTCCTACTTTTTTAAAAATATTTTAATATTTCTTAATACATTCCTTTACTTTGTACTTTTTACTTTAATGAGTGATGAGTATGTTAATACTTAAGTCTTTTTCTTCTGTTTATGTTTCATATGTACTGTTAACGGATGCACTTTTTTATTTGTATCGTATCTTGTTCTGACCCCGCCCATCTGTCACATTTTTAACGTCCCCCAGGCCCAAAAGTTTGCCCACCCCTGGGTTATTTACTAATTCAGATGATTGGCTCTTAGTTAATGGAGTTATTTTGATATTTTTATATTTTTTTGTCCTTCAAAGCCCACCATAGCACTTGCGCCCATCAAGTGTACGCAAACCCAAGCGCCACAGCCCGCCGGGGGTGCCGATGCCGCCGATCGGAACGAAGACCCAAGTCTCCTTCCTGATACGCCCGCGGTAGAAAACGAAGAAAAGCTCAACTAAAAAAGTGTCCACCTCCATTTTGTTTTTGTTTTTTTTCTATCTTGTTATATTATGGACATTTAAATAGGGAAATAAGCAGATACCTCAGTTTTGAAATAGGAATGATAGCTGGCAAAAAATGTTCTTAAAAAAGCCAAAAAGTGGGAATTTTTACATTTTTATTTTTACTTTTTTTCCCCTGGAAATAAAAATAAAATGTTGTAGACTAATCTAATACTAAAAATATGGAATTTCTTTTAAAAACACTGACTTTATGGTATTTTTTTGTTCAAATAATTCAGCATCAATATAATTTCATCACTATTTTACTCTTATTACAAGTTTTAAATAAAAATTGACATATTTTGGGAGAATTTTCAAGAAAACTATTCATAGTTGCAAATTACTACAATATTTTTTGCCAGATTTTTTTCCATTTCTTCAAAATACTTAAAGGGAAAAATGGGACTATACATTTGAACTTTTTAATATCCTAAATACTTATATAAATTCTTCTTGGGTGTGTGGTACTAAAAAAATGTTTTTTTGCATGCTACAATGTGGATTTTCTGCCTAGTATTAAAAAATATAATCGATAGTTGAGACTTGATACAGTATTTTGGTGGAAAACAGCACTTTGGACCCCTACAGCAGTCAAGCTAGTTTGTTACAAAAAAAATGCACAGCAATTATTTTATCCAATTTCAGTTGATGTTTTTATGATGTACTATTTTATGCTTTTTTGTTTTTTCAACTAATGTATTCCTTTTAGTTGATTTGTTTTCAGTGAAATATGAAACTTGACTTTTGCAGTTCAGTAAATAAACACTTTTTATTTAGCCTTTTCTCCACTTTTTTGTTGTCTTTGTAGCATAAATATTCTTTTTTTTTGGGATAAAAATAAGCGTAATTAAATTTAATTGTCTTTTTGGGGGGAATTGGGTAATTAATTTAATTCTATATACATTACTTTGTATGAAATAAATAAGCCAAACATTTTTTTATATAGAAAAAAATAGAATAAATAGCAATTACAAATTGCTTGATTTATTTACATTTTTATTTTCATTTTTTAAGGTAGTAATTCAAATATGTATTTTCCGTGATTGGGATTTTTTTAAAATCCTTTTAACAGATAAAATGTACTAACTACCAAAAGTCAATAAAACCATAAATAACAATAAGCGTGTGAATTAAATACATGTTGCCATAAACTAATAGTTTAGGCCAAAAATATTTCAATATATCAGCAGTTTTTGTTGGTTTGAATTTAAAAGTATTACTTGTTCCAAACTGTTTTCTACAACTTAGCTTCCACACATCATTATATTTAAAAATTAAAAATAAAAAGTAGTAAAATATCATTTTCATTTGCAAAAAAAAAGAAAAAAAAATTCACTCATCCCCCAAATTTTTTTGGCTATGCAAGAACATCAATAACATGGAATCCCTTCTTTTCTCCACTGTAAAAAATGTCTCCTAACCCCGCCCCCTTATTTTAAGTGTTGATGTTTTGATAAAAACATACGTGTGTAGTGGAGTACCTCCATTTTGGCTCAGTCTCTCCACTCCTCAATTAAAGGAATATCACCTTCTCCTTTGGCTTGTCCGGTAATTCTTTCGGGAAAGGGGGCGGGACAAGGGGCGGAGCCTCCACGCCACTTCGGAAGTGCATGAAGGACTGCGATGTTTTCATGTTGCTGCCGTGTCCCGATACTTTGGAATCATCTAAGTGAAATAAAAGGAATGATCAAATAAGAACACTTTTTTCTGAATTATTTTTTTGATGTTACACATTTTTAGATAAAATTAAAACAGTAAAAAAAATAAACAGTGCTAGTCAGGGCTATTATACCACATTAGCATGTTAGCTTAGCTCATATGCTAAACCCTTTAGGGGGAGGAGACTGCACAAAGTGGCTGTTTTCCTAAAAAAAAGTCCATGTGTTGGCCACTAGTGGGCGATATAGTGAGGACAACTGGATTTCGGAAATGAAAATTTTCAGATTATTTATGAGAAAGTGAATCTTAAAGACTCCATTTTGCATTTTTCCCTTCAGTGCTCGCATATACAGTAATCCCTCAAATATCGCGGTTAATGTAGACCAGACATGTCCGCTATAATATATATTTTCAATTCCAAATTGGAGTCACCCCTATTATAACTTCACTTGTGAGTTTCAGCGTGGATTTACTCATTTTTATGAACTTAAAAAATACATCTATATTTTAAAAATAATGAATACTGTAAACAAAATCACCAAGTAGTGAATTTGTGATGAATGAAGATGCCATAATCGAGGGATTACTGTACCTACCCTTCAGATATGAGCATATTTTTAAGCTTGTCATGGAGTCGGCGACCATTTTGTATTGTTGCTATACCTGACTGGGAGACGGCCCTCAGACTACCTCCATCTTTCCCGGTGGCTCGGATGGGCACAACCTGGCTCACGTCTATAGAGGCTGGATGCAAAGAGACAGATAGCTCATTTATATTGACATTTATATACATATATACATGTATATATATATTTTTGTTTTACTGGGGCGGCACCACATACCTGCGCTGTGGGCCCTCCGATGCAACGACTTGACGCGGAATCCCTTCTCCTTCCCCTTGGACGTGGTAGCCAACTTGGTGGGGATCTGCTGCACCACCTTGTGTACCTGATTGGTGGTGCTGACCAGGTGAAGGGGCAACTCGGCTTTAACCGCCTGGGAGACGCTCATGCTTTCCCTGCGCGGCGGCACTTTGGGTGGCGTCTCCTTGGCGGGGGTGTCACGGGCGCTGGCCAGCATGACGTGCGGCCGTGAGCTGCCGCCGTTGGCCAGGCTTCCTCTGAACGATTGGTAGCTGGACAGGTTGCCGTGCTACAAAAGACGGCATTCTCATTCACCCATTGTGACCCGTGTTGTATTACTGTATTTTCACGACTATAAGGCGCACATAAGAGTCTTAAATGTTCTCCAAAATAGACAGGGCGACTTATAATCCAGTGAGCCTTATATATGGACCAATAGTAGAATTGTTATCACGATAAAATCAAATAAATCAGTCGATAGGGTACACCAACTCTACTATCGCACTGTAGACAAAGTACTGCACAGTGACTGCAGGGATATGTAGTAGTTTTTTTGTCAATACACCCAATGGACTTTGAAGGATTTGTGGATGCTGATGACGTGAATACATTGTAAAATGGCTAAACAAAGTACAACCCAACTCAGTTTTGCTTCCATTGCCTTTTTAAAAACGTGTTTTTAGTGTGCATTTGATGCATGTAGCACCAAATTAGTGTTCACCATTGTAGTATATTGGTACTACTAGTGCAAAGTTCTCACAGCCATCAAATTGGTTGTATTGACAAAAAGAAATAGCACTCGTTACTGACACTGCGGCTAAAAATAGGATGTGCCGAATAGTCGTTAAAACCCGTTTTTTGTTGTTGTTTTTTTTTGTGTGTCTTACCGGGTCGTCGTAGTTATGACCGGCGTTGACGGCCTCGGCGTACTTCTTCATCTTCTCCTCCAGACGTTCCTTCTCCTGAGTGAGGCTCTCTTTTTCCTTCTCCACGGCCTTGGTAGTCTCCCTGAGGCGTTCCAGACCTTGTTGGTAGCTCTCCCATTTCCTCTCCAGCTCGGCCGTGTCTCGAGCCAGCTCGCCCTCGCGCCGGACGCACTCCTCTTCCCTCCGGCGCAACTCGGCCTCCAGCTTTTCCGTGTAGGCGCCCTGCCGCTCGCGTTCCTTCTCCCAGCGTTGCTGCGCCTCGCGATGTTGCGCCTGTAGCTTGTGGAGGTTAGCCAGGTCTTCTTTGTGCTTCTCCAAGTTGCGGTGCTTCTCCTGTTCCAGCAGGGCGGCGCCACCGTGCGAGCGCAGGACCTGCCCGAGCTCGATTTGACTATCCTGTCGGGCTACCACGGCCTGGAGAGAGACGAAAATTCCCCATGAATCATTTCTCGCCATAGATTGGCGTCTAAATATCAAACTTACTTGCAAAGTGTACAGCCGTTGAGCTAGTAGCGTAACGCATTCGCCCACCTGCAGGGGAAATAAGGTAAGCGACGGAGAGAGGTGGACTCGTCCTCGTCCCCAATCGTCGGACGTCACCTCTGCCTGGAAGTGACTGGTGGGTTGAGGACATTCTGACGTCCGAGTGTCGTTTTCGGCCTTTGCGAGAGAGGGAAAAAGTCATGTTTTGAAGCGACGGATTCGTCCGAGCGACTCACCGGCGGCTCTTCGCCCTCGCAGTAGAAAAAGATCTTTTGAGGGGAGTCGTCCGTTTCAAGTCCCGCCTTTTCGTCGGAGCACCCGTCATCTAGTTAGCGACATATAGAAAAAGACTGATTGGCTGTCAGACTGGCTAAAACTTGATCAACATAGGACAATGTTGCACAGACAATAAGAAAACAAGAATAAATCTGGATTGTTTTTACTGAAAAGTGACTCCCTACAGATTTTTTGCCTTATGGTCAAAAATAAAAATTAAAAATAAATCTCCGGCCTTTGAAACAAACCAATAACCTAAATTCCAACCAATTGTTCTCCTCATTAATGATTGCAATTTCCCTTTTTAGGCGATTAAAAAAATGCAAAATGGCAGTTATTTACTCAAATAGGGCGCACTTAAAAATCTAAACTTTTCTCCAAAGTAGACCAATCAGTATGCAATAAATTAAAAATTCTGTAAATGTCGCTGTATGACACTTACATATTGACTGTCTAGGTACATTGCTTGCTGACACGCTATATTTATGTAGTGAAAAGGCGGATATGTGAAAGGTTAATGCACATGCGCATATTATGCT
The DNA here is from genome assembly GCF_051989575.1 of Stigmatopora nigra. Taxonomy (NCBI): domain Eukaryota; kingdom Metazoa; phylum Chordata; class Actinopteri; order Syngnathiformes; family Syngnathidae; genus Stigmatopora; species Stigmatopora nigra. The sequence goes on from NC_135516.1 coordinate 13,472,772, forward strand.
TAAGTTGGTACACAAAATGATGACGAAATGATCAAAAAACGTATCAAATATAGTAACAAGTTTACAGGTATGAATTCCCAGCCATTCCAGGTGTACATCTTACCTTTCAGAGTGTTTACAGACGAGTTAGCGTCATCAACATTTTGGTGGGACCTCCATTTTAACATGTGATGGGCCTCCTGGAAGTTAGCGGGATCTTTTGTGGATTGAAGGAGCAGGTTTTGAAGGTTCTCCACTGTAGTAAAAAGGAATTACGTATTAAAAAAAAAAGGAAAGTGGGCTTAGTTGGTTGGCTTTTACCTTCATGGATGGCCCCCCTGAGGAGGCTCTCTCCCTGCTGGAGATCAGTGGGATCTCCTCTTAGCAACAGCCCCCGAGGCTGGATCTCTCGGTCGGTCAAGTCTTCGTACATGGAGCTGAAGATGTTGAGCTTCTCCGACAGAAATTGCGTGATGTGCTCGTCTCTCAACTTCAGACGCTCTGCTCGTTGGAAATGTCTTTTTTGTTATGTTACGAACGCGCTGCCGTGCAAAAAGTCGAATTAGAACAAATTAAAATGATTTTCATATCCAATATCCGATTTTGGGTGTTTTTTCGGTGCTCGGACGTTTGGTTGCCTGGACGTTTGGTGACAGAGTTTACTGTTGAAACCAGCTCTCAAAATTATATTCATGAGAAAGAGTTTAATGTCCAAGTACTGTTTAATGTCCAAGTACTGTTTAATATCCAAGTACTGTTTAATATCCAAGTACTGTTTAATATCCAAGTACTGTTCAATATCCAAGTACTGTTCGATATCCAAGTACTGTTCGATATCCAAGTACTGTTCGATATCCAAGTACTGTTCAATATCCAAGTACTGTTTAATATCCAAGTACTGTTGAATATCCAAGTACTGTTGAATATCCAAGTACTGTTTAATATCAAAGTACTGTTGAAAACAGTAGATATTTAGATATTACACTCTCTCAAGAATATCATTTTGAGAGCTGCTTTCAACATTACTTAGATATTAAACAGTACTTAGATATTAAACTCTCTCTCATGAATATAATTTTGAGAGTTGGTTTCAACAGTAAACTCTGTGACCATTTGACCAGCGACCAATCGTCCAGTCACATTTTCTTCAGAGGGTTGAAACCAATTCATTTGTTTAACGTTCATTTCTATGGGAAACATTTGTTTGAGTTACGACTAAATCAACATACAAGCTCAATCCCGGAACAAATTAAGCTCGTATCTCGATCTACAGACAATAATGTGACGTCTCAACTCTCACCTTGATATTCTTGCAGTCGGCTCGACAGCTCCTGGTAACGTTTGTCCTCCTCGGAGTAACTGGACCGCAACAACAACACAAAAATCAGCATTTTGACATCATTTGAAACATTTTAAGAGCAACAATAGCACAAATTCTATTGATTCCATCCCTCAAAAATGCAACATTGTCTCCATTTCAAATGTCAAGCAACTGCTTTGAGCAATTTTTCCGCATTTTACCGGTTGATGGCGTCCCACATGCGCCTCATCCAGGCAAGGCGTTCTTCCTTGGAGCCGGCGTGCAGTTCGTACATCTCGTAGACCCCCTGCGGGGTGGTCGTGCAGGCACAGATGAGGAACATGGCCTTGTCCGAGTGGGCCACTTCTCGTAGGATAAGGTTTTCCAGAGCGATGACAGGCGGTTTGTTGTCCTGAGTGAGAACAAGGTTTGGAAGCCATGTTGCCAGATGTCAGTTTTATTTTGGTCTTGCGGTTGCCAGATGAGATTTTTTTTTTTAGTGAGACTCACCATGGCAGCAAAAGTAAACTTTTGATCTTTCTCTTGGAGGAGGAGAAGCATGTCGGATAGCAACACAGCATAAATATCTGCAAAAAAAGTAAGGAAGTTGTTTTAAAATCATATGCAAGTCAAATCGATTTTTTTTACTAAAAAGACAACATTTTTAGCATTCGTTTTTGAGGATCTTGACAGAAAATATACTCTTTAATTTATTTTCCATAAAAAAAAAGGAAAAACTGTTATTTTTTTCCTCATTTATATAGATTTAAATATTAAAGAGTTTATTGAATATTTAAAATGTGGACATTTAAAAAAATGTGGATTTACTGTGGAAAAAAAGTGTTTAGATTTTGAGTTAGATTTGATCTACTTAAAAAAAAGTGGAAAATGTAAAATATTCTGTAATTTTAACAAAACTAAACACTGGAATAAAAAAGTACACCTTTTTTAAACTAAAAAATATTCTCTTGACATTGAGTTTTATCATAAAACACCCACATTTACTTTTGTGGACAACATAAAAACCTCTGGGCTGCAAAAACATAAAATAAAAATCGGACCGCTCACACTATACCAAAAAATAAATAAAAAATAAATCAGAATGGCACTAGATAGTGATTTTGTATACACCAATATAGAAAATAAGCTGGTCTGAACCTTTGTGTCTGCCAGAAGATTTCCAGGAGAGCGATCCTGAGTGCAACATGGTCCGCTGACCCTGGATCAGGTCCTCCCTGCGGATCAGTCGGCCGTCCTTCAGCCGGCCCACCGACTTGGGCTCCAGCCGAAGGCAAATGTCCCTTAGACGGGAGGCCAACTGGTACTCCCACACGTGCTCGTCCACTTGGGAGATGGTTTCCTTGATGGCCGCCAATCCCTGGACCAACGACTCGTGTTCCTCGCCGTCGACTGAGAGGAGCGGGGAAATATATATTTTTTTATTTTCTGGTATGTACGAGCGACAGCGTTTGAAAAGGCCATTGCGTTGAAAATGTTACCTTCCGTGACCTGTAGAAGTCGCTCCACCAAGACGGGGTATTTAGTGATTCGCTGCGTCACCAGCAAGAAACACTCTGGGACTCCCAATCTTCTCACCAAGTTTAGCTGACCAATTTTCTGGGAGGACACATGTTGACGGTTAAAAATACATGGCAACTAAAAGGCAAGGATCGTGAGTCAGAGCTAAGGGCAGATAATTCGATAAAATCAATTAAAAAAAAAAATAATAATATCTCTGTATAGTGGTGTATAGTGGGTGTATAGTTGTGTATAGTTGTGTATAGTTGTGTATAGTTGTGTATAGTGGTGTATAGTGGTGTATAGTGGTGTATAGTGGTGTATAGTGGTGTATAGTGGTGTATAGTTGTGTATAGTTGTGTATAGTTGTGTATAGTTGTGTATAGTTGTGTATAGTTGTGTATAGTTGTGTATAGTTGTGTATAGTTGTGTATAGTTGTGTATAGTTGTGTATAGTTGTGTATAGTTGTGTATAGTTGTGTATAGTTGTGTATAGTTGTGTATAGTTGTGTATAGTTGTGTATAGTTGTGTATAGTTGTGTATAGTTGTGTATAGTTGTGTATAGTTGTGTATAGTTGTGTATAGTTGTGTATAGTTGTGTATAGTTGTGTATAGTTGTGTATAGTTGTGTATAGTTGTGTATAGTTGTGTATAGTTGTGTATAGTTGTGTATAGTTGTGTATATTTGTGTATATATAAGTATATTTGTGTATATTTGTGTTTATTTAGACAACATTTTTCTCACTGAACTATGCATTTTTTTGCTGATGCGTCTTATAGTCCAGCAAGTACAGTAGTATAGTTCTGTCTACATTTTTGATAATACACTTTCTTTTGTAGCCATATTTTTAGCCTGGCAAAGGGCCAGAAGAGCACAACCTGGCATACCGCCAGGCTTAAAAAAAATACTTTCTCCCACGCCCACTCAATCATCTCGAAAACTACAAAGTTAAAGTAAAGTTTTGGCATGTGACGTACCTTCACCAGGCTTTGAAACTTCTTATTATTCTGCAGCATCTCCTTGTAAAAGCTGACTGCATCGCTATGACGACTGCAGAAAATACTGTACCACTCCTTCATTTTTGCCCCAACTGAACCAGAAAACTAAAAAAATAAAATAAAATCAGTAAAAAAAAAACATGGAACTAAAAATAAAGCATTTAGTTGGACCACCTGAGAAATGAGGATGTCTCCCAGCTCAGTGATCTGGTAGCAATCACCACTTCCGTCTTGTTGACTCTGGCTCAGGCGCAGTTTGAGGTAATCGAGGAAATGCTGGTGTAACATCAGCAAAGCGTCCACGCCGGGGAATAGTCTGGCCATTTTGTCTTCGTCCAAAAGCAGCGAATGGCCAAGCTCGTGCATGTAGACGTGCCGGAGGATCTTCAAGGTGCGTACGTGGTGCATCTCGGTTTGCATTAACTCTGTAAAAATGGAGAAAGAGAGCATTTGAAACTAACCAAAAAAAATTAGGGGGATTTTTGGGTAATTATTGTTATTGTGGGACCTCCCTACGGTTTTTGTATCATATTTTATTGATTAATTTGGTTTATTTGGGGAAAAATGTATTGGAAGGACTAAAAAGTGTGTGCATAGTGTGTTATATAAAGATGTAAAGTGCACCGTAGATGACATCTTGTCTTTTGACGGAATCCCGTTCCAGAGTTTTTAGGTAGTCCGGATTAGCCGCCGTGCTCCAAGACTCCGCCTCCAGGCTGCGACTGTCACGTTCCAGCCCATCTCGTAGCAAGGAATAGTGACCATCTGGAGGATATGTACAGGCAATATTACTTACTGTAACATCTAATCAAGCAGTACAGATGAGGAAAACAAAAATAGAAAAAAAATACTGCATATTTTGGATTCCATTTTGAAGGACAAAAGCATTTTTTTTTTTAATAACGGACATCACAGATCAGAGATTTCAGCCTAAGAAGCCAAATTCAAAGCATCCCTATCTTTTAAAAAACATTGCAAATTTTGTTTTCTATTTTGGAGGACATTTTTTTTAATTTATTTTTTAAATAATGTTTTTGATTGAACATAGTGAAGGAGTGCTAATATTTCTACCCAAGCCGCCAAATACAAAGCATCCCCCATATGTGAATTAAAAATACTGCATATTTTGTATTCAATTTTGGAGGACAAAAACATTACAAAATGTTTTTTATATAATTGACATCATAGTGAAGGAGCACTCCGATTTCTGCCTAAGCAGCCAAATTCAAATTACCCCCATATTTGAAAAAAAAAAAAAACATTTTGTACTCCATTTTGAGTACAAAAACATTTAAAAAACATGATTTTTTTTATAACATACATCATAGTGAAGGAGCACTGATATTTCTGCCTAAGCAGCCAAATTCAAAGCATCCAGTGTAGTGCCAAAGTGTAGCTGACCTTCCAGATTGATTGGCTCAGTCAGGGAAAGGGACTCTTCCAAGACCAGCCTTCCTCTCGCCGCGTCCACATCATCCATCCGTGCCGAGATGAATCTATCAATGGGTTAAAAGCGGGTCGTTGTCAAAGATGGCGCCCGAGGAGTTCAAGTGTATTTGTTTTTTTTCAGCGGCTGGCGTGTAATGTTGCAAAATGTGTGTGGAGTATGTGGAGGAACCAGTCGATCCGAGTAGTGGCGGCGATGGCGGTGGCGCACCTTTAAGCGTGACCAAGTGCCCTTGTACGATGACGTTGAAGCTTTGTTGTCATGCTTGGACCCGAAAGGACGCCGGGAACTCCATCGGGAACGCTGAATGGACGCAACATGAGAAAAAAAAACATGAAATACAACAAGGAAAGGCCTATTTGACAAGGAGACAAAATGGACCAAAAGCATTTAGGCAAACGTGGTTCATTGTCATAGAAAATTCTAGAGAGCATGTGTGAAAGTGGCGGCTCGGGGGCCAAATCTGGCCCGCCGCATCATTTTGTGTGGCCCGGGAAAGTCAATCATGAGTGCTGACTTTCTGTTTTAGGATCAAATTAAAATGATAGATATAGATGTATATTAAATGTCCTGATTTTCCCCACTTTTAAATCAATAATTGTCATTTTTAATCCATTTTTTTCTGTGTTTTTAGTTCAAAAATCATTTTGTAAAATCTAAAAATATATTTTAAAAAAGCTCAAATAAACATTATTTTAGATCTATAAAAAAACTGAATATTTAGGGCTTTTAATCCAGTTCTTTTAATCCATTTATTTAAATAATCAATTTTTTCTGTGTTTTTAGTTCAAAAACTATTTTGTAAAATCAAAAAAAATATATATAAAAAAAGCTAAAATTAACATTGTTTTGGATCTATAAAAAAACTGAATATTCAGGGGTTTTAATCCAGTTATTTTAATCCATTTATTTAAAAAAAACAACTAAATATTACATCTAAAATGGTCCGGCCCACGTGTAATGGAGTTGACATTAAAGCAGCCCGCAAAGCAACCCAACTTTTGAGTTGTTTGCGGTGTGTACTGTGGTTTGCTGCAAGCCACCTGACAGACTCGCTGTTCTAGTTCCGTGTGTTGTCGTGGGGGGGGGGGGGGGGGGGGGGGGGATGACCTGTCATCTGTAGCGCTCACTCCAACATTTGAGGTGTGGCTGTGACCTCACGACTCGTCAGTGTTGGAAGGGGAAGCCCGTTTTATTGCATTTGTTCCTACTGCCATACCGCCAAAGGTCACATACCTGTGACACCATGCTCTTCTTTATTCTTCATTCATTTTCCCAACTGATTATTCTCACCAGGCTTTCTGGGGGTGCTGGAACCTTTTTTTATTTTATAAATGGATTAAAATCCCTGAATATTCAGTTTTTTATAGCTCAAAAACAATGTTTATTTTAGCTTTTTTATATATTTTTAGATTTTACAAAATGATTTTTAACTAAAAACTGGAAAAAAATGATTAAAAAATGACAATTATTGATTTAAAAAGGGGAAAATCAGGAAATGTAATATACATCGATACTCTTCATATGAATTTGATCCTAAAATATAAAGTTAGCATTTATTTAATTTCCCGGGCCATTTTTTTTCAGCAAAGGTCAGCGGGGCAGTTAAAAATTGGCTACGAGACGAAAAGGCGTAATCTCAGAGTGGGCTAGCCATCTGTCGCTATATGGTCGCTTGAACGTCACCCCAGGAAAAACAACAAAGGGAAAGGTAGAATGATTTAGAGTGCTTTTTGTGTGTGCAGCTTCCCTGCAAAAACACGACAAGATTACAGCAAACAAAGCCAAATAAATGGCGCTAGGACAAACCAGCAAAACGCCGTCTCGAACCCAATCTGACATTATATTACTATATCTATTTTTCATTTGAATTTGATCCTAAAATAGAAAGTCGGCACTCATGATTAACTTTCCTGGGCCACAAAAAATGATATGGCGGGCCAGATTTGGCCCCCGGGCCGCAACTTTGACAACAGTGGTCTACTTATGTTTTATCTAAAACTAAATTAAATTAATTAAATTCAAATGAATCTAAAAATATGCTACATTTTCAAATGTGTGTTTATGTTAGCGTAATGATTTTTTTAAACGTAATTAACCTAATTTGCCTTTTCATTGCGGGGGCGTGGCATTTGGCATTGTAAACTTCCGCACTACTTTTTGTCGAGCTCGGTTAACTGCTCGTGTATTAATCCGCGAGCAGCATGATATGAAACTAGCACAACTCACGAGCAATAAAACAAACAAACAAACAAACAAAAACTTGTCAAAACACTTGATTTCGAGGCTGAAAATAAACAAAGTAGGAGAGAAAGAAGTACGAGTCAGCTCTTTGTTATTTAAGAGGAACACTTTCGACAAATAAAACAGGTGTTTCCGATTCTGTAATCAGCAGGTGACTTGACGATGTTTGCTACCATGTTGACTTTTAAACCACAAGTATCAAACATACATGTTTCACACGTTCACAATTCCCTAGAAAACTAAAAGAAGCATTTTATTCTTCATTTAAAGTCTGCAAACCGGTCAAGCTGGGCAATCGAGCTTGGTTTTTTTTGACATTGTCCACACAAACACAATGTCGATCTCGTTTAAAACAGCCGCAATGGTCGTATTTCTTACCTGTAACGAGGCACCAGGGGATAAGGAGGTTGTTTCGTGGACGATGTGGTCGTGTTTCCTCAAGTTTGTCCGATAATGGCAGCGTGGAAAGCAGATGGATGGCAACCGACGAACAAGCGCACTTCGGCGTGTAAGCAAGGCGAGGGAGGGTGTCCGTAAACACGGAACAGCCTCATCAGGTAAAGGGGAGGGGTGCCACTCAAAAAGATGGAACGGCCCACTTTCAGTTAAACATACACACGACAGTTCTGGAAATTAATATTTCATTAAAATGTTCGAAATTATTCATGTCATGCTTGGCTGTTTTTGTCCTATGAAGAATTAAAACCGTTTCTAAAATATGACAATATTTATAGCACTAACTTTGTGCTGTCGATTAGTTTGTTACTTTTGCCTTCTCACCAACGATATCCCTCCGCCAATACTCTTTAATTTCGGCCCTACACATTAATAATCAAGTGGTAAATTCCGATGAAATAGGTAATTGAACGTTTATATTCTTCAGTTTAGCTTTATGTTTTAAAAAAAATAAATGTATAGTTATTGTTTTTACTCCATTTGTACTATAATACAGTGAGGGTAGTCAACTAATGAAGAAAAATTGTAATGCTAATGTCTGTTAGCATTCTACGTCAATTCGGCAAGAAATAATCTCAAAAACGGTTTTGTTTGTGTGCTTAAATGTTTAGAATATTTTTATGTTATCTCAACTGCTTGCCATTGATAACAACACGTCTAATTTAGTTAAACAGGCAGTACTGGCTATATATAGTTAGACATCTACTCTAGCGCCCTCAATGGCAGCCAATGGGTTAACAAGTGATATGTCCAGTACTAGAACACAAGCATAATATCAAATGTTGTTTTTACGCTTGCATTTTCAGGTGACATGGACGAAAGTAGCATTTTTGGTAGTGCTAGTTTTCTACATCAACCTGCCCGGCTGTTAATTGTGGAAGCAGTGCCGCCCTGGTGGTCAGACACCAGTACAGTAGTCTGCAATGCCCTCAATAACTTCCTAACCCTGGCCGCAAGTTTGAAAGGCCCCCGCCGTCTTCCTCTTTTCAGCTTATATTCCATCACCAACCAGGCGGACCGTCTTCTCCCATTTCTGAGCGTCAGCTCGGCCAACTTGCCCAGTTTGCGCACCGCCGTGGATAATCTTCGATCCATTCCAGGTCAAGGAGTCACCCCAGAACCAACTAGCGTAGGCCAATCCCTACAAGACGTGGTGCTCGCTAGTCTAAAGCGCCTTGACGACGACGTGAGATTCGGTAGGACCAACATCTCGTCCGTCCAGGTGACCGTGTTGACCAGCCGTCCTGGACGAATCACGGTTCGTCTTTTGGGGGACGTAATGAAGGGCGAGATCATGACGCCATCTGTCAGTTTTGTGGTGATACAGTTGTACACTTGGGAACGTTGGAGTGAGTATCAACTCCCAGCTGAAGATCCAGAAATGGCGGAAAGTCAAGTGCCGGTGGAACTAAAGCAGGTTGAAAGCAATGTCTTTGCTGTGGAAGCCGTTTTCAAACAATGGCTTCACGACTATGGAAGAGACAGTGAGCATCTTCAGATTCTCTTACGGGGATGTCCAAATCCTGTATCCATCAAATGTGACATCCTAGAGTGCCTTATCCATCCCAGTTTTCTCCTTTGGAAAAATCCAGAGTCCACAGAGACTCCATGGTCCGCCTCGCAGGCGCCGAAGATATTGCGAGCCGTCAAGACAGTCCACGCTAGCGAGAACTGTCAAAGTTTGTCCTACGGGATGTCCCCGATTGTACGCCCAACTACCAATGGCCGACAAAACTGGGAGGAGTTTGAGGCGAACCAAAACAGATTTCAGGCGCTAAATCAAGCGCTGGAGCGTAGCGAAGAAGTTCTGGTATTGCGGTTAGAACTCCCTCAAAGTGGTCTTCCTTTGTCTTCATTCTACGTCCTCAGACCTAGCCCGTCCCTCGCCATGCTTCTGAGTCCAATCACATGTGGGGAGTTGTTTCTACCATTCACATTCCCCGACCAAACTCGGGATAGTCCGGCAGAAGTCGTGGAACTGATTGACAGTTGTTTGAGTCAACTAGACCGGGATCACATGTTGAACCCCAGTTCCCTGAGCGGCAACGTCTACCCATATTTGAGGTCCACAAGCCGAGGGCCGCAAAACCCACCACTAGGAGGACAAAAGATAACAAGCAAGTCATTCAGAAAGTCCAACTCGATGTCTAAAGCTCAGCCTGTCCTATTGCGGCCGGTCCAGAGCGGCGGTTCGGGGTCCTCGGATCCAACTTTCGGCCAATCGGGTCCACCGACTCAAGCCCAACCGACGAGAGGGGGTGCCAGAGGTAGAAGGGGATTGGGTCCCAAGTATGGACGTGGACGCTGGATGGGAGGGGGAGACCAATAGAGCGAATAAGCCAGGTTTCTCCTATTGAAAAAAAGCAGGTTGAGTTAGGAGGATGACCCATAAAGCCGCCAGAGGGCGCTGTTATTCCATTTTTTTGTCCTTAGGGCGAATGTAGTGTTCTTCGGGTGTTCTGTGTACATTGTTACATCTATTAGCAAATATTTTGAGAGTATATTGAAAAACAGGCAAGGAATTCAACAAATATAAAAAACTTATTGGAACTAAGACAACTATTAATTAGAAAAATCTTTTTTGGCATTTAAAATGAACACTTTTTTAGTATACTTTCAAAGGATGATAATTTATCTCGATATACTGCATTTGTTTTAATTCTAATGTTTTTATTTTTTATAATTTTTCTGTAATATTTTTATTTTTGTCAGATATTGCCCCCCTCATATTTATACTATGTGTTTTTTTTAACTATTTCTTGTATTATTTTTGTATTATTATGGATTATTTTTCACTGATAATTAGCAAATATTTTTGGAAGAATTTACAGCATGAATGTTCCATTTTGTCATTGTTGAAAATAATTCACTAAAATTGGAAATAAACTATATAAAAGTTAAGTAGAGGCTTTCCTGGAGGATGCACCTTACTGCATTATTTACATTTTTTTATTTGATCTCGTTATGGATGATGATGAGGATGATGCATCAAAAAAAATCCCATAATAAAGCAAAAATAACGACCAAGTGCTGTTGGTTGATCACGTGTTCACAAGTTTGGATTTGAAAGAAAAAAAACAAAAACGTAGCGACATGTAAAAAGTTCTGTGAGCAACAATATGAGCTATTTACACACAAAAAAATACATCAAAAATTTCATGAATATGCCATATATATATACACGGTAAGTTAAAACTGACAAAAAAATGAGTATACGTTGTCGGTTGGGGTCTGTTTTGAAACACCTACCTAAACAAAAAAGGAAAAAAAAGCAGCTTATTGGTCGATGTTGGTGTTTTTTTTAGTTTTTTTTGGGAGAATATCCTTCAACTGTAGATGAATAGAAAGTAATAAATAAAACCCAAAGATGAAAAAGAGAGAGATCTTGGGTGTTGTATACTTTGTGCCATTTTTTGAAATACTGTAGAGAACTTGGAGTAAAAAAAAAAAAAATTCAACCAAAAAAATTTTTTTTTTTCAACCAAAAATTTTTTTTTTTTGAAAATATGTGTCTTCATTAGTTTTAGTTTAAGAAAGTCACTTTGACCCTCCCCCAACATCAGAAAATGAATTTTTTGAATGCCAGAGTGGGGGGACCCCATTTTTTTGTTAGTGGTGCCTTGAGATACAAGTTAAAGGCAAAGACAACCATTATATGTATTCCAAGGGAGAAAAAAATGATTGGATTAAAAAAAAACATGATATTTTTCTGCTGTGTCATCATAGAGAAACATGTAAATAAAACAAAAAGCAGTATTTCCTGGAAGCGGCTTCTCGTGGCAGCCATTTTCTCAATGCTGGTTGTTTTTTTTTGCGTTTAAAATGTTATTTTTCTTAACTCAAAAGACGTAAGAAATCCACAATTTGTGTACTTACATACTTTGAAGGCCTTCCTTAACGTGGTCAAATGTGTCATCTTTCCCTTAAATGTAGTTTTGCAGTTTTGGTGCCATCAAACGGCACTTTTTTTATCCTCCCGCTTTTCCTTCAAAGTCCTTTAAAAAAAAAAATGAAAAAAGGTGAAAATCGGCTGACTCGTACTTCAAGGCACCGCTGCAATGTTCATTATATGGTACAAAATGCAAAAAAAGGAAGCCTTTTAACACAAAAACGTCTTTTCGCAGTTTTTTGTCTTATCTGGGTCGCTCCACTTGATAAAGTCTTGCAAAAAAAAAAAAAAAAATGAGGAAAAAACCCTATTTGATAGAATCCCAGTTCCTCAAATGTCTGTTTTTTTGTGTTTGTTTGATAGCAGCCTTGTTTCACAGTTGAATCTTTACTCCACAAATTGGCAATATTGATATTTCTTTCTATTTCTATTTATATATGTACAATTTTACGCAGTTGGTTCCGCGTATAAAAAAACAACAACCAAAAAAACGCACTGTAGTGTGTGTATGTGTGTGTGGTAAAGAGTAAAAATCCTGAGATATGAATCGAGCGTGTGATTGGTTGGTGACTAAAAACTAGTTTTGGCGAGTTCCGGTTAGCAAGGGCTATGTCGGGGGGGCAGGCCCATTGAGCGTCCATTACTCTTGCCGCCATTCATGTGCGCAAAGGGGATGTGGTGTTCTTCGTAACTCCCGCCCCCGCCGCCGCCGTCACGTTGGCCGTAAGACGAAGGGTCCAAGGGGATACTCTCCATGTTGTCCACGTCCAGGTCCAAGTCGTCGGCACTCTCGGGCGGCTTGTTGTCGTCGCTGTAGAAGAAGGAGCGTTGGCGGTAGGACGGGTGGAGGTCGTCGCGGAGCATGTCGATGATGTCTTGGAAGGATGGACGCATTTTGGGGTTGTACTGCCAGCACACCTGCATCAGGTTGTGACTGGAGACAGGAGAAAAACATGGAAGTTGTTATGAGTGGATGGTAGAATGTGGGTGGGTTGAAAGTTGAAAGCGACAGATGGGTGATATTTTGGGAGAACTAAAATGTCACAGGTTGGACAATTTGGTGGACAGTAATCCCTCGAATATTGCATGGTAGCAAAAGTGGCTTCCGCTTAAGAGTTTTAGCGTGGATTTTCACACTTTTATGAATTAAAAAAAACATAGGTATATTTATTTTTTAAGTTCATAAAAAAGTATACATATACACATATATACATGTACATGCATGTACATACATACACATATATATATACACATACATACACACACACACACACATATATATATATATATATATATATATATATATATATATATATATATATATATATATATATATATATATATATATATATATATATATATATATATATATATATATATATATATATATACACATACATACACATATATACATATATATACACATATATACACATATATACACATATATACATATATACACATATATACATATATACACATATATACATATATACACATATATACACATATATACACATGTTTACACTTATACACGTATACATAATATCCTCTTGGGTTAAAACCTCCCCCAAGAAGCCCCATTTTTTTTCCCGAATCCCGTTTTCCCCGATCCCCGGCGGCACTCACAGTCTGTCGGCGCAGTTGTCCGGTCGGTCCAGATATCCTCCGTCCATGACAAACTTGAGCACCTGCTCATTTGAGAGTCCTTGGTAAGGCTGCTCGGCTTGCGTGCTGATCTCCCACAGCACCACCCCAAATGACCTGAACCACACAATCAAAAAATATATATTAATAATAAGATACAACGTATCAGGGAGACATTCCGGACAGACGGGTGACCGACCAGCAGTCCGAGTGCGCGGTGAAAACGCCATCTTTCAGGGACTCGGGCGCCATCCACCGGACGGGCAGCAGGCCCTTGCCTCCTTTGCGGTAGTAGTCCGTCTCGTAGATGTCACGGGTCATGCCGAAATCTGGACACAACGAAAACGGGTGCTCAAAAGTGAACCTAAACACACGAAAACATGTGAGATAAAAACACTATGCCAATGATACAAGTACCTCCTATTTTGACGGTAAAGTCTTGAGCCACCATGCAGTTTCTGGCGGCCAAATCACGATGGACAAACTTCTTGGCGTTGAGGTACGCCATGCCGTCAGCGATCTCCGCCGCCATCTGGATCATTTCCTTGAGCGTGGGGGGTGGGCGTCCCGGGTTGTTCTGAGGACCGCGCCGTTTGGTCAGTGGAGCGTCACCCCCCGCGAGCGAGAACACGCGCCGTGGCGAGCCTTACCTCGGATTCGGGGCGCAGAGAGCGTAGGTAGCTTTTCAAGTCCCCGTGGGTCATCAGTTCCATCACCACCAGAGTGGGCTGCCCTTTAGAAACCACGCCCAGTAGACGCACCTATCAAATATGACAAAAAAATGTTTTGAATGGGTTGTGTTTTAAGAGAAACGGGATGAAATGAGCCACAGTGTATGCTACATCTGAAAATAAGAAGCAAAGAGCCACTACAGGCTCGAGAGCCGCGTGTTCGATACCACTGCAATAGACAAATAGGAGTCAAGTCAAGCCAATTCAAGCCAATTCAAGCCAATTCAAGCCAATTCAAGGCAAGCCAATTCAAGGCAATTCAAGGCAATTCAAGGCAATTCAAGGCAAGGCAATTCAAGGCAATTCAAGTCAATTCAAGCCAAGCCAATTCAAGTTATTTCAAGCCAATTCAAGCCAAGTCAAGCCAAGTCAAGCCAATTCAAGGCAATTCAAGGCAATTCAAGGCAATTCAAGGCAATTCAAGGCAATTCAAGGCAATTCAAGGCAATTCAAGGCAAGGCAATTCAAGTCATTTCAAGTCATTTCAAGTCAATTCACGCCAAGTCAAGCCAAGCCAATTCAAGCCAATTCAAGCCAATTCAAGTTATTTCAAGTTATTTCAAGCCAATTCAAGTTATTTCAAGCCAATTCAAGCCAAGCCAAGCCAAGCCAATTCAAGCCATTTCAAGTCAATTCAAGTCAATTCAAGTCAAGTCAAGCCAATTCAAGTCAAGCCAGTTAAAGTCAGCGAGCTTACCACGTGATGACAGCTGAAGGCCTTCATGACGGAGGCCTCGTTGAGGAACTCGATCCTCTCGCGCAGGCTGGCCGACTCGTTGACCGTCTTGACGGCCACCCGCGTCTCGCTCTCGCCCTTGACCACGTCCTTGGCGAAGCCCTCGTACACCATGCCGAAGGAGCCCTGGCCCAGCTCGCGTAGGATTTTGATCTTGTCGCGAGCCACCTCCCACTCGTCCTCCTCGTACACTGCGTCATGGGGGCGTGGCCATTGCGTTCAGTCCACGGTAGGGTCGACCGGGCGGCGTTCGAGCTTCGGGAAACACTTACTGTCGTTAGCGCTGAGGTATTCGGGATTGGATGAGGCGTAGATGGGACCGCTTGGGCCTTGGGTTTGACTAAAAGCAACAAAAATCAGTTAAAAGTCAATCATAAATCGTGTTTTTTTTTGGTTCCAGGAGGAGGAAGCCTACTTCTTCTTGAACATGGCGTATCCCGCCATGGCGGCAAACAGCAGAAGTACGAAAATAATCGGCCCGATGACGATTTTGGCGATGTTGAGAGGATCTCCTGGGAAGAACAAAATGAAAAATTCTGACCTGAGAAGTCGTCTTTTAGGAGGATAAAGCGAGGGGGACTCACGGGCGTCTTCCACGTAGAAATAGGTGGGCTCGGTCCACGATCCGTTTCCCGCCAGGGACGTGGCTCGGATGCGGACCGTGTAGTTCCCAGAATGCATCACCCGTAGTTTGCAGCCTCGTGCGCTTTTGTACATGTTCCTTGATACGCAGTGGTGCTGCTCCTGTGTCGTGATGGTAAGCAAGATTTTTGGACTCGTTTGGTCATTTTTTTACTGTCTATTCGGATCATCTTTTAAATGATTTTTTTTAAGGGCCGTGGTCATCATTTTTTAATAGATGGCTGATTGGTTGCACTTTTGCACAACAAATGTTCGTTTCCATTGACAGATACAGTAATCCCTCGAATACCGCGGCTTAAACTTTTGCATAGTTCATATAAATATGAAAATCCACTTAAATCCAATTATATATGTATATGTATACTTATATATGTATGTATGTATGCATATGTATACTTATATATGTATGTATGTATGTATGTATGTATGTATATGTATACTTATATATGTATGTATGTATGTATGTATATGTATACTTATATATGTATGTATGTATATGTATACTTATATATGTATGTATGTATATGTATACTTATATATGTATGTATGCATATGTATACTTGCATATGTATACTTATATATGTATGTATGCTTATGTATACTTATATATGTATGTATGTATATGTATATATGTATACTTATATATGTATGTATGTATATGTATATATGTATACTTATATATGTATGTATGTATATGTATACTTATATATGTATGTATGCATATGTATACTTATCTGAATGTATATGAATATGTATGTATATGTATGTATATTTATTTATATATGTATGTATATGAATATGTATGTATATGTATGTATATTTATTTATATATGTATGTATATGTATATTTATTTATATATGTGTGTATACGTATATTTATTTATTTATGTATGTATATGTATATTTCTAAATGTATGTATATTTACATATATGTATTTTCCTGTGTCTGTATTCACACCCTCTTAAGAGATTTCCCAAATACAGAATGAATAAAGTTATCTCATGTAATCGAGGGATGACTATATAGACATGAAATCCATCATCTCAACTGGGAAAGCCGCTATCGAGTCATAGTGTCTTCCTCCCATTGACGGCGCCCATTTTGAGTCGGCGAGATTGCGCTTACCTCGACGTCCCCGATGCGCTTGTAGTTGACTTCGTAGAGGATGATCATGCCGTTGGGGGCGGCCGGCTCCTCCCAAGTGACGTACGCCGTCATGTCGGACACTTGGCACCTGATGGAGCCCGCGATGTTGTCGGCTTTGTCTGCGGGGGGCACGGACACGCGCCGGGTTTAGCTCGTGAGCCGTGGCGCCGTCGGGTGAGCGCTTTTCTACCTTCGGGCATGGTGCGGGCGCTGACGTAAGCGGCCATGCTGCAGCGGGCCGCGTCGGTCGGGTGGTTGCAGGCGTGGATTTCGATTTGGTAGCTGGTGAAGTGGCGCAGGTTGGAGATGACGGTGGACTCTTTGGCCAGGACCGTCACCACCGTCTTGGTGCTCTCGAACGTCTCCTCCTCCTCGGGGAAGGCGGTGCTTAAGAGCTGGCCCGAGGCGCCGGTGGGGAAAGGGCGTGTTCGGTTGGCCACGCCCATGGCCGAGCGCCGATCTCGCGAACGTCTGCGAGAAAAAAAACAACAAAAAATAACAGGCTTTATTTTCTTTGAAAAGATAACTATCGTCTTAAGTTGTATTCTATGATAAACAAGTATTTAGCAAACAGAAAATCATTTTGGTAACCGTAATACAGTGGTTCCTCGACATATGAGCAATTTGAGATACGAGTACTTTGAGATAAGAGTACTTTAAGATGCGAGTACTTTGAGATGCGAGTACTTTGAGGGGCGAGTACTTTGAGGGGCGAGTACTTTGAGGGGCAAGTACTTTGAGGGGCGAGTACTTTGAGGGGCGAGTACTTTGAGGGGCGAGTACTTTGAGGGGCGAGTACTTTGAGATGGGAGTACTTTGAGATGGGAGTACTTTGAGATGCGAGTACTTTGAGGGGCGAGTACTTTGAGGGGCGAATACTTTGAGATGCGAGTAATTTGAGATGCGAGTAATTTGAGAGGCGAATACTTTGAGATGAGAGTACTTAGAGATGAGAGTACTTAGAGATGCGAGTACTTAGAGATGCGAGTACTTAGAGATGCGAGTACTTAGAGATGCGAGTTATTTGAGATACGAGTAATTTGAGATACGAGTAATTTGAGATACGTGTACTTTGAGATGTGAGTACTTTGAGATGAGAGTACTTTGAAATGCGAGTAATTTGAGATGAGAGTACTTTGAGGGGCGAGTAATTTGAGATATGAGTAATTTGAGGTGCGAGTAATTTGAGGTGCGAGTACTTTTGAGTGTGTCTGCATCGTAATCCAAGTTCATTTAAGTTTGTTTATGTTATGTTGGCGTGCAAAAAGTCCTCACTTCATCTCAAAGACTTCGTTGTGGAGGTAGTTCTCAAAGGTCTTGCGGTACTCCAGCTCCTCCTTCTCCTTCTTGAGCTCCTTGTCGGTCTTGGGGCAGGCGCAGCATCGCGTGCCCGGGCCCACCTCTTCCGTCTGGTTCCACTTTTGCTCCTCATCGCCGTCCACCTGAGTGGGGACCCGCGAGGGCAGCTTCATTCCTGCCCACACGGATGAAGGATGCCATTACTAAAGGAGAGCGGCTCCGGCACCCTCACACACACACGAACACACAGTATAGACCAGATGTGGGCAGAATGCATTAAAATACAAAAATATGGCTAAAAAGGGTGAAAATAATTGTATGGTGAACCTATAGAAATCATAGAAAATAGATTTTTATGAATAAAAGAAAATATATATTCTAAGTAAGAAAAGAATAGAGGCAAAAATATTGGGAAAAATCCATTGACAAAAAAATTAAGTTTAAATGATGAACACTATAATAATAACTATGCCTATATATTCATATTCAAATATAAATTGACAATGAAATTTTGTTGTCTTTGATAGTCAGGAGACATTATATTTGCACTTTTTTTAAATTTTAAGCTAAAAATAGACTCAATTTACTAAATACGGCGTTTTTTTGCTCACTCAACTCAATGAGAACTCGCACATGTTCGAGGGGACACAACTGCGGGGACGGACGGCGTGTCTTTTGCCATTTATCGTCTGCAAAGATGGGTCAAGGGCGGGTGACCGATACGCCCCAGGGTGCACGCCATTATCTACACCAGACATGGGCAAACTACGGCCCGCGGGCCACATACGGCCCCGTTAGGCTTTTTAATCCGGCCCACCGACATGGTCCAAATGTTTTTTTTGTCCTTTTTTTCTGTTTATGTTTCATATGTACTGTTAACGGATGCACTTTTTTATATATTATCGTATCTTGTGCTGACCCCGCCCATCTGTGAAATTTTTAAAGTCAATGTGGCCCCCCCGTGGGCCCAAAACTTGGTTCGATTTCTCACCCTTTTGACAGTAATCGAACTTGTAGAGCTCGCTGGCCTCGGCCTGCCGTTGACAAAAGACCAAGTAGTGCGTGATGTTGCCGTTGGGGTCGTTGGGGGGCTTCCATTTTAGGATGATCTGGGAGGACGAATTGGACGAGGAGATGGGGTCCAAAGGTACGGACGGTTCTGTTAAAACAAAAGAATAACATTCAAAATTCAATTTTTTAAAAGCCATGTTGTTTAATGGTCAATAGATAGGGACGTGATCATAAAAATGTATCATAATTAAAAAAGATAAATGTATCTGTACGTCTCAGTCTTGTAAAAAAAGAAATGACAGTTGTACATTCAGAGAAAAAGTCTAAAATTACAAAAAATAGTCAAAAATGACAAAAAATTGTCTAAAATTACAAAAAGTGTCTAAAATTACAAAAAAATGTCTAAAATTACAAAAAAATTGTCTAAAATTACAAAAAAATTGTCTAAAATTACAAAAAAAATGTCTAAAATTACAAAAAATAGTCTAAAATTACAAAAAAAGTCTAAAATTACAGAAAAAATAGTCTAAAATGACAAAAATAGTCAAAAAATGTAAGAAAATAGCAATTCTGGGAAAAATAATCATGATTTTGCATGAATATAGTAAGATTAAGGGAGGGCGTGGTCAAAAAAATTGTTTAAAAAAAGGTTTTTAGAAAAGAAAATAACTTTTTTTGTGATTGTATAGTTACGTTTTGTCATGTTAAAATGTTATAATTTTTCTCTAAAAAAAATCCAAATCTTACTGGTGGCGTTGGTGCGCACATAGATGATGTCACTCTTGGCGCCGTTGACCTGGTGCTCGTCCGAAGCCGACAGCTGCGTCTTGACCATGATGGCGTACTGCGTCCAGGGCTTGAGAGGGAGTATCAGGTGGCCCGGTTCCGTGTGGTCCCGCTCGCCCTCGGTGGAGCGAGGGGGCGGGTCCACGTCGGCGATCACCCAGCTGTTGGAACCGCACGCGTCCTGCCCGTCGAACTCTGTCACGTTTTGAAACGGCCTGAAAAGACGAAGGACGGCGCTCACAAGTCATGCTCCCATGGCCGCTGTAGTGGGTGGGAGCTACTTACGCTTCTTTGTAGAGCACCATGAATCCCAACAGGTCTCGGAAGTCCGGAGGCCAGAAGGCTTCCCACTTGACCATGATCTTATCGCTCATGGTTCGGATCAGCGTAAACTTCAGGACGTGATTCTCACCTGAACAAACACAAATTTGAACGGAGGATGAAAATGACATGAGTGAGACACGCCAATCATTTTCATCAGTTAGGAGCTTATTATATCTGGACATAACAGTATTTTTCCCTCTATTCGGCACACACATTTTGGCTGGCTTTGCCACTTATATAAATAATAATCCAGTGTGTGTATGTATATATGTGTGTATATATATGTGTGTATATGTGTGTGTATATGTATATATGGGTATATATGTGTGTATATGTGTGTATATGTGTATATATGAGTGTATATGAGTGTATGTATGTGTATAAATGTGTATATATGTGTATATATGTGTATAAATGTGTATACATGAGTGTATATAAGTGTATATATGTGTATATATGTGTATATATGTGTATATATGTCTGTATATGTGTATACATGAGTGTATATACGTGTATATGTGTATATATGTCTGTATATGTGTATACATAAGTGTATATGTGTATAAATGTGTGTATATGTATATATAAATTTATGTACAAATATATATATGTATTTATATGTATGTATATATCTGAATATGTGTACATGTGTGTATATATATATATATATATATATATATATATATATATATATATATATATATATATATATATATATTTATATATATATATATATATATATATATATATATATATATATATATATATATATATATATATATATATATATATATATATATATATATATATATATATATATATATATATATATATATATATATATATATATATGTATATATGTATATATATATATATATATATATATATATATATATGTGTATATATACATACATATGTATATATATAAAATTTGAAAACAAAATTTAAAGGGTTTATTTGGTAGTTTTGTGAGGTCAGTGGAGCGAATTAGATAATTTACATATAAAGTACACCTCTACTTACAACATTTTTACATGTATATATTACTGTTTCTGATAGATGAAAATGGCTCCTAACCCCACAAAGTACCTTATAGGCCCTAGCGATTTATATATTTGTTCCCCTCCCTTTTTTTAAGTGGGCACATCTTTTGTGGACTTACACGAGGCCTGGTCGCCGTTGGTTTTGGAGGCGATGTCGTTTTTGCGCTGGCGGGTGCCGGCCACTTGCTCCATCTTGCGAATCTCCGACATGCACAACTTGGAGTTGTAGTGGAAGAAGAGGCGTCCCTTGAGGATGCTCAACTTGTGCTTGGACCAGTCCCAAAGCTGTCGTAGGTTCTGGTTATCCAGAGCGTAGAAGGAGTAATTGCTGTTGGGAAGAAAGATGATGAAGAAAATCCTCTTCTTCTTCTTCATTGAAAAAGCCCAAGAGAGGGGTAGACTGAAACTCACCCGATTTCCGTCTCCTCCCCGCGAATCAGGCGAAGCTTGCGGAAGAAGGACAGGGAAACCAAGGCGTAGGAGCGCCGCACTGTCAGATAGCCCGTGATTTCCTCCAGCTGGCCCAGGCTTGCCTCTAACTCTGCCGCTATGTTATCTGTCGGGTGGTAGGGGGGAGATAATACAGTCATCCCTCAAATATCACGGCTTCACTACATGGTGGTTTTTATTTCAGGGGGAAACTAGCATTTAAAAAAAACATATATGTATATATTTGGATTTTTTTTAAAATAGGGGTACCATATTTTCACGACTATAAGGCGCACAGCATTATAAGGCGCACCCTCAACGAATGACATTTTTCCATATATAAGGCGCACTGTATTATAAGGCGCACTGTCTATTTTGGAGAAAATGTAAGTCTTTTAAGTGCGCCTTATAGTGGTGAAAATACGGTAATTGCTATTGACTTCCAGGTATGAAGCACTCGCTACTTTACAGTCACCTCTAGAGCCAGCCATTGTTGATGTTTTGGATTTTTTTGTATAAAATCTTGCAGTGGGGGAGGAGCTATATGATGGAAGATTTGGTAAACTAATATGGCATCTGCATATTTAACACTATTGAGTATTCAGTTCAGGCCTTTGTGTTTTTTTAATATCCGACAGTGGTGGTTTTTGGTTGTCTGTTTTTTCCATATATAAGGCGCACTGGATTATAAGGCGCACTGTCTATTTGGAAGAAAATTTAAGACTTTTAAGTGCGCCTTATAGTCGTGAAAATACGGTAACCATACTTTGCAGTGTTTGGTTTATAGTCCACTTAAGTCCACTCACTTCCTCCACGTAGGTTGATAACCAGGCTGCCGTTGAGGATGGTGCATCCCATCAAGGATTGCGCCGCCGTGACCGAGTCCACCGTTTTCAAGCCCATGCAAACTTTGGGGCACAACCCGGCGCAAGGCGTGCAGTTCAACCTGTGGAGAACAAGCAGGTGCTGATAAGTTTTGCCCTTGGAAGCGACGTAAATAGACGTCCAATCGCCCGGTTAATGTTTAGGCAAGTTATCTGGAACTTTATTTGTAAAGCCTTCACTTGAATTGAATTTCTAGACTGGTTAAGAGAAATGACATGACATTGTATCGGCCTCCAAAATGACTAAATATGGTTCCTTATTTCCAAAAGTTAACAACGACATGCCGCCCGTGTGTTTATCTAGCCATAAACAGTCTGACGCTTTAGCGTGCGGTAAAGTTTATACAAACACGGTGCGTGGAATGGGAGCATTAGCGCTGATGCTAACAGGGGGCTAAAGTAGGTATTAGTGGGCAGGAACAATAGCGATGCCGCCATTCCGCCTTTTAGGCCATTAGCTAACAAATGTGTTTGCCTGACATCTTGACTCCTGAGAGCAGCTTTCAAATATATACTATTACATAACAAAAAAACAATAACACAGAATATATAGTAAGTGTGTGATGAATTGTTAACATTTTGGCTGAGCTGAATCTACTAAATGAGCCAGTTTTACGTTTTATAGTCCGGGCGACCAAACGTCCGGGCGACCAAACGTCCGACCAGGAGTTATATCTCGTGACCGGACGTTTGGTCGCCAGTCTTTTACCTATATTTATGAGAGAGAGTTTAGTATCTAAGTACTATTTAATATCTAAGTACTGTGTAATATCTAAGTACTGTTTAATATCTTAGTACTGTTTAATATCTAAGTACTACTTAATATCTAAGTACTATATAATATCTAAGTACTGTTGAAACCAGCTCTCAAAATTATATTCATGAGAGAGAGTTTAATATCTAAGAGATAATTTAATATCTAAGAAATGTTTAATATCTAAGTACTGCTAAATATCTATGTACTGCTTAATATCTAAGTACTGTTTAATATCTACGTACTGCTAAATATCTAAGTACTGTTTAATATCTAAGTACTGCTAAATATCTATGTACTGCTTAATATCTAAGTACTGTTTAATATCTACGTACTGCTAAATATCTAAGTACTGTTTAATATCTAAGTACTGCTAAATATCTATGTCCTGTTTAATATCTACGTACTGCTAAATATCTAAGTACTGCTTAATATCTGAGTACTGCTTAATATCTGAGTACTGCTTAATATCTGAGTACTGCTTAATATCTAAGTACTGCTTAATATCCAAGTACTGCTTAATATCCAAGTACTGTTTAATATCTATGTATTGCTAACTATCTAAGTACCGTTTAATATCTAAGTACTGCTTAATATCTAAGTACTGCCTAACATTTAAGTACTGTTTTCAACAGTACTTAGATATTAAACTCTGTCTCATGAATATATTTTGAGAGCTGGTTTCAACAGTAAACTCTCTGTCACCAAAAGACCGGCGACCGACAATAAAAGCCATCGAATTCCACATTTTGACGTCGGCGCACTTACGAGGAAGAATTGACGGTGGTGTAGCCGGAGGGACACTCGGGGACGCAGGCGCCGTTGTGGATGACGTACTCGTGGCAGTCGGGGCTCTTGCTGCGCTCCTTCTCGCGCTTGCACCTGTCGTGGAGCTCCTGGCAGAAGGCCGAGGAGACGCAACGCCAGCCTTTGAAGGTGTAGAATCCGTGGGGGCAGCGTTCCACGCAGCCGCTTTGGTGCTGGAGACCCCGGCAGGCCACGCAATGCGCCGGAGATGCCGGTTCCACGCAGCCTCCCAAGCACTGTTCGTGGCAGCATTGTTGATCTCGGGTGCAGGCTCGGTGTTTGCAGTGGACGGGACACACTGAGTGGACGGAGACACAAATGTCAAAGGTCACGGAAGGTTGCACACTCACTCCAAATCTTTGATTTTTTTGGGTCTTTTTAGGAGATGTCTCATCTGGGACGCCCAAAATTTGAAAAAATAAAAACACATGCATTATTTATAATGTAAATAGTTGCAAGTCATATAAAAGGTATTGTTATGTCTTATTTATTTATGGGTTCATGGAAAGGACAATTTTTTTTTGGTTCAACATTGTATTTTCTGGACTATAAGGCGCAATTCTTGTTATATTTCGGCCAAAGGTGCCATTTTTTGCTTTAAAATTAAAATAAACCCCAAAAAATTGATTTTTGGGGCTAGCGCGGCTATTTTCCGGACTATAAGCCGCAGTTCTTGTTATAGTTTGGCCAAGGGTGCCATTTTTTGCTTTAAAATTAAAATAAACCCAAAAAATGCGATTTTTGGGGCTAGCGCGACTATTTTTCGGACTATAAGGCGCAATTCTTGTTGTATTTCGGCCAAGGGTGCCATTTTTTGCTTTAAAATTAAAATAAACCCCAAAAAATTGATTTTTTGGGCTAGCGCGGCTATTTTCCGGACTATAAGCCGCAGTTCTTGTTATGGTTTGGCCAAGGGTGCATTTTATTTATTTATTTTTATCATTCACACATTATTATGCCATTTCACATGTCATTTTAACATTGAAAATCAAGAAAAAAATCAAATAAACCCCAAAAAAAATTTTTTTCCTATTAACTGCATTTTTTGGGCTAACGCGACTTATGGCCCGAAAAATATGGCGCCCTGAATACAACAGACTGCTAAGTGAGTACATCCAGAAGGAATTAAGAGCTTCCTATGAGGTTTATGTCTTGAAAAAGTGCTCATCAGCCAAAGCCAAATCCTTCATTGAGCTACGGTCAGCAGGCTAGGGATCATCTTGTCGTGAGCTAACGAGCGTTATTGTATCCAAACACCAGGGGTCCTAAACTCACTCGACACCAGACGACGTAAGTGACCAGAGGATTTAAAGGGCCGGCGGGAAGTAGAGAAAAACGACGGTTGATGTCTTTTGCAAGCCCAACACTTTTGCAATGTGAAACTTGTGAGTAACAAGTGACTCAATATCAACATTTTTTTTTGTTTTTTTAAAGAAAAGAACATGGGTGTACAGACACTCACCTACTTAGGAACAATCGTAAGGAAGAGGCAAAACATTTCACTTGAAACCAAAGTGGCAATAATAAAGAAGCTTGATGAGAGTGAGAAAGTGGTGAGCGTTACACGGGAATACAACTTGAATGTAAACAGTATTACAGTACTGTATGTATTCTCTCTATTGTATTAAATGTTTTTCAGTACAAACCAATTCTGGTTACTTATTCAAGCCTTAAAAAATACAAATGCATGTATATAAACCTTTAATATACTTATATAGGCCTTAAATATAGAATATATTACAAAATATAGCACTGAATCAACTTCAATTTGAACAATTTCAACTCCTGAACAATTTCAACTCCTGAACAATTCCAACTCTCGAACAATTTCACCTTATGACCAAATTCAACTTATGACCAATTTTAACTTATGACCAATTTTAACTTATGACCAATTTCAACTTATGACCAATTTCAACTTATGACCAATTTCAACTTATGACCAATTTCAACTCCTGAACAACTTCAACTCCTGAACAA
The DNA here is from genome assembly GCF_051989575.1 of Stigmatopora nigra. Lineage (NCBI taxonomy): Eukaryota > Metazoa > Chordata > Actinopteri > Syngnathiformes > Syngnathidae > Stigmatopora > Stigmatopora nigra. Next base: position 13,498,825 of record NC_135516.1, read on the forward strand.
CTTCAACTCCTGAACAACTTCAACTTATGACCAATTTCACCTTATGACCAAATTCAACTTATGACCAAATTCAACTTATAACCAATTTCAACTTATGACCAATTTCAACTCCTGAACAATTTCAACTCATGACCAATTTCAACTTATGACCAACTTCAACTTATGACCAACTTCAACTTATGACCAATTTCAACTTATGACCAATTTCAACTTAAGACCAATTTCAGCTTATGACCAATTTCAACTTATTAACAAGCACTCTGAACTTAACTCGTTTCCTAAGTAAGGGAGCGTCTGTATTTAGTATTTCTGAACATTAACAAAGTGATCCAGGAATTGACTACCCAAAGAAATACACGGTTAAACAATAGATAAGAGAAGAAGCATAGAGTGATATTTTTGGGCTTTGAAGGGCAGTCATAAAAGAACAAGGTGGCGATTTCGTGCGTGCGTATGCATATGTGTGTTTGTAATAATAAGCTTGTTATGTCATATTAGATCAGGTGTGTGTGTGTGTGTGTGTGTGTGTGTGTGTGTGTGTGTGTGTGTGTGTGTGTGTGTGTGTGTGTGTGTGTGTGTGTGTGAGAGAGAGAGAGAGAGAGTTGTTGGTCGAGTGTAAATGTGAGGCCAAGGACATCAGGTACTTTGAGGTAAACAAGTCTGTGGAAAACAAAATCAACTGCTCTCATTCACTGTATGAATAAAAAAAAAAAAAAAAAAAACGTGGGTTTGTTTGGGTGTCGTCATGCTTTTTTTTAAATTAAAGGCTTGCCGAATGGAGCAAAAAAAAAAACAATAATAGTAATAACAGCTGACTAGCACCAGGCCACGTGTGTCAAAGTGGCGGCCCGGGGGCCAAATCTGGCCCGGGAAAGTCCATGATGAGGGTCGAATTTCTGTTTTAGGATTAAATTAAAATGGAGTATAGATGTATATTAAATTTCCAGATTTTATCACTTTTAAATCAATAATTGTCATTTTTTCATCCATTTTTTTCTGTATTTTTGGTTCAAAAATCATTTAAAAATATATATTAAAAAAAGCTAAAATAAACATTGTTTTAGTTCTATAAAAAATGAATATTCAGGGCTGTTAATCCACTTCTTTTAATCCTTTTATTAAAAAAAAAAATCTAAATATTATATCTTAAATGGTCCGGCCCACAAAAAATGTCACATGATTGGTTTTCTTGCATGGAAAGTACCTTAAATTCAGACTTAAATTTAATTGTGAAAAGGGTCTATTTTCCCCTTTTCAATGACCCTGCACCCCCCTTACTGTTCTTTTGCCACCTCTAAAGGAAGCATATGTATGTGTTACAGCAACATGAGAATGGCAGCCAGAGTGGGAACGTGAGAAGGGGGCCGAGGGGCACCATGTGAGGGGAAAACAAATGATATAACCGCCTCCTCCTACCTAACAGCGAGTAGCTAAAGCCAGCAAAGTGTAGTAGTACAACACTTTAGCCTAAAGTTTACGTCCAAACTTATGTTATTCCTCCTTCCACTTTGCTTTGGCTAGAAACGAGTCCAGATCCGACCGAGGCCAGTTCCAGGCCGGAGAATCGTGGTTCCACTAGATCCACCCTCCACCTGAGCCAATGTGTTGGCTAGCTGGGGAGGTTAGCTATTCAAATGAAACAACCCCCCTGACTGCCCTATATCTTAGACCGGGGCCCCCCAGATTTAAGCCTATAGGACGCTTTCAGATGGTAGTTTCTCAGAGATTCTTACAGAAAAAAATGCTAAACAAGAGGAAGACACGCCCCCCAGATTTAACCCTTAAGGAGGCGGATGTACTGTAATAGCATGTCCACTACACAAGTGAAGTGAAGACATACATTGTAACGTTTGGTCGCCATTCTTTTGGTCGCCGGTGAAATGGTGACAGAAACCAGCTCTCAAAATTATATTCATGAGAGAGAGTTTAATATCTAAGAGAGAGAGTTTAATATCTAAGTACTGTTTAATATCTAAGTACTGTTTAGTATATAAGGACAGTTTAATATCTAAGTACTGTTTAATATCCAAGTACTGTTTAATATCTAAGTACTGTTTTAAATCTCAGTACTGTTTAATATCAAAGTACTGCTTAATATCTAAGTAGTTTAATATCTAAGTACTGTTGAAACCAGCTCTCAAAATATTATTCATGAGAATTTAATATCTAAATATCTACTGTTTTCAATAGTACATATAGATAGATATTAAACTCTCTTTCTTAGATATCAAACTCTCTCATGGTTATAATTTTGAGAGCTGGTTTCAACAGTAAAGTCTCCGGGGACCAAAAGTCTGGGGACCAAAAGTCCGGGGAACAAAAGTCCGGCGACCAAAAGTCCGGCGACCAAAAGTCCGGCGACCAAAAGTCCGGCGACCAAAAGTCCGGCGACCAAAAGACCGGCGACCAAAAGACCGGCGACCAAAAGACCGGCGACCAAAAGACCGGCGACCAAAAGACCGGCGACCAAAAGTCCAAGAAAGCAATTTCAATATTAAGATGATGATGAATTATGTTGATGCAAAGCAACTACGGCCAGGCCTATGAGTCAGTCATTTAAAGGGGCTACAATTGACGTGACCAATTCATTTGGAGGCAGCGTCCACAGCCAATATAGTTGATCCTAAAATGTCTATTCTGAACGGAAAGAAGCATCCCGGCATCTGCCCTGAAATTACTCTGTGGTGTCATTTTGCATCTGGCCCGAAACAACCGCCTCGTGCGTCAAGTTTGTATGGGGAAGGCAAAAAAAAAAAAAAAATGCTAAACGGCGTGCCGAAAGGGTGCTAAACGGTCATTAAAATTCCGCTGCAATGACAAGGGCGGTATTTATTTTCTTGAATTTTTTACTTCAACACTGGATCTTTTCATTCACGTGCAACCATCAAAGTTTCGGCACTTCTAAAAATATAATATGATATTAATAATTTGATAAAACTGGCATATTTGGCAGTTCTAAAAATATAGTATATCTAATATTATTAATTTGGTAAAAATTAGCATCGTATTTGGCAGTTCTAAACATATAACAAATACAATATTAATAATTTTGTAAAAACTGGAATAGTATTTGGCAGTTCTAAAAATATAATAAATATAATATTAATAAATAAGTAAAAGGTTGCATGGTATTTGGCAGTTCGAAAAATATAATATTAATAATTTTGGTAAAAACTGGCCTAGTATTTAGCAGTTCCAAAAACATAATAAATACATAATATCATCAAAATATATAAAAAGTTCTTCTCATAACCGAACCATTTAAAATCCCAACTTAACTTAAAACACCAAACAGGTTCGTTAGTAAATCACTAGTTAGTCAACATGCTCATATGTCAAGATAAACAAATACTAATGTCATCCAAGTATGCAAATCATCTAGAAAAAAAGACTGGAAAAACTTGCTGAGTAAGTGCTAGCTAGCTAGCTAGCTGAGCTAATTGAGTTCATCACGTTCAGAGTTCACAAAAACAATACAAAGAGTCAAACGTGACTCATCCTAATGACCACACTATATATAAATATATTTGTTTTTGTTCTTCTTGGTAAGCCTTGCTATCGGGGCCGAGCCTTCGGGGGTGAAAACAAGGTAAACAATTTCATTAGCCACTACCGCTCCAGAACTAGAAAAACAACATGGCTGAGGAAGAGGAGGAAGAGGAGGAAGAGAGGTACTTTGTATTTTTTAAATGCAATAGTGTGGTTGCCACCTAAAAGCAGGACATCCAGCTTTGTCCGTGACTGGAATAGAAATAATAAACACATTCAGCGATGATGGGGCAATTAAGGTTCCTTTCGGACTGGCCAATGACGCACGAGATGGCGTTCGGACTCTCGACTTCCTTCCGGCCTTTTGCTGTCAATCCAAAACAATTGAAATTCGAATTAATTTAGACTAAATGTTGACTCAGAGAGTCTTGTTAGGTCAAATATATACAAAATGGCCGCTGAGATTGTTAATTAGAAGAAGAAAAAACTTGAAAGTGGGATAAAAACAACAACAAAATGATTCTAGTATGTTAAAAAATATTAAAAGCTGTTATCAAGGTCAGGGGGGGGGGGGGGGGGGGGGAATTTATGGCTCGGGAGCCACATTTGGCTCTTTTTGATAGGTGGATTTTGCTTTTGGCTGAAACTGAGCTAATATATGGACAATAATAATCTTCCATTTTGTTTAAATTTGACCTTTTTGCATGTATACTCATTGATTCTCATCAGCAAAATAAAGAATTCTGATACTTTTTTGACTTTAAAAGTGGTAAAATGACAAAAAAATATATACATTTTCATGTATTTGTACTTTTTTGTCAATTCTGAAATGGCTCACCAGGAATAACATTTAAAAATATGAATTGTTTATGACTATTTCTCTATCCAAAAAGTTCTAGATAGTAGTGATTCATGTTTCCTCTAATTTTTCATGTAAAACAGGCTGTAAAATACAAAAAAACATAAGAATGGACAGAGCTACTACCACTGGCTGTCGTGTAAAAGGCGCCATCATGGGGAAGGGGGTAAAAAAACAAAGTTTGGATTTCATTTACTGCGCGCCATATGATGGCTGCTGCGCAGAGAAGATGAGAATAGTGCGTAATTGCATTGGGAACATTGGTGCTGATGTAGATAATCAACTTTAGGGGTAAAGGGCAAATTGCCTCCTCTTGTCAAGATGTCCTAGATGCGGAAATGATGCCGCATGACAAGGTTGTCTGCACTCGTTTCAGCCAATCAAATTAAGGCTAACCTGTCTAGTGTCTAGACTACACCAAGATTTGAATGGAGCCTTAAAAGATGACTTGGCTCTTTTCTTATTGAATTCACAGCAAGGCAAGCCAAAATGGTTCACCTTGACAGTCTGTAAAATTGAGGAAAAATTTATATATGTATATATTTTTTTTTAAAACATTTTTGCTATGATGAGTTTTCGTTTTCTGAGCTCAACAACCGTCGGCTCATTAAAACAAAGCCTGGGCTTGAATAAACAACACCTGGCGATTGTTTGCACAGACAAATATGATATTGTCTCTTTCATAGACGACATAGGAGAAGGCTTCAAAGATGCTGAATGTACTGCCTAAACCAGACATGGGCAAACTACGGCCCGTTGGCCACATACGGCCCGTTAGGCTTTTTAATCCGGACCACCGACGACGTTGTCAAATAATGTTTTTTTCTCCAAGATGGCGCCGTTAAGCGGAAGCCAGTGGCAGTAGTTCTGTCCACTCTTATTTGTTTTTCGTGTTTTACAGCCCCTCCATCTTGTTTTAAATGCCATTTTAATATTTCTTAATACATTCCTTTTTACTTGACTTTGTACTTTATATTTTTACTTGAATGATGAGTGAGGAGTATGTTAATACTTTAGTCCTTTTTTCTGTTTATGTTTCATATGTACTGATAACGGATGCACTTTTTTATATGTATCGTATCACGTGCTGACCCCGCCCATCTGTCAATTATTTAAAGTTTTAAAGTCGAGGTGAAAGTTGTGCATCAGTGGGCGGCTTATACGAGGGAAAATGTCAAATTCAACAATTTTAAGGGTACGGCTTATACGCGGAGGTGGCTATTATGCGGAAAAAATACAGTATGTGCTCCTATAAGTGTTAATATATCAAATCCATTAATGCTAATGTTGATTAGAGCAACGTAGGCATCTGACATTCTGGCCTTTAACGTCTCTCGGGCTCATTTAAAGTCTTTTATCGACAATCAACAGCCATATTTAGCGCTTTAGGTCATTGTGCCATCAGTTGCTAGGTCAAAAATACGAAGCGTGCCTGTAATTGTCTCTTTTGTTGCCACAATTCTCTGCTGGCGTCGTTCCACGTTCACTTTGGTTGCGTTGCCCTTCATAGCAAGGACGAGAAGAAAATTAAATTGTGTTTGACTCAATACAAAGCAAATCTAAAGGGTGACTCATTGCCAGTACCGCGTAAGAACAGATGTTCTGCACAATGAAATTTCTACAGATAAAATTGTCCAAAAAAAAAATTTTTAGTCCGCTTTCCAGACTTAATCTGGTTTGAAATCCAACAATGCGCCTGTAAATCCAACTTTGATTGATTATGATCCTTACACAGTCGTACAGTTCTTTAATGCAAGGTTAGAAAAACGTTGTTATTCCCTTTTCTAACCAAAATATATATACAAATATATAATTATTATTTTTTCCGGTCTCCAAGGTCTGTTTTCATTCAAACTTAAAACTAAGGATGACTTTAAAGATGATTCATCCACAGATGATGTTGATTTGAGACCATTTCATTATGAAGCAAAGGCCTTTTATTAACGTAGTAATCAACTCTTTGAGATTCTCAAAACCTGATTTGCAAATCAAACAAATGAAAGTGAAAAATAAAAAAGGCCTGAAGCAAACCCACTAATGTTCCCTCTAATTTTTCGTTGGTCTGGGCAGAAAAACAACCTCCCTTGAGCGCATTGACTACCAGTGTGAGCGCCATCATTGGTCGCTATGGGTATTACACCTGTTATAAGCAGATGCATGTCAATATTCCCTCTAATTTGTCATGTAAAACATGCTGTCAAACACAAAAAACATAAGAGTGGACAGATATACTGCCACTGGCTGCCGCGTAAACGGCGCCATCATGAGGATAGGGGTAAAAAAAAAAAAAAAAAAAAAGTTTGGATTTTATTTACTGCGCGCCATATGATTGCTGCTGCGCAGAGAAGACGAGAGTAGTGTGCAACAAGTGGTGAAAAAATAAATAAATAAATAAAAGGCCGGAAGCAAAGCCACCCAAGTGAATTTAAGAGTCTTGAATTCCCTGCGAAAAAGACTCCGTCTCACTCTCTTAAGTCGGCGGTAGCTCGAAAGCCAACACGCGTGCGTGAACACGGCGCCAGATTTTCCCCCGGAGCTGACTTCAGCGCTCTGGCACCGCCCCGGAGTTGCACCCTACGAACCCTGGGCCGCCGGGCTCCTGGAGCCGGTCCCGTGGAATCCCAGACATTTCAGGGATCCCGGGATTGAAGGGCGGGGCTTATCTCTCCTCTACTAAAGCCTTCCCATTTGATCTGTTTGGAAGTATACACACAATTGGATTGGATAACTCTATTCAGCTTGTATTCAGGCAATTTCATTGTGATAGTAGCTAGAAAAGGCATTATAAGTTAGACCAGGGGGGCAAACTTTTGGGCCCGGGGGCCATATTGACTTTAACAGATGGGCGGGGTCAGCACAAGATATGATACATATAAAAAAGTGCATCCGTTAACAGTACATATGAAATATAAACAGGAAAAAGGACTCAAGCATTAACATACTCCTCACTCTTCATTCAAGTAAAAAGTATATAAAGTACAAAGTCAAGTATGAAAAGAAATGTATTAAAAAATATTAAAATGTCATTTAAAAAAAGATAGAAGGGCTGTAAAACACGAAAAAACAATAAGAGTGGACAAAGCTACTGCCACTGGCTTCTGTGTAACGGCGCCATCTTGGAGAAAAAAAACCAAAACCATTATTTGGACAACTTTGGTGGGCCGGATGAAAAAGCCTAAAGGCCCATATGTGGCCCTCGGGCCGTAGTTTGCCCACTTCTGCTCTATTCAGTCATTTTTTTAGCGTCAAATACGGCTTATATGCGAGAAAATACGATCCAATCACCATCATTTAGTCAAACAGAGACAAACTAACAACAAATCTCCAAACTTAGATCCAAATGTCCAACTTTAATCCCGCCTCCAACCAGACCTGACCAAATCTAATTTAAGAACAGCAGTGTGAACAAGAAGTACACGACGAGAGGGGGGATTTGAGGGGGTTGTTTTGTCCGGTCACACAGCCCACTTGCTCCATCATAAAAGTGTCAAGTTCCGCTATCCGTCTCTGGTGTCCATTCATAATCCAACAACGGAAACAGCAGAATAAAGACGGGAAACAATCGGTACCGACACTCCGTCAACGCGAATGACGGTAATTACGCGGAGTGGGGAAAAAAACGATGCCCCGCGTACCAGCCAAGGAAGTCAGGGACCTCGCCAAGTGTCCTCATCCGTCCATCCGTCCACCCTATGGACCGCTACCCCCACTGTTCCTTCCTCTGGCAAAAGATGGATGGTTTTGTGTGCAATCACACTATACCGTTATTCGTCGTCTGTATCTTAGCAGCAGAAGTAAACAATAGCAAACCTTCATGGTTATGTCCAAATACACAAACCGACTCTGAAAATCTGTCCAAACATGATGGACATTCTTCATAACGTCAAGGAAATACCCCATTGGCAGAGTGTCATTACTTATACAGCAAAATGGCTGCGTTTAGTGTATTGGGTACAGGTCAAGGACAGTAATTAAGAACTGCAAAGGATACTACTACTTAAAAAATACATAAATAAAAGACAAATGCTTGTAAACTGGAACGATACTATGTTTACAAAGTCTTCTGGAACAAAGCTCCTCTCCTTCACTGCAAGATTTTGTACGTAATAAGTATGACATATCAAAAACAAGAGCTGGCTCCAGAGGTGACTGTGTAGTAGTTCCCATCAGAAAGAATGCATTCAGCCAAAGCACCTTTTCTGTTCATATTTATCATATCAGCTTAACATATCATGTTAAGACCTACTGTATGCATACACGTTCACTATGTGTTTGTATATATGTACATCTATGTGTATCTATGTGTATGTATATATGTACATCTATGTGTATGTATATATGTACATCTATGTGTATGTCTATGTGTATGTATATATCAGCAACACATTTATTTATATATTTATTCATGTATTTATTTATATATTTATTCATGTATTTATTTATATATTTATTCATGTATTTATTTATTAATTTACTTATGACCTATCTATTGATGTCTAAAAATGTCTTTTTCTGTGTCTGTATTCTCACTCTCTCACTATTGTGTGTGACAACGAAATTTGCCGAATACGGGATGAATAAACTTATCCGGATCCAATACCTGAAATACCAATTAAAATGCGTGATCTCCCGTCTCTAAACTAAATGAAACAAACAATGCTGTCTAAAGTTGTCTTACATACAATCTTACATATTTCCATATACCTTGTACATAATATGTTCATTAACATGAATATAAATATTTCCCTTTTTAAACAAATAAGCAAAGATGATAATAACTAAAGAACAAAAAAATTGTTATGTTACTACAGTCTAATGACCAATGTTGACATGCCCCGCCCATCCGCTTTAATATTCAAAAGTCACCAATTTAAAACCAAAACTCAAACTTTAGAGACCTTTCACTAAATGACACAATCAATCAGACCAAATTGCCAGTTGCTTTTGGCCATCATCCAATTGGACGTAAGAACACGAGCCGCCATGACAAGGGCGCTCAACAACACCATATATCTCTACATTAGCCAGCATGGCAGCTGTTGACGTGGCACGTGTTGGCGCGGGGGCGCTTGAGGCCAAATCTAATCATCCCCCAGTTAATCAACGTCCCCTGCAAGCTCGCTCGGCCACTTTGCCCGTCGGATGCGCGCAATTTAGCCACCAAATGTGTTGCGCTCGCTGTGGTTTGCAACTAAAATGAGCCGTCTGCGGAAAAGGCAGAGAGAGAGAGTTAGAAGAAGGAGGAGGAGGGGAAATGAGGCTTGCGACTCCAAAACAGCCGAGTTAAGCCAGGTCAAGCCTTCTAGATCTGGGCTCAAGTTCGTTTGTTTTGCGAGTGTGACCCTACGGATCTGACTAATGCCCACATCCGACTTCTGTACAGCCTGCTACTGTTAGATCAGGGGCAAGGAAGGAAATGGACATAGTTCAGAAACGGTGCTGGGACGTTTGGTCGCCGGTCTTTTGGTCGCCGGTCAAATGGTGACAGAGAGTTTACTGTTGAAACCAGCTCTCAAAATTATATTCATGACAGAGAGTTTAATATCTAAGAGAGAGTTTAATATCTAAGTACTGTTTAATATCCAAGTACTGTTTAATATCCAGATACTGTTTAATTTCCAAGTACTGTTCAATATCCAAGTACTGTTTAATATCTAAGTACTGTTTAATATCTAAGTACTGTTTAATATCTAAGAGACTGAGTTTAAAATCTAAGTACTGTTGAATATCTAAGTACTGTTAAATATCCAAGTACTGTTTAATATCTAAGTACTGTTTAATATCTAAGTACTGTTTAATATCTAAGTACTGTTGAATATCTAAGTACTGTCAAATATCTAAGTACTGTTTAATATCTAAGTACTGTTTAATATCTAAGTACTGTTTAACATCTAAGTACTGTTTCATATCAAAGTACTGTTGAAACCAGCTTTCAAAACATTATTCATGAGAGTTTAATATCTGAATATATACTGTTTATTCATGAGAGAGAGAGTTCAATATCCAAGTACTGTTTAATATCTAAGTACTGTTGAAAATAGTACATATTTAGATATTTAACTCTCTTACGAATATGATCTTGAGAGCTGGTTTCAACAGTACATAGATATTAAACAGTACTTAGATATTAAACTCTCTCATGAACATAATTTGGAGAGCTGATGATTTCGATTGTAATGCCTTTTAGCGACGAATAGCCTCAAGGCTTTGTTGACCAACCACAAGAAAATCCTGCTCAAATCGAATTCAATCCAATTTCCAAGCACTTCATGGTCCACGAATGGAGGAGAAAGGTCACATTTGAGCCAATAATTCCCAATACCTCCATTTCCTAAACAATAGCAGCTCTACAGCTGGCGTCTGCTGCTGCTGCTACGGCTAACAAAGCGGGTTGCGAATAATTGGATCAGCAACTTTGCAGATGTGGGTCGCAAGAGCAACCCCTGATCCTCTGGATCGCGGTGCCAAGACAAAAAAAAATGACTTGTCCCTTGTTCACTGGGTAAAAAGTGGACATGGACGTGGCCTATTTGCAAAAAGGATTAGCGTCACAGACGCCCGCCGCAATTACAACAAGTGAATCCAGATGGGGATTATGGCATCTAAAAAAAAACATTAAAAAAAACAATTCACGTACTGCATAAACTGTGATTATGATATTCGATAAGGCAAAGTCACTCCCTGGTGTCGTCGAGAGTAATAAATTAAATCTCAATGCTTTTTGGCGCTGGTTTAAATAACAGCAGACAGTCCAGACGGAGTCAATATGGGGAGGGGATTAGGATGTATATAAACAGACGAGTTTCTAAGCAGTTTTTAAGTGATATTTTTACAGTTTTGCATTGGTGAAGTTGGTAGTTTTTAGTATTTTGTAAATTGGGTACTGATTCTTGTCAAACACGTAAAAATGAAGGGTTTTTTGGTTCCAAAAAGATGATTAAATGATCCGTGATTGAAAATATAATACAAAAAAATGTTGAAAATAATATATATATTCAAATATAAAACAAAATTAGAAGAAAATTGGGATTAGACAACAATAGAAATATTTTAGATTGAAATAATAGTAGGAATTTAAAGAAATAATTTATAGAAAGCCTAATTTTTACTGAATTTGTAAAATGGCCACTTGAAACTTTTTGGTTTATTTTGCTACACATGTCATTTTTTTTTTTAAATGTTGAACAAGAAAGTTCCATTATATTTTTTTGGATAACTTAATTTCTTTTTTTAGGGGGCGGGGTTACATTTGTTTTCCTGAAAATTCATAATGAGACAATTGTAGTAGATTAAAGTAAATTATGATCATTTTATCCAAAATATGTTTTTATAAGACTAATCTGTGACGTTTATTTAATGATTTTATGCCTTTTTCTCTCCCAATTTGATGATCTCCAGACAAATAAAGTTATTTTTTTGTAGTCAACACAAAAAAAAATCAATGACAAAACAAGGGCTTTTATCTTAATTATATGCGGATGCGTTGCCAGATTGGATGCCTTTTTTCCAGCTAAACTGTCCTCCATTTAATCAACTCATTTTTCCCACTTTGATTAAAATGTGTCATGTTGCTCCATCTCAAAAACAAAAGCCACGTTGCGCACCGTGTTGCTAAATCGCGGCTGGACCAAATAAACCAGGCTCAGTTCGCCAAACAAAAATTATTTACGGCCGTCTACGTTTAATGACGAAACGCGGCTTTGGCTAAAGTTAGCCGTGTCGCAATGCCGTGCGTCGGAGTTTGCTAGACTACGTTCTATTTCGGTGAATGACCCGAATGTTAGCGCGAACCCTGGTGTGACGAGGGGGTGCTTGAACCAGATAGCCTCGCTTGGCTTTCGTTTAAAAAAGCAGAGAGTTAATGGCCGGGCGGGCCAGGGATCACGGTGCCAAGCGGTTCAAGTTCTGGAAAGAATTTAGCACGTGGGTGCTGCCCCGACGCTTTCGCTGGGCGCCTTACGCAACTTGGTGCGCTTGAACAGCTCTCGGAAGTGCTGTGCCAGCTGTGGGTTTTTGCATGCTTGTTATTCATTTAAACAAGTTAATCAATCGTTTTCTTTCATTTTGGTGTCTTTCTCGCATCTTTCATACAAAATCGGGACACCGATCATTTTTAAAAGGGTTGAGTTGATCGTTTTTGACGAGACCGGACGTTTGGTCGTCAGTCTTTTGGTCGCCGGTCAAATGGTGACAGATAGTTTACTGTTGAAATCAGCTCTCAGAATTATATTCATGAGACAAAGTTTAATATCTAAGTACTATTTAATATCCAAGTACTATTTAATATTTAAGTACTGTTTAATATCTAAGAGACTGAGTTTAATATCTAAGTACTGTCTAATATGTAAGTACTGTTGAATGTTTAAGTACTGTTTAATATCTAAGTACTGTTTAATATCTAAGTACTGTTTAATATCTAAGTACGGTTTAAGATCTAAGTACAGTTTAATATCTAAGTACTGTTTAATATGAAGTACTGTTTAATATCTACGTACTGTTTAATATACAAGTAGTGTTTAATATCTAAGTACTGTTTCACATCTAAGTACTGTTTAACATAGAAGTACTGTTTAATATCCAAGTACTGTTTAATATCTAAGTACGGTTTAATATCTAAGTACTGTTTAATATCTAATTACATTTGACCGGCGACCAAATGTCCGGTCACGTGGCTTTCGCACCCGTCGCAGTTTTTCCGTAGACGGCTCACTCCCGTGCGCTTAAATGCCGAAAGTGACGGTTGTTGTTTTTGCGATTTAGTTTCAGGTATGGTTTGGTGGGCTTTTGAGAGGCCATCAGCATTTGAAGGTTTCTGGCTTAGCAGTTCTCGGAAGCCTATCATTGTGGCTTTGCGCAAATGCCCGTTGGAGGCCTTTGAATGAGATCAGAAAGCTTTTCAAACGGGTACCCAACTGCGGTCGGGCACAGAAAATCTTGTTTCCAAGCCGCAACTATGCGACGCCGCTCTAGCGTCAGCTGCAGAGACACGGGCTACGGATCGCACCGCTAATCCATCTGACCAAGGAGGACTGGCAGCCAATGATCATGTTGGAGTGGCAATCAATCTGGACTCCAATTAATGGATTAATTATCCCTGCCAATCCTGGAAAAACCGATATCACTCCATATTGACAGTCTACTCACCAAATTAATTCCTTCCAGAACTATTTTCCTCACCTGAATATTTTGTAAGTAGAGCAGTACTTTGTATGTAAATTCCCAAATCAGTTCCACGGTCTTCAAAAACAGTGCTCAGACTTTTGACCCAGCTCTCAAAATTATATTCATGAGAGAGTTTAATATCTAAGAGAGAGTTTATTATCTAAGTACTGTTTAATATCTAAGTACTGTTGAAACCAGCTCTCAAAATTATATTCATGAGAGAGAGAGAGAGACTTTAATATCTAAATATCTGTACTGTTTAATATCTAAGTACTGTTAATATCTAAGTACTGTTAATATCTAAGTACTGTTTAATATCCAAGTACTGTTTAATATCCAAGTACTGTTTAATATCCAAGTACTGTTTAATATCCAAGTACTGTTTAATATCTAAGTACTGTTGAAAACAGTAGATATTTAGATATTAAACTCTCTCTCTCTCATGAACATGATTTTGAGAGCAGGTTTCAAAAGTACTTAGTCATTAAACAGTACTTAGATATTAAACTCTCCCTCAAGAATATAATTTCACCGGCGACCTAAAGACTGGCGACCAAACGTCCGAGCACGGAAATCCGAGCGCAAACTTACTTCTCTGGCAGTGCTTCTGCGTCCAGCATCGCTCGCTGAAGTGTCCGTTGATGGTGGTGGTCTGGCATGTGGTCTTCCCCACCGAAGCCCCGGGACACACGTCCCCGCACTCCCGGTCGTTTTTGTTAGCCACAATGTAGTTGTCCTCAACCGTGTCCAGGATCTTAGACCAGTCCAGGGTGGACAGGTAACAGAGATCCGGATTCTTCTCGATCCTGACGGCCCCCCTCGTGATGTTCATCAGGCTGTGGAGGCCAAGTTCTCGCAACTGCAGCATCTCGAAGACCACCAGGGCGTAGTTGAAGAAGAGGTTTTTGCCGCGGATCACCGTCAAGTTGGGGAAAAGTTCGCTGAGGCTCTCCATACCGTAAACGCGGAAAAGTAGAAGGTAGTCGGTCACCACCGTCAATTTGGGGAAGGCCAAGCCGCGGAAATCTTCGGGTTTACTGCCGAACATGAGGATGATCTTCAGGTGGCCTTCGATTACCGTGCAGTTGGCTAAAGAGTTTAGATTGGTCACATTGTTGCGGATGTCCTTACTCGGACAAACTGGATGGAGAGGAAACAAAAGAGGGGAAATAAAGGGTTAATTTGGCTCTGGAGAGGAATATACAGTTCTACGTGCACAGCAAATAAGCATGTGTAGGAAATAAAATTAAAATCAAGTTGAATTGTAGAAAAAAAATATAAATGAATAAAGATACTACACATTTTGATGTGCCATTTTGAAACATAGCCTGTCAATGATAAACAACAACAAACGGTTAATTGGGGATAAAACTGTGATGAATATTAGGTTAACATAGAGCACATAAACATGTTAAATTATTAAATTATTAAAATTTTGGGCTCTGATTTGACATTATGTACCAGTTTTCATAGCAATTTCTATTATGAAGGTATACAAAAAAAAATCAAAATGAGTTGCAGCAATTCATATTTTTTTTTAGTCTCATATCTGCCTGGCAACAAGTGACTTTTAAATACTTTTAAATACAACATAGGTGTCAAAGTGGCGGCCCAGGGGCCAAATCTGGGCCGGCTGCATCATTTTGTGTGGCCCGGGAAAGTAAATGAAGTGTTGACTTTCTGTTTTAGGATCAAATTAAAATAAAGAGTATAGATGTATATTCAATTTCCTGTTTTTTTCCCTTATTAAATCAATAATTGTCATTTTTTAATCATTTTTTTCTGTGTTTTTAGTTAAAAAATCATTTTGTAAAAGCTAAAAATATATTTAAAAAAAAACTAAAATAAAAATTGTTTTAGATCTATAAAAAAATGAATATTCAGGGCTTTTAATCTATTTATAAAAATAAAATAAAAATCAAAATATTGAAGAAACCAACCACCATTGTTGATGCGCATTCATAGTCCTTGAAAAACAAAATGTAATTTTTACATGAAAAATAAAAACTCTGACCCTTTCACGGTCTACCAAATTTCCAACATAATTGGTCATAAAAATCTATAATTTTTAGATGATCAGTTTTTATCAGGCAAAAAAAAACAAGATTTCTCCCAAAAAAAATTTTTTTTTTGCAGATTCCATGGAATTTGCAGAGTTTTGAAGCCTTCAAATTCATTAGAATTTGAATATCACTTATCTCCCATGTTCTGTTGAAAAAAATGCATCTGTCACTTTAAGAAGACGCCATCAAACGCTGTCCTATGGCGGCTGACTTAAAAGCATCGACAGACCAACCAAAAAAAAAAGCGCTTACGCAAGCCACAAAAAAACAAGGATAGGTCAATAACCCGGTGAGAGTAAACGGGCTACGCCCTCCTGGTCAATCCGACATTTTTTTTCCCCAGTGGAGCATAATAGTACCGAGCTATTCTCAAATTGGCAAAGTGCACCCATGGGAAATTCAAAGGACGGCTTCTTGTTGACGAGTGCGCAGTCGCGTATTGTTTACCCAGGTAGCCAACGCTGCCTCCGGTGGTGGTGGTTTGACGGGTCAGCCGAGAGGCGTGCGCTACTTTATGGCACCTTTGACGCCTCGTCTTGCATAACAGAACAATCTAGCGTGCAAACAGTCGGCTTTAAAAGTGTGTTTACACCTTGCAAATGATTTAACACTGGGTTTTAAAAAGGACATTTGGAGAAATGATGAAAGAATGGACCAGGCTGTAAATTAAGGTAAAAATTTGGTCCATTAAAGTGAGAAATGTTGATTAAGTTTAAAAAATTGTCTTAAAAATGTAGAATTTTACAATTTCTCGCCTATAAGCCTGGCTGATATGTCAGCCACACCCTTAAAATTGCCTTAAATCCATAACATTATACAATTTCTCACATATAGGTCGCCCCACATATCAGCCAAACCCTTAAAATTGCCTTAAAATTGTAAATTTTTACAATTTCTCGCATATAAGTCGCCCCACATGTAAGCCACACCCTTAAAATTGCCTTAAAACTGTAGATTTTTACAATTTCTCGCATATAAGCCTCCCCACTTATCAGCAACACCCTTAAAATTGCCTTAAAACCATAGAATTTTACAATTTCTCGCATATAAGCCGCCCCACCTAACAGCCGCACCCTTAAAATTGCCTAAAAAATAATATAATTTCACAATTTCTCTCATATAAGCCTCCCTCGAATCACAATTTTCACTTCCATATTCACAGTTTTAATATGGAGTACAAACATGTTACTTTAAAAGTAAAATCTTTTTTAAAAACCATCACGTGGTATTTCTGAGATACCTCATGGATCAAAACCACATTAGAAGGAATACATTCATCTAATAGTAGTTAGCTTCTTACTGCAAAACAGAAAATAACCAACACATAGTAAAGGTTACTTTACTGACATCTACAGGTAAAAAAAATGTGTGCATATAAGCCATACCTTCATTTTTTAGTTACAAATACAGCTTATGTAAGAAAATACGGTAAACACCTTCTTGTACATGAATTTAAAAAAATGGGTTCATGAGTTAACGAGGACTTTTTCTTGCAAAAAAAGCTCAGTGAATGCAACAAGTGTGACGAACAGAAATGGAGCAAAAAGTGCACGTCACAAAGAGCTCAGCTTTCTGGAGCGCAAATGGACAAACGCACAATAGGAGGGGACGAACGAGGGTGCTCGTAAAGAGTGCACCGAATGACCCCGTGAGGGAGCTGCTATCGCTGCTCACTTTCACGGTATTTTTAGCGGAGGGCAAAACTAAATCGTCGATGGCCGCCAACGGGGGAGGAACGAGGCGGACCCCGGCCGGTACGTGGTGGGGGGGATTTTTGGACAAAGAACCAGCTCGTCCCCGAGCGAATATTTGGTCGTAAATCCAACGGGACACGTTCCAAAAAAAGGCACAAAATGGCCGCATCGGGCTGTGGTAACACGGGTCGCTACATGCAAAATAAACAAGTGTTATGAGCGAGATGTTTAAACTGTCATATAAATGTCAAAAATGAACTTTTGGATGATTTAAATAGTTGAGGAAAAAAGTGATTTTGCCTTTTGAAGATTTAAAGAAATAAAAAGACAAGTTGATGTCATTTTTAGAGTAAAAGAGTGAATGTTTAAAAGAAATGGGTCAAATAAAAATAGTTTTTTTGGGAGTGGGCGGGTTCATATCAAAGAATGTCGGAGTTGTTTAAACAGGATTTTTTTCATCCAAATTTTTTACGCGAAATGGAATACAACTTTGCTCCGCCCCCTTTTTTTTTAACCAAAACAATGAAGTAAATATACATTTTTTTTCCTAATTCATTTTGAACTGGTTATATTTGTAAAAAAATACATTTTCTCATAAAACTTTGAGTTTTTGGATATTTGACTGTTCAAAATGTTGAATTTTCAAAAACTAGACTCATAATAAATACAACTTTATTCTACCAAAACTAGGAATACTCCTTTGTAAAAGCAAAACAAAACTGCTGATTTTTAAAATGAAAATTCTTTACAAAATAGTACCCCCAAATAAACCAAAAACTCCAAAAATATAGTTTCTTGAAAAATACAAAACGTCATTTTAATCCAAATAGATTTATTCGCATGAAATGACAATTTAAGCCCAAAAAAATCCACGAATCCCTTAAAATAGGAAAAATTTAGTCTAAAAAAATGATAAAAACCTTTAAAAATATATATATATATATATATTTAAGAAAAAAATTAAAAAATCACCAGTTAATACGGTTCTCCAAATACAAACAAAACATCAACTCAAACAAAAACAAAACATTTGAGTAAAAAAGATGTAATCCCATGGTACACCACAACTAAAAACAATCTTCTACTTCCAAATTGTTCCACTTTTTGGTTCAATGACGAAGGTCCGCTCACAAAGGGTTACCACGGCGACGGGTCTAGCGCACCCATAACAAAAGCCCGATTGAAAAACAAAGGTCTCACCGAGGATCATCAATGAACCATTAGCTAACAGCTAACACCAACCAAAACTAGTTTTAGGGGGCCCACAAACAGTAGAGTGATTGCCACACTTCCCTTTTCCAGGTTTCAAGTTCAACTAAAGATGGACGACGCAATATGTGTGGTCAACTTACACAGACTGTCAAGTGTTGTTCCTTTAAAAAAACAAACTTTTGGAGGTACTACAGCAGGCATGTGAAAACTACGGCCCGCGGGCCACATAGGGACCCGTTAGGCTTTTTAATCCGGCCCGCCGATGTTGTCTAAATAGTTTTGTTTTCCTTTTTTCCCCAAGATGGCGCTGTTACAAGGAGCCAGTGGCAGTAGCTCTGTCTACTCTTCTGTTTTTGTGTTTTACAGCCTCTCTATTTTTATTTAATTACATTTTAATATTTCCTTATACTTTTTACTTGACTTTGTACTTTATACTTTTGACTTTAATTCTGAGTGATGAGTATGTTAATACTTCAGTCCTTTGTTTCTGTTTATGTTTCATATGTACTGTTAACGGATGCACTTTTTTATATGTATCCTATCTTGTGCTGACCCCGCCCACCTGTCACATTTTTTAAAGTCAATGTGGAACCCCCCTCGGGCCCAAAAGTTTGCCCAACTCTGGGTTAAAACTTTATTTAATCCCATAATCGTGAAATTTTCTTGTTTGCAGTAGCAAGCACAGACACAGAAGACATTGTAGAACTAGCTAAAAAAAACTGGAGCCACACCCACAAAAATCCACAAGGACTGAGACTGAGGTTTCCACAGAGTCCCTCAGTAGTCTGGAAGTAAGTTTTAAAGACCATCCTCCTTAAGCTGTCCTATCACCTCATCATCAGCAGTAGTCGGAAAAATAAAAGGTCTTTTTGACGACGCCGTCAACGAGGTGGTAATTTGACGAGGAGGCGGTTTGGCATTTACGAGGGTGTTCAACAGGATTGGCCACATTTCGCAGACGGCTGTTTCCGGCAGCCTCGTTGGGAGGGTTTCATATTTCGTATATTTTGTATATTTCGTGTCCAATCATCAATTTTTTTGCCCAAAACTTAATGATTAACTTTAAAAAAATACGTAACAAATCAGGTTTATCTCAAACGCTGGCGTCCATTCAACAACAAAAGCATGAATGAAAGCAGGTGGGAGGAATATTAAAGTCGGAACGTGCTGGTAATAAAATTAATATGTTTAGTTTTACTTCCATGATACGAAAGCTGGAGAAGGTAGTGATGAAAAATTGATTTATTGGATTAAAAAGTGGGCTTTGTTGTCATGCCAGATCCACGGCGAGCCTTTGAGACGGCGGCCAAGTGGAAAAAGCCAATCGTCTTTGCAGATAAAAACGCCAATATACCGTCACGTGATATTTACCAGATTCTGGAAAACTGATACGCAAGAGTTTATTTAGCTCCAGCTGATTTGTAACCATTTTGAAAGTGGGCCAATATTTTTCTGTATACTTCAATTAGCGGCTAAACCTAGCGGCTAATCTTGCTAGCTACTACTAAACCTCTCAGGATTGTCCAGATAGCATTTAGCAATGTCATTAATGCTAAATTAAAGTAAAATGCATTTGTTGTATCCGTTATTTTATTTCGAAAATGATTTTTTTGCATGCTTGTTATTCATTTAATTACAGGAATAATGTTTGTATAATTTTCTTTCTGTTTCTCGCATCTTTCATACAAAAATGGGATTTTTTAAACGGTTAAGTTGGTCGTTTTTTTTAGGAACGGAATACGGGCTTTACACATAAAGTACTGATCTGATTACAAATTATTTAAGTTACGGAAAATAGTTCCGAAAGCGATTAATTTGGTAAGTAGAGGTACCACTGTAGATTTTAAGTAATGACTAGCATCATTTTTTGTTTATTTTGAAGAACATTGATCGTAAACGAGTCAAAAATGTATATATAGTAGTTTAATCTGAGTTTTTTTCCTGAAAATTCTAGATTATTAACCTCTATGCCTCCCCAACCAATATTTACATTCTTCTAAATCACTATCACCGCTAAAATAAAAACCATGCTAAGCTAACAACAACAAACTGTCTCTTTGCTAATGACGAAATAATAGTTTTTTTTCCCCATTTGGGAAAAAAATAGCATGAGTATCAAAAGCTTATAATGTCACATTCCTGCACTGCCAAAGCTAACAACACAAAACAAAAGTCTCAGAGAGCCGATTATCCTGAAGCATTCTCAGACTTCTTAGTCGGTCGGCGTCGGTGGGCCGAAAGCGGTGACCGCGACATTTTGTTTACGTTCGCAAATGCGATAAGATGGCGAACTTTGTGCTTTTTCACGTGCGCTGGCTGGCTACCTGTCACTTACAACATTGTCAATAATACGTGCTTGTGGCCAAAACAACATCACTTCCATAAATATATCATAACGGAACTGACTTGGCAACTTTGATTACTTTTACTACTTTTTTTCATTAATGACTAACTTATACACAAGTGTAGCGTAGTTATTAAAAGTCTTGTTTTGTTCAAAATTGCTGACAAATGTAGTCAAAAGACAGAAATTCCAGGATTTACAGCCCATCTTTTCAATATTAATGCACTTATGTGCAAATATAATTGCCATTTTTTTTTAATATGCTCTCTATACAATTTCAAAATTGCTTGATAGAGGTTTTATTTAACATTAAAGAGCGGAAATGTTCTGTAATCATCATGTCAGCATTGCCAAAATTGTTATAATAAAGTTATATATGTTATATACAGTTGTGTCATTTTAATTCATAACAAAAAGGGGAAAAAAATCATTGTTTACTTTAGGAATATTTTCATTTCAATCCATTTAAGTAAGAAAACACTGATAAATACAATGTGTAATACTGTATTATGAAATAAAGTAGTTTTTTGGTCAATATTTTTCAATGATTTGAATTCATAAAAATTACAGAAATGTAATAAAAGCTATATCCTTTAATTATACATTATTATTATATTTTTTAAACGCCATCCCCTGTCAAAAAAATATTTTTACTAAATCCTCAGTCATCCTTCAACCATTATAATGTAAAAAAGTTAAATTGATGCCACAGATGAATTTGCAGCCCCGCCCCTTTTCCAAAAATGTTTTGTTTAATTAAAAAGTAATTAGTTGAATGCAATTTAAAAATGATTAAATGCAAATTAGATAAAATCGGTCAGATTATTTGAATAATTCCTTCTCAATTTTGCATTTATCAACCACGGAATGATATATACATATATAGACGTTTATAATAACTTAATTAGAACAGTATTATAAGTGCACAAACGTTTTTTTTTTCTTGCAGCTATTTCAATTTTAAAGGGCATCATTTTTACTCATACAAAATATGCCACCTAACTTATTTGAATTTATTGACTAGTTGATATCCCAAATGAAATAAATTGAATGAGTATCATTGTTCATGGCAAGCAAAGACTTAATAATGAAATTCCTCATTTGACTCAATTTGCATTAAAAATAATAATCATTAATCACAAATCATCCATTCAATTAAATCAACAAAAATATGCAATACAGTATTCCTTCCATTTTCTATCATTTACAAAAAAATCAATAAACACAATGTGACCATTTACAAATCAGACTAATTATCCCCTGTTCCATATTTTAGACACACCTAATGTTTATTGACATGCAAATGACATTCATGAGAAAAGACAACAACAACAACAAACAACATATTTAATGGAAAAAGTTACTCACTTTCCGCCGTGGTAGTCACGATGCAAGCTGCGGCCAAAACAAGAGCCAAAGTCCGGAGCCACATAACTGACTCGGGCTCGAGCACCATCCGCCACTCTGCTACAAGCCGTCCGAAAACTCCCCGAGTAATCCTCCTTGTGGCGCGGGGAGGGAGGGAGGAAAAGAGAGGAAGGGATGGAGGAGGCGGAGGTGGTCGTTAGGGGAGGGTATGTATAATTCTTCTTCAGGAAATTGTTTTGCTTTTACGGTGCGAGCCAGCAAGTAAACAATGAATAAACGACATCCCGGAAGACTGGAGAGGGGGCAAACGAGTCCAACGTGTTCACGGTCCGTACTCCAAGCTAGCACTCAATGCTAATGCTAAGCTAATGCTAAAGCCAAGCCACCGTGGCAATCGGCTTTACGACCCCGGCCAAAGGGCCTCTCCCCTGGCAGCTAATGTTAGCCACCTGGAGCTTAGAAGCTAGCTGTCAAAAAGAAAGCCGAGCCCAGTCAGCCAGGCCACACACACACACACATTCAAGTTGGCGTCACGTTTACTTCCACGCCACGCCACGCGTCCCCAACCAAACAGAACTGCTACAATCACATCTATATTATTTTTAACTATTTACAAATATCACCGATATTTCATGCAATCGTGCATCACTTAACCACAGTGAGTCCAGCTTGCGGGTGACACGCGTGTCTTTTTCCTCCGTGTCAATTTGACCCCAAAAAATCAAGTCGTCCCTTAAATGAGAGTCAAATATGGCAAAAAAAACAATAAAAATAAAACAAAAGAATCCTTAAAGTACGTCTTTTCCACTCCAAACTCCGAATCTTGCTCCCAAGTGCTGAGATTGACGACTTTTTTTTCCTGCACTTCCACGCGACAGTAAAGTAAACTCCACGCTTGTTTGCGCTTTCACGTGAACGTCACACGCTGGCTGCTTGAAAATGGCAGACGGGCCATTATGGAGCAAAGTCCGACTGGTTCGGAGCTATTGTAGAGCCTTTTTTAAATCTATTCTTCCATAGACAAGAGGAGGTAGATAGTCTCCCAGAACGTGTGTGTGTATGTGGCTGCTGTCTCTTTCCCTTTTTTCTTCTTGCAGGCAGTAAACAAACACTGCCAAGGAAGGCAAATGGGTTAAAGGGGAAACGTGGACTGGATCAGAACTTTCCTGAAATGACACTTAAACCAACAAACTAACTTTTTTATTTAATACACAAAGATGTTCAGTCTAATTTTACTCATTTGTATCATATTTCAAATAAAGTGAATTGTTCTTCAAATAATATTTGGATCATTTGTACAGTAAATCGGCGATTCTTAATGTGGTAGACGTACATACCACCATTGGTACGCAGGCGCCCTCTGGTGGTGACTTTAAAAATCACGCAAACATTTATAGATAGAATACAAACATGAGACTTAGGAGGACCTTTAAGTCTTTATAGGTCAAGTTACTATTCATGGGGTGATTTGAAAAAAAAATGTTAGTAACAATTCTTAATGATTGTATTTTTTAAATAAGATAAGCAAATACAGTGTTAATAAAAGCCCAATTAAATAAATACAAATCATTGTATACATTATACTCCTTTATACCTAGAATTTGAATTTGTTTCTCCAAATTTCTACCAAAGTACTACACTGAAATCCCACGAGATTGTACTCAAGCGTAACACACGTCCTCCACTCATTGTTCTTCTTCCTGGTGCCGCTTTTCCTCACCGACAAGTACGCGCAATTTCCACGAAAAGCCTGACGTTTCCTGCCCAAACGCTTCCCAAACTTTTCGCCCTCGACCTCTACCCTAAATCAAAACGGATGGTTATATTATTATCTATATGTAAAATCTTGATTCGAATTTTAGCATAAAAACAAACAAGTCGACCCAAATAATTTACTCTCACGGGCCAACATTGGCCCCTGCGCCACCACTTTGACACCCATAGGCCTTAACCAAAGCATATTAGCATACCAACTTTTTCGTTTAAAAAGTTACAAAAAATATTTGTCTACGTCATTCTATGGGATTTTCCCACAAAAAAAGCATACGATGAAAATAGTCACAAAAATAAAATAAAAAAAACCTGATTGACCGCTAAGCCAATTAAAGAGATAGACACCAGGTTGGAAAACATAACAAAAACATAACAGAAGAAGAGCTGAGATGTCTTTTTCCATCTCCTCCCTCCCCCGTGTGGGATCACGAAAAAGTCACCTTCCGGTTTGCGACAATACTTTTTTGGCCGTTTTCCCGGAGCTGACACGGATGGAAAAACCACAAAAAAAGGATTCAATTTAAGGGATGTTCATCGGTTGTAAAACGGCACGTAACGTTGATCTGAGCAACGATAGCAAGAAGAAGGAAAACTTGTTTCAATCTTACGCTATTGTCAATTTCTAATGTTGAAATACAATACTTTGACATTTTATGACATGTATACAGTAAGGATTTAAAAAATATATATATATAGTTTACTCACCACAATTCAAATGCCAAATTTGTCACTGCCAGGCCTTCCAGGCAAAATAAACTGGAATAACAATGAATTATTATTATTAAAATTATTTCCTTCAATAACTGTAAGTGTATTTTTTCTCATATTTTCTTTTTTTTTAGATTATGTCCAAAATTAAACATTGAAATCAATTGAATTGACCCCCCCCCCCCCCAAATCGAAACCACAAATACAATCCTATAACAAATAGGTGTCAAAGTAGCGGCCCGGGGGCCAAATCTGGCCCACCACATTATTTTGTGTGGCCAGGGAAAGTAAATCACGAGTGCCGACTTTCATTTTTAGGATCAAATTCAAATAAAAAGTATAGATGTATATTAAATTTCCTTATGTTACTCCTTTTAAATCAATAATAGTCATTTTTTATCATTTTTTTCATTTTTTCTTTCAAAAATCATTTTGTAAAATCAAAAAATACATTTAAAAAAAGCTCAAATACACATTGTTTCAGATCTATAAAAAACTGACTATTCAGGGATTCTAATCCAGTCCTTTTAATCCATTTATTTTAAAAAATCTAAATATTATATCTAAAATAGTCAACGTAAAATCAAGTTGATTTAAAGTTACCCGCGAACCAACCCTTGCTGACCCCCTAGCTTTCCATTCTTGTATATACACATCCAATCCAATATTAAGAATGTTGTCCCAACATGCTGATGCGAGAGAAGCGGCAGCTGCTGAAGGTGTTAATCTGAGAGATAATTCTTATAATATTCCTAATAAGATTTAAGATTAAAACCATGACCTCTCTTCAACCTCAGCCTGATTATATTTCTCCTTTGATACAAATAGTACCTTCCAAGTATACATTAAATTTCCTGGAATGCGTGCGTGGGGCCTCACGGGCTTGAGGGGGTCAAAGTGGGGCTATTGTGATGCTAACTTGCTGTCACAGCGCATTTCCCGCGTGGGTTTTTGATGAGGCCGTGGCTAAAAAAACGTACGTATCCATCACCCTTGTATTTTTCCACCGGCGGCAGGAAGGGGAAAGGGGCGCGAACTTGGGGAATTAAGCGTCAACCTTTATTGTTCTCGCATCGGTACGGGAGGACGCGAAGACGGCGTTCCCATGATCCGGATGCGCGTGGCGCTCATGACTTCCCTGGTGACCTTTTTTGACCTTGGGAGATAAGGTGTGGAAAAATGCAGGGTGTCCAATTTGATCAAATCCTTCCGCTTTTATTCGGGAAACACGGGATCGGATGGAGGTTAAAAGATTGAATTGAATGGATTGCTTTTGTTGACATTATATGAGGAGAATGAGATTTAGTGATGATTTCATGTGGGCCGGATGGACCATTTTAGATATAATATTTTGATTTTTTTTAATATAAATGGATTAAAAGAACTGGATTAAAAGCCATGATTTTTAATATATTCTTAGATTTTACTCAATGACTTTTGAACTAAAAACAGAAAAAATATATACAAAAATGACAATTATTGATTCAAAAGAGGGAAAATCAAGAAATTTAATACAATTTCCCGGGCCACACACAATGATGTGGTGGGCCAGATTTGGCCCTCGGGCCGCCACTTTGACACCTGTAATGTAAAGTATTTAAAAGTCACTTGTTGCTAGGCAGATATGAAAATAGAAAATATGAATAGCTGTAATTAATTTGGTTTTTTTTGTTTACATTTATATTAGAAAGTGGTCTGAAAACTGGGGCATTATGCCAAATTACAGCCCAACATTTTAATAATTTAATAATTATGTATATAATTAAATTAGTGTCACCTGTGCTGTACATATGGCAGGATTGATTTCACAATTACTTAAAAGTTATATGATATAGCGTGTGAATCGTGTTTAAAGCATGCAATAATGTGTCTTATGCGTACAAAAGCGTGTTTTTTGGTATAAGTTCATAATTATGTTGCACTTGTTATTTGTTTGTAACACACGCGGTTGTCCACGATGCTGCAGCAACTTCTGATTGGGTTCTTACTGTCCAATTATGACAAAAGCTGGGAACAACGTGCTTGAAGTAGCGTGATAATGTCAACATACGTTAAACATAAATATAAAATATCAATGTTAAGTACTTACATGTTGATGTGGACGCTGTGTTGTCATATTTTTCATTTTCTGCTCAGATGAGAAATCTGTCATAATTCAAATTACATGCGTTCGTGAACGCGGAAGAGACGCATGGTTTTACTTGAATGCGATTGGACAACAAAAAGACTACCCGAATTTGCCTTGCATCGCGACTTCTGATTGGTTGAGAGTGGAGTTAACATTATGTTGCGTTCAAGGAATCGGAACTTCACTCTAACGCCGTTCCCGATAGGCAATAAAAAAATAGAACTTTATGAACAAAAACAATTAAAGAAAAAATGAAAATAATCCCAACTTTCTCTCGAAAAACTTCACTATCAATTCATTCGTTTTTATTTTTTTGTTATAAAGTAAAACACAAACAAGGCAGAATCAATAAGTGCTCAAAACGCAAACTTCCCTTGAACACAAACCCAACCAGAAGCATTTAAATTGTACAATAAACCTTTAATAAATAGCTTCATTAGTTTCCCATATTTACATTGTAACCACCTCGACGTAAATGTCGCCAATACCTGTTTTCTTGGCTAATTTTAGGCACACAGAGAAAGGGCTAGAATGGGTGGGTTTCACTTCTTGTTTTGTTGTACTACGTTCTAATGTGCAACCAAAACCACCCTACAAGAAAAATAGGGGTAACAGAGGGGAAAGGGGGAGGAGCTTCCAAAAAATTCTGTCCTTTCAGGTCACTTTTATACAGTCTCCTCAGACTGATCAATTTACACTGAGTATCTCCAAATATACATTTTGGTCCAGTATATGATTTTAAAAACAAACAACCAAAAAATTGGCATAAAACACCTTACATACACAAAAAAAAATGTATGTCAGGTTGCACCAAACACCGTAATGTCTGTAATATGGCCGACACAATACAGGTTTCAAACCCTGCTGCACAGTTTGATTTGAACCATTCCACATTATGAATATGTATTTTTTTAAACAAAAAAAATGTCACTAACCAAAGTGAAATGCTTGTGAAGTGAAAGAAGATGGACATCCCATTTTTATATACCCCTCCTAAAAACAATGTTTTAAAAGGCTATACATATTTATCAAGATAAAAATAATCGTCTTAAATCAGCAGCAAAAAAAGAAAAACAATTCAGACAAAACACAAAAAAAAGCAAATTAAAAAAATGGCACAAACGTTAAACAAGATTGGCGAGTGACATGAAATGCACTTTGAAACTTACACAGACACAAAAACAATCGAGATTAATGGAGCTTATGAGGACATGGAGCTGTAAAATATGATATTTTTTTGTGTATTTGTGAGGGGGGGGTTCACCATTTTGGGATTTTTTGGGTTTAGAAACAGTGTATGGAAATACTTCAATAAACTTGGTACATTTTAGGTTTACAGATGTGGAAAAATATAACCTGCGATGTACATAAAAAGGGTGGAAAAGGTTGAAAACAGACCACAAAAGAGAGAAAAATGGGGTTTTGAAGGAAGTCAGGTTAATCTAGACATGGGGGTTGTGTAGTGGGACAAAAGGGGAAACCCGATGAAAAAAAAATGGGGCCGAAAAGGCAACGACAACAAGTTTTGGAGGCTCCGATGGGAGCAACACGGTCGGATTACAGTGCCTTCTCAGACCGTGGTCGTCATACAGGTTACGTAATAACCATTTACATATATCTATGTATATATCTATATATATATTTGTCTTAAGTCACTTCAAGGCAACATTTGTTGAATTAAAAGAAAAAGGGAAAATAATGACTCACGTTTTTTGTTTGTTTATGTGTATGTAAAGCAAATGAAAGGAAAAGTAGGGTTGCAAAATTCCTCAAAAAAGTCAGGGTAGAGATGGTAATTTTTTGGAGAAAATTCCTAAAAGGTGGGCAATTTAAATCAAAATGGGGGAAAAGTTTTTTTGGGAGAATTTTGATTAAAACAAGTAGATTTGAACTACCTGAATGTTTTTTGTTGTTTTTTGGGGCATTTGCAATGCAACTTTGACCATTTTTGAATGAAAAAAATGGCTTTATCTTGTTTATTTTTAAATAACTTGAAAAAAATCGAACTAAATATTCATCTTTTTGTTCTAAAACGTTAAAAACTTGAAATTAAACATTCACATCTATACCAAATATCTCCAAAATACCCTCAAATTAATTTTTTAGCTGCTACGGACATATTTTCACGGGTATTTTTTAACCATTTTCACCCATTAGCGACCCCATTATAGTTAAAAAAAAGGACAAAGAAGAGAACATTAAACTGACGCTTATGATCTCTACAGTGGTCTGCTTTCTCGCCCCCCCCCCCCCCCCCCCCCCCAACTCGGTATTTCCTCCCGACTGGCAGCATGTGACGAGTTAGTAACAGATTGAAACCCGGGCGCCACTCCAACACGCTCACAGTCAGTCGCAAAAAAAAAAGGGGAAAAAAAAAAAAAACGAGTTCAAAATATGGTCCAATGTTATACGCTGCTGTCCTCCAGCAGAGGTTCTTTCCCCTCGGCCCCGCTGCCCTGTGGGCTGTGCGAGTGGCTCTGGGCGCCATTGCTGTGCTTTTTGTAAGCGCCGGGCCCTGTGTGCTCGGGAATGAACAGCGCCACCAACAGGGAGAGCAGCACTGAGCAGGCGCCAAAAAGGAAAGGGGGGCCTGGAATGATGGAGCTCTGGAAGGCGGGCAGTGGGCCAAACAAAAACATAAAAAGAGGCAAAATGATCATAAATAAACTGTTGAAACTAAAAGAATGCATTTAACAAGACTAAAATATTAATTATAGACTTTGATTATGCCTTACAAAAGGTGATTTTTTAAAAATGTATTTATTAGATATATTAGGAGGGGTGGGCAATTTGGCAAAAAGACCTTATGATATTTTTTTAAAATGTTATTTATCTTTTTAAATTATATAATCCTGACATCCATTTTTATGAAGTTTTTTCTTGTCTAAGTTGTTATTAATACTGAACACTTATCTCATAAAATACATTTTTAAAATTAATTCCAAAAAAGTGTTTTTGAGAGGCTTCTATTTCGCTCATAAAATAAATACATTTTCAAAATGAATGCCAAAAAAATGTTTGAGAGGCTTGATTTTGTAGCAAAATTTTGATCGAAATATGTAAACATAAATGCAATACATTTTTTTGACATTTTCGCAACATGTAAACTAAACACATGACCTTCATTCAGGCCACTTGAAAAGTTTCCCTCACAATTTCTTAGTATTTAAATGAGTGCCCTTTAAAAGTGTCATATTTCGCCATTTTTTCCCTTCCCCTCGACTCACCTCATCCGTAGGGTTGGCCATGTTAGGTTTCCCGCCTTTCTCCGAGGCGTCCGTGTTGGTCAGCTCCACGTGAAAAAGGTAGAAGACGAAACCGTAGAGCGCCGGGCCCAAGCCGTTGCACAGTCCCCGGATCCCCGTGATCATGCCCTGTACCACGCCTGCGGGAGGAGACAACCAATAAAACGGGGGTCTACATTTGCCTCGCGGCGTTCCGTAAACGACGAATGGCTCGCCTTGTTGATCCGGGTCGGCGTTGCGGGACACGATGGCGCTGATGGCGGGGAAGGTGATGCTGGACATGGCGGCCACGGCACCGGCGGCCCACATCATCCTGCCACACAGTAACAATAGTTCTCATATGACCTTAAATATATCCCTCAACCAAAGTGATGACATGCACTGAATTATGCAAGGCTTCCGCCTGGTGGCACAAACTGGTACTACATCAACATAGCTAGGTGAATGATATTCAATCTAGATGAGAACTATTGGGGAGGTTAAATTTAATGTTGACGTTATTATTGATCCTATCATTATTGTAACAATATTATTTGACATTTTCAAGTCTATTTTATTTTAAATTATCCTGTTTAAAGCATATTGGTTCTAAGGAATTAGTATACCAAAGTGACCGGACGTTTGGTCGCCGGTCTTTTAGTCGATCAGTACTGTTTAATAGCCAAGTACTGTTTAATATCCAAGTACTGTTGAATATCCAAGTACTGTTGACTATCCAAGTACTGTTGAATATCCAAGTACTGGTTAATATCCAAGTACTGGTTAATATCCAAGTACTGGTTAATATCCAAGTACTGGTTAATATCCAAGTATTGTTGAATATCCAAGTACTGTTGAATATCCAAGTACTGTTTAATATAGAAGTACTGCTTAATATCCAAGTACTGCTTAATATCCAAGTACTGCTTAATATCTAAGTACAGCTTAATATCCAAGTACTGTTTAATATCCAAGTACTGTTTAATATCTAAGTACTGTTTACGAGCTAATAAAAGAAAAAGACTTACCAGGGCTGCGAGCCAAAGCCATACCAGGCTAGCTGGAGAATCTGGAAGCCGAGACCCAGCAGGATGGTGTTCTTGTTCCCGATGGAACGCATTAGGATGCCCAGGACCAGCGTCTAGACGTGACGTGAAGGCACGGGAGAACATTTGAGCCCACCCCATTCGTCAAAAAAAATACCTTTACAGTCGACTGTATGTGGCACCTGAGCTAATATGGAGAGGATCCCCACAACGGCGATGAAGGCAGCTACCGTCTCTTGGGAGAAGCGGATGACCTGTCGATTGTTGACAAAAAATACATCAAAAGGTGTCCCGGCAAATTCCACAGTTGTGCTTCAAATTGACATGCAGGGCACGAAATGAATAACATGATGGGATGTTGAGTTCAAGACAGGTTCTACCGGTTTAACTGACAGTTAGAAATGTCACCTGATGCGCTATTGCGTCCGTACAAGAATTGAGCGAGCGACCCGTAGACTGGGTGGTGTCGGCCGATGTGTTTACCTGTCTGAGATAGAGGAAGAAGCTGGAGTACTGGCCCGCCTCGGGGAGGTAGGAGAGAAAAACCGTGATGCAGATGAGCAGCACTGTGGAGTCTTGGCCCACTTTGCGCAGGGACTGAAAAAGAAGCACAACACCATTACAGGATTAGCTGAAATTAAACAAACACTTTGCACCCCCTTTTTAAAATAACCGACACAGTCTATCCCAGGGTTGAGCAAACTTTTGGGCTCGGGGGCCACATTGACTTTAAAAATTTGACAGATGGGCCGAGTCAGCACAAGATACGATAACATATAAAAAAGTGCATCTGTTAACAGTACATATGAAACATAAACAGAAAAAAGGACTCAAGTATTAACATATTCATCACTCATTAAAGTAAAGAGTATAAAGTACAAAGTCAAGTCAAAAGGAAGGTATTAAGAAATATTAAAATGTCATTTAAAATAAGATAGAAGGGCTGTAAAACACAGAAAAAAATAAGAGTGGACAGAGCTACTGCCACTGGCTTCCACAGGACGCCACCATCTTGGGGGAAAAATTAATAAATGAAAAATAAATGGAAAAAAAATTGTTGGACAACGTGGGCGGGCCGGATTAAAAAGTCTAACGGGCCAGATGTGGCCCGCGGGCCGTATTTTGGTCTATCCTGAAATTTGTTGGAAAAAAAATGATCACATTGTCAATCATGTATTCCTCTCATAAATAGTAATAATGTTCCAAACGCATTCTTTTTTAAGTAAGCTTGTGAAAAAATCTAAATTAGCCTAAATAGCAAAACATTTTACAACAGTTGCTTACGTACAAATACAAAAGTACATCATTCATCAACGATGGCATCCATTAGCAAATTACACGCCTTATGCAGTTTCAGGTTTGTCGTATACGAACGCCGATCCCAAACATGTACGTCAGTCTTTTTTGTTTTGTTTGTCGTCATAAAGATTCTAGGCATAGGTTGACTCACGGCAAAGGGATCCGCCTGTTCCCACGAGATGGGCGCGCCCCACGACGCCGGCCTCATCTTCTCGGGCAGCGACTCGGGTACGGCCACCAGGATGAAGCAAATATCCAGCAACGCGATGGCAGTTGCCAAGATGACCACTAGGGTGTCACCATACGCCTCCGACAAGTAGGCGCCGATGGCCGGGCTGGTGACCAGACTGGCCGCAAACGTGGCTGACACCTGAAGAAAAAAAAGAGGGCGTGGCAAATACCCCCCATCAGAAAAAAAAAAATACCCAGACTCTTAGTGGAGTGTTTTGAAATTCTTCGACCTGTTTGTTTACTAGCTTGGGTTCAAGCCAAGTCATTTTCTTCCATTGGTAATAAATGGCTTGTCTGACTTTTATTAGTAACCTCAGCAGCGTCTTTTTAATTTTTTTTTTATACCTTTTATAGTTGAGGTGGTCTTCAAACTGCGGCTCTAGAGCCGAATGTGGCTCTATAATCCGAATATATTTGTTAATAAATCATTTTTTCAAGAAGATACCACCATGGATGGCTTACTTTAATATACCGTATTTTCACAAGTATAAGGCGCCGCATTATAAGGCGCACCCTCAATAAATGACATTGTTTCCATATATAAGGCGCACTGTATTATAAGGCGCACTGTCTATTTTGGAGAAAATTTTACTTTTAAGTGCACCTTATAGTCGTGAAAATACGGTAAAAGATATTATATGTCATGTACAGTGGGATCCCCTGACCAAGTTAGTTTATTGCAAAAGAAAAAAATTGTTATTAAAAGGAGAATTAATTGTATTATGCGATTTTGAACTAAATGCATGTTTTTTGTTTTTTTTATAACATGGCAGTTAATGTTTGCTGTAATATACTTCATTTGGAAACCAAAGAAAATTGATATTGCTAAATAATTCAGTGTTTTCTGTTACAGTTATTATATACAAGTTATTATATAATTATATGCGGGGGAAAAAAATGGACATTTATTTCCACAATATCCTCACCAAACCATACGCAGTGCTCCTCTCGTGCTCCTGCGTGATGTCGGCCACGTAGGCGAAGATGACGGAGAACGTGACGGCGAAGACCCCCGACATGGAGATGACGGCAAAGTACCACCTGGATGATGGAAAAGTCAGGTCAGATGGGGATGGGGCCATGAAGGAGGCGTGGCATGGCAGGCGACGTCCTGATTGGCTGACTCACCACGGGCTGATCTTCATCAGCGGGATGGGCGCGCACGTGAAGAAGACGGTGAGCAGCAGGAAGGATTTGCGCCCCCAAACGTCTGACAAGGCTCCGATGAGTGGGGCGCTGAGAAATGACAGTAGGCCCTTGGAAGAAGAACATAAAAATTTAATTAATATAGAAAGAATAGTAAAAGATATGAAAATACACAAAAAAAATTGCCAAATCCAATTTTGTCAACTATTAAAAGAACATTTTTTTAATAGTAGTAGTAGTAGTATTTCTCTAAAATAAGTACTCATGCTATTTAGTATTTGAGTCACAGATTAGATTATATTAGATTAAATTGTATTATATTTCTGTGTCTGTTATGTTTATATTATTATTTTTGGTGTAGTGTTTTTTTGTCTAATAATTGTATGTAATTTCCGAAAAGTTTGTGCAATTTTTTTTTTTTTTTAGAGGAAGGTCTGCTTCATGTTTGAAGCCATTTGTTATTATTATGTGCTCATTTCCTACCTTGACTCCATGGATGAGGCCATTCATCAGGAATGTGTGCTGGGGGAATGTCTGATGCAATACCTGCCACCCCCCCAAAAAAAAATACAGTTAAGGTTAAAAAACTTGAGATTACAGCATGACACAAATACAATAATG
This sequence comes from Stigmatopora nigra, assembly GCF_051989575.1. Taxonomy (NCBI): domain Eukaryota; kingdom Metazoa; phylum Chordata; class Actinopteri; order Syngnathiformes; family Syngnathidae; genus Stigmatopora; species Stigmatopora nigra. Next base: position 13,533,192 of record NC_135516.1, read on the forward strand.
GGGCGAAAGTAGAAAGGAAGGGAGACCAAATCAATGGTGGTAAAGTTCCAAAGTCCAAACAAAGTTACGCATGCACATAAATTTGCTTGAACGCTGGTTGTTATCGTGACATGCAAGAAATCAAAATGTAGGACTGTAAAAGGCAATTTGCCAGGAACAAGCCATACAGACAGTGTAAACCACATCTGTCATAGTGGCGGTCTGGGGGCCAAATCTGGCTCGCTGCATCATTTTGTGTGGCCCGGGAAAGTAAATAATGAGTGCCAACTTTCTGTTTTAGGATCAAATTCAAATGAAGAGTATAGATGTAAGGGACCAAAAGACTGGCGGCCAAACGTCCGGGCGACCAAACGTACGGGTGACCAAACGTCCGGCGACCACCAACTCTGATTGCATTTCAAATTTTTTCCTCAAAACCACAAAATGAACAGTAGAAAACAGAATTTAACCTCATTTTAGGGGAATTGAAATGCAATTTAAAAAACCGAATTTCATAACAGAGCCCATTTTCCGACTTCCCCAATCATGACTTCAACAGTACGCGCACTGGGGGTGACGCAACACCCAATTGGATAACTTTTCCCAAGGCATACATACAGAATGGTGGGCTTACCGTGAGCATGGGAGTAGTGAGGAGACCCCAGGCAAAAAACTCCAGGAAGATGACCACCACGGCATGGTAGACGCTGGGCTCGCCAATTCCCTGAGGCTGCAAAAGCGGAAGAAAAATGTCATTTTATCCTTTTCACAATTTCATTTTCAAAAAAAAAACATGGCTATCCATTTTACAGTTCAACGCTTAACGGTTCCACAAGACGCAATCAGCTATTTTCACTAATGTGTGTGCCAGCCTCCTGTTGATGGTTGTTGCAGCATCCACATTAAATAATAATAGGCTGCTTTGTGGGTTATAATAGAAGCCTCCACTGGTGGGACAATAAGCATTATGGGATGCCAGGGCCCCACTGGAAGGGAGCCACGTCATTTTTCAGTTGTTGTAAACATGCCACGGATCTGAAAAATGGCTTTCGGAATATATTTAAAGTATATATTCAAGGTGGTTAGGTTAAAAAGGTCAATTCAAAAATACTATGCAAAACTTTCATGGGATTTTAGGAGAAATTTTGGTTATCGTGGCTAAACTCTTACATGAACTGTGTCATTTTAATTGTTATTATTGTTGTTATTATATATAGGAGTTTAACTGTAGCTTGTACAATTTACAGATCTAATTTTAAAACAAATAAACTGATGTTAGCCTTTTATTTTGAAGGAGTTAAAGTGGTTTTATTTCAACTGCAACTTTAACAAAATGTATTTTTATCCTCTTTCAATTCAAAAAACTTTAAAAACAGACTCCTTATTGCACTTAACCTAAACATTTATTGATTTACATTAATTTTTATAGCAGTCTTTACGGTACAAAACATAAACTCGGCCAATAAAATAGCTTTTCAGCTAAATTGCTAAGCGAGTGCATTAAGTTTAAGTATTAGGTTGGTAGGCATTAAGGAAGGTAACAAAATACTTCCCAATATTACTTCAGAATGTTGATATTCTAAAATATATATCATAAAAAAATTGGATTCATAAACTTGTTTCTGTCTTTCACACTGTTAGAAAACATTAATTATACAAACATGCAAACCAACAGCTTTCTGTTGCCATGCACGTTTTAAAATGGCAAATGGCAGCTAAATAAATTCGTCCAATTGAAATAATACACCATGACGTCATATTTGTTATAAACATATGTTAACATTAACAGTATTCTAAAATAAATGCACAATTCTGAATTGGCATTTTTTATATTAACTATTAAGGGTAACTATGAACCATTTTACAGTAGTTAATAATAGACAGTTTCTGACTAGAAATTCAGGTTGGATCACAGATGTAGAATCAAAGTTATATAAGTGGAGGAATAAAATTTATTATCCTGGCAAGAAACTCTGTCCTTGGCCAAGTACAAAATACATGCCAGTATACAAAATTACTATCATGTTTCAAATTGCCCAAATATTCCTCAGTTTAAAACACTTAGCAACATTTAGTTATAATTTATTCCTGAAATATTTATGGTATTCCCTTTCTGTTCAGATAATACAATTGCATAATAGACTCAATTAGCCAAGCTCTAATGGTTAGTAATCATTTTAATGTAACACTATGTTCCAAGCCAACTTTGACACCTGAAGATTAAAGTGGAAAAAAACTAGATGGTCACGTTTTATTTTTTCTTAATTTGACAATTGCGTAGATATAAATGATTTTTGGACGTGTTTTTCGAGTTTAATGAAACACGACGCGATTTTTAGAAGATTTTAGAAGCATTGACATATACACAAACACACACACTGACGATTGCAATAGCGTGCTAACGTCCACAAACACTTTGACTGGCAGGTTAAATTTTGTGAGTTTAAAGAAAAAAAGGAGAACTAGCCTCGCTTTGACAAAGTCTGAAAGCAATTGTTTTTGCTTCCGGGTGGAAATACCCACAACAGAAGCCGACATAACGTGTTTAAACCAAGGGTCTGCGTACATTGCTAGGCCCGCGAGCTAACCATTAGCTACCTAGCCGTGTCTCAACATCGCTGGATAACGGTTATAACAGCCAGCTTTGATAATAATTACCCAAACACAAAGCTAGACAAGAGTGTTTGGAAATAATAACTGACGTTTTTTTAGGAGCAAGGTACATTACCGGAAATGAATAAATATTTAACTCACACTTCCCCCATCTTTTATGATAATTTTCTTGGCCAGAAGAATGCTGCGGTTGAGCCGCTTCTTCTTCTTTTTCTCCCCCGTCATTGTTCGCTTATGCCCATCGTCGGTTGTTAGCAGGTCATCGTGGTGGAGCCTCAATAACAACAAAAGTCGAACGATTCAGCGATCTCGGTGGCTAAGCTCATTACATACACCAAGTCAAAGACAGATAGCAGCAAGCTAACTAAACGATGATTCCTCATCACCAACACAGCGACACCACCTCGCTTAGAGCCTTCTTCCGGAACCAAATATGGCCACGCCCCATGGCCATTTGCTGAATCCGTCAATTGGTGGGCTCAGCGAGGCCTTTTCTGATTGGCCGATTAGAGATCAGTCGTTTCAGAATGCTACATAGGACAATAATGGCGGGATTTCTATAGCCTGTGACGCATAGGAAATGACGTGTGTTGTAAATGTCAATTGAAGAATAATAAAGCCGATTTTTTAAATAGTATTTATGGAAATTCTTAATTTTAGTTATAGTGATCCCAATGGTTGAAGTTTATTTATAGTGTGTGTATTTATGAAAATTGTTTGTTTTCATTTGGGGGAAAATAGGTCAGTTTATATATAGCCTGCCATTGCCACTACCTCTCGTAATTAATCACTAACAAAATGGGTCGTAAGGTGACAGTTTATGCTTTCAGTAAAGTAAAATGATACCTCAAATGTCCACAAATCAATACACTGGTATTACGAGAGGACAATGATCTCCGGGAAAGCAAACAGTTAGAGTTTGTGATATCAACACTGACCTTTGGAAGCAATTGCAATCCAGATTCAAATGAACAATAGTTGGTGCCCAGAGTTTCATCTCAGATGAAACTCTGGGCACCAACAGATTCTGCCTTTTTTTTTCAGATCAAACATGGGATACACACATCCTAAATGTTACAAGCATTTAATCTAGTATTTTCTGAAACAGTCATTTAATTAGTCTGCATGTGAAAATGTCATAAATCCACGAATGTAGCCTTTTTTTACACATACACACGAATGGCAAAAAAAATTACAGGGTAACAATGGGGCATTTGGATCAGTCAAAGGAATAAAACAAGAATAACTGACAGAAATATGTACAATATAATTATTTTTGTACAGTAAAATCTTTTGTTTATATAGTCCAGTGTCATCCTGGTGGTGCATTATTAGTATATTTTGATAAAATATCTCAACACAGATGTGTCTTCAGGGGTCCATTCTTAATTTGAGGAAAATATGATGCAAATGTTTATTATTATTCATTTGCAGGATAAATTTGCTTGAAAGTTTTGAAGTGTAGCGACAATGTATTTGGTGACGTGCTGTTTTCTGGATTTTTCGATAGCAGCATTGACGGATGATTACTAAGTCTGAAGCACACCACCAAAACGTGCTAGCGTTAACTAGCCGTAGCTTCTTCCTCGTTCTTCCCCTCGGTTTCATCAATGTAAGGTATATCCAGATGGTCAAAACTACCACTACATGTTTTGTTTCCATCCACGTTGGGCGAGACGGATGCGGCAAAGCACTCGGGCTTGATGGTCATGTCGACCGTCGGCTTTGCACTTTCCTTTGCAGCCCCTTGAAGAGAATCAATGTCACATGATGCAAATTTCTCCTTTATAATTACTACAGGGGTGGGCAAACTTTTGGCCCCGGGGGCCACATTGACTTTAAAAATGTGACAGATGGGTGGGGTCAGCACAAGATACGATAACATATAAAAAAGTGCATTCGTTAACAGTACATATGAAATATAAATAGGAAAAAAGGACTAAAGTATTAACATACTCATTCAGAATTAAAGTCAAAAGTATAAAGTATAAAGTAAAAAGGAATGTATTAAGAAATTTTAAAATGTCATTTAAAAAAAAGATAGAAGGGCTGTAAAACACGAAAAACAAATAAAAGTGGACAGAGCTACTAGTAGCCACTGGCTTCCGCTTTGTACTTTATACTTTAAACTTTAATGAGTCATGAGTATGTTAATACTTGAGTACTTTTTTTCAGTTTATGTTTCACATGTACTGTTAACGGATGCACTTTTTTATATGTATCATATCTTGTGCTGACCTGGCCCATCTGTCACATTTTTGAAGTCAATGTGGGCCCCCCAGTCCCAAAAGTTTGCCCACCCCTGTTTTTACGACCTTGCCTCATTACTGACCATCCAAATCCAGACTGTTGAGCCGGTCATCCAGACTTTCGGTGCTCATGGAGGATGAAGAGTCCAGTATCTCATTGTCAGAGTTTTCCTGCTCCAGATCTGGCAACCTGCAAGCCAGGTCCAGCCTAGAAAAGAATTTGACAAAGATTTCAAATACTTGCCAGAAAAACAGCCAGCAAGTGATGACTTCTTACTTTTCCTGCTTAATGGAGCGGATTCTTTCAATGAGAGTCCTCTCCTCCGAATCTGTCTCGTCAGGAACTTCCAGTTCCACTTTTTCCACAATCTGCGGAGGCATTTATCATGTGACAACATAAGATTCAGTCAGCAAGATAGTTCTTACCGTGTTTTGTCTTTTCAGCTTCAGTTGATTGACAGCCAGGGCCTCGGCGTACTCCAGGTCTTGGATGTTCTGCAGTTTTTCCTTATAACGCCTGAACTGCTCCGAGATGAGGATCTCCACGCACCTGAATGTGAAAATGGAAAACAGAAAATATTTTTATATTTATTTTTCAATTTTACAAAATGCTTTTTGACCTAAAAACACAGAAAAAAAAATGGAATTATTGATTTCCCAAGAGTAAAATCAGGAAATATAATATACATCTATAATCTTCATTTAAATTTGATCCTAAAACAGAAAATTTACTTTCTTGGACCGGATAAAATGACGTGGCGGACCAGATTCTGGCCCCCGGGCCACCACTTTGACACCAGTTCCGAAAAGGAACACAACAGACTAAATATGCATATGTTACCATAAGGTTTTCAGATAACTATAGCCTAAAAAACAACAAAACAGTGTGTTTATGGTCAGAAAGACAAAATAAACAGTCGCAGACCAAGCCAAATGGTGAAAAAATATGCAAAATGTAGTTGGAAATACGATAAAAGTGTAAATGAAAAAAATATAGTGAAAAGCATGACTCACGTGGTTGTCTTGGCCACATCTCTCATCCCGATGAAAGGGTCATCCGAGTCTGGCGAGCGCAGGATACACGGCGCAAACACAATGGCGAGGGAACTTGATGTCATCTTGTTGGATTCTTCCTCTTTAGCCACTCTGAAAACCAAACACATACATTAAAACAGCTATTAACAAATGCGCTAAACTCCAATATTTTTTTTACCGGACAAGGTGGAAGATGAGCCTCTCCAGTGTGTTGTAATTGGCTAATGGAAGTTCATCCACCTTTTGGTACACGGCTCGTATTCTTTCGGCTCTCTCTGGGAACTCTGCAGAAGACAGTGAATCGAGACCACCTGTCAATCAATGTTTCCTCTAATTTTTGCATGTAAAACATGCTGTAAAACACAAAAAACATAAGAGTGGACAGAGCTACTGCCACTTAAACGGCGCCATCATGGGGAAAAGGGTAAAAAAACGAAGTTTGGATTTTATTTACTGCGCGCCAAATGTTAGCTGCTGCGCAGAGAAGAACAAAAAAAACATTGCCGTCAATCAAGTTTCTGAAGATTGTAAAGTACTTTTTTGTGGTGGATATGGACTCACCCACGGCATGGAGGAAGTCACTGTAGAGAGAAAAGGTCATGAGGGGGTCAGGTAGTTCTCGGAGCCAACGTTTCACCAGGCCTGTGATTGTGTGGATGGGGTAATTCTCCAGATTTGCAGCCTCGGGGTCTGAAATAGGAGTACAATGAGGATTCATGCAACCACGTTGTAATATTTGTTTTGGAGAACTATTTTGTCATGATTGACTACCAGAGAACACTTACTGTCAATCATGAAATGAATCAGTTATCATATGTGAATTTTATTAATAACATGTTAGCATTCATGGGGAAATTGTACATTGCGGTAATCCCTCGGTTATTGCGTCTTCACTACTATGATTCTTTTTCGCTATTTGTTATTTAGAGTATATATATATATTTTTTAGGTTAATAAAAATGTGAAAATCCATGCTGAAACTCATAAGTTGAAGCTACTTTTGATATTAGGACTCGGCACTAAAGAAAAATAATAATAAATACAATTAAAAAAAATGATAACAGGTTGACCCTACTTTGCAATTTTTCAATAGTCGCTTGCGGCCATGTTTGACCTAAATTAACCGCCATATTCCAAGAATTACTGTATTTTTTTTTCTCCATTTGCGCATTTTCTGTAATTTTGGCATTTGTCATAATTTTGGCATTTGTCATAATTTTGTATTCTTTATGATCATCATCATCATCCAAAACTTATATATTTCTCAATAGTTTTATACCCACGCAATTGTACTTCTATTCATATTGTCTATTCTTTATAAAGCGTGCTCTCACTTTTTTCACTACATTAGCTTGAGCCTATCCAAAAGTTTGCAAAATATTGACTACATTCTTACTTTAAGTCCTACAACATTGCGCAAGTCAAGATTTAAACAATGGAATAAGTCGCATTTTGAAGCTCTAAAGCTTTGTATGGCTCTTACCCAACTCCATGATTTGATGGAGCTCCCGGGCACGGCAGGCCGAGCCCGACTTGCGATAGATGCCTTCGGTGTAGAGGCCGTTCATCTCCACGTACATCAGCATCAGTTCCACCACCTTTGGCACTGGATTGGCCTTGCTGGTCAATACGCACACGTGGACCCCAAAGTGAAGACCGCCGGGAACGCTTTCATCCTGGTAAACACAATTATGACACCTATCATACATATATATATATATTTTTTTGTTATGGTGTCTTACCTGCTTGGCACAGCGCGTTGAACAATCAGTGATGATTTTGTTGAGGCATTTCTTGTGACAAATCAACTTGCATGCTGAAAAAATACAAAAGCAACAAACAGTTATTCTAATTGGAGTGAGCTCATTATCCAAAATATTAGCTAAAAAAATGTAGTTAACAATGTTTTATTGCCATTAATGACAAAAACAAATGACTAATTAAATCATTAGTTTTTTGGTTTGGTGGTTATACACATTTAACTGCATTTAATAACTTTTTTTAGCTAATTTTCCATTAAAAAAAATGTATCCATTATCTGTGCTATTCAGTAAAACCAACAGAAAGCGGAGATTAAGTATTTGGTGTCAAGATAATTCAAGAAAGAATAAAGGGATGACTATCAAATTTCCCTCAAAAATTTGATTGATTAAATTGAAGTTCACAGAGTTACATTTAATTTATATGTTGTATTTTGTCAAGATAACTATGTATACTCTTGTGTAAACATACAACTGCACATGTAGGCCTTCTCCATCCCCCAAATGTAAGAGCCGCACAGGTCACATGACTGCATGATGTTGACTTGATAGGTGCTGAAACGGTGGTCAAGTGGACCGTCAGGCTGTCAAAAACATCAAATCAAGTCACTCATTGTTCCAAATATATTTTTCCTCCTTAAAAACAATTGGCTTACGCATTTGTCCTTTTTCCTTCGCTTCTTTGTCGTCTTGGAAGCCTGAAAAAAACAAGAATATTTTACTATTCTATTTTAAGACGAATATGGAAGTGCGAGGTGGGCAGAAATGTCACCTTGGTGGGCTCGGAGTCCATCCTCTTGATCTCGCCTCTGATGAAGCCATCGAGCACTGATTGGAACAAGTTGACCACCAGCGATACTTCGTTCTTATTTTTGGGGCCGGCTAGTGAGCTGACTTTGTTCTGGTAGCCTTTCATCAGATCTTTGTAGCCGATCTGCGGCTTCTGTGGAGAGACCGAGAGTGCTTGATGGTTTTCATAAGAGAACCAGAGGAGAAGGTGCACGGTTGAGGGTGATTGGACGTTTGGTCGGCGATCAAATGGTGACAGAGAGTTTACTGTAGAAAACCAGCTCTCAAAATTATAACCATGAGAGAGTTCAATATCTAAAAGAGAGTTTAATATCTGAGAGAGGGAGTTTAATATCTAAGTACTGTTTAAGATCCAAGTACTGTTTAATATCTAAGTAAGGTTTAATATCTAAGAACTGGTTAATATCTAAGTACTGCAGTACTCAAATATTAACCAGTACTTAGATATTAACCATGGTTAATATCTAAGTACTGGTTAATATCTAAGTACTGTTTAGTATCTAAGTACTGTTTAATATCTAAGTACTGTTTAGTATCTAAGTACTGTTTAATATCTAAGTACTCTTTAACATCTAAGTACTCTTTAACATCCAAGTACTCTTTAATATCTAAGTACTCTTTAACATCTAAGTACTCTTTAATATCTAAGTACTCTTTAATATCTAAGTACTGTTTAATATCTAAGTATACTGTTTTATATCTAAGTACTGGTTAATATTTTGAAGTACTGTTTAATATCTAAGTACTGTTTCATATCTAAGTATACTGTTTTATATCTAAGTACTGTTTAATATCTAAGTAATGTTTAATATCTAAGTACAGTTGAAACCAGCTCTCAAAATTATATTCATGAGAGTTGAATATCTAAATATCTACCGTTTTCAACAGTACTTAGTTATTAAACAGTACCTAGATACTAAACAGTACTTAGATATTAAACTCTCATAAATATAATTTTGAGAGCTGGTTTCAACAGTCCTTAGATATTAAACTCTGTCTCATGAATATAATTTTGAGAGCTGGTTTCAACAGTAAACTCGCTGTCACCATTTGACCGGCGACCAAACGTCTGGCGACCAAACGTGCGGTCACGCCGTTTGAGTACCGACCTGGACGGAGAACATGCCTTTGATGGTCTCTCTGAACTGCATGGTGGCCGTGAGGAAGATGTTCTCCGTTGGGGACAGTTCTTTGATTCGTGTTCGCAAGTCGTTGACCTGAGGATTCTCAATATATTAGTTTAAGTGGATAATGTAAAAAAAACAACAACCTTAACTTACAACTGCCTACTTTTGAGTGCAATGTGAGTAAATATCATAAATACTAAATTGGGTTCAAATGTGCTGAGGTCTATATTTTATTGGTCCTCCTTACTTGGTTGCCGAGAAACTCGTCCAGGTTCCGCAGTTCTTTGGCGTCTTGGATTTCGCGCTCCAATGAAACATTCCAGCGCAAAACTCGCGTTCCCCGACTGATTTTGATGGTGGGGTTGCCTGCCGTCAGCGCCGAGTTCTGGGGGGTCATCTTGTACGAATGAGTCTTGGCGATTGGCAAGGTCACTACGAGGGAAAAAAAAAAAAAAACACATTTAAATTGGCTAGACCTAAACATAACAGATGAGAGTAGAGATATATCACAATATTTTGTGAACATTTATTAACAGATTATTATAATATTTAAACATTCAATAATAGTGTTGATAAATGATTTAAAAAAATAAGACCACGGACGTTTGGTCGCCGGTCAAATGTACATAGATATATAACAGTACTTAGATATTAAACAACTTAGATATTAAACAGTACATAGATGTTTAACAGTACTTGGATATTTAAGAGTACTTGGATATTTAACAGTACTTGGATATTAAACAGTACTTGGATATTAAACAGTACTTGGATATTAAACAGTACTCGGATATTAAACAGTACTCAGATATTAAACAGTACTCGGATATTAAACAGTACTCGGATATTAAACAGTACTCAGATATTAAACAGTACTTACATATTAACAGTACTTACATATTAACAGTACTTACATATTAACAGTACTTACATATTAACAGTACTTACATATTAACAGTACTTACATATTAACAGTACTTCCATATTAACAGTACTTACCTATTAACAGTACTTACATATTAACAGTACTTACATATTAACAGTACTTACATATTAACAGTACTTACATATTAACAGTACTTACATATTAACAGTACTTACATATTAACAGTACTTACATATTAACAGTACTTAGATATTAACAGTACTTAGATATTAAACAGTACTCAGATATTAAACTCTCTCTCATGAATATAATTTTGAAAGCAGAATTTCAACAGTAAACTCTCGGTTACCATTTGACCGGCGACCAAACGTCCAAGCACCCCACCAAGTATGCTTAAAGCCAATTTCTAAAGTGGCCACTTGGGGAAAGCAAATTCGAAGCAAAATTTGTGGTACTTTTGATTGAGAACTTCAGTGGCATATTTTAAAAAAAGTACAATACTTTTACACACACACAAAAATACCTTCATATATAAACCCTTACCTGCTTTTTCTTGTGGAAGCGAATCATTATTGGCAGGCATTTTCGGTGAGCGTTTGCGCAAAAATCGACTCAGAAACCAAATTCTGCAGCAAAAAAAAAATGTCGTTCAGAAAATGTTTAAAAATAATGGAAATAACTGAAAATGTCATTTCAAAATGGAGTGTGTATACTTCTCTGGGGTGGTGAGCTGTGATTGGTTAGATCTAGGTGGTCCAGAACTTTCATTGGCGCTCCTGGAGGGAAGGCTGAATCGAGCCCCGTCTGTTTCTGGAGGGTTCTAGAAATGTGAGCAAATGTGTCAATCATAAAGGACAGATAGATGATAAAAATATAAAAACCAAAGCAATGGGATAGTCCCAGTAAGCCAGTCCGGCCATTTTGCCTCCACCACCACTGCAGCGTTTGCATGGCGTTTTAAAACCTTCACCATTGAATGCATCACATGCAAAACAGCACCAAATGCTATTATTTTAGCATTCTCATGCATGCATACATGAGATACAACAAAAACTGAACATGCTTTGTGAATAACATGCTTTTTCAAAATGATAAAAATACTGTTTTCAGACTTCTTTTTGAAAATCATGCAAAAATTAAAGTATTAATCACTAATATAGTGAAGATCAACGCAATATTTATTTTGTGAGTCAAATTGCATGACCTGTTCCTATTTTTTTTAAAAGAAAATGTTTACAAAATGAATTATTTTAACTCACAGGTGTCAAAGAAGCGGCCCACGGGCCAAATTTGGCCCACGCATTATTTTGTGCGGCCCGAGAAAGTAAATACTTGTCATTTTTTAATCATTTTTTTCAGTTTTTAGTTTAAAAAAAAATTCTAAAAATATATTTAAATAAAGCTAAGAAATACATTGTTTCAGAACTATAAAAAAAACGGAATATTCAGGGATTATAATCCAGTTCTTTTAATCCTTTTACTAAAAAAAAAAAACGCTACTTTGTAATTAGTTTTGTAGAAATCTGATGTTTTTTAGTGATTTTTTTCCCTTAAACCTGATAAGTTTGGTCTTATTGGATCAAAAAAAAAAAAGTCCAAACAAAAGCCTTTCCCTTTTTTCCCCACCAAAAAGCAGCATGGCCATTTTACGCAAAAAAATGCGGCCGTCCAATCCTATTTTGCCGTCATGCACATGCCAAGACGGGCAACAGGTAGCAGATCCATCTACCCTGGTACCTTAACCTGAGATTTGAGAGCTCGGACATCCACGCTACTGGCCGAAGTCTTGAGGGTGCTTGAGCGAGGGCTGAAAGGGGGCAGTGGAAAACTCCAGTATTCGCTTTCCTTGGAGCCGCCAAAGTTAATCATCAAACCGCTTCGGGCGTATGCTAACCGGCGTTTGCGCTTGCGACTTTTGCGCATGCGCACCCTGACCTGATAAGGGGGTGATGAAGCACTGTAAAGCTGGTGGAGCTGGTGTTGTTTAAACAAACTAAAAATGGGAAGACAATTAAAGGGTTGGTGGAATTGTTACGTTACCTCGTTAGGATGGGGTGAGCTATCGGAGCCAGATGAGCTGATTTTGGACAGTTCGTCTGCTGACATGGACTTGCCCTTGTGCCTGGAATAACAAAAAAATGTCTTCAAATATCCATAAGAAGCATTCTAATCCATATATGTCAAGGGTGTCAAACTGTCATGTAGGCCAGACCACTTTAGATGTAATATTCAGATAGTTAAAAAAAAAAAAAATCGGGAAAAAAACTGGATCAAAAGCCCTAAAAATTAAGTTTTTTTTTTTATATAAAAGATTTTTTTTTCTTAGTAAGGGAAAAACATCTTAATCATTTGTTATTAATTTCAGATAAATAAATAATAATTAAATGATGTTCAATAATAAAGTGAAAAACATATTTTTTAGATTTATTTTGAGGTTTTCCAAAATGCTTTTTGACCTAAAAAGACAAAAAGAAAAAAAATATGTATTTAAATATGTGCAATTATTATTTAAAAAGGGGAAAATCAGTAAATATACAACATTACAATTTGGGTTTTTAAATAAAATGCAATTATTGATTTATAAAGGGAAAAATGAGAAAATGTCATATACATGCCTAATCTTCATTTAAAACACAAAGTGGGCCCTTCTGATTGAGTATTTCGGGCCACATAAAATGATGTGGTGGGCCAGAATTGGCCCCCCAGGCCGCCACATTGAGAGCAGTAATGAAAGACTTACTTGAAGTCATCCTTTCGTTTGTCTGTCCTTCGCCGGTTGACTTCTGGACTGGACTCGTCGCTTAATCGTTCCCGCCACCTCTCGGCCTTCTCCTTAAAGTCGCCGCTGTCTTTGTAGCGTTGAAGGGAGGGGCTCTTGTCTGAGTGGGGGCCCCCCACACCCACTCTGGAGTCCAAAGGCATAGATAGTGGGCGGTTGAGGGGCGGCGGGGTACCGCGACCCCCTCGCCCGTTGACGGTGTCCGTCTCCTTCTGGAATCTATTCGGGCTCAGCTCGACTTTTTGTTGTCGACGCAGTCCTTTTCTTGAGGAGCTGAGCGGCGGGATAAGCAATTTCATGAACACAAAATGTACAAATATAAGGTACAGAGTTATAGATTTGCCTGTAATGCATAGGTAATTGTTGATCTGTTTTAGTTTCAGTGATGTAAATAGAAATATGTCAATTGCACTGTGTGTGGTCAATGTAAAAATGGTTCTTTTCCAGATCAGATCTAGTTTGTGGACAATGTAAAAAACTGTTCTTTTGCAGATCTGGTCTAGTTCGTGGACAGTGTAAAAACAGTTTGTTTCCAGATCAGATCTAGTTTGTGGATAATGTAAAAACAAGTCTTTTCCAGATCAGATCTAGTTTGTGGACAATGCAAAAACTGTTCTTTTCCAGATCAGGTCTAGTTTGTGGACAATGTAAAATCAAGTCTTTTCCAGATCAGATCTAGTTCATGGACAATGTAAAAGGTTATTTTCAGATCAGATTTAATTCGTGGATAATGTAAAAATGGTTCTTTTCCAGATCAGAACTAGTTCCTGGACAATGTAAAAACTGTTATTTCCAGATCAGATCTAGTTTGTGAACAATGTAAAAGCTGTTCTTTTCCAGATCAGGTCTAGTTTGTGGACAATGTAAAAACAGTTATTTCCAGATCAGACCTAGTTCAGGGACAATGTAAAAGGTTATTTCCAGATTAGATCTAGTTCATGGAGAATATAAAAGGTTATTTCCAGATCAGATCTAGTAGTCTGTGCACAATGTAAAAACTATTCTTTTCCAGATCAGATCTAGGTGGTGTCTCACTGTCAGTGTCAATTCCCGACTTTTAAGAGAGCCTACCTGGCTCGTGCAGATCGACCTTCCGCCAAATATTCTTCACTGCTTAGTTTGTAGTCTTTTGGGGAAATCTTTAGCGACGTCCGCCATGCCAACTGGATGACCGATGCGGCTTTGCTACGGTTCTCATGAAACTCACGCCAATTCCTCTGGAACGAAACATCAACATGGCCATACTATCAGCGACTTGGTTCGATCAATTTGCTCCTTATGTCAAACTTACCTGAATAATGAGCGAAGCATCTCTCTTCTGCAGAAAATGAATCCTCATCAGACACGAACGGAACCAACGCTGTAAGGTGATGATGCGACGCATCACTTCCTTGTTGACACTGTCCTGTAGGACTTGCCTCTCTCTTTCTTTAAGGAAAACCTACAGTAAAATAATAGCAATGAACAGAAAGTTATGAGGAACATTTAGACTTTTTAAAAAAACTTTTAAAAGCACAACTCACTTTAGTTTTCCCAATTCGGTAGTTATTTTCATCCAAACCAATCCTGGTGAACATCTCAGTGATGTGTTTAGGGGACTCGGTACCCTCTTTCGGAAGCAACATGTGGAATTTTTCAACAAATTCCTGCAATCAACAGAAGGCCTATTTTAGCAACTACAAGTCAGATATATACCATAGTTTCACGTCTATAAGGCGCACTTAAAAGTCTGAAATTTTCTCCAAAATAAAAGCACCTTATAATCCAGTGTGCTTGATATATGGGAAAAAAATTAAATATGTCATTCATTGAGGGTGCGCCTTATAATGTGGTGCGCCTTATATATGGGAAATATTAAATGAGTCATTCATTGAGGGTGCGCCTTATAATCCAGTGTGCTTTATATATGGGAAAAAATATGTCATTCATTGAGAGTGCGCCTTATATATGGAAAATATTAAAAGTTCATTGAGGGTGCGTCTTATAATCCAGTGTGCTTTATATATGGAATTTTTTTAAATATGTCATTCATCGAGAGTGCGCCTTATATATGGAAAAAAAATTAAAATGTCATTCATTGAGGGTGCGCCTTATATATGGAAAATATAAAGTGTCATTCATTGAGGGTGCGCCTTGTAATGCAGTGCGCCTTATATATGGAAAAAATAAAATGTGTCATTCATTGAGGGTGCGCCTTATAATGCAGTGCGCCTTATATATGGAAAAAATAAAATGAGTCAGTCATTGAGGGTGCGCCTTATAATCCAGTGTGCTTTATATACATGGATTTTTTTTAAATATGTCATTCGTTGAGGGTGCGCCTTATAATGCAGTGCGCCTTATATATGGAAAAATAAAATGTGTCATTTATTGAGGGTGCACCTTACAATGCAGTGCGCCTTATAGTCGTGAAAATATGGTAATCCTAATAGCAACGAAGGCCCACCTTGAAAGTATATTTGGCATTATATCCAGACTTCTGTACATCAACCATGCGAAGAAGGCCCGTGTAGCTTATTTGCTGGCGCACAAGTTCATCATCAAAATCAAATTCTCTCTAAAGAAACATGACAAGAAATGATATTAAAGAAACAGTCCACCATTGAAGTCAGATGTAAAAGTAACTTTGCGATTCTTAGAGAAACGAGACTGGCAAAATGGTGGTCTGAGTAGTAGTACTTAAGGTCTACCTTTTGTGCATTGGAACGTAAGCAGAAAATAAAGGAAGGTTCTGCTTTTTGAATAATGTCCATAAGTTTGCTGAGTGACGCCTGAAAAAAAGCAAAAAGTCTTAAAACATTTCCTTTGGCGAGTTTTTTAATCAAAAAGTACCTCGAACTGAGTGCAAATAGTCGTGGTTGTAGATATGTGGGTGCGTTCTTGGCCCACAATGCACTGCAGTGAGCGCAAATTCATAAGATTCTGATGAGAAAGGACAATAAAAGACATTGACGTCCAATCAGGATGAAGAACTGAACAATTTCAACAAGAAAAAAATATTATCTTACTTTTGGAATGAGTTGCTTTTGTCGACCGGCTCTTGTTTTCCTGGAGTTAACAGATTGTAGTATTTATTTAAGTGTGATTGTGTTGCCGTTCTGCTTAGCAACTGAGTTCATGTTAATGAATGGAGGTCATTAAAGTTGAAAGTAATGATTGGACCTACTTCCTCTTTTCAAAGTTGGTAAAAATGTCCTCAAAGACGTCAAGGGGATGTTCATCCGAGCGGTCAAAGGAGAAGTCAAGCGTATAGCTGTTGCTACAAATCAAATAAACAATATATTTAGCATCTTGAGCCTTTGTATTGGTTGCTAGGCATATTTTTTGAGACAATTCCTATTTTCAAATGTTATTCCTTGAGAGCCATACTCAAAAAGTAAAAATACATGAAATTTTGTAGTCATTTTATCACTTTAAAAGTACAAAAAGTCTCTGAAACGTTGTTAAGCTGTTGCTAATCAATGAACATCAATGAGTATCAATGGGAGAATGGATGCAGAAGACAAATGAAAAAGTATTTGAATTTAGAGCCATATGCACACATTATAAGAGCCACATGTGGCTCCCAAGCCATAGGTTCCCTACACCTGATCAAGGCTATTAATAGCAATGAAACATGACCATTTGGGGCCTGTTTAAATGAATTGTATGTTTATCATGAATAATAAATAATACAAATAACAAATAATATATGAATAAATTCCCCCAAAAATATTATTAACTGGTCAGTTAATGGTAGTATTTTTTTTAATGGAATTTATTCATATATTATTTTGTAAATACAAAAAAAACCTCTTATTTACTGAATTGAAAAATATATTTTTCTGAATTGAAAAATAAGGAGCACAAATATTCAAGAGAACTGCAATTATTATCTTCATTAAAAACATATATGATATATTTTCTTAGTTTAATTCACCAAATCAGGTGAAATTGAACCATTTTGTACCTGGAAAATCTGTCCATATGGCTGCTACTCCGTTTCATATCTTTGAGTGATTTGCGGGACGCACGTCGGGCAGCAACTGCGATTAAAAAACAAAACGTTTTAACCCAAAATGGCCACATTTCTTTAAAAAAAAAATGGCTAAAACAACCTACTATTTTCCAAACGTTTCTGTCCCAAGCTCTTGAATAAGGCCAAGATGCGGACGACGGCTCGGAGGACGCCCCAACGGAATACGGCCGCTGGACTGGAAGCAACCAAGTGATTCAAAAACGACCGCTCGCTACCTCGGAGAAGTCGTACGGCCTCGGGTTTCACTTGCTCCGTGTTTTTCGCGAGGAAACCCTAGAAAAACACAAATTTTGCTTCACAGTTTAGCGGAGAGCCATAAGCACCCATCAAAACAGCCACATGTGGCTCCTGAGCCATAGGTTCCCCACCCCTAATGTATACAATAGTTAAGTAACATATCTATGGAATGGGAATAAAGTAAGGATTCCTAAACTTGCTTCACCAATCCAGTTTTGGAAAGTATTTTATCGATATAATCATGAAAACATCACAAAAGCATGACTCTAAGCTAGTAACACTACCACAAGGAGACCACCAAAGATGAATCCACCATTCCTTATCTTAAAAAAAACAACAAAATAGTGTGTGGGCTCACCTCTATGTTATACGTAACGCTACCAGCAAAGTGTTGAATAACAAATGCCGATTCTTGGGCTGTAAATATCGAATTTTCTTTGAACTGCAATGCTAACTTGTCCAGTAAAACTTTGTCGGTCACCTGAGGCAATCTAGTAAAAAAATGCAAGACATTTAATCACTATACACATCATATAGCATTCAAAATTAAACAAAAAAATGAGCCAAACTGTGTTTTACTTGCTCTCCTCATTCAAGATGGTGAAAAGACCTTGACCGATAAGACGAATACATTGACTGTTGTCACGGTACTCGACGTTTTGCCAACTGATACCTTCCGCCTCGTAATCTTCCTGGGAAATTGTAAACAAAAAGTTCCATAAAAACACGACATACGACTCCACACATTAGATATATTTTTTTCCTTACTTGTTGACGAGTGTAGATTTGCTGGTTAATATAATACTGAAGCTTCTCATTGCCGTAGTTGATACACAATTGATCAAAACGGTTTGTACGCAGGTTCTCTAGACCAAAAAGATCCAAAACCCCAATAGACAAACACTGAAAAATAAAATAACAGTGACAAATCATCGTTTTTTTAAATGTAAACAAAAGACTTAGCTATATAATGCTAAATAATTGCATGGCTAATTGTATGTAAGGTAACTTTAGCTTCAGTTACATGCAGTACCGCAATTGCGCACTATTCTCGTCTTCTCTGCGCAGCAGCCATCATACGGCGCGCAGTAAATAAAATCCAAACTGTTTTTTTTGACACTGTTTCTTTTCCTCATGATGGCGCTGTTTACGCGGCATCCAGTGGTAGTATCTCTGTCCACTCTTATGTTTTTTTGTGTTTTACAGCATGTTTTACATGGAAAATTACAGGGAAAATTGTTCAGGACTTAGCAAGACTAATATAAAATTGTTCTACATAAAAGGTATATGATGTTATGTTATAGAAGAAGAAAAATTAGCATTGAAGTGACTTACAAAAACCGACTCATCCATGTCCCGCCTGTTGAGCATAGCATGGTTGATGCGAAGAACGATCCAGTCAAACAGAACGCTGTACAAAGACGTAGACACGGAGTCCCTTGCTTCCAAGGCCTGAAAAAAGGAAATATATTCAATAAACTTTACTATATATATATCAATTAAAAAAACATTATACCAAAGATATTCACCTTGAAGAAATCTCATCGCACTAAAAAACTCCAATTTTAGTTCAAAATAAACCTTTGTTTTGAGACAATTGGCATATTCCTTTCGCAAAATTTTTAAAAACTTTTTATAGTGTATATGGTGAAAAGTGTGGAAGTTCCTAAAAAAAATGTCAAAAAATGCCCCAAAAAATATCAATTCAGCATTTTTGGTCATTTTTAGTCTTAGTTTGGCTTTTATAATTTGAGGACCGTTATTTCTACCAAATAAGATGCCAAAATTAATTGATTAATGAATTGATAGCTTTCTACAATTATTTATTTTATTTATTTTTACAATAATAGCAAATATTCTCTTGAAGTGGATTTTTTGCAATGGCTTTAAATCGGAAATAGAAATTTTAACCTTTAGTTTTTTTATTCAAAAAGCAAAATGGCTAACTGTTCTGTCTTTAAAAGTCACATTTTAGATGTATTAATTTTTATAAATCATATTAAAAGAACTAGATTATAAAAAAAAAATGTCTAAATTTTATTATTTACCTCTTGTAGCGTATACGGTGAAAACACGGTCCCATTTTTGCACAAAACTCTTTTCTCCATTAAAGTCTTCACCAGCAGCTTTTTTTTCACCTAAAAAAAAAAAAAAAAAATTCATTCTTGGCAATTATATGCAAAAAAAAAAAACATTTTTTTTAAATCCTACCTTGAGTAAATCTGACAAAGTAGTCAAAAGGTGAACTGGCCCCACTTCCACCTCATTATTCTCCAAAACAGTAAAGGTCACATTGCCCAAAAGCAAGATGGCCGAAAGGGTGCAAAAAATCCTGCACAAAAAACATTGGCATTTAATGAATGTCAACATATTTTTTTTTAAACTGCAGACATTTTACTGGCTCGTCATTTTACGTCATTATTGAGCAAAAAAAAATAAAAAGCCTGAAAGTGGCTGTCAGACATTCCACATTTTGGTATCTACGGGTTTGGACTTTAATGGGTTCATTGAAATATGTTCTTTAACAATGGTTATAACTAAAAACATGTATTTTTGTGTATATCAGGTCATTATTCCTAATTACAATGAAATTAAGCATTATATGTTCCAAATTTAAAAGCAATGTTAGTTTTTTATCATCACAAAATAACATTATAATATTCTACTGGAGTAAAATGTAGTACTATAATGGTATTGCTAAAATGCCATGAAATAAAACATTTTATTTGGCTTTATTTAGAAAATAATACAACTATGTAAATGTAGTCATAACCTAAATTTATTCTGAGGAATTGCTAATGAACTGACATCACGTTTTTAAAAAAAATATATAAAAATGTCATTTAAAATACTTTGTTTTGGCAATTATATGCAAAAAATGTTTGTCTATATTGTAAATTTAGGGGTTGAAACATTGACAAAACCTATTAGTGGGCATTACTGATTGCTTTTTTTATATTTATACAGCAGGGTTGAGCTTAGCAGGTATTATGGATTTGGAATATTAGCATAAATACAGTTTTAAAAGAGTACATACTGTTTTTTGGTGGAAGGCAGGAAACCGACCATCTCCATGGCTTGGTTGAGTCTCTTGTACTCCTGCACCAGTTTCTCTTCATTGTCCAAGCCAGGATCTTCCTGAGTGACAAAAAAACTTTATGAATATCTCCTAATTTTACTCATTTTTGAAGTAATTCCTCCCCACATTGACAACAAAACTCCCATGTACACGTGGACACCGTTGCCAACCACAACAGTAGCTTCTACCCAAAAAAACTTGTCCAAACTAGTTCATGTAAAACCACCCTACAATTCCTTTGACCATATTCCAGATAAAATTTTAAGAGTGTTAAATTTGGGTCACTTTGACTTGTAACTTAATCACACAATTTTAGACATTAGATATAAACAAAAATGATTGCGTTGTTCTCTGCTGGAAACATTCTGTTCTTAGTCACTCTTGGTTTTAGATAAGAAAGCTGACATTCGGGAAGATTTTCCAATTGTAGCTCAGTGCGACTGAGTGTTGTGCCGTCAGGACCTTCAAAGCCTTCTCTGTTGGCCTAAGAAATACATCTGAATCTCATATTATATTTTATCCATCAATACTTATGAAGTAATTCCAAATTGTCTATTAGCTTCCTTTCATTGCGTCCCAATGTGTTTTTTTTCATATTGAAGCGTTTAACCAATCACATTTAATCCAATATTTGTTGCCAGGGTCATAAATCTGCCTCAAGGCCTTCACAATCAGTTCTGCAGGCTCTGCTGCATTAAACAAGCATCAATTTTTGGTAAGTAAAATATGGCTGTATTCCTAAATAATATTTTAATTGTATCAGGTTATTATTGATGATTTTTTTATGTGTTGCAGCTGTAGCTGAATTAGAGGTTTTATATCCATAAAATTGTTTTTGAGTGTTGGATTGACTCCGATAGCTGAAGGCGTCACTAGGAAATTCATGGACCGCCACTGGTCAGTCGACACATGAATGGAAATGGCGAGATAGGCGATTTAATGTCCTACTTTAAACAGTAAAAAAAACAAAAGGTACCTGCTTGAGGTAGACATAATCCTGAGGTGCTAACAGACTAAACTCCTCCCGCTCATCTTTAGACGCGCCCGCCAGCAGGTAGTAGAAGATGTGGAAGTTCCTAGAAAAATACAAAAAAAATTAAAAAATAAAAAAAATAAATCATCAATTTATCATTTTTGGTCATTTTTAGTCTTAGTTAGTCTTCTGTTTTAATCATATTAAAAGGTTTTGTTTGAAATATTTTTTACATTTAAAAAATGCTTTTTGAACTAAAAACACCCAAAATTGCAATTATTGATTTAAAAAAGGGGAAAACAGGAAATATTCCTTATTCATCTCTAATCTTCATTTGAATTTGATCATCAGACAAAAAATCGGGACTCTTCATTTATTGTCTCGGGCCACACAAAATGATGCGGCAGGCCAGATATGGGCCCACGCACCACCACTTTAACACCCGTGAGTTAGTGAACATCTTTTATAATAACGTCATACTTCTTACCGTTCACCTTTATCTCTGTGAACAAGTCGGCACTTTTCCAGTAGATACTTCTTGATAACTGCCCTAAAGATAAAAGAAATACAAGTTTATGACATTCCTTGGGAGAAAAAAAAAACCCTTAGGGGCGACCGCTCACCCTCGGATGACGCCGCTCTCCAGGTAGTTGAACTGGATGAATTTCCCAAAGCGGCTGGAGTTGTTGTTTGCGATAGTTTTGGCATTGCCAAAAGCCTGTAATGAAAAAAATTGATTACTTGAAATACAAAATAGAGTTATCTAAAGTGCAATTTATAGGCTGAATTAAACATTTGGTGGTGAAATTTTGGGTAAGGATTGGGATATCATTGTGAGACAAGGGAAAATGTTATGTACCGTATTTTCACGACTATAAGGCGCACCACATTATAAGGCGCACCATTGATGAATGACATTTTTTCCATATATAAGTCGCACTGTATTGTAAGGCGCACTGTCTTTTTTGGAGAAAATGTAAGACTTTTAAGTGCGCCTTATAGTGGTGAAAATACAGTAATTGCTATCGACTTCCAGGTATGAAGCACTCACTACTACACAATCACCTCTAGAGCCAGCCATTGTTGATGTTTTGGATTTTTTTGTATAAAATCTTGCAGTGGGGGAGGAGCTATATGATGGAAGATGTTGTAAACTAAAATGGCATCTGCATATTTAACAGTATTGAGTATTCAGTTCAGGCGTTTGTGTTTTTTTAATATCCCACAGTGGTGGTTTTTCGTATTTGGTTTTCTGTTTTTTCCATATATAAGGCGCACTGGATTATAAGGCGCACTGTCTATTTTGGAGAAAATTTAAGACTTTTAAGTGCACCTTATAGTCGTGAAAATAGGGTACTTCATCATTTTTTGAAAGAACACTTGTTTTTTTTTCCCAAAAATTGAATTGCAGTCTCATGTCTCACAAAAAAATGTTCTCGCAGGTTTCCTCCGGGTACTCCGGTTTCCTCCCACATTCCCAAAACAAGCATGGTAAGCTGACTGGACACTTAATTGCGCTTAAGTATGATTGTGAGTGTCCATGGTTGTCCTTTTGTCTCCATTGAAAGCAGTTAAAGTCAATTGAGGACCCAAGTAGTCAAAGAAAGTATGTTTTCTTCATTCCAGTGGCGACATTGCTTCGGGTCGTGTCTTAACAAGCAAATGGGAGTCCGCTACTGCACTCACGATACGCATTGGCAGCTAAAGTACACAGAATCTGTGGAATGTTTGACTTGGATGCTTTGGTCTTTCCCGTTGAATGATTGTAAATTGGCTATGAAGTGAGACAAAGTTTCCATTAAAAGTCACCAGTGTAACACTTATGTTTCAATCAAACTCGGAAAAACTGACGATTATTGTTTATGTAGCGATACTAGTCCTAACTTTTTGAAAAGGAACACTCTAATCTTGAATAAAATGGCAGGACTTTGTTCTTTTTGGTTGAAAATGGAGTTCTGGGCTTTACTTAATCACTAAAAATAACTGAAATGGAAAATATAGCATCAAAACCATTTTTCTAAGGTATAATCTCCACACAAATATAGTACAAAAACAGACATATCCACCCTTTACTCACTTCAAATTCACCAAATTACCATTATACATATTTTCAATTCCAATGTATTGCCACTATCGTATTTTACGAGCCTTTAGACGACTAAAATTTGAATTAATCAACCATCAACTGTCCCCAAAGCATGAACTTAACCCCCTTGCAAACCTTAATTTTCTTATTTTTCCAATTTACACAGCCACAAAACAAGAACAGGGATTCAAATACAAAAAAATCCCTTCCAAAAAATCAAGTTGCAAGAAATCTGAGTGGATTAGCATTAGGCATCAAACCTGGCCTAGCCTGTTTTGACACGTTTCACCTTCCCTCTATGCTATTATTTCTCCAAGACAACGCCCTAGACATTTCCACCATGTAGCTAGCTAGTTAGCTAGCTAGCTTAACACTCCCACATCCACAACACAACACAATGCTAGCAAGAATCATGGCGACAAGGGGGAAATCCTCATAATTGGGTCAAAAGATAACGCTGCAAAACAGTCCAACTAAGTCGTAAACAAATCAGATTGGAATCCGATGACACTGTTTCCCTTTACACTTCCACTTTAGTCCTAAATGTGATTAAATTATGATATCTCTGGCTGAAGGCCAATCCAATTCTTCCCACTGATTTACTCTACAAGGAACTTGAAGGCAAATTTTGTTATAACATGACACTGGTTGCTTCTAATCTTAATTCATGACTCGGCAATTTTTAAGGCCATTACATATAGGAAATAGAAATGAGGATTTCTGTAAATGTGTGTATGGTTTGGGAGCAGAAGTGATCAAAAACGGTGGTAAAAATTATAAAAAAAGAGGATCTGAGTCATAGAGGTATTTACCAATGTGTAAAAATCAGTCCTTGCGACAAAAACGGAGAAACTGAGAAACAAAACAATGGAATTTAAAATATTTCTTCTCGTTTCTATTGTACCTCTTTTTAGGATTGTATAGTAGAAAAATAGAATGCATTGTTTTCCTTGTATAATGAATATTCTTCCTTACATTTTGTATTATTACGTGTAGTTATTATTACTAGGAATCAGTCTTTTTAATTTATTTCAATCCAATATTATTGCATTTTGAGCAAATCTTTATCATTAATTTCAACAATTCATTCATTTTCCGTAAACCTATTCCTCATAAGCATCACGGGGGGTGCTGGAGTCTAACCCAGCTCACTTCGAGCACTAGGTGGGGGACACCTGAAATGCGTGGTTAGCCAATAGCATAATAATGTTTTTTATCTTTTATAAACCTTTTTATATTTCTTAATACATTCCTTTTGACTTGACTTAGTACTTTATACTTTTAACTTTAATGATGAATGATGAGTATGTTAATACTTTAGTCCTTTTTTCTGTTTGTTTCATATGTACTGTTAACGGATGCACTTTTTTATATGTATCGTATCTTGTACTGACCCCGCCCATCTGTCACATTATTAAAGTCAATGTGGCCCCAAAAGTTACCCCTGCTATAACCACTTCACCACTGTGCCACTCACTCAACAACAACATAATAAAATTCTAAAAAGAAAAATCCTTCATTTCTCTCTGTTGACACAATTAACTTTTCACTGGATTTTGTTGCCAGTTCTGTTGACCAACCTGCATCACGGGGCTAGCTCCGAGAATAGCGCGCTCCATTCCACTGCAATACGTCTGCTGGCTAAGCGCCGTCAAACAGTGCACCAAATAACTGCTGCTTTCCGTCTTCCCCGAACCGCTTTCCCCAGACATCACCATGCATTGGTCCACCTTCCGATTCAGCATGGCCCTATAAGCTCGGTCGGCCATGGCAAAAATATGCGGACTCAGCTTTCCCAGTGGCTGGTTCTCATACATCTTCACGTACTTTGGGTTGTAGTACACCGGCAAAAACTTGTTAGGGTTGAGTGCCAACAGGACATCGCCTGCGTATGTGTATATTTTGCGTTTGAGGAAACGTCGCCGTAAAGCTTCCAATATGGCGTCCTGGGTCACGGCGGGGAGGTGGCAAAGATCATTGAGGTCCTCTTGGGGTTTTTCGGACTCCTCCAGGGCGAAGTAGTACCCCCCGCTTTGCGGGCGAACCTTCTGGGCCTTCGGGGGCCACGTGAGGACCATCGCCAGGGGGCAGTCGTCGACTCGTAGCCGCCGTTCCTCGTCACCGCTGGATCTGACCTCTAGGAGGCGATATTGGATGCCCGCATCCAGTCCAAGCGTGGCTACGGAGTTGGAGACCACCGCCCCAGCCGTGTCTCCGGCGGATATTTGCATTGGGCAGTTGGCAGGAGCATCTTGGGATACTCTTTGGTAAATCTGCACCACACGGGTTTCGCCATCAAAATTGCTCATCCTGACAGAAGGAAGGGGAAGACATATTGACAAAAATATGGGGATGACAGGCAATATTCCCTCTTATTTTTCGTTGGATTGGAACTCGCAAGCGGAAGCCACTCCCACATCCCCTCAGCACTAAAGTAAAAAATATATATATTTATTTATTTTTAAATAGGGGTGACCATACTTTGCTGTTTTCCATGTATCGTGGCCAAGTCTGGTCTACATTAACCGCGATAATTGAGGGATTACTGTATACACGAATGGCAGATAAGCTAATTACAGTGAAAAGAAATTCTAATATTGAAACATAACTAAGGAGTTCTCAAAATTAATCCTTAGTAGAGCAAATATTTGGAAAAAAATACAAGATTAGCTACTTTATGGATATTTGATGCCTGTTTTAGTATTTCCACTTGTCACAGTCTGTTGTTGATTTTATTTTGTAAGGACAGTTCAGTAGTTGTCTAAAATATTTTTTATATGTTTAATTATTAATTATCTGCAGCTTTTAAAATTATAATTTTACACTGTTTCTTTTTTTTCCCTTTTCATGCTATTTTAATGCTAGGGAGAAACTAAAAGCAACAACTTCTCCCTGACAAGTTACTAAATTATTCCAAGTTTAAACCGTTAAAATTCAATGATGTTTGTATTGACATAAACTTTATTTACATACATTTGAACAGAGCAGATTCGACAGATTTTTAACAGGCTATTTAACTATTTTTTTTAACTTAGTGGGAGTCAATTGTAATATAAATTGTGAAGATCACTAGGTATACTGTAAGTTTTTTTATTTTGATGACTTATTTGCTCAGATCTTGTTAAATTTAAGACAAAGTAAACAACTAGTTTTCCGGTGCCAAACGTTACATTAGTAAGACAAACTCAAACATACATTCATAATCAACTACATTCGCTCAGGTAAAAGATTCGAAAAAAATATAGATCTTACCTTTAAGAGATAAAACTTTTATTCCATCCTGAAAAAGCACTTCTGCCGATGTCTTTTTTTCCGTTCTGTATATATTTAAGGAAAAAAGGGAATATTTGACACGACGGAAGTTTGTTGGGAACACAACAACAATCTTTACCTGCTTTTCCGAGTAAAGGTAGTCGAAGAATTCACTTGAAATAGAAAAGAAGCCACTTAATTCTGCTTTTTAAAATTTTCTTTTTAGAAAAATGGGAAGTAGATCGCTGAGGTTTGGAGGATTTGTATGACGTTCTCCTCCTGCTGCCGCTCGTCGTCAGAGGAAAGTTGAAAAGTTACTTCCTACATTTACAAGTACACAATCACCCTCACATTAGACATCAACACGAGCTTCAGTTTACACTTTTGCTGCAAATTACCTTCAAGAAAACTTGAAATCGATTTCACAAGCGATCACAAGAGGTTATTCGCATAATTGTTGAGCCTGAGAGAGTTTAATTGAGACAACGTGCAGGTTTATGGGAGTTACAGGTGAGCTTGTGGGCTCGCGCGCCCTCTAAAGGCAGATAGGTGTTAATACAAGGTCCTCCTGATAAATATATACTGAATAATTAAGTTTTATTCGAAGTGACTTTCATTTTCCTCCATAAGTAAAAAATACAATACAAATGACAACATGACCATGATGCAAATATTTATAGCAACAATTACTAAAATATGAATTTAGTGGGGAAGATGCAATAACTATTTTATTGTTAGACTCTCAGTTATTTTTAGCCTTCAAGTCAGCTAGCTATCAGGCTAGCTCCTCCAATGCTAATTAAGAGTCATTGGTTAAACAGCTTATTTACATTTTCACATTTTATGTCACATTTCTTCATAAAATATTTATAATTTGCGTTTTTTTTGTATTTTTGGAAAATAACCTCTTAGCAAATTGCTTTTGAGAATCTCTACTCTGAAAAATAGTCCCAAATGGACACAATTTGTTGTATTAATTACTCCCTTGGCTTATATCTTTTGTATGTCTTGTCTCTCTCAGGGATCATTGTTTTTATTTTAGGTTATGCACAAGTTTGTGAGTGTGAAACCAGATCTGCTCTAGAATGAAGGGCAACGCATGGCGAGGATTCCTGGGTCCGTGCTAATTGCTTAGCTGACCCCCAAGAGACTTCTCAGTCCATTAATGCATCTCCGAGTGGAAGTCTTTCAAAATAAACAGCTACATTTGACTCTTCTACTTAAATGCTCTTGTGGTGGAGACAAAAAAATCTTTGATACGTTACAGGAATTAGCTATTACTCTTGATCATTATTATTATTATTAGATTATAAATGGGATGCCCCTTGTTCCATAGAGAAAGTGGCTATTAATAGCATGACTTTTAAGGTTCACAATGAGGAACTTGTGTGTTCTCTGCTTCAAGTTCAAGTTCCCCAAAGACCAGTTGTTATTTTCATAAAGAAATTTGGTCATCATTCGTTGACTGCCGTGGACCGTGGGCGGACGTTTGGTCGCCGGTCTTTTGGTCGCCGGTCAAATGTACTTAGATATTAAACAGTACTTGGATATTAAACAGTACTTAGATATTAAACAGTATTTAGATACTAAACAGTATTTAGATATTAAACAGTACTTAGATATGAAACAGTACTTAGATATTAAACAGTACTTAGATATTAAACAGTACTTGGATATTAAACAGTACTTGGATATTAAACAGTACTTGGATATTAAACAGTACTTGGATATTAAACAGTACTTGGATATTAAACAGTGCTTAGATATTAAACAGTACTTAGATATTAAACAGTACTTTTTTGTTCACTTTTATTCCATATCACAAATCATTTCTAATACCTCATTCTATGGAAATGACAAAAGCGTGTCAGTTTGGCAGCAAGTAGCAAAGGGGCTTAAGAGACCCTCATCTTGGAGAACACTGAATTGAATTGCCTAACATTCTTCGCATTCTCAGCTGGGACTAATGTAATTCAGAGTTAGGAGGGCGGGCAACTAAATTAAACATGCTGCTGATTTCGGAACAACTCTTTGGATTTTAGAAGCTGAGCCATAGAGGGCACTATTGTATATTTTCAAAGAAAAACAAATACTAAGACAAAGTGTGTCCTCAGCATCCATATTGTCTTCAAAGGGATCAAAAAAACCTTGTAAATCTTCACGGGATCATCATTGGGTGTCCAATTGCATGCAAAAAAGTTAAAACAACATATGGGAGAATGGTGTGGATGAACTTTGAACCCCTGGAGCGAGGGGGGGGGGGGGGGGGGGGGAAGACACATTCCAAGCTGTCGCGTCTTCTGTCTCACTGGCTGCTGTTAAAGCCACTCCAATCACAAGATAGGATAACATATAAAAAAGTGCATCCGTTTACAGTACATATGAAATATAAACAGGAAAAAGGACTGAAGTATTAACATACTCATCACTCAGAATTAAAGTCAAAAAGTATAAAGTACAAAGTCAAGTAAGTAAAGGAATGTATTAAGAAATATTAAAATGTCATTTAAAAATAAAGATAGAAGGGCTGTAAAACACCCAAAACAAATAAGAGTGGACACAGCTATTGCCATAATTAAAATAAAAATGAAAATATAAAAAAATACAAAAACACATTATTTGGCCGGATTAAAAAACCTAACGGGCCGTATGTGGCCCATGGGCCGTAGTTTGCCCACGTCTGGTCTAAACTCTGTTTCTTTAACCCATGCTAGCACCAAGTAAAGTCAAAATATGACATAATTTTACACAACAACATAGCCTTAAATATGTTTTTTATAGATTATTATCCCAATTTAGTATTTTCACATGGTATGAATACTTACCAAAAGACTACAGAGGGTCTTCAACACAGTCCAAAAGATCATCAACTGTCCCCTACCTACCCTGTCCAGCATCTCCAAATGACAAAATTCTTAAAAGACAATACACATCACAGCTTTAAATATCATTATATACTTAATAATAACAATAAAAGCATTCATTTCATTTACTTAAAGCTAATTTGAGACAAAATATTACAAGACTGGATTGATCCTTGTGGTTCTACTGCCTTTTTCATTAAATCCCACCAATAGTATTGCTCCAATCTATCCTCCGATTGGTCGCCAGAGTCAGAAAACAACTTCTACATTGCCTTCTCGTAATCCCTGCCAATAATTCACAGACTCCGCAACCCTCGCAGACATGTCGGCACTAAATGAAAGAGAGCCACTTAGGAAAATAAAAAGGTCCTGTCAGCACAGAGCCAAGATGGGACGCAGAGCCACAGTCGTTCCATATTTGAAGAAGCAGATCTGTCTTAGCCATTTGGTCCTCATTGAATAAGTCCAAGGTCTCTAAATATAATAAAAAAGTAACTGAAAGTAGAATAAAAACAGCAATTGTACATTTGCTAACCACTTTAGCCATTTTTTAAATACCTGACTACATTTTTATTGTATAAAATCTTTTTGATGAAGGACTAATTTATGTGTAGTATTTTTTAAAATGTTTTTAATTAAAGTATTTTGCTTTTTATCCATTCAGGAGTCAAACTAGGTGAAATAATTTCCCCCATCTCTACTTCGAAGTACTTTTTGGCGAGTGCAACCGGAACAAAGCATGTCATTTTCACTCCCGTTTTTTTGTTACTATCTTCCGTGTCAACTCCCGCTTTTTCAAGCGACCCCTCCTTCTCATCCATTAGTGCTTTTTTGCCTTTGTGGCGTAGATTTCAAGACGTTTTTAGCAGATGGATTCTTATCTCTTGGCGCGGCGCATCAAGACAAATTGGCAGTAGTAGCCTGAGGTCCCTTTTGTGCTCATGTACGCTGTCTTACGAGACCATTTGGAAGCAGTGGACACAAAAACATGTTTAAAAAAAATCCATGTGATGAATTACCCAAAGAACATCCACACAGACATGGGGTGAACACACAAACTCCACACAGGAGGTTTCAATGTCACAGTAGCAAGAGGGTGAGAATAAAGACCCAGGAAAGGACCTTTTAGTCATAAATAAATAGGTAATACTTAAGTTTATGTACACATAAGTACACATGTATACACATGTAAACACATGTATACACATGTATACACATGTATACACATGTATACACATGTATACACATGTATACACATGTTTACATATATATACACATATGTATACATATATGTACATATATATACACATATGTACACATGTATACATATATATATACACATATGTATACATGTGTACATTTGTATACGTATACGTACATTTGTATATATACGTACACACATGTATACATATGTACACATGTATACATGTGTACATTTGTATACGTATATGTACATTTGTATATATACGTACACACATCTATACATATGTACACATGTATACACATGTATACATATGTATACATATGTATACACATATATACACATGTATACATATGTATACACATATATACACATGTATACATACGTATACACATATATATATATACACATTGAATACACATATATATACACATTGAATACACATATATATACATATATGTATACATATGTATATATATACACATATGTACACATGTATACACATGTATACATATATACACGCATGTATACACATGTATACATATATATACACATGTATACACATGTATACATATATATACACACATATATACATATATATACACATGTATACACATGTATACATATATATATATATACATATGTACACACATGTATACATATATACACATATATACACTTAGGTATACACATGTATACACATGTATACAAATATATATTTACATATGTACACATATGTATACCCATATTTATATAATTGGCCCAGGTTGACAGGTATGTGCTAACCCACTACACTGTGTAGTGGTCATTATATTATAAATATTGACAAACATTACAGGGCTGAACGTGTTACTGGCTGTGATTTTACTCCAAACCCAAAAGAACAGATGGGAACAGGCTGCTAGTACAAATGATCCTCCTTCATCCTCCTCTGCGTTTATACTCTCTCTTGACCACTTTCCTTTGGTAGAAGCCATTGTTTCCAGAGTTCCTGTTATTTTCTTTCAAAATAGACACTGGCTGCTTTTGGCGAGCACACAAGAAACCACGGCAAAGGCGAAGCGCTCTCCAGGGCTTTTATTTCGCTTCTGTTTCGAAATTTACGAGAGTTCAAACTGTCATAAACAATCATACAATTTTGTCCAATACTTCTTTGAATGTTTTCTTGAGGTTTATACAAATGCTTTCATTTTATTCTTGGCCCGCTGACGTTGTCCAATTTTTAAAAAATGTATTTATTTTGATTTTTAAAAAAATATATTTAAATGTTATTTTATTTTTTATTTTCATTTTTTAAAATCCCAAGATGGCGCCGTCACGCGGAAGCCATTGGCAGTAGCTCTGTCTACTCTTATTTGTTTTTTTTCGTGTTTCACAGCCCTTCTATCTTTTTTAAAAGACATTTTAATATTTCTTAATATATTCCTTTTTACTTGACTTTGTACTTTATACTTTTTACTTGAATGATGAGTAATGAGTATGTTAATACTTGAGTCCTTTTTCCTGTTTATGTTTCATATGTACTGTTAACGGATGCACTTTTTTATCTGTATCGTATCTTTTTTTTCCCCCAAGGTGGCGCCGTCACATTCCTTTTGACTTGACTTTGTACTTTATACTTTATACTTTAATGATGAATGATGAGTATGTTAATACTTGAGTCTTTATATTTCATATGTACTGTTAACAGATGCACTTTTTTACATGTATCATATCTTATGCTGGCCCATTTGTCAAATTTTTAAAGTCAATATGCCCAAAAATTTGCCCACCCCTGTTTAAGTCCATTTCAAATTACGTAATCTTTTGTATTCCATATACACACTTTAGAATTTTTATCCCACTACTAAAACAAGAGTACTTCAATATTTTCATTGATGGCAAAGGACAAAAATGACAACAACATAGCCAATTAATGCAATAAACCAAATGTCCTCAGTAGCGTCAATGTCCCCTTGAACAAGACTACTTCCTATTTCCATACCCATGTTTTTTTGGAAACCCCACCTACCCTCTTTTTTTTGCCTCTCTCTCTCCTCCCTCCCCCTTCCTTCCTTCCATTCCCCTCCTCTCTTACTCCGTCTCCGGCCAAGGAATCTCGGGCAGCGTTTTTTAATTGCATCGTGCATTACAGGACTTCACTTGGGCTCCCTAACTTTAAGCTTTTTTTTCCCTCCAAAAGGTCCAAAACCACATGGAATCATAGCAGTTTTACTCCAGGATTTAACAAGAGGATTCTTAAATGCAGGTAGAGTCAATTTTACGGCAAGGACGGGAAGAAGAAGTGTAAAAACCGGGAGATAAAAGAGGGAAAAGGTAGAAAACGAGAAGGAGGAAAGTGTGGAGGAACTGGAAAATGGAGAGACGAGAAAGAGAGAGAGAAAAAGACTCCTGAAGAAGCAAGTGAGGCGTAACGGGAAAGCGTGAGAGGTAGAAAGAAAGACAAGAGAAGGAGGAGAAAGAAGGAGGAGTGACGAAGGAAAGAGTTGAGAGAAGGAAAAGAGTAAGAGAAGAGAAGTGTGGGTGTGGGAGGGGGGGATAACAGACAGGAAGGAAGGGGAGGGAGTAAAGGAGGTGCCTTGGGCAGGGAATGGGGGGGTGTCGAGAACTTTTGGCGTCGGGAACCACTACTAGATGAGGAAAACAGAAATGAACGAATGACGGGATTTCGCCGAGATTTTTTGGACTTTTGTGGATATGTACGCAGAAGGCGCGCGAGGAATTGGACACAGAACTTTTCAACAGCCCAATGGGAGTCCGTGTCCTTGTCAGTGTGGCGTCCGTCAAGCCGAAACAAGGTTCCGAGGTGCGTCGGGTCAAATATCGTCGGACCGTGTGGCGTATGGAGGTGGAGACAATCGGGATTTTCGTGTACTACACCAAGTGATGGGGAGGACATTTCTGGTGCCTGGTGCTGTCAGCCAATCAGATGACTCGGTTCGATTGGGTCCTACGTGGGAGTCAAACCCGAATCCGGTGGTTCGGTGGAGGCACTCGCAGGAGGCTGATGTGAGACACTGTCGGTCTTATAGGGAGAATTGCGACTGTATGATCACATACAATCGGATTAGGCCACGCCCCTTTCATGTGCGTATACCACATCCACTTCCTCATCTACGTGGGAATGGTCAAGTGTGTTCAGGAAATGATACTTTTGTAGAGAGAGATGAGGACAGATGGTTTTGTACCCAACATAATGGCAGCAGGGATTATCCAATTTTCATGTTTAATGGACATTCGGGACTCAAACTCGGACCCTCGAAGAAGAGAGAACTTAGTGGGGACCCTGGTGGATCTGTGGAGAATTGTAATGGAGGGCTTCATGTAGGTTTTTTCCCCACGGAAGTTCCACAAAAGCATTTGCAGCGTGATAAATCAAGTGGGTTTTGTGAGCAAAGTAGAGTTGTTATCAGTTCGGAAGCTAGGGGGCAGCAGGATTCGGTGCGGGATCAGATCCGGCAAGTGGTGACGGATCTGGAGGACGTCTTGGGAGGCTTGAAGCAAGTTCATGTGGAGATGAAAGAGGTAAGACTCCCTCGTTGGGGTATTTTAATCGAAATTTAGGTCCACAAGAATGTCCACCAGTACATTCCCCGAGACGAACTTTGCAAAGACATTTGTTCCATCTATCAGATTCAAAATATCCGTAACCGGACGTTTGGTCACTGGTCTTTTGGTCGCTGGTCTTTTGGTCGCCAGTCTTTTGGGAGTTTACTGTTGAAACCAGCTCTCATAATTATATTCATGAGAGAGTTAAATATTTAAGAGAGAGAGTCTAATATCTAAGTACTGTTTAATATCTAAGTACTGTTTAATATCCAAGTACATTTGACCGGTGACCAAACGTCCGGGCGACCAAACGTCCGGGCGACCAAACGTCCGGGCGACCAAACGTCCGGGCGACCAAACGTCCGGGCGACCAAACGTCCGGGCGACCAAACGTCCGGGCGACCAAACGTCCGGGCGACCAAACGTCCGGGCGACCAAACGTCCGGGCGACCAAACGTCCGAGCGACCAAACGTCCGGGCGACCAAACGTCCGGGCGACCAAACGTCCGGGCGACCAAACATCCGGGCGACCAAACGTCCGGCGACCAAACGCCCGGCGACCAAACGCCCGGCGACCAAATTTCTGGGGACCAAATGTCCGGCGACCAAATGTCCGGCGACCAAATGTTTGGCGACCAAACGTCCAACACAATGTAACATTGATTTGTTTTCCACCAGGTCGTCGAGCAAATTGATCACCTGACTGCTAAGATGAACCTCGGCGAGCAACCAAAAACCATCGCTTGTGAGCCATCGGCCAAAGTCCACATCTCCGTTCAAACCCAAGGAGGCGGACTTACATTGTCTCCAGCACCCCCCCGCAAACCAATCCTGGTCAACAGATCAAAACGTTCCGATGAGGAACGCATCATCCTAAGAACAAATTCTCCGTCCCCAGTCCACATGGCCTCGGTAGTCAAAACTCACCGTTTCACCCCGCCCGATTACCCCACCAAAAACCACAAACACTTAAACGGTCATCCGCCTCTTCCGTACCCCGACATCCGAACGGACCCCCGGGAGTCCCGTTCCCAGAACCTAAACCCCCAAGTGGTCATAGAGAACAGCACAAT
The DNA here is from genome assembly GCF_051989575.1 of Stigmatopora nigra. Classification (NCBI taxonomy): domain Eukaryota; kingdom Metazoa; phylum Chordata; class Actinopteri; order Syngnathiformes; family Syngnathidae; genus Stigmatopora; species Stigmatopora nigra. The sequence continues at coordinate 13,568,762 of NC_135516.1, forward strand.
GGTGTACTCGAGGACTCCAAGACCTCCGTTGTACCCGCAGAACGGCAGCAAAGACCCGCAGCCGTCTAGCAAAGTAGCAAAGACCCCCACGTCTGCCCGGAAATGCCGACAAAACAATAGCGTTGTGTGAAGAAGGGGAGCGGAGGTGGCCTGGCCCAATTACAAGGGGTGGGCTTGAAACACGATACCCCGCGGTCGGCGTCAGACCAAAGAAGGAAGCAATTTATGGTAAGTTCACCAACAACAGAACTTCTTTCTTATAGGCGGGATATACGGGATGGCGAAATGCTGGTGCTCGGACGTTTGGTCGCCGGTCTTTTGGTCGCCGGTCAAATGGTGACAGGGAGTTTACTGTTGAAAGCAGTTCTCAAAATTATATTCATAAGAGAGAGTTTAATATCTAAGGACTGTTTAATATCTAAGCACTTTTTAATATCTAAGTACTGTTTAATATCTAAGTACTGTTGAAAACAGTAGATATTTAGATATTAAACTCTCTCAAGAATATAATTTTGAGAGCTGCTTTCAACAGTACTTAGATATTAAAAAGTACTTAGATATTAAGGAGTACATAGATATGAAAGTGCTCAGATATTAAACAGTACTTGGATATTAAACAGTATTTAGATATCAAACAGTACTTAGATATTAAACAGTACTTAGATATTAAACAGTACTTAGATATTAAACAGTACTTAGATATTAAACAGTACTTAGATATTAAACAGTACTTAGAAGTACTTCAACTCTCTCTCTTAGATAGAATATAATTTTGAGAGTTGGTTTCAACAGTAAACTCTCTGTCACCAAAAGACCGGCGACTAAAAGACCGGCGACCAAAAGACCGGCGACCAAAAGTCCAAAAAAATGGACTAATGCAAACTTTTTTAAGGGGATGGCAATTTTTGGGAAAAAAATTGAAATTGTCTCGCTTCGTCTAAACAAGACTGTTTTCACAGCGTGAACTTGTTGATTTGTGACATCAACAAACGCAGACACGCTGTCCTCCTTCCCTGCCTCCCACACAAAGAAAGTACACACGCACATAGACAGAGATCAAAACCCCATAAAACAGCCTTTTTAGTCACAGCCAAGAAAGCCGCAATTCAGTTCCCGACTGTGAGTAAGCTTCCTGTAAACAAGGCCAACGTCACTGCTAACATCAACACTGTCAAGCAATGCCAATTAGCAATGCATTCTCCAACTAAACCAAAAATATTTTGTCCCTTCAAATTGAATCAATTCCAACTCCACGGTTTGTTCTTTTCATTTTGTAGCATTAATCTAAACTTCTCTTTTAACAGTGCAAGTACTGTTTAATATCTAAGTACTGTTTAATATCTAAGTACTGTTTAATATCTAAGACCTGTTTAATATCTAAGTACTGTTTAATATCTAAGTACTGTTTAATATCTAAGTACTGTTTAATATCCAAATACTGTTTAATATCTAAGTACTGTTTAATATCTAAGTACTGTTTAATATCTAAGTACTGTTGTAAACAGTAGATTTTTAGATATTAAACAGTACTTACATATTGAGAGAGAGAATTTTATATCTAAGTACTGTTTAATATCTAAGTACTGTTTAATATCCAAGTACTCTTTAATATCCAAGTACTCTTTAATATCTAAGTACTCTTTAATATCCAAGTACTGTTTAATATTCAAGTGCTGTTTCATATCAAAGTACTGTTTAATATCTAAGTACTCTTTAATATCTAAGTACTCTTTAATATCTAAGTACAGTTTAATATCTAAGTACAGTTTAATATCCAAGTACATTTGACCGGCGACCAAAAGAACGACGATCAAAAGACCGGCTACCAAATGTCCAGTCACGCTTTTCTAAAAGCATGTGCTGCTCTGACTGTCTGCTTTTTTGGAGACTTTCAAACCAGTTGGTAATTACATTTGATGTTTTTGGCCATTCAGCAATAAAATCCGAGGACACGATGCAGATAAAATCATGAAACGCAGACTATTTTTTTTTCTTTGGAGCGTCCATTAGTCATGCCTGAATTGAGCACTGGCGGCAGCTCACATTCACATTTTGGCAGTCAAGCTCCTCTGGTCACATGACCAAACACTGGCGTCGTCATATTTACAAAACCATCAAAAACTCCGACTCAAATTGCCATCGTTAACCCATGGTCGACCAATGACGGTTAAATTCTGCCAAATAAAAACAAAGATTACCTTTACAGATGTTGCGGCCGACTTCTTGTACTTCCCTCTTGTGGAGACTATGTAGAACTGCAGTGTATTTTTCTTTTTGGGCTAGCAGAGTCTGGTTTTAATCATAAAACTCTCTGGCCACCTGCCATACGGAGTGAGGCGAGTGTTTGGTATACTTGCGGCGTCTTTTTCAAAACCTCAACGGGCCTCCTATACCGCAAAAAAAAGGACATAAACATGTTTAGTTCCAACTAGCGGCTTGACTTTGATGGGAATTGAATTTGTTTTGTTTGAAGGAGTATGCTAAAGTTTTCTTTGGCTAATATAGCATCCTTTTGTATCTCTAAAAATATGTAACGGGAGGTCAGGAGGGTTGCATCATGGGAATTTTGGGAGATTTTTGCTAGTTTTTTTGTGGGATATGAAATAAGTCCAAAAAGTATTTTTTATAATTGCCATGAGTGCTAAAATACTACTTGAATAGTCGTAGACAAATATATCAAATCTTTTACTTCAAAATAGCACCAAGATGGCGCAAAAATACAACTTTTTACAGCATTGTGGAGCATTGTGGAGCATTAAGCTAATCAGAACTAGCATAACAAGTAATAGCAAATAATGGGATGGTTAAAATAAAGATTGGTGTGTAATAGGAAACTTGTATAATAATGTGTTTTTTGTTAAAATCTATAAAGAAATTCTTGTTTTGAAAGAATAGTGTTTTTTCTTTTTAATCGAATGAGATTTTGCCAACAGCCAATCAGAGCAGGCCATTCTCACATTTAAAGTGGATTGATTTAACCCCTTCACTGCCATTGACAGCATTAAAAATCAAATCTAATGACACTGGGATGACTGGCATTGAATGGTCATCTTTAGGTGCCCTTGACAGTGAGGAAAAAAATGACAGCGACCTGAAAATGAATCTATTAGGATTAGACAGTCGTTCTTGGTCACCATAAAATTTTTTAACTGTCTACGTTACACGGTTTGGACAAACGTAGCGTGAGAATCTTAACATACACACCGATAAATCTCATTTTATAAGGAAAAACAGGTAAAAAGTCATGTTTTTCCATATGGTATAGTTTCTATGAGCAAGGGGTAATTCCCAGTGATGCCGTTGACATTTGAGAGCTCTGAAAACCAAAAATTAGTCACCCTGAGTGGGTTTGATGCGAAATGACTTGCACAACAGATTGCGTTTTGTGTGAAACAACCACACATAACATCACACACATTATTATATTCATTATAGAATACAATTATAGTCCAAGATAAAATGTTGAGCAAGCCAAGTAAACAAAAAAATTGATTTTTCTGACATTTTAAACCGCAAAAAAAACATACTGGAAAAACCCTTTTTACAGATTGATATGATGAAAAACTGTGAATTCCCCAATTTGACAAATGTTCCTCATTTTGGTGTCTTTTCTGGGCTTGTTTTTGCAGAAGGAGAAGAAGTGGAACGTGGACTTTTGGATTTTTGGGTGGAAAAGTGCGCCTGTGAAAGCCGTTTGATTCCGAGCTGCCAAAAAAGTTGATGTGTACATTGCAAATAAACAAGCACAAAGAGGATAAGCACTAATTCTCAACCCAATGTTGATGGCAAAAACAAATTGAATTTGGTAACAGAGCACTTGAAAATAAAGTATTAGCAGACCTAGTTGCTAGCTAGCGGGGATTAACACATAGCCACCAGGGGGCACTATAGCACTCCAATGGTTGTTAACATTTTTCTGAATGTTTTCATCAAAAAATTACATTGAAGCCAATAAAATAGATAAAATAAATTATTATAAATAAAATATATATTATTATAAATAAAATAGATAAAATAAATTATTATAAATAAATTAGATATTATTATAAATAAAATAGATAAAATAAATTACTATAAATAAATTAGATATTATTATAAATAAAATAGATGAAGTAAATTATTATAAATAAAATAAATATTATTATAAATAAAATAGATAAAATTAATTATTATTAATGAAATAGATAACATAAATTATTATAAATAAAATAGATAACATAAATAAAATAGATAACATAAATAAAATATATAAGATAAATACAATAAATAAAAACACAATAAATAAAATAAATACAATAAATAAAATAAAGAAAATAAAACTACAGCAACCAAAAAAAATCCAGAATACGGGATGAAATACAGCTAATTACATAAAATGTATTGCATTCTGAAATTGTACCTAAACACGTGCAAAAAAAAAGCAAATAATCAATGGCAGCTAAAGTGAATGTAGATATGCATCGTTAAAGCTATGTTTAAAAACGGTGTTTTTTTATTTTATTTTAACGTGGGCCTGACGAGATGGAAGTGCAGGAAGCGTGTTTCTCAAATAAATCAGTTTGACATTTCAATTATCCGCTGGATAAGATACTGTCCCATGTTTTAACTTTGAAATAAAGACAAGTCAAACTCTCATTTCAGTGTCCTTGTCATATAATTTATGGGATTTGAATTCCAAGCATTAGACAAGTTGGAGCTGTCCATCAAAAGGTGGCACTGTGTATTTTATCAAGGTTTCTTTATTCTTCAATCTGGCCTTGGTAACCTCCCAAAAACGTCAGTTTTTCCAAGCCTCGCTGGTTGCCGTCAAGGATTTTCAATCACGCTGGAAAGAATGCATTTTTGGCGTTTTGTAAATAGCGGAGATGCTGTGGAATTTCAGACGGCCAACCAAGAATAACAGCGGGCTTGCCTATTCTCTCTTTTTGTGTAACCAGAGGATGCTATTTCATAAGATGCCCAAGGCCACAGAAAACACTTTGCCATAATCTTCTAGCCGCTTATTAAAAGTACCCATTCTCTTCTACAAGTATACTAAATACGCACACAAAAAAAGACCATTGCCCTTCATTTTGTGAACTGCTTTATCCTTACTATGGTCGCTGGATTTGAAGTACTGTTTAATATCTAAGTACTGTTTATTTTTTGAGTACTGTTTAATATCCGAGTACTTTTTAATATCCAAGTACTGTTTATTATCTAAGTACTGATTAATATCCAAGTACTGTTTAATATCCAAGTACTGTTTAATACCCAAGTACTGTTTAATATCCAAGTACTGTTTCATATCTAAGTACTATTTAATATCCAAGTGCTGTTTATTATCTAAGTACTATATAATATCAAGTACTGTTTAATATCTAAGTACTGTTTAATATCTGAGTACTGTTTAATACCCAAGTACTGTTTAATATCCAAGTACTGTTTAATATCCAAGTACTATTTAATATCCAAGTCCTGTTTCATATCTAAGTACTGTTTAATACGCAAGTACTGTTTGATATCTAAGTACTGTTTGATATCTATGTACTGTTTAATATCCAAGTACTGTCTGATATCCAAGTACTGTTTAATATCCTAGTACTGTTTAATATCTAAGTACTGTTAAATATCTAAATACTGTTTAATATCTAAGTACTGTTTAATATCTAAATACTGTTTAATATCGAACTACCGTTTAATAGCTAAATACTGTTTAATATCTAAGTACTGTTTAAAATCTAAGTACTGGTGAAACCAGCTTTCAAAATTATATTCATGAGAGAGTTTAATATCTAAATACCTACTGTTTTCAACAGTACTTAAAAAAAATAAAATCTTACACCCGGCTTAAATGTAGTCCGCAACCAGATGGTGGATCTACCCACCTGTACGCCATGTTGTATTTACACGGGTCAAATTTGGCATCGCCATCGAGAGTGTTTTCGCGGCTCAGCGCCCGCGCAAGGCTCGACTCGTCCAGATGTTGGTGCAAAGCTGTGCAGCTGAACAAATAGCAGCTAAGCTTCTCTACAACGTAACATGTTTCAAATGACACGCTGGGCGAAAAAACATGTCGGCCAGCTGACTTGGAAAATGTATACATTAAACATATTTCCTTTGCATTCCAACATGTTTTTTTTTTACAAAACCTACATTTTGCCAATTTTTACAACACTTAAATTAGGATTTATCTCTCAAAAAATGTATTTAGCCCACCCTGAAAATGGCTGACATCTGTATATTGATAACTTTTGTGTTCTTCTTAATTTACAAACAGATTATCTTAATCATTTGAGGAAAACAAAGTGAAATGATACATATAAAATAACTTAAAATGTGATTGTCTTACCTTTACTGATGTAAAAGAAGTCTATGAGTCGCTCCTTTTGAATGAAATCACTGAAAACTTGCTTGTAGAAGTCTTTAACTTCATTATATGCAGCTGTGTATGATGACAATAAAGGCTTTTGATTGATTAATCCTTTCTGTTTGCTTGCTAAAACTATCAAAAATGCTATTGTTTGGCACCATAAATTGCACCGGATGGGAATCCTAGCTACTATAGCCCCTTATGTTTAATATGTTACGTCAAAAGTGTCAAGTTTCCACCCAAAACAAGAAAAAAAAGGATTTTTTTTTCACCCAATCTCATCTCCTGCAAGTGTAATCAGTTGATTGTAATCAGGCTTGTTTCAGATGAAAATTTGTGGGCTAAACCTTCTTAAAAAAAACAGGACCATCTTGCATTACACAGTTGTATTATAATAAAAATATCTTATAATATACATTAGAACTGTATGGAATGCAATATCTGGAGCTGGAATGACAAAAAACAAACAAACAAACAAACAAAAATCCCAAGGCAGAAGATTCTTTCAAAACGTCTTCACTCCCTGAAAACAGCAATAACAAAGAGTTATATTAATAGGCATAAAAACAGAAGTGCTATATTAATAAAATGCCTGAATGTATACCTGGCTAAGTGGCAGTTGCGAGTCTGCACGTAAACACCCGTGTACACTACGTCGCATTTCACAATGTTGTTGGTAAAGTCCGATTCCAGGACGTAGAAGTCGGGATTGACCATAATCTAAGAAACAATATTTTATATTAACTGATTTTATATGCTATGTGTATGTGTAGGTGTAGGTAGAGGTGTAGGTAGAGGTAGAGGTGTAGGTAGAGGTAGAGGTGTAGGTAGAGGTAGAGGTGTAGGTAGAGGTAGAGGTATAGGTATAGGTATAGGTATAGGTATAGGTATAGGTATAGGTATAGGTATAGGTATAGGTATAGGTATATGTATTTGTATATGTATAGGTACATGTATAGGTACATGTATAGGTACATGTATAGGTACATGTATAGGTACATGTACCTATACATGTATAGGTACATGTATAGGTACATGTATAGGTACATGTATATGTACATGTATATGTATATGTATATGTATATGTATATGTATATGTATATGTATATGTATATGTATATGTATATGTATATGTATATGTATATGTATATGTATATGTATATGTATATGTATATGTATATGTATATGTATATGTATATGTATATGTATATGTATATGTATATGTATATGTATATGTATATGTATATGTATATGTATAATTTTTTTTTAAATACCTTTAGGACATAGTTTCCCGGGGCCACGTCGGTGATGTCAATCCACTGGCAATCGATGTCGGCGGCGTAAAGATCATGACAACCCGGACTAAGACCCTGAAAACACAATTTACTCATTCGCTGTGGGGGTGATATATCCAATGCCCCCTAGATGAACTTTACCTGCGTATGGGCCGTGCAGGCGTAGCGCCGCCGGACCCCCGCGTCGCAGCCCGTGTCCTCCAGGCAAAAACTGGCCTTGTGACCCTGGGCTACTTTGTGACCCGTAATGGTGTCCAGGAGGTCGTAGTTGCTGAAGGCCTCCATGCTGTGGTAGTGCCTAGAAGTATATATTATTAGATGCTATTTTCAAATTTTTCACTTAACCACGCCCATTTTATGCTCTAAAACTATACTCAGAATTCAAGAGTAAAAACGTGAAAATTAAATGATTTTTCTTCATGGCCATTTTACCACTTTTAGAGTATAAAATTAATTATTTTCCTAACTCTTTTCTAATCAATGAAAATATGCATGCAGAAAAAGTCTAATGAAAAAAAGATGGAAGTTAGACGTAACGCTCCTATTGGTCCATTCGGGACTCGGCTTTGTCCGCAAAGGTTTCAATACATTTTAGCTCACAGGTTAGCGAAAAGAGCCACATATGGCTCCTGAGCCATAGGTTTCCAACCCATGCTGTAGATATGTAAATAAAAAAATTGAATAAAAATGTATTTTTCTCGATTTTTTTCTGCTGACTTACTGGTGACAGCTATGCCAGTCCCAGCGATGTCTGGGCTTGACAGGAAGGAAGTCGGCCGTTCCCTGATTCTTGACCTTCTGCGGGAAGCGTAGAAGGACCCGGAAGTCAATATCGCGAACGGAGGGTTCGTAGGCTGACCTGCCGACCAATCAGATTTACTGTAACACACTCACTGATTGACAGACATAGTTAACATTGGCTGTGTTTACCTACCGGGCCAGGCAGTCCTCCTCCGCCGCACAACGCAAGGCCAACATCTGCACGCGCTGGACGTAAGCGCCCGCTTGGACGGCGTAAGGGTCGGGCACAAGGTCGGGAAGGCCTGCGAGGGTCAATGATTCGGTTAGGGTGGTCAATTTTGGCTATGTGTGCACACATATGTTGTCCATGTGGTGTTTTAGAGGAGTGGTGGGAAATCTATGGCGTGTGGGTGATACATAAACATATTTGATGCGGACAAGCAGAAAAAAATGTTTTTTTTTAATGTTTTAGGTCAAAAGTGTGTATTAGTTTGATTTTAAATGAGGCAGATTCTGTTTAATTCTAGCAAAAAAAAATAACAAACAGATAAAAATATATAAATTTGGATATTTTTTTACTAAAATTAAATAAGCCTAAAATTTTTTAACCATTATATGAAAAATACTCAAAATATTTTTTGACTATTACATAGTATACATATAAATGTATCCCCAATTTGAGCCTAAACAAAAACCACAAATAAAAAGTATCATCAATTAAACCTATCATATAATGATCTATTCCAAATATATCTACAAAAAATGTCCAATCCTATTTAAAAACTAAAATCTATTAATCCCAAAATAAACTGCTTCAAAGCCAATATTAATTTTATAAGAGTCTGCTCACAAGCCTCATATGGCTCTTCTAAACAACTTCAGCATCCAAAAAGTCCCACTACCAACCCACCTCCTTTAATCCAAATAAATTGAACATCTATTCCCCAAAACAGCAGTCCAACACCGTATTTAAACCCATTTTAGCACAAAAAAACCTAACCACATAAATCTACCTAATTGAACAAAATGTACCACAAATAATTACTAAATGTACTACAAATAACAATACTAATACTTGCCTGACTTGACCATTTACCGTACCATTTTGGAAGTATCTGGTTCCGTATCCCGCGTCCGGGGGTCGTCGTGCGTGGACCCCCGACGGCCCCCCAAGTGGATACAAGTTGTAGAAAACCGAATTTCCATCATCGTCGAACATCCCCCCCGCCTCGTAGTTCTCCTCCGACGGGTGAAAAGGGGCCGGGAACCCGGGGTCCCCATCCACGGGGTACCCACGCGGGGTCATCGCCGCCCGTCTTCTCCCCGCACGTGGACTTCGTTGCCCTCCGGTGGGCCGGAGGGGAATCCTCCCCCTTTGATCACGGCTACTGACATAGACCCGCGATGGGGACTCGAACTCAGAACCGGTGCTCACCAAGCTGTGGATCTGGCCGTTGTTCTCCCACTGGATGCGGTGGCGCCAGCGGGCGGCTTGCGACGTTACCAACGGCGGTTCCCCAGAGATGATTTGGAGTAATCCGTGGAAAAGGTAGAAGAAGAAGATTGACGCAGTTGCCATGGCAACCAAACTAAAAAAGTTGGTTAAAAGTCAGTTAAAGAGATTCAACCCGCGTTAATGTCCTGAATGTCTTCTTAGGTCTACTTGTCTCCAGACTCTAAATAGGCTGGACCCCCTTCTAACTACACTAAAGCCCACCCTCTTTTTTTTAAGTCATCCTTCTTTTTTAACCATTCACTGGTTTACTGGGTAAACTTTGACGTGTGGGTGTTAAGTGGGTGGGTGGGGTCTTTCCCTTTTTCTACAGTATAAGTTATCTAATTTTAGTTTGAGAAGGGTATAAACATTTAATAATAGGAGTAAATTGTAAAGGGAAATGGTTGTTAGAAGCAGAATTAAAGGTAATAAAATATGAAGTGGAAAACGATACCCCCTAGCGGTTGTTTTGTTGAAATGTCGTCAAATGGGTTTTCAATTGAAAAAATACATACATAGACTACCTATTTTAATATGTCAGATTTAATTTGTTGTTTTTGATATATTTGTATGTATTTAAAAACTAAAAATTTGCCAAATATTTTAATATTTAAATGGTGTAAAAACAGATATAAAATAAAAATATGTTTATGTTTAAAAATGGCCTTAATCTGATTTTTAATGAATATATTTCACCCAAAATCTGCAATAAAAAGGTTTATAATAAACGTATTTTCTTATAGTTATAAAAATTAGTTATAAGTTATTTGAAACGACGTTTTAGCAATAGGTAAAAATTATGTATGTATTCCATCCTTATTTTATGGAGACAACCTATTCACAAGTCTAAAAAATGATTCCTGCAGTACCAAATCTCGCCACGGGTAGGCAGTGTTGTCAAGCTTACACACTACCAACTATTTTAGGCGTCATGTCATATTTTTACGTGAAATGATCATACGCCCCTCTGAAAACTAGTTGAAACAAGATTATAAAAATAACAGTTATAAAACTATTTTCTCACAAATATATTTAAAAACTAGTTTAAAAAAGGATGTAAAGATAATTTTTCTCTTAAAAATTCTCATATTAAAAAATACAATACAAAGTTGCCAAGATAGTACATTTTCCCTAAAATATTCTAATTTTTTCAAAATTAAAATCCCAAAATGTATATTTTTTTTAAATTAAAATTAACCTACCATTAAATCCCACTATTCTCCATTATTTAATGTAAACGACAGGTCAAAATACCTTTGACCTCTTGTAAATTTGTCATCTTATATTACAACATCACGTGCACACACTAGCCACGCCCCCCGGCAACCAAACGGGGCCACATACCTTTCTATTTCGAGGGCCTTCACGTCACGTCCCGCCGGGTTTATAAGAGCGTGGACGCCTGGGCACTGGTTTGCCGCGAGACAACTCCCTCACAGAGCAAGACATGTAAAAGGCACAAAATAATAGCCAGTAAGTATAATAACGAGACGGAATTAAGACTTGAATTGTGTGTGCAAAGTGAAGCAATCACAACAGATGATTACCAACAAAAATGGCAGCCAACTAACCTTTACGTAATGCCTTGGAAATAAAACTGTTGAATAGTTTTGAATACGCTTTGTTACAATCTGTAGGTATCTTCCATTGCCTTGCCTCATGATGATGATGATGATGATGATGATGATGATGATGATGATGATGATGATGAACTTAATGATATGAGCCACACATTGCAGGTGAGATGCTGACAAACTTGCTTTTTTTTTAGGATAGCTATATTGATAAAAATAGACAAAAACACAGAGAAAATAGTTAAAATATGATTGACAAGTGATCATTTTACAAGCTAGCATACAATTTTTGGCACAATTTGTATACTTACTTGCAAAATTGCATCTCTAAGTGTCTATAATAATAAAAACTAAATAAATAATGTTAATATATTAAGAATCCTTCACAGTTGAAAGGCAATTTACAATAATAAATAATGTTAAGATAATAAATTTGTGATTTTTTGACTTTTTTCCAGGATTTTATTAAAAAAATTTCTGGAAACTAAATAACAAATATTTTTCATAAAAGTTATGCAAGCCCCCCATAAAAAGGTCTTATTTCACCAATATTAATAAAATAAATAAATAAAGTAAAATAAAAAAAATTATCATAATTGTATATTACATTTCTTTTAAATCCAAACTCATTAAATGAGTACAATCCCTCATTAATATTTACTTTTTTGTCAATTAAAATGCTTCATAAAAATTAAAATCTAATTCAGCTCGCCTTTTCCTGTCTTTAATGAGTCATCATCATCTTCCTCATCATCATCATCATCATGAAACTCATACATGCGAGCATCTCGTGCCCACCAACCATGTAAGGTGTCGGGGCGACCATTTTTAAAAATAGCTGCGTCCATCCCTCCTGACACCTCAGGCACTTGGCCTAAATATAAAGTGTCAGGCCAGCTGCCATCTACTCAAGAACTGGCATGCCAAGGCCCCGCCCCTCCAGCCCCCCATCGGCCCCTCAAAATATATCACAAGATTTTGTAACACACTGTACGTGCCCCAGAATGGACTCGGTGTACATTTCATTTCGTTGTCCAGTCTAATACGGTCATTTCTCATTGATTGATATTCATGAGAGTTTAACATCTAAGTACTGTTTAATTATTAAACAGTACTTAGATATTAAACTTTAATATCTAAGTACAGTTTAATATCCAAGTACTGTTTAATATCTAAGTACTGTTTAATATCCAAGTACTGTTTAATATCATAGTACTGTTTAATATCCAAGTACTGTTTAATATCCAAGTACTGTTTAATATCCAAGTACTGTTTAATATCCAAGTACTGTTTAATATCCAAGTACTGTTTAATATCTAAGTACTGTTGAAAACAGTAGATATTTAGATATTAAACTCTCTCTCTCATGAATATAATTTTGAGAGCTGGTTTTAACAGTACTTAGAAATTAAACAGTACTTAGATAATAAACGGTACTAGATATTAAACAGTACTTAGATATTAAACAGTACTTAGATATTAAACAGTACTTAGATATTAAACAGTACTTATATATCAAACTCTTATTCTTAGATATTAAAGCCTCTCTCATGAATATAATTTTGAGAGCTGATTTCAACAATAAACTCTCTGCCACCATTTGAACGGCGACCAAAAGACCGGCGACCAAACGTCCGGTCACGGAAATATAGATATCGAAGCAAGAAAAGCAATCTCAATTTTGTTTTAAAATGAGGAACCTGAAATGCAATTGTTCCAGTGCCCTGCTTTCATAATTATCACATTTTGGAGGAATATGATGTATTCATTATCTATATTGATTCGCAGTTATGTATGCTCAGTATTATATCATGTATACATGAAGTATTCATGTGTTATTTGTGTAGGATTAAAGTTTATGCTTTGGAAAAAGGACAAAAAGTGATGAAAACAGTACAGCAACATCTTTTCATAACAATCAGCAGGATTATCACATTCCCTTTTTATACCAATTAGCAGGGTTGTTACATTCCCTTTAACTGCAAAACGTTGGCTCACATTTTGCATGAGGAAGTATAAGCAGTATCAGTGTAAAAAAACCCATAAAGGGTAACTTTTTTTTGCAGTAGAGAATGTTAATATGTCAAATAATTTATCTGTTTTTCTGATGTCATCTCTCAAATGTCAAATGTGAGAAAAACAACAGGAAACTGAAGTACTTTGTCGACTTTATGCACTTCCAGTTGGACATACATTTGTAGTACGTTGATTCAACCCAAGCCTAAACGGCTTAAAAATGGGTGGCTTTATATTTTGTCAGGACAGAGTGATACAAAAGTTAACGTGTACTGCTCAACAACTATTTACACATTCCCGTACGGCGTATACATATCATTAAAATGGTCGTTATTTACATGATTTATACACAAGATCCTCTCAGCCGATGTACCGCTGTGAAAAGATGAAAACGGGAATAAACGCAGAGATCTAAAAAAGCGTCAAAATAACGATCGATTAATCAATAAAAACCGACCTATGAGTTGTTGAGGAGGGCGTTCTGAATACTCTCAAAAACCAAAGTGTAGATGTCGTCTTTGGCCATCATTCCGTCCAGGTATTCTAAAAAAAAAAAAAGTCAAAATTTTAGGAAAAAGGCGGATCAACTTGGTTTCATGTGGGCCGGACTATTTTAGATATATTTTTTTGTTGTTTTTGTCAAAAAAATCGGATTAAATGGATCAAAAATACCAAAAACATTTCGTTTTTTTAATAGATTTTAAACAATTTTTCTTAGTAAGGCAACAAAAGTAAACAAAATATTTGTTGAATTATGTTCAATCTTAAAGTAGAAAACAGAAAATATTTTAATCTATTTTTTAGATTTGACCAAATGCTTTTTGAAAAAAAATTGGAATTAAAAAAATTGCTGTGATTGATGTAAAGAGAGGAAAACTAGGAAATATAATATCAATCTAAATAATCTTCATTTAAATTATGAATTTGATCCAAAAATGTGTTTAACTTGACTTAAGATTGACTTTCACGGGCCGTAAAAAATGACACGGTGGGCCAGATTTGGCCCCAGGGCCGCCACTTTGACACCAGCGTTTTAGCATATTGGAAATGAATCAGTTTTGCATTTAAATGGTTGCCAAAACAAATTCGGCCTTACTGTTTGCTCTCCACATACCTATTCTGTCACATTCGCTCTCCATTTGTTTCCGGTGCTTGAGATACATGGGCCAGACGTGGCCGTCGAAAAGACCGGGCGGGTCGGGGACGGTGTACGTTCTCGTACTGGCCAGACACAAATTAGAATGGTGTCAAAAAACTGGAACGGATATGGCGGTGGCGGCGGTCGGGGGAACGGAGAGACGTTACGCCACCTTCTCCTGGTCTTGCATTCTCCGTACGGAAGCGAAATGTAGAAGCATCTGTCGTAGACGTCGATGAGCGGCCTGCGGAAAGTTGAGATGTGGCCCAGATGAACATCGGCAAGTTGGGAAATTCATGGGGCGTGACCGGACGTTTGGTCGCCGGTCTTTTGGCCGCCGGTCAAATAGTGACAGAGTTTACTGTTGAAACCAGCTCTCAAAATTATATTCATGAGAGAGAGTTTAATATCTAAGTACTGTTTAATATCTAAGCACTGTTTGATATTTAAGTACTGTTTAACATCTAAGTACTGTTTAATATCTAAGTACTGTTTAATATCTAAGTACTGTTTCATATCTAAGTAGTGTTTAACAACTAAGTACTGTTTCATATCTAAGTACTGTTTCATATCTAAAAACCGTTTAATATCTAAGTCTTGTTTAATATCTAAGTACTGTTTAATATACCTAAGTACTGTTTAATATCTAAGTACTGTTTGATATCTAAGGACTGTTTAATATCTAAGTACTGTTTAATATCTAAGTACTGTTTAATATCTAAGTACTGTTTAATATCGAAGTACTGTTTAATATTGAAGTACTCTTTAATATCTAAGTACTCTTTAATATCTAAGTACTCTTTAATATCTAAGTACTCTTTTTATATCTAAGTACTCTTTAAAATCTAAGTACTGTTGAAACCAGCTCTCAAAATTATATTCATGAGAGTTTAATATCTAAATATTCACTGTTTTCAACAGTACTTTGATATTAAACAGTACTTAGATATTAAACTCTTTCTCATGAGTATAATTTTGAGAGCTGCTTTCAACACTAAACTCTCTGTCACTATTTGACCGGCGACCAAACGTTGGAGCCCCCTTAGCAAGTGACCTACTTGTAGTTGTAGATGAGGAAGCCCTCCACAATGAGAATGTGGATCCCCCTCGGGTCCGAGTCGTAGTTCTCGGCGTCGGGCGACAGCGCCACGCCGTGGGAACGCGCAAACTTGACCGGGTTCTCCTGCCAGCCTTTCACCGTGCTGACCATGGCCTCCATGTCCAAGGCCGAGATGACTAGAAAACAGAAGAGCATTGAGGCCAAATGAAGCGCATGGGGCGGGGTGCCGTGAACACGCTAGTTTGGCTAATGTTTCCGGCATTCATGTGGAATACCGTGGTGTTTTTTTTTTTTTTTTTTTTTTTTTTTTTACTGGATGTGCATATGGTTTTTCCTACGGGAAAATCCATTCTTACCATCCCATTGTCTAAAGCCGTCCTCCCCGACTTCTATTTGATGGGGTTTCTGAAATAACAGTCACCAGTGAAACATTGCGGTAACCCAGTGACCAATCCCAGCTGATCGCTCCTGGACAAAGAAGGCCAAGAACCTGTGTCCACCCAAAAAGTTCTTTGGGATGGGCTATTTTTTTGGGGGTGGGATTCGTATGGGACAGTTTTGACAGATTGGAGGGTTAAAATGATTGACGTCAAGAAGAAGGATATCAAAATATTTGAGATAAGAAGAAGAAAAAATGGGAAAAGCCAAGGAAACAAATTTTCCAGGCCTGGACAGTTTGGGATTAATCCTAGAACTGCATTTTCCAGGCCTGGAAATTTTGGAATTAATCCGAGAACCACATTTTCTAGGCCTGGAAAATTTGGGATTAATCCTAGAACCACATTTTTCCAGGCCTGGAAAATTTGGGATTATTTTGGAACCAAATTTTCCAGGCCTGGAAAATTTTGGATTATTTTGGAAAATGGATGAAAGTTGTTTAGTTCATCCATTAAACCAGATAAAAGTATTTTTTTGGTCATTTAACAGATTTTATGAATGTTAGATTGTTTAATCTCCCCTGGAATTATTTAAAAAATACAGAAAATCTCACGGGTAACCCATAACAAAACACCCCTATTTCCAACCAAGTACTTATTCTGGAAAAGTACTAATTTTTGTTTATCACTTTGTACAGAGACTGAAAACTTCAAGCTATCATTCGCCGGTTTTGGCCAGAATTTGAACCAATTTCCCTCGTTTTAAGAATAAACTAAAAGAATATTAAGGTTATTTTTAAAGTGCGGACTTGGGCCTTAATGGTCGTCTATCCAGGAGACAATCAGCCATTGGGGTCACTAAACTACCGCCATGATAGGATATAATTTCCGACTGTTGTCCTCGGGGGAAAATCCATGAAGCATACCTTGCATGTCATGGAATCTTACCTTGAAAAAGTCATCCTGGTGTACCACACAGCAATTGGGTAACGTCCTGAGCAGTCTGTTAGTCAGGGTGGTCTTACCACCGTTGGTCACTCTGTGGAAAAAAAAATCAACCTAAATAACTCTTATTGCTAAAAAAAAACACTTAAAAAGGATACTTACCCTCCGATGCCAATGATGAATTTCATCCTGGTGTTTTTTGTGGTTGTTTTTGAATTTTTTGATGGAATTTAGTAATAAAATAAAGGGGAACTGCACTAAACTCTCAACCAAACCTTCCCTTCTCCTTCCTCTTGGACCTCAACAGTTCCCCTCCTTTTACTACTTCATTGATAGACAATATTTGCCGGCTATTTAAAGGAAACCAGCCGTCCAGGGGAGCCAATCAGAAGGCTTCTCCAAGTGGAGGCGGGGTCTCATTTGCATATTAGCCACATTTTTTTTTACACCTGTCAAGGATAGGAATGTGGCAGGCGAGAAGATTCCTAAAACAGTGTTTGGGAGGGTCGTTGACAACATGGCGGACATTTTTGCAAAGTGTTCTGCTATTAGCGTGGAAAAGTTGGAGAGACGGATTTTAAGGGGAAAATTGGAGTGGTGCGTTTATGGCGCTATATTTAACTCAGAAGGGGCGTCATGCGTGTTTGTGACGCAACTGGCGGGCTAGCCATGTGACTGGCAACGCTGGCGACCTATTCACCGCTCCCGGGTCGTAAAAGACGAGTCTACTTGCTGACTAACAGTGAGGGGGTCTGTTCTTATCGCTTTGTGTCTTATCTGGCTCACGTGTGTTCCATTAGGAAGTGAACTTTGCTTCAACTTGATATCAGGACACGTGTGTGTACGTTGTGGGAAATGTACTGTTACTGTTTACTGATTGGATTGGATAACATTATTCATCTCGTATTCGGGAAATTTTGTTGTCATAGGAGGAAGAGGGTGAGGATGCAGAAATAGGAAAGGCATTTTAGACATAAATAGATAGGTAATAAGTAAGTTAATTAATAAATACATGACTAAATATATAAATAAATAAGCGTGTTGCTGAAAAAAAATATTTTTTTATGTATAAATACGTGTATATATATGTATACACACGTATACATACATATACATACATGTATACATACATATACATACATGTATACATACATATACATACATGTATACATACATATACATACATGTATACATACATATACATACATGTATACAGGCATAAATGTATACATACATATACATGTACATTTTTCGGGTACATGTACATGAACATTTTTCGGGTACATGTACATGAACATTTTTCGGGTACATGTACATGAACATTTTTCAGGTACATATACATATACATGAACATTTTTCGGGTACATATACATGTACATTTTTCGGGTACATGTACATTTTTTGGGTTCAAATAAATGATGACTGAATCAAGGGTTACATGCGCATAAGACTCGGTAGACTCTTTAGTAATGTTGGCAGTGACATTTACTATTTGTGGTTATTTTCTGTTTTGCAGTAAAAAAACAACCATTGTGGAAGTGAGATGGGTAAATAAATCCCATAAATAATCACGGCAAGGTCAGTATGACTAGCTTTTTTAATTTTTTGAAATGTTATTCCTGCTTAGTTATCTTTCCAAAATATTACAAACAGCATGTCACTTTTGTATAAATAACAACTGTTTTTTTAAAACTGTCTTTGTTTTTTTTACAATTTCAATCAGGCAAAAAACGACGGACAAACGGCAAAAGACAAAAGAGAAATTGAATAGCATGCCACCTTTGCATCGTCAACAAAAGGTCCAGAAAACATCGACATTATTGCACATGACAAAATATGTAAGACACCATTTTTTTTATCTTCCAAAAATATACGTACATTTTCCCGCAATGTGAATTGAAACGTGTAAAGCTTTTTGGTACAACCTGGTGTGAAGCGTCCATTCCATTTACTTGCATCTTTTGCATCCTGAGAGGCCGTCCCAGCTCGTCCAATCTTTGTAATTCAAAGTTCTAAAATGGAAACACACACACACAAAAAAATGACAGTAATACCTCGCTACTTCACAGATTCACTACATTCCGGCTTGAATACGCCAAATATATCTAAAAAGTTTATAGTGTAGGCACAGTAAAACAAACATGAAATGAAATGTTATTTCTTGTTATAATTAAAATTATATTCATGAGAGAGTTTAATATCTAAGAGAGAGTTTAATATCTAAGTAGTGTTTAATATCTAAGTACTGTTAAAAACAGTACTTATTTAGATATTAAACTCTTTCTCATGAATATAATTTTGAGAGCTGGTTTCAACAGTACTTAGATATTTAACAGTACTTGGTATTAAACAGTACTTCGATATTAAACAGTACTTAGATATAAAACTCTCACTATGATATTAAAGAGTACTTAGATATTAAACAGTACTCCGATATTAAAGATATTATTAGATATTTTAAAAGTACTTAGATATTTTAAAAGTACTTAGATATTTTAGAAGTCCTTCGATATTTTAAAAGTACTTAGATATTTTAAAAGTACTTAGATATTAAACTGAACTTAGATATTTTAGAAGTACTTAGATATTTTAGAAGTCCTTAGATATTTTAAAAGTACTTAGATATTTTAAAAGTACTTAGATATTTTAAAAGTACTTAGATATTAAACTGTACTTAGATATTAAACTGTACTTAGATATTAAACTGTACTTAGATATTAAACTGTACTTAGATATTAAACTGTACTTAGATATTAAACTGTACTTAGATATTAAACTGTACTTAGATATTAAACAGTACTTAGATATTAAACTCTCTCTCATGAATATAATTTTTAGAGCTGGTTTCCTGCGACCAAACGTCCGGTCACGCAGAAATAGCGCACACAATTGTGAAGGTTGAGTTAAATAATAGTGTCGAGACCTTTTCAAAAGTCCAACCTATACGAAATAGACACCATCAAAACACTGTTCCTACATGGAGAGTCCTCCCCTATTCCGGCAGACCTTGGAACCAAAATACCGCGATAAACGAGGTATTACTGTAACGTCTGGAAATGCTGCCTTTGCATTAACGAATACTCCGAAATGAGATCTTTTGCAATGTGGGTTACGTTAACAAGAAAAAGTGTGTCAATGTTCTTCTTCCTCATCTTGAGAACCCGACCGGTGGGTGGAGCATTCCCAGACCAGTTGATAGGCACCTGAACCACGGTTTGAACCCACTACATTTTTTTTTCCTCCGGTTTCAGGACACCTCGTGAGATAGCGATCAATTTTCCTCGTCCGGACGGCCGGGTTGCCCCCGGGGCCCGTTTGTTTAAAAATAGAACCTATCGCTGGCGTAGAGGACGACTTAAAAAGATTAACAGCTGTGCTTTATGTAAGACTGGCGTCCTCATGGGAATATGAGGTGTGAGGATTGGGTGACATACACAGAAATATGTGTACACTTTGAGCTTGGTGACTTAGCACAGTTTCATTTACTTACTAACTTACTTATTAACTATCTATTTATGTCTATAATGTCTTTTTCTGTGTCTGTATTCTCACCCTCTTGCTACTGTGACAATGAAATTTGGGGTCAACTGGCCAAAAGCCAAAATAAGGACTATTTCCGCATACTTTGACCTAAAATTGTCCTTCATAGTGATTCTAAATGTCTGGTTGGATTGTTAGTGGTGTGTGGACTCTCTCTTGCGTTAGGGTGGGGAACCTTTTTGGCGGAAAGAGCCATAAATATTTTCTATCTTTAAATATTATTGACTCGGAAGTAAAAATACATTAAAAGGCTGTTGTGATTTTTTTTGGGTCTTTTTAACAGTTTTAGTGTACAAAAAGTCTCTGTCAGAAGTAAAAATACATGAAATTTAGATTTTTGGGGGGTAATTTTACTACTTTTAACATACAAAAAGTTTTTGGCAAAAGTAAAAATACATGAAAACCGGATTTTTTTGGTCATTTTACCAAAGAAGTAAAAACGCATGAAAATTTAACTTTTTTTGGGTCATTTTACCACTTAACATACAAAAAGTCTGTCAGAAGTAAAATTATATGAAAATGTGTTTTGTTTTTTGTCTTTTTACCACTTTAAATTTAAAAAAGTCTCTGTCAGAAGTAAAAATACATGAACATTTGATTTTTTATGGGTCATTTTACCACTTTTAGTGTACAAAAAGTCTCCGTCAGAAGTAAAAATACATGAAAACTGGATTTGTTTTGGGGTCATTTTACCAGTTAACATACAAAAAGTCTCTGTCAGAAGTAAAAATACATAAAAACTGGATTTTTTGGGTCATTTTACCACTTTTAACATACAAAAAGTCTCTGTCAGAAGTAAAAATACATGAAAACTAGATTCATTGTCACAATAGGTATTTCTATTATAATATTTTTATACAAAAAAATGGGAGTACAATTTTTAGAGCCACTAATGTGACCAAGTCGCTTGGTGTCATAGCAACACTTACCTTAGATTTTCAGAATTCGCTCCCAATCTCAGCAATCGTTTGTTTCAGCCTATGAGGGAGCAGAAAACACCATCATATAAAAAATTTCATATCATTCAAATTTCATCCTGGGTAAAAGGTTTAGTATCTTTTGGTTTTAAAGCATTTTTTAAACCAAACCTTTCTGTAGGGGGCAACACATTTCCATTCTGTTGCTCTTGTTCCAGTCTACAAAAACGCAAATACATGAAAAACTGAGCTATTATCAAAGATAAATATAATATTAATATGAAAATAATTGCAATTTATGAACAAATACACTTCTATCATTGGAAAATAAATTATTGTGATGAAGTATTTGTAGAAGAAATGACAAATACTTTATAGAAATCATAAACTAGCAGTAAAAGATGATAAATTATTTTAAGTGAAGGCTTATGCAAAAGAAAAATATTTTATTAAAAAAATAGCATGACAATGTCAAATAATGTGCCTAAAATAGCAAGAATTATCTTCGATAAAATGATAGCTTAACATAAGAGTAACATTGGATTATAACATAGCATAAACATTAAAAACTCACCTGGCTTTTATCTTCTCATCGTCATACCTGAAAAAAAAAATGAAAAAATGGTCAAAATCAGCATTGAATGGATGTTTTTTGTTGATTTTTTTGCATTTTTTTGCAGAATCTGACAGCAAAAACCTAACAACTTACTGCAAAACGCACTCAGGAACCTGCACGTGCACCATGGGGATGAGTAGACTCAACTCGTGGAGTGTATACACATACCGAATCTTGTCCAGGAACTTCACACTGCAACAAAGTTAGAAACATATTTTGAAAACCGTCCCAAAATGATGACATATGACTAAAAAAATGTTTTGGTGGAAAAAATCACCAACCTGATGAACGGTCTGGAAATGGCCAGAATAGTTCTGATGAACCACGTGGGATGAACGATGATCAGACGCTTGAGATTCTTCCTCAATCTGCATTGAAAATATGTCATTTCACATTATGATATGAAACCATGATTGTGCATTTTTATTTTTGAATCTTTCCATGATGTCATCATCATCAACTCAATCAATCAAAGTGTCATAAAAGACAATACACATCCCTGCTTCTACCACTTCAACCTGTAGCCTTCTAGAAGGCGCTACAGAGCCATAACAGCCAAGACAAATAGACTCAAGGACAGTTTCTTCCCAAGAGCTATCACCATACTCTACTCAAGTTCTAGGACTAAATCAAGACTTATTACTACTACTTATACTATTTATTTATTATGTTGAGCACTTATTTATCAATGACAATTTATTGATTATTTATTTATCATGATTATATATTGATTATCCATGTGTTTGTTTGTTTGTTGATTCCATAGAAAAATGGACCGAGTCCAATGGACTACTTATTTATTTCTTATTTCATAAAGATTGATTTGTCTGTTTGTTGTTGTTATTCGTGCACTACCTGGTGAAAGTTTTAAATGTCATTATACATGTATAATGACAATCAAAGGTGCTCGGACGTTTGGTCGCCGGTCTTTTGGCGACAGAGAGTTTACTGTTGAAACTAGCTCTCAAAATTATATTCATGAGAGAGAGTTTAATATCTCATGAATATAATTTTGAGAGCTGGTTTCAACGGTACTTAGATATTAAACAGTACTTAGATATTAAACAGTACTTAGATATTAAACAGTACTTAGATATTAAATAGTACTTAGATATTAAACAGTACTTAGATATTAAGCAGTACTTAGATATTAAACTGTCTCTCTTAGAAATTAAACAGTACTCCGATATTAAACAGTACTTAGATATTAAGCAGTACTTAGATATAAAACAGTACTTAGATGTTAGACACTACTTAGATGTTAAGCAGTACTTAGATATTAGACAGTACTTAGATATTAGACAGTACTTAGATATTAGACAGTACTTAGATATTAAACAGTACTTAGATATTAAAAAGTACTTAGATATTAAACTCAGTCTCTTAGATATTAAACACTCTCCCAATTCAATGAAGGTACAATCTTACTTTCTATCAATCATCTGGTAGCATTTCTTCAGCCAGCCAATCCCGGGCATCTTCCTCCGAGGCGTGGCGCCATTCAGATAGACGATCATGTAGTCGTCGGCCACCAGCAGTTCCAGGCTGCTCACCACGTACCTGGACACGGGAACGAGGGGGTGAGCTAAGTGAGGCGGAGCATTAGCATTCCTCCCTTACAGGAAGAGGTTCTCCATGATGTACGAGTAGTCGTCACAACCGCTGTCGGGAAGATGGCAGGCCGAGAACACGATGATGGCGTTCAGGCCTTCTCCGTAATAGCCTGTGGTGGACACAGTGGATCCAAAGTTAAGCGTTTTAACAGGACGGGGCGGGACATTTTGGCAGGGGAAACACTCACCTCCGTGGGTGACGACCCTGAGGTACGGCCTGATGACCTGCATATCGATTCGTTGCTCCTGGTCGCCGATGATGACCGTCCTCCAAAGACGGCCGGCCGAGTCACGTTCCTCCTCGCCCTCGCCCGGAAGAGCTTTGGCGCTCGCCACGGGTGTGTCATCTGGAATAATATTGTGGGTTTTATGGGGGTGTAATGGGAATAGATGTGGTTGGGTGATGTGCAATTTTCCCGAATACCTTCCCACTCCAGTTCGTTGCCGTTACTGCCAAAGTCCAGCGAGTCGGTGTCGTCCGGCGTCTCCATGTCGTCCACGTTGATGTCCAGGTCATCCGAGAGTAGCGAGCCCTCGCTGTGGTCCAGCGATAAGTTCATGTCGGGGGCAGTCAGGGTGCGTCGTTTGGAGCGGTCCTTGCCCGTCCCGCCCACGTTCAGACTACAGGGGGGGTCTTACCAGAGAAACCGATCCGGTAAACGTCATGTTAAATAAAACTGACATATTTTGCCGTTTAATATATCTAAGTACTGTTTAATATATAAGTACTGTTTAATATCGGAGTACTGTTTAATATCCAAGTACTGATTAATATCCAAGTACTGTTTAATATCAGAGTACTGTTTAATATCCAAGCACTGTTTAATATCCGAGTACTGGTTAATATCCAAGTACTGTTTAATATCCAAGTACTGTTTAATATCCAAGTACTCTTTAATATCTAAGTACTCTTTAATATCTAAGTACTCTTTAATATCTAAGTACTCTTTAATATCTAAGTACTCTTTAATATCTAAGTACTCTTTAATATCTAAGTACTCTTTAATATCTAAGTATTCTTTAATATCTAAGTACTCTTTAATATCTAAGTACTCTTTAATATCTAAGTACTGTTTAATATCTAAGTACTGTTTAATATCAAAGTACTGTTTAATATAAAAGTACTGTTTAATATCTAAGTACTGTCTAATATCTAAGTACTGTCTAATATCTAAGTACTGTCTAATACCTAAGTACTGTTTAATATCCAAGTACTGTTTAATATCTAAGTACTGTTGAATATCTAAGTACTGTTTAATATCCAAGTACTGTTTAATATCTAAGTACTGTTTAATGCCAAAAAATAATTTAGTTATAGTTAAATTATACACTTAAATTCTATTAAACGCCAAGGGTATATTAAATGGCGCACTAACGGGAGATACACCCGGGTATATTAAATGGCAAAATACAGTAGGCAGTAACTGTTTACATACTGGTTCTGTTGTCGCCGAGGCCGCCCGTGGAATCTCCATCTTCCGGCAAAGGCCTGTGGAACATGGAGAACATGGCGTTAGGAAACCCGAGAAAAAACAGCGCACGGTGGAAATGGAAAAGCGAAAAACCTGGGGAAATCCTCGTCCTGCCACTCGTCCTTCACTTCCATGCTGTCCATGCGTAAAGTGGCCTCCGCTGTCCCCATGGTGGGCGGAGCTTGTTTGGGAATGGGCTGGCTGTGTTTGTAAATGATGCAAAAAAAATAAAAAAATCAGTCATTATTGATTTTTTTGTAATGATTTTTCTTAATGAACATGGCCTGCAGAAAAAATAATTGATAAAGTAGTGCTGAGTGAAAACACATCTATATATAATCGTTCAATAAAACGGCCATTAGAGTCCAACAAAAAACAAAATTTGTAACACAAGTCAATAATATTGACGAGTTGGCTATTTTTTGTTTTTGTAGCATTTAGCAAAGCATGTTAGCGGCATTCAGGTCTTAAATTAGTTTGCTTAGCTTAAAGTGGAAATCGCATTCAATAAACGACATAAAATAAGTCTTTTAATGACATCAATAAAACTCCAAGACTGAATATTGCTGGAAATTTCCAACAAAAATAAAAAGCTTAAAGTTTTCCTTGCAAAATAAAGCACTGTTGTCAATAAGGACCATTTTATATCTAATATTTAGTTTTTTTTATATAAATAGATTAAAAGAACTAAATTAAAAGCCCTGAATATTCCGTTTTTTATAGATCTAAAACAATGTTTATTTTGGATTTTTTTTAAATATATTTTTAGATTTTACAAAAAAAAAGAACTAAAAACACAGAAAAATGATTAAAAAATGACAAATATTGATTTAAAAGGAGGAAAATCAGGAAACTTAATATACATCTATACTCTTCATTTGAATTTGACACTAAAACAGAAAGTCACCACTTATGATTGACTTTCCCTGGCCTCACAAAATGATGCGCCGGACCAGATTTGGCCCCCCAGCCAACTATTGACAATGTACTGTGTTTGTACTTTCTATGAACACATAATATATTTCATTTTTCATCACATTATCACCCAATTGTGACTTCCCTTTCTCACAAAGAGATAAACCTGCTCCGTTTTGGTCGCCATGACGCATCATCATATCATTTTTAGGTGCCATATCTACATTCACAACAACAAATCACCAAAAAACAAGATTATCTTTGATTTTCCCCAAAACACGACTAATCCTGACCTTTCTCCAAGACATCAACCTGAATAAATTCCACAGACAACAAACACAGACCATAAAAAACAACACTTAAGGGCAAAAAGGGCGGCCTACATGCGGGTAGTACTCACATGAAAAAAAAAACAGCGTCTGTGCGATTTAACGACGCGGGAAAGCCTTTGCGTCTTTTTTTGTCTTCTTTTAGAAGCGCCAACGTCGCGTTATCAAAAGCGTCAAAGACGCCATTCCCGCGTTTGATGGCAAAATGATGCCAAAATATAATATATAATCCTCCCTTCCTCCGGTGGCTTTCACCTCTGCGGAGCGCCGTTCCCTCGGCTAAAGCCGCGCCCCCTTTAATCCCGCCGTGATGATGTCATCCATATGGCGCTTATGTAATCAAAGCAGCGTCCTTTTGCCTCCGGGATGGCACGTTTTTTTTTTTTTTTCAATCACATTCGCTGAGTTTATTTTGAAAAGGTACTCACACGGCAACCAGTCCGGAGGTTTCCTCTTTTTGCTGTTGCTAGGCAACCGCATCCTTTTTCATCCCTCTTGGTGGTAAACATTCTTCCTCTCATCATGATGCGTGACGAGTGAGTGAAGGCTTTGTTGAGTCATACAAAGTGACGCCCCGAGTTTGTTGTGACCTGAAAAAAATAAAAAAATAAAAAAATAAAATAATAAAAATAATAGAGAAAAAAAATCCTTAAAAATAGAGGTCACATAAAAAGACATGAAAATAACAGGATATATTTACATTCATTCATTTTCCTTTTATTGCTTATTCCTCACGACTATTGCCAAGGTGCTGGAAACTGGAGTACCCAGAGAAAACCCACACATGCACGTGGAGTTTGCTTATCCTAATGAGGATCATGAGGGTGCTGGAGCCTATCCCAGACCATGAATTGGTTGCTAGGCAATTACAGGGCATGATACAACAAGATTTTGGAGTACCCAGAGAAAACCCACGCAAAGACTCAGAGTTTGCTTATACTCATGTGGATTTCGAGGGTGCTGGAGTCTATCCTAGCCAAATGGGGATCATGAATTGGTTGCTAGGCAATTACAGGGGCATTGTTAAATTTTGGGGGGGAATTGGAGTACCCAGAGAAAACCCACACAAGCATGTGGAGTTTACTTATCCTCATGAGGATCGCCAGGGTGCTGGAGCGTATCTGACCAATTTGGGGATCACAAATTGGTGCATGTTTTTGTGATGTGGGCGGAGACTGGAATACCCAGAGAAAACCCACGCTGGAGAACATTCAAACTCCAAAGAGGAAGGTCAGAACCAAACAGGAAACATTTAAATTAAGAATATGTATATATATACACGGAAATATATATATATATATATATGATATAAATATAATATTGACTACTTTGTAACCTCCAAAGTAATCGTCATGACTGGAATGTGACCACTAGAGGGTGATGGAGAGCAGATGGAGCGACATGGGCTTCCCGTCAATTACCCATCAAGCCCTGCGGCCGGCCCGCCTTTTGTTTTCCTTAAGAATGCTTCTTATAAAAGAGCTGCCCTGAACATTTCCAAAGAAGTATCGCGAGCCACAAGACAAACAATGACCTACATGTGCATTAAGATACGGATTAGCACAGCCGATTAGACCCCGCCCCCTCACACACACAACACACGCCTCCAAATTACGCACGCTTGACCATGACTCACTGATTGATTGGCCATTAAACAACAAAAATCGAATGGCAAACACAACTATCATCAAAAAATATATAAACTACAATTATCTTTTCTTCACAGAGGATAAAGAATACATGCCCGTGTTAGCTTTTGGCACAAAAATTGTCACATTTTAATCCTACTTTGCTTGTTTTTAATGCCATTAATGGCAGTTATTGATATGAATATCGACTTTTCTATAAGTCGGATTCGAACCCGTGTTTTTTTAAAGGTTCGATTTTCTGACCCGGTACTGTAGTATGACATCAACGGATGCGCGTGGAGATTACGTGGGAGCCTTGAGGTGTCTTGTTTATTTTATTTGGGCTGAAATTAGCCTTAGGGTCAAAGAAGATCGGCTTAGCCCGCCCCGGTAGGCCGGCGTTTGGGCTCGAGCGCTCTTGTGTCGGGGATGGCGCCGTTTAAACACGCCTCTTAACCCAGCGCGCTTTAAAACAATAATTATTTAATCACATTAACATCTCCGGGCTGACATCATCTTTTTTGGCGGAGTGTCCTCAGGCTGAGCCGCCATTGGACTAGCTTTAATTTTCCACCGAGTAAAAGTATGGCGGTCAATGACGGCCATCTAAGGTCGAGAGGTCAATGGCAAAAGGGTGACATTGTGTGCCAAGATGCATGTACTTATTTCAAGGAAGGCTTGGCATTTTTGCAGAAAATGGAAAGGAATATTCTGTTAAAAACTGAAAAAAATGCTAAGGCCAAAACGGGGAATAATCTGATACTAAAAGAGTAAATAGAGGCGATATACAAAGGCTGAAAGAAGTATAATATTGAAATATTCATTCATTTTCAATATTTTTTATCCTTACGAGGGTTGTGGGGGTGCTGCAGCCTATCCCAACTAGCCTATTGGCCAATAAAAAAGTCTGGCATTATTATTTAACGTCACCGAGCGCCAACAAACATGGCCAAGCTTTGCTCGAAGCCATTTGACCTTTGACCTTCTAATAACCTTGCCTTATGTCAGGTGACCCTTCTCTGACCGACACTTATTACAAAAACATATTAAAAAAGATGCAGTAAAAAAAATAAGTGTATTTCTAGGTAATATCTATCCATAAATGCCACATTTTATACTATTTTTTCTCTAAAAGTAAAATTTGTAGTAATACCTTATTGATGAATACTGCCAAAAAATAAATACTAATAAAAATAACATTTAATGTATGATGTAAATTAAGATTTTATGATACCTGATGGAGTAGTGGTTGATTGGCTTGATTTGGGTTTGATTCCCACTCAGCGGCGGTGTGATTGGAAGGGCAAATGTTTGTCTGGCGACCAGTCAGGACCTGTGACAGACATAATGTTGGTGGGTTTGTCTTAGAAGTGAAACAATCCTATGCGCGGCAATAAGGGTGCTTAAGCTGGATGAATGCGGGAAGGGTTTTAACCCCTTTGCCCATTTTGGCAAACTGAAAGATTAAAAGATAAAGCGTCAGAAAAGCTTCCAAGGTTTCTTAAACGCGCGCCAAACAAATGTGTCACCTTACAACGCCTCCATTTATGTTGTGTCCAATGCAAAAGAAATAAAGCTCATTTATATTCAATTATAACCTAAAACTGGAGATTCACTTAAGGATTACATTTGTCAAATTTGATAATACGGAATAATACAGTGAATTATGGCACATAGTATATATGTATGTAGTACATATGTACATATGTCAGTATGTAGTATATATGTACATATGTCAGTATGTAGTATATATGTACATATGTATGTATGTAGTATATATGTACATATGTATGTATGTAGTATATATGTACATATGTATGTATGTAGTATAGATGTACATATGTATGTATGTAGTATATATGTACATATGTATGTATGTAGTATAGATGTACATATGTATGTATGTAGTATATATGTACATATGTATGTATTATTTATGTACATATGTATGTAGTATATATGTACATATGTATGTAGTATTTATGTACATATGTATGTAGTATATATGTACATATGTATGTATGTAGTATATATGTACATATGTATACTACATACATACATATGTACATATATACTACATACATATGTACATCTATACTACATACATACGTACATATGTACATCTATACTAAATACATACATACATACATATGTACATATATACATGTAAACATACATACATACGTAAATATTCATTTATATACACATATATAGAGTACTAAATATATATATATATATATATATATATATATATATATATATATATATATATATATATATATATATATATATATATATATATATATATATATATATATATATATATATATATATATATATATATATATATATATATATATATATATATATATGGCATATATTTGAGGGAAAAATATTGCTTTAAAAATCCTACTTATATGTATACATATATAAACACATACATATGTACAGATATACATATACATACATACATATTCATATCTACACATATATAATACTAAATATAAAAAAAAATATAAATTATATTCTACAATGATGGATTTTTTTCACTTTGAATTAAAATGTCATCTATAAAAAGTGTCCAATAATTAGACGACCAATCCATTTGGACCGGTTTGTCGTCATCATTGGATTGGACCAATATACTAAACTCATTGATAGCCAATGAGCTACATTTTTTTTGCTGTTACCTTTGATCGCAATGTATTTTTTTCTCCCCCATATAAGCCCCCAAGCTAGTCACATGATCAGTGGTTAGCCCCTCTCCCCCATCCCCCTTTTCTTTCCCTGACTTCCTCCTTTCCTCCCTCGTCCACTCGCAAGCTGACACAGCGCCTTTGCCTTGGCGTTAGCCGCTTTGTGGCTAATAGGATGTGGCGGGCTTAAATTGTCATCTGATAAAACTAAGATGCTTGCTAACTATGCGGCGCCCGCTTAACCAATTTGCACCCAATTAGGATAATGGTGGGGGAAACAAGCAAAGAAGGGACAGCTTTAATATATTAATGTGATAACATGATTATCAATTTCCCTCGTCAATTGACTCGCCATCACCACCAGCTTTTTTACACGCGATTCAGAAGTTGACTTGCTGTTGTATTTCGTATAATCACTGCGTAAAAATCATAAACTGATGGCCAAAACATTAAGATCAGAATTCATCTGTCAATCATAGTGAATGGTCCAAGTCCCTAAGAAGCAAAGCAGCCCCAAAACATGACCGTTTCCATAATATAACTCCAAACAATATTTTTTTCCAGGAAATATTCAAACTATTTGATTATTATTTAGCAAAATACAAGCCTTTTATCCTCATTTTTATCTTGGAAAGCCGCTATTTTATTGGTTTCTGAGAGAAGGCGTGACTAAAGATTTTTTAAATATTCTCCTGGGTTTCTTTTATAGAGTTCCTGGAAAAGTCATAATGCTTTTCATAGTCATTTTTATGGGCCAATCCAGAGAAGATGACCACCATTTTGCCTTTTGTTGACATTTCATCACACTGTAGTTTGTTTTTAGCAACAATTATTTAAATAATGGTGTTACAGGGGGGCACAATTACGTTTTTACTTACCACCAGGTCCTGTTACACCAGGTTACTCCCACCCCCTGCATGAGTCTGTGGAATCCCTCCAAAGCTCTTTCAGCAATAGACTGCTGCACGCTCCAATCAGCTGTCAGGCTCTTTAACAAAAAAATGGCTGTGTTAGGACCTACCATATGCATGTATGTACATCTATGTGTATGTATATACGTATGTGCTTATATATATGTATGTGTATGTATGTGCTTATATATGTATGTGTATGTATATATGTGCTTATATATGTATGTGTATGTATATATGTGCTTATATATGTATGTGTATGTATATATGTGCTTATATATGTATGTGTTTGTATATATGTGCTTATATATGTATTTATTTATGTGCTTATATATGTTTGTGAATAAAGTTATCCAATCCAATACAAAACGTACATTTATTTCACTTGTGGAAGTCAAAATGGATTAAATCTGTATTGTTTTCAATGGCATTGAACGATTAGGACGGAATAATCGGCAGAATTATGCTAAAAAGTATAGCTTCTTTCATGGGATTTTTTTAATGGCTTCCATAAATCTGTACTATTATTTACTAAGGACAATTCATGGCGAATATGACTGGCAAATCAATCTAACGTGATGGAATCCACATTGTATAGCAATGTCATGTTGTGGTGGAGTGTATAAGCCGGCCTTGTTGGCAAAGAAGCCCGCTGTTGACAGATGGCTTTAAACTTGTTAGCAAGCATTGGAACAACAACACTCACTCAATTTAACAACCATATTCTTAATAAAAGACATACGCTTGACGCAAAAAGAGTCTTTTGGACTCTTAAGGGCCGTTTGGGGAAGTGAGTGTTTAAAGTAAAGGGCAGGAAAGTCATACTTGCTTGGTTTGGTGATGAAGGAGATCACGGAACTTTGCTGTTTTTGGCTTTTTTTGTGCGTCATGGCGTCCTAAAAATATAAGGTGTGTTGCGATTGGAGTGAGGTCAGAGGAAATCTCCAGTGAAGTCTTTAGGCTCATTAAGGAACTAGCTTGATCTCTGCAACACCTCCTGCTGAAGCGCTGGCAGCTCGGCCCGACTGGGACAGCTGGCACGGGGAGAGAAACTTGCAAAGCCCCCTGGCTCCCCCTCCCTGGACTGGACTTTTGGTCGCCGGTCGTTTGGTCGCCGGTCAAATGATGATAGACAGTTTACTGTTGAAACCAGCTCTCAAAATTATATTCATGAGCGAGAGTTTGATATCTAAGTACTGTTTAATATCTAAGTACTGTATAATATCTGAGTACTGTTTAATATCCAAGTACTGTTTCATATCTAAGCATTGTTTCATATCTAAGTACTGTTTCATATCTTAGCATTGTTTCATATCTAAGTACTGTTTAATATCTAAGTACTGTTTCATATCTAAGTAGTTTCATATCTTAGCATTGTTTCATATCTAAG
Source organism: Stigmatopora nigra (assembly GCF_051989575.1). Taxonomy (NCBI): domain Eukaryota; kingdom Metazoa; phylum Chordata; class Actinopteri; order Syngnathiformes; family Syngnathidae; genus Stigmatopora; species Stigmatopora nigra. Next base: position 13,601,782 of record NC_135516.1, read on the forward strand.
TACTGTTTAATATCTAAGTACTGTTTCATATCTAAGTACTGTTTAATATCTAAGTACTGTTTAATATCTAAGTACTGTTTAATATCAAAGTACTGTTTAATATCTGAGTATTGTTTAATATCTAATTACTGTTAAATATATAAGTACTGTTTAATATCCAAGTACTGTTTAATATCTAAGTACTGCTTAATATCTAAGTACTGTTTAATATCGGAGTACTGTTTAATATCTAAGAGACAGTTTAATATCTAAGTACTGCTTAATATCTAAGTACTGTTTAATATCTAAGTACTATTTAATATCTAAGTACTGTTTAATATCTAAGTACTGTTTAATATCTAAGTACTGTTTAATATCTGAGTATTGTTTAATATCTAATTACTGTTAAATATATAAGTACTGTTTAATATCCAAGTACTGTTGAAACCAGCTCTCAAAATTATATTCATGAGAGTTTAATATCTAAATATCTACTGTTTTCAACAGTACTTGGATATTAAACAGTACTTAGATATGAAACAGTACTTAGATATGAAACAATACTTAGATATGAAACAATACTGAGATATTAAACAGTACTTAGATATTAAACGGTACTTACATATTATCAAATAGATATCATTATAAATTAAAATGGATTTGAAGTCCATTTTTTACGTTAAAATTCAATTCAATTTGAAACGCAACAGCAAAAACACTCACTTTTGTCGTCATTCTGGTTGTGACATCACAACCAGAATCCATGATCATTTGTAGCTTGCTAGTATTGCACTCTTCATGTCTTTTTACACTGGCTTTTCCCTAAAAAAAAAATCAGTTCGATTTTATGGCATTTTGACTGCCCCTAATTTTTTTTACCTTTTACTTAAAACTATAACTCAATAATAAATGGATTCAGTTTTAGCCACAAATCAACATGAGTATAATCCAAACTTTTACACACCCAAAAACCTTTCAGCACGACAAAAGGATGTTCAACCTGCTTTTTTTTTGGTGTCCCAAAAAAAAAAAACCCTAAAAACTAAAGGGTGAAATAATTCGGCAAGAGTTTCCAGTGGCTAAGCATTCAAGTTAAAAGTCCATCTCTTGTCTCTGTAGAGTTTGTAATGAAGGGATTAGTGCACAACTCTCACTTAGCGGCCTTTATCTGGCACACAATAGCTTTTTTGAAAGAAAGTTTTGTCAAGGCTTCATTAGCGACGGCCTCCAACTGAGCCTTGAATGCGGCACACATTTGGAGCAATTACTTGGCCAGAAAACAACTGTCAGTCATTCCTTAAAGGGGAAGGATCCCTTATTAATACACCTCTTCATCTCGTCTTCATTTGTCTTCCTTTTCGCCGTCCATTGTGTTTTTTTCTTCGTTTTTTTTCTAGTGGAAGACGGGACTTTGTCGTCACATTTGCTCACTTGTGGAGGAGGCGTAGGGTAGAGGGGAGGGTTCGGATTTGGAGGACTTGGAGGACTTAACGTAGAGCAACAAGTGCCATTTCGGTAGCCTACTTCGATTCTACAGGGCCATGAGAGGAGTAGTTTGTGATAAGAAGCAAATGTAGGGAAGAGTTAGCTACTTTTGGGGGATTTTATGGTTCCTACTTGTCGGGAGAACCAAAATGTCCGTTTTTGGGGTTCCGGTAGGACATAGCGGCAAGTAAACTGAGTGCTTTGGTCCAGTTTCCATTGGCGAAATCGGCTCGAATGCATTTGTCAATGGATACTTTGGCAATGGTGGATGACGGTTGCCTAGACAACTATGACATGGCTAAAGGCGCCGCCGGATCCAGCTCCGGGGGTAGGGTGCATAGCATCGATGTCATCCTGGGATTCGCTAAGGAGCAGGACACTCTGCTCCATCACCACCACCATCATCATCATCATCATCAGCATCATCATCATCAAGATAACGAACAACGGCAGAAAGATACGCGGGAAAACTCGCAGATTGACAAGAACGATCCGTATGGGCATCTTTCGGAATTGGGGGATCATTCGCAACAAACGGCTTATCATGGTTAGTGGTGAGAAAATGGGGGGAAATGTGGGGGGGAGATACTAAGTTTGGTTGGAGAAGAAGTTTGGGAAATGTTGGTAATGTTTAGCCAATGGCATGATTAGTTAAAATGGAGGATATTTGTTTTTTTTTTTTATGAAAGTGTTTGACACAATCGTGACTTTTTAATTGAACTGGATTGAGTAAATATTTCAAATTTTAAACGTTACTTAATGTGGAAATAAATAAAAATTGTTTTCAAGTTAGATTGCGATTTGTATACTTTTTTGGCAAAAAAATAAAATACGTTTAGGAAACTGTCAGACAAAATTGTGACTTTTAAATTGAACTGGATTGAGTTAAAATGTCAACTTTTAAACGTCACTTAATGTGGAAGTAAATAAAAATTGTTTTCAAGTTATATTGCGATTTGTATACTTTTTTGACAAAAAAACTCATTTTTTTTAAAGTGTCCGACAAAATTGTGACTTTTAAATTGAACTGAATTGAGTAAATATTTCAAATTTTAAACGTTACTTCATGTGGAAACAAATAAAAACTGTTTTTAAGTTATATTGCGATTTGTATACTTTGCCTGTATATTGATTATAATATTGCAAACTTTCAACAATAACGTAGTGATAACTTTTTAAAAGAAAATTTGTGTATCGACACAAAAAAGGGAAACTTTTTGCAAGTTTTATCAGGCAAATGTGAGCTTAGAAATAGCATATGAATACTATAATTGGTCAAAAAATAACATTTGAATGTATCACAAGTTTATTTTTTGACCTTTTTTTAGGTTCATTTTAAATAAAACCTCTCAAAAATGACAGCCAAAAAAATTATTTTGGGAAACAGCAGTAATAAATATTTTAAAATATAATTTCTTTTCCTAATCCATAATTTTTTTTGCATGAATCTACTAGCAAAAATAATTATAACCATAATTTACATGTTAGCTGGGTGTAGTCAAACATAAAAAACAATTATAGCTACAAAAAAGTCTAAGTTTCAACAATTACTATAGTATAGTACCTTTCAAATCCTACAAAATAATCCTCAAGGACATAGTAGTACATGGACCTGGCCATATACTGTTTGCAGTATTTCTGATCTTTGCATACTACTTGGTTTCGAGCTATTGTGACCTGATGCCATTAGCAAAAGCAAATATACGTGTCTTAAAACATCTTTGGTCGTTTTTGGTAGACACAATGCTGAGTGTGTGGAAGGATTACAGTAGGATTTACTAACTAGCTAGCGAGGGAGCATCTGTTCCTGTGGGATTACTTGAAGTGAAAGATGTCATGTCACTTGGGGCTCTCTCAAAGACCCCCTGTGGTAAGGAACCACCGCCAAAGGGGAATTGGTTAGATTTCACTACTCGAGAAAACTTGGTGGCTTTAAGTAGAAATGCGCTTTGGGAAGGAGGTCAGTTCCTCCGGGTTTCTCAAAGAAATGGAAACCAAGTATCTTCTCTGTCTTTTCAGCAGTTTCCTCAAAGAAAGCAAGTATCTTCTGTACTTTCCGCTGTTTCCTCAAAGAAACCAAGTATCTCCTCTGTCATTCAAGCAGTTTCGTCAATGAAACCAAGTATCTTCTGTACTTTCAGCTGTTTCCTCAAAGAAACAAAGCATCTTCTCTGGCCTTTCAGTAATTTCCTCAAAGAAACCAAGTATCTTCTCTGGCCTTTCAGTAATTTCCTCAAAGAAACCAAGTATCTTTTCTGTCTTGTAAGCAGTTTCCTCAAATAAACCAAGTATTTTCTCTGTCTTTTCAGTGGTTTCCTCAAAGAAACCAAGTACCTTCTGTACTTTCAGTGGTTTGCTCAAAGAAACCAAGTATTTTCTCTGTCCTTTAAGCAGTTTCCTAAAAAAAAACCAAGTATTTTCTCTGTCCTTTCAGCTCGTTCCTCAAAGAAACCAAATATCTTCTGTATCCTTTCAGCACCGGACCTGTTCTCCAACGACAAATGCAATGGAGAGATGAGCAGCATGCAAAAGGAACTGTCCGAGGATTCCCCCAAGGCCGTGGCGGAGGATGAAGAACACGGCAAAAAGAAGCACCGCAGGAATCGGACCACCTTCACTACCTATCAACTTCACGAGTTGGAGCGCGCCTTCGAGAAGTCGCACTACCCCGATGTCTACAGTCGTGAGGAACTGGCTATGAAGGTCAACTTGCCTGAAGTCCGGGTCCAGGTAAGACCAGTATTTACCCACTCACCCTGAAATATTTAGGAGCAGGATCTAAAACCCAAGAGTCCAGCGTAGTGACTAAAAACCAGTGTCCAACTTTTAGTCCGTGACCAGGCCGTAAACTTAGCACCCTTTGGCTCTTGGCCAAGCTATTCCAGATCAAATCCTCTGCACTCCCAAAGCAGTTGTAGTTTGGTAGCTTGCTCAAGGGCACTTAGACACTGCCCAGATAAAGAATTACCCTTATGCTAAACAGTCTCCATAACATAGCATCTTAAGATTAGGATTCCAAACGACTACTAGGGTAGTATTTCACATTTTTTTGGTTAATATCTCCAAGTTCCACATTAAGCCGACTAACTTTTGGTCTGAAACAGGGACTAGACCAGATCAAAGTCCAATTGCAGGCCTTAAACCTGCTAATAACTGATGTCAGGTCAGATTGAGTGTTCATTAAAATAGTATAGTGGTTTCAGGGCCTTACAAATGGTAACTTTACTACTTCTGTTCCATTTTTCTACCCAAAGCAGGTATGGAACATAAAATTAAATCTTCTAAAACCAATGTCTTCCTTCTAAAGATCAACTCTTTGTTCCACACATCAGTAACTTATTTGTAGATACTTCTATGGTACTTAAGCAACTCAATTTTGGTGATCAGTTTCAACAAGAATAATATAAGGCTTCAAATCTGGAACCCCTGGTACTCCAAATCGACTATAACCAGGGTCGGTTCTTTCCCCCAATGGTTCTTCCAAAGGGATCAGAAGTAACCTGTCAAATGAAGTCTGGGTCCTTTACCCGAGAACTTTCAGTCCAGGTAGAGTATGAAATGTGTAGACGTCCTAAAAACTGGCTTTTAGTTCTGATTCTAACCATCTACATTAAAAGTACTGCTGTATTTTGAAGATGTTCCTTCAGCATGTGATAACCGGCCGGCACCCGCTGACTGCCATCCTTTGTCTACTTCGCCACAAGCTAAAATATAAATGACAGTTTGGCTAAGTGGTCTTGATGAAGGCTTCTGTACGATGAACGGTGGTTTGGGGGTAGTGGGGGGGTTGAAAAGTAAACAATGGTCATTTGCAAGAACATCAGTCAGAGGGGTTCTTCTTTGGATTCCATCTGTTGAGAACTTGCCGATAGATCTTTGCAAAAAACCTTAAAAATGTTGTCCAAAGTGAATTAGCCTTTACTGGATTACAGTACTTATACTCCCTGCAATCAGTAGATCCTGTGTACTTCTGAAGTTTAGCTTCAGTACTTTGTCCAAAGGCACAAAGACACAGAAACTAGTTCTACTTTCCCAGACTCTAGTCCATCTCAAGTCTTAAATCAAGAACCAAAAGTGAAAAAAAATGCCACAATCTAATCTCAACCCCGGTAATTAAACTCCATCTCTCCTGTATATCCAGGTCTGGTTCCAAAACAGGCGTGCAAAATGGCGCCGCCAGGAAAAAATGGACTCCACCAGCATGAAGCTCCACGACTCCCCCATGCTATCCTTCAACCGACCCCCAATGGCGAGCAGCATGGGTCCGGTAGCCAATCCCATGCCTCTAGATCCCTGGCTCACTTCACCGATCTCCAGCACCCCCCCAATGCATGCCATCCCTGGTTTCATGGGTACGCCACAGGGTCTACAACCAGCTTATCCAGCCCATAGCTTCCTTGGAGGACCACCTGGCTTGGTCCAGGGGATGCAACCTATTGGGGGTCCGCCACCCTACCAGTGCCCACCACCTAGCTTCAATGACAAATACCCCATCGAGGATGAGAGGAGCTCAAGTATCGCTGCACTCAGGATGAAGGCCAAAGAGCATATTCAGTCTATGGATAAAACCTGGCAACACATGTGATCTTTACCCTTGTTTTTTGCGTTTTTATGGGTAGGTAAATGGGGCAGCTCCAGTGAATGTTTACAAACTATGCAGAGTACACAAAATTGCACTCTTTGGAGGACCGGTAGGTTTTTTTTTTTTTAGACACTGGAAAGTCTAAACCAGGGGTGTCAAACTCTTTGGTCTGCGGGCCAAATCCAGCTTAATTTGAGCTCAAAGCCAGTGGGACGATTTTTATGGTTATTACGGTTAGTTTTATAGTTAGTTTAAGACAAATTGGTTGTAAGGGAAACTTTTCAAGCCATTTTCTAAAGCCAAATGTGCAAGCCACTATGGCATGAGTGATTTTGACAACTTGACTCTGACAATTTACCCTGTTTTTTAACAATTTTTGGTCTTACTACTAAAACATATCCAACCACTCATCCACTTTAAACAGCACCCATTCCTAACCAATCAACAGGTTGCTTGTTTATTTATTTTTTTCAACGTTTTTGGGCCCTGACAGTCTGAACAACTTCAACAAACGAATACTGCAAAGTTAGAGTGTAATCTGTCCACTCCGAAGCTAATTTAAAGAGACAAGCCTCCCTCTTAACACCTAATTACTACTTTTAAAGCGATTAAGTCCAGATCCGCAGTCAAGAGACGGAATGCCCTCAGATGGCCCTGAAAAAAAAAAGCCCTTTCATGACCTGATTACCAACGAGTAAGACCTTTTCAAGACTTTTTGGTTAAAAACGTGATTATATGTCAATGCTACTATGATATTTAAAATGTCTATTGGGTTTTGATAGCGTTTAAATGGCAAGGCTAGTCTTAATCCATCATGCATGTGCAAAAAGAGACAATTAAAGTTACAGTAGCGTCACTGTAGGACTTGTTTTTCTTGACTCGGTTGCTCTTAATGAGAGGCGGCGTACAATGGGTGGGATGGAAGCCCACCGTGGATATTTGCCAGGCCGTTAGGCAGATGAAGCTCCACTCCATCAGGCCCGAGAGGGGGTGTCGCAGCAACCCCCGCCAACTACAAATGCGGCATGCTACTCTGATAAACTTCTAGCTAAAGTACGTTGTTGGGTGTTACGTTGTAAAGTTACGTTTTTTTCATCACAAAACAATATAAGTATTTTTTTTTGTTAAAAAGGATCGAAATACGGCTTACCTGAGTTTTTGGAGGATCTTGTTATTTTGAGAAGTTGGAATAACTGAAGGGGAAAGGTGGAAAAACTTAATGTTAGTAATGTTAATAAGCTTAACTTCATCTCATTTGGTTGGCTAATGCTTATGATTAGTTTTAATAAGAAAAAATATCCAAACTTGAGACAGCCAGAGGAAAAATATATTTTCAAATGAAATGTTAGTAGTACTATTAGTAATGTTAATTGCATGTTAATTGATTTAGAGATTCAATAATACTTTTTAATGAGAAAAAGTATCCTAATTTGAGACACCCAGAGAATAAAATTTAAATTTTTGTTACATAATGTACAGGTGTAATACATAAATATGGAATGCCTTATTAAATATTGGCAAGTTTGTTATAAAAAACAGTAGTAGTACTCATTGACATGTATATGTATATGTATATGTATATGTATATATATATATATATATATATATATATATATATATATATATATATATATATATATATATATATATATATATATATATATATATATATATATATATATATATATATATATATATATATATATATATATATATATATATATATATATATATATATATATATATATATATATATATATATATATATATATGTATATACATGTATATATATGTACATATATGTACATATATGTATATATATGTACATATATGTAAATATATGTATATATATGTACATATATGTATATATATGTATATATATGTGTATATATATATGTACATATGTACATATATGTGAACATAAATAATAAAGAAAATCCATTTGGATTTTATATATAATATAAATTGCATAATTTTACAAGACAAAGAATAATTGTAAAAGTATGAAATATTTGCTTTTGTAACATTTCCCCAAAAAAGTGGAACATTTTCCTGACTAAATCCATCAAAAAAGTAGCAGCATTTGATTGTGCTTGGGGGAATTTTAGTTTAAAAAAAAATATATATATATATATATTTGAAAACTAAATTCTCTCATAATTTTCAGTATACTACTATTCATGTGGGTATGAATGATTTTGGAATGTTGACATACTTGTGAGGCCGATAGAACTTTTTTCCTCACGACCGCAATACCGAGATCCAACTGTTGGGCAGAAAAAAAAATGTCGATTATAAAAAGAGTGAAGATAGTCTAAAATTAGTGAAAGCTCCATCAACGCACCTTAATTTAGCAAGAGGTCCTCAGTATGGTGGGCATGAATGAGTCGCACAGGGACGTTATTTGCTTGGCCGAGCGTGAGTCGGGGGCTCCACTTAACAGGCCCCCCAACAGACGGGGTCCGCGGTGGAAATAATAAGGGAAAGGAGCGGAATTAATCAGGTTTGATGCGGAGGACTTCTCAAAGGGGGACACGGGTTGACATCATTGGGGATCATTCGGGGAGCGTTTGATGGCTGGCGCCACTTGCATTTGCCCCGTCCACTTCAACCGCCAAAAAAACAAATGAACTCAGGGCAAATAACATGATACACGAAAAGTAGACTGCAGGAATTGACCAAATACGCAAGAAAAGGTCTTTTGAAAGTGGAGCGCTCCCTTTTTGGAAATCATTTCCACTTGTTGTTTCATTATAAAATGAAAGGATGATTTGCAATGTGATTTTTGTGTATTATGAGGTCCGGTGGGGCGAGTGGTTAACGCGTCGGCCTCGCAGCTCTGGGGACCTGGGTTCAAATCCAGGTCATGGACACCTATGCGGAGTTTGTATGTTCTGCGTGGGTTTCCTTCGGGTACTCCGGTTTCCTCCCACATTCCAAAAACATGCATGGTAGGCTGATAGGATGATGTGTATATATGTAAATATATGTGTATATGTGTATTTATGTATATGTGTGTATATGAGTATATATGTGTATATGTGTATATGTGTATATATGTATATACATGTATATACGTGTATATACGTGTGTATATGTGTATATATGTACATATGTGTATATATGTGTATATATGTGTATATATATGTATATATTTACATATATGTGTCTATGTGTGTGTGTATATATATATATGTATATATGTACATATATGTGTATATATGTATATATGTACATATATGTGTATATATGTATATATGTGTGTGTGTATATATATATGTACATATGTGTATGTATGTATATATATATATATATATATATATATATATATATATATATATATATATATATATATATATATATATATATATATATATATATATATATATATATATATATATATATATATATATATATATATATATATATATATATATATATATATATATATATATATATATATATATACATATATATATATATATATACATACATACCACACTATACTGGGATAAATGGCATGAAAACCCCCTCTACATTGACAGATGGACTTGGATTAATAATAATCTGTATTCTGTTCCAGTTATAAACTCCAACTTGTTTTCTGACAAAATCTTAATTTCCAAAAAAAAACAATTAATTCCAATCAATCTTAAAATAGTCCTCTCTTCATGAGGCTGAGCACATCTTAACTTCTTCCTATCTTGCCTTTTTCTATCCTTGTTATGATGGTGGTTGCGAACCCCAATACTAGGCCAGAGTTTATGTAATATTGGTCCGTTGTAACAGAGCGACACGAAACTTAAATAAACAGCAACTAGATTTAATCCATTCATCTGAAAAGGATGGAAAAGAGCGCCAATATCTGTCCTCTCATTTGATATCACAGAGGAGAGCCACGCCCCTCATGATCCAATGGTCAGGAGGGTGAAAGGTACCCAGTACCACGGCAGTGATATAATTAAGGTCGGTGCGCTTGGGTTTCTTATAAATGGGGCAAACATAGTACTTTGGGTCGGGGGGTGCCGTGGAGTTGATGGCGAACATGTGGATAACGGGGAGGGGCGTAAACAGTACTTTTGGCGCCGATTCGCAGAGGACAGAGTTCTTCTTGTCCCAATCGGCGCCTTCCAGGTAGAGTCCGTGAACGTAGACCCCTTCCTGTTGAGTGGACGAATGAATTCATGCTTAAATATGACATAAGTAGTGAAAAAGTGGTTCTTTCTATGCCTGTCTGGGTTTTATAGTAGTTGTGTTGGAAAACTTTTGTTTTTTAATGTGTTTTGTGTAGCTCACGTCAGGATCGCCCTTGATTTCCTCCTTGGTTTTTTTCAGGACTTTATTGTTGAGGGTGACGGAATCCAGAGCCCATCCTTTGTTGGCTCGGGTTACTTCTTGTCTCATGGCAGTCAGGAAACCTGCATTTGTCAAACATAATCAGACTCGTCAAAAAAAAAAAAAAAAAAGATGACGAAAAAAAATCCCCAAATCAAGAGATAGTTCACAATTTACCAAAAAAAAAAATTGACAGGAATTTACCCAAAAAATGTGAGCTAGGAATGCCCCAAAACAGCTGAAAAAATCCAAAAATGAAGAGATAGTAGTTCACTATTGACCAAAAAATCAACAGGAATTTACCAAAAAATGTGAGCTAAAAATGTCTCAAAACGGCTGTAAAAAATCCAAAAATCAAGAGATAGTAGTTCACAATTCACCAAAAAATCAACAGGAATTTACCAAAAAATGTCAGCTAAAAATGTCTCAAAACAGCTGTAAAAAAATCCAAAAATGAAGAGATAGTAGTTCACAATTGACCAAAAAATCAACAGGAATTTACCCAAAAATGTGAGCTAGGAATGCCCCAAAACAGCTGAAAAAAATCCAAAAATCAAGAGATAATAGTTCACCATTGACCAAAAAAAATCAACAGGAATTTACCCGGAAATGTGAGCTAGGAATGCCCCAAAACAGCTGAAAAAAAGTCCAAAAATCAAGAGATAGTAGTTCACCATTGACCAAAAAAATCAACAGGAATTTACCCACCCAAAATGTGACCTAGAAATGCCCCAAAATTCAACAGAAAGTGACTAAAAAAAATCAGTAAACTTGGCAAAATGTGTTTCAATAAAATAGTAGTTCCATTTTTTTTCCTCAATTGAGTTTATAGAAAACCAAACAAAAACAAGTCTCCGTTTTCTAGGGGTTGCTGGAGCCTTCTCCAAAGTGGATTCATTTAAAACCGACACGATCTGGTTTAGTAGACTTTTTGTGACTCACCCTGCGGGTTGAAAAATCCAGTCATCCAAAAGGTTTTTGGCCGTCGGGCGAACACCCAGCTGTAAAATTGTTTGTTCCGATCCAGGAGCTCGGTAAACCAGAAGCCCAGCGTGGTAGACTCCCAAGAGAGCTTCTTCCACAGGTTGGGCACACGGGCGTCAAAGATATTATCCAGCGCGTCACGCAGGGTCTAGAAGGGGAAAAAGCGTGAGTGGACGGACGTTTGGTCGCCGGTCAAATGGTCGTGTTTACTGTTGAAACCAGCTCTCAAAATTATATTCATGAGAGAGAGAGTTTAATATCTAAGTACTGTATAACATCTAAATACGTTTTAATATCTAAGAACTGCTTAATATGTAAGTACAGTTTAATGTCTAAGTACTGTTTAATACCCAAGTACTATTTAATATTTAAGTACTGGTTAATATCTAAGTACTGGTTAATATCTAAGTACTGTTTAATATCTAAGTACTGTTTGATATCTAAGTACTGTTTAATATCCAAGTACTGTTTAATATCTGAGTAATTTCATATCTATGTACTCGTTAATATCTAAGTACTTTTTAATATCTAAGTACTGTTGAAATCAGCTCTCAAAATTATATTCATGAGAGTCAGTTTAATATCTTAATATCTACTGTTGATTCATCAGAGAGTTTAATATATAAGTACTGTTTAATATCTAAGTACTATTGAAAACAGTAGATATTTAGGTATTAAACTCTCTCTCATGAATATAATTTATAAATAATTGATAAATAATACTTAGATATCAAACAGTACTTAGATATTAAACAGTACTTAGATATTAAACAGTACTTAGATATTAAACTCTCTCTCTCATGAATATAATTTTGGCAGATACGTTGAATTGGGAAATGCATTCCCTCTCCCTCGGCTATTTCACCTCACTCATGATGATGGTGCCCTCAATGGCCAGCTTGAGATCCAGCAGAGTACTGCGCACCACAGAAATGATCCTCTGCATGCGGTCCACCTCCTGGCGGAGGAAGATGTTCATGGGGTTGAGAGGTCCCATCTTCTTCAGACTGGCTCGGACCTGACGACGACAGTGGAGGAGAAGACACGCCGATGAACCAATCACGAGGCTCCTTCCCAAAGAGGAAATGGAAAGGAAACCCACCTCGTGAGGGATGTAGTCACGTGGCAGCTTGTCCAACATGTCCTCCGCCATGGCGTACACGATGCTCTCTCGCGTGGCTCCCGAGCCGCCGCCGCTCTCCTTGGGTTGGATGTTGGTGATGGTGTCCAGCACTTCGGCCGAGGTATTTTTCTGGTAGCTGATCCCCCCCCAAAAAAACATTTTTGAATAGTGATTCAAACTGTAGTTTGATTTGAAGTCCTTTTTTGCCCTAATAGTTTTCTTTGTACGTTTTTTATGGATAAATTATATTCAGATTTCTAACCTAACTTAACTTAACATTCACAAAAAAATCTAAATAATGATTCTGATGTTCTACAGCACAGGTGTCAAAGTGGCGGTCCGGGGGCTAAATCTGGCCCGCCGCATCATTTTGTGCGGCCCGGGAAAGTCAATCATGAGTGCTGACTTTCTGTTTTAGGATCAAATTAAAATGAAGCGTATAGATGTATATTAAATTACCTGATTTCCCCCCTTTTAAATGAATAATTGTCATTTTTGAACCATATTTTCTGTGTTTTTAGTTCAAAAATCATTTTGTAAAATCTAAAAATATATTTAAAAAAAAGCTCAAATAAACATTGTTTTAGATCTACAAAAAACTGAATATTCAGGGATGTTAATTCAGTTCTTTTAATCCATTTATAAAAACTTTCTGTTTTAGGATCAAATTAAAATAATGAGTATAGATGTATATTACATCTATTAATTGCAATTTTTTATCCATTTTTCTGTTTTTAGTTCAAAAATCATTTTGTAAAATCAAAAAATATATTAAAAAAAGCTCAAATAAACATTGTTTTAGATCTATAAAAAACTGAATATTCAGGGTTTTTAATCCAGTTCTTTTAATCCATTTATACAAAAAAAATCTAAATATTATATCTAAAATGGTCCGGCCCACAAAAAAATCGAGTAGACATTAACGCGGCTCACGAACCAACCCAAGTTTGACACCCCTGGCATTTAAACATAATAGCTAGTTCAAGTTGTAACTTACACAATATCAGCATTGGGGTGCAACCCCAATGCTTGAGTGGAGTCCACAGCCGGCAAACCCTGAATGTGTTCCACATACTCCTCAATTGTTTTGCATATCGGGATTTGGTACTCAGTGTAGAAGCAAAAGGATGGATCCAACATTTTTTTACTGAACCACACCTGAAACACAATTAGCAAATAAAAGTTTTTCATAATTTACTTAAGTTGTGTGTTTTCCTTTCGCAGTTAATTTTGCCAAGTTGGATAGCGATTCTTTACCCTAGCGAAACATTTGAGTAGGCGTTTGTCATAGTCATCAGTAACCCTGCCTCCATATTGGACTTCAGCAAGCATGTAGCGTAATGTTACCCATGAGACATCCTGGGTGGAATAAAAAGAAGGGAATTTTATTCTGGATTAATTACACTGTATTTTTTTAGAAGTTAATTTGTGTGTGAGCTGACTTTTTTAGGCCCACAATCATCAAGATGTCTTTCCACAAACTCCACGCTGGCTGTGAAGTCTGCAGAGTTGAACTCATACGGAATGTTCCATCCCAGTGGACCAAATTTTCGACGTTCCTGTCAGACAAAGTCCATGAAGTCAAAAAATGAAGAAAACCGGCCATGATGCAAAATGATGTGGAAATTCTCAGTTTTAGTTCACCTTAACGTGCAAAACATTTTGATTTCACCATAATTTAGTCACGTTTAAACGTGACCGGACATTTGGTCGCCGGTCAAATGTACTTGGATATTAAACAGTACTTAGATATTAAAGAGTACTTAGATATTAAAGAGTACATAGATATCAAAGAGTACTTAGATATTAAAGAGTACATAGATATCAAAGAGTACTTAGATATTAAAGAATACTTAGATATGAAACAGTACTTCGATATGAAACAATACTTCGATATGAAACAGTACTTAGATATGAAACTGTACTTAGATATTAAACAGTACATGGATATTAAAGAGTACTTAGATATGAAACAGTACTTAGATAAGAAACAGTACTTAGATAGGAAACAGTACTTGGATGTTAAACAGTACTTAGATATTAAACAGTACTTAGATATTAAACGGTAATTAGATATTAAACGGTACTTAGATATTAAACAGTACTTAGATATTAAACAGTACTTAGATATTAAACAGTACTTAGATATTAAACAGTACTTAGATATTAAACAGTACTTAGATATTAAACAGTACTTCTATATTAAACAGTACTTAGATATTAAACAGTACTTGGATATTAAACTTCTCTCTTAGATATTAAACAGTACTTGGATATTAGACAGTACTTAGATATTAAACAGGACTTAGATATTAAACAGTACTTCGATATTAAATCTGTCATGAATATAATTTTGAGAGCTGCTCTGTGCCTTGTTTTTGTCGAACATGCTGTAGTAGCGTCAGTATTTTTCTAGGTGGTATTTGGTGTAAAATTTCACTGATTAAGATGTACGTATAAATGAAAAAGATGAGTGTTACCTGTACGGCAGAGTGCAGGAAGGCCACGCCGTATAGCAGTGGCTTCCAAGTAGGCAGGTTGCTGACTTCCAGCTGGTTTTGTGAGATGCTCACAAAGGTTCGCTTCAAGCTGGCACGAAGTCCTTGCGGTGGATCGTTGGTGAATTTGATGGACGACTATGTGGAAAGACATTAAAAAAAAGCAAAAATTAAACCCAAAAAAACATGCTTGATGAATTTTGTAAATAAAGGCAAACTCCCCCAAAACAATAATTGTGTTATGAATTATTCTGTACATTGAGTCCTATGAGTACAAAAAAAGGCAGTTATTTCAAACAAAATCTTTGGTCACCTGTAGAAGCGTAATGGAGAAAAGATCATGTGGTTCAGTGGTGACCCACACCCTGAAAGTTTTGTGGACAGTCTCTGTATTCGTGACGGTATCTAACAATTCGTCCATGAACTCCAGTCCCAAATGGCAATTCTGCAGGAGCACCCAGCCTCCCTATGGCAAACAAATCATTTCAATTCACAATAGGAGGATTAAAAAAATAAATAAAACTAAAAATATATATATATATTATTTTGAATGCAGAATACATACCTCATCCATTGAAACACTAACAAGCTTCCTTGCGTGTACCTCTTGCCCTTGGCCCATAGAGATGGACCTACATCCTAGGACCCACCAAAAGACAGTCACACGAGGGTCGTGAATGGACGTTTGGTCGCTGGACTTTTGGTCGCCGGTCAACAGTATTTAGATATTAAACAGTACTTAGATATGAAACAGTACTTAGATATGAAACAGTATTTAGATATGAAACAGTACTTAGATATGAAACAGTACTTTGATATGAAACAGTACTTTGATATATTAAACAGTACTTTGATATATTAAACAGTACTTTGATATATTAAACAGTACTTTGATATGATAAACAGTACTTAGATATATTAAACAGTATTAAGATTTTACATAGCACTTAGATATTAAACAGTACATAGATATGAAACAGTACTTAGATATGAAACAGTACTTATATATTAAACAGTACTTAGATATTAAACAGTACTTAGGTATATTAAACAGTACTTAGATCTTAAACAGTACTTAGATATTAAACAGTACTTAGATATTAAAGACTACTTAGATATTAAACAGTAGTTAGATATATTAAACAGTACTTAGACATTAAACAGTACTTAGACATTAAACAGTACTTAGACATTAAACAGTACTTAGACATTAAACAGTACTTAGGTATATTAAACAGTACTTACATATTAAACAGTACTTAGATATTAAACAGTACTTAGATATTAAAGACTACTTAGATATTAAACAGTAGTTAGATATATTAAACAGTACTTAGACATTAAACAGTACTTAGACATTAAACAGTACTTAGATATTAAACAAGGCTTATTTATTAAGCAGTACTTAGATATTAAACTCTCTCTCATGAATATAATTTTTAAACTCTGTCACCATTTGACCGGCGACCAAAAGGGACCAAAAGACCGGTGACCAAACGTCCGAGCACCAAGAGTAGAGCATAAAAAAAATAATAATTAAATGGCAGTGGCTCAAGAAACTCACCGATATTAAGCTTCTTGGCGAGGGCTTCTATTTGATTGGTCGGATCTGAGCCCATGGAGAGGAAGCAGATGAGTGGCGTGCGGATATCGCTTTCCTCCCACGTTGCAAGAAGATTCAACAGGACGGGCTCGGCAAACTTGGCACCCATGGACTCGCCCACATACTTCCTAGCCTGAGCCAAAGTTCGATCCGGGCACCAGGACCTAATACACAATATAACCACAATATGACAATATACCACAATAACCACAATACGAATGCAAATAGCCACAACAAAATGTCACAGCAAAATTGTAATGTTCAGTTATTCTTACATTATTTGTTCTTGACTTAAAAAAAATGTCTTTTTAAAGCGGTGTGTGTTTGTTTTAATGTTAAAATGGTGCAAATATAGTCAAATACCTGATAAGCATAAGTTTACTGAAGACATCCAAGCTGCTGTATCCATCCGGGAGGACAGTTTCTTCCGGGGCGTCGCCGTTAGACCAAATTTTCCAGTGTTTTCCACTCTTGGCTACCTGTAAGACGGATGGGATGGCGCAAAAAAACGTCACTAGGCACTCGTAAAATAGGAAGACTTGAATACAAGCAAAGCTAACCTGATTGAGAATGCTGGCAAACTGTGGCAATTTGCTGAGTTCAACAAGATTCAGCCAAACAATGTCAACGACCCAGCTGAAGGGTTTTGGAGGGCATGCTTTCAGATCCAGAGCGGCGCCACCTACAGGAAAAGTAATCCTCTAAATTCTGACAGGTTTATTTTTACATTGCAACTAGAAAGGTTGCAGGTTTTTCCTTTACCTTAATTTGGCAGAAAACGTAGTTTTTTTGTGTATATTTCCAATGTATGTACAAAATTGCAAGTGAAGCCATTGTATTTCTTCATTTCAGTGTGTTGGTAAATAAAGTCATGAGTACTTTGTAATACTACTCATAATTCATGTAATGCATATTCAATGTTTTAATGTCTTGCTACTGCAAACGTCCGGGCTACCAAACGTCCGGCTACCAAACGTCCGGCTACCAAACGTCCGGCTACCAAACGTCCGGCTACCAAACGTCCGGCTACCAAACGTCCGGCTACCAAACGTCCGGGCGGCTACCAAACGTCCGGCTACCAAACGTCCGGCTACCAAACGTCCGGCTACCAAACGTCCGGCTACCAAACGTCCAGCTACCAAACGTCCAGCTACCAAAAGTCCAGCTACCAAAAGTCCGGGCGACCAAACGTCCGGGCGACCAAACGTCCGGGCGACCAAACGTCCGGGCGACCAAACGTCCGGGCGACCAAACGTCCGGGCGACCAAACGTCCGGGCGACCAAATGTCCGGGCGACCAAACGTCCGGGCGACCAAACGTCCGTGTGACCAAGCGTATGGGCGACCAAACGTCTGTGCGACCAAACGTCTGTGCGACCAAACGTCTGTGCGACCAAACGTCTGTGCGACCAAACGTCCGGCAACCAAACGTCCGAGTACCCAGTTAAGCATTGAAGGCCATTAAGACCACCTATTTTGCATCTCTCAATACCTCAATGAGAATTTGATTTCGAAAAACCTATTGTGAACCGAATTGAAAAACAAAAATGAATGATATTTTTTTCCCCCTTCAAATAAACGCACCTTTGATGAGAGTCTGAAATTGGGTGTGTTGAATTCGGCCATTCTGCAGATCGATCTTCAACGCCATAAGCATGGTGAAGATGAACTTGTGGTTTTCATACAAACCTCGCACAGTGTATCGGAATACTTCGTACGTCAAGTATTCGATGATATTGGCGATTCGTTTGGTGGTTTTGGCCGACTTTTCCGACCTGCAAAACCAATGCTCGCTGAGTAACATGAAAAAGGGGAGTCGGCTAAAATAAAACCAACAAAAAGTAACCTTACCTGGCCAACGAAATGTCGAAAATCTTAAGGAACTGACCCAGGGAAGTCTGGTACATGACGTTAACCATGCTCATCTCAGTGATGAGAAAGTAGAGGATGCTACCTCGGCACGCCACCGCGCGATACTCGGACTGCGCCGCTTTGATTTTCTCTTCCGCCTCGGCCGCCACGCTCAGTTTGATGCTGACCTCGGCGGCCGTTTGTTTGGTGGTGCTCAAGATTCCGATCATGGAGTCGTCGTCCACCAAGGAACCTGCGGAACCAAGGAAAATGCCGATTATACTCCGATCAGAGCCTTGCAAAAGTGAATTCACCAGAAGGATTTTTGGACCTTTGGTGGTACTGAGTTTGTACAGCAAGTTGTCTTCCAGTTCTTGCATTTTCCTCTTGTTGGATGTTACATCCTCAATAAGTTTGAGTCGTTCGTTTTCGAGTTCCTTTAAGAAGCAAGGAGTTGAAAAACAGGCAAACACATGTATTTGCGCAGATAAAAAATGACAGTATTTTCACGACTATTAGGCGCACTGGATTATAAGGCGCACCCTCAATGAATGACACATTTCAAATTTTTCCCATATATAAAGCACACTGGATTATAAGGCGCTTTGCATATAAGGTGCACCCTCAATGAATGACACATTTCAATTTTTTTCCCATATATAAAGCACACTGGACTATAAGTCGCACCCTCAATGAATAACAATTTAAAAATGTTTTCCATATACAAGGCGCACTGTATTATAAGGCGCCCTGTCTTTTTTGGGAGCAAATTTAAGACTTTTAAGTGCGCCTTATAGTCGTGAAAATACGTATACGACTATAAGGCGCACCACATTATAAGGTTCACCCTCAATGAATGGCACATTTGAATTTTTTCCATACATAAGGCGCACTGGATTATAAGGCGCACCCTCAATGAATGAGACATTTACATTTTTTTCCATATATAAAGCACACTGGATTATAAGGCGCTCTGTCTATTTTGGAGAAAATTCAAGACTTTTAAGTGCGCCTTATAGTCGTGAAAATACAGTAGTTATTATTTTCTTTTTGCTGGAAATTGTAGACATACCTTCTTCTCAGCGAGGATGACACGGCCCAGCAGCTGGTCCTCCAGACCTTTCATGTTGACAGTGAAGTCAATGATGGATGTCTTGGCACTCACTTCTGGAGTGTACGAAGGATTTGGTAGTTTGGTGGTAATGTAGAGACGGAAACTGTTGGATACGTCCACATCCTTGTCTCCCACTTTTACCTAAAAATACATTAAAGTGGAAGAATGTTTACAGTCTGCATTTGTGTACAGATGGTGTATAATGTCAAGAAATTATGGATATGGATTTGTGTAATAATGAAATTCTGGAAAATTGCATTTAAAAAAAAAATCAACTCACAACAACAAAATTTCATCTAAAATAAAAATATAATAATTTTGGTGACAGTACATAGTGAAGAAATTATGTATATGGATTTGTATAATAATGAAATTGTAGAAAATTGCATTTTAAAAATGGGATGCAACTCACAACAAAAAAATGTTGTTTAAAATCTAAAAAATAATAATTTTGGTGACAATACATAAAAAATGATGTGTTCTGTTTAAGTCTTACAATGTTTTATTTACATAATATAAGTAAAACTTCATAGCTTGTAACATAAATTAATAAGAAAAAAATGACTGTCAATGAAAATTAAATTGCCTGATTGTATTTTGCCAAAAAAAATAAAAAAAATGCATGTAAATAAAAACAAAACCATGTTTCTGTGCCTATTTTCATGAAAACTACAACTAATGAGAAAGCCAGTAAAACCACAATGTAAAGACAACAGTAAAAAAATGGCATAACATGAAAAGTACCTTGTAGTTTGACCCTGATTTGAAAAAGTTCTTCTCCAGGACATTATCAAGGGCAGGATCGAGTTCCTCAGCCACATCTTCAATAAGTAGCGGTTTTCCCAGAGATATCGAGTCCTCCAAATGCGTACGAAAGAACTTGTGGTTCAAGGACGTCAGCTGCAAAACCAGCCCAAAACCAGCATGAGATTTTTGGGACTTAATAATGGCGAATAAAAACATACCTGTAAGTTATTGGCCCTTTCTTTGGCGGTGATCCAAGTCTTGCCTTGAGTCTGGGGATCAACCAGGAGAGGATACCTTGACGCCTTAGTGACGATGATGCCGTTTTGGACTGACAAGTCGTCTCCGGGGAGGCCCTGAAGATTCCACTCGCTAATCTAAAGCGGAAAAACCGGAGTTAAGTTTGGTTTCTTACGAGTTGCGGTCATATTGGGGCTGTTCTTACAGTTGGTGCGTCAACCAGTGTAGCGATGAGATTGAGGTTTTCGGTGAAGGGGATTTTTTGCGACACCAGCTCGTTCTTCCACATGTCCAGCAACATATCGCGGAAGTTCTGGTTGAAGGGTCCGCAGTACGAGAGGAAGCCGGTGAGCTGCAGGACGTCGCCAACCAGCCTAACCAGTAAAAAATAGTCTAGTTTTAAGGAAAGCCACTGGAAAATGACTTGACCGGATGTTTGGTTGCCAGTCTTTTGGTCCCTGGTCTTTTGGTCGCTGGTCAATTGGCGACAGAGTTTACTGTTGAAACCAACTCTCAAAATTATATTCATGAGAGAGTTTAATATCTAAGTACTGTTTAATATTTAAGTACTGTTTGATATCTAAGTACTGCTTAATATTTAAGTACTACTGCTTAATATTTAAGTACTACTGCTTAATATCTAAGTACTGCTGCTGTTTAATATCTAAGTACTGTTTAACATCTAAGTACTGTTTAACATCTAAGTACTGTTTAACATCTAAGTACTCTTTAACATCTAAGTACTCTTTAACATCCAAGTACTCTTTAACATCTAAGTACTCTTTAATATCTAAGTACTCTTTAATATCTATGTACTCTTTAATATCTAAGTACTCTTTAATATCTAAGTACTCTTTAATATCTAAGTACTCTTTAATATCTAACTACAGTTTAATATCTAACTAGTTTAATATCTAAGTACTCTTTAATATCTAAGTACTCTTTAATATCTAAGTACTGTTTATTATCTAAGTACTGTGTAATATCTAAGTACTGTTTAATATCCAAGTACTGTGTAATATCTAAGTACTGTTTAATATCCAAGTACTGTGTAATATCTAAGTACTGTTTAATATCCAAGTACTCTTTCATATCTAAGTACTGTTTAATATCCAAGTACTCTTTCATATCTAAGTACTGTTTAATATATAAGTACATTTGACCAGCGACCAAAAGACCGGCGACCAAACGTCCGAGTACCGGAAAATAATCATTGAATATTTCCACAACTCACCTTTTAATCTGAGATTTAAATTCTTTGCTCTGCTGAGTCCAACGAACTTTTTCGTTACTCAGTCCGCCGATGAGGTCGGAAGCGGCCTGCATTTTGTTCTTACAAGCCTCGGAACGATCGAGCAATTCCTAAAAGGCCATCGTTTTCAGCGTTAGCTTGTTATGGTCAAATCTCTCTTTCACTTAGCCTACCTGTTTCTCTTTGCTGGCGGCATCGCTCTTGGCTTGCACCAGGGATAGCTCGGCTTCCTTTTCAGCCAACGTGTCCTGTGCCGCTTTTTGCTCAGCGCTAGCTTTTTTGTAGCGCACTTCCTGAACGGCCAGATTAGCCTAACCACACAAAAACAAACATGATACGTGTTAATTATAGGAATACAGTATAAGATTCCTGAAGTTTTTATCAAATAGAATATATACGTCTTAGATAAAACCATTTAATGCCATGGGTCAATACAGTAATACCTCGAGATACAAGTGCCCCAACATACGAGGAATTTGATATACGAGTAAAATTCCCGAGCAAATATTTACCTTGAGATACGAGACAAATTTTGAGATACGAGCATTTGGCCAGGCCACTACTTATGATTTGCTTATTATTGTTTTCATGAGTTGGAGCTCACCTTCAGAGGCAAGACTTCCTTGTTGATGCCAAAGAAGGTGGCCATGGCCCTGGTCCAAGCCAGCAGACCGGCGACACTGCCGCACACCTTCTTGGCATTTTCCATAGTGTAGTCCTCCATTTCAAAGTAAGGCTGCAAGAGCTCCACCGTCTCCCCGTTGATTTTGTCCTTGACGAAATACTGAAGTTGGGCCAAAAAGCCTGTGCTGCCCATCAGCTGAAAAAGATGGAAGAACAGACAAAGGTCAGGGCAAGGCTGGATATCTGGTTGCTCGGACGTTTGGTCGCCGGTCTTTTGGTGACAGAGAGTTTACTGTTGAAACCAGCTCTCAAAATTATATTCATGAGAGAGTTTAATATCTAAGAGAGAGAGTTTAAGTATTTCTAAGTACTGTTTAATATCCAAGTACTTTTGAAAACAGTAGATATTTAAATATTAAACTCTCATGAATATAATTTAGAGAGCTGATTTCAACAGTACTTAGATATTAAACAGTACTTAGATATTAAACAGTACCTAGATATGAAACAGCACTTAGATATGAAACAGTACCTAGATATGAAACAGTACCTAGATATGAAACAGTACTTAGATATAAAACAGTGCTTAGATATGAAACAGTCCTTAGATATTCAACAGTACTTAGATATTAACATTATTTAGATGTTAAACAGTACTTAGATATTAAACAGTACTTAGATATTAAACAGTACTTAGATATTAAACAGTACTTAGATATTAAACAGTACTTAGATATTAAACAGTACTTAGATATTAACATTATTTAGATATTAAACAGTCCTTAGATATTAAACAGTACTTAGATGTTAAGCAGTACTAAGATATTAAACAGTACTTAGATATTAAACTCTCTCTCATGAATATAATTTTGAGAACTGGTTTCAACAGTAAACTCTCAAATGTGACTATTTGACCGGTCATGGGCCATCTGTTATCAAAATAAACCAAAAAGCCTACCCTGAGGGCATCCGGCCATGACGGCTTCAGACAGGGCAAGTTGGGATCCACAGTGATGGTCTCCAACTTTCTTTGAAACAATAACAGACAGCAGTCCATAATCCTCATGATCAGATGTGGAGGCTTGGCCAGTTTCCTCACGGTGGCGATATCAGCAGGCTTGATAGTCTGGGGAAAGTTTGTTCGGTACAACACACTGTCAGAGTATGCATTTGCAATGTTTTTCAAGCAAGAAGAGACGAAAAATGAAGATTTCAGGTCCTATTTCAAGCCTGCAAAACTCACATTCAGAGCATTTTCAGCCTCCTGCAACGCCGGCTTGGCCGCCTCCAGTTTTTCCTCGGCGATGGCCCTCTCGTGCGTGATTTCGTCCACAATGGCCTGAGCCTTTTCACTCACTATCAGGACCTCGTTCTTGATGACCATGGCCGCCGCTGTTCGAACCATGACCTCAGCTAACACCTGAAATATACGACACCTCATATCACAACAGTGGAATAGGAGAGACGCAGGGTTTGAGCTCTGGCGACCATTTGTTTTGTTTTTACCTTGTCGGCTTTGGCGGAAGCAACGACTAACTCTTTCTCACTGACTTCCAACTCTTTGGAGAGTTTAGCCACAGACACACTAGCCTCTACCAGTTTGTTCAAACCTGGTATTAAGAAATATGATAGACTCATTAAGATAACCCTGGAATAATTTTGTCAACAACTGTCCTTCTGATTCCTAAAAACGAGGATTTTTTGGGAACCTACCATATTCATGAGATAGTTTAATATCTAAGT
This sequence comes from Stigmatopora nigra, assembly GCF_051989575.1. Taxonomy (NCBI): domain Eukaryota; kingdom Metazoa; phylum Chordata; class Actinopteri; order Syngnathiformes; family Syngnathidae; genus Stigmatopora; species Stigmatopora nigra. The sequence goes on from NC_135516.1 coordinate 13,625,938, forward strand.
ACTGTTTAACATCTAAGAACTGTTTAACATCTAAGTACTGTTTATTATCGAAGTACTGTTTCATACCTAAGTACGGTTTAATATCTAAGTACTGTTTAACATCTAAGAACTGTTTAACATCTAAGTACTGTTTATTATCGAAGTACTGTTTCATACCTAAGTACGGTTTAATATCTAAGTACTGTTTAATTTCCAAGTACTGTTTAACATCTAAGTACTGTTTATTATCGAAGTACTGTTTCATACCTAAGTACGGTTTAATATCTAAGCACTGTTTCATATCGAAGTACTGTTTAATATCTAAGTACTGTTTAATATCTAAGTACTGTAGAAACCAGCTCTGAAAATTATATTTATGAGAGTTTAATATCTAAATACTGTTTACAACAGTACTTAGATATTAAACAGTACTTAGATATTAAACAGTACTTAGATATTAAACTGTTCTTAGATATTTAACTATATATATATAGTATATATATATATAATTTTGAGAGCTGGTATCAACAGTAAACTCTGTCACTATTTGACCAGCGACCAAAAGGGACCAAAAGACTGGGGACCAAAAGATCGGCGACCAAAGGTCCGAGCACCATTGTTTTCCAACTTTGGTTTTGGGAACTTGAATTACGAATATTTGTCTGTTAAGACTGTATCTGACTGTCTACATTGCATTTTGCCAGGGATTTTTTTTAGTTTTTAGATATTTTGGCGTTTTCCAGATCTCAATGTTTTTTTCATTTTCTGAACCGCATGTTCAATTGTCCTTACCGACATTCATGCGCTCGGCGAGCGTGTTGATGTGCTCGTGGTTTTGATGGTACAGGGTCTTGTAACCGTTGATAAAAGACAAGTACGATTTTGGAGTGACGTGGGTTCTCCTTCGGAATCTGTCAAAACATACAACAACACATTGTTTAAACGCATCATATCGGTCAACTTGGAGTGGAAAACCTGATGCGGAATGGTCGTCACCGTTCAAAGTAGGTTTCACAGGTCTCGGACACTTTACGATGGTATACGCCCATGGTAGTCACCATGGAGGCTTTCACCTCTGTAGAGCAAACCATGGGAAATTCTGAGAGGAAATGATGAGCCACCGCTACCAGAGCCTCTTCAGGCCACGGGGCGAACCAGTCCATTGTGCAGCCAGAGATCAAGCCTGGAAATTTCAGGGACCTGGAGCGAAACTTTGGTCCCACCTGTACATAGGATTTTGCTACAGTTTTTTATCCATTTATTTTGGTGATTGACTTTTATCTATTTGTATACACGCTAACAATGTTCCCTCTAATTTTTTTGTTGGTCTGGGGAGAAAGACAACGTCCCTGAGTGCATTGAGTACCAGTGTAAGCGCCATCATTGGTCGCTATGGGTATTACACCTGCCATAAGCAGGTGCATGCCAATGTTCAACGAATTTTTGATGTAAAACATGCTGTAAAACATGAAAAACATAAGATTGGACAGAGCTACTGCCACTGGCTGCCGCGTAAACAGCGCCATCATGGGGAAAGGAGTCAAAAAAGTTTGGATTTTATTTACTGCAAGCCATATGATTGCTGCTGCGCAGAGAAGACGAGAGTAGTGCGCAATTAGAGGGAAATTGCACTCTAAACTTCCATTTTTTTGGTTTTTTATTGAAAAATTCTATACTTACCGGCGAGAAGCACAAGACGACGTGAAGATTCTTCCGAGCCCGCGAGATAAAGTAGTCGTACAGATTGTCAAAAGTAGGCGGAATGCGAGGAAATTCCCTTTTCATCACCGGGATTAGATTTTGGGTGATTTCTTGGATCTCATCCTTGGCGAAAAGATTTGATACCTACAAAAACATGTTTTGTTGTAGTGATGGAAGGGTTAGGGTACATTAAGTATTTATTATATCCTCCTAGATGAGGTTATTACTTCTCCAGATGACAAGACGTTGTTGAGGTACTCCAGGAAGGCCTCTTGTTTAATTTCATTATCAGTAAAGAGGAAGGTGATGCCCCGCCCCTCGGCCCCGCTTGATTTGTACAACTTTTTCAGATCTTCCATGAAATTGGCGATATTGTAAGATCTGAATGGAGAGAAAATCTCTGTTATCACCAAGAAACTGAAAATAAATGCACTGAAAATACTGTACACCAACAATGTACAGTAATGGTTGTAATCCCTTGTTTCTTACTTGGTCAGTGTGATCTGATTGACTTCATATCCAGCTATAAAGGAGGAGAGACGAGTTAAACTCTGTTTTCCGGATCCACCCACGCCCACCAGGAGGGCATTGCCAACTTCTGTGCGAATAATCCTGGAAATCTATCAGAAAAAAGATGAGTCAGCGAATTAAACTCATAAAAAGTGCAGTCATACCTCTACTTATGAAATTAATTGGTTCCAAGACTTTTTTTTGGTAACTTTTGTAAGTAGAGGTGTACTTTATATGTAAATTCTGTCATGGTCCTCACACAATGACCAACTAAACCCTTTAAAATGGTCAAAATGTCCCCATTTTGTCGTGCCAAGATGTGAGGAAACAAAAATATAAGAGAAAATTATAAGGAAATGATTTATTAATGTATGAAAAATTAGGAAAACATATGGAAATATTCCCTGCACCATTGAAATATCTCCCTCTGCAGCCATTATAGATGTAATACCCATGTTTTTTTACGCCAAATGGTGGCAAGAGCCCTTTAAACCAGGCCCGAAAGCCGTCCACATTGTAGTACAATTTAGACTTTTACGTGTGCCTTGTGTATGTGAAAATATGTGCCACGTTGCAATTATAGTTTTTAATGGCTTAATAAAGGAAATTCAAAATAAAATAATGGATGGAATATAATAATGGATTTATTTTTGGAGGGATTTTGTAACTTGGATTTTTTTCGTATCTAGAGTCACTCAATTACATATAAAAAAAATTATAACCTGAAACTTTCGTACCTAAAGGCATTTGTAAGTAGAGGTATGACTGTATTTATCGTTGTAGTGGTACCAAAATTGAATGACTACAAAAAAGTATATTTATGTGAGGACTTTAAGCCCCGCCTCAACTTCTTCTAACCTTAACAAGATGAGTCATGGCATCTGTGAAGAACACCAAGTCCATGTACGAGCCCCTCACTTCGTCGTTGTGTTTTGCCTGGTAGAACTTCAGCTTATCCTCCAGAAATTCAAAAGACGGCACCTGAAAAAAATAACACTCCAAATAAGGGTGACAGATTGGAAGACAATAAAACGTTCTAAAAACCTCATTTCCTACCAGCTCGTAAATTTTGGGGGCATCGAAGCTGGCGCTTTCATCTTCCTCGCCGGTGGGCTCGGGGGCCTCTCGCAAGAAGTCGACAAAGTACGGTTCCTTGTGGAGGGACGCCACCAGACCGGCGTCCACATGCTCTTTGACCACTCGGGTTACGGAGTTTTCAAACCACTCTTTGTCTTCGGGGCAAATGAATCTAAAGAGAGAAGGTAATGAATGATAAGGATTGTTTTTAATTGGATCACCGGCTGGGATTTTTTGTATCTGTTGACCTGTCAGCGATGACACGAGTGCATTCACTCTTGAAGAGAGCCACGAGGGTCTTGAATTCATTGCATTGCTCCGCTTCCACTTTGAGCATTCCTTGCCAGATGCGGGACAAATCTCTCAAGTTGAAAATGTAGTGGAACTTGGAGGGAGTTGGAAGCATCTTGATCTAATGTCCATACAGAGGATAAATTAGCACTTGTTGCTTAAAAATGCTAACATTAACTTTCCAAGCATCCCCACAAAGTTTATGTGTAATGTCAGGAAAGCAAGTCAATCTCTTAATAACTTGTCATATATAGAATAAAATAAAAAAACACCAACTCCAATACTCTAATCAATACATAAAAGTTAAATACAACTAAACTGTATTAAGCCAAAATAACTTTATAATGTCAGAAAATATTTTTTTGCCGTCTATACGGGAAGTCAATCTTTCAATAACCGGACGTTTGGTCGCCCGGACGTTTGGTCGCCCGGACGTTTGGTCGCCCGGACGTTTGGTCGCCCGGACGTTTGGCCGGGGTGAATATAATTTTGATACCTGGTTTCAACAGTAGATAATTAGATATTAAACTTTCTATCATGAATATAATTTTGAGAACTGATTTCAACATTAAACTCTTATGTGGTCAAACGTCCGGGCGACCATACGTCTGGGGACCAAACGTCCGACTACCCTTATCACATATGTAATAAAATTAAAAAAAAACACCAAAAATTCTAATAAATACATAAAAGTTAAATACAACCAAACTCTATTAAGCCAAAATAATCTAATCTTAATTCCCTAACTGACTTATACTTATACTTACCACGGAGATACATAACAAAGCACTTTTATTTCCAATTCCCCCCCCCAAAATTACCTTGGTCCATTGCCATAAAACCCTCCCAGCAGACACCAGTTTTTTCACCATGGCTGTTATATCTGCTTTGAACTTCCTGCACTCGTGAAAGTAGCCGCATCCGATCACACCTGCACGGCGAAGCCAGAAACTCGTAAATGTTGTCATTTGAACGATAGCATTGGGAAGAAGAATACTTACCGAAAATCTTGTCAATAGAGGTATTGGAAGGCAAGGTGCAGTTGAAGACAGTAAATTGTCTCTTGAGCCTTTGCGGGATGTCATTTCGTCCACCCCCGGGGTGAATCATGGCGCCCAGCATTTGGACGTCCACGATAGTGATGAAGTCGCCTGGTTTGTCCAGATTGTACATACCGGTCATTTCCATCATTTGCCGGACTATCTCATTGGTAATCTGAGAAAGGTACATACCATCAATTTAGTTGGAAAATGTACTTTCTAATCAAATATTTGTGCTGGAAATGAATCCTCATTTTTGCATCACTTTCCATCTTTGGATATATCGTATTTTCACGACTATAAGGCACACTTAAAAGTCGTAAATTTTCTCCAAAATAGACAGTGCGCCTTATAATCCAGTGCGCCTGGTATATGGGAAATAATTAAAATGTGTCATTCATTGAGGGTGCGCCTTATAATGCAGTGCGCCTTATAGTTGTGAAAATACGGTACATATTTTGGGTCAAAGAGAATTGTGTACAAAAGAGAAATGACCCTAAGAAGAAACATTATCTTAAAATACTTTAGCTTAGCTTGGGGAGGATTTTTTTCAATGGTTTATCCAAAAGTAAAGCAAATATAATATGTAACATCAACAAAAAAAGACAAACCTGATCCCCCCATTCGTTGACAAGAGGCATATTGATGTCATCAACAAATACCGACATTCTGCGTCCACCAGGGGGTCCGTAGGTGCTACCGATTCTCTTCTCAATGTAGCTCTCAATCGTACGCTATTGCAAGAAACAACGTTTAATGATATTAAACACAAATAGAAGCATTACTTATAATTTTTATTTAAAAATAGCTGAAACGCATTTTCTGGACTATAAATCACATTTTATTTCACAGTTTGTAGTCCCGCCCCCTTTACTCAAGTGCAACTTAAGTGTTTTATTTATTTTTTCACTATGACCATCAACAGTCTGTAGTATTTTTAGACAGTAATGATCTGAAAAAACTTGTTAACAGATACTTATTGAGCCTAATGATCTCTATTTTACTATGGATACTTTAATATATGTTTCTTCTTGGTTTTCCCCCAAAATGTAACATGTATATTTGCTATTTTACCTGAAACATGATGGGTTCGGTGGCAGAGGAAAAGTTGAGCGACTTAAACAGATCCGTTTCGGGATCAAATTTCTTGGCGTGGCTTTTGATCATCACAGTTTTGGCCGTCCCTTGTTCACCAATGAGTAAGACGGCCTGCAGAAATTTGAAATGCAATTTTCAGGTATCGAATCATTGATTATGTGGTTTTAAAAAATATGGCTGACCTTTAATTGCTTGGCGATAGTTTCAAGCAAAAAAGCCGTCCTGGTGTTATCCACATTGGGCACAAGGATGGAAGAGTAGTCTGGCACAGAATCTGTCGGATACTCATATTCCCCTACGTGCTCGTTCCAGTGACACCACTGGCCTGTAAGTGCATTGCAAACAATTCCGTTATTTTTTTTAAGGATTTTTAAGTAACCTTAAAATGAGTGTGGCACCAAAATATTGTTTTGGATCCCCAAAAACCTAAACATATTCCGACACCCACTATATAGTATCAGCAGTATTGTTTTTAGTACCATATTATCGAATACTCGACTTGGACAGTTTAACTTGAATTATAATTTGCATTTTGGGATAAAATTCAGGCCCAAAAAGCCCAAATAACTTCACAAAATTCATTCATTCATTCATTTTCTCATCTCATTTTCTGAACTGCTTTATCCTCATTAGGGTCGCGGAGGGTGCTGGAGCCTATCCAAGTTGACACCCTGAATCGGTGGCCAGCCAATCACAAGGCACACTCAGAGAAACAACCAGTCACTCATAGCTAAGGGGAATTTAGAGTGTCCAATTAGTCTACCATGCATGTTTTTGGAATGTGGGAGGAAACCGGAGTATCCGGAGAAAACCCATGAAGGCCCAGAGAGAACTTGCAAACTCAACACAGGTGGCCCGACCTGGATTTGAACCCAAAACCCCAGAACTTTGAGGCCAATACGCTAACCACTCGCTCCACTGGACCACCAACTTCACAATATATAAAAATAAAATTCAAAAAAATCACTATTAAATATACTATATAGTAATATGGATAGGACATCTACTAGTAATATTCACATTGGCAGGAGGGAGCATCTTGGCCAGAGGAAGAACATCATGTAAAGAATACTTAATGAAAGAGTATACAGTGTTTTTTTTTTTTGGAGACATACCATCTGCCCCAACCATGTATTCAAACATAGTCTCTCCTTCCTGCGTCTTAGGAAGATCAATGTTGCTTTCGTGTTCTCGGAAAAAAGCCTCCATTTTGTCACGGTCCTCCAACTCCAAAAGGGCTCCCAGGCTCCACATTAGACCGAAGACAAAGAGGCGTTCTAAATGTTTATCGTTGACCAGGCCTCCCATCTGCTTAGTTGGGATGAGGCCTTCCAACAAATTGCAAGACTACAAAAAAATCAATAAATCCATAACTAGGTATACACTACTGGTACAAATTTTTGTTTTCCGTACCTGCATGATGTAATTACACTCCAAAAATGGCATCTTGGGTTTGAGACTCTGCCTCATGTATGAATACACATCCCAAAATATCCTATCGTACAGAGAAATGATGTTCTCTGCTTCTTCTGGGTTACGCTTGTTTGTCCATCCCTAAGAAAAACAGACAAACGTCCTGAACTGTACTGGTTCCAGCCTGTTCTGTACTGGTTCGAGCTGCCCATCCCACATAAAAACCACATAAAAAAGTGTGTGTTGCTCTATTTTTTTTCATACCTTGAGGATGGGTTCCCAACTCAGAGCAGAAGAGCTCATGAACACCATGCCGACACGCGACACAGTGGCAGGGGAGGCATTCTCAATGTTGTGCACCTCAAATACCAGTTTGCAGGCAGGTGACATGGTGATACGGTCACCGTTGGCCAAAGTCAGGGTTTTATTGTCATCCAGCACTGAATTGAGGTTCTCAATCCAGATGGCGTCTACTGGACCGTCCAGTACAATCCATATGATCTCCCCTAAAAGGGAAATTTATTTTTTTTTAGGAAAATTCATCGGTCTCGGAATTGTTTGGTCGCCTGGGTGAATATAATTTTGAGAGCTGGTTTCAAAAGTAGATATTTAGATATTAAACTCTCATGAATATAATTTTGAGAGCTGGATTCAACAATTATCTGTCATGTTGTCAAACGTCTGGCGACCAAACGTCCGGAGACCAAACGTCTGGCGACCAAACGTCTGGCGACCAAACGTCTGGCGACCAAACGTCTGGCGACCAAACGTCTGGCGACCAAACGTCCGGAGACCAAACATCCGGGCGACCAAACGTCCGGGCGACCAAACGTCCGGGTGACCAAACGTCCGGGTGACCAAACGTCCGGAGACCAAACGTCCGGAGACCAAACATCCGGGCGACCAAACGTCCGGGCGACCAAACGTCCGGGTGACCAAACGTCCGGGTGACCAAACGTCCGGGCGACCAAACGTCCGGGCGACCAAACGTCCGGGCGACCAAACGTCCGGGCGACCAAACGTCCGGGCGACCAAACGTCCGGGCGACCAAACGTCCGGGCGACCAAACGTCCGGGCGACCAAACGTCCGGGCGACCAAACGTCCGGGCAACCCAACGTCTGAGTACCCTGGAATCTGTGTTTGGGGACACCCCAAATTAGTGGCGAGCCACCAAATTTGATTAAATTCTTGGATATTTTTTATGCTTCCATTGTAAATATAATTCCAACTTGGAAATAATTTTTGACCTTTCTTGGCTTTAAGTGTCCTCCTCCAGAGGGTTGAGAAGATGCCATCAGTCCAGTCATTGGTGGCGGCGTCTAGACGACCGAACATTTGTGGCGCGGTGATGGCCTTGGGGTTCATACGCATCTCCCTGTGCGGCGTCCCGCACTCGGTCAGCGCTCGCATGAGGATATTGATGACGGCCGTCTTGCCCGCTCCACTCGGCCCCAGCGTCATGAGACCGTGACGCACCAGGGAAGCCTCGTAAAGCTATAAGAGATATTAACATTGAAATCGGTTCAGAGCATCGCGCCATTTTGCCATACCTGAACCAGTTTCAGGTTCCAGTTGGGATGGTTGACCAAAGCTGCCAGGTCCACTTGATTACTGACGGCGGCTTGCAGCTCATTGTAGGTGCTGTTGTCGAGTTTGATGCCGGGAAACAAGTCGTTGATAAGACTGAGGAAAAGAGGCTCGTCCTCATCCACCTGAAAGAGGGTTTCCCATTAATATTGTACGTCTACCAAACTATTACAATATAGATTGCTGTATTTTTTGGACTATAAATCGCACTAACCCCCAAAAAAATGCACAGTGAAAGGGGAAAAATATATATATGTTGCACTGTAGTACACATTATACATAAAAATATAACATGAAAACATATAAATTATGAATATTTTATGTTAAATTAGTAGTAAAATTGGGAACATCAGTGAAAACAAGCACTTGTAAATGTAAAATAATTGTTTTTTTGGGGATAAAAGTAGTCTAATAACAAGCTGTTGGCAGTGAGTAAAAAATAAAAGACATCAGGTAATTTATGTGAAAATGTGCAATGTATAGCCCAGAAAATATGGAATTACGATATGGCCTGATTATAAGACGATGTTTTTTTGCATTGCAGTAAGACTAAAAAAAGTGGGTGTCGTCTTATATTCAGGCCGATACGGTACATGCACTTAAATCATACCAGTTTTGAGAGATTCATGTCACGCAGAACTCTCATGACGGTACTGGACTCGGAATCGTCAGGCCGCGCCCTCTTGCAGGCCCCCAGCGTCCTCAACACGGATAAGATGTTCCTCAAACCAAAATCGTAGTGCACCTGAAAAATCATCAAAATTATAAAGGCGATCTTTTCAAAAAAGCAAACAATGTTGTTCTCCCTCACTTGTTTTGTAAGTTGCTCTTCACACAGTTTATAAAGCACAAAGAATTTCTGAGCCAGGAGGACATTCTCGTTGAATCCACAACTGGCCAGTTTCACTCTCATGATGATCTGTTCAGAAAAAGACATCAAAAAATGTCCCAGGGACAAAAAATCAACGTAAAAATCTTCGGTAAATTAAGGAAAATACTTGATGTATACCTGTCGATCGGGTACCATCATGGAAACGGTCCTGAACTGTACTTTTAAGTTCTCGGGAAGTTCCTGACGACCGGCATAACCGGGATTCTAGGTAGAGAAGGACGTTTTGACGTTATGGTAACTTATTGGATTGGTCCTTTATATATATATTTCTATGTATATTTATTACCATGGTGATGAAAAGGCCAAACTCTGGATTGAGGTCTACAACATCACCATCCGTGAAGATAAACGTGGTCTTGTGTGTTTTACGGGCAACCAAAACAATGTAAATTTGTTGTGCGGCGACAGACAAAACCGGGAGATCAATTCTGTTGAATTCGTCAAAACAGCCCCACGAGCCAGACTGGGCGAGTCCTGGAAAAAACAACAAGAAAGAAACTATTAAAAAGGGTGGTTGGAACAAAAATAAAATGGGCACTTTGAGATTTTTTTTTGTCAATTTATAATGGACATGTCTACCAAATTTCACTAAAAAAAAGACCATCATTTGGAATGCTACCAAACATTTGACTTAACATGTTTTTGAGGGGATAAGTCTATCAATAAAGAAATGCTCCAAAGAAAAATCAAAATTTCACTAAAATGAGCTTTCGAGGACTGAATTTTTGATCAATTCTGAAGAACCAATTTTCAAACAATACAAATTTTGATGACTTCCTTTTTGTCGAAAATGACGAAAACAAAGCCCCAGTATGACAAACCCTATATGAGACATTTTTAGGGGTTGAATATGTTTCACAAAATTTCAACCATTTTTTTACAATAAAAACACCATTAAAAGTACAATAAAAAATGATAAAACCAAAAATAACTGCACTCATACACTTCTCCATTCCGAAAAATAAATGTACCACTCCAACCTGTATGTTTTTTTTCTCCATTTCACAGTACTTCATTTTTTCATCAATTCTGTCAATTACCCAGCAAACATATTACTAACAGAACGACTAATATACCATTACATACCTTTATAAATCCTGCCAAGACCCCTGAAGTCCATCTGATCAGAGCAATTGAAGACCACCACATACTTCCCCAGGCACCGACCCATATCCTTGGTGGTCTCGGTCTTCCCAGTCCCGGCTGGTCCGGCGGGGGCCCCTCCCATGCTCATTCCCAAGGCCTGGGACAGTGTAATGTAACACCTGTAGTATGTAGGAAAATATGACTAAACACATCCAATAGAGAAAACGGTTGGGATAATGACCAATGTTCCCTCTAAGCCAGGGGTTTCAAACATACGGCCCGCGGGCCGGATCCGGCCCGTCTGGTGGTTTGGTACGGCCCGTGGAAGAAAGCTGCATTGTATAAAAAAAATATGAATTTTCTTTAAAAATTGTAGTTCTTGTATTATCCGCTAGGGGTGTTTTAGTACGTGCAGACAACATGAATTGACATTTATTTATGTTTTTATGTTATTCTCTTGTTCATAATATATTGTTCATAATGTAAAAAGAAACGTTGTGTTAATAAAAATTTTGATAATTTACTCATTCTTTGCACTAATTATTAGTATTAGTGACTAAGACAAAGGAAAGTTAGTTCTATGTTCAATGAAAAATTAGAAGGAACATTGGTAATAACTATGAAAAAAAAACAAAACTATATCTTGCCTGTCAGTTAATGGCGTGATGACCAAACGGTCAGTACAACCGAGATACTCGTTCTGATAAATAAAGTCGACATTGGTGATGGACACGATGACTTGATCTTTGTCGGCATTGTAGTAAAACCTGCTTTGTTTTAACCACTCAAAGTCATTGGTAGATTTGACTGATTTTGCCACCTGAGGATTCAAAAAAATGGATAATCATGCATTGTAGGAAGGAAGTCAATTGAAAACTAAACAGCCAATTAGGAGTAAGCTCACCAATTCTTCAAAAATATCACTCTGGTGTACGTGGATGGTGACCAGGGTTTCGTACTTGACCCTGTCAAACTTGGTCAAGTCGTAGGTGGTCTGCTTGATCAGCATTCGTAAAAGGTTCAGGAATTTGTTTTTGGTATAAATCATGGCTTCCTTGCTGTATTCGGCACCTTCCAGGGCCTCCTCCGAGTCTCTTGTCCAAAGCATTTGGATTCCCAGAAGGCCCACCTAAGACCCCAAATACAACATTGGTCAACCATTCATTCGCCAGCAAAACAATGATGATTTTCTCATAGAAAAAACCCAAAAACCAAAAATGATTGGCCAAACCTGTGCTTGGTACTTGTCAAGAAAAGGAATAAGCTCAAAGTCTTCATCGTTGATGACATCATCTGCTGATTTGATGACCGTGTGTAGTGACGTCTGCTGTTCTAATAGTAGCTTCCCCAGCCAGATCTCCACTGCACCCTGAGCCAAAACTGGTTTGTCCAGCTGAAAGAATAAGACATACCGTTATTTACTCGCATATAAGCCGCCCGGGGGTATTAGCTGCACCCTCAAAACGGCCTTAAAACGGTCAAATTTTACAATTTCTCGCATATAGGTCGCATCCGTGTATAAGACGCACTCTTAAAATGGCCTTAAAACTGTCAAATTTTACAATTTCTCCCATATAAGCCGCCCGAGGGGATTAGCCACACCCTCAAACGGCCTTAAAATTGTCAAATTTTACAATTTCTCGCATATAAGCCGCGTCCGCATATAAGACACTCTTAAAATGGCATTAAAATTGTCAAATTTTACAATTTCTCGCATATAAGCTGCCTAGGGTATTAGCCACACTTTTAAAATGGCTTTAAAATTGTCAAATTTTACAATTTCTCGCATATAAGCCGCCCCCCGATTCACAATTTTCACCTCTATTTTCATGGTGTTAATAAGGAGTACAAATGTGTTATTTAGAAGGGAAAATCTTAAGAAAAATCATCACTAGTGGTGTTTCTGAGGTACTTCATGAATCAAAAGTAAACTATTAAGGTCAATATCATAAGGAAGTTAATATATATATCTTTGTAAATGCAAAATATCAAGTTATTCAATTTAAAAAGTCTATCTTGATGAGAACCTGATACTTTTTAATTGACCAAAATTACAATTTTCTTCAGTCATCATTTTTTTGTCCGACAAATACGGCTTATATACGAGTAAATACGATAAATCTATTTAATTCGTCACAACTGAGATGAATTGAAACATTTGTAAATCCAGAACTTCATGTCAAATTCAACAAATAGCATACTTACCGCTAGTTTCTCCGATTCTTGGGATAGAACGGCTAAAATGCTGTCGTACTCATTGCCGTCAAACTCCACTTCATTTACATTGTCAAACACTCCAAGAAGATGCGACTGAAGTGATTCAAAAGAAAATGTTATTGTTATTTTCATACATTCAGGTTCATTCATTCCTAATATATTTGGTCCCAATTTTTTTAGTCTCACAATGAGTAAAAAATCCACTTACTTGAATTGTGTGTGAATCGCTAGCTTGTCCGAGAATTTCCAGGAGAGCCGGATCAGACACGAAGAAGAATCTTGGGAACAGGAGCCGCTTTTTCTCTAGGTAGCTGTGTGGTGTTAACATTTCTTTAGAATCGTCCAAAAATGTATCGGCTTAATCATTCAAAACCATTAGATAACAACACTAATTAAAAAAAAATAGGAAATTAAATTAAAAACATCGGGAAAAACTCCCAAAAACAGTTCTTTTTAAAAAACAATTTACTATTATTTTTTTTTACCCTGTCAGGGATTTCTGACAAAAGTCTAGCTGTTTCTGAAGATCCGGTAGGACCTCCCCCAACATTGGATCTCCGGCACAGCACTCCACCACATTTGGGACGTCTTTGGCCCGCTGCATGACGTTAATCCACGTGGAGTCAATTTGCTGAAAGCGCTCCGCTTCCTTGACAGATGGAAACATGCGTTTTATTGCAAAATACATACGAGTAGTACCCGCAAGCGAGGGGAGAACGCGCCAATCCAAGATTCAATCAAAACCAATGACAGCAGGGCAGACAAATACACCATGTGAATCCACTACTTAAATGATGCATTGTCAGCTTCTTAGAAAGAAGGGCACTTTACCTGAGGCAAATCTTTGGCGATGTCACCTCCGACGAACACGGCCTCCAAGTAAATCCACAGATTTTGCACGATTACCCACTGCTCAATCACGTCGGTTGAGATGGACAGTTTTGAGACCCAGTCCTGGATTTCAGCTTTGTAGAATGTGCAGTAGCTGCAAAATGACAGACAACGGTTTAGTTAAAATTCTGGATTATGACAAGTCATTATCATTGAATTCCTTGGTACCCGGACGTTTGGTCGAACAGACATTTGGGTCGACAGACAGTTCTCTTTCTCTCATGGTTATAATTTTGAGAGCGAGCGAATCCGGCGACCAAATGTCCTTTTGACGAAACGTCCGAGGACCAAACGTCCTTTCCACGAAACATCCTGGGACCAAACGTCCTAGGATCAAACATCCTTTCGACCAGACATCCTTTCGACCAGACATCCCTTCACCAGACATCCCTTCGACCAAACATCCCTTCGACCAAACATCCTTTCGACCAAACATCCCTTCAACCAAACATCCTTTCGACCAAACATCCCTTCGACCAAACATCCTTTCGACCAAACATCCTTTCAACCAAACGTGCGGGGACCAAACGCCCGGGGACCAAACACCCTTTCGAACAAACGTCCGGGGATCAAACGTCCGTCACCAAACAAATTCCTTCTGTATCTTAACCTATAAATCAGTTGTATAATGTATATAAATCTATATATATCTATATATATATATATATATTTCTCCCTTTCTTACCGGTTGCTAAGCAGCGATCCCAGGACCATCAGACTGTCCTCCAAAGTAGTGAGGATCTCCGTGGTGTCCCCACCTCGCAACATGAGCTCCCCCCTGTCCTTGAAGTCCGCCCTCGTCAGGTTCATGTCGTGCCACACTGTTTTCACGCCTGTCAATTTGGCTTCGATGTCTCTCTCTTTTACGGCAGATATGCAAATGTCCTATTAAAAAAAAACCGAGAAGGAGAGTGAGGTGGCGAAGGGTGACGGGAGAAGACGCCGACTGACCTCGATGTCGTCCTTAAACTTCAACAACGGGGCTTCCATGATGTTGTCCAGCGTACAGGTGGGCGACTCCACCTCAAACGTGTGTCCGGTCATGTTCGAAATTTGATCCCAGTGTCTTCGGATCATGGATTTGTTGGTCATCATCTCCAGGAGAGGACACAGTTCGCTGAAGTCGTCGATGGTCTTTTTCAAATCCATGAAAGCTTGCCACTCTTTCAAGCCCTTGGGCAAACGGCGGCACCTGAAAGTGGGAGAAACAGTTCAATTGTTGGCTGACAGACAAACGAGATGTAAAGTTTCCCTAAAGCTGACCAACAATCAGAATAATACAGTCAGAAGATTAACATTTGCTCAATCAGTAAATAATCAAAGGCATTTTTCCCATTAAGAACACAGGAACAAAACACATAAGTTGTTGTTTTTTTAAAGTGTAAGAAAAATAGTATTTCTGATACTGTATAAATTGATTGCAGGATTTTCTGTTTTTTTTTCACGTTTTATGCAAAACACGGTTGTTGTTTTTTCTTAAATTCCTTTCATAAACGTCCAAATAAATGTTGTTAAGCCTTTTATCTGTTATCTTTTATTTTTTCTGTATTTTGAAATAAATGACTATATAACTGCATTATCTTGCATTATGGCATTTTATCTTTTTGTCCACTGGCAGTTTCGTGCATGTCATATCTAATTTATGCGCATATAGCCGTACACTCAATTCAATCATCACTTTATGCGACAATTCAATATATTTCTTTGTTTTCCCAGATAAAAACGGCTGTATTATATAAATACAATAGAAATGTATGACAAATCACATAAAAAAATGCTAGTATTACTTCTAAAGGGACCCTTAGAAGCTCAGAATTGAAATAAATATTTAGAAGTTGGGTCTTAAAGGGAAAAAAATTAATATAAAGAAGACAAAACCTGTTCTGAAAGTCCATGAGCTCATTATTGATCTTCTCAATATCCACTTGCGTCCATAAAAGCTTGTTGTGACCAGTGATGGTCTTCATTACAGTATCGTACAAGCCGTAGAGCTTTTGGAGCAAATCCAGTTCTTTCCTAGAAGGAGAAAAAATAATGTTTTTGAGAGATAGATATCTTATTTTCATTCCATGAGTATGGATCTTTACTTACTTTTTATTTTGAAGGCACTCGTAATCAGAGACAGGCAGCCCCAGAAGTTGTTCACCAGAGTTGTATGTGGTAAAGTTCCGCCATAGTTCAGAGAATCTAGCCTAGGGTAGGAATAAATGTGAGAAAATAAATTAAAAAGAAAAAAACTTATATATGTATTAGTCCCAGTGGGTATGTTGACTTGATAGGCGAGATGAATGTAGTAATTGAGTGGATACGGGTGGGTATGTAGACTTGATAGGCAAGATGAATGTAGTAGTAATTGATTGGAAACAAAAGGTAAACATTTACAAGACCCAAGTCATTTTTTTCAGGGAAAAGAAAAGTACCTGAAAGACTTGAAGCCTCCGGCTGGCTTCTTTTGGTTCTATTCCTTCAGCCATTGGGCCTTCCTGTAGTGTGACAATAGAGAGGAGTTTTAATATACAAATAATTGCATTATGGACTCACAGAGGCTTTATTTTCTGCTTACAATGTCGTATTCATCCATATAAGTGTTGACATCTTGTTCGAAAACGCCGACATGTTCGAGTAGGTCTTGCTTGAGGGCGGGCTGCATGCAGAAAAGCTGATCCTGAACGGACATCTTGGAAGTAATAACAAAGAAGAACGTTGAGTTTGAATAACTGACCTGCTTACATTTGAGGAAACAACCCTTTTCCCTCTCTATCTTGATTGCATAAATGAGATTGGTGCAAGTTCCTTGGTAATACAGTAATCCCCCGAATACCGCGGATTCAAGCATCGCAGTATCACAACATTGCGTTATTTTTTTTAAGGGGGAAATTGTTTTTGTTAATTTCATTTTTTGTAAGCTATAATTTGTAAGCAGAAGACATGAGAGTGGCGTGTAGTTTGCCACTAGGAGTCAGCACTAAAAAAAAAAAAAAATTATATAGGGGTGACCCTAGGTTTTTCGTTTGTCACGGAAATGTCAAGTCTACATTAACCGCAAAAATTAGATTAGATAACTTTATTCATCGTGGATTTGGGTAATTTCATTGTCACAGTAGCAAGAGGGTGAGAATACAGACATTTTAGACATAAATAAATAGGTAGTAAATAAGTTGATGAATAAATAAATAAGCATGTTGCTGCAATTTATATATACATATATATACATATACATACATATATTTACATATACATACATATATTTACATATACATACATATATTTACATATACATACATATATATACATATATATATATACATATACATACACATATATACATATATATACATATACATACATATGAATATACATATACATACATATACATACACATTAATATACATATATATACATACACATGAATATACATATATATATATATATACACATATACATACACATGTATATACATATACATACATGTATATACATACATATATTTACATATACATACACATATATACATATATATTATAGTGAAAATGGTGCTGAGATTTCAGTTTTTTTTGTATTACTATGGAGTAAATTATGGAATGGACACTATTGAGTTAATAATGGAAAGTTGTGCAGATTGAAGCATTATTATCAAGTAACATCTTACAGCCTTGGATAGCAGCCTGGTGAAGAAACGACTCAGTCCGTACACCTCGGTTGGTTCCTTTTCCGTCATTTCAGCTTCGTAGAGGATCAGCACATCATAAGCGTCCTAGAAATCCAGAAAAGGGTATTTTTGCAAGGTACTCAAAAAGCAAGAGAGTACTTCGTACTTGTGTGGAAATCAGCGTCAGGTCCGTGTTGATTTCGGCATCCCGCAAGTTGGCCAACGTCTTCATGGAGCAGCGGACGTCGTCCAGGTTGGTGATGGGATGCGACAGCTGCGTGAAACTTCGATGCGTATGTAGGCTGATATTAATAATATTCTTCCGGCACTCGATGCGCAGGTATTTGCACAAAAACTTCTTCCAGGACTTGGCCTCGATCATGAGAGCTTCTTTTAATTGTCCTAATGAAAAATAAAGACACGATGAGTATCGAAGAACAACATTAAAAAACCATTGAAGTTGTGATGTGTATTTTGTACCTGTTGACAATTGAATCATGCCAACAACGATGGTATGCTGGATCTCCTCAATTTGGCTTTCAAAAACGTCATAGTGGTGCAATTTGCTTTTGATCTCCATCAAGGTGGGCTTGCTGTCAATGAAGGCCTATTAAACCAATGGACAAGCGTCACTGGACTCAGCCACGAGAAGACGCTGATGTGAATTCCTGGTACTCGGATGTTTGGTCTCCGGGCGTTTGACAACATGACAGAGTTTATTGTTGAAACCAGCTCTCAAAATTATATTCATCTGACAGAGTTTAATATCTAAGTACTGTTTAATATCAAAGTAGTGTTTAATATCTAAGTACTGTTTAATATCTAAGTACTGTTTAATATCTAAGTACTGTTTAATATCTAAGTACTGTTTAATATCCAAGTACTGTTGAAAACAGTAGATATTTAGATATTTAACTCTCTCATTAATATAATTTTGAGAGCTGGTTTCAACAGTACTTAGATATTTGAAAAGTACTTAGATAATTTAAAATTGCTTAGATATTTTAAAAGTACTTAGATAATTTAAAAGTACTTAGATAATTTAAAAGTACTTAGATAATTTAAAAGTACTTAGATAATTTAAAAGTACTTCGATAATTTAAAAGTACTTATATAATTTAAAATTACTTAGATATTCTAAAAGTACTTAGATATTAAACAGTACTTAGATATTAAACAGTACTCAGATATTAAACAGTACTCAGATATTTTAAAAGTACTTAGATAATAAACAGTACTTAGATATTAAACAGTACTTAGATATTCAACAGTACTTAGATATTAAACAGTACTTAGATATTAAACAGTACTTAGATATTAAACAGTACTTAGATATTAAACAGTACTTAGATATTAAACAGTACTCAGATATTAAACAGTACTCAGATATTTTAAAAGTACTTAGATATTTTAAAAGTACTTAGATATTAAACAGTACTTAGATATTAAACAGTATTTAGATATTAAATTCTCTCTCATGAATATAATTTTGAGAGCTGGTTTCAACAGTAAACTCTCTGTCACCATTTGACTGGCGACCATTTGACCGGCGACCAAACGTCCGGTCCGGAATACCCATACCTTGATGACCCGCTCCTTGTCATCGTTCCAGAGCTCCTTGAACTTCTTGAAGCGATCCAATACAATGGCGGCATTGTCCCTCTGCAACTTCAGGGCCGATTTCAAGGCAAAAATAACTGCCTTGATATCCTCGTGTTTATTGACGCGAGTGTAGAAGTTCATCATCTCCCGACCTGCGAGAAGAGTTGTCTATAAATAATAGTCTTGTGGTTTCACTCTCGTAAATCTCACCGGTATTGGACGGGACCAGTTCATGTCTGTATTCAACCTCCCAGCATTGAA
This sequence comes from Stigmatopora nigra, assembly GCF_051989575.1. Lineage (NCBI taxonomy): Eukaryota > Metazoa > Chordata > Actinopteri > Syngnathiformes > Syngnathidae > Stigmatopora > Stigmatopora nigra. The sequence continues at coordinate 13,645,233 of NC_135516.1, forward strand.
TTCCCTTGTTGACATCCAAAATAAATTCCATGATCTGGTGTATGGCGTTATGTATCTCGTCGACAGTGGGGAACATCACCTGTGGAAAAGCACAGGTCAAGACATTCAATGATATTTATACCTGGGAAAGACTGCTCTCTAGTGGAATTTTAAAATAGTAAAGAATCCTCACAAAATGCCCTGGTGGTTATTATTGTCAATACATGGAATTTCTCGCAGATTAATTGCCTTTGTGTATAAACCACACCTTTAAAATGGCCTTAAAATTGTCAAATTTTACAATTTCTCGCAAATAAGCCGCCCCATATTTCACTTTTTTTTAAACTTACAATAATTACTCACCACATTTGGTTTCTCCAGCTTCACCTCCGATTTCATCATCGGAACCCAACCAGAGTCAGCTCTCTTCTGGAAAGAACTTCAAGTCCAAATATTACATTAAAGTACACATAGTGACGATTTATGTCAAGACGACAACAACGATATGGCAAGAAGACGACGACGCTTACTCAATGCCACAGATTCGCCTCTCCACGGTCTTCAAGGATAACTTTGTCGATTCCACCAATGCATCCAGAACCCTCGTGCCAAAAGAGTCGTATTGCTTTGTGAAGTCCTGAAATGTTTACAGTTTACCTTTAACTTCTTTTAATGCAATTCCAATGAAGTTGGGATATCATTTGAAACATATTCCACAAAAAAAGTACTATTTTTTGGCTTTTTTCATCCATCTGCTGCAGATTTAAATCATTTTTTTCACCAGTAGCTCACCATCAATGGCAGCCAATGAGATAGCGTCCAGTACTATGACTGGTTCCCAAGTGGCCACATACACAAACCTTTTCAAATCGTGTCGCTTTGTACTTTTCCGGGCCTTCTGACGTCACCCCTTCCGCAGGTTCCGAGGCCCTCTGGGTATCCTTCTGCGCTGTGGGGTGAAATTTAAATGTTGGCATATCTTAAAATTTTTGTTTCATATAGAAGGTACAACAGACTATAAAACACAGTAGCAGTAGTAGTTGTGGTGGCGGTGCTAGTAGTGGGATGTGTTATACATTCACGAGCTGGAGCTGTAGTAGTAGAAGTAGTAGTAGCGGTAGTAGTAGTGGTAGTGGTAGTAGTAGTAGTAGTAGTGGTGGTAGTGGTAGTAGTAGTGGTAGTAGTAGTGGTAGTAGTAGTGGTGGTAGTAGTACTGGTGGTAGTGGTGGTAGTGGTAGTAGTAGTGGTAGTAGTAGTGGTGGTAGTAGTGGTGGTAGTAGTAGTGGTGGTGGTAGTAGTAGTAGTAATTGTGGTAGTAGTAGTAGTGGTAGTAGTGGTAGTAGTAGTAGTGGTAGTAGTAGTAGTAGTAGTAGTAGTAGTAGTAGTAGTAGTAGTAGTAGTAGTAGTAGTAGTAGTAGTGGTGGTAGTGGTGGTAGTGGTAGTAGTAGTGGTAGTAGTAGTGGTGGTGGTAGTAGTAGTGGTGGTAGTAGTAGTAGTGGTAGTAGTAGTGGTAGTAGTAGTGATAGTAGTAGTAGTAGTGGTAGTAGTAGTAGTGGTGGTAGTAGTAGTAGTGGTGGTAGTAGTAGTGGTAGTAGTAGTAGTGGTAGTAGTAGTGGTAGTAGTAGTGATAGTAGTAGTAGTGGTAGTAGTGGTAGTAGTAGTAGTGGTAGTAGTAGTAGTGGTAGTAGTAGTAGTAGTAGTAGTAGTAGTAGTAGTAGTAGTAGTAGTAGTAGTAGTAGTAGTAGTAGTAGTAGTAGTAGTAGTAGTAGTAGTGGTAATAGTGGTTATGAGTTGAGATGTACATCAAGTTTATATAAATAATATATTCTTTTTTAATTTTTAATTTTATTTATTTATTAACTTATTTATCACCAATTTATTGATGTCTAAAATGTACTTTCCTCTATCTGTATTCTCACCCTCTTGTGAATAAAGTTATCCAATCCAATCTAAGGCGCACTTTTTGAGACAATCGAAGTATTATAGTGGTGCATTAAAGTGCAGAAAGTACAGTACATGTATATTTGTCAGACCTACTTGGTACATTTTAAAAGAAATTAAAAAAGGAGGAAAAAACAGACCAGCACTGATTCCACCAAGGACCTTGGTGGTTTGCTTGCACTTGTAAATGGAGTTGAAGACTCTTCCCAACTTATTCACAGCTTCTTTCACATGAGAGCATTTGAGGTTGAGTTCCCTAACCCCAATTTTACACATACTCTGCAAAAAAAAACATATACACGGGGATTTATGTTAACTCTTTCCAAAACATCGCGAATGCAGCAATACAAAAAAAAATAATAATAATGTCGGCTTTTACTTGATTGAGATCAACAAGAGGCTGAATTTCAGAGCCGCCATGTTCAGGTAGTTCAATAAGAACAGTTTCCGAGATCTCTTTAAGGTAATCATCAATATGAAACTTACAGATTTCTTTCACCTGCAAAGAGTAGAAACATTGACTTATTCACTTTAATAAAATTCAATTTGTAAATTCAATTCCGGTGACATACCTTACTCAAGATAGTTTTAAGCTCAGACAAAGCATCGTCAATATTTACAAAGTAGTTTTCCAAGAGAAGTGAGGACCATGTGACCATCACAGATCCATAACGAAGCAGAGAGTCCATCTAAGAATTAGACTCAAACGTCAATTATGGCTAAAAAGTAGAGCATTTGACCGATAAATTCCAAAAAAAGAAATTACTTCAGTGGTCTTGGATGTCAAAAGGTAAGTAAAATCCGGCGGTATACTGTCAAGTGTTTCCTTGTACTCGGTTAAAATGGTCTACATGAGGAAAAGGGTTTGCAAAATATATTAATCTTGTTTATTGTCAAATATTGAATGGTGGAAAATGGACTTACGTGCAGGCGATGATGGTAATTCTTCAATTGGTCTTGTACCTTGAGGAATTTTACGGCCTGTTTGGGAATGTCCAGACCCATTTTTACCAAACTGCTGGCTTCCTTAATGGCCTCCAGGACTTTGGGATCAAAGTTGGCCAAGTATTTTCCAGTCACAGTACAACGGATCATGACTGTTGTGTTCAAGGCTAACAAGAACCGTGAATAAAAAGCAGATATATTGTTTCGGATTGTCCTAATATCTAAGTACTGTTTAATATCTAAGTACTGTTTAATATCTAAGTACTGTATAATACCTGAGAGACTGAGTTTAATATCAAGTACTGTTTAATATCTAAGTACTGTTTAAAATCTAAGTACTGTTTAAAATCTAAGTACTGTTTAATATCTAAGTACTGTTTAATATCTAAGTACTGTATAATACCTAAGAGACTGAGTTTAATATCAAGTACTGTTTAATATCTAAGTACTGTTTGATACCTAAGAGACTGAGTTTAATATCAAGTACTGTTTAATATTGAAGTACTGGTTAATATCTAAGTACTGATTAATATCTAAGTACTGGTTAATATCTAAGTACTGGTTAATATCTGAGTACTGCTTAATATCTAAGTACTGCTTAATATCTAAGAGATTGAGTTTAATATCTAAGTACTGTTTAATATCTAAGTCCTGTCTAATATCTAAGTACTGTTTAATATCTAAGTACTGTTTAATATCTAATTACTGTTTAATATCTAAGTACTGTATAATACCTGAGAGACTGAGTTTAATATCAAGTACTGTTTAATATCAAGTACTGTTTAATATCTAAGTACTGTTTAAAATCTAAGTACTGTTTAAAATCTAAGTACTGTTTAATATCTAAGTACTGTATAATACCTAAGAGACTGAGTTTAATATCAAGTACTGTTTAATATCGAAGTACTGGTTAATATCTAAGTACTGGTTAATATCTAAGAGATTGAGTTTAATATCTAAGTACTGTTTAATATCTAAGAGACTGAGTTTAATATCTAAGTACTGTTTAATATCTAAGTACTGTTTAACATCTAAGAGACTGAGTTTAATATCGAAGTACTGTTTTTAATATCTTAGTACTGTTTAATATCTAAGTATTGTTGAAAACAGTAGATATTTCGATATTAAACTCTCTCTCAGGAATATCATTTTGTCCAAATGTCCGATCACGGCCTTCATTGGTTTTAATTGATGGCAATGGACGTTCCATCCATTTTTACTGGGACACCAATCAATGCCAGCCATTACGAGTGAAAAAAATGTACATGAGAACGAACCAAAATCCAACTTTGAAACTTCCGCCCTGCACGCCTTGTGGTGGTCCGACTCAAAGCGTTGCAATGCGGCTGTTGTCTGATTGTACAGTTTGACCACCGAGCGGCCTTCGGGGGTGGTCAGGATATCAGAATTCTCCTGTTAAAACAAAAATAAAAATAAAAAAAGATTCAAACGTATATAACAGGATCTTAAAATGGTTTTCGCGCTCATTCCGACTTACACGAATGTATGAAATAGGATCATGTATTTTCTTATAAAGATGTCGGGCCCAACGAAGCCTCCCGGCAATCGGTGGGATGTTTCGTCCCAATGGCGGGTCCTCGTTTTGCTTCTCAAAGAGCTAAAGACAAAAATTTAAGAAAATGCAGTACAGGAAACTAGTCTAAGGTTGTGTAGTCCACTAACCTTTGAAACGGCCTCTATTTCTGAGACGTAAAGCTGGAGAATGGTATTTAAAGCAATGGGCATTTCAGCCTTTAGACAAGGAATGTTTAGTTTCTGAAAACTGGAACAAGATGAGCATGTGTCAAAATGGGATCGGCTCAGAATAGTTGACAATCATCCACTTCAGACTGACCGTTGTATCACACCAAGAGCCAGCTGGGAGGAGTCAAATTTGGCAAAACTGGAGTTCATGAATCCTTTTAGCTGCTCCTATAGACAAAAGAAGGGAGGAATATTTATACACAAAATAAATAGTACCGTATTTTCATGACTATAAGGCGCACTGCATTATAAGGCACACCCTCAGTGAATGACACATTTGAATTTTTTTCCTTATACAAGGCGCACTGGATTATAAGGCGCCCTGTCTATTTTGGAGAAAATTTAGGACTTTTAAGTGCGCCTTATAGTCGTGAAAATATGGGTATTTTTATGACTATAAGGCGCACCGCATTATAAGGCGCACCCTCAATGAATGACACATTTTAATTTTTTTCCATATACAAGGCGCACTGGATTATAAGGCGCACCGTCTATTTTGGAGAAAATTTCAGACTTTTAAGTCCGCCTTATAGTCGTCAAAATACAATAATTGACTGACTTGACCATGTCTTTAACAAACACTACACTAACTGGAAACTCCGATAAACGACATACCTCCAGGGTGGTGATGTAAGTCATGAATACTTCATAGTCTGCTTCAAAGGCTACCGTTCTGGACTCAAACACCTCGGCTTGCTTGTTCTTCAGTTCAGTGGAAGCTTTGCGGAATTGTGCGGCCAGAATCTCCATGCCTTCGATATTGGATTTTGCCAAGCACTCGAATGTCCTGAACACTGTCATTATTTGTGTAATCTGCAAACAAGTAAACCTTAAAGTGTCAAAGTGGTGGCTCGGGGGCCAAATATGGCCCGCCGCATCATTTTGTGTGGCCCGGGAAAGTCAATGATGAGTGCTGACTTTCTGTTTTAGAATCAAATTCAAAAGAAGAGTATAGATGTATATTACATTTCCTGATTTTTCTCCTTTTAAATCAATAATTGTCATTTTTTAATCAATTTTTCTGTGTTTTTAGTTCAAAAATTATTTTGTAAAATCTAAAAATATATATAGAAAAAAGCTCAAATAAACATTGTTAGATAGATGTATATTTAATTTCCTGATTTTCCCCCTTTTAAATCAATAATTGTCCTTTTTCAATCCATTTTTTCTGTGTTTTTAGTTCAAAAATCATTTTGTAAAATCTAAAAATATATTAAAAAAAGCTAAAATAAACATTGTTTTAGATCTATAAAAAACTGAATATTCAGGGCTTTTAATCCAGTTATTTTAATCCATTCATTAAAAAAAAATCTAAATATTATATCTAAAATGGTCCAACCCACATGAAATCAAGTTGCCGTTAAAACAACCTGCAAACCAACCCTTGCTGACACCCTTCCCTTAAGGCTATCTTAACCAAACATTGACATGTTACCATCTTTCCCGACATGTTAAATGAATACCTACATGTTCTAGGCGCTTGCAGAAGACCTCAAACTTCCTCAAAACGTGCATTTCCGAGAACCTAAAGGGCCTCTGTCCTGGCATCTCCTTCGTTTTTTCTTGTGTTTTTGCCAAACAAGACTCATACTCCTGATATAAACCAAGGCATTCCTGCAAAAAAACATTCATTTAAAGCTACAAACACAATTACAATCCTACCAATACACTTAATTCTACCTTATTGTGACATACCTGTATTTTCATGATAACATCTTTAGCATCTTGGTCCCATATTGAAGTACCGTTATTGGAAATATAACGCCTGCAGGCTATGATCATCTGATTGGTTACCTGTTTGGATGATAGTGGATTCATCCTGAATTGCATTTAAAGTTAAATTGATACATTTTGTGTGTAAACCAATCAGATTGACGCACTTTAATGAAGAGAGACGATATCTTTTGAGTGGTATGGTAGTACCGAGACACCATGTGGATCATCTGAACTGCGTTGATAATGTTCTGGACACTTTTCACGATGTTAGCCTAGTATGACATTCAAAAATATATTAGTCAAACCTTCCTAAAAACAATGTAGCCATCATAAAATTAAAGAATAGTTCATACCGGATCGCTAGTGTAAAGAGGCTGGCAAACTTTATCCAGCATGTCTAGAAACTTGACATTGTCTTTGGCTTCATTGTAGTTGTCCGTCACCCTCGCTTCCAGCATTGGCCACGTCTGAAAAAGGCAACATAATGCAAATACCGTATTTTCACGACTATAAGGCGCACTTAAAAGTCATAAATGTTCTCCAAAATAGACAGTGCACCTTATAATCCAGTGCGCCTTATATATGGAAAAAACAGAAAACCCAAAACGAAAAACCACCACTGTCAGATATTAAAAAAACACAAACGCCTGAACTGAATACTCAATACTGTTAAATATGCAGATGCCATCTTAGTTTACAACATCTTCCATCATATAGCTCCTCCCCCACTGCAAGATTTGATACCAAAAAATCCAAAACATCAACAATGGCTGGCTCTAGAGGTGACTGTGTAGTAGTGAGTGCTTCATACCTGAAAGTCAATAGCAATTACCCTATTTTCACCACTAGAAGGCGCACTCAAAAGTCTTACATTTTCTCCAAAATAGACAGTGCGCCTTATAATACAGTGCGCCTTATAATACAGTGCGCCTTATATAAGGAAAAAATGTCATTCATTGAGGGTGCGCCTTATAATGCGGTGCGCCTTATAGTCGTGAAAATACGGTACACAGAAAAAATATATGATAATGCCATGGAGGTCAACACACCGAGTGGGAATCTTCCAAAACTATAATTTGTGGTGTTAAACATAGCAAACATTTCCTTGAAGAAGGTAAAACATCTCCGAGCATTGCTATAAAATAATAATCAAGCAAATATGCTTACCTGCAGTGCTTTGGAACGATTGAGTTTGAGCACATTTATGACTGCCTTGCACTTTGAGCCATTGATGTGAGTGAGGATAGAATTGAACCGCAGGTAAGCTTGTTTCCAATAATTCAGCTCACTGAGGGGTCCTTCTGATACGAGACCTTGTTTGAGGGCTTGAGTGTCCAATAGGACCTGCTCAAAAGAAAATGTCATACAATGATTAAGTAATATTTATAAATACAGGGTGTCTCAAAAAAATGTACTCACTTTTAGAATAAAATGTACTCACTAAAGGTTTTCTGGTAATTCTAAAAGTGAGTACATTTTTTGAGACACCCTGTATATTAGGCGTACTGCCATTTTTTTTTTTTGCGGCTTATAGTGCGGAAAATACGATCGTTTTTTTTTTTTTTGGCCTACCCGGTCAATTTGCTTGTCCCACTTGATCAAGAGATTCTCCAATTCTTTAACCTTATCAACATCGGTAGCTGCTGAAGTCATATCTTGAACGGAAACCAGTTGACTGAAGTCAATATTCTTGTCTTCTGCTAGTTTGACATTCTGATAGCTCATCTGGATCACTATAATAGAAACAAGACAGAAATTGCACCCCTCAAACCATTCCAGACGACTTCAATGATGTCGATAGCTTACCATCTAAACCGATTAAACTGTGTTTGAAAATATGATCAAAATCCGGGTTAATCTGAGGTCTCTGACTGGATTTGTCCATTTTCAGAAGAGCCTGGAAACTAGGCATCAAGTTGTTGAAGCTGGTTTTGATGGCTTTGGGAAAGCCTTCCCGGGCGTCAAACATGGTGAAAAAGGTCTCCTGGAAAGCAAAAGGAATGAGAGAGGGAGTTTAATATCTAAGAGAGAGAGTTTAATATCTAAGTACTGTTTAATATCTAAGTACTGTTGAAACCAGCTCTCAAAAATATATATTCATGAGAGAGTTTAATATCTAAATATCTACTGTTGATTCATGAGAGAGTTTAATATCTAAGTACTGCTGAAAACAGTAGATATTTAAAAATTAAACTTTCTCATGAATATAATTTTGAGAGCTGGTTTCAACGGTACTTAGATATTCAACAGTACTCAGATATTAAACAGCACTCAGATATTAAACAGTACTCAGATATTAAACAGTACTCAGATATTAAACAGTACTCAGATATTAAACAGTACTCAGATATTAAACAGTACTCAGATATTAAACAGTACTCAGATATTAAACAGTACTCAGATATTAAACAGTACTCAGATATTAAACAGTACTCAGATATTAAACAGTACTCAGATATTAAACAGTACTCAGATATTAAACAGTACTCAGATATTATACAGTACTCAGATATTATACAGTACTCAGATATTATACAGTACTCAGATATTATACAGTACTCAGATATTATACAGTACTTCTATATTATACAGTACTTCTATATTAAACGGTACTTGGATATTAAACGGTACTTGGATATTAAACGGTACTTGGATATTAAACAGTACTTGGATATTAAACAGTACTTAGATATTAAACAGTACTTAGATATTAAACAGTACTAAGATATTAAACAGTACTTAGATATTAAAAAGTCCTTATATATTTAACTCTCTCTCATGAATATAAATTTGAGAGCTGGTTACAACAGTAAACACTTTGGTGACCAAAAGACTGGTGACCAAAAGTCTGGGCGACCAAACGTCCGAGCCCCCTTTCCTTGTCATACCTTATGTATGTTGTCCGGAGTCACAGCAACATCCAAATGTATCCGCATGAAGGCACAATAAATGCCAGTGAGCCGTCTCTCCGATAAATTGGCGTGGACGAGCCGCAGTGCTTTCCGCGGCCCGGGAATTGCACGACCGCATTCTGAATGGAAATTCAAATCAATTTCAAATACATAAATGAATACAAACCAACAATAACAATTAAAAAGATGACCCATACCTACTCCGGGATGTTTCACCTCTTGGTATACAAAAGAAAGAGTCGAACTTCCATTTACGGCAAAGAACTTGTTAAAAGGAGTCAACTAATGGCAAAGACAGAAATATATTTTTAAATATTGCACAGTATAGTATTTTTTTTACTTAATTATAAAAGTGATGAGAGTGGCATTTTTGATGTTTGTTGTGGTTGGTAAAAAATGTTTTTAGCAAATAATATCTTGACAAGAAGAGCCATAAACAATTAATATTTTCTAATGTTATTTCTTGCAAGCCATTCTCAGATTTGAATGGTAAAAATACATGAAAATATGTATTTTTTGGCGATTTTACCACTTTTTACTACAAAAGTCTCTGAATTATTTGACAAAAATGGTATGATGTTGCTAATAAATTAGTATCCATAAGATTGCACCCTTGGAAAGAGCCACATGTGGCTCCAGAGCCATAGGTTCCCTAACCCTTGCTTTACATTGACATTATGGTGCAATGTGATGGTGTCTCTTTACCGGGAAGTCCAGTATGAATTGTTCCACAGTTGAGGCTGACAAATTTAGCCTGAGGGCCAACACATTGATCACATAGCGATGTGCAGGTCCAAGTCGCTCTTTTCTTTCCTTCCTTGCATGTTTGTAATTTTCCTGTAAGTAAAAACGATGTTATTTTTAATTTCACATCTGAGAATTAACCTAAGTATCTTTTTATATTTCTACCTGACTGCCTCCTTCTTTGTTCTCCATCATTTACAATTCCAAGTGTGCAGAAAACCAGTTTCTGCCTTGTTAAACACAATTAAAGTTAATTATTGCCATGTCAATATTAAAAATAATTTACTCAAAGGTATTCATATTAACTTTTCCCCTTTTTTCCTCCAAACGCAATGAATTACCAAACTGCAAAAGTGAAATGAATCCAAATTAAAATGTATAGACTGCGTTAACATATATATTTTAACGCAAAACCAATCCAAAAATGTGTTATCTACACGCAATTAACGATCAATACAAACATATGTAGTATTTTTACATACAATTAGCGATCAATACAAACATCTGTAGTATTTCTACATGCAATTCGCGATCAATACAAACATTTGTAGTATTTTTACATCTAAATAGCGATCGAATCAAAGTTGAATTATAATCGATTACATCGAATTACATGATGAACTGCAGCATGTTACATTAATAATGTGCGTTTATAACTTAGTAAGCGGAAATCGGTGTAATTTATTAACATGTGTTGCACTTGCGCGTTTAAATAGTAAAAGGAAAACGTGTACTTTTTAATTAGATCCGAGCCTTATGTCGTTGAACACTATTTCTCAGTGAATTCTTCTTACGTTTTGGTAGAAATAAGACAAATTGTGCGATCTTTGCGTTGAACATCAATCTTTCGCGTACTTTGATGTTGTTTCGAAAATAGTTCGTCATACTTGATCACAGATAGGCGGCGTTCTAAATTACGCACTCGTCTCTGAAGTGACGTCATAATTACGCGTTCGGTGTGAAGGGTGGAACCATGATTAAATATCACATATATTAGGCTAGATGTCTAAGGAGGTTGTCAATGGCGTAACAGTAAAAAGAGGCGTGTTAATCATTAGTTGAAAGGGAAGGGGCTTTAGATATCACTGTAACTGAAAACTAGATGCAAAAAGCACATAGCCGCCACCTTAAAACAGTCCATTTTAATAAATCACTCCTTTCATCATCACGTCCAAGGCAACGTTGCTTAATGCGATTATTGCAAACAATCAAGATAGCAAATGTTACCTTTTTCATGAAATACAGTATAGTAAAACGTTTTCTGTGGGATTTAAACCCATGAAGACGTTTAACCACCGCACATTTTCATAATATATTAGATGTTAGACAATTTAAAATGCTGAAATGTGTATTAAATTGGATTCATACGCTTAGGATTTCATGATTTGTATTCATCCTGGACACTAAAAAGTGTTAAATAGCTCCAGGCTTTGAGTTGGGGATGACACAAGACCTGAGAAAGGGGACACGTGACGTTAATAATTATTTTAAGAATGCATTTAATGTACATCATCTCTGATATTGGTGAAAACGAGCTATATGATAATCAGTTGCAAAATAAGGAATATATAGCTATTTCAATGTGAACTGATCGTGGATCAGTAAATGGGGAAAAGCTGTGTTTCGTGGTGATCTGTGATTGGTCCAGCCCTACCGTGTGCTCGTCCAATGGTGTGCGGACATCTGTTAGCTTGCGCGACTGTGGAATGACACTCCACTCATCTCCACAGTGAAGTCTCTCTGTATAAGACCATCGTAAAGGACATTAAGTCCAAGACAAGGAAATATGGGCAAAATGCAACTTTTGGGAGCTGTGGCAGTGCTATTAGTGCTTTGCAGGGTGCAAGCCAAGGTTTACTTTCGGGAGGAGTTCACGGACGGCGGTAAGACTGACAGTCAAAACTCAAAAGTTAATGTCCAGAAATGAATTCGAACATCGAATTAACTGCATGTTGAATACACTTTTATAAAGGGGCAAATGTGTCAAAGGTTTTTTAATATTATACCGTTTGGAAATGAGGCGTTTCCCTATGTGTGGGCGCATGAGATATGATGGTGTGTATCCCTTTAAAAAACGGTAAAGTCATTAATCTTCTCATTATAATATTCGTTATGCAGATGAATGGAGAAGTCGATGGGTGGATTCCAAACACAAATCCGACTATGGCCAATGGAAATTGACGGCTGGTGACTTCTATGGAGACATCGAGAAGGACAAAGGTGACTAATTTGCTTGATAATCTCATTGTGTATAAGATTAAAGTGCTCTTAATTGATGACTTGTATGCTTTTTTCCATTGAATGCCAAAATAGGAAAAACATATTCAATGTGCAAAGAGAAAGTGAAACTATACTTTTTAACTAAGACATCTGGTGAAAGAAAATGCAATATATTGGAGGTATAATTACTGTATTAGGCACACTTAAAAGTCTTAAATTTCACCTTTCCAAGGGTGCATATGGCTCGGGGGCCACGTGTGGCTCTTTCCAAGGGTGCATATGGCTCGGGGGCCACATGTGGCTCTTCCCAAGGGTGCATATGGCTCGGGGGCCACATGTGGCTCTTTCCAAGGGTGCATATATGGCTCGGGAGCCACATGTGGCTCTTTCCAAGGGTGCTTATATGGCTCGGGAGCCACATGTGGCTCTTTCCAAGGGTGCAATCTCATTGATATTGATTTATTAGGAACAGCATAACATTTTTGTTATAGAATTCAGAGACTTTTATGCTTTAAAAGTGGTAAAATCTCCCAAAAAGTACACACTTTCATGTATTTTTACTATTCAAATCTGAGAATGCTCTCAAAAAATAACATGATTTTTTTATGGCTCTGTCAAAAAGGTTCCCAGAGAGCTAATAGCATTTTTGTCCTTTTTTATAGGCCTCCAGACGAGTCAGGATGCCCGATTTTACGCCTCCTCGGCCCGTTTTGAGCCCTTCAGCAACGAGGGAAAGAGTCTGGTCATCCAGTTGACCGTCAAACACGAGCAGAAAATCGACTGCGGTGGCGGTTATGTCAAGGTCTTCCCGGCGGATTTGGATCAGACAGCCATGCATGGCGATTCTTCTTACTATATTATGTTTGGTATGTCATGACATCATGGAATTTTTTGCATAAGCATGGTCATCTCAATTGAATTTCTCACACAGGCCCTGATATATGTGGCTACAGCACCAAAAAGGTGCATGTCATTTTCAATTACAAGGGACAGAATCATCTCATCAAGAAGGAAATCAAGTGCAAGGTAATTTGACAGTAACATTTTGACATGGTTTGACTAGCTCAGACATGGGCAAACTAAGGCCTGCGGGCCACAGATGGGCCCGTTGGGCTTTTTAATCCGGCCCGCCGACGTTGTCCAAATTATTTTAATTTTTTAAAATATTTTTTTGTTTCTCCCCAAGATGGCGCTGTCACGCGAAAGCCAGTGGCAGTAGCTCTGTCCACTCTTATTTGTTTTTTTGTGTTTTATAGCTCTTCTATCTTTTTTAAATGACATTTTAATATTTATTAATACATTCCTTTTTACATGACTTTGTACTTTATACTTTTTACTTGAATGATGAGTGATGAGTATGTTACTAGTCCTTTTTTCCGGTTTATGCTTCATATGTACTATTAACGGATGCACTTTTTTATATGTTATCGTATCTTGTGCTAACCCGGCCCATCTGTCACATTTTTAAAGTCAGTATGGCCCCCCCGGGCCCAAAAGTTTGCCCAACTCTGCTGTGCTAACTACAAATTTGAAATTATGATATTCCAAGCAACCTTTCTTCTGTCTTCCAATCAGGATGATGAACTGAGCCACTTGTACACACTCATCCTGAATCCTGACCAGACCTACGAAGTAAAAATCGACAATGAGAAGGTAGAGTCTGGCAAGCTGGAAGAGGACTGGGACTTTTTGGCCCCGAAACTGATCAAGGACCCCGAAGCTAAAAAACCCGAGGACTGGGACGACCGCGCTAAGATTGACAACCCAGACGACACCAAACCCGAGGTAGGAAAGAAAATGTATTATTTACAATACAACAAACTATATGTTCAAATGAGTATTTACATTTGGATGTGATATATAACGGCATCTTCCAAAAAGTACCTGAATAAAATATTTAAATGGAATTCTTTCCTGGTCAGGATTGGGACAAACCAGAAAACATCCCTGACCCTGATGCCAAAAAACCAGAAGACTGGGACGAAGACATGGATGGCGAATGGGAACCGCCCATGATCCCTAACCCAGAGTACAAGGTAGGCCACTTTTAGCAAAAGTCTTAAGAATTAACCATCGTTTATTGTAAATGAGCTAAAAATAGTCTATTTTTTAAAAGATAATACAAATAAACAAGTGTTATTGGGGCCTCAACCAGAGTAAATCTTTTATTTGTATAAATTACATGTATGAAAACATAAGAGTCTCAAGCTAATGCTAACTATTAGCCAGGTAATTAGCCTTAACAAGAGAAACCATGTAAACTTTTTATCTCAGTGAGAAAATGTTTTTTTTTTTGCAGGGTGAATGGAAACCTACACAAATGGAGAATCCGAATTACAAAGGAACCTGGGTGCACCCCGAGATTGACAACCCCGAATACAGCCCTGACTCAAACATCTACAAGTTTGACAACATTGGCGTGATTGGTCTCGACCTTTGGCAGGTGCGTTTGGCAAAAACGGCTTTTTTTAATAGAAATATTAATGTAATACATTGCTAAGCCAAATCTCGATATTTTTAATTCAGGTGAAATCTGGCACCATCTTCGATAACATCCTGATCACTGACGACGTGAAAGAAGCTGAGGACATCGGAAATGAAACATGGGGTGTCACCAAGGTATCAGCCTTTATTATTATTTTTTAAATCATTGGACGTTTGGTCGCCCGGACGTTTGGTCGCCCGGACGTTTGGTCGCCCGGACGTTTGGTCGCCCGGACGTTTGGTCGCCCGGACGTTTGGTCGCCCGGACGTTTGGTCGCCCGGACGTTTGGTCGCCCGGACGTTTGGTCGCCCGGACGTTTGGTCGCCCGGACGTTTGGTCGCCCGGACGTTTGGTCGCCCGGACGTTTGGTCGCCCGGACGTTTGGTCACAATAGATGTCCTATCCATTGAATTTGGAGCAAAGAGTTGACTATAATCCACATTCATTTTCAGGAACCTGAGCGGAAAATGAAACAAGAACAAGACGATATAAAACGGAAGGAAGAAGAGGAGAAAAACAAAGAGCAGGACACGCACATGGAGGAAGATGAAGATGATGAAGATGATGGTGATGAGGATGAAGATGAAGACAAGGAGGATGAGGAGGGACTTTCAGAAGGAGATGATGATGATGATGACGCTAAGCTTAAAGATGAGCTTTGAGGAGTTTTCTTTGCATCTCAGAAAAAAAAAAACTCTTGTGCACATTCCAGGGATATTGGGACTGCTGTGCATCCTCAACCTTAGAAAAACAAGCAAACAAAAAAGGCAACAAGGAAGGATAAATGTAGCTTTGGCCACTCCTGTCAACATGGCGTCTCCCTACTACTGACTAGACGCATATGTTCAATCACATTTTTATAAAGTGCTTAAGTTAAGGAAAGATTAGTCATTTCTCCAATCACATTTTTTGTCATAGCGAATGGTTAACATTTTTTTTACCAAAACGTTCTTATTTGTCATGTTTGTAAGGATTCAAATCACACACATAAGGGATAAAATTGTATTTTTTTTTAAATCAGCCATCCCACTAATTAAAAATAATAATAAACAAGGTAAAAAGAACTGGTGTTTGCATATCAATTGTGAAATAACTGATATCTTTAAATTGTGCTCAATCTAATCTACCTGGTACAGCATTTCTACTCCAGCATGTTTGTTGGTTTGAATAAATTCTACCAAAGTTTTTAATAAAACTTCTCAAGTTACTGTGAATGATTATATTTAAGTGTTGGCTGATTTACTTTGTTTACATTGCAAGTTCTGGAATTCAATCTATCATAGAAAATGCTACCTCGTCTCGTCATTACACAACATCCCTGGTGGTCTAGTGGCTAGGATTCGGCGCTCTCACCGCCGCGGCCCGGGTTCGATTCCCGGTCAGGGAACGTTTTGATTTTGTGAAGAAGCATTGTAGTGTAAAACATTTTTGGTTAAAGATTTTATATTACATATTATCTGTCTTTACAAGATGAAATTCTAGTTCTTTTCATAGCTCTCCCATTTTGCATTATTGCCATTCGGTAACCATAACTACGTAAACTAAACCAGTGCGTACATTTCAATAGCTATAAATTGTAAAGTTTTCCACCGATATTCAAACTGCTTGATTTTTCTACACAACAATCCAAATAAGGTGTAGGAATGTTCTACATGTAATTAGCGAAATTAAAAACTCCTGGACGAGTGACGAGGCTCGTACACGTTGGCTCATTGGGCTTATCAGACATCTAGTTTCATACATATGATATCTAAAAAATCATATTTAACTGTTTTATAAAACACGCCCTTTTTATTTTTTGGACTTTAAAGTAACTTTAAAGGTACCAAAAGGATACGGTTGAAATTGTAAAACTATAAGATAAAAAGAAGCAGAAGATTCAATTGTTACGCAAGTTTGATTCCAAGTCGGTGCACGCGCATTGAAAGCGTTGCGCAGCGCGCTCCCGAGAAACCAGGAAACATGGCGGCGCTCATGACACTGAGTCAGGTAACAACTGGACAATTACCTTAATAAAAGTCGAATACTTTGCTTAAAGTTTGCTAACGTGACGCCACAACTAAGCTAACAAATGTCAGACTTTATTTAGACATTTTAATAGTGTATTTCTCGTCCAAGTCAACTATATTTGACTGGTTTTGTCAGTGCGCATTAAAGACGCCGAACACGCCTTGTCAGGAAATTAAAAGTTCACTTCACTGAATAGAACAACAAAAATCTCGACTAAACTTCATCAGAACATAAAAATTGAAACTATTAATTCAAATGTATAAGCTATTCTTTTACCTTTCTGTGTTATCTTAATAGTTATCGAGTGGCAGCCCAGTCTACGAGAACTACTACAGACAGGTATGACAATGCCAAAGCGTCCTTTCGATATAACTTTTCATTTTGTTTGTTTATTATACTCATTCATTGTCATTTTTTTTGTTTTTGCAGCTGGACCCAATAAACAGTGGCAAGATATCAGCTGGAGATGCAGCTCAGTTCTTAAAAAAGTCTGGATTGTCAGATAACACACTAGGAAAGGTTTGATATATATATATACTGCTGGTTTTCATCATTTTACGAGTAATTTATTGTATATAGACAAAATATGTATTGAATTGAATGTTTTTATTGTCATTATGCAAATACAATTAGAGTTGAACCTTCAACTGAAGTGCCCAATGACAACTACTAATGCATAATCTAAAAAAATCAATAAATAAGTAATATATAAATAGTTATAATCAATATGCTAATTACTCAACAATGTAAATAAGCGTGGAAGTGCACAAATAACAACAAAAAGGAAGAAATACATGATCAATAAATAATAATTAATAAACAATCAATAATTTACAATAAATAATAAGTAATAGATAATCATTAGTAAATAATCATAAGTAATAAATAATCATTAGTAAATAATCATAAGTAATAAATAGTCATTATTAAATAATCATAAGTAATAAATAATCATTAGTAAATATCCATAATTAATTCATAGTCATAATTAATTCATAGTCATAAGTAATACATAGTCATAAGTAATACATAGTCATAAGTAATACAGAGTCATAAGTAATACATAGTCATAAGTAATACATAGTCATAAGTAATACATAGTCATAAGTAATACATAGTCATAAGTAATACATAGTCATAAGTAATACATAGTCATAAGTAATACATAGTCATAAGTAATACATAGTCATAAGTAATACATAGTCATAAGTAATACATAGTCATAAGTAATACATAAGCATAAGTAATACATAAGCATACTACATAAGCATGAATAATACATAAGCATGAGTAATACATAAGAATACTACATAAGCATGAATAATTCATAAGCATGAGTAATACATAAGGATAAATTATACAAAATCTTAAATTATGCATTATCATAAATTATGCATTATCCTAAATTATGCATTATCCAAAATTATGCATTATCCTAAATTATGCATTATCCTAAATTATGCATAATCCTAAATTATGCATAATCATAAGTAATAAATCTGTTGGTCAACATTATAAGTAGTCAACATTAAAAGTAGTCAACAGCTGTTATTTGTTAGCATTAATGTCATTTTTTTTTTGTCCCACCCCCATTCACAGATATGGGATTTGGCTGACTCGGAGGGAAGAGGCTATTTGGACAAGCGGGTAACAAACACACAGACTTTCTTTTGTCCAAAAATATGATGTCATTGTGAACGCCGACGTTGCGTACTAGTCATTCATTCTTCTTCTCTGTCATCTACCCACCTTTTTTCTTTTAGGGTTTTTTTATCGCTTTAAGATTGGTCGCCTCAGCGCAAGCCGGTCATGATGTCGGCTTTAACAACCTCACTAAAATGGTGGCACCTCCCAAATTTGTGAGTAGTACCCGCATTTTAGAATTCATGTGTTTCTGATCCTTGAAAAAAATATAATGAGCATTAAATTTGATGTTATTTTTTGCAGCGTGATACAGCTAGCCCATTATTAAGTGTCCCCACATCAGATTCACATTGGACAATTAGGGTAAGCATTTTATTTAATATTCACTGATTCACAGGGCTCAATTGCTTTCTCCTTTTTTTAACTCATTTTTACATTCCAGCCGGATGAAAAGGGGAAATTTGAAGGCATTTTTGAGAGTTTGAGCCCAGTGAATGGCCTGGTCTCTGGTGACAGAGTTAAGCCCGTCTTGATCAATTCCAAACTTCCTCTGGATGTGTTGGGAAAGGTAAGGTTACATTTTTATAATTCAAATTTTTGCATGTACTTAGATTTTAAACAATACTTGGATATTAAACAGTACTTGGATATTAAACAGTACTTAGCTATTAAACAGTACTTAGATATTAAACAGTACTTGGATATTAAACAGTACTTGGATATTAAACAGTACTTAGATAGTAAACAGTGCTTAGATATTGAACAGTACTTAGATATTAAACAGTACTTGGATATTAAACAGTACTTGGATATTAAACAGTACTTTGATATTAAACAGTACATGGATATTAAACAGTACTTGGATATTAAACAGTACTTGGATATTAAACAGTACTTGGATATTAAACAGTACTTGGATATTAAACAGTACTTGGATATTAAACAGTACTTGGATGTTAAACAGTACTTAGATGTTAAACAGTACTTGGTTTTTTAACAGTACTTGGATATTAAACAGTACTTGGATATTAAACAGTACTTGGATTTTAAACAGTACTTGGATATTAAACAGTACTTGGATATTAAACAGTACTTACATATTTAACAGTACTTGCATATTAAACAGTACTTGCATATTAAACACTCTCTCATAGATATTAAACTTTCTATCAAGAATATAATTTTCAGAGCTGGTTTCAACAATAAACTCTCTGTCACCATTTGACCGGCGACGAAAAAGACCGGCAACCAAACGTCCGGTCACGAAAGAAAACGATCCTCTTTTCTTTGTGCAGATATGGGACCTGGGCGACGCAGACAAAGATGGCTACTTGGACAAAGAAGAATTCATTGTGGTAACTTCAACATTTGACAAAAATATCTAGAAAAGAAAATGTCTTCCTATTTTAAACCCAATATTTGTCACCATTTTCAGGTCATGCACCTTGCGTACCGAGCCATGGAGAAGGAACCGGTGCCGGCCGTCTTGCCTCCATCCCTCATCCCACCGTCCAGGAGGAAAAAGGTGGCAGGAACCATTCCCGGCGCCATTGCTGTGCTGCCTTCCAGGTCAGCATCATTTGCGCTGAAGGACAGCACCAGAAGCATCTCACCCCTCGCCAGTGCCCTAACTGTCACTAGCCCGGGACCCAGGCTAACCCCAAAGCACTCCTTTAACGCCAGCAAAGAGGTATGTTGCCAACAATACCCATTATATTAATACTTACATGTGCTTAGACATAGAAAATACATGTATTTATGTGTATTATGTCAGTGCATAGTAAGTATTTTTATCTAAAAGCAGAGACTTCTTATATTTTAATAGTTTTCCATTGCTAATGTAGTGGCTCAACTTGTTTTGCTACATTCATGTGTTAACTCTAAACTTTGTTACGCTTCTAAGCTTCTACTTGCGGCACTTGGAAAAACAGGTTTAGCCATGTACATGAAGGATGGCCTGTAGATTACCTTTTCACTCCTTATTCTACAGCACATGTGTCAAAGTGGCGGCCTGGGGGCCAAATCTGGTCCGCCACTTCATTTTTTGTGGCCCGGGAAAGTCAATCATGAGTGGTGACTTTCTGTTTTAGGATCAAATTAAAATGAATAGTATAGATGTATATGACATTTTCTGATTTTCCCCCTTTTAAATCTATAATTGTCATTTTTATAATCTATTTTTTCTGTAATTTTAGTTCACAAATCATATTGGAAATTCAAAAATATATTTAAAAAAGCTAAAATAAACATTGTTTTAAATCTATAAAACTCATGCATTTAGAGCAACAAATCAAAATGACCAAACAGTAACTTAATAATAATAATAATAATAATAATATGCATAATGTTGATGATAATTATGTGTCTGTCCTGAATTTCAGCCCGAGCAGCATTGGGTGGTGCCAGTGGCTGACAGGGGGCGATACTACGAAATTTTCAAGAAAACTGACGTTGACAATGACGGACTGATCGACGGGACGGAAGTTATTGAGATTTTCATGCACACCAACCTCTCCCAGACCATGCTCGCCCAAATCTGGTGAGCCTTAGCTTTTGACATGCTGGTATATTTAAAAAGCAAATAAAAAATGTCCTAATTGAAGATCAGCATCACATATAGTACCACTGCACTCCTGTAGAAGGTGCTAATGCTCCCTTACAAGTGCAAAGTACTTTATGTTTTTTCCGTCAGTATACCAGTACTTTATATCTAATTTTCGTAAGTAGAACAGTACTTTACATATAATTTCTGTAAGTAGACCAGTACTTTATATGTAATTTCTGTAAGTAGACCAGTACTTTACATGTAATTTCTGTAAGTAGACCAGTATTTTTTATATATAATTTCTGTAAGTTGACCAGTATTTTTTATATATAATTTCGTAAGTAGACCAGTACTTTATATGTAATTTCCGTAAGTACACCAGTACTGTATATGTAATTTCCGTAAGTATACTGGTACTTAATATGTAATTTCCGTAAGTATACTGGTACTTAATATGTAATTTCCGTAAGTAGATCAGTACTTTATATGTAATTTCCGTAAGTAGACCAGTACTTTATATGTAAATTCCGTAAAATATGATTTTTTTTAAATTCAACATAATATCAATTCCTCGCAACACTGATTGGCCAAGCAATGTCACATCATCATCTGCAGGCAATGATAGTCAAGAGTATTTAGTGATGCAATTTCTGAATGTATTGGACTTCTGTTAATGGATTAAAATTAATATGCAGGGGGCTCGCCGACACCAAACAGACGGGCAAGCTGACCCCAGAGCAGTTTTCACTGGCCATGCACCTGATCCAGCAGAAGATCAACAAAAACATCGATCCACCTACCTCTCTCACGCCCGACATGATTCCTCCTTCGGAGAGGACAATGTCCATGATGGTGTCTTCAGTGCCTCCTCTTGTAAGTCTTGAATTTAAAATAAATGATCATAATTTTATATTTATTTTACTATAGAAAGTCTTTAGAAGGAATAAACTCTTTAAGTTCTCAATTGAGAAACTGTAACGAATAACATTTTGTATGTAGTCTTCACAACACAAAAAATATTTGCATTTAGTCCTAAAACTTTCCTACTGCGTTTGTGTTGTTTTTTGCTAGGGGGTGCTATTGCTCCATCTAAATATTCTGCGCAATAACTCACTTTAGTTCCCCCCCCTAACTTTTCTTGCCTAATTATATGTCCTTCTGACTACCAGGAAAAAATGTTGTCCAATCACTTTTATTTTGAAATTCCTCAATCTATGTGAAGTCATTGGAATACTGCAAAAGAAATTTGGTACTATTGGAAAGCACTGAATCACAAAAAGGGAGTTAATGCACTGAGTGGGAGATATTTAAGTTTACAAATGTCCTCTATAGAGGACAAATTTGAACTACTGGTAATCAGGAGGATGTTTGTACTTGGTCATACATATGTACATTTTTAGCTTGTTTTGGAAATCAATCCATTTCACTGTGATACTTTACATAACAAAAAGAAACAGAAACAAGTCAGTAACACTGAAAGTAGTGTGCAGGTTAGAATTGTACTATTTTCACGACTATAAGGCACACTTAAAAGTCATAAATTTTCTCCAAAATAGACAGGGCGCCTTATAATCCAGTGTGCCTTGTATATGCATAAAAATGTCATTCATTGAGGGTGCGCCTTATAATCCAGTGCGCCTTATAGTTGTGAAAATACCTGTATTTTCATGACTATAAGGCACACTTAAAAGTCTTAAATTTTCTCCAAAATAGACAGGGCGCCTTATAATCCAGTGCGCCTTGTATATGTAAAAAAAATAAAATGTGTCATTCACTAAGGGTGCGCCTTATAGTCGTGAAAATACGGTAGATAGTGATGTAAATTCCTACCCCTGTTCAATTTTATATAAGTACTTAATGAAGAGTCTGTGTGCAAACAGTCTTTAATACAGTATACAGTACTTGGATATCTCATAGGTCCCTTTTCAAATATTTCTCCGCGTGGGACAAGAATAAATTCTTCATGTTTTTTTCTCAAACTTCCTCGAAGTGCATTTGGCATGACATCATGATTCAATATGGTGCATTCTTTTGTGTCGTCTGGTCCAAAGTGGTTTTTCATGTATTGTGCGGCTGTTTAGGGCCGCATCAGACGTATTTCCTTCCTTTCGATTGTTTTGCCGCTCACATCGGCAGGGAGCTCCTTCACTGATCCCAATCCTTATTTCGTCACCCTTTTTCCTCCCTTTTCTAATATCATTTCTTTTACCCTCCATTTTTTTTGGCCTTAGGACCTCAGTGCCATAACGCCAGCAGAGGTAACGGGTATCAAAGAGCTGGATGACCTCAGTCAGGAAATCACTCAGCTGCAGAGGTGAGCCAGAAGGAGGAGATTTGTTTCTCTTCCTTTATGAAAAATACAAAACGATGGGATATGATCTGCATAAAACGACATGCTTTTATTCATTTTATGTTATATCAACATTGGGGAGTCTCTCCTTAGTGAGGTGCTGCCAAGGATAGCAGTGTATGCAGGGTCTTCATTTGAAAGTCAAATCAGCACCATTTTATTTTTTTACTTCTCAATTTTTAAGTCAAATCATGACTTTCTGTTTTGGGATCAGATTTAAATGAAGAGTATATCTATATTACATTTCCTGATTTTCCCCCTTTAAAATCAATAATTGTAATGTTTTAATCAATTTTTTTCCGTGTTTTTAGTTCAAAAATCATTTAGTAAAATCAAAAAAATATATATTAAAAAAGATAAAATAAAAATTGTTTTAGATCTATAAAAAACTGAATATTCAGGGCTTTTAATCAAGTTCTTTTAATCCATTTATATAAAAAAATCTGAATATTATGTATATTACATTTCCTAATTTTCCCCCTTTTATATCAATAATTGTCATTTTTTAATCATTTTTTTCTGTTTTTTGTTCAAAAATATTTTAAAAAATATGAAAATATATAAAAAAGCTAAAATAAGCCTTTTTATATAGATGTATATTAAATTTCCTGATTTTTCCCCTTTTAAATCAATAATTGTAATTTTTAATCAATTTTCTTCTGTTTTTAGTTAAAAAATCTTTATCTTTATTTAAAATAAGCTAAAATAAACATTTTAATAAACATGTATTTTTTCCTGTAGAGAGAAATTAACCTTAGAACATGAGCTTAAAGAAAAGGAAGAAAACATCAGAAGACAAAATCACGCAGTTCAGGTAAAATGGTACCTATGAAATCAGTTGAAATGATACAAATTCTACATAATTTACCATATTTATTTTTATTTTTTAATTAGAACATGCAGCATGACTTGACCAGAGAAGGCAGCAGCTTGCAGGATATCGAGTCCCATAAGAAGGATGCTCAAAAGCGTCTGGATGAGATGGACCAGCAACGCTCCAAACTGGACCGAATGCTAAATGACATCAAGCAAAAGTGTCAGGAAGAGTCTCAGACGGTTAGCGTCGTCGTCGCCATCGCTATCGAACGGATGACTAGTTGTGAAATATTCATTCCCAATCGTCCCCCTCTTTCAGATTTCCACCCTTCAGAATCAGGTCCGCTCCCAGGAGAGTGACTATCGTAACCGGGAGAAAGAGGCGAGCCGCACTAAGACAGACTTGAGCCGCCTTCAGGATGAGGAGGCCCAGCTGGAGCAGAGTCTGCTTCAGGGCCGGGCCCAGCTGGAGAATATCTTTAAGTCCATGAAGTCTACTCAGGAGGAGATCAGCCAGGTTAGAGTGGATCCATAAAACACGTGTACAGGAGTGTGGCCTAAAATACTCAAAACATTTTTAACTATCTCATGAATATATTTGGGAGCTGGTTTCAACAGTACTTTGATATTAAACAGTACTTAGTTATTAAACAGTACTTGGGTATCAAACAGTACTTAGATATCAAACAGTACTTAAATATCAAACAGTACTTAGATGTTAAACAGTAGTTAGTTATTAAACAGTACTTAGATATCAAACAGTACTTAGATATCAAACAGTACTTAGATATTAAACAGTACTAAGATATTAAACAGTACTTAGTTATTAAACAGTACATAGATATCAAACAGTACATAGATATCAAACAGTACTTAGTTATTAAACAGTACTTAGTTATTAAACAGTACTTGGATATCAAACAGTACTTAGATATCAAATAGTACTTAGATATCAAATAGTACTTAGATATTAAACAATACTTAGATATTAAACAGTACTTAGATATTAAACTGTCTCTCTTAGATATGAAACTCATGAATATACCAAAAAGACCGGCGACCAAACGTCCGAGCATCTGTATCGTACCTTCCCGTTTGTGCGCCATTTAATATACCCCTGTCCTTTAATATACGCGGGTATATTTACCGGCTGGGGTATATTAAGCACCAAAATACGGTAATAGTAAACCATGTAGGATAGTTGTTAAAATCTTTTCTATCTTTAGAAGGTAACTCAAGATTATATATAGTCATCTACTGTAAACTAAATAATAACAATGATTATAGGTAATGGATGGCACTAAAAGAAAGATCAGGGTTGACCGAGTCCAAATCCTTTGTAGTTCGTCAGTAGGCGTGTCCAACAATAACACCGTTTGTTTTTCCACGCGGATGAAAGTAACTTTCTCCCCCCCTGTGGTGCTTTCAGGCTCGCAGCAAGTTGTCTCTGATCCAGGAGAACCAGGAGGAGTTCACCAAAACCATTGAGCAGTACAACAGTGCCATTCGAGACATCACCGGGGGAAACAACATGGTGGACACCAGCCACCTGCTTTCGGAAAAGGAGAATGGCGCCTTTTCGAGTGCCTTGGTGAGCATCTTCCATTTTTGTTTTGTGGCTGGCCCATCTCTTGAAGGTGTATCTGACCATCGCCTGGACGTTTGGTCGCCTGGACGTTTGGTCGCCCGGACGTTTTTGTCGCCCGGACGTTTGGTCGCCCGGACGTTTGGTCGCCCGGGCGTTTGGTCGCCCGGGCGTTTTGGTCCCCCGGACGTTTGGTCGCCCGGACGTTTGGTCGCCCGGACGTTTGGTCGCCCGGACGTTTGGTCGCCCGGACGTTTGGTCGCCCGGACGTTTGGTCGCCCGGACGTTTGGGCGCCCGGACGTTTGGTAAATAATTTTGAGAGCTGGTTTCAACAGTAGATATTTAGATATTAAGCTCTCTCTCTCTCATGAATATAATTTTGAGAGCTCTTTTCAACAGTAAACTCTCTGTCACCATTTGACCGGCGACCAAACGTCCGGGCACTGGAACTGACCTATCTTTTCCCTCTTTAGGATGATTCATTCAAATCAAGGCTTGCCATGTTCAACACCAGCGTTGCAAAAGGCTCTCCTGCAGATTCCTTCCAGATGGATGAATCTTTCAAAGGTCTTCATGAGATATTATACTGAATCTTATTTGCCATGCTTATGCGCTGTTCGTGTTCTTCTAGATCCCTTTGGAGGTGCTTTCAATGAAGGCGATCCCTTCCGGGGTACCTCGTCTCATGATGTATTTAGTGGAACTGGCAACTCAGACCTGTTCAAATCTATGGACACATTCGCAGGAAGGCCGAAACCGCCAGTAAAGGTGAGCTTAGAAATTTGGAGGGTAAAAAAAAGCATCTGAAGTCACTGAATTTTGATTTTTCGGCCCTCAGCCTGGCTCCATCCACAGTCGTCTTGGTTTTCCATCCAGCAGCCCAAAACCAAAGCATTCAGGTATGGTAGCCCAAAGAGTTGTTAGAGCTGCCTAGCCAAGGCATTTGTCCTCAATTTTTAGGTCACTGGTGTCAAAGTGGCGGCCCAGGGGCCAAATCTGGCCCGCCGCATCATTTTGTGCGGACCTTTAATATTGAACGTCATTAAAAAATATAGTTATTTTCCATTTGAAATGAAAAACATGATTAAAAGACATTTTCCATTACAGAGGAAAAAAAAAACCTTAAATAAACATTGCTTTAGATCTATAAAAAAAACTTACTATTAAGGGCTTTTAATCTAGTTTAAAAAAAAAATCTAAATATTATAACTAAAATGATCCGGCCCACAATTTTGCTCAATCTTTAGAAAACAACTTGCTAAAAACACAAAATGACGCGTATGAAACTGGAGTGGAAATCAAGCTTTTACTATAAATAGAATTCAATGTGAAGGAATATTGTCCAACACTCGTCAGAATGACGTTTTATTTTTTATTTCCCTCCAAAGCCCTTCAAAAAGTTCCTGTTATTTGAAACTATTTTTAGTCAAGGGTCTTCTTATTTAACTACAAGCATGCTAAAAATAACCTCCACATGTACACACCTCTGGAAAAACAGGAGCCAAACACAACAACAAAAAAATCTGTACCAAAGGCACACTGTCCCTCCTTAAAACACATACTTTGCTTCACTTTTTTGCTTTTTTTTCAGTACAGAAGTTTTTTTTAAAGCAAAATAAAAAAGAGGGAGTTCTTATGCCGCTAAGTGACGCGTTACATCGTCATCAAACGAACACAGAAGCAACTGTGGACCTGTTTGGAGCTTACTGTGCCAAAAAAAAAGAAAACACCAAGCAAGCCCTGGCTCCACATGAATGAGCCCTCTTGTGGTTGTGCATGCACAACAAACATATTCACTTACAATGTTTTGTTTTTTCACTGTAACCATCTGCAAGAACCCCCCACAATCCCCCCTTACTTTTTTATTAAGCGGCATACCACAGAGTTTCAAAATAAGACATGCACAGTTCTGCTCTAACAGTACTTCAACTGACGCCTTTAATTAACTAATCAGATACATACGTCAGGTTAAACAGAGACCCCGCCCACCCCTGAATACTTTTTGGGGGGATTTTTTGGGGTAAATGTCATGGAACGTTTAGAAGCTGTGGTGGGGGTCCCTAAAATAGAAGTAATTTTGAAGTGTGTGGTCTGTGAGTTTGGAGTTTTTTATTTTTTTTAAGTGTCAATATGCTGTTTTTTGGGTTTTTTTTTGCAGGGTCGGTCCGGATGCCAAACACCCACTTTGCAGCCAACTCTTTGAGGAATAACACTGGGTTGCCAGATCTTAACCAGTTCTCCAAGGTCAGTGGGAAATGTCTTGAGTGGATGCTTAAGAGGCAAAACTCATTTTTTGGAAGAAAAAAAATGTTGCCTATTATTTTTTTTATGTTCACTTTGGACATGTGCATCATGGTAGTGTAAAAGAAAGAACTATATGGAAGTGGATATAAGGCGGAAATCTATGTATGGAATGTTTTTCAATGTGTTTAGAGCAGGGGTGGGTAAACTTTTGGGCCCGGGGGCCCTGTTGACTTTCAAATTTTGAGAGATGGGCCAGGTCAGCACAAGATACGATAACATATAAAAAAGTGCATCCGTTAACAGTACATATGAAACATAAAGAGAAAGAAAGGACTCAAGTATTAACATACTCATCACTCAGAATTAAAGTAAAAAGTATAAAGTACACAGTCAAGTAAAAAGGAATGTATTAAGAAATATTATGTCATTTAAAAAAGATAGAAGGGCTGTAAAACACGAAAAACTAATAAGAGGGGACAAAGCTACTGCCACTGGCTTCCGCCTGACGATGCCATCTTGGGGGGGAAAAAAATATATATTTGGACAATGTTGGCAGGCCGGATTAAAAAGCCTTATGTAGCCCACGGGCCGTAGTTTGCCCATGTCTGGTTTAGACAGTGGAAGTAGAGACAAAAAAAAACATATTGGAATTGCAATAACCTCTTAACCCTTAATTAACCAAATGGCTATTTTTGTTAATTGAGAAAAATTATGTTTTGGTTAATGAAGGTCACAATATTAACATATTAATGGGGGCCAGTTCAGTCCATTTTATCTGCTGGGATTACAATTTGTTCAATGAAATGGTTTCTATCTTTAAATAGACTGACACCACATTGCGACAAAATATAACAGTCCTTTACAGGTATTAACCCCAATTATTTTTATATAAAGCCAGTTTCTTTTTAGCATTTTTTTAAAATAAAAAAATGATGTCAGCTATTTTTTTTGAGCCATCCTTGATGTCACAGATTTAAAATTCTCAACTCTGATAATCAAAATACTGTGAAGAATTTAAGATTAAAATTCTAACAGGCAAGTCATTCAAAACCTATAAAAACCTTTAAGAAGTTTTAAGAAGTAGTACCTGTACTTATCATCAGTATAACCTTCAATTCCACATCGTGACGTCCATTTTTATATGAATATGGAAAACAGCAGTGCCTTTTATTTGCATCCACTGACTAATTGACTCATACTCTGTATTTAAAAAGAAATCCTCTATATTTTGATCTATAATTACCACTACTGTAAAGTCACTCTAACATGCTGAACACCATCCAGTCAAATGTCTCTTCCCCCCATGTTTTTCCTCCAGCCTCAACCACATCTATAAAGACCTTTTAGTCCAATGCCAGAGGCTTCTTGTCAATTGACACTCGTTGATTTATATTATTTTTACTTGTGTTATCAGAAAACCGACAATCCTGTTCTACCATCAAAGAAAAGCATGCCTAACCGGCCTGCCCCGCCCTATGGTAAGATCTGTTTGTGTGTGTATGTGTAGGGGGGTGGGCGGAGTTTAGTATACTTGCTAGCAATGTTCCCCTCTAAGCTAAGCGTGCATAATTTCGCACTACTCATCTTCTCTGCGCAGTAGCAATCATATGGTGCGCAGTAAATAAAATCCAAACTTTTTTTTTTATTATTTAAAAAATATATATATATACCGTATTTTCACGACTATAAGGCACACCACATTATAAGGCGCACCCTCAACGAATGACACTTTTTTCCATATATAAGGCACACTGTATTATAAGGCGCACTGTCTGTCTATTTTGGAGAAAATGTAATACTTTTAAGTGCGCCTTATAATGGTGAAAATACGGTAATTGCTATTGACTTCGAGGTATAAAGCACTCACTTACTACACAGTCACCTCTAGAGCCAGCCATTGTTGATGTTTTGGACTTTTTTGTATAAAATCTTGCAGTGGGGGAGGAGCTATATGATGGAAGATGTCGTAAACTAAGATGACATCAACACATTTAACAGTATTGAGTATTCAGTTCAGGCGTTTGTGTTTTTTTAATATCCCACAGTGGTGGTTTTTAGTATTTGGTTTTCTGTTTTTTCCATATATAAGGCGCACTGGATTATAAGGCGCACTGTCTATTTTGGAGAAAATTTAAGACTTTTAAGTGCGTCTTATAGTCGTGAAAATAAGATATATAGCCCTTTCCCCATGATGGTGCCGTCAACATTAGCTGATATCAGATGAAATATTTGTGGCTCTTGACTATATTGTTTTTCTTTGAAAAAGGGTAACTTCCTTATTTGATGCAATGAAAGTATCACCCCCCCCCACCCCGCCTCACTAGTTGTCAACAGGAAACCTGCCAATATGACATTTCTCATCAACTCACCAAGTTCAAGGGAAGGTGTTATTGAATTTAGACTTTTTATTTGCTTGTTTACAACTTGTAATTTGGCTTTTTTTGGACTCCTTCCTGCTCAACAAGTGTGAAATGAAACAAGTATTTTCTAAAATCTTTCTAGGAAACATGCTTTTCCAAATTTAGACACTTGTGTGACTTCACACTTGTACTTTTACTTAATGCAGTATATATATTTCCTCCAAAAAAAGGGCTGCCATCTTTTTTTTTGCATTGTCACAGACTACCGTTGGTCAGATGAGATGCTTACTAGTGATGAGTACATTTAAATCATTTCAATTCAGTGTAAATGAATCTTGACTTTTTGCTAATTCTTTTAAATTGTGCAAAAAAATGAAGTATTTACCCGAAGGCCGTGCCCATTGGGTGCCCTTCCGCCATCACCTCACACTTGTGCTTTTAAGCAGAAGCGGTGGCGTGAGAAAGTTGTCGTTCCTCTTTGTTTTACCACATCGGGGTGGCAGAGGTATATGTGGCCTCACACATGCTGGGGAAGTGAGAACCTCCAAACCAGTGGGTGACTTAAAACATAGTAGGTGCTAATAATAAAGGCTTTCTCAAGAGTTGCAAGCAATCTAATCAAAAGACAATTTCCCCTCATTAAAAGACAAATGTGTCAATGTGTGATATGATTACCAGCACAATCTTGTCAAATATCTCTCGCTGTTCAGAAATGGTTTGAAGTATTTTTTTTAATCTTCCTTATTGTGGAGGGACAATCAAATAGACAAACTACTACTACTACTGCCACTACTAGTACTACTAGTATTGCCACTACTTGTACTTCTGCCACTATTAGTACTACTACTACTGCCACTACTAGTACTACTAGTATTGCCACTACTTGTACTACTACCACTACTAGTACTACTATTATTGCCACTACTTGTACTACTACCACTACTAGTACTACTATTATTGCCACTACTTGTACTACTACCACTACTAGTACTACTATTATTGCCACTACTTGTACTACTAGTACTACTAGTATTGCCACAACTAGTACTACTATTATTGCCACTACTTGTACTACTAGTACTACTAGTATTGCCACAACTAGTACTACTACTACTGCCACTACTAGTACTACTAGTATTGCCACTACTTGTACTACTACCACTACTAGTACTACTAGTATTGCCACTACTTGTATTACTGCCACTACTAGTACTACTAGTATTGCCACTACTTGTACTACTGCCACTACTAGTACTACTAGTATTGCCACTACTTGTACTACTGCCACCACTAGTACTACTGCCACCACTAGTACTACTACTAGTGCCACTACTAGTACTACTACTACTGCCACTACTAGTTCTACCTGTGCTACTACTACTGCCACTACTAGTTCTACCTGTGCTACTACTACTGCCACTACTAGTTCTACCTGTGCTACTACTACTGCCACTACTAGTTCTACCTGTGCTACTACTACTGCCACTACTAGTTCTACCTGTGCTACTACTACTGCCACTACTAGTTCTACCTGTGCTACTACTACTGCCACTACTAGTACTACCACTATTGGCACTAGTAGTACTACTAATACTATGACTTCTGACACCACTACTACTACCACTACTGCCACTAGTAGTACTACTAATACCATGACTTCTGACACTACTAGTACTGCTACTACTACTACCACTACCACTACTACCACTACTACAACCACTACTACTACTACAACTGACAGTACTAGTACCACTTATAATACTTCTACTACCTGCACTACTACACTTTTTGTGTGTTTGTGGGATTTCACAGACCATGACTTCCTATCAAAATTGTGTAATGCAATATTGCACATTATGATTTGAAGTTCCACTCCAAAGCGGAGAGAGTCCTCAGTTTTCTTTTCTTTTACTCCAGCAGGCTCCGAAAAAGCACACAAAGACGGTCCTGCCTTTGTAAGTTTTTGTCGGCATGTGTCAAAAAACTGACTCTCGCCTCTGCTTTTTGATTGACGGTCCATACTATAAAATCAAAGTGCACTACTATTGCGTAAGGTGCTTTTACTCTACAAAAATGGCTTACAACATTCATGTGTTGCCTTTTCAAATGAATTTCAAGGTTTGTAAAAGCGACAAAAGCTCTTTCTTTGACCGCCAGACGTGGATTTGTTTTCACAAACATGTAATTGCAAGTTTTCTGGTATGCTTCTTTCGAATTTCCAATTGAAAATTACGTTACAATATTCCTTTTAAGTTAGCCCAGTACATTTCCACACAGAAAAACACACTTCCCTGTAATGTATTTAACCTAATCCTAATTTAAACCCCAGACAGGCAAGTTATGTTGAAATGTGCATTTACGTCATTCATTTGTAGTTACGCTCGGCGCAGATATACTTGTTGCTCGGGCAAATTTTATTCGGAAATTGGGATTATTTCTTTTAAAGAAGTTGGTTGTGGTTGAAAGCATGATTCAGCAGCTCTGTAATGCATGGCCATCCTTTTGAAGGTCTCATAAACGACAATTTTCGCTTTTTGTGTCAGCATGAAAAGTCGCAAAGAGCGTCTTCTTGGTTATTTTTCTAATTTTTCAGCCAGGATGGAGTGTCACCTTCTGCCCGTTCTGGTGCTCGGACGTTTGGTCGCCGGGTCAAATGGTGACAGAGAGTTTACTGTTGAAACTAGCTCTCAAAATTATATACATGAGAGAGAAAGTTTAATATCCAAGTACTGTTTGCTATCTAAGTACTGTTTGATATCTAAGTACTGTTTGATATCTAAGTACTGTTTGATATCTAAGTACTGTTTGATATCTAAGTACTGTTGGATATCTAAGTACTGTTGGATATCTAAGTACTGTTTGATATCTAAGTACTGTTTAATATCTAAGTATACTATTGAAACCAGCTCTCAAAATTATATTCATGAGAGCGTTTAATATCTAAATATCTACTGTTTTCAACAGTACTTAGATATTAAACAGTACTTAGATATTAAACTCTCTCTTAGATATTAAACAGTACTTGGATATTAAAGTCCCTTTCTTAGATATTAAACAGTACTTAGATATTAAACAGTACCTGGATATTAAACAGTACTAAGATATTAAACAGTACTAAGATATTAAACAGTACTTGGATATTAAACAGTACTTTGATATTAAACAGTACTTTGATATTAAACAGTACTTTGATATTAAACAGTACTTCCATATTAAACAATACTTGCATATTAAACTCTCTTTTAGATATTAAACTCTTTCTCATGAATATAATTTTGAGAGCTGGTTTCAACAGTAAACTCTCTGTCACCATTTGTCCGGCGACCAAACGTCCGGTCACGGCCCGTTCCGTGTCCCCAAACACATTTAAAAAAAAAACTGCTGTTTTGGAGTGCGCATGTACAACAGTGCAACGTCTGGTCTGCTTCTATTTGCTTTTATTTTGTCCCTTTTTTGCTTTATTGCCAATCTAACTTCGCTCAGTCCTGGCAGCCATGTTTTGGATGTCCTCTGACTCGCATCCCAAATAATCAAACCCCCCACCCCACCTCCCCCATGTCGGCTTTTTGCCTCGACGCTTAACCTCTGGTTGTGTGGCACCCGCAGTTTGGAAGTGAAAACCAGCAGCTGGAGTGGGCCAAGCGGGAGAGCGAGCACGAGGAGCAAGAACGGCTTCGGAGACTGAGGCTCCAGGAGCAGCGAGACCTGGAATTGGCTATCGCGCTCAGCCGGGCCGACGCTCCCGGTGGCTCCTGAAAAACCGAACAAAATCCCCTCTCGTTTTAAAGCCCCCATTTTTTTCCTCCACCGACCACACTCCAGCGCCCCCCGCGCCCCTTGGTGCTCGAGCTGGCCTCAAATGACTCCGCATTTAGCATGTAATCTATGTTCATTGCTCCCGAATGACAAGGCAACTATAATCATGGATCCGATTGATGTCAAGTGCGGCTTCATCTGGACGCAACGTAGACATTTAAAGGAAAACACGAAGCAGATGGCTACTGGAAACTAGCTTTTTATTCATTTTTTTGCTTTCTTAAATTGGTTTTGTTGTATTTATAAGGAAAAGATGGAGGTTTTTGATATGAAATGCACTAAAGCGGGTTTTAAATTGGATTTTATCGACACGTGAAGGTTACTTAGTTTGTTACATTGCTTGTATTGACTTATTTGAGATCAAATATAAATACATATTTGTGTTAATACCCGTTTTTTGAAAAGCACAGTCGTACCAATCAAAATTAAGGATTGTTTTTGGTCCACGTTAGATTGCACAGTTGGACCAAATGAAGTGAAATTTAGGGATGTTTTTTTTTGGCCTGGTTAATCATGGAAGTTTTATTTTTAATTTTTCTTGCACTGACATGTATTTATCTTTTTGCATATTTCATGTAATGCTTTTAAACCAAAACAAAAGGGGTCATTTTCCATTTTTTGGTGTTTTTTTAAAGCAAAATTGCATCAGATTTTTTTATTTTTGTTATTTTAAAGCAACCTTTTTTCCATTTTATTAGTTTTATTGTTTGATTTTTAAATGTTACTTTAAACTAACAAAAATCAGATGCATTTTTGTTATTTTTTTTAAAGCAAAATTGCATCAGATTTTTCTTTTTTTGTTTTAAAGCAACATTTTTTCCCATTTTATTAGTGTTTGCTTTTTAAATATTGCTTTAAAATAACAAAATAAAAAAATAGATGCAATTTTGCTTTAAAAAAATAACAAAAATACATCGGATTTTTGTATTTTTGTTATTTTAAAGCAACTTTTTTCCATTTTTTAAAACTTTTTAAGATGCTAACACAAATTCAAACTATATCGCTTTACCAAAAACTTCTATAAAATATGTTAAACCACTAGTACTGTAAAAAAAAGACTCCTCAACTAACTAACTTCAACTATTGCACACTATCCCTTGTTAACAGGTCACTTTTTCCAAATGTATCCCTTTTTAAATTGAAGTTTTCTGTTCTTATATCTCCCAAAAAATGCTTCTAAAGCAAAACAAATGGCACATAAACATGTAATGGAATGAAGTGATTTATTTAATGCTTTTAGGTGACTTCAATTGTTAATAAAACAGGTATGTAACATTAATATGAAGTGGCTAATATTCAATGTATTTTGATTAGTTAGTGCATATGTAAAGCTTTGCATTGGAATGGAGAAAAAAAGTGAAATGAGAGTACTACATTTGCATGAAGTACTTGACATTTCTTGGCAGTTGTTCCTCTCGAATATGAACAATGTGTTTCTTCTTTCAGAATAGTTCAAAACGACGTCTTTAAGCCAGCTGCTTTTCTACATTATGGGATGGATGAGACTGACATGCAAAGCAGTGAGTTGCCTTCTTTTGATGTAGTACTCAAGCACAATGTTTAGTAATGACTATGTACTTATAGAAGGCATTTTTGCATACTTGCTACACCGCAATAACATATGACTGACGTTTAGACTTTCAACTTTAATGCAAGTGGCTTCTAAGAAAGGGAAAAAAAGCAAGATGAATGTATGACAACCACTTAAAAAGTACCTTTTTAAGGAGTAGTCTATTCTTACAAGTACTTCAATGTAATGGGCCCCACACAAATGCGGCTAAATCTCGTTAGCTGGTTTTGTAGTTCTTATATTGTTCAATCTGTTTTTTTAAGTTGTCTGATATTAAAATATTGCATGTACCCTGCCCTTAGATTGGGAAAAAGACTATATGTAGAGAATTAGTTGTATAATATATTTAAAAAGTACTGAGAGGTCATTTTAGGCAGATACAGACGCTTCCTCTACTTATGAACATTCAAGTTATGAACAAATGGTTCATTAATTTCAATTCATAAACAATTTCAACTCATGAACAAATTCAACTTATGGACAATTTCAATTTATGAACAATTTCAACTTAAGAACAATTTCAACTTTTGAACAATTTCAACTTTTGAACAATTTCAACTTATGAACAATTTCAACTTAAGAACAATTTCAACTTAAGAACAATTTCAACTTTCGAATTCAACTTATGGACAATTTCAACTTTTGAACAATTTCAACTTATGACCAATTTCAACTTATGACCAATTTCAACTTATGACCAATTTCAACTTATGACCAATTTCAACTTATGACCAATTTCAACTTATGACCAATTTCCACTTATGACCAATTTCAACTTATGACCAATTTCAACTTATGACCAATTTCAACTTATGAACAAATTCAACTTATGAACAATGTCAACTCATGAACAATGTCAACTTATGAACAATTTCAACTTTTGAACAATTTCAACTTTTGAACAATTTCAACTTTTGAACAATTTCAACTTTTGAACAATTTCAACTTTTGAACAATTTCAACTTTTGAACAATTTCAACTTTTGAACAAGTTCAACTTTTGAACAATTTCAACTTACGAACAATTTCAACTTATGAACAATTTCAACTTATGAACGTAACTCGTTCGTAAGTAGGGGAGCGTCTATATTCCTTTTTTTTAATGTGTTGTGTGGACTTTCTAGTTTAATCCAGTCCCACCATCTACTTTCCCAAAAATATTTAAGGGTCAGTTTCCAGTCAGTCCCCTTGACCAAACCACTGACAAAAGTTTTGGATTGGGTTGGACTTGATTGGAGCCCACTGCTCTTCTGGGAAACGTTAAATGCAGAGAACAAATTCCTTCTAACTACAAAACAAAAAAGGAGGCGGTGTCTTTCACCAATGTAAATGGAGGGTTTACGACAAAGGGATAACCGCTGGGAAGATTGACAAACAGGAGAGCCAGGTTCAACTCTGCCAGAAAACACCAAAGAAATGTGGAACCCGATACTTTGGACAAGGGAGACAAAAAACTTTGGAATTGGATTGGAAAAATAGAATCGTTTTGCGGAAATTGTGGATTATGTTGAGGTAAACTTTATTATAGCCATTCCCTCCATAATAGGACGTATATATTAATACAATTTAGCGTGATTAGGAACACTAGAGCTGTCCTTTTTTGCATATTTTTACATACGAGTCGAGTGAGAGGAACCTGATTTAGTGGATCTACCGATACCAAGTCCTAATCAGAATGTAGTGAGGAGGGGGAAATGCCCCCCCCCCCCTTGATTGTCTTTCACTAGTATTAATATACAGTACAAAATGTACTGCATCTGTATTTGTTTTTGCAATATGTAGTAGTTCAGTTTATATTAGAAAGAATGCAACATGATGAATATAACTTGCATGGGGATTTTCTTGTGTTTTAGGTTATCATATTTGTTTCGTTAGTGTAACTATGAATGTATAAACACGTACACATGTACACATACATTAGTATACTTATACATATATCTATACATATACCTATACATATAAATAAATACATATACCTTTACATATAAATATATACATATACCTTTACATATAGATATATACATATACCTTTACACATAAATATATACATATACCTTTACATATAAATATATACATATTCCTTTACACATAAATATATACATATACCTTTACACATAAATATATACATATACCTTTACACATAAATATATACATATACCTTTACACATAAATAAATACATATACTATAGCACTGTAGTACTGTACATGTATTTTTTGCAATTACCTGAAGGATTATTTTGTTGTTTGTAGCCTTCAACTCTTGCTCTTTTTGATTGACAGTTATATATATCAAAACTGTACGAACTGACAATTAGTGATCATATTTTAACTAATACTTCAAAATCGCCAACAACCGGTTTTACTCAATTCCCATTCATCTCTCTACTATGGACTTGATTATAGTTCAAATCAAGACACTTTCTTGGGGCATCCCAAAAAAATATAGCTTTTCCTAACATGCACTAAACACATTGATTCACTTACTAGGAAATTCCCAGGAAAATTTCATAAGCCCGTTACCGTGAGGAATCTAGAGAATGTTCTCACATTCACATATTCACTAAAAATATCTGATAAGTACACCAATTCCCCAAAACCCAAAATGAAATAAAATTTTGGTCACCCTAGTATTTGAAAATTGGGGGAAGTAGTACACTGTATTTGCATTTTGGCTTTCCCTTAAATAACAAACCATGCCCCACATAAAATGGCCTCTTCCAAAGTGCCAAATTCCATTCTTCCTATTTTTTTCCCCAATCATCCTAAACCAAACACCAAGGTGATTTGTGTCATTTCCAATCCGTCACGACCAATCAAGGCGCAAAGAAAAATGACAACCACCCTGTCATTGCCCTAAATGCTAATTGCTAGCCGGCGGGGGCTACACTTAATGCTTTTTGAAGCCTCCTTAAAATGACACCACGTATTTTTTTACAGACGTCGCTTGTGCCTTAACTCAGCGGCTTTCTTAGAAGCCGCCATGTAATTGTAGTATTAAGAGCCGCTTTTTGATGTGCGCCTGTAATTGGTGAGCATCACAAAACTAGAGTAGAAGACGGGTTCCCTGATGAGGCTTTTTTAGCCGTGTTACCCCCCCAAATCCCGCCTATTACCCCCACTCTTCTTGGTCCAGACGTCTCTGGGTTCAGTCTGTAATTACCCAGAAGGAGTGTTTGTATTTATAGGCTAAAGGCCGCAAAGTGGCTGCCGCTTTTGCAGCTGCAAAACATCACGTTTTTTTTTTAGGAAAGACAGTCAAAAGGTTTTTTGATTTCATTCTTTTAATATTTACAATAAATACACATTTGACAGTATAAAATTCCATTGTACATTTATATAACTTTACGTAGAAAATAATGTACAGGACGTCAAGCCCTGATAGTGTACAGAAAGGGGGAGCAACGTTTTGGTTCAGTTTTCTTTGGAGAAAAACCTTGTCGATACATATTTTGGTCGTTGGTGGTCTCGGGGTCACCACCAGTTGTTTTTTGAAACAGTAGCAGAGTCATACAAAGGCACTTTTTTGTGTCAAAACACATTCCAGTTGAAGTATATGCTGTACAAGGGCCAGCCTCTTATTTGGTAGTACCAGCTACATGATTGGAAAATATTAGATTTCTATACATGGGAGCTTTGGTCAGGTGGAGGACATTTTAAATAAAGTTAAAGTCTCTCATTGTTGTCGTCGTAATGGCGGCGATGGTGATGGCTTCTTTACATGTGCCTCTTCATGTGTAGCGCCAAGTGATCGGATCTGGAGAAAGCTCGTTCGCATAGGTGACATTGGAAGGGTCGATGTCCAGT
The DNA here is from genome assembly GCF_051989575.1 of Stigmatopora nigra. NCBI lineage: Eukaryota > Metazoa > Chordata > Actinopteri > Syngnathiformes > Syngnathidae > Stigmatopora > Stigmatopora nigra. The sequence goes on from NC_135516.1 coordinate 13,684,683, forward strand.
ATGTTTGCGGAAATGGCGCGTTAATTCGTCGGAACGGGCGAATTTCCAACCGCAACCTTCCCAGCTGCAGTGGTAGGGTTTTTCACCTGGAAAGATACGAAGAAAATGTTAGGAAAGTGTCGGGAAATGTCGAAAAATGTCGAAAAATGTTGGAAAATTGAGTCTTTGGAAGAGAGAGGGAGGTAGAGAGGGTAGAAATGGAGGTTTGGCGGCGAAGTCAGCTTACCTGTATGCGTTCGAAGGTGAGCTTTGAGATGTGAACTCTTAGTATACGTCTTCCCGCATCCGGCGAAGGTACAAGTATGCGTAGCGGTGCGTTTACGTGGCCACGTGCGCCTCCCGCGCTTAGGTTTGGATTCCAAGAGCTCCAATGGCGAGGAAGGTGGCGTTAGCATAGCTCGATGTGCACCAGGCGGCGCCCCCTGTTGTTGCTGGAGAGCTAAGGCGTCGTCATAGACGCCAAACGCCTGGTGATGTGTTGTATGATAGGTCATATGCATGTGCTGTGGCTGTTGTTGGAAGGAGGCGGCACCGTTGTGGTGGTATTTGTTGGGGTGTGGGAAGCAATTCATGGGTGCGCATAAGTCTGTAGACGCTATTTGTTCGTTGGGGCTGAGCGGCGGCGTCATGCTACTGCTGGCGGCTCGTGGCGAGATGGCTAAGCGAGGTTGTTCGAAGGGCATCATGCAGGATATGTTGCCTTCCTGCTTGATTTTGTTGCAGTTTTGAGGAACCATGCCAAGAACTGGACCGTAAGCGTCCATGGAGGGTTCGACTTTAATGTCCTGGCGGGGGAAATGTGGGGGGTAGAATCTGGTTTGTCCAGGTTGAGGTGGAGGGTTACGGGGGGTTGTGTAGACGGCGTCGGAACGGAGGAGTTCCGTCATGAGGCCAACGTTGTATGGAGGTGGTGGGGAACGATGGTCGTTTGTTGGGAAGGTGGAAATGTCCGTGGAGGTGTAGGTTAAAGGCTCGTTGGCCGGGGCTACGTAAGCCGAGGCTCCGTCTAGGATAAAATCCAGATCCAAGTAGTTGGACAGGTCCTCGTCGTCTTTTTTGGGGAACAGGTTGTCCACGCCGTGGACCATTTCCAACATGGAGCAGCAGGTAGCAGGGAATTTGACGTCGTTTTCAGATTTCCATCTCTGGAAAGTCAAAAAAACAAGTCAATAAGACACAATTTTAACCATTAAAAGTTGTTAAAACTTTGTAAAAAGTTGTTAAGTACTTACATTTTCCCAGTTTTTCTCTCTTTGGCTCTGATTGGAGAAAGTGGAGAAGGAAGGTAGCATCACTCCTGATAAAGCCATGTTGGTCTACTTGTTTTTTTTCCAAAGAAGAAGAAGAACTGTTGCGCGCAAATCCGTGCGCTTGGAAAAACTCGGGGACTCACTCTGGATGAATCCCACCGCCGCTGCGCAACAAGTGTTGGTTCGTTCTCTAGCCGCACTGCACTGACTTTCCACCCCCGCCGTCGTGGACTCTTTATATCACAAGTCTCCGTCGGCCGCCCAGGAAATAACGTCGGCGTGGCGTAATTTTAGCTCTTTATAAAGCAGGGTCTTCACTCTCTCTCTCTCTCTTTCTTTCTCAGCCTGATTCTTGCAAGTCCTAGTGTGTTGACGGCCACTGGCTGCCTCCGCTTCCCTTATGAAGCGAGTGAGGGAGAAATTGTGGGAGGAGTCAAAAGGGGGGGGAGGGACCAAGCGGGGCTGCCCACGCTGAATGACGCACTAACTCCTTAGGCCACGCCTACTTTTTGGCGGAGCTGGAAAGAGTCTCTTGACACGGATACACACATGTGTACACACAAAAGCGTTCATATAGCAACCGTAGGATTACGTAATTTGTCGTAATCTGGGATCCAGAAAATTTTGCTGTCAGGATGTCGCAGGTTTGATTTGTGCACTTTTTTTTGAACAAAGTGGGAATGTTTTCCAAAGCCCACGCGTGTAATTGAACATTTTTTTGTAAGTGTAGACGCTCACACCCAAATGGAGGATTGCATCAGGATGGATGGATGGGGGTGGATGAGTGTGGAGAGGTTCTGGGGTCGAGTTTGGATGTTTTTTTGTTCACAGGGTTGAGTGGGTTTTCTCTGGGTGCTCTGGTATGTTCTAAAAACATGCTGGGTGGGCAAAATTTTGGGCCGGGGGGCCACATTGACTATAAAAATTTGACAGGTGGGCCGGGTCAGCAGAAGATACGATAACATATAAGAAAGTGCATCCGTTAAGAGTACATTTGAAACATAAACAGAAAAAAAGACTCAAGTATTAACATACTCATCACTCATTAAAGTAAAAAGTATAAAGTACAAAGTAAAGTAAAATTGAATGTATTAAGAAATATTAAAATATAATTTAAAAAAAGATAGAGGGGCTGTCAAACACAAAAACAGGGGTGTCAACTGGGATGGGCTCCAGCACCCCCCTCCGCGATTCTTGTGAGGTTCAAAGAATGGAAGAATGAACGTTTGTGTTTGAATGACATCCGATGAATGACGGATTTTAGACAATAGGAGTTGTAAATCATGGAAATATGACTCAAATTATTTTTAGAAAATGCCCTATTTATTTTGTTTTTTCACAGGTGACCTAGTGCGGGTAAATGGAAGTTGCGGCTCAGTGGGCTTGTCTAAACAGGCGCCAGTGCGTTAAAGAGCAGCCGCGATGTAAACATACGTTGAGGGAAGACGCCATTCAAGTGATAATGGTCCACTGAGGGGGTGGGGCTTCTTTACATGACAACTACGTAAAGTGGGGCTTTGGAGGGGGGATTCTCGACGTGATCGATACTTGGAGTTTTGATACACTTTAGGAATTATCATTAAAAAAAATCCACGTATTGTTTAGTCACAGAAATTAATTTCAAAATGGCCTTTTTTTAAACTATTATACTAATTATTTAACTATTTGACAGAATTTGTACATTTGGCACTTGGACATCATTGCATTCCATTTTTATTCACATTTTTTTATCATTATAGTGATTGTTGTTATGATATTTGTAAAGTTGGCTGCACGGTGGGTGAGTGGTTAGTTTTTCTGCCTCGCAGTTTTGGGATTTGGGTTCAAATCCAGGTTGAATCTCATCTTATTTATTCTATGCTATGATTTTGCATTCGCTGGAAAGCCAATGGTGAGATCAGGTGATGGAAACTGCCTGTTATTGTTTTTAGCTTACATGAGCAACCTTAGTAAAGCCGCACGTGGTTGGACGATGACTTGCGAATCCTTTTAAGTGGCCATGATCATAATAATGACTCATTTTGTGTTTACTCCTTTTGTTAGTCAGTTTTTGACAGCTGCTAAATGTTTCCCGTGACCTCTCGTCAGGTGTTTGGTAAAGGTCAACTCACTTGGGTGGAAATTTGTGATTTCATTGGAGAGAAAAGGATAAAAATTGACATTTTTTTTGTTATTTTGGCTCAAAAAGACTGATATTTTTTGATTATATATTTTTTCCGATCCGGTGGATCAGTGGTTAGTATGTTGGCCTCGCAGTTTATGGGTTCTGGGTTCGAATCCAGGTTAGTTCACCTGTGTGGAGCCTGTGTTTCCTTCTATATGCCAAAAACATGCATAGTAGTTTGATTAGACACTCTAAATTGTCCTTAGTATTGATTGGGTGCCCAGTTATGGGCTGGAATAGGCTCCAGCACCCCCTGCGACCTGAGTGGGGATAACAGGGCTCTGAAAATGAATGAATGAATACATTTTGCTCTGGTCGTAGTTGTGTAATGGATGAATTTACTTGTCAAATGCAAATGAGAATATTGTTTTAGTATATATTTTTTGCGTTCAAAGTACTTGGTATTATGACATCCGATTTGAGCAAATCTTTGACACATTTGTGACACCAATAAAGTCATCCATTTCCTCTTGGATTATGACGAGGTGACGTTTTTATTGGCTTTCATATCTACCTGTTTACTTTTACATAACTGTTGCTCAAAAAGAAAAGCAATGGTAGTTTTGATGTAGTGTTTTTAGGGTGATGAACGCGAGAATTGGGGAATTTTTGTGGGATTGGACATTTGGGATTGGTAAATAAAATTTTAAATATGATCAAATCCATTGATGGCAATCTAATCTGACCAATGATTGATTTAAAATTCCTGGATTAGGATTAAAATGGATGGAATTAACACTTTTTAATACATATAATTTCTCAAAAAAATGTGATGTAAACTCATTAAATACAATTTAAAACTGCATTGACAAAAAAAACATTTACAATAAAACCTGTCACTCCTAAAATAAAATTTGCAAATTAATAATCAATAATAATCCCATAAAGACATCAATAGACATAATAAAAATTGCTAATATTTACATAACACTTAAATCAGATGCAATTAAAAATTAATCATCACCATACAACCAACCTTCAAAAAAATGATAAAAAAACAACAAATATAATTAAAAAAACTACATAAATGCTCATAATAATAATAAAAATGGCTGCATGTGGATATCATTAAGCCAATGAAGTATTTGAAGGGCCCCAATTTACTATGTAATGTACACATAACACTTAAATCAGATGCAATTAAAAATTAATCATTACCATACAAAAAACCTTCAAAAAATATGATAAAAACAACAAATAGGATTAAAAAAAACCAACATAAATGATAATAATAATGCTAATGATAATAATAATAATGGCCGCAATTTGAAATCATTGAGCCAAAGAAGTATTTAATGGTCCCCAATTTACTAGCTGTTAACACTAGAAATCATAGCGGTCCACCGACACGTATTGTTTTTTGGCAAAGTAAGGTCAAGAAGAGTTTTTTTTTGGCGCTCCAGGCTCACATTCGGCCATCTTGCTATCCAACGGAAAGCAGAAGCCAGTCTCTAAACTCAATGAGCAACATTTCTCCAGAAGCGCTGGAGTGTTTTTCCCGAACGCGTTTTTGCACAATCAGGTCTTGTCATTGGGCAACCCACTCGCATTTTTTTTGTTGAATTTCACAACTGTACAAAAGCACGGCGACCGTTGACTTCTCCAAGCTATCAACGCGTTGTCACGCCGCTAAGCGAGTCGCGAAGGCGCTGACGGCTCTCGCGCCGTCCGCCTTCCCCTCCACGGCGCTTTGTTTTCTTTTTTGGGCCGCTTTCCCACGAGTGCTTTTTTGTTTTCATCGGAGGTGTGCTTGGAGGAATTTTAGGCGAGGCAGATGGCCGCCACGACCGTGCGCTTTTCTCACTACGAAACTCATCCAAACATGCCTTCTTTATGTCTTGTTGAGCTTTGTGGACTTTGCTTTTATGCCTTGAGAATTCCCAATAAAACTTCCAGGAAGTTTTTTGTTGTCGTTCCTGGAACTAAATATCTTGTTTGGCGTTAAATTTGTGACAAATCTTGCTTGTGGTTCGACTTTTTTTGTTGCAGAAAGACTGCTAAATGTCGTCTTTGATAGTCCCATCTAGAGAATAGTAATAATTTGAAGAAAACACCTGTTTTTATCAAATTTTTGGCCAAAATATTTGTCGGCTACTTTGGCTAACGTAGTAACAAGTTTAGCGCTAACCAACCAGAGTGCAAAAAAAAACGTGACATCATCAATAGCCATATTTTTTGAAGATGCACGCCCATTTTTATCAATTTTTTCGCCAAAATATTGGTCGGCTACTTTGGCTAATGGAGTAAAAAGTTTAGCTCCGACCAATCAGAGTACAAATAGACCGTGACATCATCAATAGCCAGATTATTGGAAGAAGTACGCCCGTTTTTTATCAAATTTTTGGTCAAAATATAGGTCGACTACTTTGGTTAATGTAGTAAAAAGTTTAGCTCCGACCAATCAGAGTCCAAAAAGACCATGACATCATCAATAGCCAGATTATTTGAAGAAGCACGCCCATTTTTTATCAATTTTTTGGCCAAAATATCGACATCTTGATGGCCTTAAAATCCGACTAAATAGAAATGCAGTCTCCCCCTAAATATTCCAATTTTTCCTAAAAGAATGATCCCATTTGCATGCTATTTTCCCTCTAACATTTCATTTTTTTACATAAACTTTCAATTTTAACTCCTGTTAACTCACCCCACCATAAAAACCAATCCATGTCCCATTACCAGCATAAATTTTTGAATTTTTTTCTGTCAAAATCCCAACAACAAACTCATTCCCTCATTAATTCTGACTAAAAACACATTCCCTTTTAAAACACCTACATTCCCAATCAACCCTCATCCATTACCATCAAAAAAATGAACAATTAATTCACTTTCCATGTCTCGCCATCCATGACCAAATACATTCACACAACAACATATCGCCCGCCAAATTCACACAAAAATGGCGCGTTGGCGACCTCAACATTTCCATGACGTTGTTGTTGTTGTCGGGTTCACGCCAAGCGTGCATCACGTCTATGTCAAGTCTGCCTAGGGTAAGGGGGGTAGTGGGGTGGTTCCGTCACCCTCCGGCGGGGGGAAACGCTGGACTCCAACGGCCGTGGAAAAACGGCGTGGAGGCCTAACGGGACGTCCCGAGTGTTAGCGAGCAAGTGAGCGGGCTCAAGCGCTTTAAGCTTATATAGCTAGTTATTTTTATCCGCCCACCCCTGGCTTATTACAGCCGTTTCCCCCCTTTCGGACCCACTCAGGAAACACGTTTGGCTCCTTTTCCTGCTCGCACGCGGCCACATTCAAACGCGGGTTAGAGAATGAGAGCATTCAGCTTGGAGTGCACCCCCCCTCAACCCCCCACGCCCCCTCCTTTCCACCACTACTAACGCCACCTCATCTTTGGACTAAGAGAATGTTTAGCCTAAAAAGATCAAGCACGTGCCAAAAGTCTGACATTCCAAAAGTGCTCTGATTTCAGGCGAAATGTTGGCTTCAAAAGATTGAGTGGATGGTGAGGAAAAAAATATAAGGAGTTTTTAAGTTAGATTGGGATTTGATGGTTTCAGGGTTTTGGAGTAAAAAATGGCATGTTGGGAAGGATTTTTAAGACTGGTGGTTGTTATTGGTATTGTTTTTTTTTTGATGATGTTTGTTGGGTTGAAGGTCGAGGGGAAGATGATCGTGAAAATATTGAATATGGGCCATGAAAGGTTGGATTTAGTTCATTTTTTGTTGCATTTTGGGAGATTTAACTCGTAATAGAGTTTGTCATTTAAACAGTTTCTTTCTATTATTTCTAATCATTGTAAGAAACTATTATTTTTGACTTAAATATACTTTTATTGAAAAAAAAAATACAATGTGAAGCTATTAATTTGCATAATAACAACTCTTAAAAAATCTTTTTAACTTAAATATACTTTTATTGAAAAAATAATACAATGTGAAGCTATTAATTTTGCATAAAAACAACTCTTAAATAATCTGGAAACATGCAAACATTTCTCTGCATCATTTTAGGACTATTTTGAAGGAAATACAAAAGCAAACAACCCTCAATAGATTCCATCTAAAAGTCAGGATGGAGGCGGAGCCAATACAAGCACCGAATTAAATCATTTAAATTTATTTATGTTATGTTACGAGTGCGTTGCCATGCAAAAAAAATCTCCTTTCCAGCTAATTTTAATATTAAACACACTTTAGTAGTATTAAATCACTAATTATTTTGACATACAAGCTCAGTCCTGTAACACAGTAAGCTCATATCTCAAGGTACAACTGTACTTTGAGAATTTACCGCAAAAAAATGTACAAAATGAGCCAATGTGAAGTACAAATCTCTCAAAAAACGACACCAATCACTGATCTGACCCCACAATGTAATGTCGACGCCCCTCCTCGAAAAAAAATCAAAGAAAAATGGCGTCCATTCTCTTCTGTTTCGTCCCATTTGAACTTGGCCAAGTAAACTATGCCAGCTGTTCAAATAACGTAAAGCCACCAAAGGGCTGAAGGACACAGGTCCTCCATTGAAGGCCTTCCTTGCACTTGATTGAGCGTCGCGTTCCACTTTATCGTATACACGCCTTCCCAATGGCGACATTATTCCGAAAAAAAAAAAAAACTTAAAAAGGAGGCTAATAAAAACATTCCTGCTGTGTGGAATGCTCCAGGTATTTCCTCCCTTTGCACCTGGTTACGATTCCTTGAGTGCAATGGTGTGTTTGTACAGCACCAAAACGTTGTTGTTGCCTTTTTTAACGCGTTCTACAACATCGTATGGCACTCAAAAACCAACCCAGAACCGCGTTGGACGCCATTTTCATTCCCATTGGACGACGTTGTCTTCTTTTGTACCCAATCGGAGAAACTCGTAAAAAAAACCTGGTGCAAAATGAGGTGGATTTGTATATTTGCCTACATAACCAAAGAGTACTTATGTTTATTCCCGTAGAATAAATAGCATTCCTGCTTCTGAAAAAGGGAGAATTCCCGTCTGCCGGACAGAAATGGCTTAAGTGGGGTGTCTGTTAAAGCTCTGAAGTGCTGATTTTATAATTCTACCTTTTGATCTGGTGTGCCAAAGGCCGTGGAATGTCTTTATCCCGTCAAAATAACATGATTTTACTCTGAAAAAGAGAATTGTTTAACATTTTGCAGTGGTTTGTCTGAGTTCAGAAGTGTGATTGTTTACTGCTTTTTAGCTCGTTTTGCTAATAGGATTGGATTGGATAACTTTATTTATGCCGTATTCGGGAAATTTCGTTGGCATAGTAGCAAGAGTGGGAGAATACAGACACAGAAAATGACACTTGAGACATAAATAGGTCATAAGTAAGTTAATAATTAAATACATGAATAAATACTTGCATATATATACAGGAATACAAACTTACATATATATACATGAATAAATACTTACATATATACATACATGAATAAATACTTATATGTATAAATATACATACATACACTTACACATATATATACTTATACATACATACACTTACACATATATATACTTATACATACATACACTTACACATATATATACTTATACATACATACACTTACATATACGTACACTTACATATATAAGCACATATATACATACATACACATAGATGTACATCCATGCATACAGTAGGTCTTAACACTCATTTTATTTTGTAATGTTATTGCCTTGAAGAAAAAGCTCCATAAAACTTCATCTGGAGCTCTTGACCGGTCTGCCCTAGAGCCACCGGTCAGTCCGCGGTCTACCGGGCCGGTCGCTCAAGAACAGAAGCTAGAAGGTCAGACAGGATCCTCAGAACATCACTGATGTTATCTCAAAGAAGCAGCGGCACAGGAATCCAATCCCCCCAACCACCTCCCCCCTTGTCCGACGATTGTAAAACACTGTGATTTAGTGGTGGGTGGGTGCAGGGCGAGAAAGATGATGCTATCTGTTTCTGTCGACCCGGTATCAGGTAGTCATCATCAGAAGCCTGCTTCCACTCTGTAATCCTACTATCAGATCCCAGATTGACACCGGTTTTGGATCAGGCTACGCTTTGGGAATCGACAGGCCCAGTATTTATCTCCTCATTGCAAATATAAGGAATATACTTGTTATTTGTCTCTGCTCACCACTTAGATATTAAACACTACTTAGATATTAAACACTACTTAGATATTACACAGTACTTAGATATTAAACACTACTCAGATATTAAACAGTACATATATATTAAACAGTACTTAGATATTAAACACTACTTAGACATTAAACACTACTTAGATATTCAACACTACTCAGATATTAAACACTACTTAGATATTACACACTACATATATATTAAACAGTACTTAGATATTAAACACTACTTAGACATTAAACACTACTTAGATATTCAACACTACTCAGATATTAAACACTACTTAGATATTACACACTACTTAGATATTAAACACTACTCAGATATTAAACACTACTCAGATATTAAACAGTACATAGATATTACACAGTACTTAGATATTAAACACTACTTAGATATTAAACACTACTTAGATATTAAACACTACTTAGATATTAAACACTACTTAGATATTAAACACTACTTAGATATTAAACACTACTTAATATATTAAACACTACTTAGATATTAAACACTACTTAGATATTAAACACTACTTAGATATTAAACACTACTCAGATATTAAACACTACTTAGATATTACACAGTACTTAGATATTAAACACTACTCAGATATTAAACACTACTTAGATATTAAACACTACTTAGATATTAAACACTACCATTTTCATGCCAATTATCTTTTTTAAAACGTCCTGCATTTTCAAAATAGTTGTAGGTTGACTTAATAACCGATTATTTGTTCAATGGTAGCCGCCATGTTTGTTTTCCATCTATTTGAACATGATTTTGCTATTATTTTTGTCTTTTAATCTGCAGTAAACACAATTGTTTATAGCTTGACAGTTTGCGTTGGAATAGCATTTATTGTAAATAAAAAAAAAACAAGCTAGCTCGTACGGTAAAATCCGATCAGTTAAATCAGTTGAAGGGTGTACTCGGGGTGAAAGATTACTCCTCTGCTGAGTAATACGTGGTTAACACGGACCCCAACGAGATTTGCCGGCACGTGCCCCGTTTCGGATTCTAATGTGGGCAGGAAGTCGTTGTACACGGCGGCCAACGTAGCTAACCGTAGATCGCGGTTTCCTCTCTCGCTGTCAGTTTGTGATGTAACCTTATTCCACGTTTGACGCGGAATTATGGCAGCTTTCGCACATGAGCGGCAACAGAAAAGTTCAAAAAGAGTTTCGCTAACTGGGTTAATTGACACGTTTACTATGGCTACTTAACACTTGAACCGGAGGAGGCCGTTAAGCCGTTGTTGTTGTGATGGTTCCCCCGAGGCCTCCTGGCTGGCTGCTGCTCTTTAATAAGACGTATCACTCTCTTCTTCTGGGCTTCCTCAAAGCTGTTGAGGAGGCCGTGATTTATCTTCCCCTTTGTCACGCTTCTTATCGTCGTCGGAAACTCAAACGATGATGACTTGGTTAGATTGCGGCAAAACGTTATTGATGAATGCCAACTATGCGAGTCATCCACACAGCTGTGAGCGGGTCTCATGGGATTGCTCAGAAGGTCAAAGGTCAATGTGGCCGTGACTTTTCGACCTGAGTAAAAGCCCACTTGGACCCGCCTCTCCAACTTGACCACTCGTTGGTCTGAAATATCTTATTTTGAAGGTCCAACATAAACCGGACGTTTGGTCGCCGGTCAACTGTTTAATATCTAAGTACTGTTTAATATCTAAGTACTGTTTAATATCTAAGTACTGTTTAATATCTAAGTACTGTTTAATATCTAAGTACTGTTTAATATCTAAGTACTGTTTAATATCTAAGTAGTGTTGAATATCTAAGTACTGTTGAATATCTAAGTACTGTTGAATATCTAAGTACTGTTTAATATCAAAGTACTGTTTAGCATCTTAGTACTGTTTAATATCCAAGTACTGTTTAATATCTAAGTACTGTTTAATATCAAAGTACTGTTTAGCATCGTAGTACTGTTTAATATCCAAGTACTGTTTAACATCCAAGTACTGTTGAATATCTAAGTACTGTTGAATATCTAAATACTGTTTAATATCTAAGTACTGTTTAATATCTAAGCACTGTTGAATATCTAAATACTGTTTAATATCTAAGTACTGTTTAATATCTAAGTACTGTTTAATATCTAAGCACTGTTGAAACCTGCTCTCAAAATTATATTCATGAGACAGAGTTTAATATCTAATTATCTACTGTTTTCAACTGTACTTAGATATTAAACTCTCTCTCATGACTATAATTTTGAGAGCTAATTCTTTCAGTACATTCACTTCAATGGACAATTTAGTCTTTAATGAAGCAAACGTACGTATTTTCGGAATGTCGGAGGAAGTCGCTGCACCTGGAGGCAACAACTGTCCTGTCAGATTATTTTTCGTTAGCATGATTTGATGAATACTTACTTGGTTGAGAGCATCCTGAACATTTGATTTGCTGCTGTCAAATCACAAACAAACCAAATTCCATCGTACATATCTTTTGGATGGGATGTCTTCGCACCTGGCTGTTTAGTTAGCATCGCCGTCTGTGGTTAGCATTGTTGTCAAATCCTACAACTGTGGGGAAAATTGCAATATTTAAAGGATCCGCATCTACTTTGTGTTTTGGAGAAAATTGCAATATTTAAAGTATTGGATATGATTGGATTGGATAACTTTGTCATCCCGTATTGGGACATTTTGTTGTCACAGTAGTAAGAGGGTGAGAATACAGACACAGAAAAAGACATTTTAGACATAAATAAATAGGTACAAAGTAAGTTAATAAATAAATACATGAATAAATATATAAATAAATGTGTTGCTGAAATATATATATATATATATATATATATATATATATATATATATATATATATATATATATATATATATATATATATATATATATATATATATATATGTATATATACACATGTATACACATGTATACACATGTATACTCATGTATACTCATGTATACACATGTTTACACATATTTACACATGTATGCACATGTATGCACATATATACATACATATACATACATATATATACATATATACACAAATATACATATATACATATATATACAATCATCCACATCTATGTTGTATTTTGGGGGAAAATTGCAATATTTAAAGGATCCGCATTTATGTTGTATTCTGGTTCGGACTAAAGAAAGCATATTATTGACTCTCCTGGTGTAAATACACCTTTAGTTAACTGCTTGCGGACTGAGTGGAGTTGCTATTTTTCGATATTCAAAATCAATTCGTTGTCAAAATTCAGAAGCCTCTATTGTCATTATACAACAACTGTGTAGCGTACTTCATTCGAGCCTGGTAGCTAGAGTCCAATTGGTGGTGAGGTCAGGGATGCTGGCCCCTTGATCCCCAACTCCCACCCCAAAATGGCAGCTCAGGCTTCTACCTTTTACCCGGAGGAGATGCGTAATCCTTGCTTAATCTAAAAGCAGCGCACACATTCCTACGTGGCAGAGGCCAAAAGGCCCGGCGGGCTGATGGTTGGCCCAATGAGGAAGCAAATTCCGAGTAGACCGAGTAATCAGCCGTGAATTGTTGTGTGCGGCTCATATTGGACGCTAAGATGCAGGTGTTCTACGTTCTTTACGCTCTGATACACAAGTGCAGCTGTAAACCACTTCCTCTTCTTCAAGAGTGAATCTTCTCTGCAGTTTGGTCACTATTTCCTGAAACTAAATAAGAAGTGTGTATTTATGAAAGTCGTATTTTGCACTAGGGAGGAAATCACTGATCTCCTCTGCAGAAAATGTGCAATATTTTACACTCGTTGCAAAATTCTTTACATTGTAACTCATTGGCTGCCATTGATGGGGATTGGCGTCCAATCTTTTTGAGATGGGAGGGTTGAAAGTGATCAGTCGCTGTCAGGTTTGTCACTTGAAATTAACTTTGTTTATAAGGCGCACTGAATGACTTTTTTCCATTTATAAGGCGCACTGTATTATAAGGCGCACTGTCTATTTTGGAGAAAATTTAAGACTTTTAAGTGCGCCTTATAGTGGTGAAAATTTGGTAATTGCTATTGACTTCCAGGTAGGAAACACTCACTACTTCACAGTCACCTCTAGAGCCAGCCATTGTTGATGTTTCGGATTTTTTTGGTATAAAATCTTGCAGTGGGGGAGGAGCTATATGATGGAAGATTTTGTAAACTAAGATGGCGTCTGCATAGTTAACAGTATTGTTTCAGTTCAGGCATTTGTGTTTTTTTAATATCCGACAGTGGTGGTTTTTCGTCTTTGGTTTTCTGTTTTTTCCATATATAAGGCGCACTGTATTATAAGGCGCACTGTCTATTTTGAAGAAAATTTAAGACTTTTAAGTGCGCCTTATAGTCGTGAAAATACGGTACTCTCAATTTGACCCATTTGTATTGTATTGAAATAGCTAACGTTAACCCTTATGGACAAGAATATTTGCCAGTTACATTTTCCAATGGGACGCGGGGGTGTCGTGGGGTATTCATCGCCGCTTGACTTCACACACACTGGCCGCACCGCAAGAAATAAATCTCCCTCGGCGGGTCTTAGCGCGACCGCGTCCACCGACGCTACCGCTGCGAAGCCGGTTGTTTACCTGCCACATGACGGCGAGCCGACAGGAACTAGAGACATTTTGCCAAGCCCCCCCTTTAAAACCCTGGTGCTAAAATAGCCTCATCATCAGAGAAGGGGCTGTAATGGAGATGGATTGCGGGGTGGGGCCTGCTGGGAGAATCCCACTAATTATGGGGGGGATTGTTCTCATCCACGGATGCTTTTTCCCATTTGGATTGGTGATTATACGTTAGCAAGGTGGTGCGGCTAAAATGGGGACGGGGGCTGCTCATGTTTTAGTCAAAATGCTTTAAGTCGCCCTATCCACAACTTCCACAACTCATACCGTATTTTCACGACTATAAGGCGCACTTAAAAGTCTTAAATGTTCTCCAAAAATAGACAGTGCGCCTTATAATCCAGTGCGCCTTATATATGGAAAAAACAAAAAACTAAAAACCACCACTGTTGGATATTAAAAAAACACAAACGCCCAAAGTGTACTAGTAAAAAAATACCAGGTTATTTTAGATGATAAATGAGTTTTTTTCCAATCAATACGGTTGTAAATCATGATATTTATAGTTATTTATATTTTTCCCTTTGCAGTGGTTTTTAGTCCAGTGGCTCCCATTCTTATTTCTATAATAATGTGCCAAAATGACTAACCTTTTTTTAATAGAAATGAAATTATAGCAAAAATATTTCTCTTTTTAATTGAATCAAATGCCTTTATTGTCCCTAAGTGCACAAATAACAACAACAAACAGACAAATCAATAATAACAATCACTAATAAATACATTCTAAATCAATTAGTCAACAAAATAAGTAACCACAACATTAATAAAAATGAAAATGCATAAACAACAACAACAAACAGACAAATCAATAATAATAACAACTAATAAATACATTCTAAATCAATTAGTCAACAAAATAAGTAATCACAACATTAATAAAAATGAAAATGCACAAACAACAACAACAAACAAACAAATCAATAATAATAACAACTAATAAATACATTCTAAATCAATTAGTCAACATAATAAGTAATCACAACATTAATACAAATGAAAATGCCTAAACAACAACAAAAAACAAACAAAAAACATACAAAATCAATGAATAATAACAATAATAAACAAATAATCAATTTCAACCATTATAGAAAGACATGTTTCCTGTTTAAATCTTAAAATTATGACATCATAACTCGTATTTATGCATCAATAACAAACTAAAAAAACATTTTTCTCCAAACTAAAGACTTTTAAGGACTTCACTTTGTTATTTTCACAAGTTTTGGACTCTCCAAAATGTCTTCCATTAAAATTAAGGACAAAAACAATCAAGCTGCAACTGATAAATCTCTTGATTACAAGCCCAACATCATCATGATGTTTTTTTTTTTTTTTTAAACACCCCCCCCCCCCCCTCCCCCTTTCGTGCCAGCGCCGGCCGCCATTATGATTTAATCAGTCCTTAAAAACTAGCTGATATCATTCCTCCCCGGTGATGCCTTTGTGTCCCCTTAGCCGTGTTGCGTTTGCGTGTGGTGCTTTTCTTGGAATGTGCGTTCTGATTGTTCTCTTTCCTGTGAGGCCCTCTCCTCCTTTCTTTTGTCTGCCGCTAATCAGGTAGCGCCGACACAGCGTCACCACCACCGTTATGATATTTTTGGCCGTAAAGACAAACGAAAAAAAAAAAAAAAACATAAAAAAAACACAACTGTGTGAGGCGTCTGACCACTTTTTGGAATAACATACCCACACACACACACCCACACATACACACATGTATAGAAAAAGTACTCTGCGGGGTCTTTTTAGGCTTTTAAACCGCAATATGATTGACGATTGGACGCATGGTGGCCAGTGGACAGACGGGACTACACGGGTGGCTTCTTCTCACGCCTCCTCGAAATGTGCGAGGAGGAAGTTGTGGGAATCTGAAAGTAGAGGTGGCAACACTATTCACACTGGTTGTAGATGTAGATGTAAAGATACTTTGTGTGGGAACAAAAAAAAAAAAAAAAACGTTGGGTAAATGGAGAGAGAATAGTCAATTGAAGTAGGTTAGAAATAAGACTAAGTATAGTGCAAGTGGAAATTGACTCAACTGTGAGACAATGTTCATTTTTCATGCAAACTGATTTGGATACTGGTTAAGAATACCCTGATAATTGTCTAGCTTACAACCCTGAAGTATATTTTTTGGGGGAAAAAGTATGATTTTGAGTCTCAAAATTATATCCATGAGTTTAATATCTTAGAGAAAAGTTTAATATCTAAGAAAGAAGTTTAATATATCTAATTACTGTTTATTATCAAAGTACTTTTTAATATCTAAGTACTATTTAATATCCAAGTAGTGTTTAATATCCAAGTAGTGTTTAATATCGAAGTACTCTTTAATATCTAAGTACTCTTTAATATCTAAGTACTCTTTTATATCTAAGTACTCTTTAATATCTAAGTACTCTTTACGTTCTAAGTACTATTTAATATTCAAGTACTATTTAATATCCAAGTACTATTTAATATCCAAGTACTGTTTGATATCCAAGTACTGTTTGATATCCAAGTACTGTTTGATATCCAAGTACTGTTTAATATCCAAGTACTGTTTAATATCCAAGTACTGTTTAATATCCAAGTACTGTTTAATATCCAAGTACTGTTTAATATCCAAGTACTGTTTAATATCCAAGTACTGTTTAATATCCAAGAGTTTAATATCTAAAATCTACTGTTTTCAATAATATTTAGATATTTAACAGTACTTATATATTAAACTCTTTCTCTTAGATATTAAACTCTCTCTCATGAATATAATTTTGAGAGCTGCTTTCAACTCTGTCACCATTTGACCGGCGACCAAAAGTCCGGGCACCCAAATTTCCGTTTGAAAAGATATTTCATAAAAATGACATTTCATTTTTTTCCCCCTTTCTCATTGCCTTACACAACAAAACAAAAGAAAGCAGATGTGCTTACTAATGCTTCTTCTCTTACGTGTGAGAACATTGTAGTGTCCCAAAGCCTCTTTTATACTCCTCCTAAAATAAGCCCCCGTCCTATTGGCTGAGAAGCCATCGAATCACGTCAGCCCAATTAGAGAGTAACACTTCCTGTGCCGCCAAAGATGTTTCCTGTTGATAGTAAGCGTGCAGCAGAGGACATGAAGGACGGAGAAGGGAGGCGGGGGGTCGCGGGGGGTGCTGTTTCCGCAACCTTTGGGACCCTCGTGTCGGAAAAAATTATGCTTGGCGTCCGGCTCATGTGTGTGTGTGTGTGTGTGTGTGTTTGACCTACCCAGGCTTTACCCACTAACACACACACACACACACACACATATACATGCATTTTGATGGAATATAGTCATATTTTATGGCGTTGACTTGTTCTTGAGAGAATTTTTTACGCCCCTAAACGTCACATATTATTCTTACTTCAAACTAGATAGCTATATTATCATTTTTTTGTTTTGAATTTGATGCCAAATTGCTTCAGTATTGATGTATTTTAAATTTCCTGATTTTTTTCCCCTTTTAAATCAATAATTGTCATTTTTTAATCATTTTTCTGTGTTTTTAGTTAAAAAATCATTTAGTAAAATCGAAAAATATATATGAAAAAAGCTCTAATAAACATCGCTTTAGATCTTTAAAAAACTGAATATTCAGGGCTTTTAATCCCCTTCTTTTAATCCATTTATAAAAAAAAACGTTCTGTTTTTGGATCAAATTAGAAAGAAGAGTATTTCCTGATTTTTTTCCCCCTTTTAAATCAATAACTGTAATTTTTGAATGCATTTTTTCTGTGTTTTTAGTTCAAAAATAATTTTGTAAAATCTAAAAAAATATATAAAAAAAACCTAAAATAAACATTGCTTTAAATCTATTAAAAACTGAATATTCAGGGCTTTTAATCCCCTTCTTTTAATCCATTTATAAAAAAAAAAAACTTCTGTTTTTTGATCAAATTAGAAAGAAGAGTATTTCCTGATTTTTTTCCCCCTTTTAAATCAATAATTGTAATTTTTGAATCCATTTTTTCTGTGTTTTTAGTTCAAAAATAATTTTGTAAAATCTAAAAAAATACATAGAAAAAAAACTAAAATAAACATCGTTTTCGATCTATAAAAAACAGAATATTCTGTGCTTTTAATCCAGTTCTTTTAATCCATTTATAATTTGAAAAAATCTAAATATTATATCTAAAATAGTCCGACCCACGTAAAATCAAGTTGACGTTAAAGCGTCCCGTGAACCAACCCGAGTCTGACACCCCTGGCATACTGGACCCTGATTAAACCAAATTTCAGTCCAAATAATTCAGTCAAAAACCTATCAACCTGAACCATTCTGTGACAAAATGACAGCCAACCTGTGCTCCAATCATCTAAATTTACACCCATGAAGTTCCAACTACAAATCTTCACCTGTATACACTCTCTCGTGCCTCCATCAAGTTTTTTTTTGGTAAGCGAGGGGCCCGACGCCTGTAGCCAGCCGCAGGTTGGTTGTAGGAATGTCTACCGTCTGGACGGGAAAACGCAATCAGCTGAGATCAGCAAATTAGAGGCCGCTTACTTTTTTTTTTTACCACACACACACACACGGTGTACGTATACTTCAATACTTTCAGTCAAGGAAAAATGACACCTTTTCTCTCGGCTATTTCCTCTGTTTTTACATACTCGGGGTCTCCAAAAGAGGTACGTTCATGTTTGTGTGCGACAAAAACACAGAAGTCTTTATGGAGCAGAAAGAAGGTGAATAGAGCGATTCATCCTGGGCGATCGAGGGTGTAAAAAAAGAGAGAGAGAGTGAAGGAAAGATGGTTGCTATCTACGTTTAACAAGCGGTGGCGTGGACGGTGAACTTTCACCTTTGTGTGACATGATGACCAGCGTTTTGGAGAGAGATTTTGATGTATTTTTTGTGTTCTTGGAAAAATGTTGGAAGGGTGTTATCAAAATAGGGCTGGATAAATTTGGCTTGTTATGGAAAAGCAGTGTGGGTTAGGTTGAAACTAGATCATTTGTTTCCATGATTTGATCTTTGCTGGTGCGAAAGGTCAGGTAAATTAATACATGTGAACCGATAGTTGATGTTGCCGCAAAAAAATGACTGACCGGTGTGTTTTGGTCGCTGTTTTTTTTTTGGTGATGGAGAGTTTACTGTTGAAAGCAGCTCTCAAAATTATATTCATGACAGAGAGTTTAATATCTAAGAGAGAGTTTATTATCTAAGTACTGTTTAGTATCTAAGTACTGTTGAAAACAGTGGATATTTAGACATTAAACTCATGAATATAATTTTGAGAGCTGGTTTCAACAGTACTTAGATATTAAATAGTACTTAGATATTAAACAGTACTTCGATATTAAACAGTACTTAGATATTAAACAGTACTTCGATATTAAACAGTACTTTGATATTAAACAGTACTTAGATATTAAACAGTACTTCAATATTAAACAGTACTTCGATATTAAACAGTACTTAGATATTAAAAAGTACTTAGATACTAAACAGTACTTAGATATTAAACAGTACTTAGTTATTAAACAGTGCTTAAATATTAAACAGTACCTAGATATTAAACAGTACTTATATACTAAACAGTACTTGGATATTAAACAGTACTTAGATATTAAACAGTACTTAAATATTAAACAGTCCTATTAAACAGTACTTAGATATTAAACAGTACTTAAATATTAAACAGTACTATTAAACAGTACTTAGATATTAAACAGTACTTAAATATTAAACAGTACTATTAAACAGTACTTAGATATTAAACAG
Organism: Stigmatopora nigra; assembly: GCF_051989575.1. NCBI lineage: Eukaryota > Metazoa > Chordata > Actinopteri > Syngnathiformes > Syngnathidae > Stigmatopora > Stigmatopora nigra. The sequence goes on from NC_135516.1 coordinate 13,704,568, forward strand.
TACTATTATACAGTACTTAGATATTAAACAGTACTTAAATATTAAACAGTACTATTAAACAGTACTTAGATATTAAACAGTACTATTATACAGTACTTAGATATTAAACAGTACTGAGATATTAAACAGCACTTAGATATTAAACAGTACTTAGATATTAAACAGTACTTAGATATGAAACAGTACTTAAATATTCTATAAGACTTTCCTTCGTCTTATCCTCATTGGTCAATTTTCTCTAAAAACCTGCTAAACATTTTTTCTAGCTCAGTCCAGAAAACCTTCACTCATAGAATGACGACTACCTTATGACGATGTATGTGTCATTTGGCCAGAGCTAAAAAAAAAAAAGTTAGCGCATCCCCGCCATTTTGAAGAATGAGATATGTTTTTCCCCTTTTCTTCTTCTTCTTCTTTTAGTCCTCTCCAGGGTCGAGTAAATACACGGCAGACCTGAATGGGATCAAAGTAGTCATTAAAGAAGCCCACAACCCTGAGAAAGGGCAGAGCAAATAACGCACGGTGGCAGTCCGAAAAAAAAACAAAAAAAACACTAAATTTGGAACAAGGCCGCACATTCATTTGCCAGCAGGACGGCTGTGTCTCAGGCAATTGCCAATGAGCAACGGCAGCGTTTTTCAAAAAAAAAAAAAGGACGCTAACAAGCTGCGAGCCTGAAAACAGGGCGGGAGTTGTTTTCTACTCCAAACTCAAGTATTTTCCTGGGATGCTGCTGCCTTTGACATGTGAGTGATGCTTGTAAACTTTGCGTAACCTTTTACAGAAGAAATCAGCTTCATTCCTCGTACCACGCATAAAAACTCCCGCTTATCGTAGAATGAATCATTTTCTCTTAAATAGGAACGGCGTCCAAAAACAGCTGCATGACACGAAATAACACATGGCGGCCTTACAAAACAATAAATATACAATATAGTTGTGTTCCATATTATTGTAGTGTTGTAGAAAGGCATTTTTTTAATCTGTCGTTAAATACGGACTTCAGTTTAATTGATATATTTACAACTGTTGATTTTAAGTCTTGACATTTTGAAATGTCATACTTCAACACAATACTACGTGACCGGACGTTTGGTCGCTGGTCATTTGGTCGCCTGTCAAATGTACTTAGATATTAAACAGTACTTAGATATGAAACAGTACTTAGATATGAAACAGTACTTAGATATGAAACAGTACTTAGATATGAAACAGTACTTAGATATGAAACAGTACTTAGATATTAACTAGTACTTAGATATTAAACAGTACTTAGATATTATACAGTACTTTGATGTTAAACAGTACTTAATATTAAACAGTACTTAGATATTAAACTCTCTCCTTTGATATTAAACTCTCTCTCAAATATAATTTTGAGAGCTGGTTTCAACAGTAAACTCTGTCACCAAAAGACCAGCGACCAAACGTCCGGGCGACCAAACACACAATACTGTAATGGCGCCTGAACAATATCGACCAGGAGTGTACAAATGGAATAGTACAGCGTATACGTCAACAAGAAGTCCGCAAACAGGGCCTCCAGTTAAAATAACAGGCTTGTATGGAAAATATGTGCCATGACATGGTCCCTACAAGCCACCAAGGTGTCATAGTTTCTGCTCATTTAACAGCTTCCGCCAGCTGTTTGGAAACAGTGTAGCGACACACGGCCAAAAGTCTCAATGCAAACGATTCACCAGCTTGACGCCAATTAAAAGCAATCCAGAATGGGACCGACGACCATGTTTGGATTTTCAAACCGTAAGAAAACAGAGACACTTCAAGTAAAGGGCCCGCAAACAGTAACTGTCACATGAACACGACCAATCAATGATGGACAAGTTGACCCGGTCAGCGACTGCAAAACCAGATTAAGATTTAGGAATCCAGACTAAAGTAAAGTGTGTGCAAATAGTAGTAACTATCCCATGAACCCATTTCAGTGTAATAAGTGACCAATCAATGACGGACAAGTCGATCCGGCCAGCGACTGCAAAACCAGAACAAGACCAATCAAAGACGGACAATTCGACCCAGCCAGTGACTGCAAAACTAGATCAAAACCAGATCAAGACCAATCAATAACGGACAAGTCGACCCGGCCAGCGACTGCAAAACCAGATCAAAACCAAATCAAGACCAGATCAAGACCAATCAATGACTAACAAGTCGACCCAGCCAGCGACTGTAAAACAAGATCAAAACCAGATCAAAACCAGATCAAAACCAGATCAAAACCAGATCAGAACCAGATCAGAACTAGATCAAAACCAGATCAGAACTAGATCAAAACCAGATCAAAACCAGATCAAAACCAGATCAGAACCAGATCAGAACTAGATCAAAACCAGATCAGAACTAGATCAAAACCAGATTGAAACCAGAACTAAGCCAGATCAAAGCCAGAACTAAACCAGATGAAGATCAATCCGTGACAAACAAGTCAACCCAGGCAGCAACTGCCAAACCAGATCAAAACCTGATCAAAACCAGATCAAGACCAATCAATGACGAACAAGTCGACCCGGCCAGCAACCAGATGCAAAACCAGATCAAGATTTAGGAATCCAGACTAAAAAACTTTGACCAAAAACAAATCAACATTGTCTCATTGGGAGTCAAGAGCAAGACCAGCTCAAGAATTACACAACGTGGTCCCGGATTAAAAACGATTTTGAGTATACATTCATATACCCCCAAAAAAACCAAAAATAAACGCGTCATAGCAAGCAAAACATGTCAAGCGAAGTTCAAAAATGAAATGTCAAGTGATTCGGGAAAGTCTTTTCAGTGGATCCAATAAAAATAGGGCTTGTTTGGTCACTCCAATTTCCGTCAGCTAAAAACAACAAGCGGTCGGCGTACAAGTCAGCAACAGGTCAAATAACAGGGTTTTTACGCCAAAAGGGACAAAAGCGTCCACCACCCTTGTTATGAGCACCAATCAAAAAGACAAGCAGCAAACAATCTGCACTCATCTGTCAACTGGCATCTTTCTATTTGGGTCTTTGTGATTATGGCTCTTCCCAGTATGGCGGCCCTGTAATTACGCATCGGCACCCCCAGTCCCGAAGCCGGCTTCACGTTACAAGCGCGGTTATCGACATGTGTGTCGTGGGGAGTCCAGTCCACGACCAATCGGGATGTGATAAGCCATGGCAACTATTGAAGCCTTTTTATTTTTCGTTATTTACCTAAAGTTTTAGCCTTTTTTCTATAGCTGAACACAAAACGGTTCCTAAAAATACAAAAAAAACGTTAAAATCTAGATTAAGGGTGGGCAAACTTTTGGGCCCGGGGGCCATATTGACTTTAAAAATGTGACAGATGGGCGGGGTCAGCTACAAGATATGATAACATATAAAAAAGTGCATCCGTTAACAGTACATATATAACAAACAGAAAAAAAGACTCAAGTATTTACATACTTATCACTCATTAAAATAAAAAGTATAAAGTACAAAGTCAAGTAAAAAAGAATGTATTAAGAAATATTAAAATGACATTTAAAAAAAAATTATGGGCTGTAAAACACCAAAAACAAATAAGACCAAACCAAAAACTTAGCAACATAGCAAAAGTTATATAATCTTACAACGAAAATGCTCTTGTCAACATTAGCATTTTTCGCCCTGATTTAAAACAGCCAATGATTTGAGCCCATCACATAACTCCTCCCCCATCAGATAACTCCTCCCCCTTAGTTAGTCAACTTGTTCATGCAGTACAGTCAGTATCTTTGTTCTATAGGGTCTATTTTTCAGTTTTTTTGCACTTATTGTTGGCTTTACCTCTAATTTGGTTGATGTTTTGGTTAGTTATTTACGCAAAACATGCGTTCGTGTAGTTGACCGGTCTCCGGCACCCCCCCGTGACGAAGAACGCCAGCCCAAAGGTGCGATCGAGTCAACTTGTTAGGCCTTCTCAGGTCCACATATGCTCTCCATTAGAAGTCTTCTTTATCACCCTCATCAATCCATAAGTCGAGTAGTACAGTTTTTTGGCAAGTAGCAGCCAATATTTTATTTTCTAACTTGGCTTGGACGTTGAGCAGCTGTGTTTTGTGTGTGTGTATGTGTGTGTTTTTCTTTTTCTTCCCTGGTGCGCCCCAAGTGTAACCTGCGGAAAAGCCGCAAAGCTTGACGAGATCCTTGTTCTTGGGTTTCACATTTTCTCAAGGAGGAAACATCTGCGGCTTATGCATGGCCCTGGATGAGAATGCTGACATTTTCAAAAGGAAAAGCGCTTTTCAAACTTGTACTTCAGCCCGTTTATCAGGTGTTCAGCAGGAATTGCCGCATTCCAAAACCAACGGATTGGAGCGCCCTTAAAAAAAAGCCATCCAACCGGCATCTTTTCATTCTCTCTTCTTATTTTCTGACCCAAAAAGCAACTCCTGCAGAACCCCACCAAGAACATCAAAGAACAGTACTTAGATATTAAACAGTACTTAGATATTAAACAGTACTTAGATATTAAACAGTACTTAGATATTAAACAGTACTTAGATATTAAACAGTACTTAGATATTAAACAGATCTTAGTTATTAAACAATACTTAGATATTAAACAGTACTTATATATTAAACAGTACTTAGATATTAAACAGTATTTAGATATTAAACAGTACTTAGATATTAAATGTTTGTGCGCCTTTTAATATACCCCTGCCGTTTAAAATACCCGGTTATATTAAATGGCGGTGTATATTAAACAGCAAAATACGGTACTCTCGGGCCAACGACCTATAGTTGTATTTAAAGACTAAGTAGTACTGTAACATGGGGTCCAAATGAGATAATGCCACAGGTCCTATTCATTGTTCATGTTAGTAAGAGTGAGCCGTAAAATAAAACCACAATGCTCAGTTGGCCAGTCATGATCGAGCATCTCGGTTAGATCGGAGAACCTCACGGGCCACTGTGTGAACGCTCCACATCCTCTTTAAGAGGAAGTAAGAGTGTGTGAAGAAGCCTCTCTTTTAACCGTGTGCGGCTGTTTTGGCTAACCTTAGAAAGAAAAAAAACAATTAACAAAAAACGTGTGCTGTTAGGACCTACTATATGCATGCATGTACATCAATGTGTATGTATATATGTGCTTATATATGCATGTATATATGTGCTTATATATGTATGTGGAAGTATATATGTGCTTATATATTTGCATTTGTATGTATATAAGTGCTTATATGTGTATGTATATATGTGCTTATATATTTGCATTTGTATGTATATAAGTGCTTATATGTGTATGTATATATGTGCTTATATATGTATGTGGAAGTATATATGTGCTTATATATTTGCATTTGTATGTATATATGTGCTTATACATGTGCTTATTTATGTATGTGGAAGTATATATGTGCTTATATATGTGCTTATTTATGTATGTGGAAGTATATATGTGCTTATATATTTGCATTTGTATGTATATAAGTGCTTATATGTGTATGTATATATGTGCTTATATATGTACGTGTATGTATATATCTGCTTATATATATATATATATATATATATATATATATATATATATATATATATATATATATATATATATATATATATATATATATATATATATATATATGTGTATGTATATATATATATATATATATATATATATATATATATATATGTGTATGTATATATATATATATATATATATATATATATATATATATATATATATATATATATATGTGTATGTATATATGTTCTTATATATATATATATATATATATATATATATATATATATATATATATATATATATATATATATATATATATATATATATATATATATATATATATATATATATATATATATATATATATATATATATATATATATATATATATATATATATATATATATATATATATATATATTTCAGCAACATGCTTACTTATTTATATATTTATTTATTTTAATTACTTATTTCCTATCTATTTATGTCTAAAATGTCTTTTTCTGTGTCTGTATTCTCACCCTCTTGCTACTGTGACAGCGAAATATCCCAAATACGGGATGAATAATATTATCTAATCCGATTCACACAAAATGCTCACGTTGACGCTAACTTCGCAATGTCAGTGGCGGATGCGGACGCCCGCCACCGTATCACCTGAAGACAAGTGGTGTGTTGACACAATGACTCACTCTAGGCTTTTCTTTGCTGTTTGCACAAGAACTGAAAAGCATGAGAGATCTTTCGACGCTTTGCTCACGTTCCCACACACACTTGGAGAACAAAAAAATGCGTAAAATATTGATTGTTTTGGAGCCTTGTTCAAAAAGGTTTCAAATTCATGCCCGGATAACAAAAAATGGCTTTAAACCATCTCTTCCAGTCAAATTGGATTAGCCAATAAAAATGAGTTTATACTTAAAATGCATTAAAAAAAACTACATTTTTTTTAGCAAATGAAAGTATCAGGATTTCAAGTTGGTCATTGCGATATTTTAATATTGTCTACTGTTTGGCACTTATGCTGTAAAACTCAGTTTTTTTCTGCCTAGCAACAAGTGTTACATAAACAAGGAGAACCATCGATTGGAGATTTTTGAACATGGAATTTTTTACACACTTGAGATGTACTTTACTCGAAGACACATGAGGAATTTGCCAAAGTCCAGACCTGCCCGATGAGTGCCAATTCACGTGTGCAACATTCCCATATGCCAACGCCGGTCGGTGACTCAGTGTTTGCCCAACAAACCGTGAGCCATCGCTACCTGCTTGCAAGATCTGGATGGCCACACCTATTTTATTAGATTTTTTTTCAGGTCCACCCACACGTTGGCGTTGGTGTTTTTTTGGCTTCAGAGGTAAGATTTGGCAAAATGCAGGATCTGACAGATCCAGTTTTTGGAGAAGATCTCACTCTGGCAAATAGTCACGTTTTTGCGTTTATTTTTAACGTTTCAATGCAACGTAGCTTTTGCAAAATAATTTAAGATCTGTTTATATGAGAGCAGTTTTTTCAAAGAGATGACTAGGATTCTGTTTTGATTTTGTTAAGCGGGATAAAAAATGAAGTCAATTGGTTGCTCGGACTTTTGGTCGCCGGTCTTTTGGTCGCCAAAATTATATTCATGAGAGAGAATATAATATCTAAGAGAGATAGTTTAATATCTAAGAGAGATAGTTTAATATCTAAGAGAGATAGTTTAATATCTAAGTACTGTTTAATATCTAAGTACTGTTTAATATCTAAGTACTGTTTAATATCCAAGTACTGTTTAATATCCAAGTACTGTTTAATATCCAAGTACTGTTTAATATCCAAGTACTGTTTAATATCCAAGTACTGTTTAATATCCAAGTACTGTTTAATATCCAAGTACTGTTTAATATCCAAGTACTGTTTAATATCCAAGTACTGTTTAATATCCAAGTACTGTTTAATATCCAAGTACTGTTTAATATCCAAGTACTGTTTAATATCCAAGTACTGTTTAATATCCAAGTACTGTTTAATATCCAAGTACTGTTTAATATCCAAGTACTGTTTAATATCCAAGTACTGTTTAATATCCAAGTACTGTTTAATATCCAAGTACTGTTCAACATCCAAGTACTGTTCAACAGCCAAGTACTGTTTAATAGCCAAGTACTGTTTAATATCCAACGACTGTTCAATATCCAAGTACTGTTTAATATCTAAGTACTGTTTAATATCTAAGTACTGTTTAATATCTAAGTACTGTTTAATATCTAAGTACTGTTTAATATCTAAGTACTGTTTAATATCTAAGCACTGTTTAATATCTAAGCACTGTTTAATATCTAAGTACTGTTTAATATCCAAGCACTGTTTAATATCCAAGCACTGTTTAATATCCAAGTACTGTTTAATATCTAAGTACATTTGACCGGCGACCAAAAGACCGGCGACCAAACGTCCGGTCACAAGAATTCTGAACCATGGTAAACGAATCTGAGAAACCAAGGCACAACCCGGTCAAAGCACAAAGGTGACGATACGTTGAAGCTGATATAGAAAAGCTCTTATCAATGGAAACTTTTTTTTAACTCTACGCAACACTTCAACAGCAAAAGATTAAATATATATACAAAAAAAACAAAGTCCATAAAGCAACATGACTAACCGATAGCTACAGTGTGTCTCTAATTAACATGTTTTGCATGCGTGATTCACGACAAGGTTACGCGAGGACAAGTGTGTCTCCCCAGTGTCCTCAAACTGGTGTTCGCAACGACACTTCTGCTTTGGTAAACATCATAATTGCACACTTGCTGGTAATGAGCCTAATAATGCGTACTAATAGTGTGTAGGAGTGGTGCGGCTGCCATCTTGGCTATCCTCGCTATTTGCCTTCCAGCAATCAGGTGTTCAACCTTGGCATTTAGAATCAAGGTGAACAAGTTTTGCCTTATTTTCGCTTCATTTTGGAGATTCCTAAAGAGCCTGCATTTTTTTGGGGAGGCTAGCTATGTTTTTAATTGCGTGATGTAGCCATTGTTAGCAGTACATGTTTTTTTTTTCGATGTGAATGAAGTGGATCGAATTTGACCTCGTCAGATTTATTGGAAGTGCCGCGATGCGTTCAAAGACCTCAAAACTTCTCATACTGTATCCGAGGGGAAACGTAGTTTTTCACTTTGCGTGATTTAGGGTCACGTTGGATTGTAAGCGGCTGTTTCTTACTGGCGGGAATCCATTTTCCCACCAGTTTGAGTGGAGATGATGATGATTATCGTGTATATCGGGGTTGCGCTTAAGGGTTACTTTTGAATTTTAAGACTAGGCAGATGGGAGAGTGTGAGAGATGAAGATAAAATTTGTGCATACGGTGCAAATGGAAATTGGATTGGATTGGATAACTTTATTTATAATGTATTCGGGAAATTTCGTTGTCACAGTAGCAAGAGGGTGAGAATACAGACACAGAAAAATACATTTCAGACATAAATAGATAGTTAATAAGTAAGTTAATTAATAAATATATGAATAAAATTACATTTCAGACATAAATAGATAGTTAATAAGTTAATAAATAAATACATGAATAAAATTACATTTCATACATAAATAGATAGTTAATAAGTGGGTTAATTAATAAATACATGAATAAAATCACATTTCAGACATAAATAGATAGTTAATAAGTAAGTTAATAAATAAATACATGAATAAAATTACATTTCATACATAAATAGATAGTTAATAAGTGGGTTAATTAATAAATACATGAATAAAATCACATTTCAGACATAAATAGATAGTTAATAAGTAAGTTAATAAATAAACACATGAATAAATTACATTTCAGACATTAATAGATAGTTAATAAGTAAGTTAATAAATAAATACATGAATAAAATTACATTTCATACATAAATAGATAGTTAATAAGTGGGTTAATTAATAAATACATGAATAAAATCACATTTCAGACATAAATATATAGTTAATAAGTAAGATAATAAATAAACACATTAATAAATTACATTTCAGACATTAATAGATAGTTAATAAGTATGTTAATAAATAAATACATGAATAAAATTACATTTCAGACATAAATAGATAGTTAATAAGTAAGTTAATAAATAAATACATGAATAAATATATAAATAAATAAGTGTGTTGCTGAAATATATATATCTATATGTGTGTGTACATGTATTTGTATATATATGTATATGCATGTGTGTATATGTATGTGTATGTGTATATACCTTGTATACATCTGAAAAAAAACTAAAAAGCTATTTTTACTACATTTCAGGAGTGGTGAGAACTACAAAACGAAGAAATTGTACTTTATTGGGCAATTTTTGTGAACAGAATCAGCCTTTTCCAGACTTAGCCGGCTGGATGGTAAAAAAACAGTGGACCACAATAGACTGAGAAGGTAAATACACATATACCTACATATACCCGCACATACGCAGAATGTAGTCATAATTTTCTAATCCCATTGCACATAGAGCGCACCCACTCTGTCATGTGACTGTACAAACATGTCCACGCTTGATTTATAGCTATTAGCTGTACATAAATCAAGCGTGCAAACTCTCCAACGTGGCGTTTTGACACAAATGGCGTTGGACTTTTCTCACTCGGCTTCTCCCGCTTTGACGTTAATGTATCAGCGTTGGCTTATCGACATAAACGGTGATAAGCGAGTGAGTGGAAGAAGAAAGAAAATGGGGGGAAAAACACTCTTGGTGACATCCTTCCGAGCCCCCCGTTCACCTCTATCGGGGTCTTATCGGCATCTTGCGTCAACAAAAGAAAGAATAGCCACTTGAAAGGGTTTCGTGGCTCGCTTCCATCTTCTCAAAATGGCGTAAATAACTGTTGCAGTGCCCACCAATTCCGATTGGTACCCTGTCGTTAGCTGGGATAGGCTCCAGCACCCTCCCTTGTGAGGGTAAGCAGTCTAGAAAATCAATGCATTCATTAATTCGTGCATCTGGCTCTATTTTGCCGTTTAATATACCCGGGTGTATTAAATGATTTTTGCTTTTTTGAGCCTCCCTGTTGTGCGCCATTTAATATACCCTTGCCATTTAATATAGCCGGCCAGGTATATTAAACGGCAACTCGGATTTTTTGGTAAGTGTTCATGGGGGCATCATTTTAGATCAGGGGTAGGGAACATATGGCTCAGGAGCCACATGTGGCTCTTTTGATGAGTACATCTGGCTCTTTGCTAACCTGTGAGCTAAAATATGGAAATTGCTGATGACAGAACTAAATTATTACATTTAGAACTGCTTTAATCTTAATTTTTTTGCACTAAAATCCTCTGGAATTCATCCTCTCATTCATTAGCAACAGCATAAGAATATTTGTAATTTTTTTTCCACTTTAAAAGTGTTGAAAATACATTTTTTTTAAAATACACTCATTTACATGTATGTATTTTGACTTTGAAATCCATAGTATGTTCTCACAAGGAATAACATTGCAAAATATTAATTATTTGTGACATTTATGGCACGTTATGCATTTGGTGGGCTTACTAACTATCATGTTACCCTTCATTCTAGGTGGGGGTCCTCTATCTAAAAGCCAGTGCATGACAGAGACAACTACAATGATACTACACTTCCCCTCACAATACCAAAGCCCCCCTGCAGAACAATGGCAGACTCCGGATGGGGGGGCAAATCGGGACTTTGGTGCAGACGTCTGGGCTGGAGAGATTTCACTCCAGGCCCTCGGGGGCCACCATACCTGACCGAGGGGCAACCTGAGACACAAGGCTACTCGGATGGGGGGATGGGCACCCCCCCCACCCCTCCCCAGCTTGGAGCTTTAATATGTTGCAGGTGAGGCAAATGTTCAAACCCGTTATGGGTGATTTAGCACTAATGTTATTTGAAATACATCAGAAGAAGAGCTCAATTGAATTTGAATGGCATGCATGCTTTTTTTTTTTGCAGTTTTTTTTTGTCGGTTGACAACACTAAAGTATTGTACGAGTACAAGTGCTATATAGGATTGCGTTTTTGTCCAAAGGTATGGTACTACTTTCCTTTGTGTGGGAATTAAATGATAGTGGTTGTGCTAGATACGGGCAAACTATGGCCTGTGGGCCATTTACGGGCCCATTAGGCTTTTTAATCCGGCCCGTTAGGTTTTTTAATCGGTTCTGCCAACGTTGTCCAAATTATGTTTTTTTTCCCCAAGATGGCGCCGTAATGCGGAAGCCAGTGGCAGTAGCTCTGTCCACTCTTATTTGTTTTTCGTGTTTTACAGCCCGTTTATCTTTTTTTAAATGACATTTTAATATTTCTTAATACATTCCTTTTTACTTATGTACTTTATACTTTTTACTTTAATGATGAGTGATAAGTATGTTAATACTTTAGTCCTTTTTTTCTCTTTATAATTCATATGTACTGTTAACGGATGCACTTTTTTATATGTTATCGTATTTTATGTTGACCCTGCCCATCTGTCACATTTTTAAAGTCAATGTGACCCCCACCCGGGCTGAAAAGTTTACCCACCACTGGGTTATGCCAAGAAAATTGAAAACAATGGGTCAGTTTTGGGCAGTCAGGTAACTAGAATTTGTTACCCACGGTAACAGTAAACACTCATACTTGCAAACATCGTTCTATTCAACGTAATACATGCCACTTTATCGCATTCTAATTGTTGGAATGCTAAAATACGACACTCGTTCCCAGTCCGATCGGTAAATGTCAGTGCAAAAGTGCGTTCCGGGTCACAAAGTCCCAAACGGAGCGCAACAAACAAGCGAGAGAATTCAAAACAACCCTAGAAACCATCTTGGCTTCTCTACTCACAATTTACAAAAAAGAACATCTCGCGGTCGTTCCGCTCGGCAGCAAAATCAAAACAAACCCTTTCATTCTTTTTATGGACAAGGGTGCCAGGTTGTAAATTGCAGCCTTTCAATGACATCCGACGGCCTCCTGGAGCCCAGCTTAACTCATCTCTTCTTCTTCTTCTTCTTCTTCTTCTTTTGTGAGTGACGAGCTGTAATTGTCCAAAAAAAAAGAAGATTTGCGTCTCAGATAAGAACGGCTTAACGCCAGGAGGCCATCCGAGTTTTTTTGCGCCAAAGGAGTCACCTTTCAAAGGATCGCCGTAATTAGCCAAAAAACAGCACTTTTTGTGGAAAGGTCGTCCTAAACATTTGTGAGAAGCAACGTGCTATTACCGATGCTCAAAACGCTCATTTTTTCTGTGTTTTTAGTTCAAAAATCATTTTGTAAAATCTAAGAATACATAAAAAAAAGATAAAATAAATATTAGTTTTCAAGGTGGCGGTTTGGGGGCCAAATCTGGCCCGCCACATCATTTTGTGCGGTCCGGGAAAGTAAATGATAAATGCTAACTTTCTGTTTTAGGATCAAATTAAAATTAAGAGTATAGATTTATATTAAATTTGCTGATTTTTCCCCTTTTAAATCAATAATTGTCATTTTTTAATCCATTTTTTCTGTGTTTTTAGTTCAAAAATAATTTTGTAAAATCTAAAAATATATTAGAAAAATGCTCAAATAAACATTGTTTTAGATCTATAAAAAACTGAATATTCAGGGCTTTTAATCCAGTTCTTTTAATAAATGTATTTAAATAATCCATTTTTTCTGTGTTTTTAGTTCAAAAATCATTTTATAAAATCTAAAAATATATTTTTAAAAAAGCTAAAATAAACATTGTTTTAGATCTATAAAAACAGAATATTCAGGGCTTTTAAACCAGTTCTTTTAATCCATTTATTTAAAAAAAACAACTAAATATTACATCTAAAATGGTCCGGCCCACATGAAATGGATTTGACGTTATCGCGGCCCGTGTCTGACACCCTTTCTCTAAAATATGTGCGCATGTGGGTGTGATTACAGGTGTGCGCATGTAAGTACGCAAACGTACATATTTTATTAGTCCTATTTTGGTGCTTTGCACTTTGTGGTATTTTTTTGCGGATCAAAAGCACTGTACAAATAAAAGTTCCGTTGATTGATTTATACCCCCACATGCTAAAAAAAGGATGGGGAGGAGCTATAATAGCGTAGCAAGAGCAATTTGTAGCGTGGCAGTAGAAATACTCAAGATTTGGGTTTTTTTTTCATGGAAATCATTCATGTTTGTGTACTTTATCTGATATAACCGGTACTTCCAGTACATCCAAAACCATGTGGATGTTTTTTTCAGTAAAAACCAATACTGGTTATTCACACAAGCCTTAAACATACAAATACACTTTTATAAACCTTCAATATACTTATATAGGCCTTAAACATAAATTATAATACAAAATATAGCACTGAATCAACTTCAATTTAAACAATTTCAACGTATGAACAATTTCAACTTATGAACAATTTCAATGTATGAACAATTTCAACTTATGAACAATTTCAACTTATGAACAACTTCAACTTATGAACAAATTCAATTTATGACCAATTTCAACTTATGAACAATTTCAACTTATGAACAATTTCAATGTATGAACAATTTCAACTTATGAACAATTTCAACTTATGAACAACTTCAACTTATGAACAAATTCAATTTATGACCAATTTCAACTTATGAACAATTTCAACTTATGAACAATTTCAATGTATGAACAATTTCAACTTATGAACAATTTCAACTTATGAACAACTTCAACTTATGAACAAATTCCATTTATGACCAATTTCAATTTATGAACTGTTTCAACTTATGAACAAATTCAACTTCTGAACAATTTCAACTTATGAACAACTTCAACTTATGAACAATTTCAACTTGTGAACAATTTCAACTTATGAGCAATTTCAACTTATGAACAATTTCAACTTATGAACAATTTCAATTTATGAACAATTTCAATTTATGAACAATTTCAACTTATGAACAACTTCAACTTATGAACAACTTCAACTTATGAACAACTTCAACTTATGAACAATTTCAACTTATGAACAATTTCAACTTATGAACAACTTCAACTTATGAACAATTTCAACTTATGAACAATTTCAACTTATGAACAACTTCAACTTATGAACAACTTCAACTTATGAACAATTTCAACTTATGCACAATTTCAACTTATGAACAATTTCAGCTTATGAACGCCATTGTCTAACTGCATAGTATGCCAAAACATTATATTTTATTTGCTTTTTAATAATACAATTCATGTCTAACATATTCTTGTACTGCCAATATCTTTCATTTAAAAGCTTTTTTTCTCCCCGTATTGTATTTTTTGAAACATTTTCCCACCTATCATGACTCAGCGAACCCTTAACCAAGTCAAGGTGTGCCCCGTTACCATGGCACCTTTTGCAACTCACGTGTAGCTCTCACCATAACGAAATTTATTTGCTGATGCCAAATACACGTGGCAGAATCTTGTGTAGTTTGCCGAACAAACTGTACGTACGTACATATTCCCTGGGGGCAAAATCTAGCCAGTGCCAATGAGTCAAAAAGCATCCTAAAACAACGAAATGTCGCGCAATTGTGAAAAAAAATTGGCGGGGACAAGTCTGGGCAAAAAAGAAGTTGGCAATTACTTCTCTCTAGAAGTCTGTGATGACTTTTTTTTGCACTAATAATTTCGACCATGTGAAGACTTGTTCTTTAGCCAGCAGCGAAATCTTCAATTAGAAGTCTTTGAAATGTCCCGTTTTTACAAGATGTCCCACTTGAAGTGTTTTTCAGGCCATCAATGGCACTCAAACATGTCATTGGGAATTTATACTTAGGCAGAAGTTAGTCATTTATTCATCATTTCTACTGCTTTTTTCTAGGGGTAGAAGACTGCTGGAGCCAATCCCAGTTTATTATGGACTGGCGGCAGAACTAGTGTCCCTGGAGAAAACCCACACAAGCACGGGGAGACCAGGATTAAAAGGTAAGAGCCCGAGATTGAAGGTTAGAATCCCCAAAATGTGATACGAGTTTAGAGAGAGTTTAATATCTAAGTACTGTTTAATATCTTAAGTACTGTTTAATATCTTAAGTACTGTTTAATATCTGAGTACTGTTTAACATCTAAGTACTGTTTAACATCTAAGTACTGTTTAATATCTAAGTACTGTTTAATATCTAAGTACTGTTTTGGCATCTAAATACTGTTTTGGTATCTAAATACTGTTTAATATCTAAGTACTGTTTAATATTTGAGTACTGTTTAATATCTGAGTACTGTTTAATATCAGAGTACTGTTTAATATCTAAGTACTGTTTAGTATCTAAATACTGTTTAATATCTAAGTACTGTTTAATATCTGAGTACTGTTTAATATCTAAGTACTGTTTAGTATCTAAATACTGTTTAATATCTAAGTACTGTTTAATATCTAAGTACTGTTTAATATCTAAGTACTGTTTAGTATCTAAGTACTTTTTAATATCTGAGTACATTTAACCGGCGACCAAAAGACCGGCGACCAAACGTCCCGTCACGGACCTGGCAACCTCACTCTTATTAAGACTTATTTTTTTAGAGTCTTGCAAAACTGACAAAACAGCAAAAAAAAACATAGACACTTTTTGATCAAATTTGTTAATGGCAAAGGCAGTGAATGGGTTAAAATATATTACATTTTTGTACCTGTCATAACAGAAAAGCACTGGCACAAAACTTTTTTTATGCTCAGGCGCCAACTGGGAACAATTTTTGACTCGTAAAATCCGCCAGTGGACAATGAAGTTGTTAAAAAACTTTTATTGTGAAATGACCCCCTCAACCCACCCCACAGAAGTCAAACATTTACAGACACCAAAATAAACTTTTTTCCCCATTCGGTCCATTGTGTAATTACACGGTTACAAGTTATCCTTCCGTGTATATTTGCAATGGGAAGGGGTTTTTGCGGCTTGAGGGGACTTGACATTTTCTCTTTTTTTGTGCAAAAAATAGTCCTTTTGGTGTTTTGATAGCTGTTCACAGTTTTTTTTATGTCAGATTTCCATACCGTCGTCAACTTAATATTGATTTCTTGATGGAATCACTCATTTTAATATTGAAGTCATACTTGTTTTTTGGTGTATTTTTTTTACTGGGTATTTTTCTAGGAATGTGAATTCCAGGGTTGAAGGCGAGGTTAACATAGTCAAGTTCAAAAGTTTCGTTTTACGATGGTGCGATAAAAGAAAATTTATTTTCGGCGTTTGTGTGTGCAAACATTGCAGAGCGCGCCATTATGCAATTCCAACGTAGAGTAATTTATGACTTTTCATAGCGTGTTGCTTGAACAGCTTCTCCCGTGGGTCTCGTATATAAAGATTTTTTTTTTACCTATCTAAACAACGTTTAAGTAAATACAATAAATATATACATATATATATTTTTTACCTATATTTTTGTACTGTGGAGGCCAGGAAATTAAAATAAAGCTTATTTATTAGCTTTCTTTAACCCTTTAATGGATTTTTTTACACAAAAAAACAACATAAGATTGTTATTAAAGACGTAAAAGTAACATATATTTGCTTTTATTCATTTATTCCATTTAGTTTGTTATTACTAATTTTTTTTACTTATCTTCACTTGGGTCTTGGGGGTGCTGGAGCCTCAACCATCCATTTTGTAAATTTTGTTTGCCAGTCAATTGTTTAAGGGCAATTTTGGATGTTTAACCAGCTAGCGTAGCATGTTTTTTTTTTTGTTTAAATGTTAGGGTAAACCAGGATTGGGCAAACTTTTGGGCCCGGGGGCCATATTGGATTTAAAAATTTTATAGATGTGCCGGGTTAGTACAAGATACGATAACATATAAAAAAGTGCATCCGTTAACAATACATATGAAACATAAACAGATAAAAAAGGTCTAAAGTATTAACATACTTATCACTCATCATTAAAGTATAAAGTACAAAGTAAAGTAAGTAAAGGAATGTATTAAGAAATATTAAAATGTCATTTAAAAAAAAGACGGGCTGTAAAAAACGAAAAACAAATAAGAGTGGACACAGCTACTGCCACTGACTTCCACATAACGGCGCCATCTTGGGGTAAAACAGATAAAAAACATTATTTGGACAACGTCGGTGGGCCGGATTAAAAACCTGAACGGGCCATATATGGCCCGCGGGCCGTAGTTTGCCCATCCCTAGAGTAAACCGTAAAAAAACCATTTAGGCACGGGCATAACATAAAAACTCCACTACTCTCAATCCCAGAACTATAATATGTTTTATTAGAATGACCAAATATAGTTCTACACACTTATGACAGGTTAACATTCATGTTATGACATGATTGTCTATTTGTCTTGTTCTTTCTTAGCCAAAGTCCAATTGGCTTTGAACATCTTTCATTGTGATTGATAGCCTCTCCTCCATGTGGCTTTTTTGTTGCTCCTCGCATGGATATCCGCTGTTAACCTGTCAACGTGATAGACGCCCCCCCCCCCCCCCCCCCCCCCCCTCCTTCTTTTCCAACGTGTAAACATAAGAACTACCTTCGTTCACCCTCCGCCGGCCGGCCGGACGAACTTATGCAATTCCTACTCGAGAGGTATTTTATTGAAGTGGTGGTTTGTTTGCCTTCGCATTAAACGGGCCGAGGAATGCATCCCTGCGTTTGCTTGAGGTTGTTTTGATGTGCATTTACAAAAAAAGGGGCTCATTCACAGCTCGCCGGGGGGGTCAGAGGGGGGCGTTCAATGGCTGGGTTTGTCCTGGTGAGTAAACATTGGCCCCCGGGATAGGGGGGGGGCTCCAATATGGCCCTCGTTCCATCTTGTGTGACAATGAACAAATTGCCATTGAAAAGCACTTTCTGTGCGATAGCCAGCCATTGTGGGACCCGTTTGGACACACCGGAGTTTGGGAATGAATGAGGTAAAGCGTTATGGGGAGGGGGAAGGGGAGGGGGAAATGTGAGTGGTGGGTGGGGACAAAGATGACCTTGAACTGTATGTGACAGTCGGGTTTGCCATACATGTGACCTGGTTACCAAAGTATGTTGGACAAATGCCTGATTTTTTTTTGTTATTATTGAGGACAAGAGTTACATTTGGGTGGGACCGGACGTTTGGTTGCCGGATGTCTGGACGCCGGTCAAATGTACTTAGATATTAAACAGTACTTAGATATTAAAGTCTCTCTCTTAGATATTAAACTCTCTCATGAATATAATTTTGAGAGCTGGTTTCAACAGTACTTAGATTTTAAACAGTACTTAAATGTTAAACAGTACTTAGATATTAAACAGTACTTAGATATTAAACAGTACTTAGATATTAAACAGGACTTAGATATGAAACAGTACTTAGATGTGAAACAGTACTTAGATATTAAACAGTACTTGGATATTAAACAGTTCTTAGATATTAAACACTACTTAGATATTCAACACTACTTAGATATTCAACAATACTTAGATATTCAACACTGCTTAGATATTAAACAGTACTTAGATATTAAACTCTCTCTCTTAGATATTAAACTCTCTCTCATGAATATAATTTTGACCAAAAGTCCAGCGACCAAATGTCCGAGCACCCATTTGGGGGTTGCCAGAGAGAAAAAAGATGTAGAAAAACACAAAGCTCGGAGGTGACTCGTGGCATAGTTAAAAAGTAGTTGCTAACATTTGAGTTTTCGGCATGGCGACCGAGCAGCGACCTTTCCTCACTCCCCATTATACACAAATATCATTTTCAAATAGTTTTTTTGTCCGTGTCAGTGTTGAAGTAATTGTTTTTCCCAAATTAACCAACTCACGCTTTCCTTATCTCAATTAGTCAGTTTCTCCTGCAACCATGTAATCTACGTATTCTATTCTAAATTCTCCGTAGTCACCTACTGCCTAATTACTTCCTCCCACTAAATAGAGAAGCTGTATTTGTTATCTAGTATCTTAAAGTCTCTATTTTTGGATCTGATAAATATCCAGGTCATCACAATAAAGTTCAACTTTTTCCAACTAGACGTGGAATGCAATGCCGGTACAAATCAACATCGGATCAAAAGCGCAAAAAACACAACAACGACTTCCATGCGTGTCGTCTGGATCTGATAGCCCAAATCCAAACACACCCTGCGGTGAGTCACAGTCGCCGGACGACTCCGGGATACCTCTCGCGTCTGTGCTTTTATGACAGACATTCCCAGGTGAGGTGTGATGGTTGGGACTGTCGTCTATCACGTCTGTCACAAGACACATCCAATCGTGAAGGTCCTGTCAATCGCTCTTTGACATCCATTTTTTTCATAACCCGCCAACTCCACCCTAATTTGCTGCGGTGAGAGTGTCTAGGTGTGAAGGCCTGGCATTCCTCCCCAATGCTAAACAATGGAACCCTTAGCATGACACCCCAAAGGTACCCGCAGGCTATCCTTGTTTGCCCTCAGCTTTGGTTATGAACTATATTGTTATTGGTCCATTCTTGTTGTTAGCTAGGCGAATTTAACTGGTGCTGGGATGTTTGGTCGCCCGGACGTTTGGTCGCCCGGATGTTTGGTTTCCCGGACGTTTGGTCGCCCGGATGTTTGGTTTCCCGGACGTTTGGTCGCCCAAACGTTTGGTCGCCGGTCTTTTGGTGACAGTTTACTGTTGAAACTAATCTCAAAATTATATTCATGAGAGAGTTTAATATCTAAGAGAGAGTTTAATATCTAATTACTGTTGAAAACAGTAAATATTTAGATATTAAAATCTCTCATGAATATAATTTTGGGAGCTGGTTTCATCAGTACTTAGATATTAAACAGTACTTAGATATTAAACAGTACTTAGATATTAAACAGTACTTAGATATTAAACAGTACTTAGATATTAAACAGTACTTAGATATTAAACAGTACTTAGATATTAAACAGTACTTAGATATGAAACAGTACTTAGATATCAAACAGTACTTAGATATCAAACAGTACTTAGATATTAAACAGTACTTAGATATTAAACAGTACTTAGATATTAAACAGTACTTGGATATTAAACAGTACTTAGATATTAAACAGTACTTGGATATTAGACAGTACTTGGATATTAGACAGTACTTAGATATTAGAAAGTACTTAGATGTTAAACAGTACTTAGATATTAAACAGTACTTATATATTAAACAGTACTTAGATATTAAACAGTACTTAGATATTAAACTGTACTTAGATATTAAACAGTACTTAGATATTAAACAGTACTTAGATATTAAACACTACTTAGATATTAAACACTACTTAGATATTAAATACTACTTAGATATTAAACAGTACTTAGTTATTAAACATCTCAGAAAACGAACAAACCCGATCTTAACCCGAAGGTGACCCCCCAAAAGCAAACCCTAGACCTGGTCCTCCCGCCAATGTTGTCTTTTTGCAGTAGCGTGCAGACCCTTTAGCCATTGTATCAGATGGTGTCAATTGCAAAGAAGGCTGGATATGTCAATGGGGACATGTGGGCCTAAATTAGAACGCGGCGTGGTCGGGAGGGGGGTCACCAAATGGAGCCGGGCCGGGGGCCTGTGGCTCACGACTGGCTGAATGCTACGCTAACACGCCGCGTCTTTCCACTGGCCGCGACAGGCGTCTCAGATGTGGCCAACCGCGTTGCCCCTGATGACGGGGCTGGGATGTGTTCCTTGACCCTGACCATAATGGACACGGTTTAGCCGCCGGAACAAAATTACAGCCCCTCTGGAATGCTGCTATTATTATTTTTCCCTTTCTCCATATGAAATGTCGACTTGCAAGTTGTTCAAAGTATGGCGGACGTGGAAAATGTGGACGTAGGAGGTTAATGGGCGATTAAGGGAGGGGCGGAGGGCGATTAGTAAAGAACAATTAACACATTTGGATAATTTAATCAGGCGAAAACGCCTACTTTGATAAACTCCATCCTATTTTAATTGGAGCCATCACTAACTTGGGTTTAGATGATTAGGAAATGACTGGCTAAAATGGACAGTTTTTTTGTGTTTGTTCATTTTGTTTAGAGTTATAAAACATAAAAGTGAGGATGTGAAAATTTGCAGAAAAAACCCAAACATAAATCAGTGGAGCAAATACACGTTTGTTGAAAAGAGGATTTCAATAAGGTAAAGTATGTTCAATATAATGCAAATAATATTTTTCAGAGTATAAGTCGCACTGGGGTATAAGATGCAGTTTTGAGGGAGTTTTTTTGTTATACATGATTAGGAATTAAGGACAAACCTTGTACGTTGGTTTTATAGAAAATAGGGAACGACTGACAAAATAGACCTCTGTCAAAGTGGCGGCTCGGGGGCCAAATCTGGTCCGCCGCATCATTTTGTGTGGCCCGGGAAAGTAAATGATGAGTAATGACTTTCTGTTTTTGGATCAAATTAAATTGAAGAGTATAGATGTATATTAAATTTGCTGATTTTCCCCCTTTTAAATCAATCATTGCAATTTTTTATTCCATTTTTTCTGTGTTTTTAGTTCAAAAATTGTTTTGTAAAATCTAAAAATATGACAAAAAAGCTCCAATAAACATTGTTTTAGATCTATAAAAACTAAATATTCAGGGATTTTAATCCACTTCTTTTAATCCATTCATTAAAAAAAAATCTACAAAAAAATTACCTATAGTCCAAAAAAACTGATTACAGTAATCCCTCAAATATCGCAGTTAATGTAAACCAGACAATAAACGAAAAACCACAAAGTAGGATCACCCCCGTTATATTTACCTCAATATACATACTCAAATATGTACCTAATTATTCCAAATTTGGGTCAAATATTTAAAAAAAAAATCACTTTTCACATAAAATAAAACCCAAGTTTGAGCTAGCAAGATAATGCATCGCACTTCAAGCTATTGTACATTATATAATTCTCAATTTTCCTACATTTCTCATGCCCCAAAAATATAACCGGGTTGTTTTTAGTGAAAACCTGTCAGAATAATGACTACACTGTGTGGTATAAAAAGAAAATGCTTACAAAACGGACATTAAATCACCCAAAAACAAGAACGGCCATTTGTTTAGCTGTCATGCTAAGACTCGTTTATTTTTTTGTTTGTATTTTTATTCCACTTGAAAATACTTTAGCACAAACTGCGGCTGCTGCTCAAAAGCAGCCAAATATGAGTCATAACTTGAAATTGCTTGATATATTTGGCCATGGCAAATTTAATTGGCGTTTTAGAGGGCGCTAAATTCAACCGCATAGGTCAATGTTTAAAAAACCAGACCAGCACGGCGGCGTCTGCTCAAAAGCTTGATGCCCAAGGGGGCGGCGCCCTTCGGGCAACCTGTAGATGCGAAAGCAGGTGGCGCCACTGAGTAATCCTCATTAGGATCATTTTTTTTGGGCTTTTTGACCTTAGGAGAGGATTTTGGTTTCCAAGAGTAAGGATAAAAATCACCCAGATTAGCTCGGCTTGGATTCAAAGTGGCGGCTGAATGTCGTTTCGGGGTCGGAGGGGTGACGGATCAAAGCAGGCGAAGGAAGGAGTAAAAGGAGAACCGCCCCCGAGGGGGTGTTGGAGCTTCACCTGTCCCGTGGGGTGTGTGCAAGTATGCCTCAATTCGGTTTATGTATGTTTACTGAGGATTGGACGTTTATCGCCATCAATGGTCAAAATTATATTCATGAGAGTTTAAGGTCTAAGACAGAGTTTAATATCGAAGTAATATTTAATATCTAAGTAGTTTAATACTTAAGTACTGTCTAATATTTAATTACCGTTTAACATCTAAGTACTCTTTAATATCTAAGTACTGTTTAATATCTAAGTACTGTTTAATATCTAAGTACTGTTCAATATCTAAGTACTGTTCAATATCTAAGTACTGTTTAATATCTAAGTACTGTTCAATATCTAAGTACTGTTCAATATCTAAGTACTGTTTAATATCTAAGTACTGTCAACCGGCGACCAAAAGACCGGTGACCAAAAGACCGGCGACCAAAAGACCGGCGACCAAACGTCCGGCGACCAAACGTCCGGCGACCAAACGTCCGGCGACCAAACGTCCGACTACCAAACGCCCGGCGACCAAACGTCCGGCGACCAAACGTCAGGCGACCAAACGTCAGGCGACCAAACGTCAGGCGACCAAACGTCAGGCGACCAAACGTCAGGCGACCAAACGTCAGGCGACCAAACGTCAGGCGACCAAACGTCAGGCGACCAAACGTCCGGTGACCAAACGTCCTCCCGACCAAACGTCCGGCGACCAAACGTCCGGTCACGCATGTTTTATTTTTATTGATTTATTTTTTTAATTCATTTTTTTAACTCACCTGACAACGTGACACGGAGCACCAGGCAAGAGTGCAATTCTTCATACTTTGTGTCAACGAGGTCAACATTAAGCAATAAATGAGGAGTACAGATTAGTGTTAACAGGTTCCACGTAGTATTATCAATTCTTTGAATGATCAACACGGGTTCTTGGAGTGGGATTTCCTCACTTGTGGACAACCCTAAGCCGTCTTTCCTGTTGCCTGTCAATCATTAACAGTACAACCATTTACACTCACAATCCTTCCATGTGTGTCCTGATACGGACTTGTGATAACATTACAAAGCAGGAAGTACATCCTGGGACACTTCATTTGTACTCTTGATAAATGTAAATACTTTATTAAAATAACTATCTATGTGTTTATGAGTCGTCATAATAATGTTACCTTTAAGTCCTTCATATTACATTGCCGGAAGGATTTCATAAAATAAAATGGAAACTATGCAGTCATTATTAGCCTATAAAAACCAAACTACGGCCCGCGGGCCAGATGCGGCCCGTTAGGCTTTTAAAATCCGGCCCACTGGCGTCCAAATAATGCTATTTTTGTATTTTTTCCCCAAGATGGCGCCGTCCCGCGGAAGCCATTGGCAGTAGCTCTGTCCACTCTTATTAGTTTTTCATGTTTTACAGCTTGTCAATCTCTTTTTTTAAAAGACATTTTAATATTTCTTAATAAAATTCCTTTACTTACTTTACTTTATACTTTTGACTTTAATGATAAGTGATGAGTATGTTAATACTTCAGTCCATTTTTTCTATTTATATTTCATATGTACTGTTAACGGATGCCCTTTTTTATATGTTATCATATCTTGTGATGACCCGTCCCATCTGTCAAATTTTTAAAGCCAATATGTCCCCCCCGGCCCAAAACTTTACCCACCCCTGCTCTAAAACTATGACATATGACATATATAAAAGAATACTAACAACGCTAAAAAGGTCAAAGTGTTTCTTAACAGTTTTTATGGGCATTTTTTGTGTTACTGTCATAGTTAGTGAGTACAAATCCTTAAAAACCTCCGCCTTAATCTCTTTTTCACACATTTTTACAGCCTGTCAAGGGAATTAAAACCTTTAAAACACCATACACACTTAAAAATTGTAAAGGATATGATTTAATAACAACGTAGACACTTTTAATACACTAATTCTAAGAAATGCTTGACTATTTCTACTTAGGTGAAGTTGTATATATACATTTTACATTTAAAAGGCAGTTATTATCTACCATCTGGCAACCCAACCACAGCTTTGTTTCGCAAGAAAGGGGTAATAAAATAGAAAACATGAAGGGAGGGGGTATTACAAGTGTAAAATGAATAGTAAAAACTGACTAAAATGTACAATTGAATCAATTAATTTTAATGAAAGGCCTTACAAAGTGAATGAATAAAAACATAAATGACGATGTTAAGCGTTTTAATCCCATTGCACAATTTTCAAATGCAATGCAAGCCAGTCAGAATACAAGCTAGTAATTACACATTGAGAAATATGTCTGTATATTTGTATAATTGCAGCAGACATGGCGTGTAACAGTTCTCTTGGCTCTGGAAACGACAACCACACCTGCACAACAATTCCTGTGAAGCTGCCGCCAGACCTGGTGAGAAAAAAAAAAGAAATTAAAAATATGTTTCACTGGGATCAAGGGGATGGGAAACACGTGGCTTTCGAACCACATGTGGCTTCTGGGCAAAATAAATGCGGCTTTTTGCCTCATTTCACCTTTATATTATTTTGATTCTCTGTTAAAACACACTCAGTATTACATTTTTTTTTAATTATAATAATTTGGTATATTTTGTGACCCTGACAGTTTAAAAAGTTGGTTCTTTGCATCTAACTCAAGGGTGAGCAAAGTTTTTGGGCCCGGGGGCCATATTGACTTTAAAAAAATGACAGATGTGTCGGGTTAGCACATGATACGATAACATATAAAAAAGTGCATCCGTTAACAGTACATATGAAACATAAACAGAAAAAAAGACTAAATTATTAACATACTAATCACTCATCATTCAAGTCAAAAGTATAAAGTACACAAAGTAAAATAAAAAGAAATGTATTAAAAAATATTAAAATACCATTTAAAAAAAGATAGAAGGGCGGTAAAACACGAAAAACAAATAAGAGTGGACACAGCTACTGCTACTGGCTTCCACATTACGGCGCCACCTTGAAGATAAAAAATAAATAAAAAATAAAAAAATATTGGTCAACGTCGGCGGACCGGATTAAAAAACCTAACGGGTCCATATGTGGCCCGCGTGCCATAGTTTGGTCTAACTTGTTCTTCACCCCTGGCCCAGATGAACACAAATACGCATTGGCTTATTGTCTAAAATGTGCTTGACATGTGTGGCCTTCCTACAAAAACCGCTTGACCCCCCCTCCCATTTTTTTTTAAAAAAGACCCCACCTCTAAAGGCAAAACGTCAAACCTGCTATTTTGGGGTCTGCTTGTCTTCATGTGGTTACATTTCTATATTCGGCATCCCCTGACCCCACTGCAAATTACATGGGGGGAATAATCTGTACTTAGGTTATTCTAACCAGCACAAAGTCAACTGGCCACCCCTCCCTCAAGTGTAGAGGATGCGCACCCCAAACGTCTTATTTGGGGCTCATCTGCGAGCGCTTACGGCAGGCACCAAAGCGCCATATGGCTGCAGGCTGGAAAATTAGAGAGCCGGCGGCTTCCCCGCAAGCTGATTGGGTAAACACTCATGGTTTGTCAAAGTGGTGGGCTTCCAGTTGGGGGGGTTGGGTTGGCGGTGGGGTGGTCTTGAGGCTTGTTGGGTTGCTCTGCTACTTTGCAGACCCGCTTACAATTTAGGGGGTCACAAAAAGCCGTTTTTGAATGACATTAGCACGCTTCTGTTTTTGAGATGCTGAAAAAGGCAAATGTAGAAAATGGATTAAAAAGTAAGGCCGCTGTTTAGATGGGATTTGACCTTTTGACCTTTTTTTGTTGTAAGCCGTTTATCAAAATATAATTGGATGTTTGGTATGTCAAAAACACGTTAAAAACTAAATGTTATGGTCAATTTTGGGGATAGTAAGTATAGTAAAGTAGGAAAAGAAGTAGAATTTAAGTATATAAGTAGAAATCAAAGACACAACAGGTTTTGAGAATGTTAAGATAAGATAAGTGAAACGTTTGGTAAGTCAAAAGCGGTAAAAAATAAATGTTATGGTCAAATATGTGGAAGGCAAGTACAGTAAAGTAGAAAAAGAAGTAGAATTTAAGTATATAGGTAGAAATCAAAGACACAACAGGTTTTGAGAATGTTAAGATAAGATAAGTGTAATGTTCGGTATGTCAAAAACACGATAATAATTAAATGTTAGGGTCAATTTTGGGGATAGTAAGTACAGTATAGTGGAAAAAGAAGTATAATTTAAGTATACTGGTAGAAATCAAAGACACAACAGGTTTTGAGAATGTTAAGATAAGATAAGTGAAATGTTCGGTATGTCAAAAACACGATAATAGCGGTGAAAAATAATTGTTATGGTCAAATATGTGGAAGGCAAGTACAGTAAAGTAGAAAAAGAAGTAGAATTTAAGTATACAGGTAGAAATCAAAGACACAACAGGTTTTGAGAATGTTAAGATAAGATAAGTGAAATGTTCGGTATGTCAAAAACACAATAATAGCGGTGAAAAATAATTGTTATGGTCAAATATGTGGAAGGCAAGTACAGTAAAGTAGAAAAAGAAGTAGAATTTAAGTATACAGGTGGAAATCAAAGACACAACTCAAGTTTTGAAAATGTTAAAATAAGATAAGTGAAATGTAATTAGAGTACCCTATAAGTGTAAAAAAAGTATTTAATTAGATAAAAAAAATGCTAAAGTTAGACTTAGTTGTCATTTAGCAAGATTTTCTGTGAAAAACATGCAAAAAAATGTGTTTTCCACTATTTATGTACTCCTAAAATTCCTAATTCCTTGAAAAATACTCCATTTTTTCAAGTAATTTGCACTTTTTATAAAAAAATTGTAAAGTATGATCCCTGGTATTGATTAGAGTGGGTGAACAAAGCCACTTATTGCTTTCTGTCTTCCACTATGTCCACCACAAAGTGTCCAAAAGCTGTATCTTTGTTGATGGATTGATCTGTAATTATGTGATTGGCGTTGAAGTCGGAAGGGGACAACGGCGTTGGCGTCTGCACAGCCACGCTGATGTCAAACACATGTTTCCCCCCGCAAACCCGTGCGCAGAAATAGCCGGGCCTATTTTTGGGGGGCTGGTTAGCATGCATGCATGCAGGCAGGCTCCGCGAGGCCTTGCCTGATGTTTGCAATCTGCAAGCTGCCGCAGTGGCTTTTTACATGATGGCTAATTCAAATAAAGTGGGCCAGGCCGAGGAATTTGGCGTTGTTTTGTTGCTGTTGCCATGCACAATAAGACTATCTCGGTTATCGGGACTTTACTGGTCGTAAATTCACTTTGTTGCCATTTTTTTCTGCTATTATTTTTTAAAATATGTTTTTAAAGTTCATAAGGATGTAAAAATCCATGCTGAAGTCATTCCCGCCTTGCTTGCCAGTGAAGAAAATAATTAGTTAAAATAGAGGTGATCATGCTTTGCGATTTTTTTCAATTATCACGGCCATGTTTGGTCAATATTAACTGCGATATTCGAGGGATTACTGTAGTTGGATGGTATGAGGGTGGCAAAAAAATAGGAATCAACATCTTTAATATCTGAGAGATAGAGTTTAATATCTAAGTACTGTTGAAAACAGTTGATATTTAGGTATTAAACTCATGAATAGAATTTTGAGAGCTGTTGTCAACAGTACTTGGATATTAAACAGTACTTAGATATTAAACAGTATTTAGATATTAAACAGTACTTGGATATTAAACAATACTTAGATATTAAACAGTACTAAGATATTAAACAGTACTGAGATATGAAACAGTACTTAGATATTAAACACTACTTAGATATTAAACACTACTTAGATATTAAACACTACTTAGATATTAAACACTACTTAGATATTAAACAGTACTTACATATTAAACAGTACTTAGATAAGAAACAGTACTTAGATATTAAACAGTACTTAGATATTAAACTCTACTTAGATATTAAACACTACTTAGATATTAAACACTACTTGGATATTAAACAGTACTTTGATATTCAACTCTCTCTTAGATATTAAACTCTCTTTCATTAATATAATTTTGAGAGCTGATTTCAACAGTAAACTCTCTGTCACCATTTGACTGGCAACCAAAAGGCCGGCGACCAAACGTCCAGTCACAGTAACATGGAGGTTTAGGCTTGGATCATATTCTGAAGCTTCTGTTTTACATCAAGCAAATAGTGTCTTAAGTCTACGCAGCTAATTACTACATTAAACTATACATCTGGACTTTACGGGGGTTGCTTGGGAGCAAATCATTTTTCAAATAATGTCAAAAAACAACAAAAAAAATGAAGTAAAAGCCATGACAGCCTTTTGAAGTTCCATGCGACTGCCAGGTGTTTCATGCTTTCCAGTCTCGCTATTGTCCCCCGATAAAAAAGAAAAAAAAGCTGATCCTTTCCCAGGCCTCTCTAGCGACATTTCTTTTCCAAGCTTTTGTGCATCATCCTCTTTCAAGGATTGGTCTGTTGGGAACATGGCAACTCACCTGTATTTGTTCTAAGCGGAGATGTTTGCTTTTCAAACCCCAGGCCTTTTATTGCCATGTCACTTCCATGCAATCCTTCAACGTGATGGGGCGTGTCGTCGTGGTAGTGGTAGTCCTCCTTGGCATATTTGGAAAGTCACCCCCCCCCCCCCCTTTTGTTAAAAGCACTGTGGGATGACAAGTTTAATAACCGGCAAAACAAACAAACGGCTAGCACGTTGCTAGCGCTATTTGGGATTTTTTTTGTTTGTTTAACATGGCGTGCATGAATCCAGAGTAGGCTTTCCAGGAATAACAAGTAGAGAACTTCCAGGTTTCTTAGATTATACTCAAGACATTGAATGCTAAGCCTGGTTAGCATCTCATGCTCTAAAAGGGCTTCGTTACTAAATTGAATTCAAGGCATTTTGACAGTCAATGAACTGAAGTTAGTTGTTTCGTTTCATATTTGTCTACCGTGACCGGACATTTGGTCGCCGGTCTTTTGGTGACAGAGAGTTTGCTGATGAAACCAGCTCTCAAAATTATTTTTATGAGAGAGAGTTTAATATCTAAGAGAGAAGTTTAATATCTAAGTACTGTTTAGTATCTAAGTGCTGTTTAATATCTAAGTACTGTTTAATATCTAAGTTCTGTTGAAACCAGCTCTCAAAATTATATTCGTAAGAAAGTTTAATATCTAAATATCTACTGTTTTCAACAGTACTTACATATTAAACAGTACTTACATATTAAACAGTACTTAGATATTAAACTCTCTCTCTAAGATATCAAACTCTCTCTCTCTCATGAATATAATTTTGAGAGTTGGTTTCAACAGTAAACTCTCTGTCACCATTTGACCGGCGACCAAAAGACCGGCGACCAAATGTCCCACCACCTTGTCTACTTGGAAGCTAAACTTTGAACTTTGCTGATGAATTTCCAAACGTTAGCTATCGTCGGAGAGTTATCGCAATTTTTTAAGGCTAGCGTTTGTGTTAGCTGAAGAACCTGGCATGCTAATTTCAAATTATAAAGTTTTTATATTACTTACATTCTTAAAAGGGACGTTTTGTCGGCGTTTTAGCAAATTTCTCTACTGAACAGTGACAAATATTTGTAGAACCGTTCAATACATCTCTTCCATTTCATGCATAAAAACAAGTTAGCACCCAATTTTGACTATTATATTCCAAATTTTTTTTTTTTAGTCCAACATATCTCATGTTAACTCACTTCCCTTTAAATGTCAACCATTAAAATTCAACTCCCTCTTTATAACCATCCTGAAATAATACAAATATTTCAACACGCAAATAACTTATTGAATAATTACAAAGTACCGTTTTTGGACCAAAACGGAAAACCATGTGTGGCCTCCACGTGCAAACGTAATCGCTCATTTTTGTTTTACCTTCCTATTTTTTTGATAGTGTTTCAGCCACAGACGTTTAAAACAACACTATGAAAAACGGTCTACCCCCCCAACCCCCAAAAAATGGACAATTTACCATTTATAAAAATAGGACTGAAATAATCCCGGGGATTTATTTGGAGACGACTTGGGAGGTCTCACAGCCACCAGCTTGAGGAACCACCGCAGTAGTACCAGCGGTAGTAATTCACACAGTGTGCACTGACAGGAGAGAGCAAAAATGTTCACACCGACTCGGCTTTGCTGAGCTGGCAGACTCCGAAGTAGCGTCCCCGAATTCCCCAAAAGGAATTCAAGCGAGAAAATAACTCCAGGGACAAAATTTAGGCCAGTTAATATAGTGACACTAACTAATATTTACCTGATTCTGAGTTTTGGACCATCACAACATGACATTAGGTTCAAATATTAATGGATGCCAAACTCTTGATGGTAAAAGACCTCGCAAAAGCTGTGAATAATCACTGCCAAAACTAAAAATCTGGTAAAATCTGGTCAATAAGATTTATTTTTCCGTTTAATATACCCCCTATTTAACATACACGGCTATATTAAACGGGAGGGGTATATTAAATGGCGCACAATGGGAATTTACGATCCACTACGCACTATTTATGCTGTGATGTCAACATTTTGCAGACTAAAACTGCTTATTGCTCAGGTTAAAACTTCTTACTGCTGAATAAAGTCTGATTTGGAATTTTAATGAACTTAAGTATCTATAATTAAGCCCCAATGAACACCATACAAATCTTGGAAAAAAAGCCAAGTTTAATATACCCGGGTATATTAAACGGCAGGGGTATATTAAATGGCGCACAAAAGGGAGGCTCAAAAAAAGCAAAAATCATTTAATATACCCGGGTATATTAAACGGCAAAATACGATAATGTAATTTCTTTTTCTACTCGTTTCAGACTGAATTTTCAATGATATTCCTCTGACCAAAGATGGAGGCCAAATCAGATGTTGTGATATTACTGGGTCGCAATTGGTCAGATCATACTACTTGGCAGACTGGAACAAATAGGTAAGAGTCACTGATATTCTTTATAAGATAAGTAATGTCTTATGTTAATCACAAAATGGCGTGAAGTACCTCAATGGTCCATTCTCTGACCCTTTTTATTTCATATTTAAAGACTTTGTCAGCTCAATTTGTGGAAAATTATGACATTTTAGTTCACACAAGTCTGAACAAAGCAAGATTACATGGAGTACCCCAAGGGTCCATTTTCTGACCCTTTTTATTTCATATTTAAAGACTTTTTCAGCTCAATTTGTGGAAAATTATGACATTTTTAGTTCACATTAGTCTGAACAAAGCAAGATCACATGGAGTACCTCAAGGGTCTATTCTCTGACTCTTTTTATTTCAAATTTAAAGACTTCCTCCAGCTCAGATTGTGGAAAATTATGATTTTTATGACTCACCTTGTCTCAGTTTGACTGACAACTACAAATCAAGCCAAAATATATTGACGTAAGAACTAATCTTTGACAACAACCTACTTTCGTCACTTAATCTGCATTTTTCATCTAAAAAATAATAGTCCGCCAAACAAACAAAACAAAATGACAATGAATCATAATTATGTACTATAAATCATTTCCCTTGCTTTACTACTATGCACCTGCATATTACATACACCCAACCCAAAAAAAAAAATCATACGACATAGCCGGAATGTTAGCATTTGGCTACAGTAACATGAGAAGTATACTCAACCCGGGAGACATTTTGTTCTCAGGTTACAATTTTAATTGGTCGACATACCGATAGTTAGCAACAAGCTTCACATGTGTGTGTATGTGTCAAGGTCGGCTAAATTGAAACGTCAGCTAGCTTTGCATGTGCAATTTAAAGCAATATTGTTGTAAAGTCTACTGGAAAGTTCCCCCCGGGGTAGGCTAAAGACCACACAACGTGCTAGCTACAACCCCCGTAACCACTACATTCCCTGGGAAATAAGCGGGTTGCATTCCTTCACCTGTCAAAGCGTCACCAGGTGACTCATCATAAGGGCAGCCCGCATGATAGAGAAATTAATGACAGGTTTTGACGTCAACAGTCGCCAACGAGGGTTTCCCTATGTTGCCTAGCAACAGCGCAACAACACGGGGTTCCTTTTGTTATCAAGCCACACCTGTGCTAAAAAAAAAAAAGTGATTACCTGTTGTTTGCCTCGTGGCGTATTGAGAAACCTGTCATTTAGTTTTCCATGTGTTATCTGGGTTTTATCGTTTGTGTTGTTGCCGGGGTAACCAAACAGGGTTTCACCTTTAGAAACTATGAGTCATGCTATGTCAGGATTTCAGTGTATTTTTGATATAAGGATGTTAAATGTTTTTTTGGGAGATAGTTTAATAATAGAGTGGTAGAAAACTGGATTTTTGAGAGAGGATAATGGTACTTTTTAGACAAGTAAATGTAAAGTGATATAGTATTTGTTTTTTGGTGGAAAAGGAGAAAATGTGAATTTGAATGATGCAATTTTAATTTTAGGGTAATTTTTTTATCGTTGCATTGAAAAAGCTTATCATTTGCTATTCTTATTTTATTTTCATTTTTTTTACAAATTTGACCATCATTTTTAAACCAAAAACGTTAGAGTTGAATCTCTAAATTAAAAAAAAATACAATTTCCGATAATATAATTAAAATTTAGTTTTATTCCAACAATTTATTTACACAAATTTAGCAACTTCAGTCAATAATGTCACAATTTCACAAATATTACTAATAACTACAAAAAATAAAAATTTGAAGCGCAAAACTAATGTATTCATTAAAATTTGGACTTCCTGGACAGTTAAAAGTATTAGAAATTGTCTATAATAACTTAAGGAAATGCATTATTTTGGCTACCTTAATTCAGACATAAAATTTGCACTGTATACTTTATAAACACTATGTTAACATATGACTTCTTTTATCCGTCAAAACGTCATACCCCATTGGCGCTCCTTATCGCCAGACGGGAGGAGAAATGGCATTTAATCTGCCTGTCACTATTAACAGCCTCGTACAAGATGTTCCAGATGTAATGATACGCATGCTAGATTTCAAATCATCCGTTTCACGAGTGTTGCTGTTGTTGTGTGTGTGTTAATGTGTGTACTCTAACACCCCCGGGCGATGAAATGCAGGTGCACTTGTTCTTTTTTTTCCCCCTCAAAGTACTCATTATATCATTTGATCACCAGGGCCAGATAAACAAAACAAAAATAATTCTAGCCACCTTCCAATGAATGAAAGGCATAATTTTAACGTGACCGGACGTTTGGTCGCCAGTCTTTTGGTCGCCAGTCAAATGTACTTAGATATTAAACAGTACTTAGATATTAAACAGTACTTGGATATTGAACAGTACTTAGATATTAAACAGTACTTGGATATTGAACAGTACTTAGATATTAAATGGTACTGATATATTAAACAGTACTTAGATATTAAACAGTACTTAGACATTAAACAGTACTTAGATATTACACAGTACTTAGATATTACACAGTACTTAAATATAACACAGTACTTAGATATTACACAGTACTTATATGTTAAACAGTACTTAGATGTTAAACAGTACTTAGATATTTAACATTACTTAGATGTTAAACAGTACTTAGATATTTAACAGTATTTAGATATTAAACAGTACTTAGATATTAGACAGTACTTAGATATTAGACAGTACTTGGATATTAAACAGTACTTAGATATTAAACAGTACTCAGATATTAAACTTTACTTAGATATTAAACTCTTTGTCATGAATATAATTTTGAAAGCTGGTTTCAACATTAAACTCTTTGTCACCAAAAGACCGGCGATTTTAATTGTCATTTCTTGCCATTTTTTATCCAAAGAAGATGCTAATATTAGTGAATGACTTGAAATGGCAAGAAAGTCAAACGGCATGACGGGACAAAATAGTGAGGAAGGTCTTAAAATGTTGAAATAGCTCCTGATCCCTTTTTATAGCCCAATAGAAAGCAAAAAAAAATGTTCCTATTTTAACGGTGATGATCTCACTGGACCGTCACGTTGTGGTCCAAACTTGGAGGTGAGGACAAAGACCACAGTGTGTCGGCCGGGAGCATCCTGCGACAGACACTTTGCCACAATTTGACTCACATCCTTTTTTCCCATCTTGCTGGGACTGTTTACGAAGCGTAAACTGGCGCTAAATGGACTATGATATCACAGGTGGCTAATAAGTAGGACTGGGGCTACCAAAAGGGGGATAGACCTTCCAGTGAGTAGCTCGGAGGCTTGACTTTGATTTTCTTCATAAGGGACAGCACATATTGATAAACAAATTCATGGGGACTTTTTGCAACGTGGCCGGACGTTTGGTCGCCGGTCTTTTGGTCGCTGGTCAAATGGTGACAGAGAGTTTACTGTTGAAACCAGTTCTCAAAATTATATTTTTAATATCTAAGAAAGAAGTTTAATATCTAAGTACTGTTTAATATTGAAGTACTGTTTAATATTGAAGTATTGTTTAATATTTAAGTATTGTTTCATATTGAATTACTGTTTAATATTGAAGTACTGTTTAATATTGAAGTACTGTTCAATATTGAAATACTGTTTTATATTGAAGTACTGTTTAATATCGAAGTACTGTTTAAAGTCTAAGTACTGTTTAATATCTAAGTTCTGTTCAAAAATCTAAGTACTGTTTAATATGCAAGTATATTTGACCAAAAGGGGCCAATAGACCGGCAACCAAACGTCCGAGCACCTTTTACACAGCAACGTGCTCGTTACATAACATAAACTAATTTAAATGAACTTGGATTATGGTTCAGACTCAAAAAATGCATTTAATCTGACTTTACACTAAATTTAATTCTAATTAAGTGTGATTTTTTTTCAATCTGGCCCGCCGACGTTGTCCAAAAAAATGTTTATTTTATTTAATTTTTTCCCCCCAAGATGGCGGCGTCACGCAGAAGCCAGTGGCAGTAGCTGTCTCCACTCTTATTTGTTTTTGGTGTTTTACAGCCCCTCCATCTTTTTTTAAATGACGTTTTAATATTTCTTGATATATTCATTTTTACTTGACTTTGTACTTTATACTTTTGACTTGAATGATGAGTGATGAGTATGTTAATACTTTAGTCGTTTTTTTCTGTTTATGTTTCATATGTACTGTTAACGGATGCACTTTTTTATATGTATCCTATCTTCTGCTTACCCGGCCCATCTGTCACATTTTTAAAGCCAATATGGCCCCCCCAGGCCCAAAAGTTTGCCCACCCCTAGACTAGCCCCAAAACACTGCTGTTACCAAAGGCTAGAATAAACTGAAACAAAATCCTCTAACATAATATTAAATGCGTGCTTTTAATTAATGATCAAAGGCACAATTAAGGTTATAAAAAAGCGAGACAAAAAGTCCTAAATAATCTCCCTTGTTCCTTTTTCTACTCGAGTTGGCGTGCCAGTCATTGTCATATTGGATCCAATGTCAATGGAAATCTTACCCAACTCGTTATAATTATGGCTTTTGTACACGACGTGTACAAGACGTTCAGACATTTTAATTGCGGCTTAAAATTGATCACATAAATGATCTTGTTTGCACGCATTGGGAGCACGCGTAAAGTTTAAGTAAATGTTTGCACGATTCAGTCTAGAAAAATGTTACATTTTACTGCAAAATTGAAACCGGGGAGTACCGTATTTTCACGACTATAAGGCGGACATAAAAGTCTTAAATTTTCTCCAAAATAGACAGTGCGCCTTATAATCCAGTGCGCCTTATATTTGGGAAAAAAAACAGAAAACCAAAAACCACCACTGTCGGATATTAAAAAAAACAAAAACGCCTGAACTGAAAGAATACTGTTAAATATGCAGATGCCATCTTAGTTTAGAAAATCTTCCATCATTTAGCTCCTCCCCCACTGCAAGATTTTATACAAAAAAAATCCAAAACATCAACAATGGCTGGCTCTAGAGGTGACTGTAAAGTAGTGAGTGCTTCATACCTGGAAGTCAATAGCAATTACTGTATTTTCACCACTATAAGGCGCACTTAAGTGTTAAATTTTCTCCAAAATAGACAGTGCGCCTCATAATTCAGTGCGCCTCATAATACAGTGCGCCTTATAATACAGTGCGCCTTATAATCCAGTGCGCCTTATAATACAGTGCGTCTTGTAATACAGTGCACCTTATAATACAGTGCACCTGATAATACAGTGCGCCTTATAATCCAGTGCACCTTATATATGGAAAAATGTCATTCATTGAGGGTGCGCCTTATAATGCGGTGCGCCTTATAGTCGTGAAAATACGGTAAGTATCATATTAAAAAATATGAAGTCCTAATTTAGGGTTTTCTACCAAAAAAGACAAGATCTGTATGTTTTCTCTAAATATACATTTAATGATTTTACAGCATGTGGTTACATAATGAAAGGGTTTTTATAGATAAGAAATCGCCATGCAACCACAATATGAACACTTAGATTCCATTTTTTTTTTTTTGGTGTTTGGAAATTTGACAAAAAAGCTGATGGCACTGTAACACAAAAAGACGGATACTGATTGGTTGACTTGGAACTACAAAAAAAAAAAAAAAACACTGACCTCATTGATATGTCGCCAATATATACAGACACAAAAAAAATAATCAACAAAAAATATGTGGGACTTTTTGTGACCTACTGATGACATTGCATGTAAACATGACTCCTGTTTTAGTAGGAAAACATGGTGGTTTTCCTTGTAAAAATGATAAAAAAAAAACAAAAAAATCAGGACCTCTTGACTGACACCTGCCATCATTAGATGTCCAACTTCCTGATCATCTCAGGCGTCGCCTCACTGGGTGCGGAGCTGGTAATCTGTAAAAGGAAATGATGGAACAGGATTTAATCTAATATAAGGAATAAATCAAAAAATGGGGGCAATTGTATAGAAATCAAGCTTTGGGATGAGACTAGCAAAGGAAATGAGATGTGGATGCGTGGCAATTAGTGAACTTAACGACCTAACTCGGCGTACGCTAGCTTTTCCCCATTATAATACGAGAAGAGGAGGAATAAAGAAATAAAAAATGACTTTCACAGATTTCATAGGAAGTTGCCTCATGCAGTAACTCTTAAATTATTATTATACAAGTACATCAGTTCCCACAACATTGCAGGCCATTGCCTAATTCTTGCCTAATGCCTTCACATCAACAGTGTGTATGTGTGTGTATATGTATGCACAGCACTGGTGTACCGTCAGGACCTTCAAGGCCTTCTCTGCTGGCCAAAGAAATATCTGATGTTAATTATATTTTGTCCATTAATACTTAAATACTTCCAAATTGTTTGTTAGCTTACTTTTCATTGCTTTTCATTGTGGTAGTACTGCTTTAAGATGTTTTTTTTCATATTGAAGCATTTAACCAATCATATTTTGTTCATTATTTGTTGCTAGGGTCAGAAAATCTGCATCAAGGCCTTCATAATCAGTTCTGCAGGCTCTGGTGGATTAAAAAAGCCTTGATAAGACTGTTGCTTGACTTTCAGCATTAGCTTCAATGGCGATGTAAAAGAAGGAGGAAGAAAGGAGGATGCATATTGTGTACAGTTAAAAAAAGGATTTTTGGTGAGTAAAATATGGTGAAATTCCTAAATAATATATCAATTGTATGAGGTTATTATTGATGATTTTTTATGTGTCGCAGCTGTAGCTGCAGTAGAGGTTTTATAGCCATAAAATAGTTTTTGAGGGTTGATTTGATTCCGAAAGCTGAAGGCTTCACTAGGAAATTCACAGACCGCCACTGATGTACACATACCTCCATTTTGGGTGATGTAGCGCACCCATGGGAGAGCTTGATAGCCACTCTTCTCGATGATTTTCAGGTAACGCACCTGCCAGAAATGAAAGGTTACTTACAAAATAAGACAGCTCTATTTATTTTGATTACAAAAGCTTTGACTTGCCAAACCAGGTACTATTTCCAGTACTGTTGGTTACGCAGTTTTAGTGTGTGGTTGTGACATTTCAAGAGAAACTGCTTGGATAACTTAAAAAACAAGTTGTGTGGTTACTGAATATCAAAGTAGTTGCTTAATGCTTTTGTTTGGGGGGGTAGTTTCGGATGGGGTATGCTACTGATTTTTTTTCAGGTGGAAATTGAGTGGCAAAGATTGAGGATTGTTGAAGATAAATGGTAGTAGTCGTTTTCAGGGTGGTAAAGAAAATAGGCCTGTGGGTGTTTTATGTTCAATTCACTTGTGTTCAAATATAAATTGGATAAAGTTCTAAATTCATCTTATTATGTTGGAAGAAGCATGGCTCAACAATTAAGGGCAAAGTAAATCATGTCAATATATATATTTTCATATATAGATATACAGTTGTACCTCTAATTACGAAATTAATTGGTCCTACGACTTTTTTCGTAAGTAGAGGTGTACGTTATATGTAAATTTTCTCATTTGTTCAACAGTTCTCACACAAGTACCAACTAAACCTTTAAAAATGGATCAAAATGTTCAGTGTACAAAGTCGATAGACGTCCATTTTGTAGTACATTTTAGACTTTTGTGTGTGCCCTATGTGTGTGTGAAAATATTAGTAGTTTTTAACCACTTAAGGGAAATTTAAAATAAAATAACGGATAAGGAAATGCATGAGGGGTTTTGTAACTTGGATCTTTTCGACTCATTTGTATATAAAAGAAATTGTAACCTGAAACCCTAGAGACATTTGTACATATTTGCATATTTAATATCCAAATATTTGCTTTTAAGACACGCCAAAAGAAGATAGACACATTATAATATCTATAAACAATTTATTGACTATTGGAAAACATATCAATTAGTTAAAGGATTAATTTTGTCAATCTAGTTGTCAAACATAACCACACCCCAAATAAAACCTTAAAACGAGTTTAACACCCCGATTAAAAGCCGTTAGTTATCTTTGAGTGCTAACGTATTTTCTAGAACCCCCAAAAAATACGATATACAGAACATTTCTAAAAATGTATATCACTTTGCAGTCCAAATACTTCTTAAATCCCAAACCAAATACTTTGTAACCCTTCAGGAAGACCCAGAGTTCATCTTTAGGGAGTCTTGCGATATATCGTGACTCACAAGAAGAGGGAAGCAGCCTCAAAAACTTCGTTTGTAAAGAAACCGCATTTCTCTCATCAATATGACTATGTTTTTCATTTTTAGGCCGCATCAGCACAATCCCGCGTATGACTTTCACAAGCTGTTAACCGACAATCGAGTCGGACAAGTCTTACCACACGGTTGGCTTTCGAGAAGACGGCCCTCAAAATAGCCTTCCCCCTTAAAACACGATTGCGTTTGGATGAGCTGTCACAATCACAATTTGTAGAGAAAACTATGGCTGGACGGCAAAGTGTGTGCAAGTAAATAGCAAATCCGCCATTTGACCACACGTACGCTAACGCCATTAGCGGGTCCGGATGTGCGTTTTGACCACCGTGAGGCTGACTTGACCTGTTTTATTTTGGGGCTAAAAAAGGGGAGGGGATAAACCGCCATGTCTATGTCACACTAGCTTCCAGATGAGTGGGAAAGTGAGGAATTTGTTGGTGGATTGGCAGGCGTTCTCGGCGCTCTGGTCGCCTTGTTTGCAAAACCTCGACCTAGCAAGGTCACAGAATGAGAGACGTAACCTTGGGTAGACGCGGCATGGGCCTTGGCGAGCTGCGAATGTCTACGTTGTTGTCGAAAAATGCCATGGAAAAGCCACTAAAATACCATCTTGCTTGTAACTTGGTTCACTAGCGAGAGGTCTTCTTTCAGTTTGTTCTTTTGAAATAGCAAAGGAAAACAACAACATGGAAAGTTAGCGTGACCAGACGTTTGGTCGCCGGTCATTTGGTCCAAACCAGCTCTCAAAATTATATTCATGAGAGGGAGTTTAATATCTAAGAGAGAAGTTTAATATCTAAGTACTGTTTAATATCCAAGTACTGCTTAATATCTAAGTACTGTTTTCTATCTAAGTACTGTTTTCTATCTAAGTACTGTTTTCTATGTAAGTACTGTTTAATATCTAAGTACTGCTTAATATCTAAGTAGTTTGATATCCAAGTACTGTTTGATATCTAAGTACTGTTTAATATCTAAGTACTGTTAAATACCTAGATACTGTTTAATATTGAAGTACTGTTTAATATTGAAGTACTGTTTAATATTGAAGTAATGTTTAATATTGAAGTACTGTTTAATATTGAAGTACTGTTTAACATTGAAGTAATGTTTAATATTGAAGTACTGTTAAATATCTAAGTACTGTTTTTAATATCTAAGTATTGTTTTTAATATCTAAGTACTGTTTAATATCTAAGTACTTTTTAATATCTAAGTACTGCTTAATATCTAAGTAGTTTGATATCCAAGTACTGTTTAATATCTAAGTATTATTTAATATCTAAGTATTATTTAATATCTAAGTATTATTTAATATCTAAGTACTGTTTAATATCTATATACTGTATAATATCTAAGTACTGTTTAATATCTAAGTACTTTTATAATATTTAAGTACTATTTAATATCTAAGTACTTTTAAAATATCTAAGTACTTTTAAAATATATAAGTACTGTTGAAACCAGCTCTCAAAATTCTATTCATGAGAGTTTAATATCTAAATATCTGTTTTCAACAGTACTTAGATATTTAACAGTACTTAGATATTAAACTCTCTCTCTCATGAATATAATTTTGAGAGCTGGTTTCAACAGTATTGTATTATATTTGTTTTGTGTTTCACGTTTTTTGGAATGCGTCCCATGAATGATAGTATTTGACAATAGTAAAATATTTAAACCTTATAAAAATAGAGCAGGACATTTTTACTTTGTAAGGCGTTATAACAGCAGCGGTGGGTGTAAAGAAAAATCACTCAACTCTTTCTATGTTCCGTTGAAAGCAATTTGAGTGT
This sequence comes from Stigmatopora nigra, assembly GCF_051989575.1. Classification (NCBI taxonomy): domain Eukaryota; kingdom Metazoa; phylum Chordata; class Actinopteri; order Syngnathiformes; family Syngnathidae; genus Stigmatopora; species Stigmatopora nigra. The sequence goes on from NC_135516.1 coordinate 13,746,327, forward strand.
TTGTACGCAGGTATCTAAAGTTGTGACGCATCAAATACCCCGAGTGCGAGATGGCGTGTGTCAAAGTGGCGGCCCGGGGGCCAAATCTGGCCCACCGTATCATCTTGTGCGGCCTGGGTAAGTAAATCATGAGTGCCGAATTTCTGTTTTAGCATCAAATTAAAATGATAGATATAGATGTATATTATATTTCCTAATTTTCCCCTTTTTAAATCAATAATTGTCATTTTTCAATCCATTTTTTCTGTGTTTTCAGTTCAAAAATAATTTTGTAAAATCTAAAAATATATATAAAAAAATCTAAAATAAACATTGTTTTAGATCTATAAAAAAAATAATATTCTGGGATTTTAATCCAATTATTTTAATCCATCTATAAAAAATAATTTTGTAAAATCTAAAAATTTAGACAAAAAAAGCTAAAATAAACATTGTTTTAGATCTATACAAAAATTGAATATTCAGGGCTTTTAATCCAGTTCTTTTAATCCATTTATAATTAAAAAAATCAAAATATTATATCTAAAATGGTCCGGCCCACGTGAAATCAAGTGGACGTTAGAGCGGCCCGCGAACCCTTGCGTTAAGGCCTGATTCCGCCAGGTTGCGTAAGAGGCACATAAATTGTGGCGTCTGTGTTACAGCTCTGGTGGTGTCATTTTGTGGCATCTCTGTCAAAGAATCCTGGCCTAAGCCTCCCCAACTTGTCACCTTGGCTGGCGTCAATTGCCACCTGCCATCAACATGGTCTTGCCGCATTTATATCTGCGCGTTTAAATGCATTGCGCACACTTGAAATTGCCATGCCCTCTGTGCAATTAGTGGCGCCGTTACAGGAAACTTTCCTATGCTCTGATATTTACACGGCTTAATTACAAAACTGCTCACACGAAGCCATTGGCGCGAAAAGCTTTAAGAAGTCTACTGACGGCCTCTAATATAGACTTTTGACGCACGAATAAGACGAGAACATGGGTGGGCGCCAAAGCTAGATTGGCAGAAAGGTCGAAATTAAATCGCCCAATTGCAGATCGTCGGTTCGAGCCCCTTTCAAGTGGTGTTTGGCACCTTGGCGCCTGTCTATGAGAATGTGAACGTTTCGTACCCACTGATCAGTGCAGAAATTAAGGTCAGAATAACCAAATTAGTAGTCTACTTTCCGATTAACTTTAATGCAGCGTCTGATTTTTTGTATGGATTTTTTTTGATTGCAAAACGTGTGCTAACGTTAACTCATTGGTTGTCATTGTAGTGACCGGATGTTTGGTCCTCGGGATGTTTGGTCGCCCGGACGTTTGGTCGCCCGGACGTTTGGTCGCCCGGACGTTTGGTCGCCCGGACGTTTGGTCGCCCGGACGTTTGCTCGCCCGGACGTTTGGTCGCCCGGACGTTTGGTCGCCCGGACGTTTGGTCGCCCGGACGTTTGGTCGCCCGGACGTTTGGTCGCCCGGACGTTTGGTCGCCCGGACGTTTGGTCGCCCGGACGTTTGGTCGCCCGGACCTTTGGTATATCATTTTGAGAGCTGGTTTCAACAGTATACTCTGTCAAATGTCTGGCGACCGAATGTCCGGGCGACCAAATGTCCGGAAGACCAAATGTCCGGAAGACCAAATGTCCGGGCGACCAAATGTCTGGGCGACCAAATGTCCAGGCGACCAAATATCCGGGCGACCAAATGTCCGGGCGACCAAACGTACCGGCGACCAAACGTACCGGCGACCAAACGTCCGAGTACCGTCATTGCAGGTGATAGATGTTCAAAATATTTCAAATCCAATGTTTATTGGCTGTTAGTCCTTCCAAATAAAATGAATTGGACGGCTATGAGTGACAAATATATTTCAATTTACAGACAGAAGATTGAAAGATTGGAAGTTCCTTATCATCAACAGCACTGAAGGAGTTAAGGTAAGGAAATCCTTTCACTAGTGTATCATACTGAACTTGTTTATATGTTTAACAAAAAAAAACTAAGTTTTCAAGGCAATTGGGCCTGAGGTATAAACATTAAAAAAGACAGCCCAGGCCAGATGCTTTAGAATCCTGACTTTCATTCCTCTTTACATTTCTGTATACCGTGTGTGTGTGTGTTAGGACAGACTGGCGTGGGAAATAAAAGAACTTAGCAGCGATAGTCAATTAAAAAAAAAACAAGTAAAAGACATTGTTGAACTTGGTTTATGGAACTTAGATGTGTAATTATGGTGACCTGAGCAGAGGACAAACATGTCTTTGAATCCGATGCCAAGTGGCGTTCGCAATGCGCACCGTCACGACATGGGAAAATGTCATGTCGCGTTCCTGTGTCGCCAGATGACTGTCATTATACAGTCGGCGTGCCTTAACAATGCGAGCGCAGTGCGAAGGAGGAGGCTCATTTGCATACTTCTTTTTGATGGGAACATTTTGTTTTCATCAAAGAAAACGAACATGTTTTCAATAGAAGTATTATCTGGATTAAAAACAAAGGCCTGTCAGGAAGGTGTTTTATCACTTTCAGCACCTTTATGTTACTCGTAGTATTACTGACCTCATTTTTAAAATCCCAATGTAGCCATTTTATTTTTATACTCCTAAGTGGTGCCTTCAAAGAGTCATTTAGAGCTCAAAATTTGGCAAGGATGAGGTCAAGTTGTGACCTCACGAATGAAGTCAAGTTGTGGGTGCTCGGACATTTGGTCGCCGGTCAAATGGTCAAAATTATATTCATGAGTTTAATATCTGAGTACTGTTTAATATCTAAGTACTGTTTAATATTCAAGTACTGTTTAATATCCAAGTGCTGTTTAATATCTAAGTACTGTTTAATATCTAAGTACTGTTTAATATCCAAGTACTGTTAATATCTAAGTACTGTTTAATATCTAAGTACTGTTTTAATATCTAAGTACTGTTTAATATCTAAGTACTGTTGAAAACAGTAAACGTTTAGATATTAAACTCTCTCATGAATATAATTTTGAGAGCTGGTTTCAACAATACTTAGATATTAAACAGTACTTAGATATTAAACAATACTTAGATATTAAACAGTACTTAAATATTAAACAGTATTTAGATGTTAAACAGTACTTAGATATTAAACAGTACTTGGATATTAAACTCTCTCTTAGATATTAAACTCTCTCTCTCATGAATATAATTTTGAGAGCTTGTTTCAACAGTAAATTCTCTGTCGCAAAAGGGACCAAAAGATTGGCGACCAAACGTCCGGTCACGCAAGTTGTGCCATGCCATCTCTAATGGAACATTTTTTTACGGATGGCCTTTTAAAGAAACACCCAATCTGCATCATTCAACCCTTTCCAGTGATGCGTACCTGGATGCCCGAAGTGGTGAAGTAAGGGATCTCGAACTTGACACTAATCGGGGGCTTCCCTTCCTTATCTTCGGCCTCCACGCTCGGAAGGCCAAAGTGGGCTCGCATCAGATACTCCTTACCACCCTGTGACAGGGGACACGGACGGCCATGTTAGAAATTAGCTAGATGATTAAAAAACATCTGTGGAATGACTCAGCGCTAGAAACAATATGTCATTTTTCACGGCTAGCAAATTTGAATGAGTCACTCACGGGGAACGACTTGATGGACCAGACGATCTCGCTATTTTCTGGTACCCACTTGACACTACCAACCGTGGTCTTGAATTTGGGAGAGTCAGCATCCGTTGGTACAGGAATGTGGATCTCCACATTGTTGGCGGTGGAGCGCCGTTTAAACTGGCTTTTTGCCTAGAAATGGCGGTGATGAGAAGGCAAGTGGGTAAACAAGTGGGTCAAGATGAGAAAACCAGTTTGTCGCTTTCATTTCACTTTGTTATGTACATGACATGAGTTAATTACCATGGCGGACTGACATCAATCAACAAGGATACGTCCAAATGTGGTAGACCAACGACGATAACATTATGTACCTTAATCATGTACTCAATGCGACTGTGGGAGTGTTTCTCGATGACAGATTCAATCCAGATCAAAGGCTTCACCTGAGGTAGACAAACAGACTTTTGACAATTTGCTTGGTGTATGTAACACAAAAAAAAGTAGTTTTTTTCATCATTTTTTAATGGAAATATATTTGCGCAATGTGAGTATGAGTTATACATACAGTAAGGCGTTACCCTTTTTGTTCCCTTTAAAAATTGACATAACTTCTTTAATGCCTTTTTCTTGTTACTTAGGCTCCCTCTAGTGAACGATATACATTAGTGCAACACGACACATTGAATTGAGGGTATCTGGTGTTTTTTTTTAGCTAATATTATGAAGCAAAATACTATGGACAAAAGTTGCATCCATGTCAGTTATAACATCCTAAAATTTCCCCGCCCTTTCTTCCTTATAATCTAGTGCTAATTATGTCTGGATGCTTTTATTTTCTTCCAAAACCTGCAAAAATTGCTTCATTTGTATGCAGTTTTGCTCATCTTGGCTATGCCATACACTACAATCAATGTCCCCTCTAATTTTTCATGTAAAACATGCTATTAAACACGAAAAACATAAGAGTGGACAGATCTACTGCCACTGGCTGACGTGTAAACAGCGCCATCATGGGGAAAGGAGTAAAAAAAATGTTTGGATTTTATTTACTGCGCGCCATATGATTGCTGCTGCGCAGAGAAGACGAGAATAGTGTGCAATTAGAGGGAACATTGTTTACAATTATTAATAATGTAATGATATTTTAATTAAATTTGAATTTCCCCAAGTACAGAATGAATGAAGTTTCATCTAATCTAATATTTTAAGTATTGTTTTGTGAGCAAAATGCATTTTTTTGCCCCTATAAGTCCAATCCTGTCTGTAAGATTGCGTTTATTATAGGAGACAAAACTTGAATGCCCGGAATAATAGTACTACTACTACTACTAATATTCATTATTTTTGGAATTTTCCACTGCCTACTATTATTCCAGTGCCTATTATTATTCGGGTCTTCATAGTATGTATATAAAAATCGAAAAATACTCACGTGAGTGTTCAGGCGGTAGGACATAAGCTCAAACTCGCCATCAGGCGGGATGAAGGAGATGGTACGGTCGTTTTCGAAGCGAGACAGACGAACGCACTGATGAAACTTGACATCTTCTAGCTCCACTGACTTACTCTTGCCACCTAGAGGAGAGGAAGACCAGCGTTACACCATTTAGCGACAATGTTTTGTATACCAGAATAAAGAAAGAGTAGTACTTTAAAAAATATTTTGACATGTTTGCGCCCAAATGAGAACTTACGTCCAGTATTTTCAAACAAAACCTTGTCGTTAAGGCCCAAACGCAACTCAGGCATGCCAGACAGAAAAACTCGCATCTTAATGGAGCCGACAATTTCACTTCGTAGGACGTTGCCGTTGGCACTGACCTGATAAAAATAGAAGTAGTACAGGGAAGGACAAATTAAGACAGGAGACAACACATTGCCATAAATTTAGAACAATCTCCTCTTACCAGGAGGTTGACCGATTCGATGACATCCAAGAAAACTTCGTTTTTTCTGTGCTTTATGCCCTCTGAGCGCCAGGAGACGGCGTTAGTTACCGTGGCAGGTGGGCGGGGGGCGCCAGTGTCCAGCTTGTGACCTTCTTGAGTTATATACCTGAAAAGGAGACAATATGGCATTAACCCAGATGTGGGAAAACTACGGCCCGCGGGCCACATACGGCTTTTTAATCCGGGCCGCCAAAGTTGTCCAAATTTATTTTTTTCTCCAAGATGGCGCCATCATGCGGAATACAGTGGCAGTAGCTTTGTCCACTTTTATTTGTTTTTTTGTGTTTTACAACCCCTCTCTTTTTTAAATTACATTTTAATATTTCTTAATACATTACTTTACTTACTTTACTTTTTACTTTATAATTTTTTACTTTAATGATGAGTGATGAGTATGTTAATATTTTTTTTCTGTTTATGCTTCATATGTACTGTTAACGGATGCACTTTTTTATGTGGATCGTATCTTGTAGCTGACCCGGCCCATCTGTCAAATTTTTAACCCCTGGTTTATGACATTGACCAAAATGCATTGCATTGTGGGATATCTCACTCTTGCAGAATCTTGCTATCTGTAGTCTGCGGGTATCCAAAGTCCATCAACTCATCCATCAGTTCATATATGATGACAAAATTATCCCGGATACTCTCTTCCTCCAGTTCTTTGAAATACTCAGAGAAAACCTTGGAAGTAGACAAAACAATCTTTAGAAAATCTTCCGATTGTTATATTCCAAAAATACAATTCTTACCTGGACAATTTTATACAAAAAGGAGAAGACCAATGAAACACTTGCATTTTTCTTGGATGTTGCCACCACTTAAGAAATGCTGGTCAAAGATAATGTAAACATACAAAATGGACTTTATCCTCAATTTGCGTATATATAATGTCATTTTTTTTTCCTAAGAAGGTTGTTGAGTGAAAAATTGTCATGAAAAAAAGCAAAATACTATTTTGAGAAGGAGCCAAATACTTTTTTAAGGACTTCTAATGCAATTATGCTTGACAATACAACGTGAAAGGATACGGTAGAGGTTATTATGTTTAATCCACATAAAGCGCACACCGCCATGGGCCAAGATGGGGGACAGTGTCCCCTCTTCCTCTTTGTCCATCAGGAGGCTCATGAAATGCTCGATCTCAGACATGTCGACATCGCCGCGGTAGTTACGACACACCAGCACCTGACGGGAACAATCCATAGTTAATCTTAATTAATATAGAAATGTGAGCAATGTTAAATCCTCATAGCCGCTAAGCAGGGGTCGTGAACCTACGGTTTCATTTTTTTTAATGTTATTCCTTGAGAGCCATTTTCCGAATTTAAAAGTCAAAATATGTATAAATGAGTGCTTATGTTTTTAGTAATTTCACCACAAAAACTACTTTTAACACTCTTATGCATTTGCTAATACATGCATTCCAGAAGAGACTAACTATTTTAGTTCACAGGTTAGCAGAGAGCCAGATCCAATCATCAAAAGAGCCACATGTGGCTCCCGAGCCATAGGTTTCCTACCCCTTTGCTCACACACTTTTTTTCCAAATCCATTCAGTAGGAATTATATTACAATAAATTAAACAATTATTTGGCGGTTATACATGACTGCCATTTGACATTATAACGTACACCTGCTATATTTATATAATAATAATAATATAACTATATATTTTTTAGCAAGCAAAATTTGTTCTTTAATTATTCCTTGTAAATCCCCGAAAAACAATATGAAATGCGCTATTTTTTGCAACATAGAATAAAAAAGTAGTCAAATAAAGATGAGATTGTTCGAGTATATAGGAGCCTTTTAATAGAAAATTAATTAGTGGTTTATTTTGGCCTGGTGTGTGCATCCTACTGGTTTCATTTTTCAAGACGGATGTAACAGCTGTCATCTTATTTGGACGTGTTTTTTAAGCTTTGACATCACTCCGGTAAGCGTATGACGCATATTATTCACAAAACCATTCCGATATTAACTTTATATTCCCTTGCATGATTTGTAATACACACGACAATATTAGCGATGGACCGTTAGCCACATCGCATTAAGATGTCAGTGAGGAAAGCGCTAGCTAGCAGCGACTAGCTTGTTAGCTTAAAAGGCTAATGCTAGCCAGCTGGCCCCGTTATGGATCTCTCTTTCTTTACCTTTCCTTTTAAATCCAAGACGTAGACGGCACTCGCAGACATTTTGATTTTCTTTTCACGAAGGACGTCTCGTCCACACCGATGATAGTTTGTTACGAGGGGAAAATTAAATTCAGGCGTTCATTCATAATACTTGGCTATAATACAAGGTGTGTGGCATATCCGCTTTTTGTCGAACAATTCAGCTCCCCCTGTTGACTAGGATGACATATACTCCATATAATATACTAAAATACGTATACATATTTATATAGATGTATATAAATCGGCCATATTTGCCAATACTATAATTACACGTTTATCACATGTTCTGCACAAAATTCCAAAAAACTTTACATTTTTTACTTTATATTTTGTTATTTAACATATTATATGTAAAAAAACTAATAAGTGGTTCATTCTTTAAATTTTAAGGCATAGAAAATGTACATTGTTACATTATCTGCTCAGTACACTGTAGTAAAAATTAAATCATTACTGGTTCTTAATTATGAAAATGATTGTAAGCTTATATCCAAAACATTAAAAAATGAATTGTAATCAGATATATGGGTAATTATGTATATTACTTTTGTGAAATACATTAAAATAGTTTATATTTTAGACTATGTAACTTGGCATAGTTACAAATCAAACTGCTATAATACAAATGTGTGTTTTCTTTGTCTCAGGTTTTCAGAAGGGGAAGAATGTGGATAAATATGAAAAAAAATATGAGAACAAGTCATTATAACGCCCATGTTTGATTTTTAACAGGTCTTTCCAGCGCTTGTTTCAGTGCCAACAACGCACACTTGAGCTGAACTGCATCATGTTTCACAAAGCATCAAAAACCAAGTAAGATTTTTTTATTTAAAAAGGCCTAAAGTAGGGAGAAAAATAAATAAGTTGAACTTGAGTTTGAAAAAAGAAAATGGTTTGAACTTTACCTTATCGCACAGGTGTCAAAATTGTGGCCCGGGGCCCAAATCTGGCCCGCCAGATCCTTTTTTGCGGCCCGGGAAAAGTAAATCATGAGTGCCTACTTTCTGTTTTAGGATCATGAAGATTATAGATGTGTATTATATTTCCTGATTTTCCACTCAATAATTGCAATTTTAATCAATTTTTGTCTTTTTAGTTCAAAAAGCTTTAGTTGTAAAATCTAAAAAAAAATTCATCTATAAAAATATTTTCTGTTTTCCACTTTAACATTGAATATAATTCAAAAATATTTTGGTTCTTTTTGGTAAGATTTTCTTTGTGTTTAAAATACAGAAATAGCACTCGTTACTGACACTGCGGCTAAAAATACGATGCACCGTATAGTCGTGAAAATACGGTAAGTTAACAAAGCACCACAAATAGCACAGTCTCCATATTTAAGTACTATATGCCTTTTTTAATGAATAGTTCTCCAGCAGAATCAATGCAAACAGGATTATTCAATTATTAAGTTGGCATAATAAAGACTTGTTTTGCTTTGCCGATTCTATAGTAGTCAAGACTGTATACGCTGTCTAAAATAACTTGCAATCCAATACAAAGGCAGCAAGGCCATCTAACACCTAATGGCTTGAAGATCCTTTCAGCTAAGGCTCTCCAGTGGGAAGAAGAGTGGGCCTCTTCAAAAGACATTTGTCCGTGCCAAGATGGACTATTAACATTGCAGGACACCACTGGATATTTGCAGGGTCTTAGCCAAAAATAACTTGATATAGTGTATCAGGGAATCCCTGTCTGAAGGGCGCAGGGCCAAAATAAGTTGAGATCTCATTTGAATTGCAATGCAATTTTGTGGCTAGACTACATTATCTTCATTAAGGAGTGTCTTTTGAGGAGATTATATTTTCTTGGCAACATATTTTGTAGTTATGTAGTTGGATACTAAATTTCCAGGCTGTAGAAAAATGTACTGTGGCTGGGAATATTTTCCGATGTAAACAAATCATGTTAATGGTATTCAGGTTTTATATGATAGTACATAATTCATATTTTGCTAATTCAGTTGTGCTTATCTGTAAAAAAAAAAAAGATGAACTGGGAAAAATGGGAAGGATTTAAGCGGTTATACAATAGGAAACATTCTGAATGGAAGACAAAATATACTTATAAGGATAATATTTGTTATGCCATATAATATTTTTTCTTTGTGATAATTATATAATTTCAATGGTAGTTTGTATTTCATCAATTTGTGATGAATACGTTAACAGATTGATTCCTAAAATGAAAAGCTTAAATCTGTTTAATATTTTACAATTATTTTCCTTTATTGTGTATATGTTAATTTATGATGTTTTTCTTTAAATTAATTTACAAAAAATGAGTTAAAATCGGCATAAGAGTTTTTTATACAATAAATAATTTAAAAAAATAAAAATAAAAAATACAATACATATATATATATATATATATATATATATATATATATATATATATATATATATATATATATATATATATATATATATATATATATATATATATATATATATATATATATATATATATATATATATATATATATATATATATATATATATATATATATATATATATATATATATATATATATATATATATATATATATATATATATATATATATATATATATATATATATATATTAATTGTATTTATTTATGAATATTATTATTATTGGGACTGAGACATCCTATTTTGAGTCATATAGACCACACTTTTTTAACCAAAAGTTAATATCATGGCTTACATCACCAAAAAATGTCCACATATGGCAGTTCTATATGACCTTAAGTATTTTTTTGTCTTACCAAAAATACTTTTTACCCCCCCCCTATAAAGCCTAAATGTAGATGAACTTTGAGCAGTATCTGTCTGTTTTGGTCTATTTCCTTAAAAAAAAACTCTACTTTCCTACAAAAAAGTACCAATAGTAATAATAGAGTTCAGCCCTGTCTTTTGTGTTCATAAGTCTTACTCACTCACGTCTGGCATCATCATTTGTCACTGTATAATTTGCAGACAGGTTTGATGACGTGTTTGTTGACTTTGTGCACAGGTGCTGTTACTTATATCTTTTTTTATATTATTATGACAAGTATTTCTAAAGGAAACATAAGCCTGCATTTGCATGTTCTTCTGAACACTGCCCCCCCCCCCCCCCCCCATTTCAAACATAGCGAGACTCTCCGACAATACGCTCCCAAGACGATCCTGTGGCTTTTTGGGGGAGTTTTTGACCATATAAGGAGAAGAGAACTTCAGACTAGCTTGCCTGTGGGAGGGTTCTCCATTCTTAACCTCAACATCTCAATTCTATCTCACATTCGCTTTACTTGTGTGCTCCCAAAGACTTCTTCGTCTTCTTGTAGTGATAAAAAACATACACAATGTGAAGATAAGAATTGTCATGTTTTTTTTTCTTCTCTAGGGTTTCTCATAGTCTTTTTGTTTGCGTTTTGGAAGTATTGTGAGTGACCAAATAAGGCCGGGGCTCATAAAGTGAGTTCATGTTTGAGAAAGTGAGCTTGTGCCATTGATATTTATGACTTCATGCTTAGTTTGGAGTGTGTCCTCAGGCAATGTTGTTGCCTCAAACGACCGAAAGTTAAACTCAGAACTAATGTTTGCATACACATAGTTGGAGAGTCAAACGTATATACACACACATGACACTTCAGTTTTTTCTACAGTGCAGACTGTCTCCTGATGATGATAAAATTGGATTGTTAATGGCTTCGCTTATCGTTCACATGGAGTTTTTAATACATAAAGGCATTTTAGTTGATAAGATTTTGAAATTTGAGATTTAAAAAAAAATGACAACAATAACTACAAAAAACAACAATAACTACAAACAACAACAACAACCACAAAAAACAATAACTCCAAAAACAACAATAACTCCAAAAAACAACAATAGCTACAAAAACTATCTACAAAGATAACTACAAAAATAACAATAGCTACAAAAAACAATAATAACTACAAAAAAACAACAATAACTACAAAAAACAACAATAACTACAAAAAATGCAAAGCTGTTTTACTAATCAACCTGAAACAGACACATGCCCATTTTAATAACATAAATTAAAAAAAAATAAAAATAAAAACATGACTGGCATGGAATGTTCATGTTTTATTGTCATGTTTTTAAATGCTTAACTGGCATTAAAGTGTAAAAATCTGCTAAAATTGGGTAACATAAACAAGGAAATTTAAAAGCATGTCATGTCAGTGTTAAAATACAACAGTACAAATACAAACGTTTTGAATTGTTAAGTAAAAAAAAAAGAATAGTATTTATATATACATAAATAAGAAAATGCCCAATTTGACATTCACTATGATGTTGGAAGTCTAATGTTTTTACGACATCAGAAGAGAAATTGTCCGAATTCATTTTTACAGGCGATGACGTGTGGAATGCAAGTTGATATTGAGATCTATCACTTATACGGTAACAAACCACTCTTTTTATAAGCTTTATTTTTAGCATTGGGGTGCAGCTTGCACATATGAGCCGAAAGACAACACACTAGAAACACTGATCATCTTATGTTACGCACACTCACACATGTTAACTTCCTGCTTGCAATAAGACTTTGTCACAGTTTCTCTTCCTGTTTCATCGTACAATAAACACGAGAAACCGGGCAATTCCCAACAGTTGACAAAATACTTCCCGCAAAACCTTTGCCATCAAATAAACAAACAATTGCTCGCATCTTCCTAGCAGGAAAACCATGATAGGTCACCATTAAATAGACAAACAAGTAGTGATTACATAAAATACAATTTTAAAAAATCCACAAAATCTACCAAAACAAGTAGTCACTACTACATAAAACAATCCACAAAAATCTACCAACTCAATTAGTCACAACATAAAATAAATTAAAAATACCCACAAAAATCTACCAAAATTTACCAACACGAGTAGTGAATACATACATACAATAAATTAAAAACATCCACGAAAATCTACCAAAATCTACCAACACAAGTAGTCACTACATAAAATATAAATTTAAAAAATCCACAAAAATCTACCAAAATCTACCAACACAAGTAGTCACTACATAAAATAAAACAATCCACAAAAATCAACAAAAAATCCACAAAAATCAACAAAAAATCCACAAAAATCAACTAAAATATCTACAAAAAATCCACAAAAATCTACCAATACAAGTGGTCACTACATAAAACTACATAAAATAAAATTTAAAAATCCACAAAAATCTACTAAAAAATCCACAAAAATCTACCAAAAAATCCACAAAAATCTACCAAAAAATCCACAAAAATCTACCAAAAAATCCACAAAAATCTACCAAAAAATCCACAAAAATCTACCAACATACCGCTTATTGATATTTTGCCATTTTTTTCTGGTCAAATTCTATCTTTCTTTCAGCCCTCCAATTAAAATGAATTGGAAACATCAATGACAGCCAATGATTTAATTCTTTAAAAAAACATTTCCCAAAATTGTCCCTCAAAAAAAAGTTTCCATTTACCGACTAAGCCCATGAACTACTAATGTTAATAGACAAAACTATATAGAACATAAATCCTACAACAACAACAACAACAGTCTTTTACAGTCCCTTTAAAAAAACATCTAAACAAACATCAGAAAAGTAGTCATTTACTTCATTGCGTTTATACTTGAAGTCTCCATGCTATAAAATAAGACATTTCTTTTCTTCACACTGGCACAGAATTGTTTTTTCCACCCCTTAGAATGAAAAATATGTCTTTCCTAACCAACGCTGGTATTAACATCAATCTCCACATTTCCAAGCCAGAACACATGCAGCAAAATTAAGGGGGGGTTGAATTGAGTTGTGGTCCAAATAAGGTTATGCACTGCCCAAACATCTCCACCATGTTGCTCCTCCAGAAGCATTTGAGAAGTTTATATTAGGGAGGGAGTGAGGGAGGGAGGGTGTTTGTAGAATTATATGTCGAGTAGAGTAAGGGTGGACACATAGGGGAGGGGTGTATATGTCAGGGTTGTCACTGGGGGGATCGTGGTTGTCTCCACTTTAAATCACAGGCAGCTTCAGTGGACCTTCATATTTGGCATCCTCCTCCACCACTCCTGAGCACAGCTCTTCTCTCCTAGTCTTTCCTTATTCCTCCATTTTTTTACCCCTTTTAACAGAAGCGTGAAACCCCAAAAACCATCGCCATGGAGGCCATCAAGAAGAAGATGCAGATGCTGAAATTGGACAAGGAGAATGCTCTAGATCGGGCAGAAGAGGCTGAAACGGAGCAGAAGTCGGCTGAGGAGAAATGCAAATTGGTGGGTGTTGTTTTATGGTCATGGTTTAATCAAGTTGTTGTGATATTGTTTTATTGTTGTTGTGAGTGATTGCATCCTTAAACAAAGCATCCTTTAATTGAAATAATACAATTGGCTTTTATGCAGACCCAAAAATGAAGTAATTATGAGTAATTATTCTGTGCATAATATATTTAGCATAAATAGTTTTTCCCTTTAAGTAGGTGCCCCAGTTTTTATATTAAAGGTAGAAGAGTAAGTGATTTTTTTTTAATTTGCTTGCCAGATTTGGATATTAAAAAGATGGAGTCATTTTTAACAGAAAATATATTGAATTGAATTAAATTTTTTTATTGTTATTATAAAAGTATAATGAGATGTAAAGCTTTAACACAAAATGCACAAAAAACAACAACAAACAGACAAATAAATCAATAATAACAACAATTTAGAGTATAGAAGAAACACTGAGTAAAACAGATTGTACATTAATTAACATTAATTGCCAAAAAATGTCCCAAAAGTTCTAATATAAACCCACAAAATTGAGTCAAATCACATGTACTATTTAAACAATAACCCATAATCAACATATCAAACAGCTTTTACGATCCACATGACCTAAAATGAATCCAAAAATCTGACCCACCTTCAAAAAATCCTGATAATAAACCCCTTTTCAATCCTAAAACCTCATTTTATAAAACTTACTTAACGCGTTAACAGCTGAAGTCACCAAGGTATCACCCACTTAAATAAAGGTATCCCTCAAATAGACCACCGCCCTCCTAAACTAAACACCAACAACTTGTAAAGCACATCAACGGATTAATTACATTGCAAAGACCAAGTGCACTTTGTGGTCCGGTTTCGGTTCGAGTGACCATTTAATCTCCGAGTAGATTGATAGGCGGACATTCCGCTACGTTGTGGACCAAAGCGGAAAGTAGGGGACGAAAGATTATCCCCAAAGTGTCTAAAAAAAGACAATTACTGCTCTGTGGGAGATGGTGTCAACTGTGTGCTGTGCCAGGAATGGCTGAGAGGCGCAAACAAAGCCAGAAGCCTCAATCAAATCAAATGTGAGACCCCCCAAAACCTCCCTAAGGAGTACCCCCATTGCCCATCTAGCTCATCTTCCACATAGTGAAGAGTCGGCATGAAATACTAGACGAGGGAGCTTTTATTTGCGCTTTCTTAGCTATTCTCGGACAATCTCAGGAGCGCGGCAGATGGCTAAAGATGCCATTAACAGCCACCAGCTGTAGTTTAGTCACTTTTTTTTTCGTGGGGCCGGACGTTTGGTCGCCGGTCATTTGGTCGCCAGTCAAATGGTTTACTGAAGCGTTTTTTACTGGGGAGTTTACTGTTGAAACCAGCTCTCAAAATGATATTCATGAGAGAGAGTTTAATATCTCAGTATTGTTTAATATCTCAGTACTGTTTAATATCTAAGTACTGTTGAAACCAGCTCTCAAAATTATATTCATGAGAGAGAGTTTAATATCTCAGTACTGTTTAAAATCTAAGTACTGTTTAAAATCCAAATACTGTTAAATATCTAAGTACTGTTTAATATCTAAGTACTGTTGAAACCAGCTCTCAAAATTATATTAATGAGAGGTTAATATCTAAATATCTACTGTTTTCAACAATACTTAGATATTAAACAGTACTTGGATATTAAACAGTAATTACATATTAAACAGTACTTGGATATTAAACAGTACTTGGATATTAAACAGTAATTACATATTAAACAGTACTTGGATATTAAAAAGTAATAAGATATTAAACAGTTATTAGATATTAAACAGTACTTAGATATTAAACTCTCTCTCATGAATATAATTTTGAGTACTAACAAAATAGGCACCAGTTAATGTAACATAAACAGTTTTTTGGAAATATAACCTGAAAAATACATCATAAGAAGCTTTTAGTGGTCAGAGTGAAAAAAATATCAGATATATATATATACTAAATTGCATTTGAGTAATAGCCAAAATTTGATTAATGTGTGACTTATACTCCGGAAAATACGGTAGACATTTTTAAACCCCATCGAGTATGCACTTTTCAAGCCTAGAAACTACCCTTTCTCCTGGTAATTAACTAAAGAAGACAACACTAAATTTTGGGAGGAAAATGAACCCCTACTTGACTTGAAGTTGATGAAATACGTGGCGAGTACTGCCGTGGCTACTTTATGATGTGACGACAGACGTTTGGCTCTGGTTACTTTCACGATTGAGTGACCCGTAGTAAAAACCTGATCCATCTTTCAGCTGGACGATGACCTGCAGGCTCTGCAGAAGAAGCTTAAAGGAACTGAAGATGAACTGGACAAATACTCCGAGGCCCTGAAGGACGCTCAGGAGAAACTGGAGCTGTCGGAGAAGACGGCCGCTGACGTGAGTTGGCTCCGATGTGATATGATGATATGCTATGTTATGCTATCCCAGCCGCATTTTCCACAGTGCCAAAAGTTCTCGTCTCCTGACAAAAAGTATCGATAACCACATTTGCAGATGGTCCCCATAGCCAAAGTATCGAATGTAAACGCACATGCTTAAATTCAAACTGAGCATCTTCAGCCTTTTTAAAAAAAATAATAATAATCCTCACTTTTACTCTCAGATTCAATTTCAAGGATTCATTAGATATGAAAAAAAACAAATATTTAATGTGTTTTAATGAATGAGTATGCAGAATAGGAGAACAGATGGAAAACACACACAAAATTGTCATTGTAATACTATTGTAAAGTAAATATATTCGTATATGTACCGTTTCCAACATTAATGTGAACTAAAAATATGTGACCGGACGTTTGGTCGCCGGGCGTTTGGTCACCGATCAAATGTACTTAGATATTAAACAGTTCTTAGATATTAAACAGTACTTAGATATTAAACAGTACCTAGATATTAAACAGTACCTAGATATTAAACAGTACTTGGATATTAAAAAGTACTTAGATATTAAACACTACTTGGATATTAAACACTACTTAGATATTAAACAGTAGTTAGATATGAAACTGTACTTCAATATTAAACAGTACTTAGATATTAAACTGTACTTCGATATTAAACAGTACTTAGATATTAAAGAGTACTTAGTTATTAAACAGTACTTAGATATTAAACAGTACTTAGATATTAAAACAGTACTTAGATATTAAACAGTACTTAGATATTAAACAGTACTTAGCTATTAAACAGTACTTAGATACATAGACAAAAAACTCTCGTACACTATAAACTATACTATAAACAATAGTGGAAAGAAAAAAATGAATGTCAATTTTGCAATCAAGAGCAAGTGCTACTCTATAATAACTAAGCATTACTGTGCACAAACACATGGAAGTTGATGTTAAATGGGAGTCAGTGTACATTTGGATCCAATTAAAGAACCTTTGATTGATGCCAAATCAAGTTTGGCTGTTCACACAGGCTTTTCTTGACATTGTTTCTGGTTTCTGACAGAAGCCTTTAAGGTTTAGGTTTTGTACTCACACGGACTGCTATTTTCAACTATTTATAATTCCATCTGCTTTCAATCAGCTCAATTGGAGGCACTTGAAAAAGTGAATGTTTGAATGCTGGTTGAACTTTGAACTTTGTTGGAAGGCGTTTTTTAAATTTTTCATAAGCTACTACATTTTATTCTTTTTAATCATGGTAAAAGATTAAAAGTATAAACGGACCATTTGAATATTTGTGACATAAGCGAATGTATCATTAAAGATTAAAAGAAAGAAAGAAAAACATTCTAAAGTCAAATATTACAATATTTGGGTTGATAAAATTTAGTTGGGCTAGAAAAAATAATTGACATAATGTAACAGAATAAATAAAAAGAAGCAATATTACAATATTTTGTGATACATAAAAATAATTATAGTTGAAGGATAATACATTAAAAATAATAAATATATTCTAGGATTAAATGAACTAAATAATTAGGAATTCCATTTAAGCAACATAATGTAAAAACCGTTTTTCAAGAAAATAATGACATTTTAGAAAGTCAAATAAAATATTAAATATGAAAAAAATAATACTCATCTTTGAATTAAGTGAAAAAAATATTTTTAAATTGTCAGTATTGACTCCATAAGCAAATACAGTTTAATTAAAAATAATAAATAAAATTAATATGATAAAAAAGAAAAAAATATTAGATTCTGAACCAAAGTATTTAAGGAAAAAATATCTAATTTAAAAAATATATATTTTTCTTTACTTGCTTGAAAAATAATAATAATCTTACTCCAGTTTTTGTTGAAATCATTTTTATTTTCCCCATCACAATGTACAGTTAACAGTTAAGCAACATGTAGCCCAGCATTTTTTTCCCTTTGTGTTGCAACCCCAAACAAACAATCAAAGAAAATAATTGAGACGAGCTGTCTCTTTTCCCAAAGAGCCCAGCAGCCACAGGCACCCTTTTTTTTGCCAATTCTTGGCTCATTTTGTGTCAAGCGCAGACGAAAAGTGGGCCAGCCTGCAGTTGAGTAAGAATGCCAGGAATGCAGGCTAAAGCAAACACACTGCAGAGTCCAATGAAATCAACGTTCAGGCCTTATTTGGAGTAGCCATTACTGACTTGTACTCTCCACTCTCACTCAATAGACACTGTAGTAAAGAAACCTCAGTGTCAAAGACGTCAAGATGTTTCAAATAGATGTCATTCTGCTGCCCATACTTTTCTGGGATAGGGTCCGGCACCCCCATGACCCTTGTGAGGCTAGGTCAGACATAAGCAAACTACGGCCCGCGGGCCACATATGGCCCGTTAGGTTTTTTAATCCGGCCCGCCGACGTTATCTAAATGATGTTATTTTTTTTGTATTTTTCCCCAAGATGGCGCCGTCACGCGGAAGCCAGTGGCAGTAGCTCTGTCCACTCTTATTTGTTTTTTTGTGTTTTACAGCCCTTTTATCTTTTTTTAAATGACATTTTAATATTTCTTAATACATTCCTTTTTACTTTACTTTGTACTTGAATGATGAGTGATGAGTATGTGAATACTTTAGTCCTTTTTTTCTCTTTATGTTTCATATGTACTGTTAACGGATGCACTTTTTTTATATGTTATCATATCTTTTGCCAACCCGGCCCATCTGTCAAATTTTTAAAGTCAATGTAGCCCCCGGACCCAAGTTTGCCCACCCCAAAAATTTACAAATGAGATAACAACATGGAAAAGTGTCCAAGACACACTTTTGAATGTACAGGAAGTCAGACATTTTGATTTGAAGCAACATTTAGTGACTGATTCAAAGACTCGACTTCAAAAAAGGGGCGTGGGGGCTCAGTTCCTCATTCGGTGGAGAACGATGACCAACAGCAATAAAGCAACCGAGACGGATATGGTGTGGGGGTAAATGGGTGGAGTTGTAGAGGGATAATGTGCTGCCACAAATCTGTGAAGGATCAACAAATCCTCTTGAATGAGGATTACAACAACAAAAAAGACCCCCTCTTCCCTGCAACTCCTAACATGATCCAATCCTATTCTTCATCTAACCTAGACTAAAACGTCACTCCTCTCCCATGAATCAGCTACTGAATCATATCAAACTCCCCCCACTCCCCCAAAACACACCCCCTTTAATCAGAAGACAAAAATGCATTGGCCTTATAAGTCCAAACTTGCCAAACTATTGTGCTCTCACTCCCATTTCAATGGACTTTGCTCACCTTTTTGTCACTGCGCATGCGCACGCTTTACACCCCAAAACACTTCCTCCCATCGACGCTGCTGGATGACGTCACCCAAGCGCAAACTCTTCCCAGGATTGGAGGAATTTTGCCATAAATTTTCCCCCCGGATGGCTTCTCTCCTCCCTCCATCCCTCCCTCCTTTGCACATCTCCACACTTCCCGCAACGTCCCTTATTTCCTGCCCGGGGAGGAGCAGAAAAAGCAGAGAAAAAAAAAGTTTTCCGCAAGAAAAAAAAAGTTTTGGTGGAAAGACCGAGTGCAATTTGGTTTTCAGGGCGATCGGAAGCCGTGTCGTGTAGTCTGTTAAGTTATCTTATTTGTCGGGATATTCGAGAAGAATCATGGAGACCGTTAAGAAGAAAATTCAAGCCCTGCAGCAACAAGTTGATGAAGCGGATGAACGCGCAATGGCCGTCCAAAGGGAACTGGACACGGAGAGGGAGCTCCGCGAAAAAGTGAGCAGCTCACCCAAGAAATTTTTACAAATAATTGCACCGATTCCAGAGTTTTTGAAAGACTTTTTAGTCCAGAAACGAGTATTTGGTTAAGATGCGTTTACGTCTGAATGGAGTTTTCATGAAGAGGCCCCACCCTATCATGCTTGTTAGACATTTTATCTTTTAATTGTTTAAATTTCATGAGGGTGAAAGAGCACTCTGAGACCGTTTCCTGACTCATTTGTGGGCTGTTATGCAATGCGAAGTTTTACTCCATTCAAATGGAATGTGGACTATTGATCGATGTTCAGAGGGGAAAAAACGGATTCACTTGAAGGGGTCTTATCAGGGTTTCAATGTGAGGAAAATCTATGAGAAATACTGATGTTTTACTTTAAAATATTGAAATACAGGGACAGTACTTTTTCCAATTGAATTGGGGAGAAAAACTATAGACGATGGAGGTACTTTATACTGTATGTTTAAAAATATAATGATGTTCGCTATTTTAACACAATAATTCATATCAATCATATTTTTTTAATATTTATAATGCCATTTACGACATTTACAACAACAATTATAATCCAATTCTATTTATTATTATTATATTTATTATATGATTATATTTACCTGAAAAATATAGAATATTTTTATATATTTTTTTTGTAATATTGGTTATATCTATATCTTTATTTTTTAATTATTGCCTCATCATTGATCCAACATGACATCTGACAACTTATCCAAAATAATAAAAACACACTGGTCGTGTAAACTATTAAATAATTATTTCAAATGGAAATATTGACTCATTTTGAAACTAAACATGAATTAACACGCATTTTACTTTAAATTTCAATCCCCAAAAGTTTAGCCTAGCATCCCAAAATGAATACCCTGCCTGAAACAGGAAACTGTGTGTTATCAGCTTTGCAGGAAACAGGCGTCCTGAAAATGCAGAGTAGGATGAGGTAGAGGGATGGGGTGGGGTGCTTGAGCTGAGGGAACATGCCAGCTGTGCCTCTTAAGGTTACATCACCAGCAGTCATTATTTGTAGGACATCTGCAGTAGGTGGTAACCATTTGCATTTAAAAAAATACACCTGTGGAAGAGGGATACGAATGAATACTTGGTTGGTACTGGTCCCTACAATGTCCTTTCTTCAGACAAAGCTTTGTTTCCTGGTCCAAGTGTGACATCTGCCTTCCTTTACTGCTTACAGGCGGAAGGCGATGTGGCGTCCTTGAACCGCAGGATCCAGCTGGTGGAGGAGGAGTTGGACCGAGCCCAGGAGAGATTGGCCACGGCCCTCCAGAAGCTCGAAGAGGCTGAGAAGGCGGCTGATGAGAGCGAAAGGTGGGCTAAATCAGTGTTTTTCAACCTTTTTTGAGCCACGGCACATTTTTTACATTGGAAAAATTTGTGGCACACCACTAACCAAAAATTTTACAAAATGACACTGTATAGTATATTTACTACAGCACGGACACTGGACAATTACATCATATTTGCAGAAAACTATTAATAAATGTTAATTTAAAAAAAAAGGATATTGGATATTTTCTCACGGCACACCTGACGATCTCTCACGGCACACTAGTGTGCCACGGCACAGTGGTTGAAAATCACTGGGCTAAATGACCCAGAAATGTAAAAAAAAGACTCACTTTTTGTAGGGAAAATTGAATGGTTTTATTGTTATTAGGTAAGTTTAATGAGATATTGGATTGGATAACTTTATTCATCTCGTATTAGGGAAATTTCATTGTGATAGTAGCAAGAGAGTGAGAATGCAGATACAGGAAAGGCGTAATTACACATACTAGTTACAAGTTAGACCAGGGTTGGGCAAACTTGGGCCCGGGGGCTACATTGACTTTAAAATTTTGGCAGATGGACCGGGTTAGCAGAAGATTAGATACATATAAAAAAAAGTGCATCCGTTAACAGTACATATGAAACATAAACTGAAAAAAATGACTAAAGTATTAACATACTTGTCGCTCATTATTAGTCAAATGTATAAAGTATAAAGTACAAAGTAAAAGGGAATGTATTAAGAAATATTAAAATGTCATTTAAAAAAGATAGAGGAGCTGTAAAACACCAAAAACAAATAAGAGTGAACAGAGCTACTGCCACTGGATTCCATGTGATGGCGCCATCTTGGGGGGAAAAACAATTGGACGTCAGCGGGCCGGATTAAAAAGCCTAACGGGCCGTATGTGGCCCGCGGGCCGTAGTTTACCCATGTCTGAGTTAGACAATACAGTGGTGAAGGCAGCAGAACAAGAAAGACCGATTTTTTTACAATGTTGCAATTTTCAGGGGCATGAAGGTGGTGGAAAACCGAGCCATGAAAGATGAAGAGAAGATGGAGATCCAGGAACTCCAGCTTAAGGAAGCCAAACACATCGCGGAGGAGGCTGACCGCAAATATGAGGAGGTGCGTGAATGAAACAACATCTGAGCTTAGTACTTTGTTTGTGTGGTGTGGTGTCGTGTTAATCAGTGGAAGCGTATTTGTCTGGATAGGTGGCCCGCAAGATGGTGATCCTTGAGAGTGACTTGGAGAGAGCAGAGGAGAGGGCAGAGGTTGCTGAAGTGTAAGAAATATTGGATTTAATTTGTTTGGTTTTTTACCCGATTCCGATCTTTTAAAGATGAGATCGGGCACGATTTCCTATCAGATGATCAAAACTGGGACATATCTAATATGGGTCTTCAAACTGGACTGTTCTAAATGGGGTTTTTTTGGCACAGGAAAACTTATCTTAACCAATCACGTTGTTTTATTCCGCCCTTTCAGGAAGTGTAGCGATTTGGAAGAAGAGCTGAAGAATGTCACCAACAACCTGAAGTCTCTTGAGGCCCAGTCTGACAAGGTAAGTGTTTAAAAAAAATAATAATAATAATTGTTTCAGCACTATTGATAGTTGTAGGCGTTCAATCGGGTTGATTTGGGCGTGGCCGGACGTTTGGTCGCCAGTCAAATGGTGACAGAGAGTTTACTGTTGAAACCAGCTCTAAAAAAGTTATATTCATGAGGGAGAGTTAAATATCTAAATATCTACTGTTATCATCAGTACTTGGATATTAAACAGTACTTAGATATTTTAAAAGTACTTAGATATTTTAAAAGTACTTCAATATTGTAAAAGTACTTCAATATTGTAAAAGTACTTCAATATTGTAAAAGTACTTCAATATTGTAAAAGTACTTCAATATTGTAAAAGTACTTCAATATTGTAAAAGTACTTCAATATTGTAAAAGTACTTCAATATTGTAAAAGTACTTCAATATTGTAAAAGTACTTCAATATTGTAAAAGTACATGGTTGTTTTCAAAGTACATGGTTATTTTCAAAGTACGTGGATATTTTCAAAGTACTTAGATATTAAACTCTCATGAATATAATTTTGAGAGCTGGTTTCAACAGTAAACTCTCTGTCACCAAAAGACCGGCGACCAAACGTCCAAGCACCAATTTGGAAGGCCTGGCAACGATTATTCACTTTCCTGATAAACTGGAGTTTCATAAATTTGCTGATCTGTTTTTCTTGTCCCTGCAGTATTCAGAGAAAGAAGACAAATACGAGGAGGAGATCAAGGTCCTAAGTGATAGACTTAAAGAGGTTAGTGATTAGCTCAATTCTTCTTTCTTTCACCATAAGTCACCTCTGACTCTGGGATTAATTATTTGTACCTTACAGGCGGAAACTCGTGCTGAATTTGCAGAAAGGACAGTGGCCAAGTTGGAAAAGTCCATAGATGACTTGGAAGGTTTGTCTTTTCACAACATTTCTTCATGTTCCTTACCTTTATTTTTCCTCCTTCTTAACCTGAGCTGTCTTCTTTTTTTACATTTCTGCTTTTTTCCCCCTCCTCTCTGATCCTGCTTATTTTTCCAACCTACCATCTGACCTGCAGATGAACTGTACAATCAAAAGCTGAGTTTCAAGTCTATCAGCGAGGAGTTGGACCATGCCCTCAATGATATGAACACCTTGTAAACAAACTGAAAAAAAAGCTCAATTTTCACTTTCAGTCTTTTCTACAATGGTGGGGAAGCTCTTTTCTTCTTTTCAGCTCACTTTTTAAAGCTCAATAAAAAACACTATCTCTTTTACCTTGTTTCCATTTTTCTGCTTTTCACAATGTACAATCATATTTCTAAGTCAAGGGTTAGGGAACCTATGGCTCGGGAGCCACATGTGGCTCTTTTGATGAGTGCATCTGGCTCTATTTTGCCGTTTTATATACCCGGGTATATTAAATGATTTTTGCTTTTTTTTAGCTTCCCTTTTGTGCGCCATTTAATATACCCCTGCTGTTTAATATAGCTGGCCGGGTATATTAAACGGCAACTCAGCAAAAAAGGTTCCCGAACCCTGTTCTAAGTTAATGAATATTATTGGATTGTATTTTTTTTAATTGTTGTTATTCCAGAATTTGTCCATATATTTTTGATCTGACTTTTTATTTCTATCCTATTGCAGATAATCTAACGTGTGCAAAACAAGAAAACATAGGAATTCACCAAATCCTGGACCAAACATTGCAGGAGCTTGATAACTTGTAAAAACACCACCAAAAAGAAGAAAAAGAAGAAGGTCCTATAAGGTTTTATAAAAGTGAAAAAAATCCCTCCAATACATTGCTTTCAGCCCAATAATAACCACAAGAACAAAACAAAAAAACATTTCGTCCTTTTTTTTATATTTATGCCCACTTATTTCTGCCCCTTTCCCTTTTTTATTACGGTTTTGGGTCCATATAATATGAAATTTAGGTGCTGGAAGATTTTGTGGAATAAAACCTGACAACGATGACAATCATTCTGTTGTTGTTTATTGTGGCAAATATTTTAGTCATTCAAACATAGATTATGATACAAATGTATTATTCTTCATGGGTAAATGTTTTATTCTTCTATTATTTTTCAAATCAAAATTCTTGGTGTTTGTATAGTGCAATTTTAATGATGCATTATTGGTGGTAATACAACAAATTTAGGTAATTATAATTCTTCAATTACACAAGAGGGACTTTTTGACAAATGTATACTTGCGTTGTTTTTGTGTGAAACAAAAAACAAGCCGTCTAAAAGTCAATTTAATCTGCAAAAAAATCGTTTCGTTTATTTATTAATATCTTACATAACAGTATTTTACTGATTTTTTTTTTTACCTATGCCTAGTCCAGTCGATCATAAACTGCAGTTATCCTCCAATCCTGGCAGAGGGCGCTATGTTTTATGTTTCCTAATACAATCGACGTATTTGCTTTTCCGGACGTGCCGCTTCCGTACTCAGTATCAACAATATGGCGAAGACGTACGACTATTTGTTTAAACTACTATTAATCGGCGATTCCGGAGTCGGAAAGACGTGCGTCTTGTTCAGGTTCTCCGAGGACGCCTTCAATTCTACGTTTATATCGACTATAGGTACGTTTAAAGTTGAATTAAACTT
The DNA here is from genome assembly GCF_051989575.1 of Stigmatopora nigra. Classification (NCBI taxonomy): domain Eukaryota; kingdom Metazoa; phylum Chordata; class Actinopteri; order Syngnathiformes; family Syngnathidae; genus Stigmatopora; species Stigmatopora nigra. The sequence continues at coordinate 13,771,890 of NC_135516.1, forward strand.
GCATGTCAAGGAAAATGCACAAGTCACGTATATAATGCTACAGTCTATTTGCTGGCGTTCTAATATATGAAATTAGTGCATTACAGTCTATGTACTACTTCGATGTATTTTACTACCAGGAACTTACCCGAAGAAGCCATTTGGTGATAGTTAGCATTGCTATTTATTTCCTCGTTCTTGTTAGCTTATGGTTAGCTAAGATTAGCTCTCAATGCTAACGCCGGTTGTTACATGTGGAATGTTTAGTCCTTTATAGTGTGACGCCCGTGCAATTTTTCAAACTTTTAACTATTTCTTGACGATAGACGTTAAACACATTTTGACAGATAACTGCCAACTGTCAGACTAGTTATTTATGCTAATGCTAAAGCTAAGGGTACTATGATTGACGTGTACAACTATTGTTCTTCCAGGCATAGATTTTAAAATAAGGACGATAGAACTTGACGGCAAGAAAATTAAGTTGCAGATATGGTAAGTTGACTCCCATGATACTAATTTTCTCGAGAATTTGTTTCACTTCCTACATTTTGTAGTGTTTGTGAAAGACATGTAGTGTTCTGCTCTGAATTGCTCAATAAATTAGTGACTGGATCATCATTTTTTGGTGTAAAATTGCTGAAATCTGCTTAGGAAAACTGTAATACTTCACTTTTTTTGTTGGGTGTGTTCTTACAGGGACACTGCTGGCCAAGAGCGTTTTCGAACAATCACAACTGCTTACTACAGAGGAGCTATGGTCCGTTTGTATATTAAAAATGACAGAATAATAAAGATTTGCGGACCTAATTGACCTTTTCTGACTTTTTTTTTAACAGGGGATCATGCTTGTCTATGACATTACCAATGAGAAGTCTTTTGAAAATATCAAGAACTGGATTAGAAACATAGAGGAGGTAATATTTATATTCACCAGTGAAATGTAGGGATGCACTTGATTATAATTAATTGGATATTGGTACAAAAAATCCGAAAATTGTGGCTATTCCATTGCAATTATGTTTTTTTCCTCAGCATGCATCTTCCGATGTTGAGAAAATGGTACTCGGCAATAAATGTGACATCAATGATAAGCGACAGGTGACCAAAGACAGGGGCGAAAAGGTCAGAAAGAGATAAAAAAATGAACAATTTGATTTTATTTTGTACAAAGAAGCATCCTAATTGATCATTTGTCATTTTTTTCCTAGCTGGCTTTAGAGTATGGCATTAAATTCATGGAAACAAGCGCAAAGGCTAACATCAACGTCGAGAGTGTGAGTTACTAAACGTATTTTTATAATAATTATACTGAGAATGCATTTTATAAACAGGATATTTGATATCAAATCTGCTTACAGGCCTTTTTAACACTTGCCAAGGACATTAAATCCAAAATGGACACCAAAATGGTAAGAAGAAAAAAAATTAAACACATTTTTTTGGAATTAAATTCAAATTAGGCATTTTCGAAGGAGAAAATTAGCGGGAATTCACTTATCTCGGGTGGTCCCGGTCCCCATTAACCGCGATAACCGAGGGAACACTGTATTGACATTTGTTTTGCTTCAGGAGGGGAACACGCCACAAGGGGGCAACCAAGGGGTGAAGATTCTGGAGCCACGGAAAAAAAGCAGTTTCTTCCATTGCAGCCTCCTTTGAGGACCACCTGGCCTTTTTTTTATTTTATTTTTTTTAATCCAAGAACCCGCTCAAGCCCAAATAAGACAATTGTTTGCTTGAGAGCACTTCCATTTTGTTTCCTCTTCCTTCTTCCGCACTTCTAGCCGGACCATCTCTTCCATTTTCAGGAGATCTACGAGGCTCTCTCATGAGGAACAAGCGACCACCAGAAAAAACAGGCTTGTATCGCTTTTTTTCCATACTTTTTTTATTTGTCATACTTTATTTTAGGGGCATTTTTTTCCTGCCAAAAACTGATGAGCTTGATACGCAAATGTCAAATGACAATTGAGTATAAATGTAGGAAAAGTCATTGTTTTGGATTCAAAGCGGCCATTTTAGAGTGAAAATGTTTTAAAAATGAATTAGGGAAAATTTGGTTTCATTTTTTGATTGAAAATTGGGAGGCACATAGGCTCGAAAATATGATTGAAATTACTTTCGGTAGCAGTTTTTTTTTAAATCGTCCCCCAAGGCCAATATGTTCCTTCCTAAAATTTTGAGTAGACATATTTAAAAAAAAATCGGCCATTTTGGGTAAAAACAGCCGATTTTGGCTCTTTTTTATGAAAATTTACTTTCGATTGCAGGTTTTTTTTTTAATCGTCCTTCATAGGCCAATATGTTCCTTCCTAAAATTTTGAGTAGACATATTTAAAAAAAAATCTGCCATTTTTTTTATTAAAGCAGTCAATTTAGGCTAATTTTAATGAAAATTTGGACTTGAAAGTTCAGCTAAAATCATTTTCAAATTTGATAGACACTTTTATTTCAAAAAAAATGTTTCAAAAATGAGTCTATGCATAAAAACACAGTTTGACTTATTGGATTAGACAAATAATGCTAAAATTAGAAAAAGTTTGCTAGCTACAAACCACAAAAAATAGCAAATCTCAACTAGCGCTTTGCACATTTAATTCACATCATATTTCATAACCATCGGTTATTTCCTTCCGGGTGCTTGGCAATCATTGGGCTTCCTCCAACCAGCTTTTTTTTTTACAAACTTGTGCATAAATGGACCTATTAAAACTACAAATATACTTGAAATATCAGGAAAAATAGCCTCAATTTTAATAAATTCCGTTTTCATTGTGTAACAAGCTAAAATGACGTTTCTGGCAGTTAGAACAACAAAAAACAACAAAAATCCACCTTCCTTCTTCTTCCTCCTTCTCGCACTTTACCACAATATCCAGTCAACATTTCCATAGCGTTATTTAATCATAATATCTCTTATGACTGACGTGTTATTGTCAACCCAGTGCAGTATTTGACTGACAAGCTTACCTTTTGATTTCTGCCTCATTTATTTATACGAAAAAGCTCTTTTTCTATGTTTTTTTTGTTAAAAAATGAAAATCGCAATGACGCGTAGTCAGTTTTTGTCTTTTTGTCTGTTATTGACAGTCAATGAGGTTAAGAAGTACTTTTTGAGCGTTAAAATGCAATACATTTACAGTTGCGCTGTATTATTATACTTTTGTGCTTCCATCAATTTCAGAGATCTCTTTTTACAAGCAGTTTATTTTGTCTTTTTTTGTAATCGCAACATTTTTAATGACTGAAAATACGTATTTTTTTTGTTTTGTTTTCTCACGCGTGTTTATTTGTTAATCACGTAAAAGTTTTACGCCACTGAGCCAAATACAGGACACTTTTTGAATTAATTAATTCCAATTTAACAGCAATTTAATGGTAACACTTAAAATCTATTTAATTTGAACTTGTTAACGTTCAATTTGATAGTTTAATTGGACGTTTTTTGGATCATATGTGGATTTGAGCCACATTGAATAGTAATTGGTTCAAGTAGAATCATTTTTGGGAGATTACAGTCATTCATTTTTAAGAGAAAAGGACAATTTGACAGAAAATATCATTTAATCAGTGAATATCTAAATTAGTTTCAACTTTCAGTGGCCAGTTTTTTCTTTAAAAAAAATACGATTTAGGATTGACTTTTTTTTTCTCCCAAAAATTACTTGGATTTCAAACATTTTTTGAACAAAATTTAATGTTGGTAAGTATTAATCTTTTCTAAAACATTCAAGTATAAAACACAATATTGGGACATTCTTTAAAAAAATATTCTTCCCGTTATGACGATAGTTTTAACCCATTAAATTTTTTTAAAAAAAACGCGGTCTATACTGAAAATTTGTCAAAAAAGTGTAAAACGGAAGATTAGGACATTCCTAAAATTTATTTTTCTCCTTTTGACGATAGTTTTAACCCCCATTTAAAAAGAAAAATTAAAAAACGGTTTATTCTGAAAATCTGTCAAAAAGTGTAAAACAAAAAAAAAATGGAACATTCCTAAAAAATATTTTACCCAATATGACTAAAGTTTAAACCCCCATTTACAAAAAAAAACACAGTCTGTTCTAAAAATGTTAACATTGTCAATCTATTAAAAACTTTATTAACACACTTTTCAAAAAAACTCACCCAAAAATATAATCTATTGATATTTCCTTCAGCTCATCCAGGTATTTTATTGTTGTGCTTTTCAAAAACACAATATTATGGTATGTTAACAACCCTGCTTGACCAGAATTAATCCAATTTTTTCTTCTAAAAATCTGTATTTTTACATTCATATTTCCACTTGCATTTCATATGTGGTCAAAATACTTAACATAGTGAATATTCTATTGAGAGATCTACTTATTGTACTGTGCTTTATACTACTTCCCGCGTGAAGATATGTATCAGCAGTTGGTAGAGATGTCTACTTTTTTGGGATGAATAAAACAAAAAAAATCAACAACAAAAAAATCAAGCAAACTTGCTTTTTTAACATTTTCTAGTCAGTAAAAAAACAAGTTGGATTTCCGCCATGGATTTTGTTGACGTAGGCTCAAATCACGAGTTTTATTTAATTTCAACAAAATCATCCAAAACTTCATCCGCTTAAGATTCAGTTGTCAGTATATTCCAAGTCCGTTTTGAAGAGATATTTTCATTCTTTTCCTTTATATTCTTATGTGGAAGGTGCTGAAAATAGATGAAATTATGGACAAGTTTTAATGCCAAAAAATGACAAAAATTAAGGCCTTTATTTTCTCAATAGAAAACTATTACTTTAATACAGTTTTAATAATTAAAATCGCTTTTTTTGATTTTTGATTTAAAAAAAATACCTAAAAAAACAGTCTTCATATATTTACAGTTTTTGTGGTAAGATTCATTTAATAAGTGTGACTTGCTGAAAAGAAACATATTCTAATGTACTAATAAATTCCTTAAAAAAGCTTTTAAATATATAGAATCTTATCATTTAACACTTAAAAAATCAGCCCACCTCGTCCCCTTAAATGTTTATTTTAAGATATAAGATTTGTGAAAAATGTTTATTCTATTGAGATTAAGATTTTTGAAAACATTTTTATTCAATTCAGATTAAGATTTTTGGAAAAATGTTTAATCTATTGAGATTAAGATTTGTGAAGAAATGTTTATTCTATTTAGATTAAGATTTTTAAAGAAAGGTTTATTCTATTGAGATTAAGATTTTGAAAAAAATATTTTATTGCGAATAAGATTTTTGAAAAAAACCCAATTCAATACAATAGATTTATTTTTATTTCCATGTTGCGTCCCATATAATTTCCATACTCAAAAGCGGCCTTTCTGTGGGTCAAATTATGTATAGATATGTGTTCTTATAGTTCATTAATTTGTCAATTTATATATATACCTGAGGAAATCTGGTGCCCGGACAATCATATGCTGAAAGTCTTCCAAGGACAGACGTCCATCGTTGTCCATATCGGCCTCGTCCAAAACCTTCTGGCAAACCATGCGTACCTCGTCCTCCGTTAGCTCGTTGCGCGTTAGCTTGTTTAGCGTCTTCTCCAGGTCGGATTTGCAGAGGAAGTCATCATTGTTGAAGTCTTCCTCAAAAACATTTTAAAGTCAGACAAGTCCGACCGAATCTGCATTTTGGTGCTTAAGGGGCAACGTCCATTTTTTTTACCGTAAATTTTAAAAGCGTAGTATGCTTTGAGGTCCCTTGGCGCCATCTCGCTTAAAACCGAGAACATGTCGAGGAAATCGTCCAACGTCATGTTTCCTTGGCCGTCTTCGGAGAAAACTTCTGCTATCCTCTGCCGGAATGGGTTGTCCTGTAAATATGAAAAAAAATTGATGGAAATTTGGCATTTTTTCTTAAAAACAATCCATGTGGGCGGCCCGGTGGATGAGTGGTTAATGTGTCGGCCTCAGAGTGGAAGACCTGGGTTCAAAACCAGGTTGGTCCACCTGTGTGGAGTATTGCATGTTCTCCCCCAGGCCTGTGTGGGTTTTCTCCAGATATTCCAGTTTACTTCCTTATTCCAAAACCATGCATGCTAAGCTTTTTGGATGCTAAATGGTTAGCGTGTCGTTCTCACAGTGGGATTCTTGGGTTCAAATCCAGGTTTGTCCACCTGTGTGGAGTTTGCATGTTATCCTTGGGCCTGTGTGGGTTTTCTCTGGGTACTCCTGTTTCCTCCCACATCCCAGAGACATGCATGCTAAGCTAATGCTAAATATCCCCTAGTTAGGATTGAGAGTGTAAATGGTTGTTTGTCTCATTGTGCCCTGCCATTGGCCGCCTCTAGCCTAAAGTCAGCTCGGCTCCAGCACCCCCCGTGACTAGTGAAGATAAAGCAGTTCAGAAAATGAGATGAGAGGAGAATTTCCCCATTAATGCTTGTTTATCTCATTGTTCTTTACAATTGGCTAGCCACCAATTCATGATTTTATTTACTGCACGCCATATGATTGCTGCTGCGCAAAGAAGACGAGAGTAGTGGGCAATTTAGAGGGAATATTGGCTCCAGCACCCCCACGCGAACCTTGTAAAAATGAATGGAGGGACAAATAGAACTGCCAGAATGTGATAGTCGCAGCAACATTGAGGAATACCATGCAGATTCAAGAAGGACTAGTCTTTAGCATGGGTTAGCATTTGCACGCTAGCTGCATTCTTAGAGTTATGAAAAGGAGTCGGGTTACCCAAGCTCTTTTCAAAGAATTCTGTGGATGAATTGCTCATTAATTATGGAGGTGGTCGGGGTTGTGGCGAGTGCGTGAGTGCTTGCTAGCGCCTGCCTGGCTACCTTTAGCTCAGGCATGCTGCCAATCAGTTGGTAGGGTAGCTTCACATCTGGTTGCTCTGTGTAGTCCAACGGAACCAGCTGGGGCGCCAGATCGTGATAGCGATGGAAGAGTCTGGAAATCCGTAGAAAGAGAAGTCTCATCTTAATGTGATGGTGTCCATGTTGATTCAAATTGGAGGCCAGGTGATAATTAACTCACCTGAGAATTTCTTTTCTGGTAAAGTATGTACAGTCCTGCAAAGAAAGTTCGGTAAATCATCAGATTTATCGCCGTTAACATTTTTTTTCAGATACCCAACCCACATATTTTTCGTAACCGGACGTTTGGTCGCCCGTCAAATGTACTTAGATATTAAACAGTACTTCAATATTAAACAGTACTTCAATATTAAACAGTAGTTGGATATTAAATAGTACTTAGATATTAAACAGTACTTAGATGTTAAACAGTACTTATATATTTAACAGTACTTAGATATTAAACAGTACTTGGATATTAAAGACAGTACTTAGATATTAAAAACAGTACTTAGATATTAAAAATGTACTTTATATTAAAAACAGTACCTATATATTAAAACAGTACCTATATATTAAAACAGTACTTAGATATTAAAAACAGTACTTAGATATTAAAAACCGTACTTAGATATTTAACAGTACTTAGACATTAAACAGTACTTCAATATTAAACAGTACTTCAATATTAAACATTACTTAGATATTAAAAACAGTACTTAGATATTAAAAACCGTACTTAGATATTTAACAGTACTTCAATATTAAACATTACTTCAGTATTAAGCGGTACTTAGATATTAAACAGTACTTAGATATTAAACAGTAATTAGATATTAAACAATACTTAGATATTAAACAGTACTTGGATATTAAACTCATGAATATAATTTTGAACAAACGGGCAGTCCCGAAAAAAAACTTGCCACGTGTGGGTCGGGTATCCGAAAAAAAATGTTAACGACGAAAAAAGATTTCCCATATTCGATAAATGTTGGTGAAAAAAAATGTTTTTTTGGGGGAGCGAATGGGGACATGGGTCACACCAACCTGATAGGCGTCCAACTGCATCGCCGTGAAGACGGTCTGCTTATTCCCCATCTTAGAGCATACGGACACCCAGTCTCGTTTTCATCGTCGTGGCGGTCGGTGCAAATGGTGGGCACCAGACAGATATGAAATAGTGGGACGGACAAAGGGAAGCCAGCCAGGTCCGCGGGGAGGCGAGGTGGGCCAGATCGAGTGTCTGGCTTTGGCGGGGCCCCGGTTTGGCGGGCCTTTGAAAACAACGTTTCCCCTCTGTGGTGACTGGCAGCTCCTTTTGAAAGAGAATAAGGGCTGTCCGTCCAGACTGGTGCCAAATGCTATCAAACCCTCCTTTGGTGCCACTCCAAGGCCGACGCCTCCACCGATGCTCGGGTTACGCTCCACTCAGACGCCCCTTTGTAGGGAACTCATTTGTCTTTGACCCAAAGGAAGCATTTCTATATTTGTAATAATGTTACTATTATGAGTAGTGGACATTTGAGGTTTATTCATTCATTTTCTGATAATATGGTTATTCTCATAAGGCTTGTGGGGGGTGATGGAGCATAACCTAGCTATGGGGATTAGGTAGGGGACACCCTGAATGTGGTAGTTAGCCAATCACAATGTACGAGTTGGGCAACTGGTCTTAGCTATGGGTAATTTTGAGTGTTTGGTTAGCTTAGCATGCATATTTTTGGGGATGTGGGAGGAAATTGGAGTACTCGGAGGAAACCCATGAAAGCCAAGGGGAAAATATGCAAATGCTGGACAGTGAGGGGTGACCTGGGGTTGAACCCTGGACTTCAGATCTATGAGGCTGATGCGCTAACCACTTGTCCACTGGGCTGAAATGTTGAAGTTATTGATGTTTATTTTTTTGATTGAAAAATTTAAAGGAATCAGTTTGTGATGTTTGATGTTGAAGGATTTGATTTAAAAAAGTCAAGTTGATAATATTTATTTATATTTATATCTATATTATATATGTATTTTTTTCCCTAGGAAAGTTAATGAGAAGTTAATTTGTTCTTATTTATAATACATATATTTGCAATATTCTGTTTTTAGCTTTAAATGACTATTTCCCAGTTTTTGCAATTCCTAGCAAAGAAACAACTCAATCTTGTGTTTTTTTGTAGGACTTTTCATCTATTTACATTTATTTAAACATATTTAAAACAAACTGTACAACAATTCTAATGATCAAAACAATGTTTGTACACAAATCCAGAATTCACAGCCTAAAAAAAATAAAATCTGTACATTTCTATCTTTTACAGGACTCCACTACCATCATCATCATATATTATCATTTATATCTTTTTACATATAGCACAAACACGGAAAGGACGGCATCTGGGTTGGTCAGTGGCAGCCACAACTTCCCGCCACCATGTCGTTGTACTGCTTGAGTACTACATTCTCGTCATCGTCAAAGTAGAGCAGATTGATGGAGTACAACTTGTCGGGGACACAGCAGGGCGTCTCGATGCTTTTGATTAGTTTCAGGGCGTTGATGATGGACTGCACCGTGGCGTGGTTGGTGGGTCTCATGTTTTGACCCAACGGGAAGGGGCACGACCCTTTGCAGTGGTACGCGTTGTAGCCCCTCGGCGAAACGATCCAGCCCGACCAGCCGATTTCCTCGAAGTCTACGTAGAGCGGAAGGCGCTGGCATGGCTTGGAGGCGGCACCCTCGTCATCCTCTGCTGATATCGTCGCCTTGGCAACGGAACGGGCGTTGCGAGAAGGTAAAGCGGGGGCGGCGGCGGCAGGCCCGGATTGGGGTAAAGTGGCTGTAACGTGGGAGTCCTCTGGATCTGTCAAAGGTAAAATGTTGTTATTTTTTGTTGTTGTTGTTGTTGTTGTGATTATGTTTATTTTCTGTGGAAGGGTTAAATGTGTCAAAGTGGTGGCCCGGGGGCCGAATCTGGCCCGCCGCATCATTTTGTGTGGCCCGGGAAAGTAAATTATTTCTATTTTAGGATCAAATTGAAATGAAGAGTATAGATGTATATTACATTTCCTGGTTTTACCCCTTTTAAATCAATAATTGACTTTCTGATCATTTTTTCAGTTTTTCGTTCAAAAATCATTTTGTAAAATCTAAAAATATATTAAAAAAATAAACCTTTCTATTTTAAGATCAAATTAAATTGAAAAGTGTAGATGTATATATTAAATTTCCTGATTTTCACCCTTTTAAATCAATAATTGTCATTTTTAAATCTATTTTTTTCTGTGTTTTTAGTTCAAAAATCTTTTTGTAAAATCTAAAAATATATATAAAAAAGATAAAATAAACCTTATTTTAGATCCATAAAAAAACGGAATATTCAGGTCTTTTAATCCATTTATAAAAAAAAAATCTAAATATTATATCTAAAATGGCCCAGCCCACATGAAATCAAGTTGACACTAAATCGGCCCGTGAACCAACCCGAGTCTGACCCCCCTTGTTAGAAAACTAAACTAAACCAAAAACCTGTGATCTTACCTATGCCCTCAATAGTGGCGGACCGACGTCGTCCATCGTCTGTGAAGAGGACCAACATAGGTTGCTTGCTCGGATGGTGACTCCGTCCTGAGGCGAAGCGAATCATCTTCAAGTCCATCTGGCCGCCACCCAGCGCCCTCACCACCACATGGAGCCCCAGGTTACTGCCCTCGTCTGCCGTCCATGAACGTACCTTTCATCAAAAAAATACCATGAATCTTATAATCATCAAATCTCTCATAGACAATATTTCAACTTTTCAAGACTTACAGCTTGAGTGACAGTGAACACCTCCCAACCGTTGGAGTGGACGGGGATTAGCCGAGAAGACAACAGCTTCTTCTCTTGCGTGCTGTTGCTTTTGGTGGAATCCAGTAATTGGTAGACGCTGACCTGGATTGGAATTTTTGGGTAAGATTGTGCAACACAGCGTACAATGCCGACATGGGAGGGGCGGGGCATACCTGGCAAAAGTGATGGCGGCTAAATGGAAGAGTGGGTTGCGGTCGAAGTTTAAAAAGGTGAAGCTCAGCTGTCAGGATCTTCTCCGTTTGGGCCACGGTGGATAAGTTGAAGCGGAATTCCACTTGCTCACTGCGCACTGTAGTATATTTATGAGGGGGAAATTAGTTAAAACATCGAGTTGTATAGATTCACTATGCTGATTAGGTGTATGATGATAATTGAGACTATAGTTGCCTTAAAAAAAATCTGGCTACACCAGGGGGTGGGCAAACTTTTGGGCCCGGAGGCCACATTAACTTTAAAAAGTTGACAGATGGACCAGGTCAGCATAAGATACGATACATGTAAAAAAGTGCATCCGTTAACAGTACATATGAAACATAAACAGAAAAAAAGGACTCAAGTATTAACATACTCATCACTCATCATTCAAGTAAAAAGTACTTATTACTGATATATTGCTGATTTATTTATTCATAGTTAAAATTCTTTAATTTATTATATATTTGTTTATTGTTGTTATTTGTACACTACATGTTGAAGCTTTAAATATCATATTTGCATAAAAAATAATTCATTTCAATTAAATATACTTTTATATCCAGTCCAATAAATTAAATTTCCCAGGAAAATGAACAACAATAACTTTTTAAATGTACATATATATTTATATATATTTTTTATAGTGTCACTCACGTTTGTCAAAGAAGCTGCGCACTGTGTTGCCTTCCAGCAGGTAGGGGTCCTTGGTCACCCCATCGACGTCAGCCACGGTGTTGTACAGGTCCAACATGTACTGCGGTGGCTGCTTGCGCCGGTGCCCGACGGCTGAGGGCGGGTCGTCCATCCCGAACACCGCCAGGAGCCTCTTGATAGCGGACAATCGGACCTCCTCCGTCCCGGTGTGTGGGGACTCGTTAGCGTAGGGCTCCTCTAGGTAGTTAAGCGACGGCCGCGCCCGGACCAGCGTACACGCCGAAACGACCAGGATCACAAAAGTGAACATCTTGCAAGCTAAAAAGTAAGTTATGAAGTGAATAGAACATACTGTTGGGGGGAACTCATTTATATCTTCATTGTGCACCCCCCTTCTTCTTCCTCTTCACCCAATCTCATGGTAAACAGTAGTAAAAAAAAAAGATGCTATTTGGCCGCAAATGTAAATCACCCATCAGCGAATGAAAAGGGAGACTAATGGCGGTGTTGACAAAGGTGTCAAGTCCATCCACTGGTTGCTATTGTCTTCGCATCTGGCAATAAACGCTCAAATCAACTTAAAGTGACAAGATAGGAGGGAGGAGGTACAAACTTGTGTTTAAATGTAAGGTTTTAGTCTGGGTTTAGGTTTTAAAGTGGAAGTGTCGCGAACCCCCCTGTTGAGGAAATGCCCCCTTGCCATTGGATACATTAATTTGGGATACTAATGGAAATCGATTAAGCGGTGTCGTGGGCGACACATTGTAATCAGCATTTACATAAAGGTTTATCGTTTTGAATCGCAGGTGGCTTTAAATTATTGACATGGTAGGGGTCCCCCGAGCCGTTTCCTTGCTACCTTTCTTTTCGACACAACTTTAGCCAAACATGGATCAAAGTTTTCGCTGCACACAGCGACAAAACCGAGCAAACAAGCCATAAAAAAGGGGAACACATGTTAGAATGTGTCACACAAACGTGTCGTTTTACACATCTCAATTTCAAAGTAAAAGTCCTCCAAACGCGTGGGTTTGTATAAAGTTCTCGTAAAATAGTATTGCTTATTTACATATGGTAGCTTCAAGCTAGCCCCTGAATTGAATTGAAAGCTTTATTGATATTGCACATTGTATATTGCTTGGTGTCTATCTTATAAGTTGTCTGTTTTTCTTCCAATAAATATATCATCTACCAAGATAACAAGATACCTAAAACAATGGAATTTAATATTTTATGAATATTATTTTTTCTTTTTTTCTCCCAAGGATAACCAGGAGTACTTTTATAGGATCATAACAAATTATGGTAAGTACTGTATGTTATGGGAATTCTAATCAATTTTCATCAGTTGCACACAGATATTTTTTTAATATATTTTATTCATTTTTTGCAGCATAAGAATATGTTGTACTGCAGCACAAAAATGCACGCTTAGGTGAGTACTGTTCTTACCTGTTTCTCATTTAAAATAATTGTTTTTCTTAAGAAAAATATATACAATAGCTTTGTCATTTATGCTACTACTTTTTGATACCACAATTGTAGTATTTATAGTCCTGTACTGTATTTCGCCCTTTGTGTTTCAATGAACATTTCCCAGAAAATGTATGTAAATGTACAGTATTTGTATGAATAAGTCTTAATTTGCTGTTTGGGGTAAATTCCATAATTCTGGCTTAATTTGACAGCCTAATTACATAATATTCACAAAAGTTCACATTTATAGACAAACTGTCCCATTTATTTCAGCATTATATTTATTTACAAGAATTCTCACTTTTTATATACGTATATTACATATTATACAATAATACTTTAAGGTATTGCTTGCTGGGCATGTCATGTGCACATCTAGCCAGAAGGGGGCGGTGTCTTTTGGGGAGGCTCTTCATTTTGGGCAATGGCAGGAAGTGATTGACAGGATGGTGCTAACCTGGCCATGTTGGCTCAGGAAACTGTGGCTCTCGTATCCTTGAGGCACACATGAGTTTGATTGTTTCTTGGACCATAAGTGGCAGATTTCGGGGTCTGATGGACTCCTGGAGAAAGAAGGAATTATGTCGTTAAGAAGGGAATTAGAAAGTTATATATATTGTTTTCTTTTAAATCACACAGTTGTATTTTATGGAAAAATGGGGTGCTATGGTGGACTGGAAGGAATACATAAATAATTTCAACTGCAGTATCCCTTAAACACAACTACAACTTCCAGTTGAATTAGTATTAGTAAATGCTAAAAAATATGATTAAAAAGATTGAATCAAAAATCAATTCATATATTATTCAATAATTATTAGTCAATCAAGTGGCTTTTGTTGGTAAAAAGTGAAATTGTAATTTAAGGAAAATGTCTAATTCACTAAATATTAATCATAACATAGGTAAATCTTTACTTTATAATGTTTTTTTTTAGTTGAATTACTTGCAGACAATAGTGATCCTTTTTAAATTTGCTCATTGTAATGACTTCTGAAAAAGGGTTAGGTTATCAATGAATATTTAACATGGTCATATAGAAATATTTGTGTTTCACAATAATGTAAAATATTAGTAATCATCATGCAAATATTTTCAAACTAATTTATTGTTTTCATTTAATCTTGTTTAGAAAATACTTAACTGAATTATTTAAACATTCTACTACTGTTATATTCTTGATTCATTTCAGTATAGAACAAAATACTATTATCAATCATATAATTGTACTTTATTTACATTTAAAAATGCGGTTGAATAACTAACCTTACAACTGTAAAAACAAACAAAAAAATACATTATTTCAGTTATCCTTACTCATCCAAATCATAGACCTTAGTTCATTCTATAGAAAGACAATTTCCTTAATTTAGCGCTGGCGTGTTAAAAAGAACATTTGGTCCTTTATGGAGGAAACTTAAAAGCGGGTGTTCGCGTGGGTGTCGGAGCTCGCGGGTTATTGTGAATTGACGGCCACTTTTGTGTAAGGGTGTGTAAGGGTGTGTGTGTGTGTGTGTGTGTGTTGCTGGCAGCTGTGCTCATACGTACCTGAGAAGGCAGCGGTTTCCTGTGGTGCAGCCTCCCAAACATCTGCCCACGTCCACTTCCTGCCAAACATTAGCAAAACACAGAGAGAGAGACGTGAGGTCGTCAGCTCACAAATATTGACGTCGTTTGGTATGGTTGTCCGCTTTGATTTGACACCTGCAGAGGCCCATTTGTGTTTGCTTGCCCTCCATGCTCGCACCTTCTGAGCTCATAGCACCCCCACACACAACCATCAAAGTTAATCAACTATTTTAGGAGATCTTTTTAAATTTACAGGATATAATCTGGCAAAAAAAGGTAGAGTAAGGGATCAATTCATTGATAATAATTTTTATGAATGGTTATAAACCCAAAATTGTCTTAATATTAGCCTCTGGATAGTAAATGTTCAGCCTTGTCAATAAGTTTTTAATAAAAACAAGTATAATTATAACACTTGGTGTTTTAAAATGTAAATTGGCTGACTTTTTGACTTAATAACAATAATTCCAGTTTTTCCGCATGATAAATTTGCTGCAGTTTTTCCTGATACAAACCACACAATTATTAATTTTAATCAGTATTTTAATTGTCTATTAAATCAATACACTTGAATTTAGGTTTTGGATTTTTTTGCTATACATTTGCATGTTTACACTTTAAATGTAGTCTTTAAAACTATTTACAATTTCATTTTAAATGTTAAACATCACCCTTAAATCTTAAGTACGCCATTAATGCAAATAAAAAATGTATTTTTGTTTATGTTACATAATGCAGTTAGTTTAGACTATATTAAAACGCTGTAGTGTAATATTGTAAAACCTAGGTGAATAACTTTCATTTTTAAACTTTGGTTTAATGTTTTTTTAAGTTAATTTTAATCTTTTGCTTGGTCACAAATGACATTTAAAGCCATATTGTAAAATCACATTGTGAGTAAATTAAATTAAATAATGTAGTATCTCAGTACTGCATACATTGTCAACTTGGGTTTTTCCCATTTTTCATCATTTCAAATAGTGTACACCATGCCATATAACAACTTTTGTGAGGGATATTTTCCAAGTACGTTTTTATTTTTTGTAAAACCAATCTGGTTTTACCCAGTTCGACTCTAATCTGGATCTAAAATGTTATCGCTGTGCTAGTATTATCATGTATATAGCGCGTCAGCTAGCAATGTACCTGGACAGTCAAACTGTCCGCGTCATACAGTGACATCTACAGAATCTTCAATTTAAAGCATACTGATAAGGTACTCTAAAAATGTTAGACTTTTTAGTGCACCCTATCTGAGTAAATATTTTTGTACATTTGTATTTTTTTTCATCGCTTAATAAGAAAAATACAATCATTAATAAAGAAAGTAATTGGCCCAGGTTGACAAGTATGCTACTGCCATTCCCCAACATCCCCTCAAATCCTTCATTTCCCTTCCTTTGTATATTCCCTTAACTAAAACCACAAACTCCATTCTAACCAGATAAAGAATTTCCAGTATAGCTCTTAAATGTGCGGTGTGAAATCGCCAGAGGAAGTCAGGAAGTGCCAAGTGTCGCACAGTGGCCGCTACGAATGAAACTACTTGATTAAAGTCTGGCACCGGCAGCATTTCCTCCCCACTTGCGACAACAGAATCACAATTGAAGCTACTTTGCATGTGCTAAATGTTAGCTAGTAGTTTTGCACCTACCCGTAGTCTCTCCTCTTTGACGCCATCACCTTGGTGCACAATTTCATAGTAGTACTCCACGTAAGGGACGCGGTAGCAGCTTTCTTTTAGCTCGCAGGCCGCCACGGTGGGGATGGCGATCATTTTGTTGGGGGTTTCCACCAGAGCTGAGTCGAATTTGGTGGGTACGCAGGAGAATCCGTCTGTGGAGAGTACATTTAGTTGGTTTTAAACAGATTGAATGAATCATGGGGTAGTGTTAGCATGTCTTTTGTTCTGAATTGCTTTGTTGTGTTGATATAAATGGGAAAATAGTTTTATTTATGAATGTGTTTAATGAAAATGACGGCTTAAAACGTAACATAGAGGCTAGCGAAGCTGTTGCTTTGTTGTGTTGATATACATGGGAAAATAGTTTTATTTATTAGTGTATTTAATGGAAATGAACACTTGTTTTTAGGTAAATCTCATGCCAGATCTAAAATAAACATAAATCATGTTTATTTTTTGGATTGGATAACTTTATTCATCACGTATTTGAGAAATTTGGTTGTCACAGTTGAGAATACAGACACAGAAAAATACTTTTTAGACATAAATAGATGGGTAATAAGTAAGTTAATGAATAAAGACATGAATGAATATATAAATAAGTGTTGCTGATATATATATATATATATATATATATATATATATATATATATATATATATATATATATATATATATATATATATATATATATATATATATATATATATATATATATATATATATATATATATATATATATATATATATATATATATATATATATATATATATATATATATATATATATATATATATATATGTATGTATATATGTGTATAAATGTGTATATATGTGTATATGTGTATATATGTATATATATGTGCATATATGTGTATATATATGTGTATATATGTGTATATGTATGTGTATATATGTGTATATAAGTGTATATATGTGTATTTTGGGGGGGATTTGGCATGAGATTTACTTAAAAAGTGTTATATTGCTGAATACAAGTGTCCTTAATTTTTATTCCTATTTTAATTCAATAACTATGAGACATTTTGAATTTAGCATCCTCTTTTGTGAGTGTTAAAATGCCACTTAAAAAAAGTTGAGTTACCGGGAAGACCCTTGGATCTGGAGCACCCGCCCACATCCAGCACACTCTCATAGGGCGTCTCCGAGTAAAAGGTCCTCAGTGAAGGTATACGCATGCATTGGGGTGGCTGAATCTCGCAGTGGCACTCCTGGATCACCTCCACCTCACGAGGGCCCTCGAACAGGAGGATCCGGTCCACGCGCAAACCCGTCGGCTCGCACGCGTGATTCACGCCACACGGGGATAACGGCCTTTTCTGGGGTTGTCCCGCTTCCGAACTGACGGGTTTGCGCATTCTGTGCTGCAAAAATCAAAACACATCAATAAAATAGGCTCTCAATTCTTGGCCGTGAGATGGAGCGCCCTCTGGTGGTGCCCATGGGCTCCTACACTTACTTTTTTGTTCTTGAGGAATTCCAACATGGACACATGTTGTGCGTAGTCTCGCGTGCCGGGCTCGTAGGACAGATGGGCTGCCGGCCCTCCGCAGGTGGGCCTGCAAATTCCCACGTCCACGCTAATAGGGGTGCCGGAGATGTCTGTAAAAGGGGCGGGGCTTCGTTAAAGATGGTTAAGGGAGTCATGGATTGAGATTTTTTTGGGGTATTTACCTTGACCGATGTAGACAAAGTGAGTCTGCCGCCTGCAGCAGGCTCTTTGCGTGAAAAGGTTGCGGTGGTCCGGGTTTTTGTTGAGAACCGCTGACACTATAAATCCACAAAAAAATGTTCGTAAAACACGTTTTTTTTTTCTTTGACAATTTATTCATTAGTAAACTACAGTATTGGGATAATCACCGGCTTTTGGCTTAAAATAGCAAAATAATTGGAACAATATTTTTTAATGAAAATATGATGTGGTTTTGATCTGGTTTTATAATAATGGACTTTTTTACAAATATATATTTTGCCATGTATTATCACTAACTGAATCCTCATTGAATACATTTTCTGCACAGTGAATTTCAGTCACTAATTAAGTTTTTAGTCATTAAGATTAAAATTTTCAATTGGATACATTGATAAATGGATCAAAAATAATATCAAAGATTTGAAAAACCCTAGCATACAATTTAATTGTTATTTAAATTAGATTAAAATCTAAAGTTTCAATCAAAATAGACATACTAAAACAAATTCCCCTAAAATAGCAACAACGACAAAAATCACACAAAAAGAAATTATTTAACCCAAAAACAAATTGCCCCATTTTTCCCCAAATACCATTAAAAATGACCTTAACCAATTGAAACAAACTTGAAATACTTTTTGAAAACAAATGCATGGTGTATAAATACCACCAAAAAACATCAAAAAATTAAGCCAAAAAATTAAGCCAAAAAAAATAAGCCAAAAAATTAAGCCAAAAAATTATGCCAAAAAACTAAGCCAAAAAATTAAGCTAAAAAATGAAACAGGAAATGATGACCAAACTCAAAGTAGAACTTCCTGTCACTCCCCAAACTTCCTCATACCCCCAAAAACTTTTTAAAAAGTCATCATCTTACACATCAATTTTTGACCAAAAACAAGCCTACAATCAACATCACTCTTAAAATCCACCACAATACCATACACCAAATAAATATCCAGTCCCCCACCCCCCACCCCCCCAAAAAAACCCTACCATTGTCCCCCCCAAATCCCAACTCCAAATCCCACCAAAAAATGCAGATGAACTTGCCCAGAGCAAACAAATACCTTCAAAGTACCCCTCAAAGTAAACAGTACTTACATGTCATTTGCAGTCCACACAACAACAACATCACCACCAGCATCAGGCAACATTTCAGTCCATCCATGGCTTTAAAATCCCCCCAAAAAATCCTCTCCAGACCCCAAAGTGTCCCCCTAAGTATCCCCTCTAACCCAGACCTCCGTTATTTATACCAGCTTGAGCCTCCGAAGCAGCAAGTGAGAGCTAATCAAATTTCCATGCTTTAGTCGGGGACGCTTGTTCTCCTACAAACCACTTCAAAGGTAACAAAAAAACAAAAAAACTCCCCCAAAAACAGGCTAGCCACCAACGTCCACTTTTCTACTATGTCTCCACACAGTCCCCGGCCTAATAAAGTGTCCCTGGTAACCCCTTAGCCACTAAACGTGACACTCAATCAAAGGCATTAATCATCTTTTATCTCTTTTGGGGGTGTTTAGCACCTTTGACTTAAAACAAAAAAAGACGGCCCCAGCACGTAAACAGGATCAGCGTGGGGGCGCCCCCAGCCTCACCTTCCCGGACTGTCCCAGCAGCACCTTTGTGTTTATTCAGGACTCGGACAAATGGTCAAGGAGAGAGAGACCCCCCCTCGACCCCTAAACCACAACACCCCCCGTTTTCAAAGGATAAACACACTTCAAGACACTTCTCGTCAAAGTGTTCTGATTTTTTTGGGAGTTTTTGGGAGTATAGTGGGGAAACTGGTTATTTTTTTAGCTGTAAATCTATACTATTTGTCTGGGTTAGGATTAGGTAGGTCAGTTTTCCCAAACTAGTTTGCTGTGGGAAGTTGTTAGAAGTGATGTAAAGTCATATTCAGAGAGAAAAATTCATATTAGATTTGATTAGATTAGTAGATTTTTTTTTGATCACGTATTGGGGAAATTTGAGTGTCACAGTAGCAAGAGGGTGAGAATACAGACACAGCTAAAGACACCCTAGACATCGTGTCAAAGTGGTGGCTTGGGAAAGTCAATCATGAGTGCCGACTTTATGTTTTAGGATGAAATTAAAATGAAGAGTGTAGATGTATATTAAATTTCCTGATTTTTTTCCTTTTAAATCAATAATTGTCATTTTTAAATCAAATTTTTCTGTGGTTTTGAGTTCAAAATCACTGTAAAATCTAAAACTATATTTAAAAAAAGTTAAAAAATAAACATTGTTCTAGATATATTAACAAACTGAATATTCAGGGTTTTTAATCCAGTTCTTTTAATCCATTTATAAAGACAAATCTAAATATTATATCTAAAATGGTCCAGCCTTCATGAAACCCTTGCCCTAGACATAAATAATTATAGGTACATACATACAATGGCAATTTGAATAAAAATGTGGCTCTCAAAGTAACATAACAACAAAATAGCTCTGATTCTTCTACTTTGTCATTTCTTCTAACATGTTTTTGAGGCATAGCCATTTTGGCATTTTTATTCATGTCAAACTAGAGTTTGGGTTAAGTATTAAATATAAAACCTGAGAGTATATTTTAATGGCGGCTCTCTATATGATGTCGTCTGTGCTTTATTAAGGGAGACGCCAACAATCACCTGTCAACTAATGAAATTCGACTCCGCCGTCAGGTGCTAATCGGTTGTTAGTCACGTTTGATGTGCTGATGTAGCAAAAGGGTGAGAATACAGACACAGAAAAAGACATTTTTGACATAAATAGGTGGGTAATAAGTAAGTTAATAAATAAATACATCAATAAATATACAAATAAATAAGCATGTTGATGAAATATATAAATATATAGATATAGATAGATAGATATAGAGAGATAGACAGTTAGATAGATAGAGATAGACAGTCTTGTGCGTTGTGTTGGTGTCATTGTGAATTGTGACATTGAAATCTGTAAATACTTGCAGTGTCATCACGTGCCGACTTGCTCTCCTTGCAGGAGATGATTGGATTATACGCCGGCAATATGTAAGTACTTTAAAGTATGTAAGTATGTCTTTGCCGTCTGGTGTCACGTTGTGCTGTTATATATCGCAGTGTGTCTGGGTCAGTGTGTCAAAGGGATACAATTTCACCAGGGTGACCAAGGTTATCTTGACCGTCGTTAAAAAACATCTGATAGTGCTTATCTGTCTTTAAATTACTCCAGTTGTCCTGAGAGCAATTTAAAGGTGTAATTAAATGTTTCCTTCTGCACTTATTCAGGGAAAACGTATTGTACAGTAATCCCTCGATTATCGAAAATTCACTACTTTGCGATTTTTATTCTGCTATTATTATTATTTTTTTAAGTAGAGTCACCCTACTTTGCATTTTTTTTTATTATCACGGCTCTGTCATGTCTACATTAACCGTGATATTCGAGGGATTACTGTATATATATAATTCTTCAAATTCCGTATTCTACAGTAATCCCTCGATTATTGCGATTTATCGCAAATTCACCATTTTGCGATTTTTCTTCTGCTATTAATTATTATTTTATAAAAAATAGGGTCACCCTACTTTGCGATTTTTCAATTATCATATCAGGTATTCATTAACCGCAATATTCGAGGGATTACTGTATACATCATTCTTAAAAACCTATTCTATTATAATCAAAGTGCAAATATATTCCATTTCTTTTTGCTTTAGTTTATACTAAAAGTACAATATATCCAAGTATACAGCATTTTTTTTTCATTCATTTTCTTAATTGCCTATTCTTACACAAGGGTGCTGGAGCCTATCAACCCATCGCCAGTCAGTCACTTACAGCAAAACAGTCAAAGGATAATCCCATAGGCGTGTTTTACCGGCATCTTAATTCAGTTTCGGAAGCTCCTGCAAAGCTTGGAGTACGTGGGAGGGGACCGGACGGATTACAGTCCTTGGGACACAACGTTTTGTCTCACGGTGGCGGCGAACAGAAACCACAGTGGTACCTAAAAAAAAAGCTTTGGGAGACATGGGCAACATTACCTGAGAGTTCCTTCAAGCCAACCTCTTCGTTGGACTGTCATTTGGGAATTCCGCCATGAATTTTAACAACAAGACCAGCATGGAACGCAACAGAAAGAACCTCAAGTCCTGTTAGTGCGGTTCAATGGGGTCATTGAGGTGATGTATAGTATACGGTGTATCGTCCATTGATATGTTCTTATTCTTCTCAGGGGGTCCACCACGTCACCATACCCAGAAGGCATTAAAACGAACGTCCCGGAATGTGCCGGAAAAAAGCAAAAACCCAGAGAGGAAGGAGAATCGAGATGAACACGAGGTAGCACGGCATACGGCGTTCGCCAAGGCGTCACATGACCTGAACCACACCGCCAAAGTCATTGATGAGCTGACTTTTGGACGACGCGTGGGCTTCTATGAACTACGAGGGGAGATCGGTTCGGGAAATTTCTCCCAAGTTAGACTCGGAATACATGACTTGACCAAAGGTGAGATTTTTTGCAGAATTTTTTAACTAGGTATACAATGTCTTCTGTGTCTTTGTCTGTCTTGCTACTGCAACCAAAAAAAATCCAAAATATTTCTCAGAATAACCAACTTTTTTAACTAGGTCTACAATGTCTTCTGTGTCTTTTTCTGTCTTGCAATTGCAACAAAAACTCAAATATTTCTCAAAATAACCAACTTTTTTTAACTAGGTCTACAATGTCTTCTGTGTCTTTATCTGACCAAAAAAATCCCAAATATTTATCAGAATGAGCAACTATTTTTTAACTAGTTCTACAATGTCTTCTGTGTCTTTGTCTGTCTTGTTACTGCAACCAAAAAAATCCCAAATATTTCTCAGAATAACCAACTTTTTTTAACTAGGTCTGCAATGTCTTCTGTGTCTTTTTCTGTCTTGCAATTGCGACAAAAACTCAAATATTCCTCAAAATAACCAACTTTTTTTTAACTAGGTCTACAATGTCTTGTGTCTTTATCTGACCAAAAAAATCCCAAATATTTCTCAGAATGAGCAACATTTTTTTAACTAGGTCTACAATGTCTTCTGTGTCTTTGTCTGTCTTGCTACTGCAACCAAAAAAAATCCAAAATATTTTTCAGAATAACCAACTTTTTTTAACTAGGTCTACAATGTCTTCTGTGTCTTTAGCGACCAAATAATTGCTGAATTTGATGTAAACAAATATTGTTTTTCTCAGAGAGAGTGGCGGTAAAAGTCCTGGACAAGGCGCGCCTGCACAAGTGTTCCCAGGTTCTATTCGCCTCTGAAATCTTGTGCATGGAGAAACTGGCGCATCCCAACATAATGCGACTCTACGAGGTTTTGGAGACCCACAAGAAGCTTTATCTGGTGATGGAATATGCTAGCGGAGGTGAGCTTTTCTCACGTATTTGCACCAGGGGGCGCCTTTCCGATCAGGAGAGCAAACTGGTGTTTGCTCAACTGCTGGCTGCCATCAAGCATATGGTGAGTGTCATCAAAAATGGGATATTTCTTCTGTAAAATTCACATTTGCTCTAATTATAAGTCATGGATTTTCGTACTATCATATTTTTTCAAAAATAATCAGCAATTTTCTCCTCATTAGAAATCCTCAGTATTCATTAATTCCTTCATTTTTTTGTTGCGCTTATCCTCACAAGACTCGCGGGGGTGCCGGAGCCTATCCAAGCTAACAATGGGGGAAACACTCAGTTGGTTTTCAGCCAATCACAGCCCGGCCAATTCAATTAGTCATTTTTCGTAAAGCTTATCCTCATAAGAGGCATGGGGGTGCTGGAGTTCATCCCAGGGGTAGGAACACCTTGAATTGGTTTCCGGCCAATCAGAGGTCAGAATAAGACAAACAACCATACATGAGTTTTCAACCAGCTTAGCATGCATGTTGTTGGTATGTAGGGGGTGCCAGAGCCCATCCCGGGGGGTAAACACCCTGAATTGGTTTCCGGCCAATCATAGGGCAGAATTAATCAACTATATATTTTTTTTAGATACTAATCATGTGTCTTCTCACAGCACGACTGCAACTTTGTCCACCGCGACATCAAGGCGGAGAACGTAATGTTCACCAGCACGCACTGCGTCAAAGTGGGCGACTTCGGCTTCAGCACTTGGTGCCGCCCGGACGACATTTTGCACACGTTTTGCGGCTCGCCGCCATACGCCGCACCCGAGCTCTTCGGGCGTAGCGGTTACGCCGGCCGTTGCGTGGACATGTGGGCCTTAGGGGTCTTGCTCTACTTTATGACCACGGCCACCATGCCCTTCAGAGCCACCAATACCAGTAGGCTAAGGCGCTGTATCCTCCAGGGCTCCTACGGCATCCCACCTTACGTTCCCGCCCCCTGTAGGGAGGTCATCCGGGGCCTGCTGAGACCCGTACCTGCCGACCGCCTGGACGTGACGAAAATCATGTCGGGTGAGTGGATGAAGGGTCTGGACTACCCGGAAGCGTACTTAGCTTGCAGGTCCACGCCGTCATACCTGGTCGGGCCATCGGCCGCGCTAGGCTCGGACGATTTGAGCGTAAAAGCGGCGCTGGAGGAGCTGGGTGTGACAGAGCGCCACCTACTGGATGGTGGGCCGGACCTGAGGAGCCCCGTTACCGGCGCGTACCGGATCCTATTGCACCGACTTCAGAGGAGGACGTCGGTGGAAGCGGTGGGCTATGGTTATGTCTGCAGGTCGGAGAACAGCTACAAACTTAAGCAGCTGGATAAGCGGTCTTCTGCGGTTTGTATCCTCATGTAAGCCCCCATGCATGCTTTCTTCAATTTAAAGAAAAAACGGTGCGTTATTTGTGTGTTTAAAGTACAGAAATAGAACTCAGGACTGACACTGCGGCTAAAAATACCATGCGTCGTATAGTCGGGAAAATACGGTTCAGAAGTAGATGGGATCATTTGTTTGGTGCTTAGATGAGTTTGGAATTTGGATGAATATCTAAAATAATTATAATTTGACATGAATATGAATGAAATAATATCACATTTTTAAATTGTATATTCAATATGGATTTTCCCATATTTTTTAATAGTTAATTTTCTTTTCATGATTATGTCTGCACATTTTATTTTATTTTTGTTTTTTGTATTAATATTAGCCATTTGTTTTTGTATATGTTTGTAATATTAGTATTATGACAATTATTGATACTATAATTTAAAAAAAAACATGTCATTAATACTGACTTATATAAGAGTTAATTTAGGTTAGCATCAAACAGGCTATTACTTTTATGTCCGGGAATATTAAACAAAAAGAAAGAAAACAAATGAGCTTATGAATACATCATTTGAATTTTTGCATATATTTTTACAGTAGTTATTAGAATAATTTTATGAAACAATCCTTTAGTGCTAAGCTAAGTGATCACAAGTCATTTACACATAGCTTGAATTACTGTGATTTATTGTCATCAAATTCTCATTCAGCACAAAACAAATTCACATTTCACGATTTCCAGTTTCACATTGCCATTATTTTCTTATTTATTGCTCACGCAACATCAGAATTTCAGTAAAAAGTCCAGCCAGGTAAACGAAAGTCAAATAACATGTAGCTTTTTCTCCAGAACGGGTGAGACAAGGTGAGGTGAGGTAAAGGTCTTCTCCTCCTCCTCCTTCAACCCAACAAACGGCCTCTTAGATTCTGTAAATCATCCACAAAGGTTAAGTTCGACTTTTCATATCTTTCAGAAACAATTCATGACAACTAAAAGACCTTTTTAGAAGTGTTCTTGGTACGCTTGACAGCCTTTTTGTCAATGCTGGCCATCAACTCCTTGACCCACAAATCTTGGGGGTCACTGCAGTACACTCGGCCTTTACGCATGGTGAAGCTAAAACGGATACACAGAGACGAGAGGTCGGCGTGTGGGGTCAGTCTCGGGTGCCAAAGAATAAATACACAGTACAAGTAACATTTTTGGAAGGGAGGGCAAGAAGAAAATAACGATAGCAAAATGGGGCGAAATAGGCATTTGCAGTTTTTCTGATTTTTTTATGTATATATATATATATATATATATATATATATATATATATATATATATATATATATATATATATATATATATATATATATATATATATATATATATATATATATATATATATATATATATATATATATATATATATATATATATATATATATATATATATATATATATATATATATATATATATACATAAAAAATCAGTATCTGTATGTATTTATATGTATATGTATGTATATGCATGTGTATATATTTATACACATATACACACTAATACACATATATATATACACATATGTACCTATATGCATATATATATATACACTCATATCCACAAATATACACAAATATACACAGATATACACCTATATACACGTATGCACATATATACATATATACACACATATATATACACATACATATACACTTGCATACACATGCATACACATATATACACATATACACATATAAATACCCATATATACCCATATATACACAAATATACACATAAATACCCATATATACACATATATACACATATATACACATATATACACATATGGGCACATATATACACATATACACATATATATTTCGGTAAATACAATAATCTGCATGTTATGAGTCAGAATTATTCATCCTCAAAAGTGAAATGTATCTTTCACTTTTCTAAGCTTGCACGTCTCAATATTATCACTAAAACATGAAGCCGGCGAAAAAATGTAGCCACCTAAAATGTTCAACTTCATTATTTGTATTCATTAACTGCCATCCTTTTTAGAATCCTACTTGGACAAACATTTTCAAAACCCACAAATGTCTATTTTGCCTTTTTCAAGTGACTAAAACACTGCCATTTAGAGAAAATTTGATGAAGTTGACTCACATAACAGCGCGGATGTTGCAGCCTCCGTCCGTCTCTTGAATTGTATACTTAACCGCCCGATCTCTAATCCTTTTACCCAGTTCTTTCACATAAGTCAGGCAGCAGTCATCATAGGACACTAAAAAAAACACACAAACCACCATTTTTTCCTGAAAAACTCTTATCTCGACCGCGATAATGATAGTGAAAGCTATTCAAATATTTATAATATCATCATCTTATAAAGATAAAAGGAACAATAAGGGCATGTTGGGTAATATATCCCTTATTGACCTTCACTTTACTATCTTGTATCGTATCCTGCATGACACAATAATAAAACATCAATCAGCTAAAAGTTTTTTTTTCTTACCTTGGGACATTGCCAAGCTTAGACAAGACAAGAGCAAGAGGGTGAGATGTATGTTGAAACGCATTTTTATGCTCTAAATCTGCAATAATCATAAAAAAATGAGAATCAGTCACAGTTGATTTTTTCAATTTCGACCTCTGGATTTACCCACAATTTAATTTAACATTTATACAAGTCATTTATTGCTATTGTTAATATTTTAATCAGCATCATCATCTTTAAAATAGGCTCCTCCCACTCTTTAATCTTAAATGTAAGTGTAATTAATTTTTGCCCAAAATAGAAAATTACCATGCAAAATTGTAATACCTTTAATGGCCAGTAGGAGTAAAAATAAGATCACAAAATATAGAAAAGAAATGCAAAGTAAAGCTCACAACTCACAAATTATCATGCAGAATTGTAATGCTACTAATGGACATTAGGAGTAAAAATACGATCACAAAATATGAAAAAAAATGAAAAGTAAAGCTCACAACTCACATATTTTCATAAAATCATATTTATGCAATGATTAAAAAAGCAATAGAAACTATTTTGAATTTTAATGACATTAATAAACATGCAACATTTGTTTTAATTATTAAAAAAGCACTCATGTCTCATTTTTGGCAAAAAATGCCATGTTGCAATGCAACAATCTAAACTTATTGACTTAAGCATTGAAGATAAATTTGTATTGTGTTGCTTACCTGCAAGTTTCAAGGTGTTGCGACCAGGTGTGTGTGTCAAGGTGTGTATGTGTGTGTTACTTGAACAGGTGAGGCTCTTTTTATAAGACGAAAAGGAGGCGTTTAGGGAGGTGTCGTATTTCTGTAAAAAAGCAACTCACCTTTGAACCACTGATTCATTTCGCTTTTGATTTTGCATATCTTTATTTTTTTTTTTTTTTTAGGGTAATGTTGATCGGGAGTATAGTATTTTACATCATATCTCCTGCACACCCCAACTTTTTTGTTGACATTGGGATTTAAGTGAATGGAAAAAATGCGTTGCGATTTCAAGTCAAGCGAAGACTTGGACGTGTTGAAACGATGGAATGCCTCGCGTCTTTGTTGCCTTGATTGATTTGATTTTCAAGGAAAAAGGCAAATAATTATCTATACAATATAAAGTTAGCATTATTAGTAAACGCCACCTGGTGGTGTAGTGGTAATAGTTAAGATATAGGTCATTTATATTCGCATATTCTACTTTTTTCCAATTTGAGTTTGAATTTAGAGCAGGGGTGGGCACACTTTTTAGGCCCGGGGGCCACATTGACTTTAAAAATTTGACAGATGGGCGGGGTCAGCACAAGATGTGATACATGTAAAAAAGTGCATCCGTTAACAATACATATGAAACATTAACAAAAAAAATGACTTAAATATTAACAGACTTATCACTCATCATTAAAGTAAAAAGTATATAAAGTACAAATTAAAGTAAAAAGGGATGTATTAAGAAATATTAAAATGTCATTTAAAAAAGATAGAAAGGCTGTAAAACATGAAAAACAAATAAGAGTGGACACATCTACTGCCACTGGCTTCCGCGTGACAGCGCCATCTTGGGGAAAAACAAAAAAAAACATTATTTTGACAATGTCGACGGGCCGGATTAGAAAGCCTGGCAGGCCGTATGTGGCCCGCGGGCCGTAGTTTGCCCATACCTGATTTAGAGTCTTTATTAACCACTTTTTACCACAATTGTGTACATTGTACAGTGTATTAAAAAACAACAACATTACAGGTCTGTAATAGCAAGGTTGTTTTCCCTTATGTTAAGAATACAAAAGTCAATTTTCATAAACAAAACAATAATAAGGTGGTAATGCTGTGCTAGTAATCAAGAGTTTGATTGATGGTAGCATGCATTTCCATGAAAAAAACTTTCCATTTGGGCTTTTTTTTTCTCTGTCTCATTTGAACTTTACTGTAACTTTACTCAGGCGACTGGAAATTCAGATTACTTTCCCGTACTTGTCAAAACGCCTCCCACCCAATAAAAAATAATAATCTTCCCGTCATCAAGCATGCTAGAATGGGACAAAGTTTCTTAACATCATTTTCATCTGATTGTGTAAACATTATAGATTTAATAATAACTTTTTGATTATTTACCTGTTCATTTGCTTGTTTGTTGTTATTTGTCTCCTCCCCTACTTTTTATGTTGTTGACTACTTTTTTATGCATTTATTGACTATTTATAACCTATTTATTGATTTTTTTGTCTGTTTGTTGTTGTTATTTGTGCACTTTTCACGTTGTTGACTACTTATCTATTCATTTATTTACTATTTATAACATTTTTATTGATTTTTTGGTCAGTTTATTGTTATTTGTGCACTTTTGTACTTTTTATGTTGTTGACTACTTATTTATTTACTATTTATAACATTTTTATTGATTTTTTGTCAGTTTATTGTTATTTGTGCACTTTTCTACTTTTTATGTAGTCGACTACTTATTTACTATTTATAACCTATTCATTGATTTTTTTTGTCTGTTTATTGTTGTTTTTTATGCACTTACCTACTTTTTATGTTGTTCACTACTTATTTATTTACTATTTATAACCTATTTATTGATTTTTTGTCTGTTTATTGTTGTTATTTCTGCACTCAGAGCTTTAAATCTCATTATGCTTGTATAATGAGAATAAAAGCATTTAATTCAATTACATACAATTGGAATTCTGTGAAAAATTGTTTGTAATACTTTTTAAAAATAGCCACAAAAGAGTATTGACAAAAAACATTGTGTTCTGCAATACAAATAACTTTTAGCAAATTACACAACCAGGTTTAAAAAAAAAACACATTACATTACTCACAGAATACATTGCAATTTGACAGCAGTTTTAATTGTGTTGTTTATAAAAGACTATTTTTTGCCCTCAAGGTGTCAATCTGATTACATTAGAAACTCGTTGATGGATGGATGGGAGAAGAACATTTACGGTATTATGGACAGGTTTAGAAGATAAGAAGAGCGCTTAACACAAGTTTTGGCTTGTTGTGGTCCCGCCTGAGGGGAAATGTTAAGTATCATCTTTTTCTGGAAGCTTTTTGGGTGTTTGCGCAATGTCATCTTGTGAAATGTTATTTTTTTAGGGGGGTGGGGGGGTCCTTAGACTTGAGCGAAGGCTCTATCGGTTTCATCCAACCTCTGTGACTGCTTTTCCAGATCTTCGGGCTCCCTAATGGATGTTTGTCTCAACTGCCAAATGCCTTGTCATGTTGCCATCGATCATGAGGGACAAGAGATAGAGATATCGCCATGACAACCAAAGCACCTGAGGTAAATGGGCATGAGGCTTGAACATTCACAGATGTGTCTCATTCATCCATTCATTTAGGCTGCAGAAGATTTGGGATTTGATTTTAGTCTAATTTTATTAATGAAAAAATAAAGGGGAGGCAAGTTGGACACCAATAGGGATGAATACAAGTCACATGACATTGGTGTGACGTCACACAGTTGATAAGCTCACCTGTAAAAGGTTTGGAAATAAAATTGCATTTTTATTTTATTTTAACATTACCATACCAAGCAATCACTACTGATAATAACACAAAAATGATGATTTCCATTCATTTATTTACTGTAAGTTTTTTAAGAATGTTAAAATTATATTAAATTGATGTATAATTAATTATAATGAGATGCATTTACAGCAGAAAAAATGAAGCTAAAATTGATCGTAAAGAAATTAGATATATTTATAGCAGAAAAATGATAGCAAAAGATGTATCCTAAAGAAATTAAATTTATTTACAGCAGAAAAGTGATAGCAAAAAATATATGTAAGAATAATAATAATAAAAAAAACATTGAAAATAATTACACAATTACTGTGGATTTGAAGAAAATAAAATGCGACAAATTCATTTCGGAAGAAAATAATATGTATTAGAACATTTTGAAAGTTAGCAATTTAAAAAATAATGACATTGTCAATTTTTTATTGTACTTTTTAGACTCTGGGACTCCGACGAAAAAGCAGACGAAGCCTGACGAGTGCAGACGCAGTCAGACGAAAGCAGACGAGGGCAGATGCAGGCGGGACGCGGGAGCTCGTCGACTACGGCCGAGGAAGCGCTCCCTCTCTCGGCCTGCGCCTGTCTTAACTGCGCGGTGCCTTGTGGGTGTGTGTGTGCGTCGAAGTAAAATGGCGGACTTGGCGAACGAAGGTGAGTTGCTTAGCAGTGTGGAGAGGGGATCTAGGGAAACAAAATCACCCAGCGCCACTTTCAGAACGTCTTTTTTCACGGAATTTGCACTTGGGCTTAAAACGATCAAAACTGCTTCGGCCGCCCGTTTGGCAATGGTTCGGCTTGCACGAATGCTTCCCGGCGTTTCCTAGGCTACACTGTTAGCAAACAAGCTAACGCGGCTACAGGCTTGGGACCCGACTAATAGCTGGAAAGCTTCGGAACGCCCTCCAATGCTAACGTAGTAGTTAGCGGGCTTATCTCAGTATGCTAACACCCCGCTATTTATAGACATTGTGTTAATGCCTGCATGAAAATAAGTAGACACTTAACGGATGTTTCTTTAATGCGATGGAAATTGTCTATCCAAGTGGAACCAGCTAGCAAATGACCGGTCAGTCGGCTGGTTTTTGATTGGGTACTTTACGAGGGCTTCTTTAGCCTCTGGTGTTGTTAGCGGCCGGCTTGGTACCGTTGGGTCTCTATTTAGGCGGGTAAATCACTAAAAAGCATTACGATCTTTGCCTGGCTAAGTCATCGCAACTTGGGTTTTCACTATACATTCTTTTTTTTTGCTTTGTCTGGAGTGTCGCTGTTTGAGAAGCAGTCACCCCATCACACCGCAACCACCACCCTAACGATCCAACCAGATGATGCTGTCTAGTTGCTGGATGGCTTCTGGCCGATGCGCATGGTGGTTCATTAATCACATTGAGATAACCTGCTGTTGTGATACTGAACCCAATGTGCGCTGCACACATAAATAGACACGCCATGTCGTCATTTTGACGAGAATGTTGCATGAGCTAATAATAAGCCCCTGTGTGCGTGTTAATTTCTGCAAATGATAAATATTATCCTATTACTAATTGTATTGCACACAGGCGAATGACCTGGGCACCTATACAGCAATAAATGTATGCCTCAATCAAACAAAGTTAAATCCAATGCAGCTGATATGAAATACAATAATACTTTAGCACCATCTTGGGGATGATAACTGTGTTGTAGTGTGGGGAGGAGTTTCATTTAGTAATATCATTTGTGAGCTAATCGATTCAGTGTGTTGTGATGCTGTACAGTTTGTCTATAAGGTTAAAATTGTTTGTCGATATCGACCTAATTGCCCCAAGATTAAGTGTTTTCTTGTTTTTATTATTATTTAATTACATGTAAAATCAGCAGTCCTTTAAATGTTATTGTATTCCTATGGAAAAACATTTCCAGGGACTAGTACGGAAACAAAAAGAAAAAAAATATATAATTTGCCGTTATTGACGCTTTAGCAAGCTGCTAGCAGCCGTGTACAATGTTTTGCTACAAAGTTTTATGTTGTCTTACAATTTCCATTA
Source organism: Stigmatopora nigra (assembly GCF_051989575.1). Lineage (NCBI taxonomy): Eukaryota > Metazoa > Chordata > Actinopteri > Syngnathiformes > Syngnathidae > Stigmatopora > Stigmatopora nigra. Next base: position 13,804,604 of record NC_135516.1, read on the forward strand.
ATAGAAATAGTTGTTACACTATAGTTTTTTTATGCATTATTGGACATGTTATTATGGTGATCAAGTGTCACCTTGCATCACCGCCCTGGTCATTTCCTTGTCCAGCTACCAACAATTTAACTGGAGGCTTAGAACTATGTAGACCCTTCTGTCATAACGGGAACCAAGAACAACATGACAATAAATGAATAACGCATCCTTGACAGACAATTGTTTTGTCAGTCGGCGTAGACCGCAAGGAAACAAACTGACAGTCCATGAGTGATGCCACCGCTACATTTTTATAGCTGGAGAACACAAGAAACCATAAATTGTAGCGCAATGCTTTTGTGTGGCCGTTTGCAACTTGAGGCTTAACATATTATGTTCAGTTGGTTCGTCAACTCTACCTTTTTTTGGGCTCTAAATGTTTCATTTTTAAACACATGAAACTATTTGGTTATACTACGCGGGGGTTACTTGAGCATCTAATAGCAAATAATCATTAGTTACAGGAATATACCACATGATGTCTGTTCGGATGACTAATAAAGTTTTATTTATTTATTTCTCCCAATAGACAAGCCTGCCATAGCGCCTCCGGTGTTTGTTTTTCAAAAAGACAAAACTCAAAAGGTGAGTGCTTCTTTTTGTCTTTATTTTCAAAGATGCTTTTTTTTGGGGGAGCTAAAAAAAATCAGCTTTGAAGGAGATGCTTTAGAACATTCTCAACTGTAAACAATTCTGTACAAAATTGCTTCCCAGGCGCATATTTCACTTTTAGCCACAAATGGCCCTACTGTGTCTTGTTGTAATTTTTTTTGCTGACTAGTTTGGGTTTATTTTTAACCGCGTGGGATGCTTTCTTTTCCTTAAAAAAATCTATTGTTTGATGCTAAATTTTGTGTATCTCACAGAGATCTGCGGAGGGGTCAAGTCCCGAGGATGGAGAAGGTATAAAAGTCGGTCGGATAGCTTTGTTAATGTCATCAGAACGTTAATCATATTTAATATTTCAGATTCAGATAAAGATGAAACAAACTACTTCCCTCCAGTGAAAAGGGAAAGGACTTCATCATTCCCGCCATTACAGTCTGGTAACAGTTTTATTTGTTGTTGTTTTTTTTCTTCCCCCGCCTCTTTGCTTGTGGCAAATTGTGGTGATTTGTATGCTGAGGCTTTCTCACGGTTCCTTTGCAGTTCCTAAGAACAATGTCTTCATGCCCCCCAGTTTTTGTCAGTCCCCCACTGGGAACTCAGACTCTGAGCCAGGTGAGTTTTTCGGATGACTATTTTTTCGGGCCTTAACTCGATTACACTTGTCCGGTTAAGACAAAATATATTGGTGCTCGGACGTTTGGTCCCCCGGACGTTTGGTCGCCCGGATGTTTAGTCGCCCGGACGTTTGGTCGCCCGGACGTTTGGTCGCCCGGACGTTTGGTCGCCCGGACGTTTGGTCGCCGATCAAATGTTGACAGAGTTTACTGTTGAAACCAGCTCTCAAAATTATATTCATGAGAGAGTATAATATCTAAGAGAGAGAGAGTTTAATATCTAAGTACTGTTTAATATCTAAGTACATTTGACCGGCGACTAAAAGGGACCAAAAGACCGGCGACCAAATGTCCGGTCACGGATATATTTAGGTAGTGGTGTTTACCGTGAAAATGTACACAGAAGTTGGTTTTACAAAGAATTTTGAACTCTACCTTTAAATTATATGTAATTAAAAAATAGCATTTAAAAATGTTGAAGAGAAAAAATATGTAGTCAAGAGCCACAAATTTTACATCTATTATAAGCTAATGTTATAATATAATATAACATGGCTTGTAGTTTAACTTCAAGCATAATAGTCACCACACAACACAAAACCGAAGGCCTAATGTAAGTTAACATAGTTTTAAATGACTAAGATATGTCAAAGCAGCTTGCATTTTGTCTACTTGGTGTCTTTTTTTGCCCGGATCGCTGCCCTTTTTGGGAGACCTATGTTGAGCCGGTTAGAATACAAATAAAAGCAGTAACATTCGCTTGACTTGAGGACAAGCTTCTAAAGGACTGCGAGTGTTGCTGTAGTAACAAAGCCAAGAGGCTCAGAGAACTGCAGGGGAACACAAGTTATGTAACTGATGGCTCTTTCATGTTTTTGTCCCGTCTCCTGCTTTCTTTCGGACAACGCCAGAAGAGAAGCCGGTCGGGTTCCGACTAAAACCACCAACCCTCATACACGGGCAAGCACCCAGTTCAGGTTTGTACTCTGTTTAGCTTTACACGGCATTTCCAACAAGTGGAACACTTTTACAATAGTAAAAAATATATATACAGCGATCAGAGAGTATTGAAACATTAGTTTGCCGATGTTGTAAAAAAAAAAAAAAAAAGTTACCACTTATCTTAAAATTAACCAGGATACAATTTAATAATTGCCTGTGGCTGACTGCAATAGACATCCGGTGTTCGGACGTTTGGTCGCTGGTCTTTTGGGCGCCGGTCAAATGGTGACAGAGAGTTTACTGTTGAAGCCAGCTCTCAAAATTATATTCATGAGAGAGAGAGAGAGTTTAATATCTGAGAGAGAGTTTCATATTTAAGTACTGTTTAATATCTAAGAGAAAGTTTAATATCTAAGTACTGTTTAATATGTAAGTACTGCTTAATATGTAAGTACTGTTTAATATCTAAGTACTGTTTAATATCTAGTACTATTTAATATCTAAGTAATGTTTAATGTCTTAGTACTGTAATATCTAAGAGAGAGTTTAATATCTGAGTGATAGTTTAATATCTAAGTACTGTTTAATGTGTAAGTACTTTTTAACATCTGAGTACTGTCTAATATCAGTACTGTCTAATATCAGTACTGTCTAATATCTGAGTACTGTCTAATATCTGAGTACTGTCTAATATCAGTACTGTCTAATATCTGAGTACTGTTTAATATCTAAGTACTATTTATTATCTAAGTACTGTTTAATATCTAAGTACATTCGACTGGCGACCAAACGTGCGGTCACTTAGACATCCAATTAATTTGAACCGCAACCTTATTCAATCGGATTGGTCGCCTGTCTACGAGTGGCAAAATAATTCACAGCAGAATGATGAAAAGAAACCCACGGTGGGCCGTGCTTCAATTCCTTGCCTGGTATTTTGCAATACTAAAACTAACAACCCCTTAGCGATCCGTCTAAAACCCGAATAGAAGTAATACAAATGTGGTCAGGGTCCCCCATTGTTCCTCTTGGTGGAAACAGCTTCAGCGAACAATACGGATTGAAATGAGCAAATTTGACAAGCCTTCTGTTGCGTCGAAACACATTTTTTATTTTTGAGAAAAGCAACCGAAAGCATTTGATCTTTCAGGCGTGCCAAGTCAGAAACCGAAAGAACAGCAACGCAGTGTTCTCCGCCCTGCCGTTCTTCAGGCGCCACCCTCCAAATCCCACGCAGAGTCAAGTACGTATTGTTTGAATCGATTTCTTACGCCATTCCACAGAAACCAGAAAATCAAACAATGGTCAATAAAACTTAGGACTACGCTAATGCTTATTTCAATGAACTGCTTCAGATTTAACAAATACTAGGATTGTAGAACCTAAAACAAGTTTTCCTATCTTCTAGCCTGAGCAACTACGTTTTATTGTTAGCTAAACTGTTAGCATTCACAGGTGACATTCTTAATGGACCTGCAATTAAATAGTAGTTATTTGTCGGAGTAAATTAGAATGGCTTCAAGAAACGTAATGTGTTTCATCACTGCGTCTTTCATGAGGAACGCTCATCATTTGATGCGTTTCTACGAGCAGTCGTCCATTCCGGTTGTCTATGGTTTGTCCTTTCTGTCCGGTGTGTTGCTTGGAAACTGAGAGTGCGGCTAATGAGACGGGTAACGGCACCGCAACCAAGGTCAAGGGATGCGGCAAATAGCATCGGGAGTGTCTGAGGCTCTTAGTCTTTTTTATTGTTTCTTAAGAACACTCAAAAATAATCTTGGATGGAATCCTTCAGGTCGTAATGGACTTTATTTTTCAAATTTTCCCTTAATGGAGGTACCATATTTTATATACTGTATGTATTAAAACGTTAAATTTTCAGGCAGTGGTTGGGTAACAGATTTCTGCTTAATGGCTACAATTTTAGGTTAATGGGTCACCAGCAGTATACAGTAAACAAAGCTACTAGATAAAGAAAGAACATTGGAGGGCGCCATCTGAAAATGGCTGAGGAAATTTCTGAAGCTAATGTGGACATGAAAATTGTGAAACAGGGGCGGCTTATACGAGAGAAATTGTAAAATTCAACGATTTTAAGGGTGCGACTTATACACAGATGAGGCTAATAGGCGAGAAAATGGGCTTATAATTGTAGTAGAATGTATCATTTTGACAATGGATAGGCATCTGGTTGCAGTAGAATGGCTCCCATTTTGGGTGTTACTGTTATATATTTGTATTGTTGAAATGTTTCTGCTATTTTCAGATTCAACTTGCGAAACCAACGGTGTGAAGAAGTCGTCAGACGACCCATCAGCCCCTCTGTCCCTTTTCTTGAACAACACAGAGCACTCAGCCACCCCGAACACGACACTGGTTGGTATTTTTGCGCATCCTCGTCAATGATATACAGTGTTCCCTCGGTTATCGCTGTTAATGAGGACCGGGATCACCCAAGATAAGTGAATTTCTGCGAAGTTGGGATTCCCCTTCAAAAATGCTTAATTTGAATTTAATTCATTTTTTTTTGTAATTTTTTAATTTTATTTTTTGTATTTTTTTATTTATTTTTTTATTTTATTTTTTTATTTTTCATTTTATTTTTTTACCTCCCTGTATACAGTACACCATATATAATACGGGTAGAGAGAGTGAATTTCATGTTATAACAAAAAAAAACTGTAAAATATGTTGTTTCAATCTAATATTTGTATTTTTTTCCCCCAAAAAATGAACCGCGAAGTAGTGAGGGAACACTGTATATATATATATATATTTTTTTTTTTTTTCCCAAGTGTGACATTTCCACGCCCAATTTCAGAAACATGAAAACGAGGCAGAGAGCTCAAGTGAGGTCAAAGATGAAGGAGGAAGTGAAAAGGATGAAGGAGATGTAGCAAATTCTTTTGTATTTGGTCAGAATATCAAGGACAGAGCAAAAGTGGGTTTATTTCATTACCATTCTCGTTAAATTATTATTCTCATTAAGCCATTTTAGACTTTGACCTGGGTATATTTGGATGATGACTATTTTTGTCCGACTTTTTATTCCAGGTGGAACAGAACAGTACAGAAGAAGAAAAAACAAAAGACCATCTTCCAGGAGATACTCAATCTGAGGCAACTAATTATTTCTTGCAGTACATCTCCACCCCAAGGTAAAAAAACATACATTTTCTCGTCCCGAATAATCATTTTTATCGTTGCATATATTTTTTTTTCCTAGTTTAAATAATGCCGCAAACAACACAGATAGCGGGGCGAAATTTGTGTTTGGCCAGAACATGTCGGAACGAGTTTTGGTGAGTGTGGACGGTTTGTTTGCACAATATGGCTTAAGTTTCTTTTAAAAAAAAAAAGAAAATTCCATGTGTATGTCTAATTCTAGAGTCCTCCCAAGGGTGAGACCGCCAATGAAGAAAGTAAAGAGGTTCCAGAGGCTTCAGAACCGCCTTCACAGGAGGCCACCCCAGAGAAGGGTAATTCCCCCTTCATACACGACAATTTATGTTCTCCTCAAGACTGTGGGACTACTAATATACTCTATGTATCAAAACTAAAAGCTGTATCCCTTGAGTTGATGTTAAATTTACCGTATTTTCACGACTATAAGGCACACTTAAAAGTCTTACATTTTCTCCAAAATAGACAGTGCGCCTTATAATCCAGTGCGCCTTATATATGGAAAAAAACAGAAAAACAAAAACCACCACTGTCGGATATTTTAAAAAACACAAACGCCTGAACTGAAACAATATTGTTAAATATTGGGGTGCCATCTTAGTTTACAACATCTTCCATCATATAGCTCCTCCCCCACTGCAAGATTTTATACCAAAAAATCCAAAACATCAACAATGGCTGGCTCTAGAGGTGACTGTAAAATAGTGAGTGCTTCATACCTGGTAGTCAATAGCAATTACCCTATTTTCACCACTATAAGGCGCACTTAAGTCTTAAATTTTCTCCAATTTTAGTTTTTTGGAGTGGGTGATGAAGACCCCAGTATTAAGGGTCCATCTCTTATCTACACTTAACATTTTGCATTTCTTTCAGCCGTGAACAGCGTGTCGGAATCTTTGGAAGAGTCTGCCGCTGCCTACACCAAAGCCACAGCCAAGAAGTGCATTTTAGAGAAAGTGGATGTGAAAACCGGTGAAGAATCTGAAAGCAACGTTTTACAGGTTTACGGCGTGTAGGGTCTCTCCAACGTTTGGGCCAAAGGACAAAAATAGCCAACCTGCTTTTTCTATTTTGATACAGATGCAGTGCAAGTTGTACGTCTTTGAAAAGATGGCGCAGTCGTGGATAGAGCGAGGGCGGGGTCTACTGAGGCTTAACGACATGGCCTCGACGGACGACGGCACGTTACAGTCGCGTCTCGGTAAACAACATTCTTCGGGGTGCTCTGACGTTTTGTGACTGGTCTTTTGGTCACCGGTCAAATGGTGACAGAGAGTTTACTGTTGTAACCAGCTCTCAAAATTATACTCATGACAGAGAGTTTAATATCTAAGAGAGAGAGAGTTTAATATCTTAGAAAGAGAGTTTAATATCTAAGTACTGTTGAAAACAGTAGATATTTAGATATTAAACTCTCATGAATAGAATTTTGAGGGCTGGCTTCATCAGTACTTAGATATTGCACATTACTTAGATTTTAAAGATTACTTGGCTATTAAACAGTACTTAGATATTTAACAGTACTTAGATTTTAAACAGTACTGAGATTTTAAACAGTACTTAGATATTAAACAGTACTTAGAGATTAAACAGTACTAAGATATTAAACAGTACTAAGATATTAAACATTACTTAAACATTAAACAGTACTTGGTTATTAAACTTCTCTCTTAGGTATTAAACAGTAGGTGGATATTAAACAGTATTTGGATATTAAACAGTACTTGGATATTAAACAGTACTTGGATATTAAACAGTACTTGGATATTAAACAGTACTTGGATATTAAACAGTACTTGGATATTAAACAGTACTTGGATATTAAACAGTACTTAGATATTAAACAGTACTTCGATATTAAACAGTTCTTGGTTATTAAACTCTCATGAATATAATTTTGAGACCTGGTTTCAACAGTAAACTCTGTCACCATTTGTCCGGCGGCCAAACGTCCGGTCACGCTGTCCGGTTACACATTTGACATGGTTGTGTACTCTTTCTACGCCCACCAGTAATGCGGACCCAGGGGAGCCTCCGCTTGATCCTCAACACTAAACTTTGGGCCCAGATGCAGGTGGACAAGGCAAGCGACAAGAGCGTACGTGTCACTGCCACGGACACAGAAGACCAGGGGGTCAAGGTCTTCCTAATATCGGTACGTTTTCTAAAACAACATCCATCTGTGTCAGGACCAAGAAACCAAGAAACTCCATTTTTTTGATGAATTTTAGGTTAATCTCCACACAATTGGAGTTAAATTCTGATCTCCAAGTGCTAAACCCGTTTTAGAGGAGGGCTGTACTTAACTGACTTTGCGCTTGGCCTCAGATGGTGCTACCTTCTCCCCTAGTTAAACACATTACGTTCACTATGACTACAATATACCTTGCTACTGAAACTGATGTCAGTATTTTCTGGTATTTCTCAGGGTAGCTCCAAGGATGTGGGTCAACTAGCAGCCGCATTGCATCACCGGATCTTGGCCTTAAAGAGCCGGGCGGAACAGGAACCCGAAATCCCGGTACCCAGCATTCCCGACGCCGAGGTGCCGCAGTCCAACGAGGACGACAGCGACGACGAGGAAGGCAACGCCTCTGCTTCAGCTTCCGCTCCTACCACAAGTCAGTCATTCTACCTCATCCCCTCCTTCCATCTTCTTCTTTAACATTCTATTCTTTTTGTGTACCTACAGCCAACACAGAAGGAAGCGACAACCAAGCCACGGGAAGCACATAGCGCCACCCTGAGGGGACAGCCTGCAGAAATGCTGCTTTTTAAGGCATTTTTTTTCTGCCGACGTCCAACCCCCCCGGACACCCCCATTTGACCAACGTGGTCCTCCCCAGACCAGTAACTTTTGGATATTAGAAGTCTAGCTCCAGGAAATAACCTCCCCCCACCCCTTCAATACCGGAATATCTCTTACCCCCCCACCAACCAATCTGCGTCATCAGTGGAGTTTTATTTTATTTTTTTTTCTTCTCTTCGACTCCCCCATATCCTAAACCCCACCCACCCCCCGTTCTCCCCCCCACTAGCAAAAATAAAGACTTCATAGCTTTGGTTTGGGACTTTTCTGCTCATCATATTGATGAGTGTAAAGGGTGATTTTTCCTCTACATTTTAAAGTATGGCACATGTTAAGACTGCAGTTTCTACTTCTAAGGGACCTTTCTACTTCACTGTACAGCCCTACTACCACCCTACCTAAAAAAAAATGTCCTGCTCTATGGACAACACATTTGCCCCTCACAATCTACAGCGCCATGTTCTTTATCTTCTACGTGGAGTCGACACTACCACCTCTACTAGTTGAGCGCTTCTCCAAAAAGAAAAAATCAATCAGGAAACTGTAATTTATTATTTTTTGGAGGCATTTTTTTGTCGTGTGCTATTCGTAATGACTAATGAGAAAACACCAACTTGTCATTAATGGCAGTTTCCTTTGATTTCCTATCTATATTCTAGTGAATAAAGGACTGAAACCATGCAGCTTTTTTGTTCATGTGACGACTTTGAAGGGCAGAAAATTCTCCATTTTTTTGTTTTTTTTTTGGTTCACTTTTTTTTTTTTAGACAAATTCAATTGTCAATCATCCTTCATGTAATCATTTGTATTTCTTTAAAGCATCGCAGAGCTTTATTATGTTGATACATTTTTATTTACATTCGGAAAAATATGTCGAAGTTTAATTGTGTGTGTGCTTGTGGATTCATTGTGTGCTAACTGTACTGACCCCGCCCCCTGACTCCGCCCCTATTTTTTGTTTCAAACATGTACATTTTTGAATATATCATTCATATGGCACAGCTTTTTTTTTCTCATCTCCAACTCCCTTTTCACTTCCCTTCAAAAAATAAACCTCTGCCATAAATGTTGATTTTTTTTCTCCCTAATTTTATTTGATAACTTGTAATAGTCTTCATATTGATGCAAAAAAATGGGTGTTTTGGGTGCTACTTTGTGATTTTTAAGGTTTCATACTAAAGTGTGTAACCAATTTGCAACTGTATCAACACTTTTTTGAATCCACCTATCAACAAGCAGCACCTGAAAAAAACTTTGTCCTGTCCCTTTTTTTTAAATGTAACATTTACAGTCTTATTTTGTTGACTAATTGTGAATTACTGTTTTATTATAACAGGATTTCTTGTTACCGTGGCAACCCCGTTAGAACAGGTATGTACTCAACCAATGCACATTAAAATGTGGTTAGAATGTCTATTAACATTCTTTTTTTTGATCCTTTAGGTTAATCAAGTGGAATTTCCATCTGCAATTTGCATCTCATTAATAATAATAATAATCATTTGGAATGGAGCAACCTACTGCGGCCAATAGCAAACACCTGTGAGTATTGAACATTGTGTGAAATTTAAGATATTACCGTATTTTCATGACCATAAGGCGCACTTAAAAGTCTTAAATTTTCTCCAAAATAGACAGTGCGCCTTATAATCCAGTGCGCCTTATATATGGAAAAAACTGAAAACCAAAAACGAGAAACCACCACTGTCGGATATTAAAAAAACACAAACGCCTTAACTGAATACTCAATATTGTTAACTATGCAGATGCCATCTTAGTTTACAAAATTTTCCATCATATAGCTCCTCCCCCACTGCAAGATTTTATACCAAAAAATCCAAAACATCAACAATGGCTGGCTCTAGAGGTGACTGTAAAGTAGTGAGTGCTTCATACCTGGAAGTCAATAGCAATTACCGTATTTTCACCACTATATGACACCCTTAAACTAATGACTAATCATTAGTGACTATCGACTAATTTTAGTGACCTATGACTAATCAAGCTAACTTCCATTAAATTCCTCTAAAAAAGTCAATAAAACATGGATAAAAAGTGGTTGTTTTTCAAGTTCCATTGCATCTAAGTACTGTTTAATATCCAAGTACTGTTTAATATCTAAGTACTGTGTAATATCTAAGTACTGCTTAATATCTAAGTACTGTTTCATATCTAAGTACTGATTAATATGTAAGTACTGTTTAAAATCTAAGTACTGTTGACAGGGTCATTTAGAGTATGATCACAATTCAGTCAAAAATCCAGAGGATTGGGTTTTAACAACAGGTGCTGTGTCGAAAACTCAAGTGAAGGAAAACCATGAAAACTTGATCACCCCTATAAAAACTAACTGATAGTTCCACGCTTAGTCATTTGCTTCCTTAAAAGGAGCAAATAAAAAAGGTCTTCTTGGATAGTCTGTCTAAAGAAGAAGCTCCTGGAAAGTTGAATTTACAGCATTCTTGGCTGAAACCTTTTTAACGGACGACAATGTTGAGTAATTATTCTGATGTCATCAATTTGGTTTAACTGGATCTTATTACCATTTGTTTATTGTTTCATGAAGAACAGACCTGATTTTTTTTGTGTTTTAAAACGTGAAATCAGCATAAAATTAGTGGAAGTCAATGCAGGATCACAACTTTTACCGTATTTGTTTTCTTTGTTGATTTTTCTTAGATAATTGAGTCATGTTGGGTCAAGAAAGCTTGGAATTGTGTCTTATTCTGAAAATACTTGTTCGGTTCATCAATAATTATATTTTAATTAATTTCTCCTGCACATTTAAGGCCTCAAATCAAAACAATTCCAAAGTTAATGATTAATCCAATTACGTAAGCATGAACAACAGCTGTAACAATCATCACATATCAGGTATTCAAATAATAACAATTAAGGTCGGAACTCAAAAACAACTCCATTGAAAATTAAACAAATAAGCCTAAATTCTGCAAAACAATTCCATAATCAAGCAAAAATAGCGTCACCATTTACAACAATATGCCAGTAATCACGAAGGTTGTTGGTTAGCCATCACACGACATCAGAAATTTCCTAAGTGTCCTTCCAGCTCTGCATTCTGGGGTAAAGGTCAGTCCTATCTACTAGTAAACAGTCCTCTGTGACATGTTACAATCCCGAGACAAATTAAAGAAGCTCTCATACAAAAATGATTAAATACACATAAAATATAGTATAATAGTATTACAGAATAACTCCAACAGTGACCTAACATTTTCTCTGTCATTCCTCATGGTGGTGCTGTCAGGCGATAATAAATTCCACCTCCATGTCGGTCGGATTGATTCTAAGCTCATCATTTGTTAGAGAACCAAATGACAATCATATGTTTTTATAATGCTCATGCAAAAAATACTGTCTTTGTGTTTTTGTGAAAGCGCATAACTGGCATTTGTGTCTTTTGTAAACGGTCACATTGTTAGAAACAGTCTGGAACAAATTATATTCTAAACCAACATTTGTTATTTTCCAAGATGTTTGGAGTCACGATAGAACGTCCATACTGACACAAATTGAAGCAGAACATAGGACAATGACTCATAAACTCACAATGTTAATGCAGTTGTGTCCCCTTTGTTGGAATCAACTAAATGACACCAGGACATCAAAACTGGTTTTCTCTGAGTCTCGCCACACTCGTAGAATGGTCAGCATGCTTCCCCCCAATCTTAACCTCATGTCTTACATTGACATATGTGTAACTGCATTGTTAGTGTCTTACAAGAAAGGAAAAAAATGTCTTTGAGGCTCTTTTGTGGTTCTCATGACAAATACAAACCATCAGAGTGTCATGTATTTCAGTGAAACTAACCCATTCGCTCCCATTTTATCTAAGTACTGTTTAACATCCAAGTACTGTTGAAAACAGTAAATATTTAGATATTAAACTCATGAATATAATTTTGAGAGCTGGTTTTAGCAGTATAAAAATGTTTTGATACTAAAATAACTTAAATTTTTGGTTTTTATATTGTAAAAACTCTTGTTTTTACTCCAGCAAGCTTGTGTTGTTTTCACATTGACGGCAACAGCCGCCGACCAGCGGAAATAACTGTTTATCTCCGAGGCAAAAGAAAATCCCAGCTGTTATAAACATTTTAATGTTTCCCTTTTTCTGCTCTTTTCAGGGAGGGGGGTTCCTGAGACCCACACAGAATCTCTGGAAATGACATCAACAAAATATTGGTCTGTCTTTGCCGCTTTTCTTCCAATGAAAGGTAAGATCTTCCCTTGAATTTATTGTAAGTTCAGTGTCGTGTTGACTGGTTGAGGTTTGGGTTTCAAAGCGGATAAAATATGTCAGCGCCAAACTGACAGGTGGGGCCCCTCCCCTCATGTATTCCGACAGTATAGCATCACTTACATTGGTATTTACTTGACATCTATCCAATCACATATTCTCCCTCTTTATACAAAAACGTTGTTTTGTGCTAATGCTAAAGCTGAGCAGTTGATGACTATTATTTAATACTCATTACCGTATTTTTCCGTTTAATATATCCTCAGGTATATTAAATGATTTTTGCTTTTTTAAGATTCCCGTTTGTGTGCCATTTAATATACCCGGGTATATTAAACAGCAACTCAGGTTTTTTGGCAATATTTGTATGGTGTTGATGGAGGCATAATTATAGATAAAGTTCATTAATATTCCAAGTCAGACTTTATTCAGCAGTAAGTAGTTTTAATCTGAGTAGTAAGTACTTTTAGTCTGCAAAATGTTGACGTCACGGCATAAAAAGTGCATAGTGGATCGTACAATCCCGTTTGTGCGCCATTTAATATACCCCTGCCGTTTGATATTTATTATATAATATAGATACTTAATTTCATTAGCATTCCAAGTCAAACTTTATTCACTAGTAAGTAGTTTTGACCTGAGCAGTAAGTACTTTTAGTCTGCAAAACATTAAGTGCATAGTGGATTGTACCTTCCCGTTTGTGCGCCATTTAATATACCCCTGCCACTTAATATTCCGCTGCCTTTAAATATACCCCTTTCATTTAATATACCCCTGCCATTAAATATAAAAGTTAAATCACCTTCGCCTTGTAAACACACATGGTTAGTCGCTATGCTAACAAAAACCAAGCTACCAATCGGCAGTCACGTCACTCGGCAGCATAACCTTCCGTCGATGCTTTCACGGAATGTGTTGATGGCAATTAAATATTCCTGTTGTGACAAGTTCAAATATCCACAGAAGGAAAAGTAAGAATGCCAGACTCTTCACTTATTGGCAAAGCATCCGCAAGTGTTTAAATATCATATGTATTTCATTTTACTAAACTATTTAGCCACATTCAAGGTTCATTTGTGGGAAATAAGAACAGCATGAATACCTGCGAAATGATGTTTATTCAGCAGTCAGTATAGAATAATAAACGTTGTTTTGGCACAGTTGCTTCATGAGAACAAGCGTTCTGTGTGTGTGTGTGTAAGTTAACTAAATAAATATGCAAAACCATAATTTACTTCCCAAATAAATATACAATATCAACTACAATAACGATGCAATGCCCGATACAAACACAAAACAAACAAAATGGCGGAAGGCGATGCTTCAACCTTCGTGACAACAGCATATTATTATTTTTTGCTAAAAGCCAATTGGCTTGGTGACAGACTTTTTTGGTGGTGAATTTCAAGGATGAGTGCAAAAAAAAAAAGAATAGTTTGGATTACCTCACAAGCTCCCCCGGTGGTGTAAAATGTCTTTAAAATGTATCCGGAAGGTTTCCGTTTTGCTTGATATGTGAGATGCTTAATGGGGGTTTTGTTCATTCTGCGTGGAAGGACTATTTGGTTTAGTATTTGGTTTGGAAAAAGACATTTTTTGGGGTGAAGAAGTTATTCGAGTTGGTCATGTACAGACTTAGATGATAGAATTAGTGTTGAAGTCTTGCATGGGTGTCCAAGCTCGTGACTGGACGTTTGGTCGCCGGTCTTTTGGTTGCCAGTAAAATGGTGACAGAGAGTTTACTGTTGAAACCAGCTCTCAAAATTATATTCATGAGACAGTTTAATATCTAAATATTTACTGTTTACAATAGTACTTAAATATTAAATAGTACTTAGATATTAAAAACTACTTAGATATTAAACAGTGCTTAGATATTAAAGAGTACTTGGATATTAAACAGTACTTAGATATTAAACAGTACTTAGATATTAAACAGTACTCGGGTATTAAACAGTACTTAGATATTAAACAGTACATAGATATTAAACAGTACCTAGATATTAAAAAGTACTTAGATTTTAAACAGTACTTAGATAGTAAAGAGTACTTAGATATTAAACTCTCTCTCTTATGAATATAATTTTGAGAGCTAGTTTCAACAGTAAACTCTTTGTCACCAAAAGACTGGCAACCAATTTTCCGGCGACCAATCGTCTGGCGACCAATTGTCCGGTGACCAATCGTCTGGCGACCAATTGTCCGGTGACCAATCGTCTGGCGACCAAACGTCTGAGCAAATGATGAAAATATCATTAAATATGGCCAATGCAAGAAGCTTTAATTTAGCCTACATTGAAATGTAGAAAACTTTTTCGGACTTTTTCCTGTCCTAGTCCAAGCATATGTATATACTTGATTCCAAAAGACTATTTTAGTGATTTAAATTCAAGTTGGCTCTTGCATCCTGTAATTTTTTTTCTCTTACTTTAAAGCGGTCCTATTATAAATAACCAATGGGGTAGAATTTTTGTTTGGATTAGCCAGGCCGCTTGTGAGCCGACTGTGACTAAACTGATTAATTGTGAAAAGAAAAGAAAAACATAGACTGCAAATAGGAAGAAACAACTTATCCCTTAAAATATTCCATGGAAATAAAAAAAAATCCCTACAAAATAAAGGACAAGATACATCTTGAGGCTGTCCTCTCATTATACCCCATTTTTTAAAAAGTATTTCCTTGAAAAATACTTGCAGTCAGACTTAGGCCAACACTGTGAAATCTTTTGCAAAGGCTCATCGTCATCTAAACATAATATAATTATTACATTATATAAAATATGTAATATAATAATTTAGATTGAATATAGCAATGGAATGAATTGGATAATACATACATTTTATCTAGTAAACTTATACCAATGCATAATAAATAGATAATTTTAAACTTATAAGGTGACTTAGCATCCATGTTGTGTTTATGTTAATTAGAGGACATGTCGGACATAATGAGAACATCGTCAAGAATTCCCGTAACAAAAAGAATCGTAAGTATTCCCGATTTGAGAATGAGTGTCAAAATGGGACAACCCAAAGCAAAGCAAAACAAACACAGCAACTGACAAGTCTGAACGGCGTCTTTTCTGTCGTCTTTCTCTGGTCTTTTTTAGTGTTTTCTTTTAATTGATGCCAAGTGAATGAGTCACACATTTGTAACTATGAGGCCCCGATCCTTTTTAATTGTTTCTGCTGTGCATTCCTTCGATGTCAACTGCGTTCGATGTGCCGGGTGTCAAAAATACAACTCGCTTGTAGCGGCAAGTTGTCTTCTGATAGATCTTAGAAGTGATACTTTGTATTGGTAAGGGAGAGAGAATATTTGAAATTGTTTGAGGAGTACGACTATGAGGTTCTTTTTTTGACTGGACGTTTGGTCGCCAGTCTTTTGGTAGCTTTTGGTCGCCGGTCAAATGTACTTCGATATTAAACAGTACTTAGATATTAAACAGTACTTAGATATTAAACCATACTTAGATAATAAACAATACTTAGATATTAAACAGTACTTAGATATTAAACAATACTTAGATATTAAACAGTACTTAGATATTAAACAATACTTAGATATTAAACAGTACTTAGATATTAAACTCTCTCTCTTAGATATTAAACAGTACTTAGATATTAAACAATACTTAGATATTAAACAGTACTTAGATATTTAACTATCTTTCTTAGATATTAAACTCTTTCATTGATACAATTTTGAGAGCTGGTTCCAACAGTACTTCGATATTAAACAGTACTTCGATATTAAACAGTACTTAGATATTAAACTCTCTCTCTCTTAGATATTAAACTCTCTCTCTCTCTTAGATATTAAAACTCTCTCTTAGATATTAAACTCTCTCTCTCTTAGATATTAAACTCTCTCTTAGATACTAAACTCTCATGAATATAATTTTGAGAGCTGGCTTCAACAGTAAAAGTCGACCAAAAGTGACCAAAAGACCAGCGACCAAACGTCCGAGCACCACCTCTTCATGGTGGAAATATTTGATAGGAACTGAGTTAGGGGTGAGCACCAATCAGTATATTTTAACTTTGGCTGATATAAGGGTTCCAATTCAGAGAAGGTTTTAGGGTTTGGTTGTTGAGATAGGATTGACAGGATGTGGTTGTAGTGGAGTATTGTTCCTACTTAAACTATTACAGGTCTAATATTCCCTTTCCGTTGATGTACTAATTCATTTGATGGATTGATCAATCGATTGAGAAACTTCTGTAAGACTGCGGAAAAAGACAGCGATGATAAGACAATTTTTACTTGTGTAGTCTCTATTTTCCGCCTGTTCTCCAGCAAAAACATCCCAAAGTCATTTGGGTTGCGGTCACATAGTAAATTGTCATATTGTAGCGGTCCTACTTTAGCAAAACTCACCGTCAGTCACACAAATTTCCTACGACAACCAATCAAAAAAACATAATGCCGCCTGTTGTTTTTACAGTGTTACTACTCCGATAGAAATGAACATAGAAAAATGCGTTACAGTCACTTTTTTTTTGCTTGTTTCATATCCTTCTGAATATATTCCTGGAATTGAGTTTATATTCCATAATTTTCCGCGTTGAGGGAGTTTAGAGCCGCGTCATACACAGCCACAGTTTTTAGCCGAAATGTTCTGGATGGTATGGTAGCGACTCCGATTGTCCAGGAAGGAAAAGTCCTTCTCAAAGGCGATTGGCCGGCAACAGGGTCCATTCCCAACCTTGTCCTTACGTCCTTTTTTGCGGAAACCCGTCCGCATCATGTGTTCCATAGTGACGTCGTAATTGCGCCGTTGCGCCGTACATTTACCGCTACAGTAGCGTAGCATCACCGTCTCGTCGCTATCGTAGCCAAGGCCTAGCTCGCTCACCGTTAACTCCAGTTGTCGAACCGAGCACACCTTAGCCCGCCGGGCTCTTTTAGTCCTTCGGGATTGGCTTTCATCGCGACTTTTCCGTCTTTTTTTGTCGAGTAGAGTTCCTACCACGCGTTGAAGCTCGCCATCTGTGAAGCTCTGGAACATCATGGTCACTGGAGAGAAAATGGCGGAGTAACAGTGGAGTGGATTTGTCAGGATTGGGTGGTTTAGTGTAAGGGAACAGGGTTTTTAACTGTTAAAACTTGGCGATCATTTGGGTTTTTTAGTGTTCTAATGCTAAAGGATTTGTTTCAATTTGCTAAAGTCTTGATCTTGTTTCACCTTTAATTGTGTGACACTGAGACGAACAACTATTTATTCCTATTTTCTTACATAGGGACATACTGCTGAACAGGACTACCATGCATGATTTGGGATGTCGGAGAAAATTGGAGTATCTGAAGAAAAAATCCACCAACGTACTTGGGAAGATATACAAGCTCTACACAGGAAGGTAAGAACCCAAGAGGGATTGAACTTGCAATTTTCTGAACTGTGAGGCCCGTGACCGGACGTTTGGTCGCCGGGTCTTTTGGTCGGCGGTCAAATGGTGACACAGAGTTTTCTGTTGAAACTAGCTCTCATAATTTGTATTCATGAGAGAGTTTAATATCTAAATATGTACTGTTTTCAACAGTACTTAGATATTAAAGTCTCTCTCAAAGCTATTAAACTCTCTCTCATAGATATTAAAGTCTCTCTCATAGATAATAAACTCCTAGATATTAAACTCTTTCTCATGGAAAATACACTCTCATATATATTAAACTCTCTCATTGATATTAAACTCTCTCATATATATTAAACTCTCTCATTGTTATTAAACTCTCTCTCAAATATATGAAACTCCCTCTTAGATATTAAACTCTCTCTTAGATATTCAACTCTCATAGTATTCAACTCTCATAGTATTCAACTCTCTCATAGATATTAAACTCTCTCATAAATATTACACTCTCTCTAAAATTATCAAACTCTCTCATAAATATTAAACTCTCTCATTGATATTAAACTCTCTCTCATAGATATTAATCTCTCTCTCATTAATATTAATCTCTCATTAATATAGTTTTGAGAACTGGTTTCAACAGTAAACTATCTGTCACCATTTGACCGGTGACCAAAAGACTGGCCACCAAACGTCCAAGCACCGTCAGGCCAATATATATATATATATATATATATATATACATATTTTTTTTTAATTTTTTTTATTTGGGCGACTTCCCTCATGCATCCGATTGGTTCCATTGCTAAAACGGAAAATTCATTTGCCTGATGTGTACCACCTGGATGTTGACGGAGCTTTTATTTTCATACCCTCCGGCGTGAACATCGGGTTATCAAAACAAAACAAAGAATTAACCGACTCTGTGAAAAAGACTATAAAATGCAAAGTATGAGCTATTAATTGCCTCCGGATTTGTGTGAGATGTTAAAACCTGCGCTAACGTGCTATCCGACCGCTTGGAGGGTGATGATGTCATTTAGCATAGCTTTCTCGTGTTTATTTGCTTCGTCGGATCAAGTGGGGGAAGTTTATAGAGCTTGGGTTAGGTTTTAAGTTTCTTATTCAGGTCTTGTTTATCTTGGGTTGAATGCTGTTATACACATTAGCATTAGGAAAGAGAATTATAACGAGGAAAATGGTTCTTACACTCTGAAAGTAGGGAGTTCATGTTGTCTGTTGAGCGAGTTCTCCGGTGAAGTCCACCAGTCCAGGTTGGTGAGAAGGAGGATGATCCTAATGAGGAATATTGCTGTGAGGTGGACCAGGAAGTTTGGTGGTTGGTGGTCTTTTGTCTTGGGTGTCCAATGGCGGTAGGGGCCATGTTTTTAATGAGGATGATTGACAGTGTGGCGCCACAGAGCATGAAGGCAAAAGTAGCACTTTTCCATAACTTCATCTTAGAGCGTGGAGGAGCATTGAGACGCTGGTGGGGAAGATGAGTAAAGCAATGTCAGACATCACGGTGAAATATTAATACCTAAGTACTGTTTAATATCGAAGTACTGTTTAATATCTGAGTACTGCTTAATATCTGAGTACTGCTTAATATCTGAGTACTGCTTAATATCTGAGTACTGCTTAATATCTGAGTACTGCTTAAAATCTAAGTACTGCTTAATATCTAAGTACTGTTTAATGTCTAAGTAGTGTTTAATATCTAAGTATTGTTTAATATCTTAGTACTGATTAATATTGAAGTACTGCTTAATATCTGAGTACTGCTTAATATTTAAGTACTGTTTAATATCTTAGTACTGTTTAATGTCTAAGTACTGTTTAATATCTAAGTACTGTTTAGAATCTGAGTACTGTTTAATATCAAAGTACTGTTTCATATCCAAGTACTGTTTAATATCCAAGTACTGTTTAATATCTAAGTACTGTTTAATATCTAAGTACTGTTTAATATCTAAGGACTGTCTAATATCCAAGTACTGTTGAAACCAGCTCTCAAAATTATATTCATTAGAGAGTTTAATATCTAAATATCTACTGTTTTCAACAGTACTTAGATATTAAACGGTACATAGATATTAAACAGTACTAAGATGCTAAACAGTACTTTGATATTAAACAGTACTTAGATATTAAACAGGACTTAAATATTAAACAGTACTTTGATATGAAACAGCACTTGAATATTAAACAGTACTTTGATATGAAACAGTACTTGAATATTAAACTGTGCTTGGGTATTATACAAACATCCGAGTGCCAATCAAATTGGGCATTCCTGCAAAATACAAAAGTCTTTTGTGATCAGGAATAGAGTACATATGCAATATTACACTTTTCATAGTTTGGGCTCTCAGGGGTTTTGCCTATTAGAGTTCGAGTTTTGCTGAAATCACAGTTGGGCTTGTTACGATTTATGGAAGATTTAAGATTCTTTGGGGTTTACGAGAGAACGGCTGCTTTTTAACTTGTACTTTGTGTTTTGGAGCTGCTCCAAATATGATGGTTTGGGGTTAAGGATTCAGGTAGGGTGGCAACAGTTTTGTTTGGATATGAGAAGTGTGAATTACAGTCCAGCCGGCCCACTTTTTCTTCCTAATTCCCGTCTCAATCTAACTTGACGACACCTGGGAATGTGGCGAGAACATCTCCCAACATTTCAGTCATGCCAAAGTAGCAACAAATGTGTAGGTAGACTCCTTGCATTTTTTTCTACACCTTTTTTAGCCCTAAGGCCTTATACCAGGGGTGTCGAAACTTTTTGCAAAGAGGGCCAGATTTGGTAAGGTGAAAATGTGTGCGGGCCGACTTTTATCCTGACATTCTTTGAACCATTAACATTAAATGCAAATTAACTTTTTGGGATTTTTTTTAATTACAAATGGCATACTTTTACTTTTACATTTTTTTTTACATTTAGGTTTTTACCGAAATCACAAACCACAAAAAATTAAGAAAACTATCATGGATATCTAAGTTCATGTGAAACATCACATATTATTCACTATTATATGCTCACTGTAGGAACAGTGCTGAAAACAAAACAATGATCACTGCATATTCAAACTGTGATTTTGACCATCACAAAAAAAATAATGAACTGAGATTTAAGAATTTATTCAACTCAGAGGACTTAACAAATATCTTGCCTGCACTAATGTGAAGGGTGATACTGGGATCTTGACTGCAGTATGTAGTCCAGGTCTTCATCGCACGCTAACGAGAAAAAGTCAAACTCAGTTCCTTTTGCCTCTAACTGTCTCTTAATATCTAATGAAACGTCTTCAATTCTCCGTGCCACAGTATTACGAGCCAGGCAAATATTGGCAAACTCTTGCTTCTTCGCGGGACAAATTTTCTCAACCATTTTCATTACACAGTCTTTAATAAATTCACCGTCACTGAAAGGTTTGCAGTGCTTTGCAATTAGCGTTGCCACTTCGTAGCTTGCCTTTGTGGCATTTTCATTTGACTCACGGGCTCTTGTGAAAAAGCTTTGCTGTGCCGTTAAAACAGCTTCCAGTTGCTTCACTTTTTCACCGCGTTCGTTCCCAGTTAGCTTGTCGTAGCTAGCATGTTTCGTCTGGTAGTGCCTCTTAATGTTGAATTCCTTGAAAACAGCAACAGTCTCTTGGCAAATTAGGCAGACACAGTTGTTTCGTATTTCAGTGAAAAAATACTCAAATTTCCACTTCTCCTGGAAGCGGCGGCCCTCCCGGTCAACTTTCCTTTTTTTGTTTACATGTTAGAAATGGGCTGGGCTGAAACAATGACGCAAGGGTCACGGCGGCCAGAGTGCGGCCACAGGGCTACTGCCATCTTCTGGTGAAGTGAAAAATAGCTTTTTGTACACATTTATTTTATACTGTGGTCAACAGTGCTGGCGGGCCGTGTATTTTTGATTTCATGATAGAGGCCGTGGGCCGGTCAAAATTTGTCCTCGGGCCTTATTTGGCCCGCGGGCCGGACTTTGGACATGCCTGCCTTATACGTACATAAACCAAGGAGGGAGAGACTCTTCTATTTTTTGATACTTTCCAAGAAAAATAGGCCTTACAAGTTATAGCGTGCACATCAAAACTCCCTCTTTCAAACTTGTTTTATACTTTGTTTTATAATCTCCAGCCTTCATGTACTTTTTTGTCCATTTCACATTTTTCTTATCGTATATATACTTGTAAAAAGAAGAAAAAAATCATTTCCCCCGAGCCGGAAATAAGTAACTGTCTGTCAAGGTTTAACAGCAAATCCAGACTGGCCCTTTAAGTGTTTTGCCAGACTAGATTGTGTTCACATATGTCCGTGTAGTAGACACTGTAACATACAGTACATGCCCAAGTTTGCTGTTAAAGTATGGAAATAACGTGTGTTTTCCCCATTATGCTAAAGCTGCAGTACTTAGATATTAACCAGTACTTAGATATTTTACAATACTTAGATATTTTAGAGTACTTAGATATTTTAGAGTACTTAGATATTTTAGAGTACTTAGATATTTTAGAGTACTTAGATATTTTACAGTACTTAAACATTAACCAGTACTTAGATATTAACCAGTACTTAGATATTAAACAGTACTTAGATATTAACCAGTACTTAGATATTAACCAGTACTTAGATATTAAACAGTACTTAAATATTAAACAGTACTTAGATATTAAACAGTCTTTAGATATTAAAGAGTACTCAGATATGAAACAGTACTTAGATATTAAACAGTACTTAGGTATCAAACAGTACTTAGATATTAAACTCAGTCTCATAGATATTAAACAGTACTTAGATATTAAACAGTTCTTACGATATTAAACAGTACTTAGATATTAAACAGTACTTTAATATTAAACAATACTTAGATATTAAACAGTTCTTACGATATTAAACAGTACTTAAATATTAAACAGTACTTAGATACTAAACAGTACTTTGATATCAAACAGCACTTAGATATTAAACAGTACTTAGATATTAAACAGTACTTTAATATTAAACAGTACTTAGATACTAAACAGTACTTAGATATTAAACAGTACTTAGATATTAAACAGTACATAAATATTAAACAGTACTTGGATATTAAACAGTACTTAGATATTAAACTCTCTTATGAATATAATTTTGAGAGCTGTTTTTAACAGTAAACTCTGTCACCATTTGACCGGCGACCAAAAGTCCGAGCACCGAGTGGTTCCATGTGGAACTGCATTTCCCCTGACAAACCTCAAACCAGTCCTCAATTCATCATTGTCTGAACTCATCTAAAAACCGCGTCTGTTTTATGACGACACGATCCGCCACAACCACCAAGGCCATCCTATTCTTTATCAACTTTACCACCATTCCCCATACATGAGACGGGTTACCACACCGCCCATAACAAAACCCTCCGGGCGTCCTCTACCGGATACACTCAAAGCCCCCCATTATCACCCAAATGACACCGCCATGCTTGTGAAGTTTGTCTATAAAGCGCCTCTTTGTATGGAATAAAATGGCGGCTTTTTATTTTTATCACGGAATCGTCCAGTGGGGTCACGAGACATGACCGTGATGTCATAGGCTGCACGCTTCGCATCCCATAACACCTGATAATCCACTTTACATAACGGTTCTTGATATGAGTCTTTGAATACGACGTGTACTTTGAACGCAAGACGCGGAGGATTGCGATAGCGGAAGAAGAAAAAAAAATAATACCGTACGTGGTGTTGCCGGGTGAAAATGACGTTAAGGGGGGTCCCGGCGGGAGGCGTGGTCACGTCAAATCGGCGGCAGGTGGGCCCGTGAAGAGTGCTGGTAGAGGTAACAGGGACATATTCCAAAGATCAGGGCGGGATTAGCACTAATGCCTACAGTCGGCTTTATCTGCCGTCACGTGGGCCCACACCTGGCTGCAAAAGCCAGGTCTTTCCTTTAGAAAACCAAGGGTGTCACACGAGGGTTGGTTCACGGGATGCTTTAATGTCAACTTGATTTCAGGTGGGCTGGACCATTTTAGATAGGAGATTTGGATTTTTTTATTTTTTTTTTATGAATGGATTAAGAGAACTGATTAAAAGACGTGAATATTTAGTTTTTTATGGATCTAAAACAATGTTTATTTGAGGGTTTTTTTAGATATATTTTTATATTTTACAAAAATTATTTTTTAACTAAAAACACAGAAAAAATTGATTAAAAATTACAATTATGGATTAAAAGACCTAAATATTCGGTTTTTAATAGATCTACAATAATGTTTATTTTAGCTTTTTTAAAATATATTTTCAGATTTTACCAAATGATTTTTGAACTAAAAACACAGAAAAAATGGATTAAAAAATTACAATTATGGATTAAAAGAACTGGATTAAAAGCCCTGAATATTCAGTTTTTAATAGATCTAAAACTATGTTTATTTTAGCTTTTTTAAAATATATTTTTAGATTTTACAGAAATATTTTTGAGCTAAAAACACAGAAAGAATTGATTAAAAAATGACAATTATTGATTTAAAAGGGAGAAAATCATGAAATTTAATATACATCTAAAAATCCATTTTAAATCAATAATTGTCATTTTTAAATATTTTTTTCTGTGTTTTTAGTTCAAAAAACATTTTGTAAAATCTATACCAGGGGTGTCAGACGGCTTGCTTCTATGTTAAGCTAACTCTTGAGTCAGCGGGATAATGAGAACCCGGCAGGAGCTTATTAGTAGGTGAAAGTTGCACACAAATGAGGGTGAAATGTGCACTTTTATTGCCTAATCCGCCCGATTGAGGGCTTTTGGGGTCTCGCAGGCCGACTGACGTTGGGTTCAAGTGCCTCGGTGAACGCTCCCTTGAGCAAGCAAGCACGGGCAAGCGCAAGCAGAGCAAATATGAGGACTTTTTGAGCGAAAAAAAAAATGGAATGAACTCAGAGTTTCAAGCAAGGAAGTGTTTCTTAACATTTTTTTCTATTGCACTTCATCATGACAGCTGTGTAATTTACTGCAAGCGCGGTGAGTGTAATTAGTCGTGGATGAGCACAATGACACTCTAAACAATCAGACCAATTTCAAACATGACACACCAGAAGTGCTTGTCATCCTTTTTTTGTCGCTTGCTGATTGGATTTTATTTAATGGCATTTTTTTTTGGATGTCAAAAAGAGCTTTTTTTAACATTTTTGGCATTCTAACATTGCTCAAACTTTCACATGTATTTATATAAGGAGATAGATGTATATACATATACTTATCCGTCCTCCAATCAGATGTCAGGCTTTTTAACAGAAAAATGGCTTTGCTAAGACCTATAGTATGCATGCATGTACATCTATGTATATGTATATATGTGGTTATATATGTATGTATATGTATATATGTGATTATATATGTATGTATATGTATATATGTGCTTATATATGTATGTATATGTATAAATGTAGTTATATATGTATGTATATGTATCTATGTGCTTATATATGTATGTATATGTATATATGTGCTCATATATGTATATGTGCTTATATATGGAATATGTATGTGTGTGTATGTGCATATATATCAGCAACAGGCTTATTTATTTATATATTTATTCATGTATTTATTAACTTACTTATTAACTATCTATTTATGTCTAAAATGTCTTTTTCTGTGTCTGTATTCTCACCCTCTTGCTACTATATCTTATTTTATTCTCTTTTTATTTCAATTTTTAGGGCTAAAAATGAATGGCTGCAATTGAATTCTATTCATTTTATTGTTGCACATTATTTAATATTAAGATTATCATGATGGATCTTATTGAATGTTGTCATTTATGTTTTTATTTGATTTTTTGTTTGTTTTTTAGGAGTGATATTCCTTCATCCTTCTTACAAACTGACGCTTACAAGGGTGCCGGATCCTATCCTAACTGCCTAGGTAAGAAGCAGTAATTTATCCATGCAATTCTACATTATAAAAACACATATAGTACCCTTAAAAATGCCTATTTTTTTCAACTAACATTAAAATAAACTCCCTTGTAATAATTACCTATACTAAACAATACATTCTAAATTATCCCTTCTTTAATTTCTCCTCAAACCTTCTTCACTTTTCACATTTCCACACCAATAAATCCTTAAACTAAAAAAATCTGACAATCCCCCCCCAACATTCCGTGATGAGCAAAACCAGCGTGTAAACGTCCTCCCGCCTTGATTGGAATTAAACCCGAACGTGCTTTCCACCATGCCAAGACACAACACCTTATAACGCCTTGGTCCATAATCTCAGTCGGCTTAAAAACCTAGCAAAAGGCGACATCCTTACCCTTCGGAGCAGCAGCTAATCCAGATTTAAACTGTGTGGCGGCGTTTGTCTTGCTCGGGTTGACCTCCTCCACCCAAGGAAAGTCCATCACCGCCTTGGCGGGTTTCGAACACGCATCCCGACACTCGACTGCGCCCTGCCAAGAGGGAGCTGTCCGGACTTGATTGGGGGTTCTATTCCACCTCCTATTTTTCCCGTAACGTCTCCTTACCGAATGGCAAAAATCCTAATCCACATTCCTGGGATTTTTTAGAGATTTTTAAGGGAATAAAAACTTTTGGAGATTGTGGACATGTCCATATTCTCTATGGGATGTTCTCCCAAGCTGTGAGATGTTGCAAGTGAAGTACTACTATACTTACTCGCCTCCCTCCCTAACTGTTGCTCCGCCCCTCTCTCCAACTGTAGCTCCGCCCCCTTCTTCCTCCTCGGATTACCCCCGATGTGATAATCTCTCTCCGGGGGGCCGTGGCTCTTGAAGGATGCTTTTTTAGCCCGGTGTAAACGAGGGGCTTTAATAACGTTCACCTTCTGTTTTTTTGTGTGTGTGTGAGAGAGTCGGACATCTTGGAGGGGGCGGGGGAAGGTGATTGGGGACTATTCTCAATCTTTTAAGGGGAATTAAGAAAGTTCACAATGGGTTTAAATGCTACTAAGACGGACTTTAAACCCACTTAGATGAATTTATCACAGCGGAGGTATTCCGTGATAATGGAATATGGTGAAGAAAGCGCCTTTTTTTAAGGGGGGTCACAGATGGTCGGGTGTTTTGTTGGAGGGATGTAAGGAAAGAAAAGAAGATAAAGAAGATCACAACCAGGTGGGCAGGGAAGCTGGTAAAGAAAACAAGGTCCTAAAGCAGGGGTGTCAAACTCCCTTTGGTCTGCGGGCCGAATTCGGCTTAATTTGAGATTAATTGGGCCGGACCAGTAAACTCATTGCAAAATGACACATAGAACTAACAATAAGCCCACTTTTTTTTCCTTTGTATTAGTCACTAATACTAATAATTAGTGCAAAGAATGAGTAAATGATCAAAATGTTTATGAACAGAATTTTACTTTTACATTATGAACAATATATTATGAACAAGAGAATAACATAAGAACATACATAAATGTCAATTCATGTTGTCTGGACGTACTAAAACACTACGCCCCTTAGTGGATAATACAAGAACTGCACATTTTTTAAAGAAAATTCATATTTTTTTTATACAATGCAGCTTTCTTCCTCCTCGGGCCGTACCAAACCACCAGACGGGCCAGATCCGGGCCGCAAGCTGTATGTTTGACACCACTGTCCTAGTGTAAACATTCGTGATGGATCTAATGATGTATTTTATTTTGACAGGTCCTCAAGACTTCTAATCAAGAGAGCAAAGAAGAAGCTGGAGAAGATAGATGGATGAAGCCATCGCAAAGGCAAGGAAAACTAAAGTTTTCTTTTCATTTTCTGAATCACTTTACGTCATTAGGGTCGAAGGGGGTGCTGGAGCCTACCCCTAGCTAACTCCAGAGAGAGACTTTAATATCTAACAGAGAGAGTTTAATTTCGAAGTACTGTTTAATATCGAAGTACTGTTTAATATCGGAGTACTGTTTAATATCGAAGTACTGTTTAATATCGAAGTACTGTTTAATATCGAAGTACTGTTTAATATCGGAGTACTGTTTAATATCGGAGTACTGTTTAATATCGAAGTACTGTTTAATATTGAAGTAATGTTTAATATCGAAGTACTGTTTAATATCGAAGTACTGTGTAATATCGAAGTACTGTTTCATATCGAAGTACTGTTTAATATCTATGTACTGTTTAATATCCAAGTACTGTTTAATATCCAAGTACTGTTTAATATCCAAGTACTGTTTAATATCGAAGTACTGTTTAATATCGAAGTACTGTTTAATGTCGAAGTACTGTTTAATGTCGAAGCACTGTTTAATGTCGAAGTACTGTTTAATATCAAAGTACTGTTTAATATCAAAGTACTGTTTAATATCAAAGTACTGTTTAATATCGAAGGACTGTTTAATATCGAAGTACTGAGCCTCGGTTGATTTAATGGAAGGAACTTAACGTTTAATCGTTCCAAAGAAGGTTTTCCAAATAAATAAATGAATTGCCTCCAACCCAATTACCATTTGAAACATGGTGTAAAATTCCATGGGCGGGTAAAGCTAACATTCCTAAGATTTCACAACTAAACATAAGGAAGTGTTCGTCTATTTCCACATGGGATAGAATTGCTTTAATATGTTTAACTTGAGGTTTCAACTCTGAAGCTCAGGCAATAAAATAACAAATGCTACGCTAACATTACATGACAAGGCCTTGTTAAAGACATGGCGGCGAATTGGAGATGACCATCAACGTCTTATTTTTAGGCCTTGAAAAGGAAATGACTTTTGACAGAAGTGTTTCTCTTATTACTCACAGATGTTTGAGGGCATTTTTCTAGTTGCCAAAAACATTTTTTTTAAAGGAGCAGCTTTTTTGTTCCACTATGTTCTCTAGATCGTTTCTTTTATAATTTTTAATGTGTTTCAATAAACACCAAACAAATATTTCCTGTTTTATCATTTTTTCCCTCCT
Source organism: Stigmatopora nigra (assembly GCF_051989575.1). Lineage (NCBI taxonomy): Eukaryota > Metazoa > Chordata > Actinopteri > Syngnathiformes > Syngnathidae > Stigmatopora > Stigmatopora nigra. The sequence goes on from NC_135516.1 coordinate 13,833,307, forward strand.
TGATTTGCTTTTATGATAAACTGATCGATATACTAATGTCTTTCTGCTCAATTTTTAGTCAAGTTAGTCATATTTAAGTTATTTAAGTAGTTATTGTTTATTTTACAATATAACATTATTTGCTTTTCAACTGTTAAACTATTAATTGATAGTCAGATAGCTTAGAATAAAGGTGAGTTAATGTTGTAAACTACTAATTAAAAAACATATTTGTGGAGTTTGCATGGTCTCTCAGGGTCTGCTCCAGCACCCTCTGCGACCCTAGTTAGGATAAAGTGGTTCAGAAAATGAAAGAATAAACTCTACTATAGTTCATTCATTGAAAGAGGGATGCTATAGTTACTAGAGTATCCGTCTTTGAGTTTAAAGATGCATTAGTTTCGTTGTAGTTTACGCAAGTACTGTTTTATAGGACGAAGACTACAAAAATGACTACTAATCTACGTCATCAAAACATGACGTTGAGTTGGGCGGAGAAAAGGACCTCGTGGAGTGCGGTAAGCAAATCATCTCTTCCACATTCAATATGGGCGTGGTTACGCATGTTGGTGACGTAGTTGCGTGAGTTACGCACATGCGCAGTTTCTCTTTCTTTTGTTTTTCGAAGATGGCGGCCGACTAGCACGACGAGGTAAGGCTTAGAGCTATTTACGGCCCTAAGTGCATTTTTATCGCGCTACCGGGATATTTTTAAGCAATCGATTGATCCCAAAACGCTAACGAATCTTTTAGTCTAATGTTGAATAAGGTTGAATACACCGTCGACAATTTAAGTTAGGGCTCATTTTCCCTACCGGCTTTGTGTAGCATGTAGCTAGTTAGCGTAGCATTAGCGTTCATACAGCCACGCTTCCCGTTTGATTTAAAAAACTACTGTTGCCCGTTTTCTCTCCATTATTGAGTTATATAGTCGTGTCTTTTTAATTTAATCGAACAGAGCCCAGACATCAACGCATAGTTTGCTTTAGATTTGATAACTCTATTCATCCCGTATCTAAGTACAGTGTTGAATGTAATGCTAGTTTTCACTGCGAATGCTAGTAGCCGTTTCCTTTTTGTAATTCTAAATGTTCTGTTTTCCGACAGAATCGTTTATATACAAAAAATGTTCAGCTAACTTTCTCCTAGCTGTTAACTTTACTATGTTTAATCCGGACAATGGAAAATAAAATAGCACGGATAACTCAAACTTATTTTCATTTTTCATCTCGATCGTTAACTAAAATTTCCTGTAAGACTTTTTCTTTACTGTAATAATTGTTTGGCAACTCCCAAATAGCTACATTAATCATGTTTTCTTTGTTTATCATCAAGATGCAGCTCTTCCTGCATGCATTATACTCAAAACCTTGAGGTTATAGGAGTAGACTGGCCCAGATAGAGTTAAAACTAGTTTAAAAAACCCACCTAAGCCTATCTATTGACTCCCCAGTCTCTATATATGGTAACTTTTGCCTCTTTTTTGCACTTCAGGCCTGTGTCAACTCTAGAACGTTTCCAAATGATCTTCGTCGCAGGTTGCTTGCCGATGTGGTGTCTCCAAATTCTGCACTTTGGAGGATGCTGGCATGGTAATATATTTGTTTATTGTAGAATATTCATATTAAATAACCTGGTGTTTCTCATTCATTGAACATTTATTTTTCCCTTTTTATAGGTAAAGTCCACAGCTTTGTGGCTCATGGTGGTAAAGTGAGGAGATAAACACTTAAGGTAAGGATGTTAGAAACTTCTTTTAATCATTTTTTATACTGTGTATTCTTATTTAAATCTAGCAAGATTAGAATAATGTCAAAACAAGACTTTAAAACCATTCTAAGTGTTTTTATATATAAATACATAAACACTTAGAAAAAAACTATTCTAAGTGTTTATATATTTATATATAAAAAGACTTAGAATGGTTTTAAAGTCTTGTTTTGACATTATTCTAATCTTGCCAGATTTAAATAAGAATATAGTTATAAAAGATGATTAAAAAAGTTTTTAAATATTTGGTGAGATTGTATTTATGTTAACACAAGACTTTAGCATATTTCTTAAGCTTGTTTATATATATATAAACACTTAAGAATCATGCTAAAGTCTTGTTTTGACATGATTACAAATTCGCTAAAGATTTTTTTTGTATGTGACTAACTGTGCTATCTTATGTATGCAGGTGGAGAGAAACAAGACTGGTGACAACATTTAAGACGAAGTATACTTTCCTGTTAATAAAAAGTTTGAACGAGACATTGTTGTTCTTTGGATTTATTGCTGGGTAAAAGATGAATAAGACATGTATATAATTTAAAGACATCTATTAGTCAGAGTGGTTTTCCAGATGTATTCGTGTGGGCTCCTCCTGCATTGCAATCATCCATCGACGTTAGATGTAGTATTCTGGAAGATAAGACAGGGAGTAAGTACCGAAACATAACTATAACAAAATAGTAAATGTTTTTATCAAGAAGAGCCATCTCACCTTTGTCCCACTATAGAAGCCTTATTATACTATGTCATTTTGTTAATAAAAATGCCTTACTATACTGTGTTGTTTTTGGCGATAATAAGCCTTACTATACTATGTCGTTTTTTACGATAAAAAGTCTTACTATACTATGTCGTTTTTTTAAAGAAAAAAGCCTTACTATACTATGTTGATTTTTTAAAGAAAAAAGCCTTACTATACTATGTCGTTTTTTTAAAGAAAAAAGCCTTACTATACTATGTCGTTTTTTACGATAAAAAGCCTTACTATACTATGTCGTTTTTTACGATAAAAAGCCTTATTATACTATGTCGTTTTTTACGATAAAAAGCCTTATTATACTATGTCGTTTTTTAAAGAAAAAAGCCTTACTATACTATGTCGTTTTTGGCGATAATAAGCCTTACTATACTATGTCGTTTTTTAAAGAAAAAAGCCTTACTATACTATGTCGTTTTTTACGATAAAAAGCCTTACTATACTATGTCGTTTTTTATGATAAAAAGCCTTACTATACTATGTCGTTTTTTTAAAGAAAAAAGCCTTACTATACTATGTCGTTTTTTAAAGAAAAAAGCCTTACTATACTATGTCGTTTTTGACAATAAAAAGCCTTACTATACTATGTCGTTTTTTTAAAGAAAATAGCCTTACTATACTATGTCGTTTTTCGCGATAAAAAGCCTTACTATACTATGTCGTTTTTTGCGATAAAAAGCCTTACTATACTATGTCGTTTTTGGCGATAATAAGCCTTACTATACTATGTCGTTTTTTTAAAGAAAAAAGCCTTACTATACTATGTCGTTTTTGACGATAAAAAGCCTTACTATACTATGTCGTTTTTTAAAGAAAAAAGCCTTACTATACTATGTCGTTTTTTAAAGAAAAAAGCCTTACTATACTATGTTGATTTTTTAAAGAAAAAAGCCTTACTATACTATGTCGTTTTTTTAAAGAAAAAAGCCTTACTATACTATGTCGTTTTTTACGATAAAAAGCCTTACTATACTATGTCGTTTTTTACGATAAAAAGCCTTATTATACTATGTCGTTTTTTAAAGAAAAAAGCCTTACTATACTATGTCGTTTTTGGCGATAATAAGCCTTACTATACTATGTCGTTTTTTTAAAGAAAAAAGCCTTACTATACTATGTCGTTTTTGACGATAAAAAGCCTTACTATACTATGTCGTTTTTTAAAGAAAAAAGCCTTACTATACTATGTCGTTTTTTACGATAAAAAGCCTTACTATACTATGTCGTTTTTTATGATAAAAAGCCTTACTATACTATGTCGTTTTTTTAAAGAAAATAGCCTTACTATACTATGTCGTTTTTCGCGATAAAAAGCCTTACTATACTATGTCGTTTTTTGCGATAAAAAGCCTTACTATACTATGTCGTTTTTGGCGATAATAAGCCTTACTATACTATGTCGTTTTTTTAAAGAAAAAAGCCTTACTATACTATGTCGTTTTTGACGATAAAAAGCCTTACTATACTATGTCGTTTTTTAAAGAAAAAAGCCTTACTATACTATGTCGTTTTTTAAAGAAAAAAGCCTTACTATACTATGTTGATTTTTTAAAGAAAAAAGCCTTACTATACTATGTCGTTTTTTTAAAGAAAAAAGCCTTACTATACTATGTCGTTTTTGACGATAAAAAGCCTTACTATACTATGTCGTTTTTTAAAGAAAAAAGCCTTACTATACTATGTCGTTTTTGACGATAAAAAGCCTTACTATACTATGTCGTTTTTTTGCGATAAAAAGCCTTACTATACTATGTCATTTTTTGGCGATATAAAGCCTTACTATACTATATCGTTTTTTTGCGATAAAAAGCCTTACTATACTATGTCGTTTTTTGCGATAAAAACCTTACTATACTATGTCGTTTTTTGTGATAAAAAGCCTTACTATACTATGTCGTTTTTTTGCGATAAAAAGCCTTACTATACTGTCGTTTTTTTGCGATAAAAAGCCTTACTATACTATGTCGTTTTTTTAAAGAAAAAAGCCTTACTATACTATGTCGTTTTTTAAAGAAAAAAGCCTTACTATACTATGTCGATTTTTTAAAGAAAAAAGCCTTACTATACTATGTCGATTTTTTAAAGAAAAAAGCCTTACTATACTATGTCGTTTTTGACGATAAAAAGCCTTACTATACTATGTCGTTTTTTTGCGATAAAAAGCCTTACTATACTATGTCGTTTTTGACGATAAAAAGCCTTACTATACTATGTCGTTTTTTTCAAGAAAAAAGCCTTACTATACTATGTCGTTTTTTAAAGAAAAAAGCCTTACTATACTATGTCGTTTTTTAAAGAAAAAAGCCTTACTATACTATGTCGTTTTTTAAAGAAAAAAGCCTTACTATACTATGTCGTTTTTGACGATAAAAAGCCTTACTATACTATGTCGTTTTTTTAAAGAAAAAAGCCTTATTATACTATGTCGTTTTTTAAAGAAAAAAGCCTTACTATACTATGTCGTTTTTTAAAGAAAAAAGCCTTACTATACTATGTCGTTTTTGACGATAAAAAAGCCTTACTATACTATGTCGTTTTTTAAAGAAAAAAGCCTTACTATACTATGTCGTTTTTTAAAGAAAAAAGCCTTACTATACTATGTCGTTTTTGACGATAAAAAAGCCTTACTATACTATGTCGTTTTTTAAAGAAAAAAGCCTTACTATACTATGTCGTTTTTTTAAAGAAAAAAGCCTTACTATACTATGTCGGTTTTGACGATAAAAAGCCTTACTATACTATGTTGTTTTTTTAAAGAAAAAAGCCTTACTATACTATGTCGTTTTTTAAAGAAAAAAGCCTTACTATACTATGTCGTTTTTGACGATAAAAAGCCTTACTATACTATGTCGTTTTTTTGCGATAAAAAGCCTTACTATACTATGTCGTTTTTTTAAAGAAAAAAGCCTTACTATACTATGTCGATTTTTTAAAGAAAAAAGCCTTACTATACTATGTTGTTTTTTTAAAGAAAAAAGCCTTACTATACTATGTCGGTTTTGACAATAAAAAGCCTTACTATACTATGTCGTTTTTTTAAGAAAAAAGCCTTACTATACTATGTCGATTTTTTAAAGAAAAAAGCCTTACTATACTATGTCGTTTTTGACGATAAAAAGCCTTACTATACTATGTCGTTTTTTTGCGATAAAAAGCCTTACTATACTATGTCGTTTTTGACGATAAAAAGCCTTACTATACTATGTTGATTTTTTAAAGAAAAAAGCCTTACTATACTATGTCGTTTTTTAAAGAAAAAAGCCTTACTATACTATGTCGTTTTTTAAAGAAAAAAGCCTTACTATACTATGTCGTTTTTTAAAGAAAAAAGCCTTACTATACTATGTCGTTTTTGACGATAAAAAGCCTTACTATACTATGTCGTTTTTTTGCGATAAAAAGCCTTACTATACTATGTCATTTTTTGGCGATATAAAGCCTTACTATACTATATCGTTTTTTTGCGATAAAAAGCCTTACTATACTATGTCGTTTTTTGCGATAAAAACCTTACTATACTATGTCGTTTTTTGTGATAAAAAGCCTTACTATACTATGTCGTTTTTTTGCGATAAAAAGCCTTACTATACTGTCGTTTTTTTGCGATAAAAAGCCTTACTATACTATGTCGTTTTTTTAAAGAAAAAAGCCTTACTATACTATGTCGTTTTTTAAAGAAAAAAGCCTTACTATACTATGTCGATTTTTTAAAGAAAAAAGCCTTACTATACTATGTCGATTTTTTAAAGAAAAAAGCCTTACTATACTATGTCGTTTTTGACGATAAAAAGCCTTACTATACTATGTCGTTTTTTTGCGATAAAAAGCCTTACTATACTATGTCGTTTTTGACGATAAAAAGCCTTACTATACTATGTCGTTTTTTTCAAGAAAAAAGCCTTACTATACTATGTCGTTTTTTAAAGAAAAAAGCCTTACTATACTATGTCGTTTTTTAAAGAAAAAAGCCTTACTATACTATGTCGTTTTTGACGATAAAAAGCCTTACTATACTATGTCGTTTTTTTAAAGAAAAAAGCCTTATTATACTATGTCGTTTTTTAAAGAAAAAAGCCTTACTATACTATGTCGTTTTTTAAAGAAAAAAGCCTTACTATACTATGTCGTTTTTGACGATAAAAAAGCCTTACTATACTATGTCGTTTTTTAAAGAAAAAAGCCTTACTATACTATGTCGTTTTTTAAAGAAAAAAGCCTTACTATACTATGTCGTTTTTGACGATAAAAAAGCCTTACTATACTATGTCGTTTTTTAAAGAAAAAAGCCTTACTATACTATGTCGTTTTTTTAAAGAAAAAAGCCTTACTATACTATGTCGGTTTTGACGATAAAAAGCCTTACTATACTATGTTGTTTTTTTAAAGAAAAAAGCCTTACTATACTATGTCGTTTTTTAAAGAAAAAAGCCTTACTATACTATGTCGTTTTTGACGATAAAAAGCCTTACTATACTATGTCGTTTTTTTGCGATAAAAAGCCTTACTATACTATGTCGTTTTTTTAAAGAAAAAAGCCTTACTATACTATGTCGATTTTTTAAAGAAAAAAGCCTTACTATACTATGTTGTTTTTTTAAAGAAAAAAGCCTTACTATACTATGTCGGTTTTGACAATAAAAAGCCTTACTATACTATGTCGTTTTTTTAAGAAAAAAGCCTTACTATACTATGTCGATTTTTTAAAGAAAAAAGCCTTACTATACTATGTCGTTTTTGACGATAAAAAGCCTTACTATACTATGTCGTTTTTTTGCGATAAAAAGCCTTACTATACTATGTCGTTTTTGACGATAAAAAGCCTTACTATACTATGTTGATTTTTTAAAGAAAAAAGCCTTACTATACTATGTCGTTTTTTAAAGAAAAAAGCCTTACTATACTATGTCGTTTTTTAAAGAAAAAAGCCTTACTATACTATGTCGTTTTTTAAAGAAAAAAGCCTTACTATACTATGTCGTTTTTGACGATAAAAAGCCTTACTATACTATGTCGTTTTTTTGCGATAAAAAGCCTTACTATACTATGTCATTTTTTGGCGATATAAAGCCTTACTATACTATATCGTTTTTTTGCGATAAAAAGCCTTACTATACTATGTCGTTTTTTGCGATAAAAACCTTACTATACTATGTCGTTTTTTGTGATAAAAAGCCTTACTATACTATGTCGTTTTTTTGCGATAAAAAGCCTTACTATACTGTCGTTTTTTTGCGATAAAAAGCCTTACTATACTATGTCGTTTTTTTAAAGAAAAAAGCCTTACTATACTATGTCGTTTTTTAAAGAAAAAAGCCTTACTATACTATGTCGATTTTTTAAAGAAAAAAGCCTTACTATACTATGTCGATTTTTTAAAGAAAAAAGCCTTACTATACTATGTCGTTTTTGACGATAAAAAGCCTTACTATACTATGTCGTTTTTTTGCGATAAAAAGCCTTACTATACTATGTCGTTTTTGACGATAAAAAGCCTTACTATACTATGTCGTTTTTTTCAAGAAAAAAGCCTTACTATACTATGTCGTTTTTTAAAGAAAAAAGCCTTACTATACTATGTCGTTTTTTAAAGAAAAAAGCCTTACTATACTATGTCGTTTTTGACGATAAAAAGCCTTACTATACTATGTCGTTTTTTTAAAGAAAAAAGCCTTATTATACTATGTCGTTTTTTAAAGAAAAAAGCCTTACTATACTATGTCGTTTTTTAAAGAAAAAAGCCTTACTATACTATGTCGTTTTTGACGATAAAAAAGCCTTACTATACTATGTCGTTTTTTAAAGAAAAAAGCCTTACTATACTATGTCGTTTTTTAAAGAAAAAAGCCTTACTATACTATGTCGTTTTTGACGATAAAAAAGCCTTACTATACTATGTCGTTTTTTAAAGAAAAAAGCCTTACTATACTATGTCGTTTTTTTAAAGAAAAAAGCCTTACTATACTATGTCGGTTTTGACGATAAAAAGCCTTACTATACTATGTTGTTTTTTTAAAGAAAAAAGCCTTACTATACTATGTCGTTTTTTAAAGAAAAAAGCCTTACTATACTATGTCGTTTTTGACGATAAAAAGCCTTACTATACTATGTCGTTTTTTTGCGATAAAAAGCCTTACTATACTATGTCGTTTTTTTAAAGAAAAAAGCCTTACTATACTATGTCGATTTTTTAAAGAAAAAAGCCTTACTATACTATGTTGTTTTTTTAAAGAAAAAAGCCTTACTATACTATGTCGGTTTTGACAATAAAAAGCCTTACTATACTATGTCGTTTTTTTAAGAAAAAAGCCTTACTATACTATGTCGATTTTTTAAAGAAAAAAGCCTTACTATACTATGTCGTTTTTGACGATAAAAAGCCTTACTATACTATGTCGTTTTTTTGCGATAAAAAGCCTTACTATACTATGTCGTTTTTTTAAAGAAAAAAGCCTTACTATACTATGTCGATTTTTTAAAGAAAAAAGCCTTACTATACTATGTCGTTTTTTTAAAGAAAAAAGCCTTACTATACTATGTCGGTTTTGACAATAAAAAGCCTTACTATACTATGTCGTTTTTTTAAAGAAAAAAGCCTTACTATACTATGTCGGTTTTGACAATAAAAAGCCTTACTATACTATGTCGTTTTTTTAAGAAAAAAGCCTTACTATACTATGTCGATTTTTTTAAAGAAAAAAGCCTTACTATACTATGTCGTTTTTGACGATAAAAAGCCTTACTATACTATGTCGTTTTTTTGCGATAAAAAGCCTTACTATACTATGTCGTTTTTGACGATAAAAAGCCTTACTATACTATGTTGATTTTTTAAAGAAAAAAGCCTTACTATACTATGTCGTTTTTTTGCGATAAAAAGCCTTACTATACTATGTCATTTTTTGGCGATATAAAGCCTTACTATACTATATCGTTTTTTTGCGATAAAAAGCCTTACTATACTATGTCGTTTTTTGCGATAAAAACCTTACTATACTATGTCGTTTTTTGTGATAAAAAGCCTTACTATACTATGTCGTTTTTTTGCGATAAAAAGCCTTACTATACTGTCGTTTTTTTGCGATAAAAAGCCTTACTATACTATGTCGTTTTTTTAAAGAAAAAAGCCTTACTATACTTTGTCGTTTTTTAAAGAAAAAAGCCTTACTATACTATGTCGATTTTTTAAAGAAAAAAGCCTTACTATACTATGTCGATTTTTTAAAGAAAAAAGCCTTACTATACTATGTCGTTTTTGACGATAAAAAGCCTTACTATACTATGTCGTTTTTTTGCGATAAAAAGCCTTACTATACTATGTCGTTTTTGACGATAAAAAGCCTTACTATACTATGTCGTTTTTTTGCGATAAAAAGCCTTACTATACTATGTCGTTTTTTTTAAGAAAAAAGCCTTACTATACTATGTCGATTTTTTAAAGAAAAAAGCCTTACTATACTATGTCGTTTTTTTAAAGAAAAAAGCCTTACTATACTATGTCGGTTTTGACGATAAAAAGCCTTACTATACTATGTCGTTTTTTTAAGAAAAAAGCCTTACTATACTATGTCGATTTTTTAAAGAAAAAAGCCTTACTATACTATGTCGTTTTTGACGATAAAAAGCCTTACTATACTATGTCGTTTTTTTGCGATAAAAAGCCTTACTATACTATGTCGTTTTTGACGATAAAAAGCCTTACTATACTATGTCGTTTTTTTGCGATAAAAAGCCTTACTATACTATGTTGATTTTTTAAAGAAAAAAGCCTTACTATACTATGTCGTTTTTTTTAAAGAAAAAAGCCTTACTATACTATGTCGGTTTTGACGATAAAAAGCCTTACTATACTATGTCGTTTTTTTAAGAAAAAAGCCTTACTATACTATGTCGATTTTTTAAAGAAAAAAGCCTTACTATACTATGTCGTTTTTTGAAGAAAAAAGCCTTACTATACTATGTCGTTTTTTTGAAGAAAAAAACCTAACTATACTATTTAGTTTTTTTGAAGAAAAAAGCCTTACTATACTATGTCGTTTTTTAAAGAAAAAAGCCTTACTATACTATGTCGTTTTTGAAGAGAAGAAAAAGCCTTACTATACTGTCGTTTTTGAAGGCACTGAGGCACTAACCACTCACCTGCCAGATTATGACAATATTAAATGTTGAGTTGTGTTCTACTCACCACAATCATCGCGTGTATCCGCTCAGTAGTCTGTTTTGCTTCATGACATGTTCTCAAACAGTGACCCTTTTTTTCCAGATGGTGTCAATTTCATTCAAAATCCAAGTTTGGACATTTCCTAAATCCTGCTTTCAAAAAAATAAAAGACAAGGTTAGCATATAACTTTCTCTTTAAGATGCAATAGTTAAAATACTTCAATACAAGGTGATATTAAAACAATAACATATGATAATACTATTATTATGTAAGTAGAATGCACAATAAACAATTATTAATCCCCAAACAAAAAAAAATGAACTTAAACCGATTGTAAAAAAAACAACAACAACCTCAATAATGATATCGGACATATTTGTACAAAAACCCAATTGTATATCTTTATTAACATCGAGTTTTTTTTTTTATACAACTTGAGCGTTCATTCGTTAACATTTTTTTTTAAATTCCATTTCTTTATCAACAAATAGAAAAACAGACACGCTTTTTTGTGCGTGTTTGTACAACAGGTGGATCCCCTACAGCACAATGCAATCACAAGATATTAAAATGAACATGGTAGCCCCGCCCCCAACTCCTACGACATCCGTCACAGCCGCTCGAGGCGGCCATTTTGTTAGTGTGTATATTTCGCCGTGAGGGTTTGTGCTGCATTTTTTTGTCCATATTTTTTTGTAGAACAGTAGATACAGCAAACGGCATCTCTCAAGAACAAGATAAGCTGTGTGTACACCTATGCGTCATTGTACATATATATAATCATATATATATATATTTATATTTATAGTTCTATTTCTGTATAAAATAAAATCAAGTGTGTGTGTCACATCTGGGAGGAATGGTCCATTCTGTACAAAGGCCTTTTTTTTTGCAGAAAAACACAGTTGTGTGCTTTGCTTACCTGTACACACACACACAAACGTTGTCTCTTAGCTTAGCTTAGCATTAACCACTTTTGTGCTCGTCCTGGAGGAAATAGCGAGTGAAAAGGCAGGTTTTTTTGTTGATTTTTTTCTTTTAAACCGTTGTTATCGTCCCATAACTAAATTGACGATGACGACGTAAACAATTAGCTGACCCGCAGGATTAAGCTAGCATCGTTATGCTAATAAGTACCCCTTTTTAAAACAAAAAAAATACAACGTAAAAAGTTTTAAAAAGGTATGAAAACAAAAGCACTGCGTTAAGACACTGTTAAACAAAAAAAGGGATTAAAAAATAAAAAAAGTAGACTAAACCATAAACGTAAAAAAAACGAGTGTTGTTGGTACAGGTGGCGCTGGACTGTACAAGACGTAAAAAGCACAAAAAAAGTCACATGGTTGGTTCTGTCTTTTGTGCCTTCAACCCTACAGTAACAGGGTTTGATGGAGTTTTTTGTTGTTTTTTTTGTATTTTTTAGGGGCATATGGTGGGCTGAGATGGGACACTTGGCACACTCCTGAGAGGGTCCGACCTCGGAGCCTGTGGTTACGTTGCATAGTGGTCGAAACTCCCAAGATATTCCAAAGCTGCCCGGTAACACAGCTGGTACTGGTCCTGTCACACAAAAACGTTAAAATATGGCTTCCTAGAGTTGGGGATTATTCTAAGGATAAGATGGGGGATACTTCTGGAATTCCCCCAAAAATGACATTACCGTATTTTCAGGACCATAAGTCTTAAATTTTCTCCAAAATAGTTTAAATACTTTTTTTAAATACTTAATTTTTAAAATTGGAATAATATTTTTAAACTATTTTTATTTTTTAAAATCGTAATAATATTTTTAAAATAATTTGATATATTTTTTATATTTATTTATTTTTTATAATTTGTAATATATTTTTTGTATAATTTTATTTTATTTTTTAAAATAATTTTCACATAATCCAGTGCACTTTATATATAGACCAAAATCAACACGCTTTTATCACAATAAAATCAAATAAATCAGTAGATAGGGTACACTATCCTCTACAGCTCTCACAACTATGGCAAGCAACCCCCGACTCTACTATTTACCCGTAGAAAAAGTACTGCGCAGTGACTGCTGGGATATATAGTACTTTTGTCAATACAACCAATGGATTGTGGCCTGCCTATCGGCATCAACACAGCTTTAGGAAGCATGGAAGACAGTGTTAGAATAGTAACGCTAACTACTAGCTAGCTACTATTTGCCTGGCTGAGTCTATAAAAACGGTGTGTCCTTTGTGTGTGTAAAATACAGAAATAGCACTCGTTACTGACACTGCGGCTAAAAATAGGATGCGCCGTATAGTCGTGAAAATACGGTACTTTTACCATATGTCTTCACGTGGTAGATATTGAAGAGTCTAATGGGAAAAATGTCAAAAATTCTAACCTCAGTCTGCACCATGGCAGGTCGCTGGGTGCGAAGCGTTTTGACAGTTTGGAAGAGATCCACCACGCCTTCATACCTCATCCTTTCCAACACGATGCTAAGCGTGATGAAGACTCCAGTGCGGCCCACGCCGGCACTGCGTCAGGTAACCAGAAAAGTGGTGAGGTTGTAGTTGTACTGTTGAAATGTCAGAATATTGAACATCGGGTTTCCTACCTGCAGTGCACGGTGATGGGTCCGTCCTGTCCGAACTGTTCCTTGGTCTTGTGGACTTGCCCGATGAAGTCGATGAAGCCCTCTCCGGTTTTTGGCACGCCCTGCTCAGGCCAATCGGTGAACTGGAACTGGCGGATGGTGCGAGACTGTCCATCGCGGGCATCCGTGACCTTGAATTCTCGCAGGATGTATTGCGGCATGTTGTATTCGGCCATGGGGTCCACCACAAAGTACTGGTAGCGGGCCGAGCGTTCGTCAGGCCAATATTGGTGGCACTTCTCCTGTTGGGTAAGAAATTCATTTAGCATATTCCGCTCGTCCGTCATTGTCAGAGAGATGACGACTCGATAAAGACATTAGCATGTATTATCCCCCATGGACGACAAACATCTCGGTCATGATACTGCTTTATGTACTATGAGTTGTGTTTACTCATCTATCGTCCATCCACAAATCCTTCATATAAAATAGAGAAATAGAAAATAGTAGCATATACATATATACATACATACATATGTACACATTCATATGTATACATACATACATATACATACATATACATACATACATATACATACATACATATACATACATACATATACATACATACATATACATACATATACATACATACATATACATACATACATATACATACATACGTATACATACATACATATACATACATACATATACATACATACATAAATAAACATACATATATTTATATACACATGGATACATATACATACATATATATAACCATGTATACATATATATAAACATATATACATACATATACATACATATACATACAAACATATGTATACATACATTCATACATACATACAAACATATGTATACATACATTCATACGTACGTGTACATACGTACATATACATACATACGTACGTATAAATACATACATACGTATGTATACATACATATATGCATACATACTTTCGAGTTTCAGCGTGTATTTTCAATTTTTATGAACTTCAAAAAATTTAAATAATCAATAGCAGAAAAAAACAATAAGTGAAGTCGCGATAATCGAGGGAACTGTTACTACTGCAACTAAAAATGAAAAAGTCATTTACAGAAGATTGTTCACTTGTTAAAAAAGTATCAAAAGTGCTAAATATAGCACACCGCATGTACTTGGAATCCAAAAATAAACCCATGCAATGAGATGTTATGCTATAATATGATATATGAGATACACAATGTATTGTTCACGCCTCACCCGTCCCATCTCTCGTAGCTTGGTAAGCATGACGATGATGGTGGAGTTATGCTCCCACAACATTCTCCAGAAATCCTCCGTGGTCTCGGCTAGTGGGCCTTGGGTTGCCAGGTAAGCTTTTTGCTGTCTGTAAACACAAAAACATCATCATAAAAGAGAATAAAAACAAGATGCAAATGACTAAACACGGGTATTCCAAACATATCTGTCTGTGCTACTTATTTCACAGTCGCTACTTGGCCTGTGGGTGGCGCTATTGCCCCACAGTTATTTACAGGACATGCGACACAAGTGGGCAGGTGCATATAAAAAGAAGGAGGCTGGCTGGCATGTATGTGCATGAAAAAAACACATATATACATATATATACACACAAAACACACAAAAGCAGCTAATGAAGACACTGCAGGCAAAATGCTAACGTGGAACCGGGAGATTAGAATGTGCTGAGGGCCATTTTTTCTTATCTTTGCACAAATAAAGAAACAACAGATTGTTACGAGAGGACAGAAGACATCAGAGCGAGGAGAAATGACGCTGTGAGGAGAATTTTGAAGGAGAGGAGATTCCAAGAGAGATGGATGGGGAGGACCAACCAGAAGAGAATGCTTAAAGGGCGGAGAAAAAGATGTTTTTCATCTATAATTCAATGCAATATCTCCACTATCATTAAATGTCAACACCAGGGGAAAATGCAAGTACTCTATTTACACGACTGTAAGGCACACTGGATTATAAGACGCACCCCCAATGAATTACACATTTTATTTTTTTTCTATACATAAAAGCACACTGGATTATAAGGGGCTCTGTCTTATTTTGGAGAAAATTTAAGACTTTTTAGTGTGCCTTATAGTCGTGAAAATACGGATATTTTCATGAATATAGGGCACACTGGATTATAAGGCGCACCCTCAACAAATGACACATTTTATTTTTTTTCTATATATAAAAGCACACTGGATTATAAGGCACCCTGTCTTATTTTGGAGAAAAATTAAGACTTTTAAGTGTGCCTTATAGTCGTGAAAATACAGGTATTTTCACAACTATAAGGCACACTGGATTATAAGGCGCACCATCAACGAATGACACATTTTATTTGTTTTTTACATATATAATGCACACTGGATTATAAGGCGCCCTGTCTTATTTTGGAGAAAATTTAAGACTTTTAAGTGCGCATTATAGTCCTGAAAATACAGTACTTTGAATTTATTGCTTAATAAATAAAATTCACATTTTGGCTGGGTTTCTAGGTTATTTTTAAAACAAGTTGTGCAATATGTAATCAAAACCAGCATGTAAAAAATGTTAAAAAGAAAAATAATATAGTCAAGAGCCACAAATATTACATCTATTATCAGCTAATGTTAATGGCACCATCATGTGTAAAGGGGTATAAAATAAAAAAAGTAATAAAAGTAATAATAATTTAAAAAAAACTGTCTAGATTTCATTTACTGCGTGCCATATGATTGCTACTGCGCAGAGAAGACGAGAATAGTCCGCAATTGCATTGGGAGGACACTTTTAGGGAGGTAAAAGAAAGGGACAAGTGAGGAGAAGAAATGGTGGATCAAGCGTAAGGAAGAGACAATACAAAGGAAGTCGGCACAAGAGCGGAACAGAACGAGAATTTCAAAGCACTGGCGGATCAAGCGCAGGATGGACGGCAGTACCTGTAGCCGTCAATGCAGCTGGCGTTGATGTAATCGGAGCCCTCCACGCCGCGGATGGGCTGCAGGCAGACGCGCGTGGACTCGAAAGGCATGATGTTCACCAGGCGGTTCTTGAATTTGTTGCACGGCAGGTTGGCGCTAATGAAGCGGGACGTGTGGGCCTTGGAATTGGCCAGACGCTAACAAGGAGAGAGACAACAACAACGATTTAGACCTGCTATTCATATTCTTGCCAGAGAGGGCGATCACGAGTCAAGCTATGGTTGAACATATAAGTAAAAACGTTTTTTGTTGGTCTATTTCTTTAAGTAAATGACAAAATAAAAAAGGAGTAAGCAGTCAAAAGTGTATTTATTTTCAGATTTTTAGAAGATATATTTTGGGATGAAAAAAGTTTTTAAAAATTAGTATTTTTTAAAAGGTGGAAAACATTAATTTTTAATCTTTTAATCGTTTTATAAATTTTTAAAACGGAAGACAGCAATAACAGAAATATATTTTACGTATATTTAAATTTTAAAAAGTTTTTAAAAGTTTAATTGTCTGGATTTTTACAAATATATATATATATTTTTTTTAAATACAGCCAATATAGTAATAACAGAAAAACATTTTAATTGACATTAAAAAGAGTATTTTTCTATTTTTAATGGTCTGGATTTTTA
Organism: Stigmatopora nigra; assembly: GCF_051989575.1. NCBI lineage: Eukaryota > Metazoa > Chordata > Actinopteri > Syngnathiformes > Syngnathidae > Stigmatopora > Stigmatopora nigra. The sequence goes on from NC_135516.1 coordinate 13,850,155, forward strand.
ATTTATATTTTTAAAAGGCTAAAAATAATATATTCTCCATAAATAGATGATCTTCATTTGAATTTTAGCTTGAAAGGTAAAGTCCAAGCGATATGATTATCTTTCACAGGCTACACAAAACAATATGGCGGTCAATCCATACATGATTATCAGACCCACCTTGAACTCCAACTCCATGGCGGTGACCGTCTCGCCGGCCGGCGGCTGCGTCAACTTTTGGATGTGCGCGTAGAGGTTGCGCGCCGGCACCTCCGTGTTTCCGCAGGTGGCCGCCTCCAGCAACGCCTCGTGGATGAAGATGTACTGGTCCTCGGTTTGTACCATGTAGTTCCGTTGGGCTCGCATGCAAGTCACGTGGCCGTAGATGTCCACCGACTTCTCGTACTTCATGCGCTCCAGCATGGCGTCGATCACGATGAAGCAACCCGTCCGGCCCACGCCGGCGCTGTGCGGCGGAAGGAATCAAGAAGGAATTACTGCATTAGCATTACTCTACTTAGATATTAAACAGTACTTAGATATTAAACAGTACTAAGATATTAAACAGTACTAAGATATTAAACAGTACTTGGATATTAAACAATACTTGGATATTAAACAATACTTGGTTTTTAAACTGTGCTAAGATATTAAACAGTACTTAGATGTTAAACAGTACTTATATGTTAAACAGTACTTATATGTTAAACAGTACTTATATGTTAAACAGTAGTTACATATTAAACAGTACTTAGATATCAAACAGTACTTTGATATCAAACAGTACTTTGATAATTAACAGTACTTAGATATTAAAAAAGTACTTAGATATTAAACAGTACATAGATAATTAACAGTACTTAGATAACTAACAGTACTGAGATATTTAAAAAGTACTTAGAAATTAAAAAAAGTACTTAGATATTAAACAGTACATAGAGATTAAACAGTACATAGATATTTAACAGTACTTAGATTTTAAACAGTACTTAGATATTAAACAGTACTTAGATATCAAACAGTACATAGATATTTAACAGTACTTAGATTTTAAACTGTACTTAGATATCAAACAGTACTCGGATATCTAACACTACATAAATTACAAAAACTACACAGATATTAAACAGTACTTGGATATTAACCAGTACTTAGATCATTCTTCAACTTTCCTGATTTGTGTGTTATGGCAGGGTTCTAGTGGGCATGAAATACTAAATTATGAATTTACTGTAAAACTCCTGTAGGTATTAAATTTCCAGACAGTACTTATTGACAGTAATTACTTCATGCCGATGGCAATGTGATATGTCTCGATGCATGTTTGGATTCGCCACATAATGGCGATTTAAAACGGAATGTGGCACAGTGAATATTTCCCATGCTGGCGAGGGCCAATTTCCTTATGTAAAGTCGCCTGGGGAATTCCAAAATGTCTGCATTTTATGCAAATCGATTAATGACATCATTTGATTTGATTCCCACCTGCAGTGGACCACCATGGGTCCTGCATCTGGAGGATTGCAAGCCTTGACACGTCTCAGGAAGGCCAAAATGGGCGTAGGGTACTCGGGAACGCCATGGTCAGGCCAAGCCATAAACTGGAACTGCCTCAGTTCTCTCTTCTCACTGGAACCGTTCTGCGAAAGCACAAAAAGTGGCACATTCGGTGGTGTAATTGCCAAGAGAACATATCGTGCTGAGCTCAAATACTCCTGACAGTGAAAGGTCAAAGCACTTTAACGACATTCCGCCACTTTCATTTGAAAAGCACCAGCCATTTAATTGTCAAACGTTCTTGGCTATTCTGAGGAAAGGTCTCCAACGTTAGAGTCGTTTCCACGGCTGTCGCTGGAGATAAGAAGTGAGGGGGTTTTTCCTCCTGAATTGGACTACTCAATTCTTTGGGAAAAAAAATTCCGATAATCTTCTGTGTGGTTTAATTACGGCGGATAATTGTGGTTTGAAAAGAGTCGGAGAAAAATTAAGGATGGTCCATCAATGCCGACAGTTGAATATGTCATCCACAACAAAGAACTGAATGTTTAGTTACCTTTTGCTAAGAAACCATCGGGCAAGCTCATTGGACAAGTCTATTGCCAATGCTGGCAGCCAATGAATGAAGGAATTCAAATGTATGGTGAGACAACAACTTTTCGGCCATATTCTACCTATGTGTATTTATATATATGTACATCTATGTGTATGTATGTGTATGTATATGTATGTACATCTATGTGTATGTATGTGTATGTACATTTATGTGTATTTATGTATAGGTATGTACATCTATGTATAGGTATGTACATCTATGTGTATGTATGTACATCTATGTGTATGTATATGTACATTTATGTATAGGTATGTACATCCATGTATATGTATATGTATGTACATCTATGTGTATGTATGTATATATATGTACATCTATGTGTATGTATGTATATATGTACATCTATGTGTATGTACGTGTATGTACATCTATGTGTATTTATGTATATGTATGTATATATGTACATCTATGTGTATGTACGTGTATGTACATCTATGTGTATGTATGTGTATATACATGTACATATATGTGTATGTATGTGTGTACATCTATGTGTATGTATATGCATGGACATATGTGTGTATGTGTATGGACATATGTGTATGAATGTGTATATATGTGTATGTATATCTATGTGTATGTACATCTATTTGTATGTTTGTGTATGTGTATGTATGTGTATGTAAGTGTATATATATGTACATGTATATATATATATTTCAGCAACACAGTCATCTATATATTCATTCATGTATTTATTTATTAACTTACTTATGACCTATCTATTTATATCTAAAATGTCTTTTTCTGTGTCTGTATTCTCACCCTCTTGCTACTGTGACAACAAAATTTCCCAAATACAGGATGAATAAACTTATCTAATCAAACCAAAATGGCCACCTTGATATTGCCATTCTTTCTCCGACAAACAAAATACTAATAATGAAAATATCCTACCTTATAGAGTGCAAAAGTGCGGACGCTGTAGGTGGCCAACTCCACCGTGTCCAACATGGTGACCTGAATCATTCCATAGGTCTCAGTTCCTCGTGCAGGCCAGTACTGGTCACACTTCACCTGGAATAGAGAGAGGGAGAAGAGGGAGGAGAGAGGTGGACTGTCAGAAAAGCATTGAGAGCAGCTGATTAACAAGGATGGAACATTAGAGGGGTGGGATCACAGGTGATGCATTCTGTCTCATTAAAAGCTGAAGACTCAGCATCCACCAAAAAAAAACACCAACGCCCCACTTTCACCTCTCGTCGGTGCATATGTGTGTGGAGTGCACTTCAAAAGGCCACTTTGTCTTTTTTAGCGGCCTGTGATCATTTCCAATCAACTCATTGTCAGGGTGGCTTCATGGCCTTTGTCATGTCTGCTTTTTTTTGTTTTGGGGCATATGCAAGGTTAATGTGATGATATGTGTCGGAAATAAAATGGCATTATTATCATCGAAAAGTTCTTGGAAGGTGGAATTTAAATTTGAAATAATAACAACCAAGACAAACAGACTCAAGGACCGTTTGTTCCCAAAAAATGTTACCATATTCAACTACAAGTTTGGCACCTAGGACCTCATCAAGACTTTTGCTAGCCACTAAGAGATGGTGCTCGGATGTTTGGTCGCCGGACGTTTGGTCTCCGGACGTTTGACAGAGAGTTTACTGTTGAAACGAGCTCTCAAAATTATATTTATAAGAGAGAGTTTAATATCTAAGAGAGAAGTTTAATATCTAAGTACTGTTTAATATCTAAGTACTGTTTAATATCTAAGTACTGTTTAATATCTAGGTACTGTTTAATATCCAAGTACTATTTAATATCCAAGTACTGTTTAATATCCAAGTACTGTTTAACATCCAAGTACTGTTTAACATCCAAGTACTGTTTAACATCCAAGTACTGTTTAATTTCCAAGTACTGTTTAATATCTAAGTACTGTTTAATATCCAAGTACTGTTTAATATCCAAGTACTGTTTAATATCCAAGTACTGTTTAATATCCAAATACTGTTTAATATCCAAGTACTGTTTAATATCCAAGTACTGTTTAATATCCAAGTACTGTTTAATATCCAAGTACTGTTTAATATCCAAGTACTGTTTAATATCCAAGTACTGTTTAATATCCAAGTACTGTTTAATATCTAAGTACTGTTTATGTGCATGATTTCCATCAAATATTGATGCTTCTTCCACTTGTGTTTTTTCAGTAATATTTTCCCAAAGTTTCGCTATCATTTGTTTAATTCATCCAAAAATACTGCATCTAAAATGAATTGAAATGCTTTTCCTTACCCTAGATTTCTCTTCCAGTCTTGTCATCATGACAATGGTGCTTGAGCGCTGCTCCCACACCATCCTCCAGAAGTCGCTAAGCGTCTCAGGAAGCGGTCCCTGCGTGGCAATGTAGGCGTTTTGCTTCCTGTAGCCGTCGATGTAGTTGGCGTTGATGTAGTCGCTTCCCGGCACAGCTGTGAAAGAAAAACATAAACATTTATCTAAGATGACATTTTCCCCATTTTGCCAGGCCGTTCAAGGTTTTTTTTTTTTTTTTTTTTACACTTACCATCGACGGAGGTGAGCACCACTCTAGAGTGGTCGTAGGCGATCACGTTGGCGTAGCGGTTCTTTGGCTTGTTCACTTCCATGTTGGAATTTTCCCAGGTGAATTGTTGGCCCGGATCAATAGACTAAAAAGGGGGTTGAATGACAAATGGACGTGTGAATGCACAATAGCGAGTAAGTAGGTGGTATCATGATACCGATAAGAAGATACATAAGATTTTAAGTGGCATTCCTGCCTAGCAACAGTAGGAATCAATTTGGGTAAAAACAAGGAGTGTCTAGATTGGCATCAAAACATTACGTGAAAATATTGGTGATGAGATCTAAATCTAAGAAAATGACCGCCAAAAAAAAGCACATTATACAAAATGTAGGAAACAAAAGGTGCTCGGACTTTTGGTCGCCGGTCTTTTGGTCCTCAAGTCTTTTGGTCCTAAGGACTTTTGGTCCTAAGTATCTAAGTAATGTTGAGAATAGGAGATATTTAGATATTAAACTATCTTTCTCATGAATATAATTTTGAGAGATGATTTCAACAGTACTCAGATATTAAACAGTACCTAGTATTAAACAGTACTTAGATATGAAACAATACTTAGATATTAAACAGTACTTAGATATGAAAAAGTACTTAGCTATGAAACAGTACTTATATATGAAACAGTACTTAGATATCAAACAGTACTTAGATATGAAAAAGTACTTAGATATGAAACAGTACATAGATATTAAACAGTACTTAAATATGAAAAAGTACTAAGATATTAAACATTACTTATTTATTAAACAGTACTTAGATTTTAAACAGTACTTAGATATGAAAAAGTACTTAGATATTAAACAGTACTTATTTATTAAACACTAATTAGATATTAAACTCCCATGAATATAATTTTGATAGCTGGTTTCAACAGTAAACTCTCGGTCACCAAAAAGACCGGCGACCAAAATTGACCAAAAAAACGGGGACCAAAAGACCAAGTTATGCAATATGTAATCAAAACCGGCATGTAAAAATGTTAAAAAGAAAAACAATATAGTCAAAAGCCACTAATATTACATCTATTATCAGCTAATGTTAACAGGAGTTTGTCATTCTGGGCTTTTTTGTAGTTGAAAAGTTATTTTTTAATGTATTGTGTAAGGCCATGTCAGAAATATGTCGTTATAAACATACTCAGAGTTGACAATAACCTTGACGCCATAACAACTCATTTCCTTTTTCCATTATACTTCATAGGATAAAAAAAAGTGTTTCCAAATAGGAAAACAAACTGTTTTTTTTCAACAAAAAAAAATATTCCCATCATCTTTCAATCATTCCAAGCGGTCAATCAATGGTACAACACGAAAGAGATTGAAACGTCCAGAAAAAAATATAAAAGAGGATCTTTCTGTTTTTTTTGTACATTTCCTCGCTTGCTCTCTCCAAAAGCAATGTGCCACTTTAAATGCTAATTTCTTTTTTTTATTGAAGAGGAGAGATAATCCCTCGCCGGTTTTGGTTGCATCACAGGATGCGAACGAGGAGCATCAAGACGCCATTGCCTTTTTTTTGGTTCGTTACCACCTGCTAGTTTTGTACACGTACAAAAAGAATAAAATGCAGCATCGGCTTTTAAAGTCATTAAGCTGTCGGGGCTTGGATCAAAGCGGAGAAAAAAACTTCGTAGAAATGTACGCTTGAACACTGAGTGGCTTTGGAAAAGGGGCCAAAGGGGATTTTAGTTATATTAGAAGATGTTTTTGACTTAATTTGTAAAAAGGGATCCATAGACAAAGCTACAAAAGTATTTATTGACGGACTTTTTGCGTCATTTTAGTCGTCTTGTTAGGGTAATTTATGGATGATGCGTTTTGATTCTGATTTTTTAGTCACTCTTGAAAGCATCCTTTTGGTAGATAATTAGAAAGTAGATTTTTTTGTGTTATTGAATTGGGGTTTTCATAATTTATTGATTATGTTTTTGAGTCTCCTGTTTGAGCGCCATTTAATATACCCCTGCTGTTCAAGATATAATATATATAATATTTAGATTTTTTTTATATAAATGGATTAAAAGAACTGGATTAAAAGCCCTAAATATTCAGTTTTTTATTGATTTAAAACAATGTTCATTTTAGCTTTTTTTTAAATATATTTTTAGATTTTACAAAATGATTTTTGAACTAAAAACACAGAAAAATTGATTAACTTTAACGGATTACTTTGCTGGCCCACACAAATTGATATATATATTTTTTTTAATAAATGGATAAAAATAACTGGATTAAAATCCCTGAATATTATGTTTTTTATTGACTGTTTATTTTAGCTTTTTTATATTATATTTAATATACAATATATATATGAGTGTGTAGTGCAGGGGTGGCCAACCCGCGGCTCGCGAGCCGCATGCGGCTCTTTGCCCGGTTTCATGCGGCTCTTACGTCCATATCAAAGTTTGTATTTGTGTTTTATTTTTTTTTGCGTGTGCGCTTCGCTTGAGTTCAATACGGTATTTTCGTCCAATGCGCATGTGCTTGGGATGAAAATACCTCAAAGTTTCCCAGTAGGAGCAAGGTCATTTGAGTAAACGTTTTTAACAGAGTGGGAGAGCTCCCGTGAACCAGAAGCGACAATGAACGGCGTCGCGCACACAAAAAGTATCCCAAAGATCGAGCGTCGGCTGAAAAAGCCACACCCCCTGCGAGGCAGACCAAGGCGAGAGTGCTCAGCCGGGAGCAGCCAATAGGAGAGCGAGGTGTACACCCACGTGGTGGGCGCGCTAGTTCGCCCACCACGTGGGTGTACACCTCGCTCTCCTATTGGCTGCTCCCGGCTGAGCACTCTCGCCTTGGTCTGCCTCGCATGAACATTGTGTGTGCACTGTCTCACACAGACAAACTCTCAGTTCAACCAAGTCCACAAACAAAAATATAATAACAACATTCGCTCCTTGTGAGCTGTCATTTATTATGAATGGCTTTTAACTAGCGAAAAGCCATTCATAATAAATGACAGCTCACAAGGAGCGAATGTTGCGCAAAAATAGGCGCTGATTTTATGACAGAAGTCCCACTAAGTAACATGCATAGAAAAAGAAAAACGCTATTGTAAATTATTATATTTTTGTTTGTGGACTTGGTTGAACTGAGAGTTTGTCTGTGTGAGACAGTGCACACACAATGTTCATTGTTGATAATGACTGGCCTGTGCTGTTAGTACTGTAGGAGTCAATTTATGTCATTACTATGCTGGTGTGTGACATTTACAATAAATCTGTGTGATGTGGCTCTTTGCGGTAACACAGTAAAAAATGTGGCTCTTTGCGGTAACACAGTAAAAAATGTGGCTCTTGGTCTCTGACTGGTTGGCCACCCCTGGTGTAGTGGATCATACCTTCCATTCAGTATACCCCTGCCATTTAATATACCCGGGTATATTAAACGGCAGGGGTATATTAAACAGCAAAATACAGTACCACTGGAATTTTCTTTGACTAGACAGCCACATGATTCGTTATTTACCCCTAGTTAATGTTTAAAAAAAGTATTAGTGCTTACCTCATACTCCTGGGAAAATCTCAAGCCATCATTGGCCTTAAGGTCCTCAATATGGTCTGCTAGTCCGGCAACAGGAATGGGCGGATGTTCTCGCATCCCTGCGGAAAAAAACAACAACAAAAAAACACATTGAGAATGGGTAACTTTCCACAGAATACCCGAAAAATGGGGCGGAGCCATGATGCATCAGTGTGACAGTAGATGGCCAGCCAGGACATAAAGTAGGCATGCTTCTGTGGATGTATAGGGGGGGTTGGAAGCAAAAATGTGGTTCTGGAAAACGAATAAACCATCGAAAAACCCACACTCTTATTTTACAAGATGGAAGCAGGTTTGGGAAAGTGACTGGTCACCCGCCAGAATGTATTTCTTTGAAAATATGGCTTCTTTACAATGGAGCATCCTTTGGCGGAGTATAGAGTATTTAGCCTGGATTACTTTCAAACAACCTCTCTATTCACTCCTGCTGTTTTCTTGAGTTATTGGTGTGATTTATTGCTAATCTGTTAGCACGAATTCCCTCATGTGTCTTTGATGGAGGCTTAAAACACATTGGTTGGAAAATAGTAGGAGTTCATCGTCAATTCTGCGTGTCACCTTGACACCACTCATAGATATATCAAAGTACTTCAATATCTTACCAAAATAAACACTAAAATGGATAAAAACCAAAAATTAAAGTATAACTATCTGATCACAAACTATTATTTTTACAGTTTACAGTTTCAAAGAATGCAAAATGAGTTACTTGCTACGTTACTAAAGTGTTTTGAAAACAGTTTTTGTCCAGTTTTAGTTCAGATTTCATGATGACTTGTTTGTAGTCGTAAATCATGCAAAAACAAAACTTGGTGAAAATATATGTGCTGCTACCCATTTCTACTACAGAAGCAAACAAAATACCACATATACTCGCATATAAGCCGCCTTTGCATATAAGCCACACCCTTAAAAATCATTGAATTTTACAATTACTACAGAAGCAAACAAAATACTACATTTTATCGCATATTAGCCGCACCCTTAAAATTAGTTGAATTTTACAATTACCACAGAAACAAACAAAATACTACATTTTCTCGCATATTAGCCACCTCCACGTATAAGCCACACCCTTAAAATTGCCTTAAAACTCATTGAATTTTACAATTACCACAGAAACAAACGAAATACTACATTTTTCCGCATATTAGCCGCCTCCACAAATAAGCCACACCCTTAAAACTGCCTCAAAATCATTTAATTTGAGAATTTCCCTCATATAAGCCGCCCCTGACTCCCAATTCTAACCTCCATATACATAGTCTTAATATTGAGTACAAATATGTTACTTTGATAGGAAAACCTTAAGAAAAAGTCTAATTTATGCACATATAAGCCATACCCTCTCTTCAGTCATCATTTTTATAGCGACAAATACGGCTTATATGCGAGAAAATACAGTAGCCCCAAAAATCCTCACCTACCTTTGCTTACTCATTAAAAAAATCAATTCAAATAACAAATAAATACAGTACTTTGCTTTACTTCCAAATGATCACCTTAATAGCTTTAGTACTTGAAGCATTCAACCACCCAAATCTCATTGACTGCAATCTAATACCTCTCCACACCAAAGCACCTGAGCAATGAATCCAATTAATAGCAGCATATTAACATAAGCCGTTCTGTGGCCACATCGGTGTTTTACATCCACGGCTCGGATGAAATGGAGGATGAAAAGGCAAAATAGCCGAATGTGCGTCGAACACATGTCAGCTCGGCTAACTATGAAGTCAGTCGCTTTGGTGCCGTGCTCGAGGGCGACAGATTGGTTGGATGATGAAGTAGGGATAGACAAACACATACACAATGGGATTGCGTGAGAAACACAATTGACACCTGTTTCCACCCAGCAGTACAGTTCAGTATTTTTACAAGACCAAGAAGAACAAGGCGGTTGTGTCTTAGAGGATCACATCTTTTGGGGATTGAAATGATGTCATAAAGTAAGGCCCAAAGGGTGTTCGGGCGTTTGGTCGCTGTTAAAATGGTGACAGAGAGTTTAATGTTGAAACCAGCTCTCAAAATTATATTCATGAGAGAGAGTTTAATATCTAAGTAATGTTTAATATAAAATTACTGTTTAATATCTAAGTACTGTTTAACATCTAAGTACTGTTTAATAGCTAAGTATTGTTTAATTTCTAAGTACTGTGTAATGTCTTAGTACTGTTTAATATTTAAGTACTGTTTAATATCCAAGTACTGTTTAATATCTAAGCACGGTTGAAAACAGTAGATGCTTAGATATTAATCTCTCTCATGAATATAATTTTGAGAGCTGGTTTCAACAGTAATTAGATATTAAACAGTAATTAGATATTAAACAGTACCTAGATATTAAACAGTACTTAGATATTAAACAGTACTTAGATATTAAACACTACTTAGATATTAAACACTACTTAGATATTAAACAGTACTTTGATATTAAACAGTACTTAGATATTAAACACTACTTAGATATTAAACAGTACGAAGATATTAAACAGTACTTAGATATTAAACTCTGTCTCGTAAATATAATTTTGAGAGCTGGTTTCAACAGTAAACTCTTAGTTACCATTTGACCGGCGACCAAACGTCCGGTCAGGGGTCCAAAGGATTTGTAAACTGAACTGTACGACTGTGGCGGAGGGGCCAAGGGGCTTAAACGACATAGCTGACTAACTTGGCGTGTTGGGGCTGCGGTGAGAGCTGGGACCTGTGGAAGAAAGGAAAGTACAGGAGGAAGGAAGGAAGGAAGAAAATACAGAGAAAGAAAAGTAGCTCAATGGCAAGATGATCTCGGGACAGTGGTTTAAAATAATGCCCAATGGATTCAATAATTCTCATTTCTTTTATACCAACAACAACAAAAACTGTCAGTGGTAGTCAGCATATATTTGACATCCAATACATGTTCAATAACTTGATTTTTTGCATTATTACTTCATTTATAACCAAAGCAGAAGCCTTATCTTACTGTAAGTCAATCGAATCATTGAGATTGAAAATTGGCAGCCGATGGCTTGTTCAGTTTAATGAATATTTGATCGGGTTTGGTTGGGGAAAGAGAGTTAAATGTTGACATTCTCGGTAAAAAGGAAGGGGGCGTTAGAGTGTGAGAGAAAAGAGCGACAGTGGGTGAGAGAGAGAAAGAAAGAGAGAGAGAAAGAGATTATCCTTCAGGGGGAAAAACAGAAGACAAAAGGGAAAAGAGGTGGAGTGGGAGGAGGGAAGAACAGGGATCCTTTAGAGCGCCAGAACTGCTTAATTCCTCTGCAAGGGTTCAAAGAGGCTGTGTGATTGTGTGCTTGTGTGCATTTGTGTGTTTCTCAATGTGGTCTCTAATAACCTGTGAGAAGGAATGCAGACACAAATTGTGTGTGTGTGTGTGCATGTGTGTTGCATGGTTGACATTTTCTTTCAGCTCCATTGTTCCCTTCACCTAGCTCACCTTGACATCAGAGGCACCACGACTCATTACCTGGTTGGTGGGGGTTTGAAAGGAACTGATGGAGGAAGGGAGGGATTGGGGGAAAGATGGAGGAGGCTAAGGTCAAAATCTTAAAAAAAAATATATATATATATAAAAAAAACCTTCTCGGTTTGGTGCTAAAGCTAAAAAGTTGTTGGTTCAAGTATGTGTTTTGATTTTATGGAGAAAGGATACAAAAGGGGGTGAGAGAGTTTAATATCTAAGAGAGAGAGTTGAATATCCAAGTACTGTTTAATATCTAAGTACTGTTAAAAACAGTAGATATTTATAATAATTGAATATAATTGAATATAATTTTGAGAGCTGGTTTCAACAGTACTTCGATATTAAGCAGTACTTAGATATGGAACAGTACTTAGATATGGAACAGTACTTAGATATGGAACAGTACTTAGATATGGAACAGTACTTAGATATGGAACAGTACTTAGATATGGAACAGTACTTAGATATGGAACAGTACTTAGATATGGAACAGTACTTAGATATGGAACAGTACTTAGATATGGAACAGTACTTAGATATGGAACAGTACTTAGATATTAAACAGTACTCAGATATTAGACAATACTTAGATATTAAACTACTTAGGTATTAAACACTACTTAGATATTAAACAGTACTTAGATATTAGAAAATACTTAGACATTAGACAATACTTAGATATTAAACAGTACTTAGATTATATACAGTACTTAGATTATATGCCGTACTTATATAATAAACAGTACTAAGATATTAAACAGTACTAAGATATTAAATAGTACTTAGATATTAAACAGTGATTAGATAATAAACAGTACCTAGATATTAAACAGTACTTAGATATTAAACTTCTATCTTAGATATTAGACTTCTACCTTAGATATTAAACTTCTCTCTTAGATATTAAACTCTATCTTATGAATATAATTTTGAGAGCTGGTTTCAACAGTAAAATCTCTGCCACTTGGTTCAAGTCTGTGTTTTGATTTTATGGAGAAAAGACACAAAAGGGGGCGGGGGAGATGCTCACGAATGAAAGCTACTTCTAAAGCTATGAGTCATGGTGATGGGTTTGTGTTGAATTTAATGTAGACAGACTGATAGAGGAGTTTTGCCTTTGCCAAGTTTTCAGTGCGATGTACAATGTTTTGCAGTTGAAATTGTGGCAGACTTCTATGAGGGCAAGGATAGGTCTTAGTTTTCCTTCTAGGAAAATCTACAAAGAAAAATAAAGACCGCTTCGTAAATTGAACTCCTTTTTAAAGCCTGGAGTCGGCAAAAATGATTGGATTGTGTCCGTATCAATGAGGACGGAAGGAAATAAAAAATGGGTTTTCTCTGTCTTACGCCTTAGCTGAAATGCCTTGGATGTGTTTTTCGTTGGTTCTAAAATCCAAGCTATTTTTGGGACCACATCAAGTGGTGGTACTCCAATTTTCTCAAGTACGACTATAAAAAAACATACTACATTTCTTATTTGTCTACTACAGCCTTCACAGAAAGTGATAGGATGCTTTTGATAGACACCACCGATTAGTAAAGAAAACAATTTTGATTGAAGACAGGGACACTTAAGAAGCCCTGATTGTCAGAGCCAGGAACATCATCGGGGACCCATACCACCCTGGTCACAATTTTGGAGAAAATTTCAGACTTTTAAGTGCGCCTTATAGGGGTGAAAATACGGCAATTGTTATTGACTTCCAGGTATGAAGTACTCACTACTTTACAGTCACCTCTAGAGCCAGCCATTGTTGAGGTTTTGGATTTTTTTGTATAAAATCTTGCAGTGGGGGAGGAGCTATATGATGGAAGATTTTGTAAACAAAGATGGCATCTGCATATTTAACAGTATTGTTTCAGTTCAGGCGTTTGTGTTTTTTTAATATCTGACAGTGGTGGTTTTTCGTTTTTGGTTTTCAGTTTTTTCCTTATATAAGGCACACTGGATTATAAGACGCACTGTCTATTTTGGATAAAATTTAAGACTTTTAAGTGCGCCTTATAGTCGTGAAAATACGGTAGTTCAACAAAGTCCACCTTAAGTCCACCCCACATTGAAAAGTCTTGAAAAATGTATCCTCTCATGATTCAAAACATGGAGACACTCTCTGGTTATACAAACCATTTAGTGAAATTGAATTGTCTTCAACAACATCTCGATAACAAATGCATCAAGGAAGGTTGCAAGCCTACCTGGCGTCTGGTAGTTGAGTCGTCTCATCTCTACAGGGTCGGAGGAGTTGGCCAGCAGGGAGTCTTTCACTCCACCCGAGTGCTCATCCTTGGGTAGGGGTGACGCCCGTTTCCTGGGGGGAAAGACAAATAACAAAGCAACATTTAAGTGGTGTCCTGCAGCGAGGCGCCAATCTATCCACTCAAGGGGAAATGACAACATGACTTAGAAAGACACGGCTTCTCTTTGAAAGGGCTAAACAATTGGTCACCACACTTTTTTTTTAGGAGGATCCTTTCTTGGTTTGAATTGCAGAGTGTGGATACATTTTGACACTTTGGAAGATGTATTCCAGAATTTTCCAGGGAGGCTGTACATATGTTTTGTTGGTGGGTCTACTGACGACTGTTGAACTGATGCTTAATTAGATTTGGAGAAATAACTGTGATTACACTTCCTGGAATAATCAAAATTATATTCGTGAGAGAGAGAGTTTAATACCTAAGTACTGTTTAATATCTAAGTACTGTTTAATATCTAAGTACTGTTTAATATCTAAGTACTGTTTAATATCTAAGTACTGTTTAATATCTAAGTACTGTTTAATATCTAAGGACTGTTTAATATCTAAGTACTGCTTAATATCTAAGTACTGTTTAATATCCAAGTACTGTTTAATATCTAAGTACTGTTGAAAACAGTAAATATTTAGATATTAAACTCTCATGAATATAATTTTGAGAGCTGGTTTCAACAGTACTTGGATATTAAACAGTACTTAAAAATTAAACAGTACTTAGATACTAAACAGTACTTAGATATGAAACAGTAAATAGATATTAAACAGTGTTTAGATATTAAACAGCAATTAGATGTTAAACAGTACTTAAATATTAAACAGTACTTAGGTATTAAACACTACTTAGATATTAAACAGTACTTAGATATTAAACTCCTGAATACAATTTTTAGAGCTGGTTTCAACAGTAAACTCTCTGTCACCATTTCCCAAGCGACCAAAAGACCGGCAACCAAACGTCCGGTTACGCACTTTCCAGATGCACCCTCAATGTCAACTGTTGGAGTAACTCTTCAGTTCTTCGCTAAACTTTCTAGATTCCAAGATCTGGCTGAACAACATCCACTGATTCCTTCTGACTGAACATGCTGCTTAGTATTGCGTCCAATTGGATCCAACTTAAAGGATCATTTTTAGTCAACTAATATGATGGGAGAGAACTTCAAAGGTGCCCCATTCTGTTTCTTGGCCTCAATTTTTTACATAACCGCTTTGAACTTACTCTAATTATATTTTTTTGGGCAATTTCCCAAGGACATGTCACAATTTGTCTGAACTTCTGCTAAGAATAAATCATAACTAAACTTCCTGTTTGGATAATGCTAAAAATACATTTTCAAAAAGGTCAACAAGGCAATGTGAGGTTAATGATTGGCATGGCTATCTAATTTGTTTAAGGGCTACTTATGACAATTAAAGTGTTAAATACCGGGACATCATAATCATCATTAGTCTCACAATTGAGTAGTTAGAAAGGCCACCAATTTTCCTGGAGTGGTATTGCTTAGTTTTGGATGTATGACAGCTTTTGTGTGGGAATGTGAAGGACTTGTGTACATGTGTGATTTTCACGGTTGTGTTTAGGCTTGTGTGCCAACAACACATTGTGTTTACAGGCTTCCCAGACTGAGAGGGAAAACAGGCGGCTGCTGTAATTAGCTCATCAGCTGGGCGGCACAACACGGGGTAATTGAGACCGGTTTTTGTAGCACCTGTGTCGCAATAGCGAATCATAGTGCAGGTTCGTTTAAGTCCACCGTAATGTTAGCATTCAGGTGGACAGGCCTTATGTACAGTGTTCCCTCGCTACTTCACGGTTCAGCTATCGCAGACTCAGAGCTTCGCGAATTTTTGGGGGTAAAAAAAATAAAATAAAAAATACAAATATTACTTTGAAACAACATATTTTACAGTTTTGTCTGGGGCGAGCTCGGGAAGATAGGACTGACCTTTACCCCAGAATGCAGACCTAGAAGGACGCTTAAGAAATTTCTGATTCGGGGTGATGGCTATCCAACAACCTTCGTGATTACTGGCATATTGTGGTTAATGGTGACGCTCTTTTTTGCATGATTATGGAATTGTTTTGCCGAATTGAGGCTTTTTTTTGGTTTAATTTTCAATGGAGTTGTTTTGGAGTTCCGACCTTAATTGTTATTGTTGACTACTGCAATCTAACAATTAGAAAATGGGGAAAAAACTGAATTGTTTAGTTAATGTTACCTTGGATTCGTCTAATTAACACATACCATAAAATAATTTACTATTTGGACATTTTAAAAAATCTAAAAAACACTTAAATAGGAAACCGAGTCAAATATTTTGTCTAGTACTTCATAAAGTGTGAAAATTCCCTTCAACTATTGAATGAAATGGTATGTGATGGAGTTGAAATGATATAAAACAACACGGAATAACATTTTCTTGGTTACTTTGAAATCATTCAAGTGGCTTTAAGTCATTCATTTCCCTTTGATTCATAATCCAATAGTCACAAGATGAATTTGACCTATTGAAAACGTAATTAAAAATGGTTATTAAAGGCATTACTAAGATAAATGTCCTTTTCCTTTAGTTATTTCTGCCAATGCTAGATGCATGTTTTAATTAAACTGGCCCTGGTTCAATATGACAGAGTAAAGTTATTCCCAATCCTGAGAGCAATGCAATAGGAGGGCTAAGCCAGGGGTGGGCAAACTTTTGGGCCTGGGGGGGCCACATTGACTTTAAAAAAAATGACAGATGGGCGGGGTCAGCACAAGATACGATACATGTAAAAAAGTGCATCCGTTAACAGTACATATGAAACATAAACAGAAAAAAATGACTTAAGTATTAACATACTAAAATATGTATATATTTCAGCAACACACTTATTTATTTAAATATGTATATAATATATACTATATAACTATCTAATTTATGTCTAAAATGCCTTTCCTATTTATACTATACAATACAGGAATGAATAGTTATCCTATACTCATCACTCGTCATTAAAGTAAAAAGTATAAAGTACAAAGTAAAGTAAAAAGGAATGTATTAAGAAATATTAAGATGTAATTAAAAAAAGATAGAGGGGCTGAAAAACATTAAAAAAAGCAAATAAGAGTGGACCAAGCTACTACCAATGGCTTCCGTGTCATGGCGCCATTTTGGGGAAAAAAATATATGATAACATATAAAAAAGTGCATCCGTTAAGAGTACATATGAAATATAAACTGAAAAAAAAAGGACTTAAGTATTAACATACTCATCACTGATCATTAAAGTAAAAAGTATAGAGTACAAAATCAAGTAAAAAGGAATGTATTAAGAAATAATATGTAATTTAAAAGAAGATAGATGGACTGTAAAACACGAAAAACAAATAAGAGTGGACTGAGCCACTGCCACTGGCTTTCGCGTGACGGCGCCATCTTGGGGAAAAATAAATAAAAACATTTTTTGGACAACGTCGGCGGGCCAGATTAAAAAGCCTAACAGGCCATATGTGGCCCGCAGGCCGTAGTTTGCCTCTAGTCATCAGGGCAGATTTTTCAATAAGGTTATTCACATCAAGCCTAAAGTGAGTGTGGGAATGTGCTAGTGTGAACTCAAGTGTGTCAGCGTGTGTGTTTGTGGAGCAAGCCGTATGCTTAATGAGGGCAGAACAAGCCTTTTGTTACGACTCCGGCCTGGAAGAACCCAGTCTCTACGGATAATGTCAGCTTCAAAGACGGGAACATTTCTTTTTGCGGCACTTTCCCTCGGCTTGGCATTTACTTGACAAGGGGCCATTCTGCAGCCGTGTGCTGCCTCCACAAATTCACATATGGCGGAGGGTTAGGGGGGCGCTGGGGGTGCCGGGGTCACATGCCGATGTCGGATTGATAATGAAACACGGCACGGATAGACAGGGACGGATGTGTTGAATGAATAACGTGGCCACCAAAATGTGGAATATGCACGTGTAAACTTGCACCGTCCTCCAATCACGCACCTTCCATGGCTTGTTTTAACCTTGTTATGCAAAAAGTAGGCTGTTATGGACTGTCACAGGTATGGGCAAACTACGGCCCGCGGGCCACATACGGTCCGATAGGCTTTTTAATCTGGCCCGCCGACGTTGTCCAAATAATGTTTTTATTTATTTTTCCCCAAGATGGCGCCGTAACGCGGAACCCAGTGGCAGTAGCTCTGTCCACTCTTATTTGTTTTTTGTGTTTTACGGCCCCTGTATCTTTTTTAAATGACATTTTAATATTTCTTAATACATCACTTTACTTACTTAACTTTGTACTTTATACTTTGACTTTAATGAGTGATGAGTATGTTAATACTTAATTTTTTTCCTGTTTGTTTCATATGTACTGTTAACGGATGCACTTTTTTATATGTATCATAGCATGTATATTAATGTTCCCATTTTAATTTGTACTATGAACTTTTAATTCTACCCACAAAATCCTGCTACGAAAATAAAACATTGGATTTTATTTACTGCACGCCATATGATTGCTGCTGCGCAGAGAAGACGAGAGTAGTACACAATTACCTAGAATATAACTTTGTTTCTGTCTCTTCTTGCTATTTTAAAACAGTAAAAAAAGCCTCATTTTCCATGACTCATTTCAAGCCAGTTCCCAAAGGAGTAGATGACGGCCCACGTCACAAATCTGACTTGACGCACCCAATTTGAGCTCGAATTCCCTTCATTTTGCCACTATTTTTCCCCTTATAAAAAAGTCTAAGTGAAAAGCACACAACACAAATGCATGACTGATGAAGAGTGACAGTACCCACCTCTCCTGTTTGCTGCGTTCATAAAGAAAAGGAGAAGAAGGAGGAAGAGGATTAATTGGCAATTATTACCGCCATGTTTTTAATCCAGCTCTTTCAAAATGTCAAGTATGAGCCATTATGGCAGGCCCCATTTTTTATTATTTTTTTTGCAGGGAAACTCTGTTTGCCAAATGCGCAGGTAGCAATAACTACCGTGCCGGTGAGAACTCAATTATCCCTTTACGTGTTTTATTGGCAGAAAATAAAGAGGCTCACAGCTTCCAACTCACACTCCCTGCTGTCAATCTGTTGGCGTAGAGAAAAATGGCTACAGGAACGCAATGGGTTGTCTTGAGGCTGACTATCATTGCCTAGGTGAGCCTGCTAGGAGTCGGCATGAGGTTGGCGGCAGAACAAATTGGCTTTTGAATCATGTTTTTTTTGGGGGGTTTTCTTCTTGTTACGCATTGGGTTTGGATGATCATAAAACTTGAGGACTTGAATTGGGTTTATTTGATTCGAGCTATTGAGCAAGAGGGATGTTTTCTCAATGATTGTCAAATGTAAATGTTACCCTAAGATGGGGGGAATACAAATAAGGGCAGACATTTGGACCTGCTGTATGCATGCATGTACATTTATGTGTATGAATATATGTGCTTATATATGTATGTGTATGTATAAGTATATATGTGCTTATATATGTATGTATAAGTATATATGTGCTTATATATGTATGTATAAGTATATATGTGCTTATATATGTATGTATAAGTATATATGTGCTTATATATGTATGTATAAGTATATATGTGCTTATATATGTATGTATAAGTATATATGTGCTTATATATGGATGTATATGTATATATGTGCTTATATATGGATGTATATGTATATATGTGCTTATATATGGATGTATAGGTATATATGTGCTTATATATGTATGTGTATGTATAAGTATATATGTGCATATATATGTATGTATAAGTATACATGTGCTTATATATGTATGTATAAGTATATATGTGCTTATATATGTATGTGTATGAGTATGTATATATGTACTTATATATAAATGTGTATGAGTATGTATATATGTACTTATATATACATATATATGTATGTGTATGTAAATACGTGCTTATATACATGTATGTGTATGTATATATGTGTTTATATATGAATGTGTATGAGTATGTATATATGTACTTATATATATACATGCATGTGTATGTATATGTATATGTGTTTATATATATGTATATGTATATTTGTGTATGTATGCATGTGCTTAAATATGTATGTGTATGTATATGTATATATGTACTTATATATGTGTGTGTATTTATATTTATACATGTATGTGTATGTATATGTATATATGTGCTTGTGTATGTATGTGTATGTATATGTATATATGTGCGTATGTATATGTATGTGTATATATATATATTTCAGCAACACTTATTTTTTAATATATTTATTCATGTATTTATTTATTAACTTACTTATTAACTATCTACTTATATCTAAAATGTCTTTTGCTGTGTCTGTATTCTCACCCTCTTGCTACTGTGACAACCAAATTTCCCAAATACAGGATGAATAAAGTTATCCAACCCAAAGAGATTTTTACTTGAAGAATATGTAGAAGGAAGGCTACTTACTTTTTGAAAAGTAGGATGGCGATGACGACACTGATGATGAGTACCACGGCAAAGACTGGGCCCATCACCCAGAGCATTTCCGTCTGTTCCGCACCATGAGCCAAAGACTGCGAGGTGACCTGGATCAAGTCCGAATAGGGGCTGGCGGAAAATGTCATCTGATGGAGTAAAAAGATATGTGGGAGTCAGATATAATATTTATATATATATATATATATTTTTAAATAAATTGATTAAAAGAACTGGATTAAAATCCCTGAATATTCAGTTCTTTTGTAGATCTAAAAAAATCTTTATGATAGCTTTTTTAAAATATATTTTTAGATTTTACGGAATTATTTTTGAACTAAAAACAGAAAAAAATGATTAAAAATGACAATTATTGATTCAAAAGGGGGAAAATCAGCAAATTAATATACATCTATACTCTTCATCTTAATTTGATCCTTAAACAGAAAGTCAGCACTCATCATTTACTTTCCCTGGCCACAAAAAATGATGCGGCGGGCCAAATTTGGCCCCCGGGCCGCCACTTTGACACCAGTAATCTATAATTTTTGACACAACTTGTGCATTTGAAAAATGATTAAATTGGAGAGAAATTAATAGAAATTAATCTTCCATTCATTCATTGATTTTCCATAATAATTATCCTCACAAGAGTCAATAACTGCCCTGAATTGGTGGTTAGCCAATCACAAGGCGCACCAAGACCTGCACACCAAAGTAAAAATCAGTGTTCAATCTGGGATTGAATACCGTATTTTCACGACTATAAAGCGGAATTAAAAGTCTTACATTTTCTCCAAAACAGACAGTGCGTCTTATAATCCAGTGCGCCTTATATATGGAAAAAAACAGAAAACCAAAAACGAAAAACCACCACTGTCGGATATTAAAAAAAAAACACAAACGCCTGAACTGAATAATCAATACTGTTAAATATGCAGATGCCATCTTTACAAAATCTTCCATCATATAGCTCCTCCCCCACTGCAAGATTTTATACCAAAAAATCCAAACCATCAACAATGGCTGGCTCTAGAGGTGACTGTAAAGTAGTGAGTACTTCATACCTGCAAGTCAATAGCAATTACCGTATTTTCACCACTATAAGGCACACTTAAAAGTCTTACATTTTCTCCAAAATAGACTGCGCTTTATAATACAATGCGCCTTATAATCCAGTGCGCCTAATACGGTATATGTTTCTGGGATGTGGGATAAAAGCAGAGTACCCATGCAAACTCCACCTGAATGAACATTCAATCTAAGAACTGTGATAAGTAAGTGCTCCATGTCACTTTCCAAAGTGGCCTTAATGACTTGGTGAGTTCCTGATTTGCGAGTTGATTGTGAAGTAAGGCAGAAAACACTTGACTTCTCCCTAGCATGTGTTTTTTTTTCTTCAAAATGTGCCACATCAGAATGAGCCAAGACCACCCGGTGAGATTTAAGAAAAGGTGAACGAGGGGAGGTAAGAAAAATGTTCACTCCGCCCTCGGGTCCACTTCACCAAAATGGAGGGCATCACCTCGTCTTCATTAGTGTGGGCGGAATGGCGGTTAAGGGAGGAGGATGTGATGGCGACATGGGCATGTAGCAAATGAGACGAAGGGGGTGAAGGTGCGCGGTGGAGCTAGGGGGGTGACGGACGATAGCGCGGAAAAGCTTCTTGTCATTAGAGCTCAGCGTGTTGCTCATTGCGTGGCCAGGCGGGGGTGCCGTTTGGGGAAGGGAGGGCTGCGGGTGATAGTTTGTGGGTTGTGGCGGGGGGAGGCGGGGCTAACAGCTTGTAGCGGTACCGGCAGGCGGCGGTAATCCGCATCATTAGCGGCACAGTGGTTCACTCTGCGGCACAAAGGCAGATATTAATTGGAAAGATAAACTGAGATGGGTTTCAATGTTGGAGAGATATTTCAGTTATCTGGAAGAATGGAGGACGTGTCGGTTGCTTGAGGGGGAATGTGGTTGTACATTTGTATACAGACAAGGAGAAGATAAGTGTGGAAGTTAAGTGATGATTAAATAGAGGAAGGACGGACCAGAATGAATGGACTGGGTATTGTTGAATCTTTTTGGGGTTTGATTTAGTGGTATGTCACATTGGTTGGTCTGTATATTTGGTGCTTGGACGTTTGGTCGCCGGGTCTTTTGATCGCTGGTCAAATGTTGACAGAGAAATTATATTCATGAGAGAGAGGTTAATATCTAATTACTGTTTAATATATAAGTAATGTTTAATATCTAAGTACTGTTTAATATCTAAGTATTGTTTAACATCTAAATACTGCTTAACATCTAACTACTGTTTAAAATATAAGTACTGTTTAACATAGGAGTACTGTTTAATATCTAAGTACTGTTTAATATCTAATTATTGTTTAATATTTAATTACTGTTTAATACCTAAGTAATGTTTAATGTCTAAATACTGTTTAATATCTAAGTACTGTTTAATATCTAAGTAGTTTAACATCTAAGTACTGCTTAACATCTAAATACTGCTTAACATCTAAGTAATGTTTAACATTTAAGTAATGTTTAACATATAAGTACTGCTTAATATCTAAGTGTTGTTTAATATCTAAGTACTGTTTAATATCTAAGTACTGTTTAATATCTAAGTACTGTTTAATATCTAAGTACTGTTTAATATCTAAGTATTGTTTAACATATAAGTACTGTTTAACATATAAGTACTTTTTAATATCTAATTACTGTTTAATATCTAAGTAATGTTTAACATCTGAGTACTGTTAAATATCTAAGTACTGTTTAATATCTAAGTAGTGTAACAGCTAAGTACTGCTTAACATTAGGTAATGTTTAACATATAAGTACTGCTTAATATCTAAGTATTGTTTAATATCTAAGTACTGTCTAATATCTAAATACTCTTGAAACCAGCTCTCAAAATTATATTCATGAGTCTAATATCTAAATATCTACTGTTGATTCATGAGAGAGTTTAATATCAAAGTACTGTTTAATATCCAAGTACTGTGAAAACAGTAGATATTTAGATATCAAGTGTGTGAATCCTTCGTAACCGATCAAAGACGTACTTTTCGAAGGACATGTCTTTCACTGCAACTATCCAACTCATCTTTGATTATTTGAAACTTTATGTTCATGAGTATCAGAAAACCAATTGTCTTTTTAAAGCCCCAGGTGAAGTAGTCCTTGAAAACTATACTTCAAGTCTGTAAACCTTTTTATGACTGGTCAAAGACTAACTGTCTTTATAAGGACTAGGACGAATTTGATCTTGAGCACTTTTGTTCAAGTGTGTCCTTTTATTTACGACATAACTACAACTTGGACCTGTTTCTGTAACTAGCTTTACTACGACCTATGCTTTACATGTACGACAACAATATCCAAATTGATGTGGGGTGCCGAAGCCAGCAAGTCCATTTCAACTATTTACCGTATTTTCACGACTATAAGGCGCACTTAAGTCTTAAATTTTCTCCAAAAATAGACAGTGCGCCATATATATGGAAAAATCAGAAAACCAAAAACGAAAAACCACCACTGTCAGATATTAAAAAAACACAAATAACACAAAACACAATATATCCTATACTATTCGTTTGAATTTGATCCTAAAACAGAAAGTCAACTCGATTCCATGTAGGCCGGACCATTTTAGATATAATATTTATATACATTTTTTTTAATAAATGGATTAAAAGAACTAGATTAAAATCCCTGAATATTCCATTTTTTATAGATCTAAAACAATGTTTATTTTAGTTTTTTAAATATATTTTTAGATTTTACAAAATGATTTTTGAACTAAAAACACAGAAAAAATGGATTAAAAAATGGCAATTATTGATTTAAAAGGGGAAAATCAGGAAATTATTAAAATTATTTATAAATGGATTAAAAGAACTGGATTAAAATCCCTGAATATTCAGTTTTTCATATATCTAAAAAAATGTTTATTTTACCTTTTTTTACATATATCTTTAGATTTTACAAAATGATTTTTGATTTAAAAATTACAATTATTGATTTAAAAGAGGGAAAATCAAGTAATTTAATATACATCTATACTCTTGATTTTAATCTGATCCTAAAACAGAAAGTCGGCACTCAAGATTGACTTTGCCGGGCCACACAAAAGGATGCTGCGGGCCAGATTTAGCCCCCGGGCCGCCACTTTGACACATATACTGTAGCGGTTTTAAAAATGTCCTTATTGCCTTTCACAACAAGATTTCTGGCTTCAAGATCAGAGACAAAACTACACTTCTGTTGACATCAATTCTCACTAGATAATATTTTGGCACCCGTTAAATGATCTTTACAAATCCGCCATGACTACGCCGACATACGCCATCCCACAAAAGTAGGCTGTACTCTTGCGTTTTTGATATGCAGTGTACAGGGAGCTCATGATCACCCAACAAACTTGCACTTTTTGTCTCATCATCAACGGCGCCCCCCTCGCCAGCTCTGTTATGCTCAGATGAGGACAAAATAAGCGTGGGTTTGCCCAAAGGGGGAGGCGGCAAGAGACACGCGATGGCTGTCTTTACACGCGTGTTTGTTTTTTGCGGCTCCACGGCCCCCTGCGGCTTATTTAAGGCATTTTGGCAAAGACAAGAGGCTCGTAGGGTCAATAGCCAGTTGAAACAAATGTGGTGGTTGTGTTTTTTTTGCTGTGTACTTCCCAATTGGGAGCTCCAGGGATAGTAATCGGTGCTGTTTAGCCCACAGGCTAGATCACAGACTGGATATAGTAGTGCAAGTAGCAGAACATCGCTTACTTCAATTGCATCCTTGCAGTCTGCCAGCTTTTATCATTTGTTTGTTCACTCTGGACTATTACTTGCCATTGCCAACAGTGCCTGGACGTTTGGTGACAGAGTTTCATGAGAGAGAGTTTAATATCTAAGAGAGAGAGTTTAATATATACGTACTGTTCAATATCTAAGTACTGTTTAATATCTAAGTACTGTTTAATGTCAAAGTACTGTTTAATATCTATGTATTGTTGAGAAAAAAAATTATATTCATGAGAGAGTTTAATATCCAAGTACTGCTTAATATCCAAGTACTGCTTAGTATCCAAGTACTGCTCAATATCCAAGTACTGCTTAATATCCAAGTACTGTTAAATATCCAAGTACTGTTGAAAACAGTAGACATTGAGATATTAAACTCTCATGAATATAATTTTGAGAGCTGGTTTCAACAGTACTTAGATATCAAACAGTACTTAGATATTAAAAAGTACTGAGATATTAAAAAGTACTTAGATATTAAACAGTACTTAGATATTAAACAGTACTTAGATATTAAACAGTACCTAGATATTAAACAGTACTTAGATATTAAAAAGTACTGAGATATTAAACAGTACTTAGATATTAAAACAGTACTTAAAATTAATTCTCATGAATATAATTTTGAGAGCTGGTTTCAACAGTAACCTCTCTGTCACCATTTGACCGGCGACCAAAAGACTGGCGACCAAAAGACCGGCGACCAAAAGACCGGCGACCAAAAGACCGGCGACCAAAAGACCGGCGACCAGACATCCAGTCACGCTTCGCCTCACATGAAGACTATTGTGATATTTACAGAGTATACAGTTATCAGATTTTTTTAATGTACTTTTAAAGGTGAGGAAAAGAACATTCTGCATGATTTTTTGACGCCGTGTGCAACAAACCCAAAGATTGTATTTTTTTGGTCCAAGATTTGGACTGACAGTTCAATGAGAGGACAATCTCTGTAGTTCTACTTCTGTTCTGGCGGGCAAAAATAATCTCATTTTCAATGCCAGTTCCAGTCCAACACCAGATATAATTAACTTAAGGATAGAGCCACTGTGAGTAATGACTTTTGCTAATCCCAAAGAGCATGAGTCACGTAAATATACGTGTGAACTCTGAGGTGGGAAGGAATTTAAGCCCTTTTCTTCAACGTTATGCACTAAAATAACTAAGTAACTCAAGAAACTTTTTGAAAGCATGCAAAATGACTCCAGTATTAAATAATTTGTTGCAATTCCCACAATTTAGATGATTAAAATCAAATAATTGTCAAGGAAATGTCATATTTGAGGCACCAGACGTTTGGTCGCCGGTCCAATGGTGAGAGTTTAATTTCTAAGTACTGTTTAATATCAAAGTACTGTTTAATATCAAAGTACTGTTTAATATCAAAGTACTGTTTAATATCTAAGTACTGTTTAATATCTAAGTACTGTTTAATATCTAAGTACGGTTTAATATCTAAGTATGGTTTAATATCTAAGTACTGTTTAATATCTAAGTACATTTGACCGGCGACCAAAAGACCGGGGACCAAAACATCCAGGGACCAAAACATCCCGGGACCAAACGTCCGGACACAAAAAATTATATGGTTATAATTGTTGAATTTTGACAACATTTATGTTTAAGTAATGACACTTTGTACCATTGTAGTTACACTTTTATATACCAGGCAACCTCGGCCAATTTCTCTTCATATTAATGACTGCAATTCCCCTTATTAAGCAAAAAGAAATAATTAAATAAAATATTTACTGACATAGGGCACACTTAAAACTCAATACAAGAGTTGTTATACTGCATACACAATTTGAAATGATTAAAATACGGGAAAAGGTTGACAGTTATGTACTTGAAATCAATAAAAATGAAGTAATAACGCCAGGTTTTACATTAAATATTTTCTCATTGAACTCAACATTATTAGCCTGGGGAGCCCTTTTCCCCCCAAGTTGAGCCAATCACGGCTTGGCTAATATAGCCTCAGTCATACCTTTTTCTCCCCTTATATATGGCAGGGGGATTACAGTCAGGGAGGGGGGCCTAAGGGATCTTTAAAGCAGCGTTTCAAGAGAATCTGGCCCGATTTACAAGCTCTCTGGGCCCCCTGTGACCGGACCCTCTTCTGCCTCTTCACTCCAGCTGTGCTAATCAATCTCCTCTGCTCTTGTCACGGTAAAAAAGGAAAGAGCAAGTGAGAAGAAGGGAAGAAAAAAAGGAGAGATGGATGGGAAAAAAATAGGTGAATAGCCACAGATTTGCTGGACTCTGCAGGGTTTTTCTTTCCTCGCCTTTGTGGCTCCGAGTTGAAAATATCACACGGTGACACCGCTGGGATGGACTAAAACCGTGACCGGACGTTTGGTCGCCGGACGTTTGGTCGCCGGACGTTTGGTCGCCGGACGTTTGGTCGCCGGACGTTTGGTCGCCGGTCAAATGGTGACAGAGAGTTTAACTCTGTTGAAACCAGCTCTCAAAATTATATTCATAAGAGAGTTTAATATCTAGGTACTGTTTAATATCTAACTACTGTTTAATATCTAGGTAATGTTTAATATCTAAGTACTGTTTCATATCAAAGAACTGTTTAATATCAAAGAACTGTTTAATATCTAAGTACTGTTTAATATCTAAGTACTGTTTAATATCTAAGTACTGTTTAATATATAAGTACTGTTTAATATCCAAGTACTGTTTCATGTCTAAGAACTGTTTAATATCTAAGTACTGTTTAATATCTAAGTACTGTTTCATACCTAAGAACTGTTCAATATCTAAGTACTGTTTCATATCTAAGTACTGTTTAATATCTAAGTACTGTTTATTATCTAAGTACTGTTTAATATCTAAGTACTGTTTAATATCTAAGTACTGTTTCATGTCTAAGAACTGTTTAATATCTAAGTACTTTTAATATCTAAGTACTGTTTCATATCTAAGTACTGTTGAAACCAGCTCTCAAAATTATATTCATGAGTTTAATATCTAAAAGAGAGTATAATATCTAAAAGACATAGTTTAATATCTATGTACTATATGATATTAAAAAAATCAATAAATTATTCCTGCACATTGCATATAATATTTTTTACAGTTTTGTGACATTGACCCAAAGGCAAGTGAACAGACTCATTAGAAAAACAAACAAGGAATGATTTTTTTGGCATACCGGTGACACCTGTACAATAACTAGCTACATCCACTGGTATTTCTTGACGAGCCCTGATTTGCACTCACTTGCTCGGGGGGCATTGGCTCCGCCTACTAAATATGCATGTTCGGAGTCGAGTGACAGCCCAAAGCAATCGCCTTCCTCATTCTTGGTGGAATAAAATCGACGGGGGAAAGAAGAGGGCTGGGGTGTACTCTTATTTTGTCACCCACTTAAAAAGCCAAGGCGTCTTATTTCAAAGAATTGTAAGGAGCCCCGTGAAAAAAGCCGCATGGACTCGAAGCGGCCAACAGGGGGGGTTTGGGGGGGACTTAGCGGGACAAGCCGCAATGACTTTTAAAGGCGGCTGTATTAAAGGCTAAGTGGCAATAAAAACAAGCGCTATTTGGCTCGCCATCACCGCCCATTCTGGACACGCTTTAGCGGCGGCGTAGTTAGAGCCTGGGGATGGCCGATAAACTTAAATAGTTTGTCAGGCCAGCCGGCTCTGGGCCCACTCCTTTTTAATTTGGAGAGTTGGGGAGGAGGCTTTGGGTCGGGAATTGAAAATCTATTTCCACGTACTTACAATGACATCAATTTCACCATGGCCGGACGTTTGGTCGCCCGGACGTTTGGTCGCCCGGACGTTTGGTCGCCCGGACGTTTGGTCGCCCGGACGTTTGGTCGCCGGACTTTTGGTCGCCGGTCAAATGGTGACAGTTTACTGTTGAAACCAGCTCTCTAAATTATATTTGTGAGAGAATTTAATATCTAAGAGAAAGAATTTAATATCTAAGAGAGAGAGAGTTTAATATCTATGAGAGAGAGTTTAATATCCATGAGAGAGTTTAATATTGAAGTACTGTTTAATATCCAAGTATTGTTATATATCTAAGAACTGTTTAATATCTAAGTACTGTTGAAAACAGTAAATATTTACATAGTAGACTCTCATGAATATAATTTTGAGAGCTGGTTTCAACAGTAAACTCTGTCACCATTTGACCCGCGACCAAAAGACCGGCGACCCAAAAAACGGCGACCAAAAGTCCGAGCACCCAATCTCACATCCGACAGTTTGCCCATAAATCTCACATCTGACAATTGAACAATTCACTTGCTAGTTTGTAGCAATTAGAGAGACTTACATAATTGGAGGTGCTGTCAGTTCCTTCGTATCGCAGGACGGCCAGCACGAAGCAGACATACTCTTGCCCGCTGGTCAGAGGTTTGTTGTAGAAGCCATTGTAGGGCTTTTCGTCGCCCAGTGTGAAAGTGGGCGGCAGCGAGGCCAATTTGGCGGCGATGTATGGCTTGGAAGAGTCCAGGTGGCGCCGACGCCGTCTCTGGGCGGTGCCTTCGCTGGATTTAAGCAGCTAAAGAAACAACAACATCAGAGTTATTTTGTGAATGCTTGAATAACTGTATTTTTTGACATATCTACATATAAGTCGCACCCTAAGAGTAGTTTAGTTATACCATTTTTTCAATATCAAGTCTCTGGGTGCAATAATAGCATGAGATACACATTACGCAGTTATCAAGGCTGATATTTTAATGAATGCAAGACCTTCAATCAGCTTTAACAACTTTTGGGATGTACTGATAAGGTAAACACTATAAAAATTTACTCGTGTCTGCCCAGTTAGAGCACGTTTAACTACCAGTAAAAGGAAAAATGTTTTTTTTAATGATATATGCAAGATAAGTTTTCGTTTCTTCTCTTGAATTTCATTCATAGACGATGAAAAATAAGGTTGTTTAGCGTTTTATCTGTTAATATTTTCTCTAATTTGGAATAAATGACTGTTTGGTCTTTGTGACCTTGCATTTTTGTGCTTGTTTCTTCTAATTTTTCATGTAAAACATGATTTAAAACACAAAAAAACATAAGAGTGGACATAGTTACTGCTAATAGCTGCCGCGTAAACAGCGCCATCTTGAGGAAAGGGGTAAAAAAACAAAAAAAAACAAGTTTGGATTTTATTTACTGCGTGCCATATGATTGCTACTGAGCAAAGAAGACGATAAGTCCTTTTTTTGTTATGAAAACGGCCTATAAGCGAAAAAAATATGCTATTTTGTGCCTCTATGAAATGTTTAGTCCAAAAGAAAATGTCCAGGACTATAATTTGTCTTTGATGACATTCATGGGCAACAAACAGGACTGCGGCAGCATTTTGTTTAGTGTCAAGCGCGACTCCAGATGCAGCGTTATTAAATGATGATGTCACAGAGAGAAGACAATGGGCTGCTCGTTGTTTAATGACTCAAGAAGACCCCCCCCCCAGCCCCCTCTTTCCTTGCTAGTCTTGTGCTTTATTTAAATACGCCGCTATTAATATTCACGCTGTCATTACGCTTCAGTCCCCTTGTGGGACAAGAAAATCTTCATTAAAAGGAATGATAAAGTAGTCATCAAGACCATGTAAAATGAGGATGAAGCCTCTAGGATGTCTGCAGCTTTAAGGAGGACAAATTCAAGGCTTTTTTTTAACAAGCATTCTCTTTTAAATTGAAGACCTGTGGTTAATGTGATCATTGTCAGTGGGCAATTTTGACAATGAGAGAGGTCGCCGAGACAATTGTGAGATTGGAAATCAGGCCACATAGCGTCAGAATTAGGTAAAAATACATAGTACCGTATTTTCCCGACTATAAGGTGCACTGCATTTAAAGGCGCACCCTCAATGAATGACATATTTTAATTTTTTTCAAAATATATGAGGCGCACTGGATTATAAGGCGCCCTGTCTTTTTTGGAGAAAATTTAAGACTTTTAAGTGTGCCTTATACTCGTGAAAATACGGGTATTTTCACGACTATAAAGCACACCACATTATAAGGCGCACACTCAATGAATGAGAAATTTAAATGTTCTGTCCATATATAAAGTACACTGGATTATAAGGCGCCCTGTCTATTTTAGAGACAATTTAAGACTTTTAAGTGCGCCTGATAGTCGTGAAAATACGGTAGTTCGACTGATCCAATAACAATTAAATACAATACTTTTAAGTGTGCCTTATAGTCGTGAAAATATGGTAGTCTGACTGATCCAATGACATAAATACAATACTTTTAAGTGTGCCTTATAGTCGTGAAAATATCCAATGGCATTAAACACAATACAATACAATGTAGAAAATTATTTGACAGTGTTATCTCCATCTTCCCTTATTATTTTTACAATTAATTTATTTTTGTATTTCCCAATAATTGCTGAATCCCCCAAAGTGTTTTTTTCCAATTAATTTTTCGCTCATGTACGTTGATTTCCTTCCATACACAATCATTCCAATTAAGTCCTTTTTTATATCAATTGTATAGGCTACCTTGCACTGTGTTTATTTCTATTGTCCTTTTTTTGGAGCCTAATTATTCCTGTGGATGGTGCAATGAGCAGATGGGGACTGTGCAAACCTGGCACGCAATAATTAGTCACCCCCCACTGCACCATTGCCACAGTACTCCGAGCCCTAGAGAGCCATGGAGATAATTGGTAACAAGTGGACACTTCCTGCCCAGTTGGAGCTCTTGGCGACCTTTAACCCCGGCCCCATAACATGCCAACCAGCTGGCTGCTTTCTACTTCTCACCTCGTCCAGTTCCATCTCGTCTGGAGTCTTCCAGCGCCATCTTGACTGGGATACGGGTAGAACTACGATATAGTACCACCTGCCAAAACAATAAAGCAACAATAATGAAACGCTATGATATATAATGTTACATTGAAGGATGAAAATGACCCGTATCTATGAAAAATGATGGGATAGAATATCATATGCCCTTCATATGCTCAGAGGGATGCCCGGCAGGACTCATGAGGTTAACGGGAATCCTTGCCTCTAATTGCTGTCATTAGCTAGGCCGCAAATAGAGCTGAAATTGAGCTATTTAGGACATTTGGGAATTGTAATAAATCAATATGTTGGGGAAGAAGACATCATTTTTGCATGAAAAATGTCAGTGGTCGCTTTTACCCCAAGAAATGACACCTACCGTATTTTGTTATTTAATATACCCATCCATTTATATATTAAACGGCAAGGGTATATTAAATGGCGCTCAACGGGAATGTACGATCCACTATGTACTTTTTATGCCGTGACGTCAACATTTTGCAGACTACAAGTACTTACTGCTCAGGTTAAAACTACTTCTGAATAAAGTCTGACTTTGAATTTTAATGAACTTAAGTATCTATAATGATGCCCCCATGAACACCATACAAATCTTGTCAAAAAAGTTGAGTTGCTGTTTAGTATACCCGGGTATATTAAATGGCGCACAAATGGGAGGCTCAAAAAAGCAAAAAATCATTTAATATAAACTATGTCTGTATATATTTGCTTATATATGTATGTATATGTGCTAATATATGTGCTAATATATGCATGTGTATGTATATGTGTATATATGTGCTAATATATGCTATATGTGTATGTATATGTATACATATGTGCTTATACGTATATAGTATGTGTATGTATATGTATGTATATATGTGATTATATATGTATGTTTATGTATGAATATATGTGCTTATATATATATATATATGTGTATATGAATATACAGATGGATATTTCAGCAACACACTTATTTATTCATATATTTATTCATGTATGTATTCATTAACTTACTTATTACCTATCTATTCATGTCGAAAATGTCTTTTTTCTGTGTCTGTATTCTCACCCTCTTGCTACTGTGACAACCAAATTTCCCGAAATACAAGATAAATAAAGTTATCCAATCCAACCCTGGCCAAGTTTTCGTGCATTAAACGATAAGAAACCCATTCATCATTACGAGTATTTGGAGACTGACCTGATGCGAGTGGTGGTCTGCACCTTGGGCAGGCTAATGGTCATCATGCCACCCAGCGCCTGATGAGTGCTGTACAGGGGCTTGGTTTTGATGAGGTCGGGGGCGGTGCGGATCGACACCTGCTGCTGAAGCCCCCCGGCGATATTTCCGCGGCTTGTCAGGACGAAGGAGTAGTCGGTGTCAGGCTGCAGCTGTGTGATCAGCTTCCGCTTTAGGTTGCCCAGCACCTCTACACTCTGCTGGTTGTACAGGATCTAAAATGGCAACATATAGGATCAATATAACAATCCTTCAAAAAATGAAACTGTATGTTATATGACAAATGTAAAAACAATGATGATGGTTCCTTGGCAGTTTACTATGGTGTTACTTGTACTCTACACAACAGGTGTCAAAGTGGCGGCTCGGGGGCCAAATATGGGCCGCCGAATCATTTTGTGTGGCCCGGGAAAGTCAATCATGAGTGCTGACTTTCTGTTTTAGGATCAAATTAATATGAAAAGTATAGATGTATAGATTAAATTTGCTGATTTTCACCTTTTTAAATCAATCAGTCATTTTTTAATGATATTTTTGTGTTTTTAGTTAAAAATAATTTTGTAAAATCTAAAAATATATTAAAAAAAAGCTAAAATAAACATTGTTTTATATCAATAAAAAAACTTAATATTCAGGGCTTTTAATTGAGTATAGATGTATATAAAATTCCCTGATTTTCCCCCTTTTAAATCAATAATTGTATTTTTAAATCCATTTTTTTCTGTGTTTTTAGTTCAAAAATCATTTTGTAAAAGCTAAAAATATATTTAAACAAAGCTAAAAATAAACATTAATTTAGATCTATAAAAAAATAATATTCAGGGCTTTTAATCCAGTTCTTTTAATCCATTAATAAAAATAAAAAATATATATATCTAAAAAGGTCCGGCCCACATGAAACCGAGTAGTTCAAAACTTATTTTGTAAAATCTAAAAATATATATAAAAATAAATATTGTTTTAGATCTATAAAAAAACGGAATATTCAGGGTTTTTAATCCAGTTATTTTAACCCAATAAAAAAAATATATAAACCTTACACAATAAAATACATTATGAAAGCCTTGGCTAAAAATACATACATTTTCTGCATTGTGAATCTGAATTATTGGACACCTTACCTTAAAAGGCACTTGAGATTTATAGTTGAGTGGCAAATCCCAGGTGAGGAGTACCGACGTCTTCATCACTGCTTTGACGCCAAAATTCAAAGTAGGAAAGTCTGGAGCAAAAACATTAATACACAGGTTAAAGTATGGGTTTGTTTATTCCACAACATGAAAATGTTTTCCGCGATTAGCGTAGAGGCGTTGGCGTAGAAAGCCTAGCATTAATTCACACAATGATGAAGAGCATAGAGATGTAGTGTGTATGTGACGGCAAAGGAGGAAGGATGGCGTGACGGCAACGTATAATGAGATTAGTCAGTCATGAATCAATAAACACACACATACAGGTGTGTAAAGAAGTGCTCACTGAGGAAGGAACATATGTAATGGAAAGAAAATCAAGCCTGAGCTGTTTTATAAAAACAAAGTAGGTGACGTGATCAATGTTGCCTCTAATTTTTCGTTGGTCTGGGAAGAAAGACAACCTCCCTGAGCGCACCGAGTACCAGTGTGAGTACTCGCTATGGGCACACCAGTATGTCAAAACTGTCACCGGATGTTTGGTCGCTGGTCTTTTGGGTGCCGGTCAAATGGTGACAGAGAGTTTACTGTTGAAGCCAGCTCTCAAAATTAGATTCATGGGAGAGAGTTTAATATCTAAGAGAGAGAGTTTAATATCTAAGTACTGTTTAATATCGAATTATTGTTTCATATCTAATCACTGTTTATTATCTAAGTACTGTTTAATATCTAATTACTATTTAATATCTAAGTACTGTTTAATATCCAAGTACTGTTTAATATCTAAGTAGTTTAATAGCTAAGTAGTTTAATAGCTAAGTAGTTTAATATCTAAGTACTGTTTAAAATATAAGTACTGTTTTATATGCAAGTACTGTTTTATATGCAAGTACTGTGTTATATGCAAGTACTGTTTTATATCTAAGTACTGTTTTCTATCTAAGTATTGTTTAATATCTAAGTACTGTTTAATGTCTAAGTAGTTAATATCTAAGCACTGTTTAAAATATAAGTACTGTTTTCTATCTAAATACTGTTTTCTATCTAAATAGTTTAATATCTAAGTACTGTTTAGAATATAAGTACTGTTTAGAATATAAGTACTGTTTAGAATATAAGTACTCTTTTATGTATAAGTACTGTTTAGAATATAAGTACTGTTTTATGTATAAGTACTGTTTAGAATATAAGTACTGTTTAGAATATAAGTACTGTTTAGAATATAAGTACTGTTTTATATCTAAGTACTGTTTTATATCTAAGTACTGTTTCATATCTAAGTACTGTATAATATCTAAGTACGGTATAATATCTAAGTACTGTTTAATATCCAAGTACTGTTTTATATTCAAGTACTGTTTAATATCGAAGTACTGTTTAGAATATAAGTACTGTTTTATATCTAAGTACTGTTTTATATCTAAGTACTGTATAATATCTAAGTACGGTATAATATCTAAGTACTGTTTAATATCCAAGTACTGTTTTATATTCAAGTACTGTTTTATATTCAAGTACTGTTTTATATCTAAGTACTGTTTAATATCTAAGAACATTTGACCGGCAATCAAAAAACTGGCGACCAAAAGACCGGCGACCAAACGTCCGAGCACCCTGAAAACAGTCTACAAGTAAACACACGACTCACCATTAGACATGGTCCTGCTCTGTATGCTCGGACTAAGGGGCCCTGGACCCTTATTGGTGTACGCCTGTATCCGGATATCGTAGGTTGTGTCAGGGTTCAGCCCCATGATGGTCATGCGCGTATCAGCCGTGCGGTTGGTACTGTTCTGCTGACTGTTGATATCCCG
Source organism: Stigmatopora nigra (assembly GCF_051989575.1). Taxonomy (NCBI): domain Eukaryota; kingdom Metazoa; phylum Chordata; class Actinopteri; order Syngnathiformes; family Syngnathidae; genus Stigmatopora; species Stigmatopora nigra. The sequence goes on from NC_135516.1 coordinate 13,886,268, forward strand.
GTAGATCACCACGTAGGAGACAATCTTCCCATTCCGTTCTGCCAGTTGGGGCGGGTCCCATTTCAGTTGGGTGCTGGACTGGGTCAGACCAGTTACTTGCAAGTTCAAGGGGAAACCAGAGGGAACGTCCTCGGGGGTGCCGATTTCTTTGGTGTAGGCCTCGCCCACGCCGGCGCGGTTGCGAGCGCTGAGGCGGAAGATGTAGGTGGCGCCCTTGTGCAGCCCAGTCACCGTGTAGTGGTCGTCGGTGCTACGTAGTTCGCGGGATGTGAATGTGTCGTCGTCGTTGCGTTTGTATTGTAGCTGGTAGCCCATTAGCTCCCCCACCATGTCTTTGGGGGGCTGCCATTGGACAAGTGCTGTGTTACCCATGGTGGCGCTGATCATCATGGTGGGTTTGCCTGGAACTGGAATTGGGGACATAAGATTGTCACAAATGGCTTGTATTTGGACTAAAAATTACAAGTAAAAGTATTAGCCAAGGGTGTCAGACTCGATTTGATGTGGGTTGGACCATTTAAGATATATTTAGATTTTTTTTTAAATAAATGGATTAAAAAAACTGGATTAAAAGCCTTGAATATTTGTTTTTTATAGATTTAAAACAATGTTTTTTTTGGAGCTTTTTTTCTGAGTAAGGGAAAATATCTTATTAATTATTATGTTCGAAGTGGAAAATAGAACATATTTTTATATATTTTTAGGTTTTACCAAATTAGTTTTGAACTAAAAACACAGAATCATTTTAGATATATTTAAATTTTTGTTTTAATAAATGAATTAAAAGGCCTGAATATTCAGTTTTTTAAAGATCTAAAACAATAATTATTTTTAGCTATTTTTAAAATATATTTTTAGATTTTACAAAATGATTTTTAAACTAAAAACACAGAAAAAATGGATTAAAAAATGACATTGATTTAAAAGGGGGAAAATCAGTAAATATAATATACATCTATAATATTCATTTTAATCTAATCGTAAAACAAAAAGTCGGCACTCATTATTTACTTTCCGGGCCACACAAAATGTACGGCGGGCCAAAACTGGCCCCCGAACCGCACCTTTGACACCCATGATATAAGCTGTGGCTGATAGCAGCTCATGTGCGAGGTAACTGATGATTGCATTAAAAATATTACTTCTGACTATGGTTTTACTCCCAACTTTTTGTAGCATGACCTTAATGAATACACTGTAAAATGAAAGAAAAGTACACTATATCAGGGAAAGACTATCTTACCTGCTCCAGTGGTCGTGACCAATTTAGGTTTGCAGCGAGGTCCATCTCCTCTGGTGGTATAAGCCGCAACAGCAATGGAGTAGGTGGTCTCAGACTGCAATCCGGTAATATAGGCCTCCTGTATTATGGCGACATGTAGAAAAATCCTTAAAAATAACCACAAAAGTACCTTGACCATCATCTATTGATAGTGTCCTTGTCTAATCTGTCAACAGCAAAAAAAACTTGGAATCTTCCAAAAGATACACAAGCGGAACCAGGAAATTTTCTTGAAAAAATCCCTTCTCCAATTGCATTAAAACCCATCAACCAACCAACCAAATGAGCAAGAACATCACAAGCGTGTCAGTGTTTGTTTCTATCGTTTGGGAGATCATCAGATGCTAAAACTGGCTAAAAAAAAGGATAAGCAGTGTCTTCCATTTCTGTGGGCTCAAATTGTTGCTCTGCAAGGGTGGATTTGTATCAGGCTAATGATTAAAAAGTGTAGAAATCGTTCTGTCAGAGGTTTGTGGGCTCCACCTAGTGGTCTGGAGAATATATATATAAAAAACATTTAATGCTTGTGCCAATTTTGATCAAATAAACTTGTTTTATTTCATTTTAAAGATGATTTCCTCTTAAATACATGAATTTAACTGAATTTTATTATATAATATATATAATAATATATTTTTATTATGTAATATATATAATAATTAACACACTGGATAAAATTTTGAGGTAAATTCATGCATTCAAGATGAAATTATCTTCAAAATGAAATACAAGTTTATTCATTTTAGTATAGTATAATAGTATAGGCTAAAAATAGTGTAAAAAAGTATACATATATGTATGTATTTATAAATATTGATTATTTTTCCATTTTTATTCATTGCGTAAGTAGTCAAGAATATTTTGTAAGTTGAATTTACTGTTAGAGGCTAAAAAATATTAAAAATGTGTAAACATATTTGCTTTGACGCCATTGGCGGTCATTCCCAAACGCGATAAACACGGACATGCTGGATTGAGAAAACACACAAACAAACAAAAACTCCACTCAGACCAAAAAGAAACATCAAAAAACACACGGGCATACTCACCAATGGCAAATCCACTTGTTATTTATTCATTTACTTTTGCATTATTATATATTTCCTATGCAGGCAAGCAGGCAGGCAAGAGTCAGTTCTGGGTATAAACGCCTGTAGCTGACATAAGAGGCGAGGCAGTTGTCATCTTGTGGAGCCACCAAGAGGGCAATCACAGCTACAAGCCTCCCTGCTGGCTAAATGCTACTCTTGGAATGATGCCCTATTTTCCTACCATCTGACACCCTATGACCTACTTTTTAGCGTTGCTCCATCAACAGTGCGCCACGATATAAGCTATGATATAAGTTATTATTCGTGACCAGATGTTTGGTCCCCGGTCAAATGGTAGCAGAGAGTTTACTGTTTAATATTTAAGTACTGTTTAATATTGAAGTACTGTTTAATATATAAGTACTGTTTCATATCTGAGTACTGTTTAATATCTGAGTATTGTTTAATATCTAAGTACTGTTTAATATCTAAGTACTGTTTCATATTGAAGTACTGTTTAATATCCAAGTACTGTTTAATATCTAAGTACTGTTTCATATCGAAGTATTGTTTCATATCGAAGTACTGTTTCATATCTAAGTACTGTTTCATTTCTAAGTACTGTTTCATATCTAAGTACTGTTGAAACCAGCTCTCAAAATATGTCTTCAACAGTACTTAGACATTAAATAGTACTTAGATGTTAAACAGTACTTAGGTATTAAACAGTACTTAGAGATTAAACTCTCTCTCTTAGATATTAAACAGTACTTACATATTAAACAGTACTTGGATATTAAACAGTACTTAGATATTAAACAGTACTTATATATTAAAAATTTGTCGTAAAATACATGAATACTTCTTTCTATTGGTTGATTTTTACTGGTTTATGCTTCTTTTTAGGAATTTGGAATTTTACTCAATCACGGGAGTACAAAAATATATTTTTAGTATTGCAGATTTACAAAAAAATAGTTACAAAAATATTAGTCTACGTCATTCTACGCCATTTTCCTGCAAAAAAAAGCACACGATGAAAATAGTCAATAAAATAAAAACCTGATCGACCGCCTTTGGTCGACTATGCTTACTTATTATGTTACTTTTATTATACTCTATAATATACTCTATAATCTATAATAAATCATCCAGTCTTATTGCTGCATATCTATTTACTTTTCTGGTCCTTCATGATGCGATTTCCACAAACCAAATGAATTAAAACCACACAATCATACATTCAAAAACACACACACGCCAAAAAAACCCACACAAAACACCCCCAAACTCTGGATTGGGACCCTGCAACAAAAAATTGGCAAACCCAACAGCACACATGAGGCTTTACTCACATGCTCGGTGACTTCCGTAATATTGAACTGATGGGAGAGAAGACAAGACATAGGACATGGGGTAGGGGGTGCATGGAGGAGGACAATGAGTCTAAAGACAAACATAACAGGCAACTTGGAAAAAAAATAGATAAAAAAAAGCACTCTAGCACTTTTTTTGTTGCTGTAAGACAGAGAAAAGAGAGATAGATAGAGAGAATGAGCTCGGATGATAGAGGAGAGGCAGTAAAAAAAGTTGAATGTGTGTCATCAAGGTCGAAAATGATGGTGAAACTTTTCGAGTGTTATGATGCGCTTGCCTTGTCCATCAATCTTAAGAAAAAAGGCCTTCCCACACATCTCCATTAGTCGTTTATTCATTACATTTCAATGTGTTTTCCAAATGTTCTCCTTTACTCGCCCCAGGAGATTCCCCAGGGACGCCAAAAGCCCATTTCCAACCGCCGGCTCCGATGCCGAGCGTGAAATCTTATTAGCAGCGTCGTCACTGTACTCGTGCTTCTGACATCAAAACTTGTTCGTGCGGAATGCAAACGCTTGCCTTTTTTTGTCGAGAATTTGATGCCTAGTTCAACAACTTGTGTAGGGGGCGGGGCTTGGGGGTCAGGGTGAGGGCTAGAGTCGGAGTTAAGAATGTTGGGTGTAGGTGGGTGTGGCTAAACTGGAAATAAAATGTCTCTGGATGATAAAGTGGGAATGTGTAATGTTACAAAACGTCACTATGGAATAAAATGAAGCAAAAATACAGTGAATGTTATTATATTAGATGCCCGTGACCGGACGTTTGGTGGCCGGGACGTTTGGTCACCCGGACGTTTGGTGGCCGGGACGTTTGGTCGATAGGACGTTTGGTCGATAGGATGTTTGGTCGATAGGACGTTTGGTCGATAGGACGTTTGGTTGATAGGACGTTTGGTCGATAGGACGTTTGGTCGATAGGACGTTTGGTCGATAGGACGTTTGGTCGATAGGACGTTTGGTCGCCCGGACGTTTGGTCGCCCGGACGTTTGGTCGCCCGGACATTTGGTCACCGGATGTTTGACAACATAGACAGAGTTTTTCAAAATTATATTCATGTATTATGCAGTATATTAAATTTCCTGATTTCCCCCTTTTAGTCATTAATTGTAGTTTTGTGTTTTTAATTCAAAAAGAATTTTGTAAAATCTAAAAATATACTAAAAAAAGCTAAAATAAACATTGTTTTAGACCTATAAAAAACGGAATCTCCAGGGCTTTTATTACAGTTAGTTTAATCCATTTATTAAAAAAAAATAATCTAAAATTATACCAAAAATGGTCCACCTGAAATCAAGTTGACAATAACACGGCCCTTGAACAAACCCTCGTCTGACACCCCTAATCTAACTGGTTCATTTCCTTTCCTTCCCCTTCCCATCACATCTCGAATATAATTCTGTCTAAACTCGAAACCAACCTTACAAATAACCCCATCGTCCATTTATATTTCCAACGCCACTGCGAGCCGATAAGCGTCATCGCCACCAACGAATTCAAATGTGATGACACGGGCTGAAATTTGCGGCTTTCAAAAATGAAAACGAAGCGCTGGTGTGACGAATGATGTGGAAGAGAAGAAGTTGTCATGATTGATAGAGCCTAACAGACGGAGGTGCTCTTTTCTTTATTCCATTTCTATTCAACTCCTATCTGAGTTAGCGAAGCGAAACGCACATGGAGGAACCCGGGCACAAACACGCGTGAAGTGCGCTATCGCATGAACGCTCAAGCAAAATGGAGGCAAGAAAGCGGGTGCTGAATGTGGGCAAACATGGGCGGTAAGTCTAGGAAAACATATCAACAGATGCACTCATCCACAAAGCAGACTATTTTTCCGATGGCTGTTATTGATAATTGTGTTATGGTGAGGTTTAATTTAGTCTGACCTAGCTTTGTATACATTTATATACACTCCCTTGGACATAATATGTTCTTATTTTGCAGTATTGATTTAAAAAAAATGTTGATTTCTCACTTAAAGCTAAATACTTGTCAAAATAATAAACAGAATATGACTGACATTGAGTAGTAAAATGAGAAATATCCCTTTTAATTTAGCGGTTTTAGACGAAGAAAGCCATAAAAAATAGATATTATTCCTTGAGAGTCATACTAAGAATTTAAAAATAAAAAATACATAAAAATATGTGCATTTATTAAGCATTTTACCACTTTAAAGAATTAAAAAAGGGTCTAAATTCTTTTGAAAACATTGTTTCACTGTTGCTAATCAATGAGAGAATGCATTAATTAGAGTCTAATGAAGAAAAATAATGATTTAAAAAGACAGAGAGCCATACAGATCCATCAAAAGAGCCACATATGGCTCCCAAGCCATAGGTTCCCTACCAACTAGAAAAAAGGGGCTTTTATCACAAGTAGTAATGGCTGAAATGTTGTCCTAAGTGCAAAAACTGGAGGTGGTCAACGTTCAAAGATCCTCAAAAAAAAGGGGTCGATAGCATCACACGGTTGGCGTCAGCCTCTTTGTTTAAAATTAGCACGTAAATGAGGTTGCTGTGTGGGCTGAGGCTTGACGAAAGAGAGTGAGAGAGAGGTGCTTCCAACGCACACAAAGTGCTTATTCTAGCATTGTGGCTAAGGATGAGGTGGGATCTGCTAGTTTTAGAAATGTGACATCACTTTATCGCTGATAAAACTTGGTCGCCGGTCTTTTGGTCGCAGGTCTTTTGGTCACCGGTCAAATGGTGACAGAGAGTTTACTGTTGAAACAGGCTCTATTAATTATATTCATGAGAGAGAGTTTGATATCTAAGAGAGAGTTTAATATTTAAGAGATAGTTTAATATCTAAGAGATAGTTTAATATCTAAGAGAGTGAGAGTTTAATATCTAAGAGAGAAGTTTAATATCTAAGTATTGTTTATTATCTAAGTACTGTTTAATATCTAAATACTGTATAATATCTAAGTACTGTTTAATATCTAAGTACTGTTTAATATCTAAGTATCGTTTAATATCCAAGTACAGTTTCATATCGAAGTACTGTTTAATATCGAAGTACTGTTTAATATCTAAGTACTGCTTAATATCTAAATACTGTTTAATATCTAAGTACTGTTTCAAATCTAAGTACTGTTTAATATCTAAGTACTGTTTAATATCTAAGTATCGTTTAATATCCAAGTACAGTTTAATACCTAAGTACTATTTAATATCTAAGTACTGTTTAATATCTAAGTACTGCTTAATATCTAAATACTGTTTAATATCAAAGTACTGTTTAATATCAAAGTACTGTTTAAAATCTAAGTACTGTTTAATATCTAAGTACTGTTTAATATCCAAGTACTCATTAATATCTAAGTACTGTTGAAACCAGCTCTCAAAATTATACTCATTAGAGAGTTTAATATCTAAATATCTACTGTTTTCAACAGTACTTTGATATGAAACAGTACTTAGATATTAAACTCACTCTCTCATGAATACAATTTTGAGCGCTGGTTTCGACAGTAAACTCTCTGTCACCATTTGACCGGCGACCAAAAGGGACCAAAAGACTGGCAACCAAACGTCCGGTCACAATTATTTCATGGCCAATATAAAAAAAATATCCAAAAATTGAAATACTGGGGAAAACAAATCAATTAAAGGCATGTGTACAGTAGCAATTTACGTCATTTGATAAATACCATAATTATATTTTTTGGACCTGAAGCCCTTTTTGTGATTAATGCTCTGTTTGATGTGTCAACACGATGGCGGTTGGGAGGTGAAAGACAACATGGGGGCTGATGCTTGGCTGAGAAAACCCACGGCTGGAGTGTTATTTTGATATTTGGCCTGCTGTGTGGTCCTTCGCTTGGTTAACAAACCTAGCGGGCCCGTGCAGGTCGCCCGCTTGAGATGACTTCATTAAAGGGGAACCGACTTGCACGCAAAAAAGGGCTCTTATGAAATGATTCAAATGGCTAAGAAGCGAGATAAAAAAAAAACATAAAACAAAAGAGCGTGTGATAGAAATGTGCCTGAGGCAAGAACAACTGGTTTGGAGGAAAAGAGCAAGACAAGCATCGGCGCAATTGGCTTGATAAGCAATTTGCATGATGTGTTAATTGTCTGAACCGCAAATGAGATGAATGTTTGCATGACAGGTTTGGGTCATGTTAAGTGCAAATATTTAGGTTGGGACTTGTTAAAAGGCTGACATTTTCTATTTTGGGGGAAAAAGTTGAAAAGGCGGCAGGAGATATTTTTTATATGGCACATACCTGGCAACTTAGAAGTTTTCCTGTCTTTTTTTTAGACATTTTTGGATCATTTCAAAGTGTGTACAGCTTTTGTAAAGGATTTTTTTCAAGTATTTTTTTTGTAAAACGGATTTTGTTAACTAACCGATAAAAAAAAAATGCACACTCAAATAGGGCGCACGTAAAAGTCTAATATTTTGTGCAAAAGTATACGGCTTTCTAATTCTAATTTGGCCAACTGCTAATATTATTGTCATACTTTAAGCATGCACATTCCCCTTTTCACTAAATAAGTATAGCAAATGTGAAAGCCGTATACTTTTATACAAAATATTAGACTTTTACGTGCGCCCTATGTGAGTGTGCAGTTTAAAAATATTTAAAAAAAAAAATATCGCTTAGTAAGTCGAATTACAATCAATAATAAGGGGAGCAATTGACCAAAGTTGACAAATATGATCGTGTCAAAACATAAGCACCAAAAATTCCAAGTACCGTATTTTCACGACTATAAGGCGCACCGCATTATAAGGTGCACCCTCAATGAATGACATTTTATCCATATATAAGGCGCACTGTATTATAAGGCGCACTGTCTATTTTGGAGAAAATCTAAGACTTTTAAGTGCACTTTATAGTGGTGAAAATACAGTAATTGCTATTGACTTCCAGGTATGAAGCACTCACTCACTGCACAGTCACCTCTAGAGCCAGCCATTGTTGATGTTTTGGATTTTTCTGTATAAAATCTTGCAGTGGGGGAGGAGCTATATGATGGAAGATGTTATAAACTAACTTAGCGTAAATCAGTACTTTGCAAATCACTAAACCTGCTATTTATCCATCTTAAGCCATCCCATTTGACCCCAAGCCGCCCTGCAACTAATAATAATTTCATGCCTACATCTGTCCACACCAACAATTCTCATTAGACCTTTTTACAACAAAAAAAGGCCATCTCCTCGCTAAAGAAGATCTCAGCTACTTACTTGGTTGACCTTGACCGTGCGCGATGAAGACGGCGGGATGTTTACCATTGCTAATGAGGGTTAATAGCCCACCCATCCGAGGGCACATCGTTGTGTATTTGTATTTGCCAAAGGGGGCAGTGGACCGGTGTCCCCTGCTGCTCTTCCCGAATACGATCTTGTGAAAAATGGGATGTTTTTTCGGAGGCGGTAGAGGGCGGCGCGAAAATGTGTGTTCCCGTTAATGGTAGCAGGCGGCAGAACAAACACAATCTGTGTTTTATTAGCTTCTTAAGATAGTCATCAAACGATGAATAAGGCAGTGCTTGGTGTGTTTTGGGATGTAAAAAAATGGGTAGTTGACTTTACGATATGTATGTTTTCCCGGGTTTATTTTTTTCGTGTTTTTTATATTTTGCTATTTTGTACTAGGCTCCCCCTGGTGAGTAAGACACAAATGACTTAATGTGGCAATTTAGATGATTTGTGACGGCTGGGAATAATTACAAATAACTACTTTTTTTTGATAGGTTCTATTTATGTTTTGTCCATTTTGGCCTTAGGTAAATAAAGCAGACACTTATGGAGAAGAATAATGTGTTTTTTCTCATTAGCTGGATTTGAGTATACGCTGCTTGGGTTTAAAAATGGGAAAAATAGTAAATTAAAGGGAGTTTTTTGAGTAACAAGCAAGGACAAACTGTATTTTAAGCGACTACAATACATTAAATTGTTATACCTGTCAATTTACACATTTTTTCCCCTGTGTTATACGTTTTTGACCATTTCAAATGGTGTACGCCATAGAACAACTTTTGTATGTGATTTTTTAACTATAGCGCGCCAGCAAGCAATGTACTCAGACAGTCAAAATGTCAGTGTCATACAGCGACATCTATAGAATTTCGTATTTAGTGCATACCCAAGACGCAACGACTGATTGGGCGCCCTGTCCACTTTGTGGAAAATTTTAGACTTTTAAATGCTGCTAAAAGTACTGTTTAATATCTAAGTACTGTTGAAACCAGCTCTCAAAATTATATTCATGAGAGTTTAATATCTGAATATCTACTGTTTTTAACAGTACTTGGATATGAAACAATACGTAGAAATTAAACAGTACTTTTAGACTTTTAAATGCTGCTAAAAGTACTGTTTAATATCTAAGTACTGTTGAAAACAGCTCTCAAAATTATATTCATGAGAGTTTAATATCTAAATAACTACTGTTTTTAACAGTACTTAGATATTAAACAGTACTTAGATATTATACAGTACTTAGATATTAAACAGTACTTAGATATTAAACAGTACTTAGATATTAAACACTCTTAGATATTAAACTCTTAGATATTAAACTCTCTTAGATATTAAACTCTTTTGGATATTAAACTCTCTTAGATATTTAACTTTCTCTCATGAATATAATTTTGAGAGTTAACTCACAGTTAACTCTCTGTCACCATTTGACCGTTGACCAAAAGACCCGGCGACCAAACGTCCGGTCACGAAGTAAACAGATATGTATTTTTTACTGACACTATTTTGAAACCAATCATTACAAACATTAGCGAATTGTGCATTTATGTCAATGTTGATACACTCTCAATATATTTGTGTGTGTAGTGTATATATAAAAAGGTGTTAGAGGCCATTTTAAAGTATCAGATTGAGTCGAAAATAAAGAAAGGAAAGTAGACTGAGAGGAATTTGCATGCATACGAGATGAAGTGTTAGTTGATTTCAAGTGGAAGTGGGGGAGAATTCAACACAGATTAGTGGAGATTTGCATAGTTATGGACAATGTACCTGTTCCTCTGCCAAGACAACGTCCAAGATGTTGGGCTGTCCACGCGGTTCGCCATTTTCCACCAACGTGTAGGCCACCTGGTAACCTCGGATCTGGCCGTGTTGTTTACTTTGCAACGGCGGTTTCCAGGTTACGCGGATGGCGGTGGAATTGACCGCCTCGGCTTCGAGTTTCCGGGGTGGAGCGCCAGGCACTGGAGGGTAAAAAAATAGGGAAAAAAACGCTGAGTTTGCTATTTTTTTTGGTGCTTGGCGGTGGATCAACGGCAATTTTTGGACCGGGCGAGAATGTGGGCCAAGTTTGTGAAAATGAGCTGAACTTCAAAAACATTTTTGCAGACTGATTTCTCTAAGGGGAAGGAAACAAATGAAGAAGAAGAAAGGGAGAGTAAAGAGAGCAGCGTGGTGGTGTTCCACTTTAGAACCTGAATAGTGTGTAAACAGTAAAGAAAAGGGAAGTGACACATAGAAAAGTCCCGAGGTGATGTGACATAACCTGCAATATACTTTTCAAAAGTTGAAATAAGGAGTAAAAGGAGGTGAAAAACCAACATGGCAACCCTTGTGGCTACAGATGAGCCTCATTAGCTTGTTAAGGATCAAAAAGAGAGACACAAAGAAGATGAATACAGTGAGAATATAAAAAAAGTATTGCGTCTTTTTTGCTTCAAATGTTTTTTTTTTACTGCAATATTACACTTAAGATGTTTTTGGGAGTTATTTACGAGGTTGTCTAGGTTTTTTTTTAGCCTAAACTTTGTTTTTGCACCAAAAAATGGCTTTAAGAAAAATAATAAAGACAGAATATATACTCAATAAAACTGGAATAAACCAAAAAACTCACCATTGGGGTACATGCATTTGTAGTTAGTGGGGATTGTGGGTATTTTGCTTATGAATGTTTATGTTAAATGAGAGAAATAATGTAAATGAAGATATATGTTAATTATAATGTCAAAAAAATGGAAGTAGATAAAAGTGTGCTAAAATTTGGCTGATTGGAAGAGACATTTTGAAATCGGTTATTAGGGATTATTCCACTTTAGGCATAAATGTGGACTGCTAGTTTGTTTAATTTATACTTCGGGATTATCAATGTTAAAAAAATGGAAGCAGGTAAAAATTAGGCTAAAATTTGATTATTGGAAGAGAAATGTTTAAATTGTTTTTAGTGTTTATTCCACTTTAGGCATAAATGTGGACTACTAGTCTGTTAAACGTCTACTTTTGGATTATCAATGTCAATTACAATGTCAAAAAAATGGAAACAGATAAAAATTAGGCTAAAATTTGGCTGATTGGAAAAGAAATTTCTTAATCGGGCTATTAGTGTTTATTCCACTTCAGGCATAAATGTGGACTACTACTTTAATTTCTAGTTTTGGATTATCAATGTCAATTACAATGTCAAAAAAATGGAAGCAGATAAAAAGTACGCAAAAATGTGAAAGTTTGGAAGAGAAATTTCTTAATCGGTTATCAGTGTTTATTCCACTTCAGGCATAAATGTGGACTACTAGTCTATTTAACATGGATTACTATAAAAGGTCAAGAAGAAGGAAATCATGTGATAAAGTCAGCCATGCGTGAGTTTTATTGAAAAAAGGAAAGCATAGTTAAAAAGAGGAAATGATAGAAGCAATAAAGATGAACAAAAGATTCCGGAAGTAAAAGACGAGAAGAGGAATTAATATTTTCCTAAGTGGAATATATTGCCGACTCCAAAAAAAAAATATATATATATATATGACTAATCTCTCACCATGGTGTCTAACACTATCAATGCAATCACAAATGGTGTATTATTTGAATTACTATTATCAAATCATAAAGGTTTACAATACATAATGATTCATCTTATTGATTTCTACCTTTTTTTAGCTAAAATTTGATAACTAGAACAGCTTTTTCTCCCCTTTTGTCTACTTAAGTGGGGCGTGTAATTGTTTCTTCCACATCTGCCGTCAACCTACCATCCGGTTGTGTTTTCATCCTCACCGGGGCACTCTCAGGGCCCGGGCCTGCCTTGGTGTGGGCTCGAACCCACACCTGATACTCAGTCCAACGTTCCAGATCTTGTATGACGTAGAATGAGGCGGCGGCACCGATGCCGCTCACCTCTTGGCGATCCGTGTCCTCGCCAGTTAGCGCTTGGTAGCTAACTGTGTAGCTGACGATGACGCCGTGGCGCCGGCCCGCCGGGGGCGCCGCCCAACTCACCTTGAGGCTGGTGGAGCTCAGACTGAACAGGTGCACATCCTGCGGTGGGGCCGAGGGGGCTGTGAGGTAGGGAGTAAGGGGTAGGGGTGGGGGACGGCACAGTCACAAGGGGAGGGAATGGGTGGGTGGATCAAGCAAACGTAAAAAAACGAACAACAAAAAGCAACAACTCAAAGATGAACAAACAGAATGCAAAATAATGGAAGCCTTTTGTTCTCCAGGTAAGAATTGTGGGAAATGATTGAGGTCTTAGAAGCCTTGGCTGCCATTTTGACTCTAGTATGGGTTGATTTTTCTCATCTCATCTCATCTCATCTCATTTCATCTCATTACATCCCATTACATCTCATTACATCTCATTACATCTCATTACATCTCATTTCAGCTCATTGCATCTCATTGCATCTCATTACATCTCATTACATCTCATTACATCTCATTGCATCTCATTGCATCTCATTGCATCTCATTGCATCTCATTGCATCTCATTGCATCTCATTTCATCTCATTACATCTCATTTCATCTCATTTCATCTCATCTGATTTTCTGAAATGCTCTATCCTCATTGGGTCGTGTTTTTTTTGACATTCAAATTATAGACTGGAAATTATCGGTTTCTGTCCATTGGAAATCACAAACAATTAAAAGACTTAGCTGCCATTTTGGCTCTAGTCAGGTTAATTTTTCTCATCTAATCTCATTTTCTGAAACTTCATCCTCTTTGGGTGGCATTTTATGTCTCTCAAATTATAGAGACAGGAAAATTATTGGCCCCTGTCCATTGGAAATCACAAAAAATTAAAAGCCTTAGCTGCCATTTTGGCTCTAGTCAGGATTCATTTTTCTCATTTCATCTCATTTTCTGAAACGCTTCATCCTCACTGAGTAGCATTTTTTTAGTCACTCAAATTATAGACCCTGGAAATTATCGTCCCCTGTCCATTGGAAATCACAAACAATTAAAAGCCTTAGCTGCCATTTTGGCTCTAGTCAGGGTTCATTTTTCTCATCTCATCTCATTTTCTGAAACACTATCCTCATTGGGTCATGTTTTTTTTTATCACTCAAATTATAGAGACAGGAAATTTTTCAGCCTCTGTCCTTGGAAATCACAAAAAATTAAAAGCCTTAGCTGCCATTTTGGCTCTAGTCAGGGTTCATTTTGTCTCATCTCGTTTCATCTAAATTTCCTAAAACACTACCTCATTGGGTGACATTTTTTTGTCACTCAAATTATAGAGACAAGAAAATGTTCGGCTTCCGTCCATTGAAAATCACAAACAACCTGCAAACTATATGGCCATCAATTTAACCAATATGGATCCAAAAAGCTTCCATTACACAAGAACGTTACCTTTGGACTGAGATTTTTGCTGCACTATACATACATAAACGTGAGTATTCTGTATGTATGTGTGTTTTGGGAATTAGAACCACCAAACCTCGACAACAGAAGCAGCAGAATATAAAACATCCCAGCGAATTTTACAGGTCAGTGTTTTCATAAAGATGTAATTTACCCTGAACGGCAATAGTCCTTCCCCGACGCTCCCTCGGCGAAGTGAGCAAATAACTACGCAAGAGTGCGAACGACTGTCAAGAGCTGTTTGCACGTCGTTTGCCGAAGAAGCGGCGGACTAATGTGTCTGTACGGAGTTGCTACTCATCGCTCGTTACGGCTAATTAACAACCACAGTGTGAGACGGTGAGAAAAGTCCCAAAGTCCAAAGGTACACTTTGTAACACCACCAAAGACATGCATCTATCTTCATCACAACACGTATTAAAAACAACACAAAGGGAAAATAATATGGAATTCAAAGCTAGCATGACTATGAAATGACCTTATTATAAAATACAATCTGTTCCAATGGGAAGCTGATATAACAAATTAACCTCAGAGGACATGTTGTGCCATTCATCTATTTTGCAAGTTGATTTGAATGAGGACTATGGTTTGAATAGTGCCAAAAATATTCATTTGGACAAGTTTTTTACTGTATTTTCGAGACTATAAGGCGCACCGCATTATAAGGCGCACCCTTAATGAATGACATTTTTTCCATATATAAGGCGCACTGTATTATAAGGCGCACTGTCTATTTTAGAGAAAATTTAGGACTTTTAAGTGTGCCTTATAGTGCTGAAAATACGGTAATTGCTATTGACTTCCAGGTATGAAGCACTCACTACTTTACAGTCACCTCTAGAGCCAGCCATTGTTGATGTTTTGGATTTTTTGGTATAAAATATTGCAGTGGGGGAGGAGCTATATGATAGAAGATGTTGTAAACTAAGATGGCATCTGCATATTTAACAGTATTGAGTATTCAGTTCAGGCGTTTGTGTTTTTTTAATATCCGACAGTGGTGGTTTTTCCTTTTTGGATTTCTGTTTTTTTTCTATGTATAAGGCGCACTGGATTACAAGGCGCACTATCTATTTTGGAGAAAATTTAAGACTTTTAAGTGCGCCTTATAGTCGTGAAAATACGGTAATAATTTTGTTGTTGTTTGGGTTAACCTAAAAATGGAAAACATGGCAGTATATTTATTTCTGGGAACAAAAAAATAGATCCTATAGACCACTGGCATTTTTAACGAATATTATGCTATTTTGTCTTATTTAAAGGATGCCGATTTAACATTTTTTTGTCATTTTTCATGTTAATCAACTGATAAATGTGTTGTTAAATATGTTTTATAATGTTTTGTTTAAATGTGTATGGGTTTTAAACATTATTTTTGGACAACTTTAGGGAATTAAGTTAAATTCACTTTGATATGTTTACAAAAGTAAACAAAATTGCTGCTAACGATGCTAATAAACGGAAACAAATTAGCGATAACTGTTTAAAAAAACCTGTTAAATATTTGATTTTAACTTTTTAAATAATTTTCTCAAAGGAAAATTCAAAAGTAATGGCTGATTTTGATTGTTTAATGTGTATGCTTATTTTATTTTGAAGGTACTAATTCTGAAATGAAATTAGAAGACTAAACTACCCACTTTTGTCAGTGAGTTCTTTTAATATTCAAGGACGTCTCAAGGGTTTAGTGAAATTAGGGTTATCGAAATATCTTTAGAACATTTTGGTGTTCACATCCATCCTATTTTATTCTTTTGACAAAAGCCGAATCGGAAAACACGTGAAATACACAAAGCCTTTGGGACAAAAAAAGCAAATGTGCGATAAGAACGAAGCATGAAACCAAGATCAAATTAAAGATAAAGTAGCTTCTTTTCCTTTCAAATGTTAAAAAAGCTTGATACATTTTTCACAACTTTAACTGTAACGCCCTATTCAAGGGCTTCTTTGAATGACTGAGTTAGCCAATCATATTGGAAAAATATAAAAATGGGATTCATGCAATACATGCATGGTGGGACTTGGACTAAGTGGGTGAAGTAAAATATACGGAGGGGACACATAAAACCTACCTTTAAAACGTTGAACAACAGAGCCTTGCCCTCAGGTGAGTGGAAATTGTTAGTGTTGTTGACAAGGATGAACCTTGACCGGACATTTGGTCGACTGGACGTTTGGTCGCCCGGGTGAATATAATTTTGAGAGCTGGTTTCGACAGTAGATATTAAGATATTAAACTGTCTCTCTCTTGAATATCATTTTGAGAGCTGGTTTCAACAGTACTTTGATAGTAAACAGTACTCAGATATTAAACAGTACTTAGATAGTAAACAGTACTTAGATATGAAACAGTACTTAGATATTAAACAGTACTTAGATAGTAAACAGTTCTTAGATATTAAACAATACTTAGATATTAAACAGTACTTAGATGTTAAACAATACTTAGATATTAAACTGTACTTAGATATTAAACTGTACTTATATAATAAACAGTACTTAGATATTAAACAGTACTTAGATAGTAAACAGTACTTAGATATTAAACACTACTTAGATATTAAACACTACTTAGATATTAAACAATACTTAAATATTAAACTGTACTTATATATTAAACAGTACTTAGATATTAAGCAGTACTTCAATATTAAACACTACTTAGATATTAAACAGTATTTAGACATTAAACTTCTCTCTTAGATATTTAACTTCTCTCTTAGATATTAAACTTCTCTCTTATATATTAAATTATCTCATAGATATTAAACTCTCTCATGAGTATAATTTTCAGAGCTGGTTTCAACAGTAAACTCTGTCATGTTGTCAAATGTCCAGGCGACCAAACATCCGGGCGACCAAACATCCGGGCGACAAACATCCGGGCGACCAAACGTCCGGGCGACCAAACATCCGAGTACCGGACGACCCAATGCACAAACAATATTTGACACTACACCAGATCTGACTTTGAGACTTAGGGAAACATAGAATGCCTACCACTATACTGACACAACTTTGCGTACCAAAACGCCAGCCGGAGGGTGATTTTTACTGGGTTAGGGGTAAAATACATAAATGACTTACTGGACTGAGCAGTGCGAGCCTCAATAGCCTGGGTGTAGACGCCTAAGCCCATTTCAGAGCGGGCAGCCAAAGAGAAGCGATAGACTGTATCGGGTTTGAGACCGTCCACTGCGTACGAGCCGGCTGGATCGAAAGTCACGTGAATCTGAAAGAAAAAAAATGTGATATTAATGTCATGTTTGTGTATCAATTTACACAATGTAAATGTAGGGGATTGTGTTTTCTGACCTTGTTATCTGTACCAGCCTCCCAATATTGCAGTTCGTACTTGATGATGGGGTCTTGGAGGGGCCACAGCCAAGATAACAAGACACGGGTGTCTAGCTCGGTTTCAGCTTCAAAGCCTGATGGCTGGGATGGAACTAGAAGAGAATTGATATTTAGAATAACTAATACTTTTGAGAAATACTTAGTCTGGCCTACACAGGTTTATTGTTGATTGTTTGATTTGGATTAAACTTTGACATCTTACCCAGTTGCAAGTTCGCAATGAGGATTTGGGGAAGGACTATTAAATAGTTTTGACTTGGATTGAGCAGAAGATGGCGCTATCGAATCGACCTCTGAAAAAAACTTGTTTTGAATCCTGAGCGGAATTTACGCTTGTTTGTTTTAATCCTTATGCAGTATGCATTATAAGGTGCACTCTCAATGAATGACATGTTTCCATATATAAGGTGCACTGCATTATAAGGTGCACTGTATTATAAGGCGCACTGTCTATTTTGGAGAAAATTAAAGACTTTTAAGTGTGCCTTATAGTGGTGAAAATACGGTAATTGCTATTGACTTCCAGGTATGAAGCACTCACTCACAACACAGTCACTTCTAGAGCCGGCCATTGTTGATGTTTTGGATTTTTTTGGTATAAAATCTTGCAGTGGGGGAGGAGCTATATGTTGGAAGATGTTGTAAACTAAGATGGCATCTGCATATTTATCAGTATTATTTCAGTTCAGGCGTTTGTGTTTTTTAAAATATCCCACAGTGGTGGTTTTTCGTTTTTGGTTTTCTGTTTTTTTCCATATATAAGGCGCACTGTATTATAAGGCGCACTGTCTATTTTGGAGAGAATTTAAGACTTTTAAGTGTGCCTTATAGTCGTGAAAATACGGTATATTAAAATATAACTATTAATGAACCTAACAACAGGGTTTCTGGACACTTACCTCCCTGCTGGGTTTTCACTTGAAGGACCTCAGAGGGCGGGCCGTCCCCGACTGAGGTGAAACCCAGTACCCGGAGACTGTAGGTGATATCTGGCGTCAGTCCAGAAATGGTTGTCAGGCGGCTGTCATCCGTGTTATGCTTGTGCCAGGCGCTTAGCGGCGCCGAGTGCTCCGAACTATAGTAGATACGAAATCCCCGTATGTGTCCATTAGGCTCCTCTGGGGGGTCCCACTGAACCAACATGGTGGTAGCGCTCAACATCCGGGCTTGAACGTGCAACGGGGGCGACGACGGGGCCTGCTCGCCCGTACGTGTCGCCACCGGTTCGCTAGGCGCCCCCCGACCGATGTTGTTGACGGCCATGACGCGGAATTCGTACTCGGAGTAAGGGCTGAGACCACCGATGCTGTAGCGGGTGGTGGCCACACCCTCTACTTCCTGGAAGCCCTGATCTGAAGTCTTAGCCCGATACTGGATCATGTAGTAGGAAACGGGTTCCGGGTTGCCAGAGTCCCAGGTTAACGTCACGCTGGTGGCTGTTCTTTCGGTCACCATGAGGGCGGTGGGGGGCTTAGGTAGAGCTAGAAAAAAAAAAACACATTTTATATTAGGTTGAATGTGTGACCGGACGTTCAACAGTACTTAGCTATTAAACAGTACTTAGATATGAAACAGCACTCAGATATGAAACAGTACTTAGATATGAAACAGTACTTAGATATTAAACAGTACTTAGATATTAAACAGTATTTAGATATGAAACAGTACTTAGATATTAAACAGTACTTAGATATTAAACAGTATTTAGATATTAAACACTACTTAGATATTAAACAGTACTTAGATAATAACAGTACTTAGATATTAAACAGTACTTAGATAATAACAGTACTTAGATATTAAACAGTACTTAGATATGAAACAGTACTTAGATATGAAACAGTACTTAGATATTAAACACTACTTAGATATTAAACAGTACTTAGATATTAAACAGAACTTAGATATTAAACATTACTTAGATATTAAACACTACTTAGATATTAAACAGTACTTAGATATTAAACAGAACTTAGATATTAAACAGTACTTAGATATTAAACAGTACTTGTATATTAAAATCTCTTTCTTAGATATTAAACAGTACTTAGATATTAAACAGAACTTAGATATTAAACAGTACTTGTATATTAAACTCTCTTTCTTAGATATTAAACTCTTTCTGTCACCATTTGACCGGCGACCAAACGTCCCGGCCACCAAACGTCCGGGCGACCAAACGTCCGGGCGACCAAATGTCCTGGCTATCAAACGTCCGGGCGACCACACGGTCCGGGTGACCAAACGTCTGGGCAACCAAATGTCCGAGTACCAGTTGAAGGAGGGCCAGAAAAGGGGCGGACTTTCAAAAAAGACCTTGATAGGACTCTCACCTTTGACGGTGACTTGTGCCGTGGCTTCGATCATGCCCAGAGAGGACATGGCAACACAGGTGTAGTTGCCAGATTCTCGGATGTTGGTGACTTCTAGTACGTTACGTCCCATCGGCATCTCTTCCTCGCGGGTCAGTTCTTTCAGCCCCATCATCCACTTGACGTACGGCATGGGCGAGCCCACCGCCACACAAGTCAGGTTGACGCTACCGCCAGGCATCACTTCCTGGTTGGTGGGCGGGATGGAAAACCTGGGTGGGACTCTGCGTACTAAAGAGAGAAGGGGGCGGGACAAGAGTTGGTGTTGTTAGCATTTGATAAAAATGATCATTCAACTTGATCCAAAAATAAATAATTTCTGGAAATTGTACGGTATTAAAAAAACAGAAAGGAAAAACTGAAACTCTCTTTTCGAAGATATAAAGTTCAATAGATAAAAGCATTAATAAATGTTGAAAGAAATAAGCAAAACATCATGGAAACAAAATCAATACAAAAAGATAGCATTTTACAAACAATAAATAAAAAAAACAATTATTAAAAACTATTGAAAAATATAAGTGTGAAGTAATAATACAAATTAGTTAAAAAAACAAATCAGCCTGACTTTTCCAGTATTTTTATACTAGGTAACTTATTTACATGAGCATATTTATAAGGCAAAATGACCAATGATAACCTCTAATTGTGGAAAATATTTTAAAAAGTTCAGTATTTTTATTGTTACTGTTTAAAAATGACCATTAATAACCTGTAATTAGGGAAATACTTGAAAAAGTTCAGTATTTTTATGTTTACTATTTAAAAACAACCACTAATAACCTCTAATGAGGGAAAATATTTGAAAAAAATATGTATTTTTTATTCTTACTGTTTAAAAATAACCACTAATAACCCCTAATTAAGAAAAATATTTGAAAAAAATATGTCTTTTTATTTTTACTGTTTAAAAATGACCAACACTAAGCTCTAATTGGCAATGATATTTGAAAAAGTGATGTCTTTGTATTTTTATTGTTTAAAAAATATCATAAATAACCTCTAATTGTGAAAAATACTTTAAAAATTCAGTATTTTTATTTGTACTATTTAA
The DNA here is from genome assembly GCF_051989575.1 of Stigmatopora nigra. Lineage (NCBI taxonomy): Eukaryota > Metazoa > Chordata > Actinopteri > Syngnathiformes > Syngnathidae > Stigmatopora > Stigmatopora nigra. The sequence goes on from NC_135516.1 coordinate 13,907,322, forward strand.
ACATAACCACTACTAACCTTCTAATAGTGGAAAATCCTTTCAAAACTTCAATATTTCGACTTTAACTTTAACTAAATTCAAATAGGTTTATGTCCTAAACAGACTCCAATTCCTCACTAACATTACAAAGCTCCCATTGTTATTTTTTGGGGGGGTGCTAGCACCAAGAAAAGGAATGTAAAAGGACTTTTTTACGACTCCCTCTCAAATAGTGATAAGAATTACATCACTAAGGGCCCCTGCAGTCAAGCCATTGTTGAATTCCTCCTCCCTCTTTGCTCACTTGGCTCTTCCTTTGTGCAGTGGTGATATGCAGATGGGCTGACATTAAAAAAACGGGGTTCCCATGGAGACGGAAAGGCTCATTGACGTGGTGTGAAGGGACAAGGCAAACATTGAAGCCATCTTGGGAAACCAAAAAAGCCCAAGGATAAACAGACTGACAACATTTACATATGACTTGTTTCTAGACATTTTTTGAATGAAAACTGAGTTTGGAAACCTGCCATTTTCCCCCCCAAAAAAAAACCCTTTTTGGGGTAAACATTGGACACACTAACTTTTGAATCAATACTATAATGAAGCATAGTATGAAGTGATTTTTTAGAGAAGAGGATGTTTGACTTGTTTTTTTTTTTTGGAGAAAATGGAGGCTATGGTAAACACTTAGATTCCCAGTGGGGTGTTTTTATAGCTTTCCCAATACTGCTAGGTGGAATGTATTCAAAAGACTATGGCGTTAAGCTATCCCTGCAGATTTTATACTGCAGTGCTCCCCCGCACTACTGCAGCATCTGTGTTTTTTTTTTTTGGTGGAAAAAGATGCTCTCAACTGTAAGTGCTTCTGTATATTTTCCATTGAAACACAATTTTTGCCCGACTTTTTTATTTTCCTTAATAGTAGATTTAATTTTGACTGAAAGGTCATTTTTATCAAGGTGACTTTCAGTGTTAGGTGTAATTGAATGATGTTAAAAGTAGATTTTTGTAAGGAAATAGAGTGTTTTGGGGTATTTTTGTTTTAGTAGATGGTGATTAATAGATTGGGGTGGATTTGTGTAGGCTAAAATGATGGTTTGGGGTTGTTGTTATTTTTGGGTGAAATTGTTTTGGAAGAAATTATTCTCATTTGGAAGAGCTGAGTTTGTAGTTTTTGCTTTAAACTGTTAAAAACATTAGTAAGATATATGTTGTTAAAAGAAATAGGAAGGGATAGTCAGGAACCATAAGAATAACCCAAAAACCTGTGAGTAACCAATTGTCCAAAGAACTGAATATTCAGTTTTTTATAGATCTAAAACAATGTGTATTTTAGATTTTTTTAAATATATTTTTAGATTTTACAAAATGATTTTCGACCTAAAAAAACACAAAAAATGATTAAAAAATGACAATTATTGATTTAAAAGGCAGAAAATGAGGAAATGTAATATACATCTATACTTTTCATTTAAATTTGATCCTAAAACAGAAAGTCGGTACTCATCATGTACTTTCTCGGGCCGCAAAACATGATGTGGCGGGCCAGATTTGGCCCCTGGGCCGCCACTTTGACACATGTACCCTAGCCATTAACAAAAAACAAATCCTGAGCACTGTAAATATCTGCTTCATAAAATATTTACCATATTTTCACGACTATAAGGCGCACTTAAAAGTCTTAGATTTTCTCCAAAATAGACAGGGCGCCTTATAATCCAGTGCGCCTTATATATGGAAAAAAATAAGTGTCATTCATTGAGGGTGCGCCTTATAGTCGTGAAAATACAGTATTATAACAATTATATTATTAAACTATGTTGTTATAACAGCACATCTGATGAAAATACACATAGCAGACTTAGTTTTAGATACGAAAAGTACTTTTAAAAAACTGAAAAACCAAAGAAACAAAAAGTTGGGTATATGTTTGAATATTTTTCTTGGAATTAGCCAGTTTTAAACATGCACACAAGGTTAAAAAAAAAGAAAGGGAAATACTGCAAATCCATGAGAAATACATTCTCAAACTTGGCATGCAAAGGAAAACAAGAAAATACAAGGGTAAGGATTCAAAAAGAAGCATTACAGGAGTAGCTTTTTGGTCCAGATTTTCCTCACATCAACCCTTTTCCAACTGATTTGCAAAGGCTTACCAACTATATAACATCTACTTCTTAGTTTCAATAGCTTCTCATGACCACTAATGTCAATATAAAGTGAATTTGCACAATATTCAAAAGACCTACTGTAGTCAAATTGAGCCTAATGTAAGACCATTACGCTAAAAGTATCTGTTATTCTGTCATGATAGCGTCGACTTAACAGCGCTAAGAGGAGACGGTCAATGGGGGCTTTGCGTATTTTGAACACTTAATGCTGTGAATAATTCATAGTGTGCGGTTCAAGTTTGGAGAGGTGCTGCGGAACTAAACGACTGGAAGGCCCAGGTAATTGTTATCGATTTTTGTGTTGCTAACGTCGACCACAGTCGTCGGGCGAGCGAGATGGGTGATGGGACTCTATCAAAACCACAAATAAAGATCGGTCTCTACTCATAATGCTGGGTATCTATAAATTTTATGGGTTTTTGCTGAAAGTGGCTGAGGATTGCAGAATGTGGGTTGTCAATATGATGCATTGAGATAGATAAATTGGGAGGGAAGTTAGTGGGGGGGGGGTTGGTATGATTTTAGATGATTAGATTGATGGGAGGAGGAGTTTGAGGTCGTAGTTATGTGTTGGGTTATGATTGGGTGAAAGATTTTCGGATTTTAGGGTAAGGGTGTCAGATGAGGGGTGGTTGGTGGGGCTGGTTTAATGTCAACTTGATTTTATGGGGGATATTTTTGATGATATTTAGATTTTTTTTTGTATAAATGGATTAAAAGAAGTGGATTAAAAGGGCTGGATATTCAGTTTTTTAATAGATCTAAAATATTGTTTATTTTAGATTTTTTTTAAATATATTTTTAGATTTTAGAAAATTATTTTTGAACTAAAAACACAGAAAGAAGTGGATTAAAAAATGACAAGTATTGATTTAAAAGGGGGAAAAAATTCTGAAAATTTAATATATATCTATACTCATTTTAATTTGATCTTAAATCTGAAAGTCAGGACTCATGATTGATATAATATTTTGATTTTTTTTTTAAAGATAAATGGATTTAAAGAACCGGATTAAAATCCCTGAATATTCCGTTTTTTTATAGATCTAAAACAATGTTTATTTTAGCTTTTTTTAAATATATTTTTAGATTTTACCAAAGCATTTTTGAAAAAAAAAGATTAAAAAATTAAAATTATCAATTTAAAATAGGGAAAATCAGGAAATTTAATATAAATATGTCTATCATTTAAATTTGATCCTAAAACAGAAAGCCAACACTGATGATTGACTTTCCCGGGCCAAACAAAATGATGCGGCGGGCCAGATTTGGCCCCCGGGCCGCCACTTTGACACACGTACTCTAGGGCATTTAGTTCAGAGATGAAAAAAACAAACAGGGATGAGAATGGCTTTCTACATTGCTATATTATTTCTTTAGGTTTTGATGTTCAGTCTCATTGCCTGAAAACATGACTAACCAGTATAAATGCAATCTGTCACTCATGATGAACTGTCAATCAGGAATGGAAGGTGTACTAACAGGTCGCTGGGGTTGACAATGACAACAAGGATATAACTAAAAAATATAAGAACTATTCAAACAATATCTTAACACCTTGAGCAAACTGCGCAATGTTATGGCAATGTTGTCAAAAACCTGTTTTGCAGGACATTGGGTAGCATGCAAGGGAAAAGGGATTATTTCAAAATAAGGGGATTAAAAAGACTATAATATTTGTCTGAAAAAGGGAATTCTAGGGGTTTTCATCTGGGCGAAAAAAATATGGCCTCAAATTAAAAAGGTGGGTGGTGGGTTAGGGTTTTAAAAGTGAAATTGAACCAACCTTCGCGCTGATCTGTGCACGGATGAAGTGATTTTGGATGGAGGTGAGCAATGGAAGTGAAGAGTGGAAAGCAAGTCAACAACACACAGGTGAAAGACAACAGTGTTATGGAGAACAAGTCAGGTGACACAGACGCTAGTGTATACACGCACAGTGATGAGGAAAAGGTAGAATGACCTTTTCCTAAATTAGGGTTAGGCAAACTTTTGGGTCTGGGGGGGCCACATTGAGTTTGAAAATTTGACAGATGGGCGGAGTCAGCAGAAGATAGGATACATATTAAAAAAGTGCATCTGTTAAGAGTAGATGTGAAATATAAAGAGATAAAAAGGACTAAAGTATTAACATACTCATCACTCATTATTAAAGTAAAAAGTATAAAGTACAAAGTAAAAAGGAATGTATTAAGAAATATTAAAATGTCATTTTAAAAAAAAGATAGAGGGGCTGTAAAACACGAAAAGCTAATAAGAGTGGACAGAGCGACTGCCACTGGATTCCGTGCGACAGCGCCATCTTGGAGAGAAATAAAAAGATATGATACATATAAAAAAGTGCATCCGTTAACAGTACATATGAAACATAAAGAGAAAAAAAGGGCTCAAGTTTTAACATACTCATCACTCATTATTAAAGTAAAAAGTATAAAGTACAAAGTAAAAAGGAGTGTATTAAGAAATATTAAAATATATATTTTTTTAAAAGATAGAGGGAACACGAAAAACTAATAAGAGTGGACAGAGCTACTGCCACTGGATTTCCAAGACGGCGCCATCTTGGGGAAAAGAAAGAAATAAATAAATAAAAGCATTATTTGGACAACGTCTGTGGGCCGGATTAAAATGCCTGCCGAACCCGAATATGGCCCGCGGGCCGTAGTTTGCCCACATCTGTCCTAAATAGCCAACTCATTTTTTAACTATATTTCAACATGAGAAACACACATCCATAAAGTTCCATTCCCAGGAAAACCTTTATAAATGTGTAAAAAGATGGACAAAATTATGTCAATGTGTTCCTTTCCAACACACAAAAATGAAGATATTTTGGTCAGGAAAGGGTTAAAAAAATAAATAAAAAACCTGCATAGAGCACTAAACTATATCCATGTGACATATGAAGGTGTCACATGGATATATGGAAAGAAGCGTCTGTAGACAGGCGTAATTCTGCATGGGGAAAAAAGCTTTTGATAAATGTGGACACTTGTCATTCCACCCACGCTGATGGAGAACAGAGTCGTCCTCGCTAGTATCTGTGAGCGGCCTGTACCTGCAGAACGCTTGTAATGGCAACAACAAGAGAGAAAGTTCTCTCTCTTTCTCTCTCTTTTTTGTCCCTGGTGGTAAAATATGAAGACATCATTCTGCGGCAGCTGTGGAATGTCAAAGCGAAGGTGGGGGCGGGGCTACGCTCAGGGCAGTGGTACCCCAAGTGTGGTGAAAGATGGCGGGTACATCCTTTTTAAGGCTTTAAAAGGTATTTGGATTTCAAGGTATTTATCTGTGAGTAATCTGGATGGTGAATTGGATTGGAATAGTAGGGTTAATAGTATGGCGGTGTACTATAGATCAGGGGTGGGCAAATTTTTGGGTTCGGGGGCCATATTGGTTTTGGAAATTTGACAGATGGGCGGGGTTAGGAGAAGATTAGATACATATAAAAAAGTGCATCCGTTAAGAGTAGATATGAAATATAAAGAGGAAAAAAGGACTAAAGTATTAACATACTCATCACTTATCATTAAAGTCAAAAGTATATAAAGTTAGAAGTTAAAAACTGTTCATTTGCCAAAAAATTGAACATAAAGGAGTTAAAAACTGTTAATTTGCCGACAAATTGAACATCTAGAAGTCAAAAACTGTTAATTTGCCAACAAACTGAACTTATAGAAGTCAAAAACTGTAAATTTGCCAACAAATTGAACATATAAAAGTTAAAACATGTTAATTTGCCAACAAATTGAACATATAAAAGTAAAAAACTGTTAATTTGCCAACAAATTGAACACATAAAAGTTAAAAACTGCTTATTTGCCATTTTTATGAGCTCCCAGTTTGACTTAAAACATATCGTAAGTCTTACTTAAGACCTAAATAGTTCAAAAACATGCTAGAAAAAGCTACATATTCAACAAAATAGCTTCCAATGAGGGAGTCACATGATCTTTTCAAAGCCAACAGCGCCATCAAAATTTCTAGATAAAAAAACCACAAGCACAGACACGTTTTCCTCTTAAATCTTAACGCAAAAGTGGGCGGGAGGCGGAGCTACATAGAAGAGGATATAGGTCTCGTCTATTAATCAGCTGTCACGGGTATAGACGCAACCTTAGCTTCCTTTCTCGGGGTAATTATAGTCATTGCGTGGCGCCAGTAGGTCTCCAGCAGGGCTCCGGCACCACCCAGGTAGCTGTCAAAGCCCCCCTTTTAGCCCCGCCCCAAGCACACACAGGTTAGAAATCAAACCAAGCATAACCCCTTTAAAATCTGTACTCGTCTCCAGTGAAGGAAGACAGACTTGTTTTTTTTTTGGTCTGTCTTTGTTACCACGGCGACAGCCAATGTCAGACCCGCAGGCTCGGCTGTAGGTGGGCTTTGATTTTGGCCTAAACGTAAGTGACGATGCCAGTTTCATTTGTACTTTGTCTTGTTTTATCTAGCATACCATTGGGAAGATTTAAAGGGGATTAGCATATCTATGCTACAAACGGGTGAATATTACATGATTTTGGATGCAAATGGTGTATTTGCAGAGTTATAAAGTGTAAGTTATGTAGTGAAATAAGGGTGGATATGAATTTTAAGAAGTTATGAAGCAAATAAAGTTATTCTACTGAAATTTAATCATGTAAAATGAAACGGATATTGAAGAAAATGAAAATATTGCAATGTGATCAATACTAGTACACCAATCAGTATGCCAGTGGCGAGTTAACAATCTAAATATCATCTTCTATCTTTTTTTAAATGACATTTTAATATTTCTAAATATATTCTTTTGCTTATTGTACTTTGTACTTTATACTTTTGACTTTAATGATGAGTGATGAGTATGTTCATACTTTAGTCCTTTTTTCTGTTTATCTTTCATATGTACTGTTAACGGATGCACTTTTTTATATGTATCATATCTTTTTTTTATCCCCAAGATGGCGCCGTCCCGCGGAATCCAGTGGCTGTTGCCCTGTCCACTCTTATTCGTTTTTTGGTGTTTTACAGCCCCTCTATCTTTTTTTAAATGACATTTTAATATTTCTTAATACATTCCTTTTTACTTTACTTTGTACTTTATACTTTAATGATGAGTGATGAGTATGTTAATACTTTAGGCCTTTTTATCTCTTTATGTTTCATATGTACTGTTAACGGATGCACTTTTTTACATGTTATCGTATCTTATGCTGACCCGACCCATCTGTCAAATGATTAAAATCAATATGGCCCCCTGGCCAACAAAAAATTTGCCCACCCCTAACCTAGCATACATTATTAGTCCTCTCAGGGAAACCCCAAAACAAGGACCGACCAGCCAATCCAGTTTAGAGATCCTCACAGTCAAAACAAGAAATTTGAGACAGGGTGTTGTTGGTGTGCCCTTTTGTGTGGAAATTCCGCCTTAAATGCAGTTGTTTGCATAAAGGCTGCACCTGGGGGAGGCGGTTAGTTGATAATATGCATGACCATGCCACAAAGATTAGTATAGAGACAATAAATAGAGAAAGATAGATAGGGGAGAAAAGTACAGGCGTTTTTTTTGGTTGACTTTACCTCTAACGTAGAGGTTGGCGGGAGCTGAATAACGGGTGCCGGCACTGTTGGTGGCGATGCATTCATATTTGCCCTGGTCAGACTCCTCGCTGTTCTCAATCTGTAGAGCTCCTGTGGGGGTGGATAGAAGAGAGATGAAAGATTTCAGCAAAAAACTGGACTAAAACATGAGCAAGGTTGTCAAACTCGGGTTTGTTGGCGGGTTGCTTTAACGTCAACTTGATTTCATGTGGGCTGGATTATTTTAGATATAATATTTAGATTTTTCTTTAAAAATTGGATTATAAGAATTGGATCAAAAGCCCTAAATATTCAGTTTTTTTGTAGACTGTTTATTTGAAAAAAAAATTCTTAGTAAGGGAAAACATCTACAAATCATTTGTTTTTCATTTCGAATATATATATTTTTTCAAATTTATATTTAGTATTAAAGTGGAAGACGGAAAATATGTTTATATATTTATTTTTAGATTTTACAAAAATGATTTCTGACCTAAAAACACCAAAAAATATATATGTGGATTAAAATAACTGGATTAAAAGACCTGAAAAATGTTTTTGAGTTATTTTTAAAAATATTTTTAGATTTTACAAAATGATTTTTAAACTAAAAACACAGAAAATAATAATTAAAAAGTGCAATCATTGATTTAAAAAGAGGCAAATCAGGAAATATAATAAAGCTATAATCGATATCTATAATCTTCATTTTAATTTGATCCAAAAACTGAAATTTGGCACACTTCACAAACTCGGACCGCAAATAATGATGCAACGGCCCATATTTGGCCCGCGGGCCGCCACTTTGACACCAGTGAGCTAGCGGGCGAATCTGTTTAAGCACTATTTTTATCATTTTGCCATCGTTCTAATTAAACTCCCTGTGATAAGAATTGTTTCATTTTTTTTGCTATTTCAATCAAAAATATTAATCAATCTCTTCCACATCACACAAATTAACAATAAAAAATTCATTCATAACACAGACAATCATTACAGCAATATTCAAGCAACATGTGTGTTTAGTGTTCTTTGCCTCAGGTTGTCTACCATATTTAATGTTTGTCTTTTTTTTTGTTTTGTTTGTTGACCGTGAGTCAACACGACTCCCCCGAGGTAGCGTTGACTCTGCCAGATGGCGTTGGTTATAGCTTTTGAGTGCAAACGTTGTAAAAAAATACTATAAAATACTATATAGATATCTTTATCAAAGTCTAAAGGACAACACGGTTTGTTAGACATATTGCACCACGTCTTTTACACTGGACAAAGAAGACAACACCTTGTTCCCGTCTCGCTATGGTTGTGCGTAAATGGGAAATGAGGGGGTTGAAGTCTGAAGTTGCATCATCCGAGGTGTAACAGTGTTGGACAGTGTTAAGGGTGTAGTGAGAAGTCATGACCAGCTTGTTAAATCTAACACAAAGTGTGTAGGGGATGTACGTAGCATTACGTTGTGAAACGAGTTTTACGCGTGACTGGACGTTTGGTCGCCAGTCTTTTGGACGCCGCCGGTCAAATGGTGACAGAGAGTTTACTGTTGAAACCAGCTCTCAAAATTATATTCATGAGAGAGACTTTATTATCTAAGATAGAGTTTAAAATCTAAGTACTGTTTAATATCTAAGTATTGTTTAATATCCAAGTACTGTATAATATAAGTACAGTATAATATCTAAGTATTGTTTAATATGAGTACAGTTTAATATGAGTACAGTTTAATATCTAAGTACAGTTTAATATAAAATGTATATATAAATATACAAGTACTAATGAAACCAGCTCTCAAAATTATATTCATAAGAGGAAGTTTAATATCTAAATATCTACTGTTTTCAACAGTACTTATATATTAAACAGTACTTGGATATTAAACAGTACTTGGATATTAAACAGTACTTCGATATGAAACAGTACTTAGATATGAAACAGTACTTAGATATATAACAATACTTAGATATATAACAATACTTAGATATTAAACAGTACTTAGATATTAAACAGTACTTAGATATAAAACACTACTTAGATATTAAACAGTACTTAGATATTAAACAGTACTTAGATCGTGAACAGTACTTAGATAGTAAACAGTACTTAGATATGAAACAGTACTTAGATATGAAACATTAATTAGATATGAAACAGTACTTAGATATTAAACAGTACTGAGATATTAAACAGTACTTAGACATGAAACAGTACTTAGATATGAAACATTAATTATATATGAAACAGTACTTAGATATTAAACATTACTTAGATATTGAACAGTACTTAGATATTAAACAATACTTAGATATTAAACTCTCTCTCTCTCTCATGAATATAATTTTGAGAGCTGGTTTCAACAGTAAACTCACTGTCACCATTTGACCGGTGACCAAACGTCCCAGCGTCCCAACGTCCCACTTTACATAGTATCTGCTATCATAGACATTGTCGCCATCCATTTTATAATATATCTTAGATACAACATATAACGCGCTTCCGAGAGAAGTCGTGACCCACTGTCTTAATTTGTACGTAAAAAAAACTCACTGTCATCTGATTGCCAAATAAACAACATTCCCATTGTTACACCTCTGAAAAGGCAACATTGTCACCGACAACAACAAAAAAAAAAAAACTTACCTGCCTGTCATGACTGACAACATATACATTTAAACTTTTAAGATAGTGGAACATATGCTTATATGACAACGACAAAAATGGCACCATCCAAACAGCATGGAACCGGCGTCAAAGTCAGCCAGTCACCATGCGGTTTAAAACAAGACAAAACAGTCAGCGTAAGATGATATGTCACGATACACTTCTTTTTTTTCCCAGCATGCCATGCAGCATGAGATGGATGTGACAAACAAGGCTCACCAAAAAACGACAACCTGACTACCAAGGTGAAGAGGCGCTTTCTCGAGTAGGAAAGAAAACCGTATGCTCAGATCTCAAGACAGCATATCGTCTTTTTTTCCGAGGTGGCAAAGTCGCCGTCGTCGCATGGCTCAGTGCTCACACGTACTTGCATACTAATGATGCTGTCACCAAACTGTCAATCTCACGTTAGTAAGGAGGAAATAGCGCCAGCCGCCTGCGGGAAGGCGGCTGGCGCTTAAGTTGTCAGACCTTGCGACACTTAACTCCAGACTTTTCCAGCTTACCCTCCAGTCTGGTTCCTTTCAATTTTTTTAAGAACTAGTCCTCAACCTAAGGTCTAAAGGCCCCACATATGTTTATAGATCCAGATCACTACCATTTAAATATGACTCTCATTTCAATATCTGAGACAGGGGTAGGGAACTTACGGCTCGAGAGCCATATGTGGCTCTTTCCATGGACTAATATATGGGTCTTTACTAACCTGTGAGGTAAAATATGGAAATCACTAGCGAGAGAGAGCATATAATTTGGGTTTTCATTACTCATCTTATTAATATTAATTAGTAACAGCATAATAATGTTGTCAATAGAAATTAGAGACTTATCTTGATTAAAAAGTGGTGAAATGACTAAAAAATGTTTTTACCTGTGAGGTAAAATATGGAAATCACTAGTGAGAGAGAGCATATAATTGAGTTTTTCATTACTCATCTCATTAATATTAATTAGTAACAGCATAATAATGTTGTCAATAGAAATTAGAGACTTATTGTGATTAAAAAGTGGTGAAATGACTAAAAAAATGTTTTTACCTGTGAGGTAAAATATGGAAATCACTAGTGAGAGAGCATATAATTTAGTTTTTAATTACTCATCTCATTAATATTAATTAGTAACAGCATAATAATGTTGTCAATAGAAATTGGAGACTTATTGTGATTAAAAAGTGGTGAAATTACTAAAAAAATGTTTTTACCTGTGAGGTAAAATATGGAAATCACTAGTGAGAGAGCATATAATTTAGTTTTTCATTACTCATCTCATTAATATTAATTAGTAACAGCATAATAATGTTGTCAATAGAAATTAGAGACTTATTGTGATTAAAAAGTGGTGAAATGACTAAAAAAATGTTTTTACCTGTGAGGTAAAATATGGAAATAACTAGTGAGAGAGTACATAGTTTAGTTTTTCATTAGTCATCTCATTAATATTAATTAGCAACAGCATAATAATGTTGTCAATAGAAATTAGAGACTTATTGTGATTAAAAAGTGGTGAAATGACTAAAAAAATGTTTTTACCTGTGAGGTAAAATATGGAAATAACTAGTGAGAGAGTACATAGTTTAGTTTTTCATTAGTCATCTCATTAATATTAATTAGCAACAGCATAATAATGTTGTCAAAAGAAATTGGAGACCTATTGTGATTAAAAAGTGGTGAAATGACTAAAAAAATGTTTTTACCTGTGAGGTAAAATATGGAAATAACTAGTAAGAGAGGACATAATTTAGTTTTTCATTACTCATCTCATTAATATTAATTAGCAACAGCATACTGATGTTGTCAAAAGAAATTGGAGACTTATTGTGATTAAAAAGTGGTGAAATGACTAAAAAAATGTTTTTACCTGTGAGGTAAAATATGGAAATTGCTAGTATGAGAGGACATAATTTAGTTTTTCATTACTCATCTCATTAATATTAATTAGCAACAGCATACTGATGTTGTCAAAAGAAATCTGAGACTTAGTGATTAAAAAGTGGTGAAATGACCAAAAATGTTTAAAAAAATATACATTTTCATATATTTTTACTTTTAAATTCTGATAACGTCTCTTTAGAAATAAAATTAGCAAAAAAAATTGTTTATAGCTCTCTATTTCTTTAAAAAATGTTCCCGACCCCTGATCTAACAGATTAAAATCTACCACATATAATGACAGTTAAGTTTTCCATCTTTAAGTGTCTTTCTAAAAATAAATCAAACAAAAAAAGACCCCAATAAATCTAGCCACCTCTTCAAAACTTCCACAAGGTCAACCGACTACATAATACAATTAGCCATGCAGAAACTAGAGCTGAATACTGTTTATCTCCGTCTTAATCAACAGTCTTACAAATGTGTGCGGGTATGCAAGTCTCACAGTATGGCTTATATGCTAACGACGCATCAATTTACATTCCCGGGCATGTAGCTTCAACAGCAGGGTAAGACTGTCCTTCAATTTAAGATTCAACACCGCACTGCTTCACCCGAACACCAGGGGTCGAAACGTGGATGACTCAAAGTCAGTATTTAAGGTAGCATACAGCCGGAAAGTTGAAGGCCTGCTCGGTTAGATTGTGTCGAATCAATGTCTGAAATCTTAGCTAAAGCTAAAAAAAACAGTGTAACTATAAAGGGAACAAGCGTAATAATGATTGAAATTCATAGCAAAACGCCCTGAGCAATTACCACTTAATATCAAAGGAGATAAACAAAAAATGCACAGAGTATTTTATGTACTTCATCAGTGCTTAGATGCAAATTAGCTACATTAATAATGATACAAACACGTGGTATTTACATGCCCTATATAAAAATTTAAATAAATGGAAGGTCTAACATAGTCCCAGAACAGATTGCGTTGACTTGTTTTTTGCGAGGACGAACAATATGTTCAAGGTAACAACGCCTTGGAACATATTGACAACAAGGTTGGTGAACATTGGGTGTAAAGCTGTAATAACCAGAATGAACAAGACTATGTACTCAACAGACGAGTGTGGGGGGGGGGGGAGGTAGGATGAGACCTTGATGGACCCGTAGTGGTAGTGGTTTGGGTAGAGTGAAGTGGCAAATGCAAAGGGTTTTTTTCTATGTGAAATGTGATGGAAGACCATTTTTTGGTTCGTTTTCTTGTCCTTACCTCTAATTGGTGTACCACCTAGGTGGGAGTCATTTTGAGGCAAACAGGGGTTGAGAGATTTAGTTAGTAATCCACTTAATCATCAACAGAAGAAGAAAATATATATGCCGTATTTTCACGACTATAAGGCGCACTGAATTATAAGGTGCACCCTCAATGAATGACATTTGCCCCATATATAAGGCGCACTGGATTATAAGACACAATGCCTATTTTTTACAGGATTTTTTAGTTTCTATTCTGCGTGGAGCCCACTTTTGGTTGAAGTATTATTATTTATTCAATATATTTTTTTGCATTCATCAGTGTCAGTACAGATTTTGTCGTTTTCCAGCCTTATTCTATTTCAAACTTGACTGTAGAAGCTAAATACCATATTTTCCATATATAAGGCGCACTGGATTATAAGGCACACCCACAATTAAGGGCACATTTTAATTTTTTCCATATATAAGGCGCACTGGATTATAAGGCGCCCTCTTTATTTTGGAGAAAATTTAAGATTTAAGTGCGCCTGATAGTCGTGAAAATACAGTATGTTTGTTTGGTTTTTTTTTTTAGTATTTTTTGTTGTTTTTCTGCGTGGAGGCCACTATTGGTTGAAGTACAATTATTTATTCAATATATATTTTTTGCAATTATCAGTGTCAGTACAGAATTTGTTGTTTTCCAGCCTTATTATATTTCAAACTTGACTGTAGAAGCTAAATACGGCATTTTCCATATATAAGGCGCACCACATTATAAGGCGCATCACATTATAAGGCGCACCCTCAATGAATTGCACATTTTATTTTTTCCATATATAAGGCGCACTGGATTATAAGTCGCCCTGTCTATTTTGGAAAAAAAATAAGACTTTTAAGTGTGCCTTATAGTCGTAAAAATACGGTATATAGGACATAGATAGGGACTATACTGATTGTAAGTGACATGATAAAGTTTGCTTTCCCTGATGCAGTGAAACAGGTACACAATTCCAGTCATTGCTTTTGGTTAATCAACAACCAGGCGTCTCTCGGCTATCCCTTGTCGTTGTGCGTCATTTTTTTTGTTACACATCTACTTCTATGGCTAGCAGTAAATCCCGATGCGGCAACAGATGTCTGGGAAAAATTGGGGGGTCATTGATAAAGAGGTGTTAGTCTGGTGGCGTATCAGACTGTTTCCAAGGCAACCTCCCCTCCTACAACTCTCTCAATAGAGCAAGAAAACTAATTAAAAGTTTTTGGCGGCTTGACAATAAGTAATAATATAATATATGGCTGGTTTTAACCTTGGTTTGTGTTCGTTTCTTTGTGAGGGGAAAATGTGAAGTCATAATGTTGTAATACGGGTTTTAAAATATTTTTGCTTCTTCAAAGACTGTTGTAGTACTGTAGTTTAATTTTATGGAGAAAGTTGTTATTGTCTGTGCTTTTAATGTAGTGACGTCAAATGGTATTTTCAGAAATAGTTGGATGTAAAATGTTCTAGAGATGTACTGAAACTGCAACTGTATTTTTTGCTCATGGTTTTCAACACATCAAAATTTGATACTGATACCTGATATAGTATCCCTGAAAATATCCTATACTTGTATTTTTTAAATCAATTACTTAATGGACAGGCTTTAATATGGGAGTTTAGGGAGAAAAGATAATTATATGACCTCTAAGCTCAGTGATTGAGTCATCAGATCAGTGTGCGTTAAAACCCGTGAGCTGCTAAAAATTATTATTATTATAATGTTAAACTGTTGTAGTACTGCAGTTTAATTTTATGGAGAAACTTTTTATTGTCTGATACTTCGAAGGAGTGTTTTTAATGTAGCGATGTCAAATGGTATTTGCTGAAATTTTTGGATGTAAAACTGCAATGCGATTATCTGCCAATATTTTTTTTGCTCATGGTTATCATTACATCAAAATCTGATACTGACATCTGATATAGTATTCCTAAAAATATCATATACTTGTATTTTTTTTAAATAAATCAATACATGACCTCCAAGCTAAACAGCTAAGTTGCTTCAGTGAGTGTGTCATCAGATCAGTGTGCGTTAAAACCCGTGAGCAAGGAAAAAATATTATTATTTTACGATATTCTTTATCTATCTATTTCTATATGTATCTTACATATGATAATTAGTTTTGAGTTCCAGGTATGTCAGGCACGGACAGAGAAGCTGCTTTGGCAGAATGCATTCTTTTTGAAGGATACTACACAGTCACCTCTAGAGCCAGCCTTTGTTGATGTGTTGGAATTTTTTTGCACAAAATCTTGCAGTAGAGGAGTAGTTTTTTTCATCCTATACCTAGTTGCACTGCAGTATATGAAAGCGGAATATGGGAATATACAGTTTTTTGGGTGATTTTGTAGCAAAATTTGTTGAAATTCAATGGCGGTTTTCCAGAAAAACTGTTATTTTTTTTTGAATATTTAAAAAAAAACTAAGGAAAATGATGTAAATACTGCAAAAAGTGATATTCAATGGCGATCTTCCAGAACAACTGTTATTTTTTCTTGAATATATAAATAAAAAAAAGGAAAACGAAGTAAATACTGCAAAAAGTACCTGAGTGTAGCTGTCTGATACGTCCATTGCTACTGCCGATATCAACGGGTAACATATCCTTGAACCAGGTGATCTCCGGATCGGGATTTCCGCTAGCTGCACACAACATGGTGGCGGTCCTAGTCCGTTCTACCACCTTCAGTTGTGGACCCATGTCGATGGTCGGGAAGCCATGAGGGATTTGGTTCTCTGTAAGAGAATATTTGAGAAGGATTTTTTTTTGTTAGTAAAGCCTGTGAGGAGGAAAAAAAGCCTCTGATGTTGAGAGGGCTCTCAACAGTTTCAAGAACTTCAAGGATAACAACCATGCAAAGTACATAAGAGGTATTCATTGAAGAATGAGGAGGTATTCACCATACATGAAGCAATGTTCAAATGGAAATGACGAATAAAGCATGGCCTCACCATATGAAAGTTTTGCTTTTATCTGTGGATTACTTTAAAATCGATCTGTTTTCATTCTACAAAATACAAAGAACTACTTCATATACCGTATTTTCACGACTATAAGGCGCACTTAAAAGTCTTAAATTGTCTCCAAAATAGACAGTGCGCCTTATAATCCAGTGCGCCTTATATATGGAAAAAAACAGAAAACAAAAAAACCACCATTGTCGGATATTAAAAAGAAACAAACGCCTGAACTGAATACTCAATACTGTTAAATATGCAGATGCCATCTTAGTTTACAACATCTTCCATCATATAGCTCCTCCCCCACTGCAAGATTTGATACAAAAAAATCCAAAACATCAACAATGGATGGCTCTAGAGGTGACTGTAAAGTAGTGAGTGCTTCATACATGGAAGTCAATAGCAATTACCATATTTTCACAACTATAAGTTGCACTTAAGTCTTAAATTTTCTCCAAAATAGACAGGGCGCCTTATAATCCAGTGCGCCTTATATATGAAAAAATGTCATTCATTGAGGGTGCGCCTTATGATGCGGTGTGCCTTATAGTCGTGAAAATACAGTAATTTATTACCAAGGACTGTTTAAGCACATTTATATTGATCCAGTGTTTGAAAATGAAAGAATAAGGTTTGAAAAAATCCTCCAATATCCCACAACCCGGGTGTTTACATTACAGAAGCAGAATATTTGTATTCATGTGGCAGGGTTTTTTGGCAAGCTAAGCCCTTTTTTTGCTCTCGACATCAACAGGGGATATTTGAGAGCAAACAATGTTGTACTGCCACCCATATAATATTTATGATTAAGATTATTGGTGAGTGCTTCCGGCTGGTGAAAAAAAAATGCAAACACAGATATAAGATGAACGGGGAAGGTGCGGTTGGTCTTATCAGCAGAGCTTAAACGAGGAAGGGAATAAATCAAAAAGGCTTTTACATGGACCTGACACTTTTTTTACGCTCCGTTTGCACAGTAGGTGAGCTGTGAAATCCAAAACAAGTGTTTTGCACTCGGAATTAAATCTCAGGGGGAATTTGAAAACACAGTAACATTGGCTGACCTAAAGAACTTTTATAAATCCACAGTGTTTTAAGCCATAACAGTGAAGCTTTTTGCAACATGTATTTAAACAAATTTAAACTTTTAAACCAAGTGAAAATACTAACCTTAATACAAGGTTGAAAGCTCCGTTCAAGTACTGTTTAATATTCAAGTACTGTTTAATATCTAGGTAATGTTTAATATCCAAGTACTGTTTAGTATCTAAGTACTGCTTAGTATCTAAGTAATGTTCAGTATCCAAGTACTGTTTAATATATAAGTACTGTTTAATGTCTAAGTATTGTTTAATATCTATGTACTGTTTAATATCTAAGTACTGTTTAATATCTAAGAATTGTTTAATATCCAAGTATTGTTTAATATCTAAGTATTGTTTAATATCCAAGTACTGTTTAATATCTAAGTACTGTTTAATATCTAAGTACTGTTTGATATACAAGTACTGTTTAATATCCAAGTACTGTTTAATATTGAAGTATTGTTTAATATCTAAGTATTGTTTAATATCCAAGTATTGTTTAATATCCAAGTACTGTTTAATATCCAAGTACTGTTTTAATATCTAAGTACTGTTTAATATCTAAGTACTGTTTAATATATAAGAACTGTTTAATATATAAGTACTGTTTAATATCTAAGTACTGTTTAATATATAAGTACAGTTTAATATCTAAGTAGTTTAATATCTAAGTGCTGTTTAATATCTAAGTAATGTTCAATACCTAAGTACTGTTTAAATCTCAGTACTGTTTAATATCTAAGTACATTTGATCGGCGACCAAACGTCCGGCGACCAACTGTCCGGATCACGGTTGAACACCAACTTCCAAACGCTAACACTGTCGGAGGTTAATGTGGTTTTCTGGTTGTTACAGAATCAGTAAAGCCTTGAAATGGTCGAAAACCAAGGACGACACTCTTAATATGGTCATTAATTCAATTAAAAAAGGCATAAGACGCTACCCTTAACTATGGAGCCAAACCCTGAACATGAGCCAGGTGAAGGGGAAGTGGAAATAGGCAGAAAGAAGGAGGGGGGGGGGCACCAGGGAGGGCTTACATGCCAACCTCCTGCCAGCTCCAATTACCAGCGCGAGTAGAGCGTGGCGACGAGGGCGATGGCTCTAATAAGTGCCCCACTGAAAAAGACCCGTCCTCATCCTACTGTCCCGCTGGGAGGACCGGCGGTTGGCAATATCTGCGCTAATGTCAGAAAACGTCGAGGCGCATACTACTCTCCCAAACGTTTTGACGGGGGTAGAAAGCGGTAACTAGAAAGGCCTGACACGCCAGATAGTAGCGCACTTTGGATCTCATTTTCATCTGGCCGTGTGTTCTCATTACTCGCTTCAATTTGCGGTGCAGGAGGCTGACAAATGTGCTGCTGTGAATCTTTAACGTGGAGGCAGTCGAATAGAAAGGATCCTATAGGAAATGGCCATTGTGAAATGGAAAGGGGAAGTCAACATATGCATGAGAATAATTATGTTTCTCTATATTTACATCAGTAGTTGTTAACAGAGATGTATTATGCCATTTTTACGCCCAATTAAAACAGGTTACAGATGTCGGAAATGTGTTGGATATGTTGGAGAGTTGTTTGTATAGAGGAAGGGTGGGCAAACTTGTCGGCCAGGGGGCCATATTGACTTTAAAAATGTGACAGATGGGCGGGGTCAGCAGGAGATAGGATAACATATAAAAAAGTGCATCCGTTAACAGTACATATGAAACAAAGAGAAAAAAAGGACTTCAGTATTAACATACTCATCATTCATCATTAAAGTCAAAAGTATAAAGTACAAAGTCAAGTAAAAAGTATTAAGAAATATTAAAATGTCATTTAAAAAAAGATAGAGGGGCTGTAAAACACTGAAAACAAATAATAGTGGACACAGATACTGCCTCTGACTTTCTTAGTACTTTCCCTTTTACTTTACTTTGTACTTTATACTTTAATGATGAGTGATGAGTATGCTAATACTTTAGTCCTTTTTTCAGTTTATGTTTCATATGTACTATTAACGGATGCACTTTTTTACATGTTATCATATCTTATGCAGACCCGGCCCATCTGTCAATTTTTTAAAGTCAATATGGCCCCCGCGCCCAAAAATTCACCCACCCCTGTCTTATATTCATTAATTCCTTAGCCGAGCAAGAAAGATCGCGGGGGTGCTGGAGCCTAAAATAATAATTATGTCATCAGCCAATCACAGGACACAACGAGGCATATCAAATCCCTCTCATACTTAGAAACAACCTAAAATGTGCTTTTGGGGATGGGTTAGGAAACTGAAGTACCCATAGAAAACCCACAAAATCTAGTAAATGGACGATATTATTGAAATGAACCTGACTTAATTGTCACAACATCTAAATGACATTATAAAACGGATTAAGGAACCACCTGCATAAACATGGACGGCTTTCTTGACATAAAAACAAAATAAGCCCTTTCCTACATCTCATGTTTGGCATTAGTCGACCCAATCTAGTTTATAATTCAACAGCAAGAGCAAAAAAAAAAAAAAAAAAACAACCTAAATAGCACTAAAGGTGTTGTTTTTGCTCCAATTGGCTGCGAGTCAATATGGCACTAAAAGACATAAAGTTAAGGGCGAGAAAAATAGGGTGAAAAGGCTTGTTTTCCATTGGGAACATTGCAAAAAAAAATGGAGGGATGGATGTCGGAAATAAATGGGTGAGTTAAGCGGAAAAAAATGTCTCTTGTCGACATGTGCAAGATGTAATTTTCAGTTTTTATACTATTCCATTCTCGTCTGGCTAAGCTTCATTAACCTAAGCCACCCTATTACTTTCAATATTTTATTTGGCGAGTCCTTTTAAATCTTTGAGGAAATGTAAGCCATTTGGGAGCAAACTTTGTAAAAAGCAATTGTTAAATAAAAGGTTTAAAAAAATGGATAGGGGGATTTTTTTGGTTAGGTTTTCGATCTGGGAAATGTGCAAGTACTTTGGGAGTAATGGGTAAAATTGTGTTGAGTTATGAGTAGTTTATTCTTATAATGGCTAGGTTAAAAAAAAAGATAATATGGTACATGGCTGAGTAGGTAAGAACTTGACTTGCAGAGTCTCTATTTTAGCAATCTGTGGATTTTTAATGTAAATAAAATCTTAATAATTGGATATACTAAATGGTGCTCGGACGTTTGGTCGCCGGACAAATGGTGATGGAGTAGTTACTGTTGAAACCAGCTCTTAAAATTATATTCATGAGAGAGTTTAATATCTAAGTAATGTTTGATAAGTACTGCTGAAAACAGTAGATATTTAGATATTAAACTCTCATGAATATAATTTTCAGAGCTGGTTTCAACAGTACTTAGGTATTAAACAGAACTTAGATATTAAACAGTACTTAGACATTAAACAGTACTTAGATATTAAACAGTACTTAGATATTAAACAGTACTTAGATATTAAACAGTACTTAGATATTAAACAGTACTCAGATATTAAACAATACTTAGATATTAAACTTCTCTCTTAGATATTAAATAGTACTTAGATATTAAACAGTACTTAGATATTAAACAGTACTTAGTTCTTAAACAGTACTTGGATATTAAACAGTACTTAGATATTAAACAGTACTTAGATATTAAAGAGTATGTAGATATTAAACAGTACTTAGATATGAAACAGTACTGAGATATTAAACAGTACTTAGATATTAAACAGTACTTAGATATTAAACAGTACTTCAATATGAAACAGTATTTAGTATTCTGAAATTTTCTCCAAAATAGACAGTGAGCCTTATATATGGAAAAAATGTCATTCATTGAGGGTGCGCCTTATAATGTGGTGCGCCTTATAGTCGTGAAAATACGTTAAATAAAGTTATCCAATCCAAAAACATTGAGTTACAGCAAACTAAAGAAACCCTGCTCCTACTGATTTGAACACGATTGCCACAAGATGTATTGGCTGTTAGTCCGCTGTTTACCCAGAGTAAAATGACTATAATGCATTTCTGCGACCTTTGAAACAACATTTTTTTTTAGTCTGGCTGAGCAGAACATTTGCTTTTATTCCCCGTCAGTAGGCATATAATCAATAAGAGTCATCTAATTCCCCACTACATCCCCCCCAAGTCCTCTTTTCCTAGCGTTTTATCATCTTCATCTCTTCCACTTTTTTCTCTGGTTGGGGCAATGTGATATCATACTTTCACTGGCATCAGTGTGATCTACGGCCCTGCCAGAATCCAAGCGTTTCTTATTAATGCCGGAGAGCATTCTTTTAGTACATAACCCTGGCCTCTGACCTGACACGACAAGTCTGCGGGTGGTTCGGCAAAATATGCTGGCTTCTGCTGACCGAGTCACCTTGTTCTCTGTCAACCAAGACGATTGCTTGCGCTGGTTTATATTCTATCACTGTTTCCCGTTTTGTCCGTGTAGTCAGTCTAACTGGCAGGGTCTTTTCTTGCATATCCTGCGCCTAATTGCAAAAGGCTCTTCTAGCTCATTTTCAATGACTGACACAATATAAATCAAATATGCCAAGGTGATTTCCATTTGTTGAATATTGGTCCATGTTAGTTTAGATTCTAAATCATTCAGGTCAGTGTAATTGACTAAGATTCAACTCAAATATGTGGTGACCGGACGTTTGGTCGCCGGTCTTTTGGTCCCCGGTCTTTTTGGTCCCAGGGCCTTTTGGTCCCTGGTCTTTTTGGTCCCCGGTCTTTTTGGTCCCCAGTCTTTTGGTCCCCGGTCTTATGGTGACAGAGAGTTTACTGTTGAAACCAGCTCTCAAAATTATATTCATGAGAGAGCTTAATATCTGAGAATGAGAGTTTAATATCTAAGTACTGTTTACTATCTAAGTAATGTTTAATATCTAAGTACTGTTTAATATCAAAGTACTGTTTAATATCTAAGTACTGTTTAATATCTAAGTACTGTTTAATATATAAGTAATGTTTAATATCTAAGTACTGTTTAATATCTAAGTACTGTTTCATATCTAAGTACTGTTGAAACCAGCTCTCAAAATTATTTTAATGAGAGAGTTTAATATCTAGAGAGTTTAATATCTAAGTACTGTATAATATCTAAGTACTGTTAATATCTAAGTACTGTTAAAAACAGTAAATATTTAGATATTAAACTATCTCATGAATATAATTTTGAGAGCTGGTTTCAACACCGGCGGCCAAAAGTCCAAGCACCCAAATATGTCAGTTCAAGTACAATTAAAGAAGCAAAATTTAAAAAAGGCATCATTTGCATGATAATATCTACACACAGCAAGAATACAGATCCATATGATTTGAAGAATACCACATTTAGTTAAAATTGAGCCTTAAAAAAACCCCGAACAAAAGTCTGAAGATCATCAAGATGACTATAACAGGATGCACACACACATTTTCGGTTTTTTTTTCCAACATCTATCTAGGAGACGGGTAAACAACAAACCAGGGTATGTGTGTTTAATACGACTTGACTGTCTGTCCTGAGGTTGGAGGATAAATACGACAAGGATCCGAAAGTCAGGAGAGCGTGACGATGGGTTGGAGCACAGCAACAAGTTTGTAAACAAACAAATGAATCAATCATCTCCACGCCTGAAATTAATCACCAGGGAAACTTTGCCGCGACAAGCTAAGTGTAATTACTGCTAGATAGGAAAGACTTTTATGCAGTTTGGAGAGTAGATAGTGACGGGTTAGCTTAATTAAAATGTGGCCGTCTTTGTGACAGGTTTTACTCATTTCTCTCAGTTGGATATAATGAATAATATGCAGTCCCTGTCAACAATGTCAACTGTGATTATAGGAGAAGGGTTCAAAAACAACCTGCAAACTGTTTAGACATTGTGGTAATTGAATCAGCATGTTGGACAACAGTTATGGTGCCTGGGAGGAAAGATAAATAAATACATGACCTTCAAGCTAAACAGCTAAGTTGCTGTAGTGATTGATTCATCAGATCAGTGTGCGTTAAAACCCGTGAGCTGCAATTTTTATTTTATTTTATTTTATTATACAGTGTTTCCCTTGCTAATTTGCGGTTCAGCCACCGCGGACTCAGAGTTTTGCGGATTTTTTTGGGGAAAAAAAAAATACAAATAATAGATTGAGACATATTTTAAAGTTTTTTTTTTTTTTTGTTACAACATGAATTTCACTCTTTCTACCCATATTCTATATGGTGTACTGTATACAGGGGGTAAAAAAATAAATATGAAAATACAAAAATAATTAAAAATACAAAAAAAATGTAAAAAAATGTAGATTTTTTTGTTTTTTTTGAATTAAATTCAAATTAAGCATTTTTGAAGGGGAATCCCTACTTAGCGGAAACTCACGGTCCCCATTAACCGTGATAACCGAGGGAACGCTGTACACATAATAATTAGCCAAAACTGAACTATTTCATTACACTTCTTTATCTGTCTATTTCCACATCTAGTTTATCGAGTTAAAACGTTTTAAATTCCAAAAATATTCACTTAAATGATTCAGTACGCCTCACATATACCCAAATTTGAACACCCCAACTTTAAGATTTTCTCCTTTTTATTTTTCCCCTTTTTTTAGCATAGCACTACGCTAAATCCAAGTAAAAACACGGTCCCTACGGCCATTTTTTTTCGCTTTGCATGGCAGACAGGGATATTAACAACATAACACTTGTCTTGACAGATATCTTTATCTAGGGTGGGCGTTGGATCATGTTTCAGTCAAAACATGAGTGAGAGTACTTACGATACCATCCTTATCTTTATATAGAAGTAAACACAGACATTAGGTGTGACACTACAGGTGTTAAAAAGCAGGTCAAACCCGGGTGAGATCATGTTTACTAAGCCAGCCATGTCTTGCATAAGTATTGATACAATGTAGTCATATAAAAGCAAATAGGTCTTTATCATTGGTGACTGAATGAATGACTACAGTGAGAAAAAAACCCAAGTGGTTAGCTGACTGATACGTAATCTCAGTCTAGTGGAAAATGGTTGTATTGTGTTGGAGAAGAAGAAATAGGGTCAGCTTGAGAGGGCGGCCATTAGCCAGGTCATGGAATACAGGTAAGAGGACTCCCCCGCTGACGTACGCTAAGGTTCATCCATTCATAGTTCGTCAAGGGCTCAGGGAGCTGTTGACTCGTTGGCCTGAAAAGCCATTAGGTGGACCTTGCTCTTTAATAGCAAGGTTACAGGGCTTGGGGCGCCATTATTAACAAATTGGATGAAGGAAATGGCTCTCTCTTGACAGGTAATTAAGCACAAAGTATTGTTCAAGAATTAGCGTTTCATGGTTTTATGATCTTGGGATGAACTATTTCGAATCTGGAAGATGTTTGTAGGGAGTGATACTGCAAATGAGATATTTAAATGTTTAACCCGACATTGCTGATGGGCTAAAGATTTTTAATTGAGGTTGTAGGGATAATAATGTGCTAAATTTTGTTGTAGTTTTTTATTATTCAGTTGATCCAAAAGGCAGAGGAAATTTAATTTATTTAAAAAAATGTCAAATGTGTTGTATGATTGTTATGTGATTATAATGGTATACAATATTAGACCATTGGATATACTTAAATAGGTATTCTTGAGAATTTTTGAGGGGCCTGCTTACCAAATATCATGCAGTTAAGTCAAAATAACTTTAGAGGATTAGTTTAAAAAAAATGAAACTGAAGTTCCTGACAAACTAATACAAGTACCTGCATTTTTGAGTAGTATTCTTTTTAGATTTTCCGGTGTAGACCAGTCTAGTCGTAATAGACATTCCGACCAAATTATATGCTTCAAAAAGGCAGTGATATATTTTTCAAAAGACCAAACAATAACACGATTTCCGTGACCGGACGTTTGGTCGCCGGATGTTTGGTCGCCGGTCAATGAGAGAGTTTAATATCTAAATAATGTTTAATATCTAAGTACTGTTATATATCCAAGAACTGTTTAATACCCAAGTACTGTTTAATATCCAAGTACTGTTTAATATTTAAGTACCTGTTGAAACCAGCTCTCAAAATTATATTCATCAGAGTTTAATATCTAAATATCTACTGTTTTCAACAGTACTT
This sequence comes from Stigmatopora nigra, assembly GCF_051989575.1. Taxonomy (NCBI): domain Eukaryota; kingdom Metazoa; phylum Chordata; class Actinopteri; order Syngnathiformes; family Syngnathidae; genus Stigmatopora; species Stigmatopora nigra. The sequence continues at coordinate 13,932,930 of NC_135516.1, forward strand.
GGATATTAAACAGTACTTAGATATAAAACAGTACTTAGATATAAAACAGTACTTAGATATAAAACAGTACTACAGTACTCTCTCTCATGAATATAGTTTTGAGACCTGGTTTCAACAGTAAACTCTCTGTGACCAAAATACCAACAACCAAAAGACCGGCAACCAAACGTCCGAGCACCCACATTTACCAACACAGATAAAGCCAACTAGACTGACACTAGTTAAGAACAAGAACTTGACAACAATCAAGAACAGTCATTTTCAGTTAACACTAAAGGAAACGTCTAAAATGCCACCTAACTTACTACATTTCAGATAACTCCTGAAAATAAGCCTAGTGTCACCTACCACTTTAGTTACTACTAAAAAAACGTTGTCACTTCTCAGAAATCAAGTGTCAGACATAATTGATACTGCCTCGATTTGATTAACAGGAATAATTCCCTCCAACAGAGCCACAATAATAGACAGCAGGAGAGTTAAACTATTGGGAACCACAACAGACCAAGTTAAAGTGGAATAAATGTACACCACAGTAAAAAACTACAAGTAGACATGACACATTAGTCTTAATAATCAGATCAGTCATGCTCTCTCTCTTAGGACTTCTGGGCAAAGTCTTTCGTATTAGCGATAAAAAACGACTGGCTTGTGGATATTTAGCAGCCACATGTCAATTTCTAGACGTCACTGTCTACTCTTGACAATTGGCAGATATGAAATGAGGCGTGTACTATGTCACATCTTCAATATCTTCCCCGAGGCTGGTGGTGATGAGTTCAATACAGCTAGAAAATCAGTGACTAAAAACAGATGACGTTTTCCTAGGCACTAAAAAATAAATCAAATAAAATTGCACAAACTGCCTTAATCCAAATGATATATATATATTTTTTTGTGGTAAGGGTTTCAAACCCATGACCTCAATGGTTAGTTTGATGATAGTGAAACAAAATAGCTCAGTACCAGCTTTTACCATTGAAATGGATTGGATGTCTATAATTTTCCATGGCAAATGGAAATAATTCAAAATATTAATGAAGTATATTGCAAAAAAATCATGTCCAGCAAGAATATAAAAGTAAAAAAACAAAAAAACAATAGCTAATTGTCAATGTTCCTTCTAAATTGTGCACTATTGTCGTCTTCTCTGCGCAGCAGCAATCATATGGCGTGCAGTAAATAAAATCCAAACAGTTTTTTATTATTTAAAAATATATATACCGTATTTTCACGACTATAAGGTGCAACACATTATAAGGCGCACCCTCAATGAATGACATTTTTTCCATATATAAGGCGCACTGGATTATAAGGCGCACTGTATATTTTGGAGAAAATTTAAGACTTTTAAGTGTGCCTTATGGTCGTGAAAATATGTACTATGCTATTGACTTCCAGGTATGAAGTACTTACTACTTTACAGTCAACTCTAGAGCCAGCCATTGTTTATGTTTTGGATTTTTTTGTATAAAATCTTGCAGTGGGGAGGAGCTATATGACGGAAGATTTTGTAAACTAAGATGGCATCTGCATATTTAACAGTATTGAGTATTCAGTTCAGGCATTCGTGTTTTTTAATATTCGACAGTGGTGGTTTTTCGTTTTCTGTTTTTTCCCCCCATCTATAAGGCGCACTGGATTATAAGGCGCACTGTCTATTTTGGAGAAAATTTAAGACTTTTAAGTGCGCCTTATAGTCAGTTTGTCAAGAAAAAAAAACCTTATTACCACTACAGAACTGACAATTGAAGTCTAACTGTGTATAATTACCAATACAGCAAGTACTAACCATTCAGTCGTATTAAAACATCTAAACATTTCCATAAAAAAAACACATTTTCCAGGGACAGCGAACAGCTGGTCATAATACTAAGCCGCTGTCCACAGCTGCAAAGACATTGAGCATGAATAAGCCATTTAATGTCTCCTGAAAATAACACACTTGAATGTGTGAAGAGAGAGAGAGGCCCACTGCCAAAGAACTTTCATGTACATACTTGAAACCCCAATGAATGCGTCTTTTTTTCTGGGCATAAATCTGTTCTCCAGCCTGCAGATGTGTTTGGTGGCTTTCTAATAGAAAATTACACATTTTCCCAAAAAATCACCAAAGGGTCCACTTTTCCAAGCTCTATAATCTTTGGACAAACTCTGAAAATTGCAAGCCTGCCTTCTGGGTTTTTTTTGTCCATACCACAATACTTTAACTTTCTTGTATTTTTAGTCATTGATTGAGGTTCTAATTTAGGACAAATCGAAGCCTAGAAGAACAACATTGTCAGCATATACTTTTGAACAACTAATAAACAAAGACATGCTAATTACTGTATGTTGCTCTTTAATACACCCCCCCCCGATTAAATATACCTGGGTTTATTAAATAGCAAGGGTATATGTATACAGTATTTTCACGACTATAAGGTGCACCACATTATAAGGTGCACCCTTAATGAATGACATTTTTTCCATATATAAGGCGCACTGTATTATAAGGCGCACTGTCTATTTTGGAGAAAATTTAAGACCTAAGTGCGCCTTATAGTGGTGAAAATATGGTAATTGCTATTGACTTCCAGGTATGAAGCACTCACTACTTTACAGTCACCTCTAGAGCCAGCCATTGTTGATGTTTTGGATTTTTTGGTATAAAATATTGCAGTGGGGGAGGAGCTATATGATGGAAGATTTTGTAAACAAAGATGGCATCTGCATATTTAACAGTATTGAGTATTCAGTTCAGGCGTTTGTGTTTTTTTTAAATATCCGACAGTGGTGGTTTTTCGTTTTTGGTTTTCAGTTTTTTCCTTATATAAGGCGCACTGGATTATAAGGCGCACTGTCTATTTTGGAGAAAATGTAAGACTTTTAAGTGCGCCTTATAGTCGTGAAAATACGGTATATATTAAAAGGCGCATAAAGTGGAGGCTCAAAAAAAAGCAAAAATCCTTCAATATACCCGGGTATATTAAATGGCACGGGTATATTAAATGGCGCACAAACTGGAGGCTCAAAAAAGCAAAAATCTTTCAATACAGCCAAGTGATTGAGGTTCTGTCGGCTTTTTTTTACCCACTTCCCTGTCTTTTTCAGTTCTCCCCCGAGGCCAAAGACATGATCATCACTGACAGTGCAGCATTTGCTCTTTTGCAGATACGACTAGCCAAAAAAAGCACAATTGATGGACATGTAGAGATGATAAAATGTCGCCCGAAAGCAATGACGAGATGCTCTTGCAACGCTGTAAGGAAATATTCCGGCAAATTTAACTTTTAAAAAGGAGTTTATCAATCACTTGAAATGTGCCGTATCATTTATCGAAATAATTCTGGAGGGAATTGTGTCTGGTTGAAGGACACTGCAAGGTTGTTGTGAGTATTTTGTGATGCGGTAAATGTTACTCTTTCTGACTAATGTGAGAGTGTATCCACTTGAAAATCAACGTGAATGGTGAACTTGAATAGTTTCGAACATCATTTGAATAGAGGGAAATATGTATTTTAATAGTAGAATCGGAAATGCTATTGTGCTATTTGAATCATTGCATTAAAAGGATGAACATGAATTAGTGTAGTAGAGAATTCTCTTTTTATTTGATGATTCAATCATGTATTTTAAGGTCATTTAGTTTTTCAAGGCAATGATTCAAATGACCCAAAATAAAATCCTTATTAAGTAAATAAAAGTAAATGTAATAGCCTAATTTAGCACAAATTGCAGCCCATAAGAACAAGATTGTCAGCATATCCTCTGAACAACTAATAAACAAAGACACGCTACTTACTGTATTTTGCTATTTAATATACCCGGGTATATTAAACAGTAGGGGTATATTAAATGGCACAATTGCCCCCTTGAACACCATACAGATCTTGCCAAAAATTTTGAGTTCCCCTTTAATATACCTGGGTATATTAAACGGGAACTCAAATTGTTTGGCAAGATTTGTAGGGGTATATAAAATGGCCCACAAACGGGATGCTCAAAAAAGTAAAAATCATTCAATATACCCGGGTATATTAAACGGCAGGGGTATATAAAATGGCACACAAACTGGAGGCTCCCATAAAGCAAAAATCATTCAATATACCCGGGTATATTAAATGGCAGGGGTATATAAAATGGCACACAAACGAGAGGCTTAAAAAAGCAAAAATATTTTAATATACCCGGGTATATTAAATGGCACGGGTATATAAATTGGCATACAAACGGCAGGCTCAAAAAACAAAAATCATTCAATATACCCGGGTATATTAAATGGCGCACAAGCGGGAGGCTCAAAAAAGCAAAAATCATTCAATATACCCGGGTATATTAAATGGCAAAATACAGTATTCTTAGCAACTGAGCGGACTACTCGTTTTCAAACGTTTTTTCTCCGAATCAACACCTGAGTTCAGTTGTAATAATCATTCGTAAACAATTTCCCTCCATCTTTTCAATTCTCTGTCCTATTAATACCCATAAAGTTCTTGGAAACAACGGTGTAAGGGCACAGACTGTTACGTTCACCCTCACCATATTGTCGAAGTCCTTGGGAGAGGCACACAGAGACAGATGCAGTTTATAACTGTCAACCTGGATATGATATACGAGGCCAGACCTCCAGCCACCAGATGGTGGGAGATATTAAATCGGGAGGCACGTTATGGACACAGTGGAACTGGCAAAATATATACAGGGCGGATGGAATTGGCAAAATATTTATAGGCGGAGGAATGTAGCCCTGAAGAAGAAGCCAAATATTTAGTGTATTTCTAAATTGCAAGTTTACCGTTTTTAAGATAATTATCAGTTTAAAGGTCAGGCAAATTAAAATTATTATGTTATTGAAAGGCAGGTTTCATTTAATCGGAGTTTTGCCAAGTTTTATTAAGAAAAAAATAAACTTATTTTAAGAAAATTAAATACCAAAAATATTGAGTGACAATAAATACATTATTTAAAAAAAATATATCTTGAAAATATTTAATTAAAAGTATCTATAACATATTATGGTGGTTAATTATGCTAAAAAAACGATTAATTTAACAGAAAAAACTCAAACTGACTCAAATTACCCAAAAAAATTCAATTAAAAAAAAAAAAACATTGCCGTTACCCATAATGCATTATGCCATGTTTCGGTATACATTTTGTTTACGTGATAATAAAATAAAATACAAAAAAAATGTAATGACAATATTAACATAATTTTTTTAAAATCTAGAAAATATTTGACGAAAAGTATGTATAAAATATTATTATGGTTAATTATGCTAAACAAAAAGATTAATTTAACAGAAAAACTCCAATTACCCAAAAAGAATCAATTAAAAAAACTTTGCCATTACCCATAATGCATTCTGCCATATTCCGGTACACATTTAGCCTACAATTAAATAAGGAAATTCAAAATACAACATTCTATCAACCTATATCATAACAACCTGAAACACTAATACAAGCACTCTCGAAAATATCATCACAGTTTATCAATAAACTGTAAACCCATCCGAAAACGAACTACAATATGTACGCTAATAATCCCCAACCACTATTGTTATAAACCCCACCTGTCTACCACGATATTAAACCCACAAAACTGACATTATATCAAGAAATAGCCAGCATAATTCAAGATTTGGTGAGCATATCAGTTCTACAACACACTTATATGACTCATTGTAGACAATTTGAATAAAAGGCAAGCAAGGGAAAGGGATTAAGTTGTCGGAGTGAGCTGGGCTACGTGTTAAATCATTCCAATACAACCCGCATACATATTGAGGGCGCAATGAGATTTCCTTGCTATTTATCCCGCTCTGTTTGTCCACACTTGCCCACGCCGACAAGATATTTATTACCGAGTATTGTATCGGAGTCATTTTCCGACTGTGAGGTCGGACTGTGTAATTTGTTTACTGCTACCAAAGAAAGGCACAGCCGCTAAATGTTTTTACACCAATTGAATTCTTATGTCAAGATTATTCGTATTCCAGCAGTTTTTTTGGGGTATCTTTTTCCGATAAGTTATTTTTCCTGGAAGTATAGGGATGAATTGCTTATTTTTTTGCTTGACCTTTTTTGCACATGTAGAAACTTTGAGAGTTGAAAGGGAGTTGATGGGCTAACTTCTTCAAAAAAGAACATTTCTAATTTACGCCCTGACAGGGGAGGAATTTGGTAATGATGGCGTGCTTTTGATCTGTTACCATTAGATAACGTTTCTGCTGTCTGGAGACACGTCTGCAGTCTCCCCTGAGGACGAGACTCTGCTATCTAAAACACCTTCATTTCTGATACTTAACATAGAGTATCATTGGCTAGACCAGACATGGATGGGCAAACTACGGCTCGCGGGCTACATGTGGCCCGTTAGGCTTTTTAATCCGGCCCGCCGACATTGTCCAAATATTTATTTAATTTATTTATTTGTATTTATTTATTTAATTTATTTTTATTTATTTATTTAAATAATTTATTTTTATTTATTTATTTAATTAATTTATTTTTATTTATTTATTTAATTAATTTATTTTTATTTATTGATTTAATTTATTTTTATTTATTTATTTAATTACTTTATTTTTTTATTCATTTATTGTTTATTTTTATTTATTTTATTTATCCATTTTCATTTTTTTTAACTTATTTATTTCATGTTTTATTTATTCATTTTTTTATTTGTTAGGGCAGACATCACTTTTTAATCCCCCCCCCCAACGTTTTCCAAATAATTTATTATTATTATTGTTTTCCCCAAGATGGCGCTGTCACACGGAAGCAGGTGGCAGTAGCTCTGTCCACTCTTACTTGTTTTTTTTTGTGTTTTACAGCTCCTCCATCTTTTTTTAAATGACATTTTAATATTTCTTAATACATTCCTTTACTTACTTTACCTTGTACTTTATACTTTTTACTTTAATTCTGAGTGATGAGTATGTTAATACTTTAGTCCTTTTTTCTGTTTATGTTTCATATGTACTGTTAACGGATGCACTTTTTTATATGTATCGTATCATGTGCTGACCCATCTGTCAAATTTTCAAATCCAATATGGCCCCCGGGCCCAAAAGTTTGCCCACCCCTCAATTAGGGCATTTTGCATGGTCAAAACAGTAAATTATCAAAAATATGTCTTCATCTAATTGGTCGGCAACACTTAGTACAGCTCAACTCGAGTTCTTTTCGCAGTTCTACCACTCGTGTCGCTTCTGATGTCTTCTCCGCCGGCGGGATTGTTTTTTTTTTTCTCTCGCACGTCGGCCAAGACAAGCGCCATTTAGCAGGACATTTACTGAGGCGCTTCAATTCAAGTCGAGGTGCTCGGGGGTCAAAGCTTAGGCATCGTTACCCATGTAACGAGTCATTGTTCCCTCCGGTCATTTGCTAGTATCCAGTATACTCGGCATAGCCATAAAAGAATTTAACAAAGGGATGAAATAAGCGGAGTATGACGTTGATAATTATTTTGTTATCGGCGAAAACAATTGAGGACTTTTAGGGCCTGAGCTGAAAATTGGATGACCTCTGAAAAAGAGAACGGGCCGTGAGAAAAAGCAGCAAAACAAAAGCGCGGGAGTCTTAGCAGCGTGACAGAATGAATTATAGAATGACTGGATACTCGTGACATGCCAAAGTGCTAAAGTCCAACTTGGCAGAAGATCGGGAAAACCTGCTTTAGCATCTCTATGATGCCATTGTTTTACACTTGTCTTTTTTTGTAGTCACTTCAGAGCGAGAAATGATTTATGGACATTCGTTTTTTTAGTTACCTTGTAACATTTTAACGTTACTATTCAGTCATAACTCATTCCTACATTTTCTGGATTGGATGCTAGCCAATCTCAGGGCATATTTAGGTCGAATAATAATTCATGCTGACACAGAAGGAGAATTTTTGATTGTTCAATCAGCCTAGGATGCATTTTTTGGGTAAGAGAAAACCAGAAAAAAAACATACAAGAAGGTCAGAACCAATCTGGGATTGAAGCCTTGATCTCAGAACTGTGAGGACGTTTGGTCTCCGGTCTTTTGGTCACCGGTGAAATGGTGATAGAGTTTACTGTTAAAACCAGCTCTCAAAATTATATTCATGAGAGAGAGTTCAATATCTAAGTACTGTTTAATGTCTAAGTACTGTGTAATATCTAAGTACTGTTTAATATCCAAGTACTGCTTAATATCTAAGTACTGTTGAAACCAGCTCTCAAAATTATATTCATGAGAGAGAGATTTCAATATCTAAGTACTGTTTAATGTCTAAGTACTGTGTAATATCTAAGTACTGTTTAATATCCAAGTACTGCTTAATATCTAAGTACTGTTGAAACCAGCACTCAAAATTATATTCATAAGAGAGAGTTAAATATATAAATATCTACTGTTTTCAACTGTACTTAGATATTAAACAGTACTTGGATATTAAACAGTACTTAGATTATTATTAAACTCTCTGTCATGAATATACTTTTGAGAGCTGGTTTTAACAGTAAACTCTCTGTCACCAATTGAACGGTGACCAAACGTCCGAGCACTATTGTATTGAGTTCTATATTTTTGGTTGGTATCGGAGTATACTAGTTTCAGGACGACAAATCTTTTCAAAGTGCAATGTAGTCGCCCCACCCGACTATATTTAGGCTATTGTTTTTGGCCATGGCAATGCATCAAGTTCATGGCGCCGGAACTCGGTGCACAAAAAAAAAAAAAAGAAAATACAGGGCAGCCCACAAGCAGACTGAGATTAATGGCCGACCAACCTTAATGGACCGCATGCTAGCCCGGAGCTTTGAGAAGTTGTACAGCAGCACTGATGAAAATGAATGATGTTGGGGGAGGGGAGACTTTGAAGGGGTTGGGGTTGTTACATGAACTGTAAAGCAGCGCAACGTTAGTAGTGTTTGTTTACCTCACTGAAAGTATTGCTGTATGAATTCCAAGCTAAATTGTACTAGGGAAGAAATGCATTTGAGAAAAAAGTAACAGTTCAACTGACCAGTTTTAAGTAAGGTGGCACGGTGGACGAGTGGTTACTACATCTACCTCATGGTGCTCGGACGTTTGGTCGCCGGTCATTTGGTGACAGACAGTTTACTGTTGAAACTAGCTCTGAAAATTATATTCATGAGAGAGAGAGAGTTTAATATCTAAGAGAGAGAGTTTAATATCGAAGTACTGTTTACGATCGAAGTACTGTTTATTATCCAAGTACTGTTGAATATCGAAGCACTGTTGAATATCTAAGTACTGTTTAATATCTAAGTACTGTTGAAAACTGTAGATATTTAGATATTTAACTCAATCTCATGAATATAATTTTGAGAGCTGGTTTCAACAGTATTAGATATTAAACAGTACTTAGATATTAAACAGTACTCAGATATTAAACAATACTTAGATATTAAACAGTACTTAGATATTAAACAATACTTAGATATTAAACAATACTTAGATATTAAACAGTCCTTAGATATTAAACAGTACTCAGATATTAAACAATACTTAGATATTAAACAATACTTAGATATTAAACCGTCCTTAGATATTAAACAATACTCAGATATTAAACAATACTTAGATATTAAACAGTACTTAGATATTAAACAGTACTCAGATATTAAACAATACTTCGATATTAAACATTACTTACATATTAAACAGTACTTAGATATTAAACTTCTCTCTTAGATACTAAACTCTCTCTAATAAATATAATTTTCAGAGCTGGTTTCAACAGTAAACTCTAAACTCCAAAAGACCGGCGACCAAACGTCCACTCCCGCAATACAATAGGGAAATAGTTCCAAACTGTCTTTATTATTTAAGCTTTGCCCTATTTTACCTGACACAAGATAATCTGTAAATCTAACCTAAGAAATCTAGGGCATTTTTTGTATATTGAGTGCCAACAGCAAACAACATCAGACATTGTATAACACCAGTGTGTTTTCACACAAGAACATCTGTCTCTCTCGTGTCAGACGCTTCAGACGCTCAATGAAAGGTTCACCTTCATCGCTCGCCCGTTAACTTTGGCCGCCTGCCCGTTTTTTGTTGTCTCAAGGCAGGTAAAAACAGGCAGCCGGTAGGCTTGCCTGAGCTTGTAGGCCCGAAAACACCTTTTTTCCAAGCAAGATAGATGAGCTCACTATGTTTTGCTTTTGTCGGATCAAAACAGTTGACTGTTGTTCATCACTATGAGGGTTTTTTTGTTTTGTTTTTTGTTAACTGTTGATGGAGGACCGCCAGGAATGTTAAGATGTCTCCTGAAACCTATCGAGACACATCTTGACAACAGAGAGTTGTTCCTCATCTTTAAAGATAAGTTAACTTTGGAAAAGTGCATGAGAAGGAAAAGCTGCAATGCAAGAATGTCCATAGACATGAAAAAACAAGCATTTAAGCAGCCAATGGCGACAATACAAGAATGTCTAACCCACAGCTGGGGTAAGCAAATGGTTAAACATTGTCTTTTTCTAAAGAAATACTTTCAATTACGTTAAAAAAATGATATAAGATAAAAAACAATAGAAAACTGTTCCTGTTATGACCAACAACAACAAAAATCCAGTTCATTGCAAATGTTACTGTTTAATATCTAAGTACTGTTTAATATTTAAGTACTGTTTAATATCTAGATACTCTTTAAAAATAGATATTGTTTAATATCTAGATACTGTTTAATATCTAAGTAGTGTTTAATATCTAAGTAGTGTTTAATATCTAAGTACTGTTTAATATCTAAGTACTGTTTCATATCTAAGTAGTGTTTAATATCTAAGTACTGTTTAATATATACGTACTGTTTAATTTCTAAGTACTGTTTAATATCGAAGTATTGTTTAATATCGAAGTATTGTTTAATATCTAAGTACTGTTTAATATCTAAGTACTGTTTAATATATACGTACTGTTTAATATCTAAGTACTGTTTAATATCTAAGTACTGTTTAATATCTAAGTACTGTTTAATATCTAAGTACTGTTTAATACCTAAGTACTGTTTAATATCTAAGTACTGTTTAATATATACGTACTGTTTAATTTCTAAGTACTGTTTAATATCTAAGTACTGTTTAATATCTAAGTACTGTTTAATATCTAAGTACTGTTTAATATCTAAGTACTGTTTAATATCAAAGTACTGTTTAATATCTAAGTACTGTTTAATATCAAAGTACTGTTTAATATCAAAGTACTGTTTAATATCTAAGTGCTGTAGAAACCAGCTCTCTAAATTATATTCATGAGAGAGTTTAGTATTTAAATATCTACTGTTTTCAAAAGTACTTAGATATTATTTTGTTTCTATAAAACAGGATGAATATACAGTTTTTCCCCTTGTTGCTTTGTTTACTTTCAAATATTCCAGACATCCAGACATTTTTAAGCCTCTAACTTCACGAGGACATTTCGAGAAGTGTCCCTAACCACCTAGAGGACATTTTTGCTCTAACTTTAGTCCAAAAGAATCCCATCAAACACCTTTTGGGACAAACAACAACAAATACAACAAACTACGTCTTCTCTCAGGGCCCAAAAATGAATGACAATAATCCCACCGACACACTCCAGAATGCTATATTTTTTCTTCCCTGCCGGGTTGAGAGAGCAGCGAAACTGTTTTCCCTCATAACTAAGGGGACAGTGGACTTGTACTTGGACCTAATAGCATGTGACTCGTGTGTGTACCTCGTGCCGCATAATTCCTCACTATGTACAAGATGAGGGCAAGTAAGACAGAGTTGGGAAAGGGTGGGTAAAGAAAAAGTATAGGAAAAGTCCCTTTGGGAAGATTACGTAAGTCCCCACCAATGATATCAAATAAGCGTAGAAGGGGAAAAGTGAAGAAGAAGAAGTGGGATCTTCTATAAGTCCGATGTGTCAGGAATGGATGACCCTCATCCTCCCACTGGTTATAGCTTGCAGGCTTTTATTTTTTTTTGTACTCTAATGGAATCAAAAGCCCCGTAGTGACTTGCATCCACATGACAAAATTACAATCAATTAGGGAGGAAATGCATGCTCACGAGCTACTGATATAGAATGCCGAGCGGGGGACGGGGGTGCCGGAACCTCTGTCCACATGCATCACGTACATTAACGCCAGCGAGGAGGAGTGGGCAGGAGGACGTTGGGGTTTTCAAGGCCAATGTGTGAGGAGATGAGGGAAAAACAATTCTAAAAGCTGTTTGTGTGATTATTCGGGATGTCGATCACTGACTCATTTACATGTGGGGGCATTTTGTGGATGGCGTGGGGTGTTACGGAGTGCCTTTTTTGGCAGATATGGCGACCTTGCCTTTAAAGTTTTATACAGTAATCCCTCAAATATTGTTAATGTAGAGTAGGCATGGCTGAAATAATCGAAAAATCGCAAAGGAGTGAATTTGTGATGATCTATGTATATATAAATAAATACATATAGGTATATACATATAGGTATATACACATGCATATAGGTATATACATATGGGTAAAGGTATATACATATACATGTATATACCTATATGTATATACATATACATGTATATATGCATATATGTATATACATATATATACATGTATATATACATACATGTATATACATATATATTCATGTATATATAAATATATGTATATACATATATGTATATACATATACATGTATATATACATATAAACATATATGTATATAAGTATACATACATATATACATATATGTATATACATATACATACATATATACATATATGTCTATATATATACATATATACATATTTCTATACATATACATACATATATACATATATGTATATACATATACATACATATATACATGTGTCTATACATATACATACATATATGTATATACATATACATACATATATACATATGTGTCTATACATATACATATATACATGTGTCTATACATATACATACATATATACATATATGTCTATACATATACATACATATATACATATATGTAAATACATATACATACATATATACATATACATACACATATACATACATATATACATATACATACACATATACATACATATATACATATACATACACATATACATATACATACACAAAGGTATATACATGTACATTGAGGTATAGGTATATACATATAGGCATATACATATAGGTATTTACATATACATATACATATGCATATACATATGCATATACCTATACCTATACCTATACTTATACTTATACCTATACGTATACCTATACACACACCTTCAAAGGCAGCCGATAATATCATTTAACAACCAATTTGACAATTAATCACACTCATCTGTAGCTGAAACTTTCAGAGCCAATGTTAATTAGACTCAAATTCCTCCATATCAACACCCGCCACCGTGAGGGCTCATCACAGCGTCCATGTCCAAATAAATGCATAATTAATGCTGACCAGACTGGGATGAGTGCCAAAATGGAAGAGAGGAGGAGATTCTTGACATACCTTCAAACACGGTCAGCTTGGCGCTGGTGTTGATCTCTCCGGCGCTATTGGTCGCCGTGCACTCGTAAATGGCCTCGTCGCGGTGCGTGCGCAGTGGCTGGATGCGGAGCACGGACCCCGAGCCGTCGTCAAACTCGATCACCTGGGAAACAAAAAAGCAGGGGGTAAAAAAAGGGGGCTAGGTTCACTTTTATTTTCTTGTCATTTTACTATATTGCTGTAATGCATCAGAGGAGCAGCCCTAAGGGCAGCAAGCGCACACAAACGTAGCAACAAAGTGGAGACCGTCAAATATAAAAGCACCCAAAGCTAAGGCATTGGAGCAAAGTACGATAATGGAGCACCAGGGTCAACTGCATTGGTGTTTGGGAAGGGAAGAGACCAACCAATGTTACCCCAATGCCAAATTTAAAGTACAGTTACACGTGTTTGCATTATAAAAGACTTAGCTTGGCCTTGAAAACAGTAGATATTTAGATAGTAAACTCTCTCTCATGAATATAATTTTGAGAGCTGGTTTCAACAGTACTTTGATATCAAACTGTACTTAGATATTAAACAGTACTTAGATATCAAACAGTACTTAGATATTAAACAGTACTTAGATATTAAACTGTACTTAGATATCAAACTGTACTTAGATATTAAACAGTACATAGATATTAAACAGTACTTAGATATTAAACAGTACTTAGATATTAAACAGTACTTAGATATCAAATAGTACTTAGATATTAAACAGTACATAGATATTAAACTGTACTTAAATATCAAACTATACTTAGATATTAAACGTCCGGGGACCAAACGTCCAGGGACCAAACGTCCAGGGACCAAACGTCCAGGGACCAAACGTCCGGGCCACTAAATGTCTGAGCGACCTAACATCCGGTGCGACCAAATGTCCGGTGCGACCAAACGTCCGGTGCGACCAAACGTCCGGTGCGACCAAACGTCCGGTGCGACCAAACGTCCGGTGCGACCAAACGTCCGGTGCGACCAAACGTCCGGTGCGACCAAACGCCCGGTGCGACCAAACGCCCGGTGCGACCAAACGTCCAGTCACGGTTCTTTATGAAGACGCTATTAAAGAAAAAATGGTAAATTGTCCAAAAGTGACTTTAAAAAAAAACGTATTGGGAAACGAGACAAAAGAACCCTCGCCATTTTTAGTTGGAATGATGGTGAATCAGTTTAGCACATACGTGTTGAAAGAAAGTGGCGGTGAGTAAGGCATCAAGAGCGAGGCCTGGCTGGAAAGGACATGGCCGAGTCATGCGGGGGTGGGAATACACAAAGATGAAGTGGACTACTCCATAAACTGAGATGGAAGAGGATGAAAGCTAAAGGGTGTCAGGCTTGTCTGGTCTTGCCAGGAGTAAAGAGGCCAAGTTCCTTTGTTTGAGGATCAATTGTATGTAATGGGGACGAAGGACGTTTGTGCAAATAAGTCAGGAGATGCAAAGAAGGCCTACCTCGAAGCGTTGAGAGCTGACTTTTTTGCCCTTCTTCATCCAGGTGATTCGAGGTTTGGGCTCGCCGATGGCCTGACAAACGAAGGACACTACGCCGCCGGAGATTCCGATCTGGTCCTCGGGGGATTTGATGAAACTTGGTAGGCCTGAGAGGACAGCAAATTAGAACATTTAAGTATTGGTAATGATGGTTGGAGGATGTAAATACAGATACTGATATACATAGAAAAACTTGAACTGGGAATAGATGGAAACAAGAGCCAAAAAATAACTAGATAGCCATTTGGATGGAGAAAATTCTGGTTAAAACAAATCAATAAAAATTACAGAAAAATAAGTACAGAATATTTTATAAAAGGGTATTTAGTAAATGTAAAGTTTGCAAATCAAAATTATTTTAAAATGATTTAAATACACATGAAAATAGAGAGGATATATTTTTTTTAGATTCTAAGAAAATGTTGGTAAAAATAAATAAATAAAATAAATAAAAAGTACATGATATTTTAAGAAAGAGTATTTAGAAAATTTAAAGTTTGCAAATCAAAATTATTTTAAAATAATTAAAATACACATGAAAATAGAGATATATTTTTTTACATTCTAAGAAAATGTTGGTAAAAAATAAATAAATAAAATAAATAAAAAGTACATGATATTTTAAGAAAGAGTATTTAGAAAATTTAAAGTTTGTAAATGAAAATTATTTTAAATTGATTAAAATACTACGAAAGGCAAGAAGATATCTATTTTTAGATTCTAAGAGAATTATGGTAAAAAATAATCATATTTTTAAAAAAGGTATTTAAAAAATTGAAAGTTTGCATATCAAAATTATTTTAAAATAATTTAAATACAAAAATAGTGAGGATATCTATTTTTAGACAAAAATAATTCTGGTAAAAAAATAATAACAATAAAAAAAAAAAAAATATTTAAAAAGAGGTATTAAGAAAATTGAGTTTGCAAATCCAAATCATTGAAAAAAATAATTCAAATACATACAAAAATAGAGAGAATATCTATTTTTAGATTCTAAGAGAATTCTGGAAAATAATAATAATTATTAAAAAAGTACATCATATTTAAAAAAAGGGTATTCAGAAAATTACAAGTTTACAAATCCTACTGATTGAAAAAAACAATTCAAATACATACAAAAATAATGACTTCATCTATTTTCTTTTAAATGGTTCCTCTAAATTATTATTATTTTTTAAAAAACCTTGTTTTCTAGCATCACCACCCCAACCCCAAAACATGACTAATCTTTTGACATTTCCCAAATGACCCAAGAGAGACACGCGTATTAACCAACAACACTTGTTGCCATGCACCATATTTGTTACCAAGTCATCAGGGCAAGTTATCAAAATGTACCATGCTTGCTTTAAGAGGATTAAAAAAAGAAAAAAACGGCTCAACTCCGTCTTTCTACTTTTCACCCAACTCCCATGATTTCTTAGACATTCCGTTGCCAAATTTTAGTCGCGTCGGCAGGAAGGTCGTGCCTTCTTAATTTGAGGTCTCTTTTAATACCGTCTGATCCACAAAGTGAAAAGTCTCCATGTTAAATTTAAACGGAAATGTTATGACTCACAAAACAGACTCTTGAAGTCAAAACCGGTAATAATCGGGTGTTTAGGATTCTAGTCCAGAAACCCCCCACCCCACCCCTTTAGCGCAATCTTAACCCCTCCCTCAAAACTCCTTTTGCACGCACCCAAGCATTCGAGCTGATCGGGTTGCGATCATTACTGCGGGTTGGCGCCTGCAGGGGAAAGAAAAGGATTTGCACTTGAAATATTTTCAGTGCAACAAGGAGGACCAAAATAACAGGCAAATGTCAGGCGGGTTGACGAACAATAGGGTGTGTATATGTGTGTGTGTGTTGGATTGTTGTATATGTGGAATAACAACAGTTATACTAGAGCAAGGGGTGTCAGACTCGGGTTGGTTGGCGGGCTGCTTTAACCTCAACTTGATTTCATGTGGACCATTTTAGATATAATATTTAGATTTTTTTTTTTTATAAATGGATTAAAAGAGCTGGATTAAAAGCCCTGACTATTTAGTTTTTTTTATAGATCTAAAACAATGTTTATTTTAGCTTTTTTGATATATTTTTAGATTTTACTAAATTATTGTTGAATTAAAAACACAGAAAAAATGATTAAAAAATGACAATTATTGATTTAAAAGGAGGAAATCAGGACATTTAATATACATCTATACTATTCATTTTTATTTGAATCTAAAGCAGAATGTTGGCACTCATTATTTATTATACCGGTAGCTTGTTTTTATCTAAGAGAGAGAGAGTTTGATATCTAAGTACTGTTTCTTATCTAAGTACTGTTTAATATGCAAGTACTGTTTAATATGTAAGTACTGTTTAATATCTAAGTAGTGTTTGATATCTAAGTACTGTTTGATATCTAAGTACTGTTTAATATCTAAGTACTGTTTAATATCAAAGTACTGTTTAATATCTAAGTACTGTTTGATATCTAAGTACTGTTGAATATCTAAGTACTGTTTAATATGTAAGTAATGCTTAATATCTAAGTACTGTTGAAAACAGTACATATTTAGATATTAAACAGTACTTAGATACTAAACAGTACTTAGATATTAAACAGTACTTAGATATTAAACAGTACCTAGATATTAAACAGTACTTAGATATTCATCTAAAAATACAAGTTGGCTAATTTGGTAAAAACAACTATCCAACTCCAAAATGCTTATTTTTTTACCATTCCTATATGTCCTCAAATGGGAAAAATGTGTGGCTTTTATCTATTCCAACGGTCCAAAAAAATAAGATGAAAATAAATTCGGGCAATTTCGGCATTAGCTTACATGCCAACAGTGATTATTGAACAAAGTGGTGGAAATCATGGTAGGAATTTCCCCTGTGGGGGACCACTGGCATCTACCACGATTCCAACCCTTGTGTGTGAGAGTACATGTGTGCGTGCGAGAGGGTGCATGCCCGCACTTTGGCAGTTTTGGTGTTCTCTTTCCAGCTTCCTATGTGACAGTAGAGATGTAACACAAGCTGAAAAGACAAGTCGGTATCAGGTAGATCACTTTGCCACTGGTCGAAAGCAAGGATCGTATTATTCTGGCGGTAAATAAAGCCGAGGTGTGTCATCCATTGTCGCATTGACACGGCATTTCAACGGGTGTGGCCTGCTTAGTTGAGGTAAACAGGTTCAATGTTGTTAGAAACACACAATGAAAGACTGGAGGTGTTTTGGAAAATGGATTTTTTTTTTTAACGTTTACACGCAAACTGGAAATATGCGTAATTCTAAAATAAGTGACTTTACATAAGTGGGCAGGATCAAACTTTAGTTTTGGATATAAAGTTTACCAGTGTAATGTTCAGTAAGTGTCCAATTTTTAGTCTTCTATGTAAATATGCGTCACCGGTCTTTTGGTTCCCGGTCAAATGTACTTAGATATTAAACAGTATTTAGATATTAAAAAGTACTTAGATGTTAACCAGTACTTAGATGTTAACCAGTACTTAGATGTTAACCAGTACTTAGATGTTAACCAGTACTTAGATGTTAACCAGTACTTAGATGTTAACCAGTACTTAGATGTTAACCAGTACTTCGATATTAAACAGTACTTCGATATTAAACTCTCTCTTAAATATTAAACTCTTTCTCTTAAATATTAAACTCTCTCTGATGAAAATAAATTAGACCAAACGTCCGGCGACCAAACATCCGGGCGACCAAAAGACTGACGACCAAAAGACTGACGACCAAAAGACTGACGACCAAACGTCCGGCGCCCAAATGTCCCGGCGACCAAACGTCCGGGCGACCAAACGTCCGGGCGACCAAACGTCCGGGCGACCAAACGTCCGGGCGACCAAACGTCCAGTCGACCAAACGTCCAGTCGACCAAACGTCTGTCGACCAAACGTCCAGGCGACCAATCGTCCGGGCGACCAATCATCCGGGCGACCAAACGTCCAGTCGACCAAGCTTCTGTCGACCAAATGTCCGGCGACCAAACGTTCAAGCACCATTTTATATAGCCAAATTCCCAAGAGGTAAAATATAGTTTCCCAATACTAAACAATTGGGTATGGGTGTTCCTCCATCATCGCTTAAGGTTATCAAAGTGTTTTATTTTTTTTGTCCGCTTCTGTTCTTAAAGCTTTTTTTTTCTCCCACCGCCTGTGTCCCATTTTCTGAGCTGTCAGGCAGTTGTCACATGAAAACAAAGATGAGGATAAGGTGAAGAACACATAAGCCTACCTATGCAAATCTACCGTCTCAGCTGAAGTGCACAGTCACAGTCTCCTCTCAAGGTTTTTTTTAAAGAACCAAAAACTCCATTCTATTCGAAAAAAACGCCAAAAAAACCCAAAAAACTGCACAGCGGGTATCTAAAACGCTTCTAGAGTTCCTACAAGTGTAAATTGCTATTTATTTTGACCGTAGTTGCAAGACAAAGTAACAAAAAAAGCAGTTTGAAAACAAGCTGGAAACAAATGCCTGCAAATGAAGTGTCTTGTATAAAAAAAATATATATTTTTTGTGCTCATAAAAACGAGCTATGGTGTATTAGTAGTCTGAAAAAAATTGGAATAGCTAACAGCTTTTCTATCGTATTTCTTTGGCGGTTGGAAATGAGCGTATTCCCAAACCTGCCTTGCTTAAGAGCCAGTGTCGAGTATCAGGGATCGATTGGCAAGCGCTAGAGTGAAAACCATTAATTCCTATTAATAATAAATTAGCAGGTTATCATTTTCACTAGGCGACATTAAGCGGGAATATGTCTGATGCCATCAGAGTGCTTGGCTTTAATAGAACACTTCCATTTAGGACGTTTTTTTAAAGCTATTAGTGGGCAACTTGGATGCAATTCAATCCAAATAAAGCCGCTGCCTGTGCAAGTTATTTACCGCAGTGAGATTGAGGCGGTTCAGGATGTTTAAGGCAATACAAATAATGCCTCAGAATGTGTTTTGAATGTAAAAATCTGAATCTCAAAAACAGTGTCCTTTAGGGAATGTCTGGAATTTAAAAAATCTATAACAAAATGAACCAAATAAAAGTTTAACCTCAAAATGACTATATTCCTGTGTGTAATTTTTGGTATGGGATGTTGACACTTAAAATTCCAGAATGTATAGCTGACCTGTGTCAAAGTGGCGGCCTGCGGGCCAAATTTGGTCCACCGAATCATTTTTTGTGGCCCGGGAAAGTCAATCATGAGTGGCGACTTTGTTTTTGGATCAAATTTTAAATGAAGAGTATAGATATATATTAAATTTCTTGATTTTCTCCCCTTTTAAATCAATAATTGTCATTTTTTAATCGATTTTTTCTGTGTTTTTAGTTCAAAAATCATTTTGTAAAATCTAAAAATATATTAAAGAAGCTCAAATAAACATTGTTTTAGATCTATAAAAAACGGAATATTCAGGGATTTTAATCTAGTTCTTTTAATCCATTTATACAAAAAAACTTTCTGTTTTAGGATCCAATTATAATGTATAGATGTATATTAAATTTCCTGATTTTCCCCCTTTTAAATGAATAATTGTCATTTTTTATCCATTTTTTTGTGTTTTTAGTTCAAAAATCATTTTGTAAAATCTAAAAAAATGTGTAAAAAAAGGTAAAAAAAAAACATTGTTTTAGATATATTAAAAAAACTGAATATAAAGGGCGTTTAATCCAGTTATTTTGATCCATTCATAAAAAAATCTAAATATTATCTCTAAAATGGCCAACCAACAAACTTCAGCTCTAACTCATTCTAAAAAAATAAATAAAATAAATTTACATATATGGCGTGTCACACTAAGACATAACAAAGTTCCCTGATCGTTTAAAACCCACCAAATATTACCCATCCAAGTCATAAATGCAGTCCACTGCCATCTTTAAATCCAAAACCCGCCAATTCAACTCATGACACAGCAATAAACATCCAAAAATGTTCCTCCTGTCACGATGACTGAGTCTGAGATTGCCGTTTTGCCCTTTTTGAAATTGGACAAACTCCACGAATCATTGCCACTTAGTAGGCGTCCAAACGTCTAAAAACCATAGCGGCGAGAAGCAAAAGAGGAAAACATCAAACTTTCAATACCCCGGCGTACCATGAAGACGCAAAAGGGTTCGGGAACGGGAAGCTTTCTATCAGCTCAACCAGCTTTCGGTGAATAATTCAAGACAGCGGCAAAAAGAACAAGAACTCTAAGTGCAATTACCCCTTGGTTCCTCTCATCCCTGTGTGAGTCGCCGTTATGTAATGGCTTTCATCTTCTACAAGGCCGATGATGACTTTAGGACGGGCCAATAAGAAGCAAAACATGGCACTGTGATTTCAAAAAGTGACCTGACGTCCAAATTGGCAGATGATTCAGTTACTGTATTGTTACGACTATAAGGCGCACTTAACAGTCTTAAATTTGCTCCAAAATAGACAGTGCGCCTTATAATCTAGTGCGCCTTATATATGGAAAAAAACAGAAAACCAAAAACGAAAAACCACCACTGTCGGATATTAAAAAAAACACAAACGCCTGAACTGAATACTCAATACTGTTAAATATGCAGATGCCATCTTAGTTTACAAAATCTTCCATCATATAGCTCCTCCCCCACTGCAAGATTTTATACCAAAACATCAACAATGGCTGGCTCTAGAGGTGACTGTGTAGTGGTGAGTGCTTCATACCTGGAAGTCAATAGCAATTACCGTATTTTCGCCACTATAAGGCGCACTTAAAAGTCTTACATTTTCTCCATAAGACAGTGCGCCTTATATATGGAAAAAAGCTGAAAATCAAAAACGAAAAACCACCACTGTCGGGTATTAAAAAAACACAAACGCCTGAACTGAATATTCAATACTGTTAAATATACAGATGCCATCTTAGTTTACGACATCTTCCATCATATAGCTCCTCCCCCACTGCAAGATTTTATACAAAAAAATCCCAAACATCAACAATGGCTGGCTCTAGAGGTGACTGTAAAGTAGTGAGTGCTTCATACATGGAAGTCAATAGCAATTACCGTATTTTCACCACTATAAGGCGCACTTAAGTCTTAAATTTCCTCCCAAAAAAAGACAGTGCACCTTATATATGGAAAAAATGTCATTCATTGAGGGTGCGCCATATAATACAGTGCGCCTTATAATCGTGAAAATACGGTTTGTATTTTGACTTTGAAATTCCTAGTACGCCTCACAAGGAATAACATTAGAAAATATGAATTGTTTATGTCTCTCTTCGTCAAAAAAGGTTCCAAACCCTTGGTTTATATTCTTTACTCAGTTCCTTTAGCCAAAGGTGCTCTGAAGCAGCTGTCTTTGAAAACAAGTAGCGTGCGAAAAAGTACCCTCCGCCAACAACCCGAACGGCCACATGAGGCAAATTTTTTCTTGTGTTGCCTTTAAACACCCTTTTCGTTTTGCACCGTTGCACAATTAAAACTGTCGTGTTTTTCGGCAGCGCGGAAAAAAGTCCTTGAGCGTGGCTATCAGCTCGGTGACATTGTTCATCCTGTGTTGTCATTGAATACACACACACACATTGTAGTGTTATTACAGTGAGAACTGATCGCAGACATCCCCATCGATTCTCCTCTGGGGAGTTGAGCCTAATCAAGCAGGGAGGCTTTCTAGCAACTCCTACTACTTGTATACAATGGGCCTGGGGGCCCGCAAGGTCGGCCTCAAAGTCACACAGCTGCCTTCTTGGCGCAAGCTATCTTTTTTGTAGCGCTGTTGTTGTGAGTTATTTCGCCGGCGTTAATAAGCTTTTGATGTATGTGTGGCCTCCCTGTGCTTCTTCTGTTAGAATCTAGGCGGGTTTTCATGGGACAATTTGCGTTCTACCATTGTGTTCCCATATGTTGGGGGAATAGAATTATGTTGACTTCACTGAAGATATCTTTGCTGTTATTTTTGTTGATTCCAAAATGGTGGTTTGATAATCTATTTCAAAAGAGCAAAGTATTTTTGTTTCTTTCATTTCAACATATTCTATAAAAGACATTTGGGCCTTATCTCATCTTGCTTACAGACTAACTTAAACAATAGTCTTTTCTTAGTTTAATTTAGCACCAAGACAACATTTCCGAGTAAAGTATTTACCAAAGTTAACAAAAATATCCATCAATGAAGTCAGTGAACTATAAACACCACTTTGCCAAATACATCATGTCCAATGGCTCTAACAACTACATATTTTAAACAATTCATGGTGCTCGGACGTTTGGTCGGCGTACGATTGGTTGCCGGACGTTTGGTCGCCGGTCAAATGGTGACAGAGAGTTTACTGTTGAAACCAGCTCTCAAAATCATATTCATGAGAGTTTAATATCTAAGATAGAGAGTTTAATATCTAAGATAGAGAGTTTAATATATAAGTACAGTTTAATATCGAAGTACTGCTTAATATCTAAGTACTGTTTAATACCCAAGTACAATTGACCAGCGAGCAAAAGGGACCAAAAGACCAGGGACCAAAAGACCGGGGACCAAAAGACCGGGGACCAAAAGACCGGGGACCAAAAGACCAGCGACCAAAAGACAAGCGACCAAAAGACAAGCGACCAAACGTACGGCGACCAAACGTACGGCGACCAAACGTACGGCGACCAAACGTACGGCGACCAAACGTACGGCGACCAAACGTACGGCGACCAAACGTACGGCGACCAAACGTACGGCGACCAAACGTACGGCGACAAAACGTCCAGCGACCAAACGTCCGGTCACGGACAAAGATGAAATATAACCATTTTGTCATAGTGAAATATATGATTTATAATATAGAAATTAAATACACATCCTGCCATTGGTATTTATAACTTTAGGACCAAAATACCATGGCCTCCATATCGTGTTAGACAAGATTAAATTGGCAATCTCGAAAAAACCTCTTACAATGTGGTGATGTAATAATGAATGCGCCAAAGTGGGTTTTGGACTGGGGGGCCAGCAAACAGACGGCCAGCTGCGACAGTGGAAATTGGATTGTTTTTTTTTTTTATTTCTTAACGGTCCATATGGTCACCCAGTTCAAAATCAAGTGGGGAACAGAACAATTGATTATCTTTTAATTAAAGGTAACCATATCCACCTTGGAGAGCCACTTGGAGAGCCTAATGTAGTTAGTACACAGCTGTGGTCCCTAGACCACCAGAACTGGACTACAGTAGCGGTGGAAAAATGATCCGGGATCGAAAAAAAAACTATACACTCGATTTGTAGAATAATAGCATCAGCAAAATCAAGGAAATGGAGTTGTTTTCATAAGCCAAAGTGCAGCAATGTCACAAAGTGGCAGCAAGACGGGAGTCGGTGGGGGTTAATGATGTGAGATTAATAGTTTAATTGGAGCTCGATAGCGTGGCTTGAGGCAGTCACCCAAACCCTTCCCACTGTGTCCCAGATCCATCAGTGCCACACCACGAGTAAGGAATGTCAATTTGTGTTCATAGAAAATAGCTTTATTGACAGTGGACACTTAGCCACCCCCCGTTGTCTGTAGCAATTACACTTGAGGCTATATTGTGCACGGATGCACAACCTAAAGTCTTTAGATGAAGCTGGCTGAAAGGCATTAGATGAATTGGAGTTATTTTAAAAAAAAACATTCCTTATGTTGGATTTCAAGCCAATCTTGTTGTGGAGGGAAGAAATTGTAAGCAAGCTCATGTGCCAATTTAGGTAGATGTATATACATATTGTCTGTGTATATATGTGTATATGTAGTGTCTGTGTATATGGGTGTACATAGTGTGTGTGCATATATGTATATACATAGTGTTAGTGTATATATGTGTATACATAGTGTGTGTGCACATATGTATATACAGTATCTGTGGATATGTGTATAGTGTGTGCACTTATGTATATGCAGTATCTGTGGATATATGTGTATACATAGTGTGTGCTTATATGTATATACATAGTGTCTATGTATGTGTATATGTAGTATGTGTGTATGTGTATATGTAGTATGTGTGTATGTGTATATGTAGTATATGTGTATGTGTATATGTAGTATATGTGTATGTGTATACATAGTGTGTGTGCATATATGTATATACATAGTGTCTGTGCATGTGTATATATGTGTATACATAGTGTGTGTGCATATATGTGTATACATAGTGCGTCTGCATATATGTATATACAGTATGTGTATATGTGTATACATAGTGTGTGCATAAATGTATATACATAGTGTATTTTATGTGTGTATATGTAATGTCTGTGTATACATAGTGTGTGTGCATATATGTATATACATCATATATTTTATGTGTATATGTAGTGTCTGTGTATACATAGTGTGTGTGCATATATGTATATACATAGTGTCTGTGTATATATGTGTACACAGTGTGTGCGTGCATGTGTGTATATATAGTGTGTGCATGTGTTTACAAAGAGTGCATATACGTGTATATATATATAAGAGTGCATATACGTGTATATATATAAATACACACTGTATATAAATCTATAAAATTAGAACACCACATTTAAAGGGTTTAGTTGGTAGTTATGTGAGGACAGAAGAAAATTTACATATAAAGTACACCTCTGCTTACAACATTTATATATCTATATACACACATGTATATACGTAGTAAAAATAAACAAAAGCATAGCTAGAATAACTTGCCTCTCTTTATAGGAGTGCAGTAAGCTAATTTATGTCAAGCATAGTTGAATAAGACTAAAAGGGGTGGCGTGGTCAAGATGGCAAGAACAATAGTGGGTCTCAAAGGGAGGGTTAATCCAGGGGAGGCAAATTAATTAGGTAAGTGGGGTTACAAGCAGGGCTTAAGGTGCACTTGCACACTAATGGATGATGAGCTCACCCACGCCACCCCTAAAATGGGATGCCTGAAGAAGTTGGGAGTCCTTTGGCCTGGCCAGCTGAGTCCCAGCGCCTCTTGGGATCATTTAATACACTTAACATTTACCCCGCATTGATCTATTAATTGTAGTGTAGCTGACCACAAGACCCAACCAGCTGCGTTAACAAAGCCCTGGCTCTAGTACAAATATATCCAGTTAGTAGAGGAGTTTGTATTTCGATTATAATGAAGCCACGTGTGCACAAAATACTTCTCACTTTGAATTTTGATTAGAGTGAAAGCATTCATTATACAAAAGCTATTTGCATTTAATTTACCTTTTCCGATGGTGACATCACAATAGTTGACGTCTCAACCTGCGCCTTTTGCTTTAAAGCAATTATGGCAAATACTAATAGCTTTTTATGTGTCAAAAAGCCAATGTGCATTTTCCTAGTTGGCACTTTAATTGTTCATTTACTGTACATTTAAATATGGTCAGTCTTGGCCAATTGGTCGCCGGACATTTGGTCGCTGGACGTTTGGTCGCCGGACGTTTGGTCGCCGGGACGTTTGGTCGCCCCGGACGTTTGGTCGCCCCGGACGTTTGGTCGCCCCGGACGTTTGGTAGCACCGGACGTTTGGTAGCACCGGACGTTTGGTAGCACCGGACGTTTGGTCGCACCGGACATTTGGTAGCACCGGACGTTTGGTCGCCCGGACGTTTGGCCTCTGAAAAATCACCTTCACCATATATGAGCAATAAAGTCCACATTTCCATCTTTCTAATTGGTAGCGTCTTGCAAAATTGTTTTGAAATAACATCAAGTTCTACTTTAAGGATTTATTTAAAAGCTTCTACTGCAATGGCTACCTTTCTTGACATTTTCTTTTTAGCCAAGTTTACTAATAAAAAAATGCCTTACTTTCGCTTTAAAAAAACTCTCCTAACTCTGCTTTACAAGCTCTGATCTTGACCAGAAAATAGTCCCAAAATGACTTTCTTCTCATGAAACTGGATATCTTTTATGTCCAATATAGAACACAGATGTACGTTTAAATAGCCTGTGAATTCTAGATGGGTGTGGCATTGTGGCAACACCCAAAAAAAAAATGACTTTTTCATTAAAAACCAAACATTTCAAAAAAGTAGCTCCACTTTCCCAAATAATTGGTGAACCAATACATCACCAAAATCTTTTAAAAAAGACTAATATTTATGTATGAAGGATTTGGAGTGTGAACTTAATAATTTCTTAACTTTGCTGACTTTCTATCACAACATGCACTTTTCTTTTAACGACTTTTTAAAAGAATGTTGGAATAAGTCCAACTAAAGGCGTGTCATCAAAAAAAAAAAAAAAACGTTGCCATTCCAATAATATCTGTCTGCTGTCTGGAGTATAACACAGGAAATCCAAAAGCAGTACTATCAAGTTCACATAAATTGGTAGCATTGAAATTACAGGCACCACATTTACACAAGCCTGTTATTAGTGGTAGGTGTTATTTTCACCCCCCCAATGGTTTTATTTTAATTGTACGTCTGCTCGTAGTTGGCGGTAATAACAGGTCCGTAGTGGCTTTTTTTTCTTCCCCTTTGCGTGAATGTGCACAAAAATACAAGTGTAGCTTAACCTCAGACCAAGGCTAAGGTTTTGATTTTTTTTCTCTTCTCCTCGCAGTTAGAATTTGTTCTAGTTCTTGTGTGACTATGTCGACAAAAAAATGGACCACTAAGTTGTTGTATATCTATTAAAAAAATAGCTAAAAAATGAAGGTTTTTGAATTATTTAAGGGGGAAAAAATTGTAGTTGTAAAAAAAAAGTAATATTTTTTTATCTAGAAAAATCTCATGTGAATTTAACGAAAGCGGACGTTTGGTCGCCGGACGTTTGGTCACCGGTCTTTTGGTCGCCAGTCAAATTTACTTAGATATTAAAGAGTACTTAGATATTAAAAAGTACATAGATATTAAGCAGTACTTAGATATTAAACAGTACTTAGATATTAAACAGTACTTAGATATTAAAGAGTACTTAGATATTAAGCAGTACTTAGATATTAAACAGTACTTAGATATTAAACGTTACTTGGATATATATTAAATAGTATTTATATATTAAACAGTACTTAGATATTAAACAGTACTTAGATAATAAACATTACTTAGATATATATTAAACAGTATTTAGGTATTAAACAGTATTTAGATATTAAACAGTACTTAGATATTGAATAGTACTTAGATATTAAACAGTACTTAGATATTAAACAGTACTTAGATATTAAACAGTACTTAGATATTAAACAGTACTTAGATATTAAACAGTACTTAGATATTAAACAATACTTAGATATTAAACTTCTCTCTTAGATATTAAACTTCTCTCTTAGATATTAAACATTACTTAAATATTACCAAAAGACCGGCGACCAAAAGGGACCAAAAGACTGGCGACCAAACGTCCGAGCACCAAATTTAACGTTGTAAAGTCTTGATGCAAGATCTGAAAACAAGTAGTGACAAACTAAGTTAACAATTTAAAGAAATCCTATGTGAATTTAACATTACATTTTTGTACCCCTGTTATAAAATATTGAATAAAGTAACTTACTGTCTGCTACAGCGGTGATCACAGCACAGCTCAGGAGGAGGGGCAAGACAAGACACGCCCCTCTACTTGAAGGGGGCGCCATGTCTGAAAGTTGGCACTGCTGTTACTGTCGCCGCCCTCGGTGGTCGTCCCCCTGCTTAGACGCGTCCCGTTTTGACACGATCAAAGGCTAAAACCTGCAAGAAAAACAAACAAACATAATTATCGATAATTAACATGATGGACATAACAACATTGCAATTAAATCAATGTAAATATGTAACCTGAGGCCTTTTCTTCATACCTAATGCTATGTTATTCTTTCACTTTAAACATTTTAGAAGGAAATAAATGGCAATTGAATCCAAACTGTGTGTTTTCCTTCAGGCTAAAAGCTATTTACTGTGTTTGTAAATAACTTTTGTCAGTTCTAATGGTAATTTTAGTGTGGTGCATCAATCGGGTTTTCTTATTCAATGTTAGCATGAAGCTGTCACTCAAATCAAGTACTTATAGAATGAGCATCATTATTTTTGAGTGTTAGTTTATCTCCAAGTAAACTTAAACTCCAACTGGGGCGACATTAAAAGGCCTAAAACACACTCAAGAGAGGAGTGATACACCATAATACATTCTAAATAAATGATTTATTATATAACTACCTGGTTACCCATCTGAAATACACCCTGGATATTAAGTTCTCAATATTCTGGATATTCTGAATTACTTGCATGATAATTATGGTAATTAACGACTGGCCACCAAAAAAAGCGAATGTATATGAAAATATCACAGCATGAAATAGTATCTCAACACGGCAATTTCTTGCAATTGATTCAATTATTACGTAAACAATGCATATTGTGTTGGTCAAAGCTTTAAATCCTATTATACTTGTATAATGAAAATAAAAGCATTCAATATTGAATTCAATAATATAAGAATATAGAAAACAAAATTGCATCATGTGTATGTGCTTATATATGTATATGTATGTATATGTATATATGCATGTGTATGTATATATGTATATGTATGTATACGTGTATATATGTATATATATATATATATATATATATATATATATATATATATTTATGTATATGTATGTATACGTGTATATGTATATGTGTATATATATGTAGGTATGTATATATATATATATATATATATATATATATATATATATATATATATATATATATATATATATATATATATATATATATATATATATATATATATATATATATATATATATATATATATATATATATATATATATATATATATATATATATATATATATATATATATATATATATATATATATATATATATATATATATATATATATATATATATATATATATATATATATATATATATATATATATATATATATATATATGTAGGTAAATGTGTATATATGTATATGTATCAGCAACACTGATTTATTTTTATAGTTATTTATGTATTTATTTATTAACTTACTTATTACCTATCTATTTATCTCTAAAATGTCTTTTTCTGTGTCTGTATTCTCACCCTCTTGCTACTGTGACAACAAAATTTCCCGAATACGGGATAAATAAAGTTATCCAATCCAATCCAATGACAGTACACCAAAGAAAAACAATAACATGATCTGTATAACGTCAAAAAAGTAATCTAATTTACAAAATCAATGACAAAGCACCCACCACGCTTTCAAAATTCAACTCAATTCAGGACATAGTACATACAAAGCGAGCAAAACCAGCAAAGCGGAGCAGTCAGGATAACAAATGAGCTACAATGTCGTACTTATAATTGATGGGATGAAAGTAAGAACATCCAAATAGAAGACAGTCTCCCCGGGGATCTTTTTTCTAAAACCCAAAGGCTCTCCCAAAGGAATACCATTGACACTCTCCATTTGTAAAATTGCCTTCCCATACGGAATAAAATTAAAACCAGAGCAATATAATGTCTTCCATTGAATCCCACTATGTATACTTAGCTAAACCCCGGCACCCCCTTTCCAGAAAAACTACTAGCAGCAGGTGTAGTACCACAAATGTAGCACAATTAAACAAGCCATAAAAAGCATTGGCGTTAAAACAGTCGGAAGAAATGTACTAGAAGAACAAATGTCTTTTCTGAAGCTCGTAGGGTTTCTTATTCTTTTTAGCAATTAGATTTAGTGTAGGAAATAATAAGATCAAGATATATGACCTTAACTTTCCCTCCCCTTATATAGCCTGCAGTTTCTGCCTAATACTATTACAAACAAAGTAACTGTGCGAGTCCATGAATTGCACTAACAGAATTTCTTTCTTATCCTTTTTTTTTTTTTACCCGTGGGGCATCTTTGATGAGCAATTGTAACGCTACAAAAAAAGCAGAGCCACAATATGTTGTGGATAGAAATCTTGTCTGTTCATGGAATTAAAGCCGTATCTCTAAAGGATTTATGGGATAGATAATAAATAAATAAGTCAAATATGGAGAGAGAAAAAATGGACAAAGTTTTTTGAAGGCTTTAGTGACAGTAAATCTTAAGTGTATATTTTTATACTCACTGGCTTATTTTTCTTTGATAGATATGTTAGTATGGCAGGGAGACAAAGCTTTAAGTATTTGCAGTT
This sequence comes from Stigmatopora nigra, assembly GCF_051989575.1. Classification (NCBI taxonomy): domain Eukaryota; kingdom Metazoa; phylum Chordata; class Actinopteri; order Syngnathiformes; family Syngnathidae; genus Stigmatopora; species Stigmatopora nigra. The sequence continues at coordinate 13,963,959 of NC_135516.1, forward strand.
TTGGGGAGAAAAGGGGGAGGAGACTAAAATGTTCTATTGTGAAGTGTCTGGAGGTTTTGAGTGGAGTGTTTTACTAGGAAAGATCTTTTAAAAATATTCGTGGGACATCTTTTTAAAGACAGCCCTGTAGGGGGAAAGAGACGGAGACAACTAGAAAAAACTAGAGTTTTGAAATGTTTGCGGTTTATTCTATGAAAGACAGTGGAATTACTCGAAGGAATGTAGTGAGTCACCTGAAACCTGAAGCTTCACCTGAGCAATTTATTGTGTTTGAAATTGGGGCACTGTATCTAAGTACTGTTTAATATCCAAGTAGTGTTTAATATACAAGTACAGTTTAATATCTAAGTACTGTTTAACATATACATATTGTTTAATATCGAAGTATTGTTTAATATATAAGTACTGTTTAATATTGAAGTACTGTTTAATATCTAGGTACTGTTTAATATCGAAGTACTGTTTAATATCCAAGTACTGTTCAGTATCTGAGTACTGTTTCATATCTAAGTACTGTTTAATATCTAAGTACTGTTTAATATCGAAGTACTGTTTAATATTGAAGTACTGTTTAATATCTAAGTGCTGTTTAATATCTAAGTACTGCTTAATATCGAAGTACTGCTTAATATTGAAGTACTGTTTAATATCTAAGTACTGCTTAATATTGAAGTACTGTTTAATATCTAAGTACTGCTTAATATTGAAGTACTGTTTAATATCTAAGTACTGCTTAATATTGAAGTGCTGTTTAATATCAAAGTACTGTTTAATATCTAAATACTGTTGAAACCAGCTCTCAAAATTATATTCATGAGAGAGTTTAATATCTAAGTACTGTTTAATATCCAAGTACTGTTTGATATCTAAGTACTGTTTGATATCCAAGTACTGTTTAATTTCTAAGTACTGTTGAAACCAGCTCTTAAAATTATATTCATGAGAGTTTAATATCCAAATATCTACTGTTGATTCATGAGTGAGAGTTTAATATCTAAGTACTGTTGAATATTTAAAAACAGTAGATATTTAGATATTAAACTGTCTCTCGTGAATACGATTGACCGATCACTAGAAACCCTCTCAGTCAAAATGTCTCTCATCGTCAAGGACATCTAAAACGGTCAAACCTAAAAAACTATACCTGAATACATTTAAAAATACCCATTCTGATCCTCTGAAAATGATCCTACACATCTTTGAATCCTCAATTCAATTTCCATTTGCTTCCAAGAGTTGGCGCTCTCTAAAAATAAAACGTATAAATGTAACAACCATCCGTTTTGTTGGCTGACAAACGAGTTTTGACGCCTGTTTTCATGTGTACGCTTTCGCGAGCTGATAGAGTTGGCGTAAAAACCGTTCGTATTCAAACCGTTGGCTGCCAATTGATGCTGGATATCTTCCATGACAGATGCCAATGTGGGGCAGATGTTCCTCATATTGAATGAGTAATTCCTAGAGCGATGTTTTATTCTTTGTTGATTAATCGGCACATTTATGCACTGCGCAAGCTTCACACAGAAACGGTGTTGATGTTTCCAACATATCCAACCGAAGGGAGCAGTACTGACAAGCTTTCCACGTATTTAGGAATTATCCATAGCCTCAAGAGTCATTTAGGAAGAAGCTTTTAGGAGTCTAGGGACCCCCACAACCCCCACCTGGTAATGCAGCTAACATGACATATGTGCTATATGTGTAAATAGTGTCACAGACAGAAGAAGTCTAAGAGGTTTACAGAAGTAATTAGACAGACTACGATGAGATGGAGGAGGAAAGCTTAAAATCGTTCCAATGGTGGAGGTCCATAAGAAGTGTTTGATGGGGGGTTGGTGAGATCAAATCTAACTTGGTTAGCTATTGTAGATTGTGGTCTTTTCTATTGAAATAGTCAAGTAGATCCTTTGTTACTGATCTGTTAGTCACCGGTCTTTTGGTCCCTTTTGGTTGCCGGTCTTCTGATTGCCGGTCAAATTGTGAAAGAGTTTGATATCTAAGTACTGCTTAATATCGAAGTATTGTTTAATATCTAAGGACTGTTTAATATCCAAGTACTGTTTAATATCAAAGTACTGTTTAATATTGAACACTGCTTAATACTGAAGTACTGTTTAATATCAAAGTACTGTTTAATATCAAAGTACTGTTTAATATTGAATACTGCTTAATACTGAAGTATTGTTTAATATCTAAGTAATGCTTAATATCTAAGTACTGTTTAATATCGAAGTACTGCTGAATATCGATGTACTGCTTAATATCGATGTACTGCTTAATATTGAAGTACTGTTTAATATCCGAGTACTGTTTAATATCTAAGTACTGTTTGATATCTAATGACTGTTTGATATCTAATGACTGTTTGATATCTAATGACTGTTTAATATCTAAGTACTGTTTAATATCTAAGTACTGTTTAATATCTAATCACTGTTTAATATCTAAGTACTGTTTAATATGTAAGTACTGCTTAATATATAAATACTGTTGAAACTAGCTCTCAAAATTATATTCATGAGAGTTTAATATCTAAGTACTGTTTGATATCTAAGTACTGCTTAATATCTAAGTACTGTTGAAACCAGCTCTCAAAAGTATATTCATGAGAGAGTTTAATATCTAAATATCTACTGTTGATTAATGAGAGACAGTTTAATCTCCAAGTACTGTTGAAAACAGTAGATATTTAGACATTAAACTCTCTCTCATGAATATAATTTTGAGAGCTGCTTTCAATAGTGCTTTTTGTGGGATTGAGTAAACAGCTACTTGAAATCCCAAGCCTCAAGCAAGGCCTCGAATGACAATATTTCATTATATTTCTTCTTCTGCCTTCACCATCAAAGACACTACACATAACATACTGTCAAAGCTTGATAGTTCTGTGAATTCACCCTGAAAACTGGGCTGTGACGGCCCACTCAACATTAGCACAGCACTTCTGTTACTGTCATATTGACAAGACACTATTTGATGACAACAATTTACTCATACAGTCACAGTCAAGGTTTCCATTCTATTGGTAAAACGGCTTTGTAGTAGCTTCAGTTGAAATACTTAACTTGTTTGTATTCCAGTTCGCACAATAGCCCAGTATACCACATGTTGTCAATACTTTACTTTCTACACTCTGAACAAGTTCAAGTATTCACAGCACTAGCATTTTCCTCGATGTATTTATTCTGTACATTGCAGCCATCTTCTTGATTTATGACCAAAACTTTGCACTACACCGTGCTTTGCCGTGCAAGCCATTTTCCCTCGCTACAACACCGATAATCACCCTCCAATAAATCCAATTGAAAGTGTGTATCATCTCCACCGTGTAATACACATCAGCATAATACCCATCACCTCTCATTCCAAGATTGATTTGCACCCTCGGTGTCTTTAGAGGTGTAAATCCCTTTTCTCCCAATAGAGTGAATTTATGGTTTAGTTTAGTTAAATGTTCACTCATCCACATTAAATACTCGGAATTGCGTCATATGTAGTAAGATACTAGCAACGGTTGAACGAGTTACCACCCGTACTATCATTTCATCTTTCAGGTGTGTATAATTCCAACTCGTAGTACGTCATGGAAAAGGTGTTGTAAAGTAGTATTTCTCACGTACCTGTTGGGGTTAGGTTGCATTACCTTTGTGGGTTATCTTAAATGAAGTGATTTATTACAGTAGGATTGGGTTTTAGGTCAAGTTTACCTGGTGTACTCACTCAATGGGTAGTTTAGTGAACTTGGATTATGTGTTTTTTAGCCTTAATAGTAAAGTCGACAAGTCACGCTATAATTGTGATGAGATCGTTCCAAGGGAAATCAGGAGAATGACTAAAAAATATGCAAGGATCAACAAGTCTGCTGGAAGGTGTCATGTTTCTAAGATTGTGTGTATAGAGTGAAGTGATTCGTGAAAATTGTCACCTTGCCCAATAGAAATAAAAGAACTAGAATTATCTCAAAGTAAAAAAATGGTGACAGAGAGTTTACTGTTAAAAACAGCTCTCAAAATTGTATTTGTGAGAGTTTAATGTTTAAGTACTGTTCAATATCTAAGTACTCTTGAAAACAGTAGATATTTAGATATTAAACTTTCTCATGAATATAATTTTGAGAGCTGGTTTCAACAGTACTTAGATATTAAATAGTACTTAGATATTAAACAGCACTTAGATATTAAACAGTACTTAGATATTAAACAGTACTTAGATATTAAACAGTAATTCGATATTAAACAGTACTTAGATAATAAACTACTTGGATATTAAACAGTACTTAGATATTAAACAGTACTTAGATATTAAACAGTACTTAGATAATAAACTACTTGGATATTAAACAGTACTTAGATATTAAACAGTACTTAGATATTAAACAGTACTTAGATATTGAACAGTACTTAAATATTAAACTACTTGGATATTAAACAGTACTTAGATATTAAACACTACTAAGATATTAAACTTTTCTCTTAGATATTAAACTTCTCTCTTAGATATTAAACTTTTCTCTTAGATATTAAACTTCTTTCTTAGATATTAAACTTCTTTCTTAGATATTAAACTTCTCTCTTAGATATTAAACTTCTCTGTTAGATATTAAACGTCTCTCTTAGATATTAAACTTCTCTCTTAGATATAAAACTTCTCTCCTAGATATTAAACTTCTCTCTTAGATATTAAACTTCTCTCTTAGATATTAAACTCTCTCTCATGAATATAATTTTGAAAGCAAGTTTCAACAGTAAACTCTCTGTCACCAAAAGACCGGCGACCAAACGTCATACATAGGATATTGTGTTAAGGGTTTATCTCACTTGCTAGAAAACGACAGTCCAAACCTAAAATCCAAGTTATGTACTTCCATATATTTATGTAGTTTTTCCTCTCTCCAGTTATTATTGGTACCTACCACTCAGCTACACAGTAGAAATAAACAAGAATGCCACAAGGTGCTGACTCAGCCCCCCCAAAAAAAGTCCACTAGTCTGCCACAGTGTCTTTCAGCTGTCTTCTTGGCAGTAAGGCGTTAACAATTAACCCCCTGCAATCGCCTTGTAAACAGACGCGCCATAAAACTCGATAGGTCACAGGACGTTAGCCTTTGTTGGCTCGGATTTCAACGTTCAGTCTTGTCGCCGCGACAGCGAATAAAAGACATGCGCCATCGACTTTGCGCTTACGGCAAAAAAGGCAAAGAAATGTGGTTATGTTACACTTTAATTTCACCGTGAGGGACCGAGTGTCTCGTTGTTGTTCTCCCGTGGTCAATGTTTTGAACGTGGGAAATGCCTTGGAGGAGATAGACAAGAAATATAAGAGCCATGTTGAAATTCTACATGTTTGTAGACCTCTTATCACTCTCACAGAAGGCCGTCATAAGATGGCTGTGAGCTAGTATGTGTCAAAACTGCCACTTTAGTTCTTGGATTGGATCGGGATGGTAGTGAAAAAATGTAGGTTGTCATTTGTATCTTTTTTTGTTGGGTGTTTTTGTTTGGTTTTTATGGTGCCAATGTTTCAGTTTATAATTATATGGTTGGATTTTCGAGATGTATAAGTAGGACTTATTGCAGTTTGCCATTGTTGCTGAGGTTGGACGAAGTAAGACAATTTGATGGGGGAGTTACTCGATAGTGTGTTTTAAGGAGAACCTTATTTGTTCTGGTTTAGAGTGGGTTTTTTGTATGTTTTTAAATAGTATATTTTTGAGGAATGATTTTTTTTTTAAACTTTTGATCAGCTGATAAACAGCCTAGTTCAATTTGGTTGTTTTCAATAAACTGCTTTTATGTCATAATACCCGTCAATTTACTTGAAATCTCATTTATATCCAGTTTACATCTGTGTGTATGTATATATGTGCTTATGTATATGTGTGTGTATGTATATGTGTATATATACATGTATGTGTAGTGTATATATATGTAAGTATATGTGTATTTATGTGTGTATGTGCATATATGTGTATGTGTATGTATGTGTGTATATGTGTATGTATGTGTAAATAGATGTATGTGTATGTATGTGTGTAAATATATGTATGTGCATATATATGTATGTGTATGTATTTGTATGTGTATGTATATGTATGTGTATGTATATGTATGTGTATGCATATGTGTAAATATATGTATGTGTATGTATGTGTATATATGTGTAAATAGATGTATGTGTATGTGTGTATGTATGTGTATTTATGTGTGTATATGTGTATATATATGTGTGTGTATGTATATATGTATATGTGTGTATGTATGTGTATATATGTATGTAGAAATATTTCAACAACACTATTTATTTATATATTTATTTATTAACTTACTTATTACTTATCTATCTATGTCCAAAATGTATTTTTCTGTGTCTGTATTCTCACCCTCTCCCTACTGTGACAACCAAATTTGCCGAATATGGAATGAATAAAGTTATCTATTTAAAGGTAAATTCTGGCTATTTTTCCAACAGGTCTTGTGTTTTTGATCAGGATGGTACAAGTTTGTTTTGTACCAAAGGAATCAACATAACAGTAGGGTCAAACACATAGTCTAATTGAAAAGACTGAATGTTTACTCAACTGCATGAAGCTTCTTTTTATAAATTTCTTTTGAATTGAATCGGTAGCTGTGCACTGAAGTGCCCTCAACTTTATACAAGTGCATAGATTGGGGGGGCATTTGAGACTTTCATACTATTCAGCAGGTGCCTTCCCTGTTCTAAATCAATTACCTACAGTCGGCCAGCACTTAGGGTAGGGGGTATTGTAAATCAGCTTGGTGTCAAGACAGATTACCAAACTGTAACTGCCTGTGGAGTGAAACTCTTTGGCCAATAGGGACTCAGTTTCAAGCGAATCCTGTGTGACAGCGCAACTTTTACCCCCTCCCACACTCGTAATTGTTTGGTGATACTTTCCAATGAAATAAGAGATGGAGAGACACATAACGATCGCTTCTTTTTTTTTTAAGGGTGGCCCTACTCGTAGAGTCATTGTGGCACGATAAATAAGCAACACTGGAGTCCTGCAGTGTGGAGGCTATTACTTTTGCTCTTTTCCAATACTATTTCTATATCTTTAAAATGTCAGAGCACAGTGGGGAAAATAATGTGGGGATCAATGCAAGGGACGGCTAAAGGAATATTGGATTTGGTGATGTATCGCCAATGTGTGTTGAGACATTCATCGTCTTTGGTGTATGATCAGAGGGTCGTTAAGTTGACCTTTTCAATAATATATGTCACATATCAGCATCTGTTTTTGATAAATATATGTATATATATGCATATATATGTATATATGTGTGTATATGTGTATATATGTGTGTCTATGTGTATATAGGCGTATATAGGTGTATATAGGCGTATATATGTGTATATATGTGCACATATGTGTATATGTGTATATATGTGTATATATGTGTATATATGTGTATATATCGGTATTTATATGTATATATGTGCATATATGTGTATGTATGTGTATAAATGTGTATATATGGGAATTTATATGTATATATGTGCATATATGTGTATATATGTGTATATATGTGTATATATCGGTATTTATATGTATATATGTGCATATATGTGTATATATGTGTATATGTGTGTATATGTGTATATATGTGTATATATGTGTATATATGTGTATATGTGTATATATGTGTATATATGTATATATATCGGTATTTATATGTATATATGTGCATATATGTGTATATATGTGTATAAATGTGTATATATGGGAATTTATATGTATATATGTGCATATATGTGTATTTATGTGTATATATGTGTATATATTTCGGTATTTATATGTATATATGTGCATATATGTGTATATATGTGTATATATGAGTATATATGTGTATATATCTGTGTATATATGTGTATATATGGGTATTTATATGTATATATGTGCATATATGTGTATATATTTGTTTATATGTGTATATATGTGTATATATGAGTATATATGTGTTTATATGTGTATATATGTCTTACAAACCACCCCCAGACAACCCCAACAGGTAATGAGGTCATATCTGGACAAAGAATCTGTCGTATAGGGAAAGATTATGCTTCATCCTTCCTCTCTCTCTTGGGGGTGGCAGTCCTGACAGGCAGGAAGAGTGAGGAACAACAGATGAGCGCCCCGATCGATTGCCAGCTGACTGGCGAGGTCCATTATAGTGACAAGCCCAAGCCGCGGCACGATGACCCGCAATCCGAAGCTGGCCTCATTACTACCTACCGGATCTCTCACTGGGACCAATCTCCCTTTCTTCCTCCCTTTCTTTCCATCTCATACTATTTTTTTCGAATATTGCAAATCACTAGCCTTGATTTGACAAGAAGTTTAAAACTTAAACTCTCTAAAACTGCCACAAAAAACACTTTAAACAGCAATAAATTTTGCAGAGTTAAATATGAGCATTTCCTACCATAATAATCAAACAAGCCACCCTATGAAATATGACCCAAACCTCATCTTGTCTATCAACTGATATGCTATCTACTCCACTTACTCCCATCATCTAACTGGTTATTTTCAAAACTTTATACCCAGGAAGACTTATGTATACCTTCAGTGTCCCTACACTCGGAATTCGTTGTTGAACAGCGCAACTGTGGATACGATATACCTGCCATTGAGACAGTATCCAGGCAATCAATTACCACTGTTACCTACTGTAGAATCACTGTTCTGCGGCTCCCCGAACAAGATGCGCACGCGGTGAAGACAGGCAGGGAAATGTAGGATACAGCTCTCCGAAGATTACTTCTGGCCTGGCTGTGAAATTCTTGCCAAAAAGAATCTAGTTGCCAATACAACTGACTGATTAACCAGTTTTGGAGTTGGACATTTTTCTCAGTTTTTAGCCCTCTCTGTGTATAATATGGTCAATATGGCTTGAATTGAAAATACACTATAGTCTGTTACTTGGATAAGATAATGCTTACCCATAGAGTGAGTACACTGTCTAGATCAGGAGTGGGCAAACTTTTCAGCCTGGGGGCCATATTGACTTTAAAAAAATTGACAGATAGGTCAGCACAAGATTTGATACAAATAAAAAAGTGCATCCGTTAACAGTGCATATGAAACAAACAGAAAAAAGGACTAAAGTATGAACATACTCACTCATCATTAAAGTAAAAAGTATAAAGTACAAAGTCAAGTAAAAACGAATGTATGAAGAAATATTACAATTTAAAAAAAAGATAGGGTGGCTGTAAAACACAAAAAAACAAATAAGAGTAGACAGAACTACTGCCACTGGATTCCGCGGGACGGCGCCATCTTGGAACAGAAAAAAAAACATATTTGGACAACATCGGCGGGCCGGATTAAAAAGCCTAATGTGGCCCATTGGCCGTAGTTTTCCCATATCTGTCCTAAATGGCAAAGAAGCCCTGGCCGTTGATGTTAAATAAACAAATTAAATGCAGTAAGTATATCAGAAATGTATCAACTCAAGACCCCGACTAGACAACTTCTAGCCCCTACATATGTACGTCCTTATAACTTCCCAGTTCAAACGATGTACAATCAACTTCTCAAGTCAAAACTAAAGTGAAGTCCGAGTCACCAAAGTCCAAAAAGTCCATAATTTGAACATTCAGCCATTTTCCCCATTCACCATTTTTTTCCCAAGTACGAACAACGCAAAGACTGATGAATCCCACCATTTCCTTGCGGCACTTGTTAAGAAGAGCAGGGCAAGCAGTGTCTGCAGTGTTTACTAATGTTGAGGCATTGCCGTTATCAGGGAAAAGATTTGTAGGGGAAGAGGCTGGGGATTAGCCGTCAAATTGCCAGGCAGACAGCATCCCTGCTGCAGGGTTGCCAAGCACTAATCTCTAGAGCAAGAAAGGAGGTGGGGGGTGAGATACCGATAAAGATTTGGTAGTAGGTCTGGACTGCTAAAACCGAGGGGAGGGGGGGGGCTCAAATATATTTATCTGGTGTTGGTTAAAGGGCTCTAATGCCAAGTGGTGTTAAAGTAAAATATGATGGATGTGTTTCCCTACAGTAAATACTACGGAAGTCCATAGTGTAAAGACAAGCTCTTTCTATACTATATTGCTTTAATAAACACTTTTTAAAGTGTTGATCTCTGTGAACACTCAAATGTTGGTGAAAGATTGTACGATATGAATAAAAACAACCACTCGAGTATGTTTTTATATATATAAAAGACAAGCTGCAATGGTGCAGCTGTGTATTTGATCAAAGTAGGTGGACAAGGCCGTAACGTATTTATATGGTATTTAGTTATACAAAAACAAGGCTAAATTAGAACATTTCCAACATTAATGTGGAGTATCAGCTTGTACAACCCTTAGAAATTGAAGTATTTGCACTGATCCGGATTCAAAAACAAACAAATGTGAAAATAAATTATAAGACACGGTCACAGTCATGATGGGGATGGTTTAATATACTGAATGACTAATTTTTCATTCCATCTGAGCTGGTCAAAAAAAATCTAAGTATTTTTTATAGTAGTAATGTTAGAAATTCAAACAACAGGGTTGTATTTTGAATTAACATATCACTCTATAACTTATTGAAAAAAACCTGCCGTCTGTATGACGGCCTTTGAACGAGTACACTAAGTATATATGCAAATGATAGATGTTCTATTATATACTTCTTTAATTTAACAGTAAACCATCTGTGTATATATGTGTGTGTGTATGTATTTATGTGTGTATGTGTGTGTATGTATTTGTGTATATATGTATGTATGTATGTATATGTGTGTATGTATTTGTGTGAAAATGTGTATATGTGTGTATATGTGTGTATATATGTGTATATAAGTGCATATATGTGTATATATGTGTATATATATGTATACATGTGTATACATGTGTATACATGTGTATACATGTGTATATATGTGTATATATATGGGTATATATGTGTATATATGTGTATATATGTGTATATATGTGTATATATGTGTATATATGTGTATATGTGTATACACACATGCATCCATATATACACATATATACACACACATACACATGTACACACATATACACATGTATATATACGTACATACATACACGTGTATATATATATTTTTTTTAAATATACGAGCTAGCAAATATATCAACATTGTTTAGTGTTTAAGAGTTAACTTCAGTCGGAACTTTTTGAAAGTAGTCTATTTACAGTCAGAACAAGAGCCCCAGTTATTGTATTGTGATTATAGTATACAAAAATTATTTCATTCAAGTTTTGATGGACTGTGCCAAATGTTTATATCCATACTAATTTATACCTTGTCACCCTTTTTCTTCACCATAGCCTCCGTAGAGAACAACCAAGCAACCAAGCAAGCAACCCCCAAGACACAGGAATGTCTCATCAGCCTCCAGCATCCTTTACAGGGCCCACAACGGGAGGAAAAAACTACACGGGCTATAAATAAGTCAGGCGTTCTAATGAAACCAACGTCCATCCATCTTCCTTGAACAAGCGAGCGACTTGGTATTCCGTCGGAAAAAAGGAATAAGGACAAAATGTCTCAAAATGTGAGGCTAGAAATGGGTCGCTATTACATTCAGTTACATTTTAATGATAGTTAGACTCTGCCATGTTTTGCTGCGCTACGCTGGGCCGATGAAAATGAGGTCATAACTCGCCCAAGCGGCGACAGCGGGAGCTGATAAAGTAATCAAGCAGAACGTGGAGTCGACACCCGACATTTGGAGAAATTGGGAAGGCCCGGGCACAAAACGAGGGGTGTCGAGAAGCAGCGGGATAAATCTGCCAAAAAGACTCGGTGCTGCATAAATCAGGATGCCTTTTACATTTTTATTTGGTTTAGCAACACAAACTAGAAGGTAGCCGGAGAAATCAAAACAAAAAACAAAGCAAAAAACGTACATTACAATAATTTGAGTAGTTTTTACGTTTTTTTTTATCTATTGAGGTGATACAATTTGAAATATTTAAATGTTTTTGTTGTTTATCTTTTAAATCAGGAAGCTTTTTCCATTTTTACTTGGTTAAGCTACTCAAAGTAAAAAGCAGCCTAAAAAATCTAAACAAAAACAAAAAACATTACAATAATTCAAGTAGTTTTTTCTAACGTTTTTTTTAACCTATTGACTGAGGCTATACAATTTGAAATATATTATTTTTTTGTTGTTTATCTTAAAACATTTTAAATCAGGAAGCCTTTTCCATTTTTATTTGTTATACGAAAATTAGAAAGCAGCCTAAGAAATAAAAACAAAAAAACAAAACAAAAAACGTACATTACAATAATTCAAGTAGTTTTTACGTATTTTTTAACCCATTGACTGAGGCGATACAATTTGAAATGTATATATGTTTTCGTTGTATCACTAGAAAACATTTGGTTAATATTTTTAGGATTGAGTTGATTGAATTTTGTGGAAAAACAAAGTATCTGTTTGTCAAAACGTACTAAAAAAAAGTCTTAGGATGTCATGATGTCAATATTATTCAAGGGATGGACAGTCTATGCGGAATTGCAAGTAAAAAATGGTTATTTTCTGCTGAAAGTATTCAATTATGCACAAAAAGAACAATATATACAAGGACTCCTGAAAACTATGGCTTGTGCAATTCATATGGCAGCGTAATGAGATTGAAATGAGTTTTTGCAAAAGGACGGAAAGCAACAGTGGATTTGCGTCCCTTTGAGAAATTTCCTCCGCTTTTAAGGTTTTAGTCAACGGCGTAACACTCGACACACAAAACAAAATTGGGTGGATAGTATCTCAAGTATGAAATTGTTCTTGGGGAAATGAGTACTTCAGAGATAATTAACTGGATTTAAAAGCTCTCACTACTTATACTAGCCGTGCACGCTGAAGAAAATAAATGAGCAGTACATGGTTATTTACCACTGGTTTGTAGTCTCTACTCAGATGTTTGGTCACCGGACATTTAGTCGCCGGACGTTTGGTCGCCCGTCAAATGGTGACAAAAAGTTTACTGTTGAAACCAGCTCTCAAAATTATATTCATGTGAGAAAGTTTAATATCTAAGAGAGAGTTTAATATCTAAGTACTATTTAATTTCTAAGTACATTTGTCCGGGCGGCCAAACGTCCGGGCGGCCAAACGTCCGGGCGACCAAACGTCCGGGCGACCAAACGTCCGGGCGACCAAACATCTGACAACCAAACATCCGGGCGACAAACGTCCGGGCGACCAAACGTCCGGGCGACCAAACGTCCGGGCGACCAAACGTCCGGGCGACCAAACGTCCGGGCGACCAAACGTCCGGGCGACCAAACGTCCGGGCGACCAAACATCTGCCATCCAAATATCCGGGCGACAAACGTCCCGGCGACCAAACGCCCGGGCGACCAAACGTCCAAGCTACCAAATGCCCGGGCGACCAAACATCCGGGGCGACCGAACGTCCGGCGACCAAACATCCGGTCACGCTAGTTTCGCACAGGAAAACCTTCACAACATTCAAGAATAGGTAATACTACACAAAGACAAAGTACTTCTCACTTGGAGTAAATCATCCATTGTCATCTTGCAGAAATGGCATTTTATGTCCTTTTTCAGCAAGACTGTCACATAGAACAAAGCTTTTTTTTTTTTTGGACTGTACGGAACTTCTACTCCTGTAGTTTATGATCTCTCTACTATTCCCTAATAGTGATCTTAGTGGTAAGGCAACGTTTTCTTCCTTCCTTTTCATACATCTCATCCCAGCAGCCGTCACAACGAATGAAGCTGCGCTCTAGGAGCCAAATGTCACAACTGTGCCCGGAAAGTGACTATCAACACAACTAACACATTCGCTCAGTTGGTGGCGCTTGATTGAAGTCGGGTATTATGCGTGACTATCTTGCTATGTTCAGCCCTTCTTTCACTCTCTTGCTACATTTACACCGTATTTAGCGCAGCATAGGCGGATTGGCAATTAAGTTTGGTCTTCACAAAGCAGCTACTTTTTGACCTTGTCGCCGACGGGTAGTTCAAAAAATTCCTGGCGCAAAAAAGCAAACAACTTTTGACTTCTTTGAGGTAGATCACAAACATGGCTGTTTTACATCAAAGCGTTGAACTCCTGATTAGTAGCGCAAATTAGGGTTGGGAATCGCAGAGAAACGGCTGTATCAGACATGGGCAAACTATGGCTTGCGGGCCACATTAGGCTTTTTAATCCAGCCAGCCGACGTTGTCCAATTAATGTTTTTTTTTCACCCCAAGATGGCGCTGTCACGCAAAAGCTAGTGGCAGTACCTAGGCCCACTCTTATTTGTTTTTGGTGTTTTACAGCCCTTCTATCTTATTTTTTAAATGACATTTTAATAGTTCTTAATACATTCCCTTTTACTTGACTTTGTACTTTATACTTTTTACCTTAATGAGTGATGAGTATGCTAATATTTAAGTCACTTTTTTCTGCTTATGTTTCATATATACTGTTAACGGATGCACTTTTTTATATGTATCACATATTCTGCTTGTAATAATACTTCAGAGTGGTTTATACAATATTTGGCCAATTATTCATTTATCTTGAACACTAAAAACCTTTCCAAATACTTCAATTATAATGAATTGGGTCCTTATCAGATATTTATTTATACTAGTTGGATAGGATAACTTTATTTATACCATATTCGGGAAATGTTGTTGTCACAGTAGCAAGAGGGTGAGAATAAAGACAGAAAAAGACATTTTAGACATAAATAGATGGGTAATAATTAAGTTAATAAATAAATACATGAATAAATATAAAACTAAATAAGCATTTTGCTGAAATATCTATATATATATATACACATACATATGTATAAGCACATATATACATCCACATAGATGTACATGTTAACTGTATATTGATGTCATAATAGACATAGCAGCAATATTTATTTTGCCATTTTTTTCCTCGACATCGATCTGTAATTTTAAAGCAACTCTCATTGGTGTCCTTAGTGGATAAAGAGCGATTAGGATAAATCCATCATGCGTTAATAGGCCATTAAACATCTAACCAAGTCACCCATGATGAGAAATCAAGTTGAATGGGAAAAAATCCATTGGCTCCCTTTTATAATTACTTTTGAGCGATCCTATGAGAGAAGATAACTGACGGATTGCCTACGAGACCCAACGTGATTCATTTCAAAGGAAAGCCTTGAAGTCAAGAAAAGGTATTTCATTTTTCTTTTTTAATAACCACGAAGAGAGACTTCTTGGCAAGATGTCCTAGTGGTTTTTCTAGATCAATACCGAAGACTGGTCGTAAAAAGTGTCACTGACCAACCATAACCGAGGTTAAAATAGGGGTGAAGGAGTTCACCCTTAGTGGACGAGAATTGGCTTTGTTGGAATAAATGATGGTGTCTTTTTTTGTCTTCTTTGTTTAAGCAAGTCAACATGCATTCTAACGCCCATCGTGTGGTTGTTGTTGTTGTTTTTTTGCCAAGGTTAAAGTTTAAAGGCATGTTTTTCTTGCTTTTGTTCGTTAACAATCCAGCAATTGTTGTCTTAAGCACCCCTAAAAAGTAAAGTGACCATATTGTCTCACTAAAAACTAATGAAATGAAGACCAGGGTCACCATTTAACTCTTCATGTGTGTTTTTTAAAGCTAATTTCTTGAACAAAAACAATTAAAAGTAGAAAGCCTGGGAAATTCTTGAATTCCAGGTTTACTTATTTGGCTATAAGAGCCCGTTTTTCATTTAAAAACTCAAGTGACCATATTCTCTCACTAAAAACTAACAATATAAAAGCCAGGGTCACTATTTAACTCTTCACATGTGTTTTTTAAAGCTAATTCCTTGAACAAAAACATTTAGAAGTACTAGTAATCCTTTAAAAGGCTTGAATTCCAGGTTAATTTATTTGGCTATAAGGGATAGTTTTTATTTTTAAACTCAAGTGATCATATTGTCTCACTAAAAACTAACAAAATAAAAGACTAGGGTCACTATTTAACTCTTCACATGTTTTTCAAAACCAATTCCTTGAACAAAAAGAACTAAAACTGGTAAGCCTGGAAAAGGCTTGAATTCCAGGTTTACTTATTTGGCTATAAGAGCCCGTTTTTCATTTAAAAACTCAAGTGACCATATTGTCTCACTAAAAACTAACAAAATAAAAGCCAGAGTTACTTATTTGGCTACAAGAGCCCGTTTTTTAAAAAAACAAACTCAAGTTACCATATTATCTCACTAGAACCTATCGAAATAAAGACTAGAGTCACTATTTAACTCTACACATGTGTTTTTAAAGCTAATTCCTTGAACAAAAACAATTAAAAGTGGTATTCCTGGAAAAGGCTTGAATTCCAGGTTTACTTATTTGTCCATAAGAGCTCATTCTTTTGAAAAACTCAACCATAAGTCAAGATTTACTCGGTTATACACTCACCAGATCCACAAATTCTCCAAAAATTGTAAATTTGAACCAATTCCCTGTGTCTGGAATGTTTGTAGTTGTAATTCTAGCCAAGAGGGAGATAAAGGCAACTGGAAAAGCAGGTTGTTTAGCCCCGACATAGACCCTAACGTGGCATTAACGGCAGGGTGCCTCACCTTAGCAGCGGTAGCTAAGGGGAACATTCTATAGTTCCAATCTATTCAAAGTCCTCCTGAATAAGTTTAGGGAGGGCTCACTAAGGGCAGACTAGGGCAATTTGCCAGAGAACTAACCAATAGAATAAAGCCAAGATGATGTTAAACTATTGTTTTGGCTTAACAAGCTAGAGTGAACAAGAACAAAAGAATAGTGCACAAAAAGATTGAGTCCGGAAAAATACCTGACTGCTCAAGAGTGACATATCGACTTATTTTATTACTTTAATTCCTCATTTTAGAACCAAAAACTCGAGTAAAGAAATCCGCCATACTTCCTCAACAAAAAACAAATGCACCTGCACTAGATAATGAACCAAAAAGTTCCCTTTTGGATAAAAAACTAACTAATAATACTCCACTTACCTATTCATGTCAATTATGAATCAATTTTTATAGTTCCTTTGCACTTTTTAGGGACTTATTCCAGATAGAAGTATGTTCTAATCCCAGAAAATATAGGCAATCCAAAATGGGTATCCAAGAAAAGATTATCCTTTAAAGTATTCTTCAAATGGTTTTCTGTTTTATTCCACCAAAAAACTTGGGAAGCAGAAGAAAGCAGTTTGCTTCCCCCCCGTTAGAATTCCAACGGCCGAGCGGTTTGGCGTTCGGGCTCGATCCTTCAGGGAGAAGAGCTTGTTCATACACTGAGAGAAGAGGGTGCTCAGTAATGGCAAAGGGACAAAGCCAAACCCACTATGTGATGTCACTGGTTTCAGATTTCAGAAGGAGGAGGAGGAGGAGGAGGGCCGGGGCCATACCTTGTTGCGTCTAAACCAATGAGCTACAAGTCTGCAGTACATTTTAATGTAAAATTGAGCGCTACTATTTGCTATGATGACACGTGAAGCTATTCTTTTTTTTTTTGGTAGAAAATTGGCAGGCTTTCTTGTCAGTCACCTTGCAGTAAAGGAGCTGATGAAATCGAGCTCCTACGCAAGTATGAGATGATAAAGTAGGCTATAAAAAATACCTTTGGAGTACTATGTCAAGCGAGTAGAAATTCGACAGTATGACCTTGACACAGTCTCGTGGGAATGTGGCAATTGGATACGTATTGCAACAAAACCAATCAGATTTACTAAGACGTAGAGGGATCTATTAACAGTGTAATTGACCATTTCTGCCAGAAAGGGGAATGAAAAATATTTTAACTTGAAAAAAAGTACACCCAAAAACCACTTAAAAAATTGACTCATTATCAAAACATTTTGCACAAAATGCCACTTAAAGGAATATCAATATCTATATCTACATATAAATATATTTATGTATATTTACATATATGCATGTAGATATATGTATGTATATGTATATAGATATATGTATGTATGTATATATATAGATATTTGTATGCATATATAGATATATGTATGCCTATATAGATAGATGTATGTATATATAGATGTAAGTATATAGATAGATGTATGTATATATATATATATATATATCTAGATCATTGTATGTAAATATATGTATGTATATATAGATATATGTATGTATGTGTATATAGAGGTGTATGCAAATATATGTATTGTATGTATATATAGATATATGTATGTATGTATGTGTATATAGAGGTGTATGCAAATATATGTATTGTATGTATATATAGATGTGTCTATATATAGAGATATGTATGTATATATAGATATACATGTATGTATAGATATATATGTATGTATATATAGATATTTGTATGTATAAATAGATATATGTATGTATATAAAGATAGACGTATGTATATAAAGATAGATGTATGTATATATAGATATATATGTATGTATATAGATATATATGTATGTATATAAAGATAGATGTATGTATGTATATATAGATATATATGTATGTATATAGATATATATGTATGTATAAATAGATATATGTATGTATATAAAGATAGATGTATGTATATATATATATAGATAGATATGTACATATATACTATGAAGACCCGAATAATAGTAGGCACTGGAATAATAGTAGGCAGTGGAAAATTCCAAAAATAATGAA
This sequence comes from Stigmatopora nigra, assembly GCF_051989575.1. NCBI lineage: Eukaryota > Metazoa > Chordata > Actinopteri > Syngnathiformes > Syngnathidae > Stigmatopora > Stigmatopora nigra. The sequence continues at coordinate 13,982,577 of NC_135516.1, forward strand.
TATTAGTAGTAGTAGTAGTAGTAGTAGTAGTAGTAGTAGTACTATTATTCCGGTGCCTACTATTATTAATTCTTTTGGAATTTTCCACTCCCTACTATTATTCCAGTGCCTACCATTATTCGGGTCTTCATAGTATATAGATATATGTATGTATATATACATATAGGTATGTATATATAGATATACATACATATACATATAATAACTTGCTGCTTTTTAATGAAGGATGAAATGATCAAAATATAAATTCCGCAGGGTATCAACTATACAGAGGAGAATCCCCAAGCCCACATGGGTAGCAACTCCCGGTGGTCAAACTCTGCTAGCCACGGAGCTAATCATCCACAACAGATGTTCAAAAATGTTCCGCGGGATTTATGACAGAGCTCAGAGGAATAGCCAAGTCAGCCTCTGCTCTGGGTGCTCTTTTTTTTTTTTTTTCTTTCTTCCTCCCCTGTCGTCTGTCCTACAAGGACGAGGGATTGCACCGAGAGAGAAGGATGTCAGCACTACTATTCTCCCTCCCGTCCCCAAATTCCCTTGCTGTGTGAGATTTGCCATCCGAGACGACAGCGCTTTAATAGATCACACAGCCACAGGACCTTGAGAGAAGTTTGCTCATTTATCCCGGTAATACCGCGTGGACTGTAACTTGCTTGGCTCATCCGGCAATGCTTCAACCATGTTCCGCCGTCCATGTAATGATTTTTTTTAATCAGTGATATTGCTGACGCTGCAAGCTACGGCCAAGACAAATGCGCACAGATGATGCCATTCATAATATTTAGCAATAGCGGGGATCCAATATTGCATTTAAGACAATACTAGTCTACTGTTTAATATCTAAGTACTGTTGAAACCAGGTTTCAAAATTATATTCATGAGAGAGTTTAATATCTCAATATTGACTGTTTTCAACAGTACTTAGATATTAAACAGTACTTAGATATTAAAAAGTACTTGGATACGAAACAGAACTTAGATATGAAACAGAACTTAGATATTAAACAGTACTTAGATATTGAACAGTACTTAGATATTGAACAGTACTTAGATATTAAACAGTACTTAGATATTAAACAGTACTTAATTTGAAACAGTACTTAGATATGAAACAGAACTTAGATATGAAACAGTATTTAGATATTAAACAGTATTTAGATATTAAACAGTATTTAGATATTAAACAGTACTTCGATCTTAAACAGTACTTCGATCTTAAACAGTACTTCGATCTTAAACAGTACTTCGATCTTAAACAGTACTTCGATCTTAAACAGTACTTCGATCTTAAACAGTACTTCGATATTAAAGAGTACTTCGATATTAAACAGTATTTAGATATTAAACAGTACTTAGATATGAAACCGTACCTAGATATGAAACAGTACTTAGATATGATACAGTACTTCGATATGATACAGTACTTGGATATGAAACAGTACTTGGATATTAAACAGAACTTAGATATTAAACAGAACTTAGATATTAAACAGTACTCAGACATTAAACAGTACTTAGATATTAAACTCTCTCTTAGATATTAAACTGAATATAATTTTGAGAGCTGGTTTCAACAGTAAACTCTCTGTCACCATTTGACCGGCGACCAAACGTCTGGCGACCAAACATCCAAGCACCTAATCCCCTAGTTACCAACATATTTAAGTTCTCCATTAAAGTTTAGTCAGACCAACACACCGCAAGTAAACAAGCATCCAACTGTGCTTTGCTTTGGCTCCAATCAATCGTAATAAAACTGTACTGTTACCGACAAAATCCAGCATTTTGAAAGAATCCAACTAAACGAATCCAACTGCTTATGATGGGTTTCCGCCAAGCGGTTAACGTCGACTGTCTCCTAGGCTTAAACTCCGCAGCAGGAAATGGCAAAGTACTGCAATGTGTTCTACATTTCTCTGCGTCGCTAACAATGAGCGACAGCTTAATTTCACCGGCGGCTGCAGATGTTGCGCATTCAGAAAACGAGAATAAGCTACAATTGTTTTATCTCCAACTTTTTTTTTTGTCAAGTTTGAACAAAAAAGGATATGGGTCATCTGATTAAACTGTAATTTCCGCCACGGCCTGTTCTGCATGTCAATATAATCCCACTTATTCAAACTCTTGAAATTGTACAACTATCTATTTTGAAAAAAAGACAGTCGTACAGAATTTTGGAAGCCTGTCATGGTGTTACAAAGACAAAAGCAAGCTGAGAAACTTCTGGAGAACAATTAGCACCCACGCAACCCTCCCGAGAGAAGAAGCAGAAGAACAAAAAAATGTCTGTGCAACAGACGTAAACAGCGTAGGTGTGTATGCTAAAGTCAAATGTCATGTTCTGTAACAATCAAATGGGAAAATAGATGAAAAAAATGTGAAAGATAAACAATGAAAGATTCAAGTAGACGATGAACAGACAATTGGTTAGCAGGGTTTCTTGATTTTGGCCAAATTTTCTTGTTTTAGGGAGATTTCGACAATTAAAATAGTCATTTCTCGCCTAAAAAATAAGATTTTCTGTTGGAAAATAGACTGAAACAAACAAAAACAACTTAAGAAATGTAGATACTTTTTAACCATCCAACAAACAGTTGAATAAATCTAACTTCAGTTAATCTACTATCTAAATACTATCTATTCTCTAACTCGGTTACAGTCTGCAGAAGTTCGCCATCTGGTGGAAGACTTCCTGTGTGTGTTTCCATTTTTTTGTCCAACTTTACAACGTCTTTTTGAGTCCGTTTTAGCTACTGCAACCAAAATGGCGCTGTATAAACTGCGGTACTTCCTTCCACTCTTGCTCGTTTTCTGTTTTTGCTGCTTTTATATCTAAATAATTTGATGATTCCATTTACTTTGATTTACTTTGTACTTTGTGCTTTTGCCTTGCCGTTCTGTCTAATGTGTATGTAAATGTATATGTATGTAGTATATGGATGTGAATGTATGTGAATGTATATGAATTTATACGTATTTATATGTATATGTATATGTATGTGTACGTGTGCGTGTACATGTACGTGTATGTGTATGTATATGTATGTATATGTATGTATATGTATGTATATGTATGTATATGTATGTATATGTATATGTAAGTGTATGTATATGTATGTGTATGTATATGTATGTGTATATGTATGTGTATGTATATGTTTATATATATACTTCAACAACACTATCTATTTATATATTTATTCATGTATTCATTTATTAACTAACTTATTACATATCTATTTATGTCTAAAAATGTTTTTGCTGTGTCTGTATTCTCACCCTCTTGCTACTCTGACAACGAAATTTCCCGAATACGGGATGAATAAAAGTTACCCATACACCTTATTGACAATTAAATCCCAAATCAACCCAACAATCATTACCAAGATAGTCCAAACCGTTGCCTCGGGTACGATCCTTTTTACTACTTCCCTACCCCCATGTTTGGTTAGTCTTTTTCCAAGACCACCACTACCAACCCCCTTTCCAAAGAATGAATTTATAACATAGTGACAAGCACCCATCCCCCCACTGGTAGCACAACAGTGAAATAAGGGTGACAACCTTTTCAATCTAAAAGGGACCCCAACAGGCGATTGTAAGCCGGTGAGGAAACAATGCTCGAGGCTGATGAACACCTGAATCGAGTCGGACAGCTAGCTTCACTTAGCAGTACGATGCTAAACTCAGCATATGATGGGAAGAGAGTTCGCTCCGAGGCAGCGAAATGGGGATGAACCTTTATCAATATGACTGTCTGAGCAAGGCTAACAAGTCCAATCTGCCAAAAAACCTCTCACGGTCCAGGGAATAAAATCTCCTATAGAGTGGAAGCTCAGGCTGGAATGACATACCGTATTTTCACGACTATAAGGCGCACCCTCAATGAATGAAATTTTTCCATATATAAGGCGCACTGTATTATAAGGCGGACTGTCTATTTTGGAGAAAATGTAAGACTTTTAAGTGCGCCATATAGTGGTGAAAATACGGTAATTGCTATTGACTTCCAGGTATGAAGCACTCACTACTACACAGTCACCTCTAGAGCCAGCCATTGTTGATGTTCTGGATTTTTTTGGTATAAAATCTTGCAGTGGGGGAGGAGCTATATGATGGAAGATGTTGTAAACTAAGATGGCTGATCTGCATATTTAACAGTATTGTTTCAGTTCAGGCGTTTGTGTTTTTTTAATATCCGACAGTGGTGGTTTTTCGTTTTTGGTCTTCTGTTTTTTCCATATATAAGGCGCACTGGATTATAAGGCGCCCTGTCTATTTTGGAGAAAATTTAAGACTTTTAAGTGCGCCTTATAGTCGTGAAAATACGGCAATTCATTCATTTTGTTCCACTTCAGAGAAGAAAGATAATCTAGGCTTCATTCATTCATCACAATGTTCAAAATCCCTTTTGTGAGGGAGTCTGATGCACTTTTTTGTGGTTTGCTTCGCAATTGTGGCTAAGAGCCAAGTCGGAAAATGCTGAGCTATGTTATAAACAGTCAGTTGTGAAAGTTAGTGTACTGCTGTTTCTGATAGTCTTCTAACATGAGCGCTATGTCATCATGGCCAAAAGACACAGCTGGGGAACACCTGTTACCAAACCAGAATCCCTTTCACTCGTCGTTCCCGCCGGAGTTGCTCTTTACAGTCGCTTTTGGCCACTGTTCCTGTCAACTTGTTAGCTAATTTCCCTTTGGACTGCCAGGGAGAAAAAAAAGCATGACGTTTCTACAGGGTCAGACCGTGACTGACAATACAATGAACTATTGGGAGTTATGTGAAAACCAAATCGAATTCCCAACTAAAGGGCTTTAAGAACTGAAAATTGGAATGGCTAAAGCAAACTTTTGGGCCCGGGGGCCACATTGACTTTAAAAATTTGACAGATGGGCCGGGTCAGCACAAGATAGGATAACATATAAAAAAGTGCATCCGTTAAGAGTAGATATGAAATATAAAGAGAAAAAAAGGACTAAAGTATTAGCCTACTAATCACTCATCATTAAAGTATAAAGTACAAAGTTAAGTCAAAAGGAATGTATTAAGAAATTTTATGTCATTTAAAAAAAATATAGAAGGGCTGTAAAACATGAAAAACAAATAAGAGTGGACAGAGCTACTGTAACTAGCTTCCGCATGATGGCGCCATCTTGGGGAAGAAAAAAAGATATGATACAACTAAAAAAGTGCATCCGTTAACAGTACATAAGAAACAAACAGAAAAAAGCTACTCAAATATTGACATACTCATCGCTCATCATTAAAGGGAAAAAGTATAAAGTACAAATTAAAATAAAAAGGAATGTATTAAGAAATATTAAAATGTAATTTAATAAAAGATAGAGGGGCTGTAAAACACAAAAAAACAAATAAGAGTGGACAGAGCTACTGCCACTAGCTTCCTTGTGACAGCGCCATCTTGGGAAAAAACAACAACATTGTGGTATCAATCCCAAACAAAGTGGGCGTGACTTGTTTCTGCATAATGAGTTGTGGGTTACAGGTCAAAGTACACAACGGGAAGAGAAATACGATGATAGAGGTAGAGACAGACATCTTTACCCGCTACTCATTGAAAATCCAAAGCAACAAGCACTCTAAATTACACTCTACCATCGAGAACCAACGGGATCCGGCACCCTCTAACATGAACGCCATAGCGAGAGAGAGAGAGAGCATGCCTCGGAATGCGCGCCACAAATCATTTTTATCAGGCACCCCAGCGGGTATCGACAAACTGGGGATGCATTTAGATAGCCCAATTAAAATGAGGAAATGAAGCGCCACTGAAGCGCCATAGTCCCCCCCTCCCAGGACCCCCCCCATCTGGCCTCTAACCCCCTTCTGTTCCCTACAGAGAGAACCTAACTTGCATTGAATGTACCCTGTTGAAGGAGTCCCAAAGTTTTTAAGGTGAACTATGTATTACAGAAAGAGAGAAAAGTAGCATAACATATTTTCGGAGTGCGTACCTCTTGTTTGCACAGCTGTATTGTTGAGATAATGGCCGCTTTGGGATGTTACCAAAGGGCTTGGAGGCGAACAGGCAGTGTACGAGACAAATACTCCGGAGCAATACCGTACAACTTCAAAGGCTAAGTTAACGATCAATGATATTGATGTTGTTTTGCCAATTTATCTCAACTTTTCTTAGGTGGAGACCTCCATAGGCATACTTGTTCCTACGCCCTAAAAAACAAGTAGTTGTTCGTTATACCCGCCTTGTTTGCAGTACTGAACCTCGATATTTAGTTCACTAGAAGTAAAAGACAGAAGAATTAAATGTTCTTCCAATGAATTTAAGTTAAAGTATGTGTACTGTATTAGTATTTATGTAAGAATAAATGAGTTATGGATGCCTTTGAGTGCTGCTTGGCAGGTTACAAGTATTTATCGTATTTTCACGACTATAAGGCGCACTTAAGTCTTAAATTTTCTCAAAAATAGACAAGGCGCCTTATAATCCAGTGTGCTTTATATATGGAAAAAATATAAAATGTCATTTATTGAGGGTGCGCCTTATAGTCGTAAAAATATGTGTATTTTCACGACTATAAGGCGCACTTAAAAGTCTTAAATTTTCTCCAAAATAGACAAGGCGCCTTATAATCCAGTGCGCCTTATATATGTAAAAAAAAAAAAGTGTCATTCATTAAGGGTGCGCCTAAAAGTGCAGTGCGCCTTATAGTTGTTAAAATATTCGTATTTTCATGACTATAAGGCGCACTTAAAAGTCTTAAATTTTCTCCAAAATAGACAGGGTGCCTTATAATCCAGTGCGCCTTATACATGTAAAAAAATAAAATGTGTCATTCATTAAGGGTGCGCCTTATAATGCAGTGCGCCTTATAGTCGTGAAAATCCTGTCGTGTTATTACAGAGTGTAATTCAGAAATAAATAAAAAAACAGGCAAGCAAATTCTATTCCCTCTTCTACATAAACCTCTAAACACACCACTTGGTAGACAATTTAAGCTTCTGATTATACTGTTAAAAACAAAAGTAGCAACAATATGTTGGTCATTCTGAACCAATGTATACAAGGTGAACTTTTGGTGTTGCTATATCTTGGTTCTGCCATACAAGAGAAGACGAGGAATGCTTTTAGCGGCAGGTTTGAGCCCTGGGGAGTGGTCCCGCCTCGGTCAAGCGTCGCCGCCACTCTCAGTCTCAGACAAGCATGCCTTCCGGATGCTTCCTTCACCCCCTCTTAATATGTTTCTGGCTCGTACTGACGATAAGAAGCCGGCACTCAAAAAATAGGACAAGTTGCCTGACTGGCTACAGTGAAAAGTGTCAACTGCTGCTTTGACACTCCCTAGCTTCACACCTACCTTGTCACTTATGTATTCTATTTTAAAAAAGGAGAACGCAACATGCTGTAGCGTGCAATCTTAAAGCTTCTATTGTTCAAACTATGTCTCATTAACGAACTGGAAAAGTTACAGTTAAATTCAGGTTTGTAAACCTATTCTCATACTGAAAACAACATGTCAGTTTATAAATGATGTCCTAAACCAAGTCAACTTGATTTAATGTGGGCCGGACCATTTTAGATATAATATTTAGATTTTTTTTAATAAATGGATTAAAAGAACTGGATTAAAAGCTTTGAATATTCCGTTTTTTATCGATATAAAACAATGGATATTTTAGATTTTTTAAAATATATTTTTAGGTTTTACAAAAAAGATTTTTGAACTAAAAACATGGAAACAATTGATTAAAATAAATTACATGTATTGTTTTAAAAGGGGGAAAATCGGGAATGGATTAAAATAACTGGATTAAAAGCCATGAATATTCAGTTTGTTTATAGATCTAATACAATGTTTATTTTTAGCTTTTTTTTAAATATATTTTTTAGATTTTACAAAATTATTTTTGAACTAAAAACTAAAAAAATGACTAAAAATGACAATTGTTGATTTAAAAGGGTAAAAATAAGAAAATTTAATATACATCTATACTCTTCATTTGAATTTGATCCTATAACAGAAATGGTTTTTGGACTAAAAAAGACAGAAAAATGATTAAAAAATTACAATTATTGATTTAAAAGGGTAAAAATAAGGACATTTAACATACATCTATACTCTTAATCAGAATTTGATCCTAAAACAGAAAGTCACCACTCACGATTAATTTTCCCGGGCCACACAAAATGATCCGACGGCCCAAATTTGGCCCCTAGCCCACAACTTTGACACACATACCCTCAACTCCTTAACTCCCCAGTGCAATCCAACACAAAAACCCCAATAAAAACACTCTCAAACATCCAAAATGTCCACCAATTTCCCCAATCTGTGTATTAATTTCCTTCTATATACTCCTAAACTAAATCAAGCCTTTTAAAATAATTCCCAAGCATGAACTATTGAACTCTCTAAAACAATAAAAGCCCAAGCAAGAATGGTAAAAGGCAAGAAAGCAAAAAAACAAGTAAATACGCATTCCTAATACCCAACTAATCCTTACATGGTGGTGGACTTTCACGTGAGAGATGAAAAGCCTGCCAAGTGAAGGGAGTAATCCATCACTCATGCCATTTCGTTTCAACATGGGGTGCCTTTCTTCAACTAGGGGGGGTTTTGACTGACTACAAAATAATAGCCTAGTGTTGACCAAAAAAAATGTAGCCCGAAAAAAAAACACGAAAAAATGACCAACTCTGAGTTAAACCAATGCATTTTTCTGGGAATCAAAACCTAAAACCACTTAGTAGCAATATAACTACAAAATATGGTAAGAGATAATGACATACATTTATAATATCTTCTAAAATGTACATTAAAGAACCTCCTAAGAACGCTAGACTGCTTTTTCTCTCTATTTAAAATGTGTGGGGGATGACAAATGGACTTCAAGTCAAGCCTGCAAAGAAAAAAATTAAGGGAATAAAAAATTCAACACATACCTTCTTATTATAGCATTTCTGCCTTATACACTAAGCCAGAAAAAATGAGTGGTTTCACACGCTTGCTAATGGAAAGAGAAAAGAACACTTTCAGCCTTCTCTATTTGACTTAATATAGATGTTCCTTATTCTAATTCTTGCTTTTTTTGGTGTGTTAAATCCACAAAGAAAATATCTGAGAGATCCAAAAGGAAAGTGTGAATGAACAAGGTAGTACAGATGTGATCTTAAAGAGAGTCAAGAGTAAAATTTAAAGCCCACTGTGCCTCATCATAGATAATCTTTACCATGTGTCATGGTGGAAAAGACCTGTGTTAGCTTTGGACAAAAGATGGCGGTCTAATATGCGACTTCTAATAGAAATGTAGAATATGGGAAAGGCGTATTTTGCTTTTTTTTTAATGTCTTGCCAATTGGAGCTTGTGGAGCAACTAAAGCCGAGCTTTGGCTTTTGTTAATAGTCACAAAGGGCGAGTTAACTGCAGAGTATATTACTACTCTGCTGCTAAGGAAAGTCACTGTGTAAAACAGGGCTGAATTTGCTCCTGGTTTTACAGTTGTTGTTCCAATGTTTGTTGGGATGAGGGGTGTGTTGGTGGTATAGGGAGTGGTGCTTGGACGTTTGGTCGCCAAGACGTTCGGTCGCCAGGACGTTTGGTCGCCGGTCAAATGGTGACAGAGAGTTTACTGTTGAAACCAGCTCTCTAAGTACTGTTTAATATCTAAGTACTGTTTGATATCTAAATACTTTTTAATATATAAGTACTGTTTAATATTTAAGTATTGTTTAATAGCTGAGTACTGTTGAAAACAGTAGATATCTAGATATTAAACTCTCTCATGAATATAATTTTGAGAGCTGGTTTCAACAGTATTTAGATATTAAACAGTACTTGGATATTAAACAGTACTTACATATTAAGCAGTACTTGCATATGAAACAGTACTTAGATATTAAACTCTCTCTCTTAGATATCAAAGTCTCTCTCATTAATATAAATTTGAGAGCTGGATTTAACAGTAAACTCTCTGTCACCATTTGACTGGCGACCAAAAGACCTGCGACCAAAAGGGACCAAAAGACTGGCTACCAAAAGACCAGCGACCATACGTCCGGTGAAGCATAAATTAATTCCAGTTTGTCTTTGGATAGCGTCATACTTTTAACAATCCTTCTTAGTGTTCTTCCAGACTGATTTCCGACAAAGAACTGAGACATCTGACTATTAATTCAATTGACAATAAATGTCCTTTTCATCCATTTTCTTTACAACAGTTTCTAACTGATTACCGCCTTAAAATATTGCCCGTTGTTCCGCAAATGAATCTGTTGTAATCTTGCCTTGTTATTCCCACAGCAAGGTACCAAATTGTCATTTTTATCTTAGCATTAAACCCTCCGTCCATTCACTGTGTTCGTGCTTGTCCACTCGTTAGAAAATGGAAACACTGTGCGACTATGTGAACACTTCCCACGTTAGCCATGTTGGCAAAGGGCTGAATTTGGCCGTTCAAAATCATTAGCGCAACAAGCCCTTGCCAGATTAGGGTGACGTGTTCTGTCAGTTTGTTTATCCACTAAGTGACAGGCTTGCAAAAAGGACATATACAGTTTGTAATTGTATATTAGCTTCACATTAACTACCATAGTAATTCCGATTTAGCTTGAAATGCTTCAATTGGCAAATAACTAAAACGCAACTAAAAAGTGGACATTTGATACAATTTCCACATTCCCTGAACTGGTTAAAATACTTACCGTATTTTCACGACTATAAGGCGCACTGCATTATAAGGCGCACCCTCAATGAATGCCAGTTTTCCCATATATAAGGCGCACTGGATTATAAGGCGCCCTGTCTATTTTGGAGAAAAATTAAGAATTTTAAGTGCGCCTTATAGTCGTGAAAATAGAGTATGTTTTTTTTTTTTTTTAGGATTTTTTGTTTTTATTCTGCGTGGAGGCCACTATTGGTTGAAGTACTATTGTTTATTCAATATATTTTTTTGCATTTATCAGTGTCAGTACAGATTTTGTTGTTTTCCAGCCTTATTCTATTTCAAACTTGACTGTAGAAACTAAATATCGTATTTTCCATATATAAAGCACACCAGATTGTAAGGCGCATCACATTATAAGGCGCACCCTCAATGAATGACACATTTTTTTCATATATAAGGCGCACTGGATTATAAGGCGCCCTGTCTATTTTGGAGAAAATTTCAGACTTTTAAGTGCGCCTTATAGTCGAGAAAATACGGTAAGTCAAATCAATGAGGATTATGGTCTAAAAAAAATAAAAAATACACTAGCGCAACACTAACTGTAAACAATTAGCCCATTTTTTTTATCTCTCCAGGATTTTCAGACCTACATTGCGAAGATTTACAACTCCTTGGGGATTTAGCAAACAATGTTGGATGATTTACAAGAGGAAGAAATAACTTTGTACCGTTTTTTTTTCCTCTCATTTGGCTGACAGCGTTGATTTATTATATTAAATAACGGCTAGATCTAGGCCACCTATTTTGCTGGAGGTGTTGGCAAAAGCGTGGTCTTTTTGCGCTATAAATGGTGTTCAAAAGTTGGCAAAGTGACAATAAAAAATAACTATGTAAAGTGTATACATTTAATTCATGCTATTTTTCAGTCTACTGCTTATTTCATGCATGTATGCAGATACATATTGAAATTTTTCCACCTATTTCTGGTCTATTTAAGCTACAAAATGTGTCCAACACTGAATAAAAATAAAAAAAAACACAATTTATTTGAGTGACTATGTAAATTAGTCTACATGTCACACATTTCTTCCTTAATTGGCAATTTAAATGAAGTAAAAAAGTGACTAAATAATACAAGTGAAGGAATGAGATAGACTCTCCAGAGGCAAAATATGACAAAAATACTCAAGTGCAAGTTGGCCTAAATTGTAGTTATTAAAAGTGACTAAGTTGTCATATTATTTTAATCCTTAAGTAAACTCATTTCCATTTTCTGTCACTTTCTTGCTAGCAAACATGACCAATTATCATATATGTATATATATCATAGTTATCAGTACGTTCCTTAAATCATCTCCATAAAGTGAGGTTAGAAATTGCCAGGTAAATGCTAAGCTAAATGCTAATAAGTAGAGAAGGTGAAGGAGCAGATTCCTCATTTGCATCACATAGTAGGTCAGATCCCATAACAGTTCCATTTGGGTGTTAAAGAGCAATGTTCCCTGTAACATGCGCACTATTTTCGTCTTCTCTGCGCAGTAGCAATCAAATGGCGCGCAGTAAATAAAATCCAAACTTTGTTTTTTAATTAATATTATTATTATTTTTAAATATACCTCTTCCCGCATGATGGTGCTGTCAACATTAGCTGATAATAGATGAAATATGTGTGGCTCTTGACTATATTGTTTTTCTTTTTAACATTTTTACTGTATTTTCACGACTATAAGGCGCATTTAAAAGTCTTAAATTTTCTCCAAAATAGACAGTGCGCCTTATAATTCAGTGCGCCTTATATATGGAAAAAACAACACCAAAAACGAAAAACCACCACTGTCGGATATTAAAAAAAAACACAAACGCCTGAACTGAATACTCAATACTGTTAAATATGCAGATGCCATCTTAGTTTACAAAATCTTCCAACATATAGCTCCTCCCCCACTGCAAGATTTTATACAAAAAAATCCAAAACATCAACAATGGCTGGCTCTAGAGGTGACTGTAAAGTAGTGAGTGCTTCATACCTGGAAGTAAATAGCAATTACCGTATTTTCACCACTATAAGGCGCACTTAAGTCTTACATTTTCTCCAAAATAGATAGTGCGCCTCATAATACAGTGCGCCTTATAATACAGTGCGCCTTATACATGGAAAAAAATGTTATTCATTGAGGGTGCGCTTTGTAGTCGTGAAAATACGGTACATAAAATCCAAACTTGTTTTCTTATCCCTTAGAAAATTAGAGGGAACATTGCCTGGTACCATATTGTTTCCCCTACAGTCACAATGTTGACTTATCTAAAGGTACTGTACTACTGTGGAGCTAAAGAGACATTTCTGTTACTAGTCAGGCAGTACCTGTGGAGTTAATCTACTGAGCTAAAGTGTCAGGAGATTTGCTGAAGTCTCGGGAGATTTGCTGACATCTTGTCTGACACACAGGATTGATTGTCCAACTTTTGAAGGACGTTGTCCTATTGTTTGGTCTTTTATTGTACTGAATCGTAGTAGTCCTTTACAGGGAGGTAAAAATGACATAGTTTCTTGAATCAGCGTATTTTAGGTCATGACCCCTAGCCAACCATGTCCATCCTAATCTACCACGCCCACTTCAAATCCCCATGTGGCTAAGATGCTAAGCCACCTAAGCAAAATGTCTCGACCAATTAGCCGCTAAGGCTGTAGAAATGGATCATATGACTTGTTTTTTTTTAATCTTTCTGCCCGTGTCCTTGCTTCGAATTTACCGTATTTTCACGACTATAAGGTGCACCGCATTATAAGGCGCACCCGCAATGAATGACATTTTTCCATATATAAGGCGCACTGTATTATAAGGCGCACTGTCAATTTTGGAGAAAATTTAAGACTTAAGTGCGCCTTATAGTGGTGAAAATACGGTAATTGCTATTGACTTCCAGGTATGAAGCACTCACTATAGTCACCTCTAGAGCCAGCCATTGTTGATGTTTTGGATTTTTTTGGTATAAAATCTTGCAGTGGGGGAGGAGCTACATGATGGAAGATTTTGTAAACTAAGATGGCATCTGCATATTTAACAGTATTGAGTATTCAGTTCAGCGTTTGTGTTTTTTTAATATCCGACAGTGGTGGTTTTTCGTCTTTGGTTTTCAGTTTTTTCCATATATAAGGCGCACTGGATTATAAGGCGCCCTGTCTATTTTGGAGAAAATTTAAGACTTTTAAGTGCGCCTTATAGTCGTGAAAATACGGTATGTGCCTATCAAAATACTTTTTGCCTTGAAAACAGCCTAGCAAAAAGATTTGACATTTTCTACATTATTCATATTTTCAATCAACACTTTTTGGGTCTGTATCCTTAGCTATCTATTTTAGCTGTGAGCTAAAGCCCTTGGAAATCTGTAGGGACCGAGTTGACCCAACCGGGATGGGTCGCAGACTATCCCGAGGATTGTCAGTTCTCATCCAAGTTTCACGGCAAAGCACACTAGCCAACGCGAAGCGACGGCTTCTCCTTGAAAGTATCTTGTGCATGTCACTTTGTATTATTGATGCAGGCAAGCATGTAGAAGGGCCTCAAGGATGTCTGTTTGTCTGTCTGCCTTTTGAGAACAAGACAAAATAATACTTGGGAAAAAAACAAGATAGACAAACAGGTCTGCTGCCCCAGTTTTTGACCTTTTCCAGGTGGCTTGCACTTATCAGTTGGTGTGCGTATTCATAACAAGAAGTCAAATGTACTGATCTCAACTTTGCTTCATATGATGTCCTATAAGATAGCTTGAATCTGTTTAACTTAGCCATTAAAAGTAGAATTAAAACTGTCAATAGAAAGCCAAGCATGTTATATATATTTTACTCTGGTTGTTGGCAAATAACATTCCAAATCAGTGCTATAAAACGTTAGACTTTTGCACTACTGTTATTCAATCTTTCACTATTGTGCCTATGCTATTTTTATTCAAAATCATTTCAACCTCTTGATTTTTAAAATTTGCCAGATGGAGCCAGGTCAGCACAAGATATGATAACATATAAAAAAGTGCATCCGTTAACAGTACATATGTAACATAAACAGAAAACAAGGACTAAAGTAGTAACATACTCATCACTCATCATTCAAGTCAAAAGTATAAAGTACAAAGTAAAGTAAAAAGGAATGTATTAAGAAATATTAAAATGTAATCTAGTAGTTTGCCCATGTCTGACCTAAAATGTGGCGCAAACTCCAAAAAAATAGGTCAAAACCAGACCTCTACCAAGATTCAGAAGCCTTCAAACACTATTCAGCAAAACTGAAATCAACTTGATCAAATGTGGAAAACTAGCAGTCTTAGGCTGTATTCATTTGGTGATTTAATACCAAAATGTATTGTCCCCAATACAATATTCCCTCAAATTTTCCGTTGGTCTGGGCAGAAAGACAACCTCCCTGAGCACACTGAGTACCAGTGTGAGTGACATGATTGGTCGCTATGGGTATCACACCTGGCATAAGCAGGTGCATGTCAATGTTCCCTCTAATTTTTCATGTAAAACATGCTGTAAAACACGAAAAAACATAAGAGTGGACAGAAATACTGCCACTGGCTACCACGTAAACAGCGCCATCATGGGGAAAGAGGTAAAAAAAACAAGTTTGGATTTTATTTACTGCGCGCCATATGATTGCTGCTGCGCAGAGAAGACGAGAGTAGTGCACAATTGCGCATTGGTATCAGGTCAACAACAAATCTTAGTGTGAACACCAATGTTGGCACCAGGAGAATTCTTGTCTACCTTAGAAGAGGTTGTCTCCAAGGAAAATCTAACATGTTATGAGTTGCTAGGTAAATTTAACTCCCTCCAAGCTGTTTAGTACAATACGACCTTATTGCCAATAATAAGATGCCAGTCATAATTACTATGTCATCACCTGTTTTTGACTGAACCAGATTGGACATCAGTTTCCTCCACTTTTTGGTGTCTATTAAGCGAGTTTATACAAACTGACAGATGATCGGTAGAATCATCTCTGCCCTGATTGTTCAATGATGTATGAAAATAAAAAATGTAATAGCTCTCCCAGCATCATAGTCCTACAGTTGATTATTTTTATCTGCGTAAATAAAATCCCATTAAACGTACAATTCAATGTCAAGAAGGAGTTTCAATTAACTATCGTTTTCAAACTATTTTTCCTGGATTAGTCAAGTGGGGTGTAGAAGCAAAGCGAAGCACTAGATAGACATGTTCATTATCCTATTGCTGAGACAAACACATCTGATGGATTAAACAGTGAAATATTACAAGATGCTTGAACCGCTGTCCTGCTCTGGGAGATCAAAGTGGGCCCTGAGGGTCTGGTGAGCAACGGGGGATCGGGATTGGTTGGAGCCCAGCTCCAAAGGAACAAGTGCTGGACCGAGAAGATACAACATCAGAGGCGTGCACTGCATTCCCTTAGGCTTGTTTCTTCACAACTGTCAGCTTACCGTGTACAAAATGAGCTGTATATAGGGGAAGGGGTTGGAGGGGTGAAGTGGGGTGGGGTGGGGTGGGGGGGGTTGCCAACATTCTGTCAGGGAGTACTTCTCATCTTACAATAAGGAGAAGATTCATTTGGTAACATGCCATTGAAGTAAAGATGACTGATCTTGGTAAGGAAATGAAGTTGGGATTTTGTAAAAGCGCCCCTCCTACAAATATTCACCTAAAACTTTTGGGCCCCGGGGGCCACATTGACTTTAAAAATTTGAGAGATGGGCGGGGTCAACACAAGATACGATACATATAAAAAAGTGCATCCGTTAACAGTACAAATGAAACATTACAAGAAAAAAAGGACTAAAGTATTGACATACTCATCACTCCTCATTAAAGTAAAAAGTAGAAAGTATAAAGTCAAGTAAAAAGGAATGTATTAAGAAATATTAAAATTTACCCTAGTATTTTGACCTAAAATGTGGCGCAAACTCAAAAAAATAGGTCAAAACCAGACCTCCACCAAGATCCAGAACCCTTCAAACACTATTCAGCAAAACTGAAAATAACTTGATCAAATGTGTAAACCTAGCAGTCTTAGGCTGTATTCATTTGGTGATTTAATACCAAAAAATATTGTCCCCAATACTATATTCCCTCTATTTTTTTGTTGGTCTGGGCAGAAAGACAAGCTCCCTGAGTGCACTGAGTACCAGTGTGACATCATCATTGCTCGCCATAGGCACACTAGTATCACACTTGCCATAAGGAGGTGCATGTCAATGTTCCCTCTAATTTTTCATGTAAAACATGCTGAAAAACATGAAAAAACATAAGAGTGGACAGATTTACTGCCACTGGCTGCCTCGTAAACGGCGCCATCATGGGGAAAGGGGTATAAAACTAAAAATAAATAGTTTGGATTTTATTTACTGCGCGCCATATGATTGCTGCTGCGCAGAGAAGACGAAAATAGTTTGCAATTGCCCCATTACGAGCGTGTTATTTTTCAAATTCATGGAATCGGCTCAAAAAAAGTGTTTTTAAAAAATGCATTCATCATTTAACATAGGAATGCGTATGGTGGTTGCTCTGTTTCTCATTGACAAACACTATTATTTGCCTGTTGAAGGATGGCATGTCGGTGTTGCCAAGTGCACAAACAGCAATGGGACAACCAAATAATGCGAACAAAAGCTTCTCCCTTCTTTGTGACTATTCAGAATCTCGGCTATGAAACATTTGCTATTTTACCTCCGACAAAAAAGGTGAAAATTTGATGGAAATACTCTAGTCGTGTATTTTTTTTTCCTCTCTATCTTATCCGTTAAAGGTCAGAGGATTGTAGAAATGAAGTGCTGGTCTGACATTCTGTGAGCTGTTGAAGGTTTTTTTTTCAGGGTTTTTTTTTTTTATAGAAGGTAAATACCATCTTGGATTGGTTTGGATTGACATTCACAAATAAATTCAACTCAATTAAAAAGATAGAATACAGTCTCCATTTGAACATATACTAAACGATCAAAAATTCAATCACAAATTATACTAATATCTTTCCTATAATCAACAAAATAGAGGAATATTTACATACCTGCAGTCAAAAAACTTGATTCCAAGACATCGGATATCTCTCTAGTCAAGAATAATAAAACTTGACTGCTCCAAAAGGCCAAATCTGATGAAAAAAATCAGAAAGGCAACAAACTGATTAGTTTAAAGTAAAAAAAACAAGTCTTATTAGCCTCCAAGTTAAGAGCAAACAATTGTGAAAGATCACAGATACACCATATTTAAATATTCGCTAAATGCATGGTATAAATGTGGAAAACAATTTTAGATTTAATCAAAATAAAGCAGCTAAATGTTTCAGGAGTGTATGTCATTCTGATCATAATAACGAAACCCCCTCAACACAAAAATAGATTGAATTTTCAGTAGGATAGATTGTTTCAGTTGTATGCTTGAGGCTATACATGCTTTTGTAAAGCCTTGCTCAAATGCATTGAAGACAAAACAGCATTGGGAAATCATTAAAATTCTAGACAGATGAAACTGAGAAAAATGTCTCCATGCACCTAAAATTACAAAAGTCTTGTCTGAAAAAAATAATGTACTGCATATATATATATGTACCTCATATTTACGGTGCTCGGACATTTGGTCGCCGGTCTTTTGGTTGCCGGTCTCAAAATTATATTCATGAGAGAGTTTAATAGCTAAGAGAGAGAGAGTTTAATATCTAAGTAATGTCTGATATCCAAGTCCTGTTTAATATCTAAGTAATGTTTAATATCCAAGTAATGTTTAATATCCAAGTAGTGTTTAATATCTAAGTACTGTTTAATATCCAAGTACTGTATAATATCCAAGTACTGTTTAATATCTAAGTACTGTTTAATATCTAAGTACTGTTTAATATCTTAGTACTGTTTAATATCTAAGTACTGTTTAATATCCAAGTACTGTTGAAACAAGCTCTCATAATTATATTCATGAGAGAATTTAATATCTAAATATCTACTCTTTTCATCAGTACTTAGATATTAAACAGTACTTAGATATTAAACTTCTCTCTTAGATATTAAACTTCTCTCTTAGATATTCAACTTCTCTCTTAAATATTAAACTTCTCTCTTGGATATTAAACTTCTCTCTTAGATATTAAACTCTCTCTCTCATTTATTAAACTCTCTCTCATGAATATAATTGTGAGAGCTAGTATCAACAGTATACTCTCTGTCACCATTTGACCGTCGACCAAACTTCCAGCGACCAAACGGTCAGAGCACCAAGTATCACGGTACAATTTACGTCACAAATTGGCCTCACATACCTTTTAATCTTGGTCATAGCAAACACAGTAGCCATAGTAACGTATCTGATTTATAGCTTGTGTTAAGCGCAATTGTTTCACGTCATTAAACTTGCCTAATAGTGCATGGCAGTCATCTCAATAACGTAGCATGAAGCAATTACTAACACACACATAAACGCAACAGCAGCTTCTACAAGTAGGAACCACCTGAATGATGACGTCTTTTTTGATTTTTGGAAATATTTCTTCATATACAAAAAAATGAGTCCGATGAACAACACAAGTAAAAATTGAGATGTACTACATTTAACATTAGAGGACACTGTAGTACATATTTGTTTTGACGGCAACTTCAAATCCCATCATAGCTAATCAGTAGAAAAATAGCCTAAACATGACATTATGCTATGAAGCATTTTTTCTAATAAATAATGCATGATATTTGCATCATGGTAAAATCCAATGAAAGGTTATAAAGCATGTCACTACGTTAAGTCGCACTGAGTCCGTCCGGCAGATGTACGATGAATATATACTAGTACACAGATGCTAAGTAGTTTTATTGTGACTGGGGTCAGCAGTATGCAAAATGAAGTACACCCCCACAAGCCAACTTAATTCATGTTTGTGCAAAAACGGATTGTGAGCCGAACAAACCTCATGAATAGCCATTCTCTGTCAGTTTTGATGTTGCCGCTGATTACATTTGCCGAGAGATGTTATGGGATTTACTCATGAATACAAATTGGGCTGCAAGGCCGTTTTAATATTATCGCGGAGTTGAAAAATATCGTTTTTCTTTCCTCCTAAAGATTTTTTGCTTTGAATTATTCATTTAAGCCCAAAAGGCCACTAAGGGATTTTCCGAAGGGAGGTTCCCCAAAAGGTTTTCTTAACCGTACCCCCCCCAAAAACTAAGTAGATACACAAAACAACAAAATGACTATTGGGAAAATGAATACCAGCTATTATTCATTCTGACCTTACTTGAATACAAACATTCTGTAAGGGTCAGGGTTGCTTTTTTTGGGCATTGAATGCCATTTTTTTATTAAAATAACAAGGTTTCTCCATTTTTTCATTAAAATAAGAGAGCAGAGGATGCTGACCAGGATGATATCCATCATGGAAAACACCCCCCACCCCCTGCATGAGTCTGTGGAGTCCCTCCAAAGCTCTTTCAGCAATAGACTGCTGCAGGAAGGAGCTTCTGCAGATCATTCCTTCCATCAGCTGTCAGCCTCTTTAACAAAAATTAGAAGGAACATTGACATGCACCTGCTTATGGCAGGTATGATACTGGTGTATACCCATAGCGAGCAATGATGATGTCACACGGGTACTCAATGCGCTCAGGGAGGTTGTCTTTCTACCCAGACCAACAAAAAATTAAAGGGAACATTGCCTTCAACCATATTGTTTCCCCCCATAGTCACAATGTTGATTTATCTAAAGGTATTGTACTACAGAGAAGCTAAAGAGACATTTCTGTTGGTAGTCAGGCAGTACCTGTGGAGTTAATCTACTGAGCTGAAGTCTTTCTGCCCAGACCAACGAAAAATTAGAGGGAACATTGTTGGGGTAGTACCAGGAATGTGCTCATTTGAGATGATTTGATTAGATTAGCAGACAAAAATGGATAGATCAGTGACAATTTGGATGAAACTCCACAAGCAAGTACACATACCATCATTTTGCTAGTATTCAAATTCCTTCTAACAAAATCAAAACCAAAGTATGAACAAATGAATCAATAGAAACGAAGTTGAACGCCTGTATTTTCCACGGTGACCCTGAACAGAGTAAATCATACCTACAAACACTTGTATCATTCTTTTTGACCAATACATACATGGTTTCAGTACCCGGAGGTCAGGTCTACAGGTTTATGTCACCTGACACTGAACAACAACGGGTGACATTAATCCTCAATGTAAAGTACACAGGAGGTACTCTAGGAAGTCGTTTACAGGCCAAACTGCCAGAAAAAGGAATAATCCTCATCCGTGCTGTCAGTTTTATTGACATGTGCAGGAGGATCAAGTCTTGTGTACTGGCTATCTCTCTCTCTCTACCGCCTCTTGCTATGTCACACAGAAAGAAACACAGTAGTAGCAATCTCCTGCATTGCACAGTCGAGCGAACGAACTGCTGCTTCTGCTTGTTGTTAATGTGAAGAGGCGCCTGCTTACATTGTAGCATTGCGCCAGAGGGGGCGAGAAGCACCTCAAAACAGAAACTGACTGAGTTCCCATTCCGTTGTCGGCATGGAAAAAAGACAGTACCGACCCCTGAGACATCAGTCATTCGCAAAAAGAAATGGTAATCCAGGAAGGAAGTGTTTCATGCTGAAATGTTTTACAGTGCAAATGTGGTGAGTTCTGTTGTGTGTAGGATTGAAGTGGTGATTAATTATAGTTGGCTGCAATTGGTGGGTGCAATGTCAATCATAGGGAGAACTAGTTTGGTGGCAGGAGGGTAAAAAGTATGATGGGAGATGATGTGAATGGGAAATTAGTGAGTTTTATAAGTATTAAGATATTGAAATATGAATAGATACAATGGAAGATTATTTGAATGGGAAATCATTGAGTTTTATAAGTGTTAAGATCTTGAAATATGAAGAAATACAACGGGAGATCATGTGAATGGGAAATAATTGAGTTTTATAAGTATTGAGATCTTGAAATATGAAGAAATACAATGAGAGATTATGTGGATGGGAAATTATTGAGTTTTATAATTATTAAGATCTTGAAATATGAAAAAATACAACAGGAGATTATGTGAATGGGAAATAGAGTTGTAGGAAAAGTGCTGACACAGGTTAAATTATAATTCAGTGTATAATACAGTGCATAAGTAACTGTCTTTCATGTACAATTTAGGGATATACCTCTTTGTCATAGTTCTATAAACACGTTATTAGGTATCTGCAGAAATTTTAAAGTACCTTTTAAAGTATTATATAATACAACTTTCTGTAGAATATGCATTCCCGGTAATGCATGTCAACTGTGGACAATCCATTTAAATGAAAAACCAGTGTTGTTATGTAAATTAGCCAAATGTAACATAAAAATTCCGCTATCTTAATTGTATTTGTTAGTTCCAAAGCATTAGCTATATCTCTGTTATTGTCATGGTAACAAAAAGCCTGCTAGGCATTGTAAATATGGACAAAGGGAGCAATTGTACGCTTATTTATTTATATATTTACAGGTATTTACTTATTAACTTACTTATTAACTATCTATTTATGTCTACAATGTCTTTTTCTGTGTCTGTATTCTCACCCTCTTGCTACTATGACAACAAAATCACCCAAATACGTTATAAATAAAATTATCCAATCCAATCCATTGTATTTCTATACTCTTTATACTTCTAATCAAAGAATATCCAGCCATTTAATATGAAACCAATGAGTTTTATACTAAAAAAAAAACACAATATTTACTTCCACACTAACAACAGCCCAACACAACAGGTGGTTCAGTAAGGAACAGTCGTAAAGGGAGTATTCCAGATGTTTTCTATGCATCATTAAGCTAATACTTTGTACTGGTCCTTAGTTTTAACAGGGAGTTTTTAGCGTAGTTTTTCGAGGATTGGGTGTTCACGTCCAAGTGACATCCCATCATCCACTCAAAAGGACTCATTGGAATGCTCCAAAGCATTGTGGTACAACACACAGTCCTTGACCGCAATGTGCCGCTTTAAATGTAAATGAGCCTCAGTGTTCCCGGGATAACGTTGTCATGAATATGCATACTCAAGCAAATTAACTTTGCTTATCTAATAATTAATGCTGTGCTCTGAGGAATTTGGGAGTACTCTGGATTATTAGAACCTCCCCAAGAGACTTATTCTGTTAGCCACAAGGTACAAAACGTCTTGTGTCCGTCCTTTGAATGGAGTCTTCGTTTTTTGGTTGATTTCATGCTTTGTTTTGCATTAATGTGAAGTTGACATGACATTTTTTTTACTATTTTAAGCAACTTTTAAGGTGAAGCATGGGTGTAGGAATTAATCCTTAATCTGGTGTTTTAGAAATAGTCTGTTGATTGTCGGGTAATGCTTGTTGGAGTAGAAAACCTGATTGGTTAAACTGTAATGGACGAAAATGTTGTCTTACTAGAAGAAAATAGTAACTATGTTTGGTAAATGAATGAAAGATGCATAAACAGGGGTGGGCAAACTTTTGGGATCGGGGGCCATATTGACTTTAAAATTTTGATAGATGGGCAGGGTCAGTATAAGATAAGATACAAATAAAAAAGTACATCCGTTAATAGTACATATGAAACATAAAAAGAAAATAAGAACTAAAGTATTAACATACTCATCACTCATCATTAAAGTAAAAAGTATAAAGTGCAAAGTAAAGTAAGTAAAGGAATGTATTAAGTAATATTAAAATGTCATTTAAAAAAAGATGGAAGGGCTGTAAAACACAAAAAAACAAATAAGAGTGGATAGAGCTACTGCCACTGGCTTTCGTGTGATGGCGCCATCTTGGGGTAAAAAAAAAATTCTAAAAAGTCGGCGGGCCGGACTACAAAGACTAAGGGGCCACACGTGGCCCACGGACCGTAGTTTACAAACCTTACATAAAGGAACCATTGGTTGGAGTGGTTATTGACAGTTTCAGTGTATCCTTTACCAGGTACAAATAGGCATTGATATAGTACTGACTGTGTATAACTAAGAATGAATACTATTATAATAAAAATGATTTATTTTTCAAGCCAAAATTGTAAAACGGCAAGTTGCTAAAGAACGTTTTAACCCCCCCCAAAAAAATCAAAAAAACATTTAGGAATAAAGAAACAGGTGCTCTTTTTCAAGTGCCAAGTAGTAGCAAAGGATTTGGGCTTTTTATTTAAATGCCTTCAGGTTAGATTCACAGCTGGTTCTTTTTGCTTTGCTTTTACTTCAAACTCAATCTGACGCTTATTTTATGGCTGGGCAAGTACTGACTTTCCCCCCCCACCACCACCTTTTCTACACTTGTGAGAGACATTAGACTTTAAAATTCCACGTTCAATATGAAAAGATGAATTGACTGGATCAATGCGGTCTCCCATTTTTATTGAAAATACTTTCTGGAGGACACCAAAATAGGTTGACCATGGGTCAACTGTGTTTTTAAAGAGTTGTATTGAACACAACATTTATTCCCTAACACCCTTTTGCCTGCAAGATCCTCTTTTTTGAACAATTTACTTCAAATAGCATTGTTTTCTATTAAAAATACAAGGCCTAAGTCATTCTTTAAGTAGTCTTTTTTCCATCCAAACTATGCTACTATACCACTCTGGGCAAACTATGGCCCGCGGGCCACATATGGCCCATTAGGCTTTTTAATCTGGCCCAATGACATTGTCCAAACATTTTTCCCCAAGATGGCGCTGTCCTGCGGAAGCCAGTGGCAGTAGCTGTGTCCACTCTTATTAGTTTTTTGTGTTTTACAGCCCTTCTATCTTTTTTTAAATGACATTTTAATATTTCTTAATACATTCCTTTACTTACTTTACTTTGTACTTTATACTTTTTACTTTAATGATGAGTGATGTGTATTTTTTTGAGTATTTTTTTCTGTTTATGTTTCATATGTACTGTTAACGGATGCACTTTTTTATATGTATCGTATCTTTTTTGTCTCTATCGTATCTCTCTGTCCTGTTGTACGATTTTGTCACTAAACTCGAAAATTGCAATATTCCATAATATTGTCACTAAACCTAAGAATTGCAGAGGAACAACTTTCCATCGTCACTAAAACATGGCCCTGGCTATTTCAGGAAATTTGTGTTCTCTAGTGACACCAGATAAAAGCGAGAAGAAAAAAAAATACTTCAAGCAGCTAAGGCGCGTACATATCCGTATATAGCCAGTAGAAACAGACTAATAAAAGACATTTCCTTTTTTAAAAGTTCATTCCTCGGTTGGATACATTGCAAAAAATGTCCTTCTTTTATCACCCAACAACTTTGAGTCCCATAAATAAGTGTCTTACTATCTTTTCTCTTTTCAGAATACCACACAAAATTAAGCTTAAATTGAAGATATTGTATTTTCACGACTATAAGGCGCACCGCATTAAATGGCGCACCCCCAATGAAAGATTTTTTTCCATATATAAGGCGCACTGGATTATAAGGCGGACTGTCTATTTTGGAGGAAATTTAAGACTTTTAAGTCCGCCTTATAGTGGTGAAAATACGGTAATTGCTATTGACTTCCAGGTATGAAGTACTCACTACTTTACAGTCACCTCTAGAGCCAGCCATTGTTGATGTTCTGGATTTTTTTGGTATAAAATCTTGCAGTGGTGGAGGAGCTATATGATGGAAGATGTTGTAAACTAAGATGACATCTGCATATTTAACAGTATTGAGTATTCAGTTCAGGCGTTTTTGTTTTTTTAATATCCGACAGTGGTGGTTTTTCGTTTTAGGTTTTCTGTTTTTTCCATATATAAGGCGCACTGGATTATAAGGCGCACTGTCTATTTTGGAGAAAATGTAAGACTTTTAAGTGCGCCTTATAGTCGGGAAAATACGTTACATAAATTGCCAGTTCGTAGATGTATAAAGTGGCTTTGTAAGTACACACTTGGAATGTTTGTGTACATACTTTGGGGCCAATACGTGACGGAAAACCAAAGTGATCAGGCCTTCTTACGCCATAAATCAGTGCCTTGCTCAATGTAGCTGAGAGCATTTTCAAAGCCATTTGCAGACGATAATGCCAGCTATTTCTTTCAGCCTCAGGGACAATATGGGATGGAGCCAGCCCAATGAATCATTAGCCTTTTTTAGAAGTACTGCAGTATAGATCTCACCTTGCCGTCCGTAAGGTCTCTCCCCGATTTTTTAGCCAGTAGGCAAAAAAAGTAGAGAAGAATGTCTGAACAATGTCTTTTTATAAAGATGGCTGGCCGAGTACAATAATTCAAGGCCGTGTAAGACGTATAAAAGAGCAGAATATTGTAGTTTTGACGATCGGTGCATAAAGTAAGGCTGTTCATTGACATATTAAACTCAAGAAATGGAGAAAAAAAAGGGACACGAGTGCTCTGAATAGATTTGTTTTTCTTTTTATCTATTTGTATCTACAAAGGGAAAGGAATGGAATCAATAAGAGTTGACAGTTTGTCTTTTTTTTTAATATAGACTTCGTATTTGATCATTTAGGAAAGCAATTTCTTCACGGATAGTTCGGAATAAACGTAAAAATAATTGTGGTGACTGTCAGTTGCCTTAAATTGTTGTTTTTTTTATTGTAATTTGACGTTTTGGGTTTGTGTACTGAAGAAAAAAATGTCTACATCATGCAACTGGCGCAGAAGAAGAACAAATAAAGAACAGAATTCAATTCAAAATGAAACAACTCACATTTCACTATCGGCTTTGGTTCAAGGTATTTACAGAACCCAAAATAGTCGTGACTAAATTCTTCATTTTTTTTTTTACATTTCCTCTTATGACAGACAAATTGATTCATGGAATAGATTTTTTATTTTATGTTACATGAGGCACTATTGAGTGATTCCTGCCTAATAATGCATTCTCTGGCCATTCATTATGAGTACTTCAATGTCCCTTGCCCTATTTAAGATCCTTCAACAAAACAAATGGCTGAGTGTTAAGACCTACCATATGTATACATGTACATCTAGGCGAATGTAGGTATATATATATATATATGTATGTATGCGTATGTATACATGTACATATATGTGTATGTATGTATAGGTTTCCAAACGTATGTATATGTATGTATACATATGTATATATAGGTTTACATGTATGTATATGTATGTATGTGTATGTATATATAGGTTTACATGTATGTATATGTATGTATGTGTATGTATATATAGGTTTACATGTATGTATATGTATGTATGTGTATGTATATATAGGTTTACATGTATGTATGTATGTGTATGTATATATAGGTTTACATGTATGTATATGTATGTGTGTATATATGTATGTGTGTGTATGTATGTGTATGGATATATGTGTGTATATATATGTATGTAAATGTATGTGTATATATGCATGTATATACATGTATTTATATGTATATATGCATATATATGTATGTATGCGTATGTATATATAGGTTTACATGTATGTATATGTATGTGTGTATATGTATGTATGTGTGTGTATGTATGTGTATATATGCATGTATATACATGTATTTATATGTATATATGCATGTATATACATGTATTTATATGTTTCTATGTAAGTGTATATATATATATATATATATATATATATATATATATATATATATATATATATATATATATATATATATATATATATATATATATATATATATATATATATATATTTCAGCAACATGCTTACTTATTTATATATTTATTTTTTTTACTTATAACCTATCTATTTATGTCTAAAATGTCTTTTTCTGTGTCTGTATTCTCACCCTCTAGCTACCGTGACAACAAAATTTCCCCAATACGAGATGTATAAAGTTATCCAATCCAATCCAATGTGACCAAAGTGACTCTAAAACTACAAGTGTACCTCCACTCAAGTTGAAAACGATCGTCCTTCAAGACCATTACAAGATAGACTGCAGTCCTAATAAAATCCCCTCAAACTTCAAACTCAATATACCATTAATTGCACAGTTATTCTCATTTACAAATGAATCCATCCCATCATTCTTTGTAGAAAATAAACAAAAGCAAGTTGAGATGCTATTTTTCCCCCTCCTGTAAAATTCAGCCTTAATACTTCCTTCCATCATCCATCTTTGATATGAATGTCATAAGTAAAATGTCTCTCAATAAAATGGAGCGGTGCACCTACACACCGTTCCCAAATCAAATTTCATGCTTTTTAAATCCCAGCCTTGAAAATTGGGAGTACATGTTCAGAGCATGAAAGTGCACATTAGTACGGCGGAGAGATATGTTTGACACCAATCACCATATTTATGAGTACAGCTCTACTTTTTTAGCGTGAGAAGGAATGGAGTATATAAGTCTGACACTGAGCAAAAAGGCCGGCTGGGATTTAATGAGAAAAACAGTTTCATGCGCGTAATTAAAGTACAAACTTTTGACTTACTTATATTTCAGTTGGAATTAACATAGCAAATTTGAAATACTGCGCTTTTCCCTGAAAAAAAAATCATATATTTTGTCCTCAAACTGACAGTGCGCATTATAATCATTTTGCAGAACAAATACGCCACATTATGAGCATTTTTTTGGAGTAATTTTAATAGTTATTGATCTGATAGTTCATTTTTTGGAAAATTGACAGATTTAATTAGTGAGTAAAAATGTGTGATGAGAGACGTTATAAGATAAAGAATAAATGATGCACTTTTATGCAGAAAAAATTAAAATTCCACTCAATTATGGTTTATGTTCAAAATTTCAGTATACGAGTCCATTTTTTGAATTAATTCTGCCCTTAGAGTGCTTTGTTTTTGTTTTATTTGAATATCTTAAATGATCATTTTATAAAGTATGTTTTGTGTGATTTTTTGAGATTTTTATGGATTACTGTCAGGTGTGGTTCTGCAGAAAATATTTGCAAAATTAAGATTAGCAATTTGAATTTATTTTGATCTATTTTAATTTATGACTATTGCACTATAATGCACTGCAATCATTTTTTGTGGGTTTATTTTATTGGCAGAAGAGCCTAAAAAATGCACAAGCTCCCCTTTAAAAATTTGACAGATGGGCCGGGTCAGCACAAGATAGGATAACATATAAAAAAGTGCATCCGTTAACAGTACATATGAAACAAACAGAAAAAATGACTAAAGTATTATTAACATACTCATCACTCATCATTAAAGTAATAAGTATAAAGTACAAAGTCAAGTAAAAAGGAATGTATTAACAAATATTAAAATGCTATCTAAAAAAGGGGCTGTAAAACACCAAAAAAAATAAGATTTGCCACTAGCTTCTGCGTGACGGCGCCATCTTGGGGAAATAAATAAAAAATTATTTGGACAATGTCGGCGGGCGGGATTAAATAGCCTAACGGGCCGCATATGGCCCGCGGGCTGTAGTTTAACCAGATCTGCTTTAAGTACCCTTAAACTTCACGCTGCAATATTCTATCAATTTTCCAGACTCAGCCAGTAATATTTGCATCATATTTCATTTCCACCGTACTTTAGTCACCTTGAAATGTACTTTTGACAAAGAATATGTCGGTCATTTGCAACGGCATTGGCATGGGAGCTCATTTATAAATATAGAGGGCGGTATTTAGATGATAGCAAAATAATAAGTCAAACCCGAAGCCACTTCATCCCCAAAAAGGAATTCCCGCTTTTTATTACTTTGTGCTGTGCAGCGATAAGAATGGAACAATATAAAGTCAGGTCAGTGACATGTGAAGTATTGTGGATTCCATCCTTATCGAAATCCCAATGATTGCTTCCATTATTGGAATACAGCGAGAAAAAATAAAGTCTTTTCAAAGATATTTGAAGCCTCAATTGTATTCGATAGACTTTAGAAGTCCAGTGTCACGGTAAAAAATAAATAAAAAATGCTCATACAAGAGTGGTGAGGGAGATATCCGACGATTCTAGATCAAGGATGTCAAAGTGGCGGCCCGGGGGCCAAATGTGGCCCAACAAATCATTTTG
Organism: Stigmatopora nigra; assembly: GCF_051989575.1. NCBI lineage: Eukaryota > Metazoa > Chordata > Actinopteri > Syngnathiformes > Syngnathidae > Stigmatopora > Stigmatopora nigra. Next base: position 14,012,169 of record NC_135516.1, read on the forward strand.
TGTGGCCCGGGAAAGTCATGTATTATGTATTTATCATGATGAAATATTAAAATACTGTGTGTTAATCTACAATCAACATTACGATAAAAATAGGCCCAAAATGGCGAATTTCTTCATTAACCGACCATAATTTTTCAAAATAATTCCAATAAACAATCCTCCACATATTACAAATCCTTTGGTTTCAGCCTACCGTATTTTCACAACTATAAGGCGCACTTAAAAGTCTTAAATTTTCTCCAAAATAGACAGTGCGCCTTATATATGGAAAAAACAGAAAACCAAAAACGAAAAATCACCACTGTCAGATATTAAAAAAAACACAAAGGCCTGAACTGAATACTCAATACTGTTAAATATGCAGATGCCATCTTAGTTTACAACATCTTCCATCATATAGCTCCTCCCCCACTGCAAGATTTTATACAAAAAATCCAAAACATCAACAATGGCTGGCTCTAGAGGTGACTGTAAAGTAGTGAGTGCTTCATACCTGGAAGTCAATAGCAATTACTGTATTTTCACGACTATAAGGCGCACTTAAAAGTCTTAAATTTTCTCCAAAATAGACAGTGCGCCTTATAATACAGTGCGCCTTAAAATACAGTGTGCCTTATATTGGGTAAAACATGTCATTCATTGAGGGTGCGCCTTATAGTCGTGAAAATATTGAACATATTTGTCGGACAGTTATAACAGTCAATGAAAGTATTTAAAAACAAAGTTGTCAGCAAGCAGCAACGCTACATTTCATGTAAACGGGGAAGGATTGGACTAAACAAGCCCGTCCGTCCTTATCGGTGTGATTCATTGCTTGACCATGAGCTGCTATTTGACATGATGCGATGCTGTCAGCGCTAATGATCTCTGACGGCATTACAGCGCTGTCAAGAGGACGCATTGGGCGCTGAGAGCCAAGGCCCCCAGTTGCGAAAAAGAGAGAAAGAGAGAGAGAGAGAGAGAGAGAGAGAGAGAGAGAGAGAGAGAGAGAGAGAGAGAGAGAGAGAGAGAGAGAGCTGTCATCTCCCTTCCTTTCCAACAAACACTGCCATCCCTTTAAAGTCCTTTTCATGTGCTGCATCAGCGGAGGCAACCCTAGACTGCCAAGTGTGCACTTTCCCATTATCCACCACTTTTCGATTGAGCAATCAAGAGCATAAAGTTGGTGTCCCAAATGATGTGATCATTAAATGGCCTGTTGCCAAATGTGTCAAAACAACGGTCATTTCATCTGTCAATCAGCAAGTCCTGATAAAGTTACTCCAATGTACTGTATTTTGCTGTTTAATATACCCACCCATTTAAAATACCCGGGTATATTAAATGGTAGGGGTATATTAAATGGCGCACAAATGGGAAGGTACGATCCACTATGCACTTTTTATGCCGTGATATCAACATTTTGCAGACTAAAACTACTAACTACTCTGGTTAAAACTACTTACTACTCATGTTAAAACTACTTACTACTCAGGTTAAAACTACTTACTACTCAGGTTAAAACTACTTACTACTCAGGTTAAAATTACTTACTACTCAGGTTAAAACTTCTTACTGCTGAATAAAGTCTGACTTGGAATTTTAATGAATTTAAGTATCTATAATGATACTGAAATATTGCCCAAAAAAGATGAGTTGCCGTTTAATATACCCGGAAATATTAAACGACAGGGGTATATAAAATGGCGCACAACCAGGAAACTCAAAAAAGCAAAAATCATTCAATATACCTGGGTATATTAAACGGCAAAATACGGTAATTCTTGAAAGAACACTACAATATTGTCAATTTTTTGCTGTTTGTTAAGTACCGACTTTACACTACTCTTGGAAAAAAAAACTTGGACCAAAACAATCTACTTACATATTGTTACCTCCTATTTTCAAATGTAAACACAATCCAGCTGCCAAAGTGACTGATTAGAATGGCAAAATGGCATCCTTTTAAAGTTAAAGATTGCCCTGGCTAATACTTACCAACACTGTATTCAATCATATCCTTATTGCATGCTGTTTTCTCGCTTATTTACTTCAATTTCAGGCAGTAAAAAACAAAATAATAGTCAGCGAGTTCAGGGAAAGCCTTACTTAGCACCAGGTTAAAATCTCTCATAATACTCTGGAAATGACTCAACGTTTTCCTAATCCGCCATGACACGTAGATCATCAGCACATAAATTCTTAATAATTGAATTTTGCAGGTGATCTGTTAGTCACTAAGAAATATGATTACATGTAAAAAAAACTAACGTCCATTACTTGGACATACATCATCAGTCAAAAAAATGGCATTGGTTGAAAGTTAGTGGTGGAAAAAGACAGTTAAGTTTTCTTCCAGGACTTGATAGCATTGTCTTTCTTTTTCCAAAAGGTAATCGCTCCTCCATATGCCTAATAGCCTCCCTCCTTCCTCCTTCTAGACGGGCAACTCTTCTTTAATGAGAAACAGACAGAATTGATTAACACTTAACCTCTCGATGTTGTCCACACTCACCTTTTCACTCAGCAGAAACAACACACGATTTGCAGTCAGGCAAGCAAAAAAACTGGTGCTCGAAAATTTGGTCGCCGGTCTTTTGGTCGCCGGTCAAATGGTGACAGAGAGTTTACTGTCGAAAACAGCTCTCAAAATTATATTCATGAGAGACAGTTTCATATCTAAGTACTGTTGGAAAAAGTAGATGTTTAGATATTAAACTCTCATGAATATAACTTTGAGAGCTGGTTTCAACAGTACTTAGATATTAAACAGTACTTAGAATCTAAGTACTGTTTATAATCTAAGTCAAAGATAATAAACAGTACTTAGATAATAAACAGTACTTAGATATTAAACTATCATGAATATAATTTTGAGAGCTGGTTTCAAGAGTACTTAGATATTAAAAAGTATTTAGATATTAAACAGTACTTGGATATTAAACAGTACTTACAATCTAAGTACTGTTTATAATCTAAGTCTTAGATAATAAACAGTACTTAGATATTAAACTATCATGAATATAATTTTGAGAGCTGGTTTCAAGAGTACTTAGATATTAAAAAGTATTTAGATATTAAACAGTACTTGGATATTAAACAGTACTTAGATATTAAACAGTACTTAGATATTTAACTCACTCTCATGAATATAATTTTGAGAGCTGGTTTCAAGAGTAATTAGATATTAAAAAGTATTTAGATATTAAACAGTACTTGGATATTAAACAGTACTTAGATATTAAACAGTACTTAGATATTTAACTCACTCTCATGAATATAATTTTGAGAGCTGGTTTCAAGAGTACTTAGATATTAAACAGTACATAGACTACATCAAACAGTACTTAGATATTAAACAGTACATAGACTACATCAAACAGTACTTAGATATTAAACAGTACTTTATTCATCTTTCTCTTAGAAATGAAACTTTCTCTCATGAATATAATATTAAGAGCTGTCACCATTTGACCGGCGACCAATCGTCCGGTCACGGCAAAAACTAGGCTTCTCTCTCATAAGACATTTTAGCTCTATTTCCAGTTTTTTTATGTTGCTTGGTTTCAATTGCCACCATTGGAATCTCCATTGAGAGAAAGCTAGTCTCAGTCAACATACCAATTGCTCCCAGCATTAAATCACTCCACCTCGATATTGCCTACGCTAAGGAGAAAGCATTGTTAAACCCCACCGAGCGTGCTATTGAAGATCACCCTCTCCCTATAAACAGAACAATAGCTTGCGGCGGCCCAGTAGATGCGACATAATCTGATGTCTAAGCAGAACATCTGAATATCTTCTGCAGTAATCTACAAGGGTAAGAATCACAAGCCGTGAGCAAGCAGACTCAACTACAGCGTGTCGCTAGGTGTGATTAATTATGTTGCCAAGCAACCTCTGTAGTTCAATTCAACATTTTTTCAAGTTGCCGTATTTTCACGACTATAAGGTGCACTTAAAAGTCTTATATTTTCTCCAAAATAGACAGGGCGCCTTATAATTCAGTGTGCCTTATATATGGAAATAAATTAAAATGTGTCATTCATTGAGGGTGTGCCTTATAGTCGTGAAAATATGTGTATTTTCATGACTATAAGGCACACTTAAAAGTCTTTAATTTTCTCCAAAATAGACAGGAAGCCTTATAATCCAGTGCGCCTTATATATGGAAATAAATTAAAATGTGTCATTCATTGAGGGTGAGCCTTATAGTGCGGTGCGCCTTATAGTTCTGAAAATACTTGTATTGTCACGACTATAAATCGCACTTAAAAGGCTAAAATTTTCTCCAAAATAGACAGGACGACTTATAATCCAGTGTGCTTTATATATTGAAAAAAATTAAAATATGTCATTCATTATAATGCAGTGCGCCTTATAGTCGTGAAAATACGGATATTTTCACAACTATAAAGCGCACTTAAATGTCTTTAATTTTCTCCAAAATAGACATGGCGATTTATAATCCAGTGCGCCTTATATATGGAAAAAGATAAAATTCCCATATTTTCACGACTATAAAGCGCACTGAAGTCTTAAATTTTCTCCAAACTAGACAGGGCGCCTTATAATCCAGTGTGCTTTATGTATGGAAAAATGTGTCATTCATTGAGGGTGCGCTTTATAATCCAGTGCGCCTTATAGTCGTGAAAATACAGCAAATAAAAAAAATTGGCCTTGGCTTCTCCTTGTCAACGCCCTAAAAACAGTCCTGCACATCCACTGTAAACCCCACAGAAAAGCCAATCCCACCCACCACAAACCAAGACACTCCAGTGCCAAAGCTCTCATTAAAGAGCAGCCAGCCGCTTTGAAATGACCAAGAATTTACCAATCGGGACCAACTGGGAATCATTCGTGCCTGGTGGTTTCTAAGCGTGTGGCCCGCTGAGTAAATCGACTTCATAAATAGTAACAAGTCTGCCCTTAGCCCCGCCTCCACCCCCAACCCAACCCTGGCCTACAATCGCCAAGCCTGGATGAGGAGGCCAAGGCAGATGCTCTGGCATGTAGCCCGGACCAAGCCTTCTAGGAAATACCCTTCACAAACAAGTCACAAGTGACAACGTGTATTCAGGTCAACGAGCAACAGACGCATTCAAGCAACAAGTTCAAAGGACATAGACCAAAAGGTGAGGGATGCAAAACCTGTCTGCAAACCCTTCTTGTTCGGCTCATTAGAGAACCAAATTAGGGAATATATTGACCTAAATCATTGTTGGCCAAACTTTTGACTTTAAAATTTGATAGACGGGCCAGGTCAGCACAAAGATATGATAACATATAAAAAAGTGCATCCGTTAACAGTACATATGAAACGAACAGAAAAAAGGACTAAAGTAGTATTAACATACTCATCACTCATCATTTAAGTAAAAAGTACAAAGTCAAGTAAACAGGAAAGTATTTAGAAATATTAAAATGTCATTTAAAAAAGATAGAAAGGCTGTAAAACTAGAAATACGAATAATAGTGGACACAGCTACTGCCACTGGCTTCCACGTGACGGCGCCATCTTGGGGTAAAAAAATAAATAAATAAAATTTAATTTGGACAACACCGGCGGGCCAGATTAAAAATCCTAACGGGGCCGTATGTGGCCCGCATGCCGTAGTTTGCCCAAACCGTATTATCTTTTAAAAGCACACTATTCAACACCAAAAATCAATAAACCAATATACCAACAATAAGCCAATAAACTCATCAAGCCAATGATTCTATCTTTAATTATAGTCCAAAAAACACCCTTTTTGTCCAAAAAACACCCTAATTTTACATTTAACCAAATCCTCAACCAAGGCAACCAAGAAAAATTTTAACAATTAATAATCCTCCATCTTGAGCCATGACAACTACTATTGGTCAATTACAACTATCAACATCCTACAAAAATCTGGAAAAAAACTGAGTGTGATATCATAAAAAGCAGACCAATTAGGGTGCAGGAAAAAAATGAAATAAATTTGCTGCTGAACAATACATTGGAGGATTGCATGGTGAAATATCTAGCCATCATGTAACAATATCCAAATAGCACCAGCTGCCTGCGGAATGTTTTACAGTGGACAGAGGCCTCGTATGGCCCTTGTAATGTAGTCAGCAGAACAAAGCAGTAGGACAGCTTGATAACAAAGTGCCTTGAATTTAAATGACAATGCACCAATCCGCATTTGTCTAGTAGGACTTCAAGGTTAAGGTGAGTAAAAGTACTACATTTTTATATACATTTTAATATTTCTTAATACATTCCTTTCGACTTTGTACTTTATACTTTTTACTTGAATGATGAGTGATGAGTATGTTAATACTTGAGTCCTTTTTTTATGTTTATGTTTCATATGTAGTGTTAACGGATGCACTTTTTTAGATGTTATCGTATCTTGTAGCTGACCCGGCCCATCTGTCACATTTTTTTTTATCAAAGCACTTGTTCAACTGTCAAAATGCACTAAAAAAGCAATGGTGAATGTCATCCTAAAAAATAATTCTAAACCCATCAAGAGCCACTTGGAAAATTCCAGCAAAATTCAACATCCTAAATGACCCAAAATTGAAAATATTCCATATATACAAAATGGTATAATAACTTTTGACAGATTTGAAATTTTTGACAAATTTCAAATTTGTCAAAAATTTCTAATTTGTCAAAAAATATTATACTGTTTGTCAAAATTGAAAATATTCCATACATACAAAACAGCATAATTTTTGAAAAAATTGAAATTATGATTTTCAACAATTTCACCAAAAAGTGGTTAATATGACAACTGTTTAAAAAAAACGTCCACCAAAGTTAAGTTAGTGATGAATGTTTAGTTTTTTATAGATCTAAAACAATGTTTATTTGAGCTTTTTTAAAATATATTTTAAGATCTTACAAAATGATTTTTGAACTAAAAAGTGGTTTAAAAATGACAATTATTGATTTAACAGGGGCAAAATCATGAAATTTAATATACATCTATACTCCTCATTTTAATTTAAACCCAAAACAGAAAGTCGACACTCATCATTGATTTTCCCGGGCCCCACAAAATGATGTGGCGGACCATATTTGGCCCCCGGGCCACCACTTTGACACCAGTCATAGATTTAAGCACTATTGTAGGCTACCAAAAAAGCTACCAAGTGTTCTTCAATGTATTTGTTAGTTCACAAATGTTGATCACATAAAAAATAGTGCATCTATAGTGTATTCATATACATGTATAGAGAAAAATAACAGGTTAAATATCTTTGCTTATGACTAGCGTTATAATTGGCCATACTGTATCCAATATGTAGTATCAAATTTTGCCTGAAAACAGCCTATTGTCTTTTTTTTCCCTCCCTCGTCACACTGACTTGACACATTGTCACATTCTGCCACTTATGCAAAAAAAAAAAGTCAGTCTTGTATCACTTAAGCCACACAGTGTGAATTTCTCCTCAAACAGAGCAGCTACAGTAGAGAAATAAAAAATAAAAATAAAATAAAACATGCACTGGCTGATTCTTAAATTACAGCCAATCCTTTTTCAGTGTGGGCATTTGTGTATATTTGTCCATCCAAACGTAAAGGAACTTCATTCTTCCAATCCAGTTCTTTCTCACACGCAATCAAGGCCTTGTGATTCTTTCTTCTTTATAAATGCATGTGATGCAATTTGGAGAAACTATCAGAGCGCACTCTCGTTCGTCTTTTGATGGGAACGGTCCGAGCTTTCGACCAAGGCGATAATTTGCACCCTGCAAAATTGCCACGCAGGACCCCGCGGGCGTCGCTTTAAAATCTTCCCGTGCGCATTAAAAACAGCCCCCCCCCCCCCACCCACACACACATACACACTCTTCTACCCTTCCCAGATTGGATCCAGCCTTGAGGAACGCTACAGGCTATGAACAATGAGCTATGCATCAGCACAATTAAAAAATAAAAGGGGTAAGGAGGCGGGGCCAAAAAAAAACTGAAGTATTTTGCAGTTGATTGACAGCTGTCAGCAACATCTTTATTCAACAGATTTTTTTTATTGCTGGTTGTGACGTCATTGATGCAAACCACGGGCATTGACGTTGCATGCATCCCATTAAAATAAAAAAATAAATGAATAAAAAGATGAGAGGGGGGTGTAAAGTGATGTATGTTCTGCAGGTTTTAAAAACTGCAATTTATGTATTTCGCAAATTTATTATTGTTTTTCAATAGGATTTCATTAAGAGAAACCTTAACATTGCGCACCAACATTGCCATTAATTGATTGATTTATTCATTTTAAACTCATTAAAGCAGATTCCGTCATTCTAGTCGCATTTGAATGATCGTGCATTTGAAAAAATTAACGTTATTAATCTAGTTTAATTGCAATTATGCTTTTTGTGTGCAAAAAAAAGCTACTGTTTCATGCGGTCAGTCAACGCCAGGGCTGACCTTTGCTTATGTTACACCCCCCACCAAAAAGAAAAGACCCCCCACCCCCCTGCCCCCCAAAACTGATTCCGTGACACGTTACCCCAAGCCAAAAAAAAACATCGTCAATCGGTATTACAAGTTCAATTAAAAGAAGAAAACTGGTAGCAAAAAACACTTACGGAGTCTCCTCGATGTCGCTGCCGTCATTGGCATGTCTTTCTCCCCGGTACCAACACCCGCACCTCTCGCTTGGAAAGAAGCGCTCCACGTCCTTCATTCACTTCGTGGCCAACCGAAGGGAAAGAAAATCCAACGTTAGGGTAACCAAAAAAAAGAGGAAAAGAGTAAAACAAGTCCAAGGGGGTTGTAGAGATTTCAAAACAAACCATGAAAGAGTCGGGAAGGAAGAAAACACGAGGTCCTGTCGCGAGCGGCTGGTCCAGACGAGTGTGTGTGGATCTATTAGGCGCCCGTGTGCGCATGAGCACGAAAAAAACGGACCCCCCACCCCTCTAAAAAATAAAAATAAATAAATAACAAAAGTGTGTTTATATTAGTCTTTGAGTGAATATGATACGCACTCGCGTCCACCGCGAGCGGGTGGAATCGTTTTTTCATTTACTCCCCAGATTCCCGTTACTCCGTTCCGCTTCGTTCCTCGTTTTGGAGGAGAGACACGACTCACTCCGGTCGGTCCGCCGGCTTCGGGTTCACTCGGCAATTTCCGGCGTCGTTCGGAAAATCGTGGGAAAATAATAGCTCAGTAGAATTGAAAGCTCTCTTTTACAAGCCAATATGTTCTATTTAAGTCATCAGGAAGAATATTGATCTGGTTTAACGTTAATTTACACTGATTAGATATTAATTAAGATTAATTCATTTCCCATTCTATTTATCCTGGATTTTCAGCGAAAAAGTGGTTAACATGTCTGCCTCACAGTTCTGGGGTCGAGGGTTCGATCCCAGATCGGTTGTCACTATGTGGATTTTGCATATGTAACCGGACTAGCGTGGCTTTTGCTCTGGGTACTCCAGTTTCCTCCCACATCCCCCAAAACATACAGGTTGAAGACTCTAAATTGCCCCTCTAGCTATGATTGGTTGTCAGTTTCCTCGTGCCCTGTGATTGGCTGGCTACCGATTCAGTGTATTATCCCCCGCCTGGTGCTCGTAGTTAGCTGGGATAGGGTATGGCACCCCCTGTGACCCTTGTGAGGACAAGAAGAAATTGATTAAAATGCTAAATTATCCTCACAATGGGCGCAGGGGGTGCTGGAGCCAATCACAGACAACTTTGACACCCTAAATTGGAGGAAAATGAAACCAAAACCGAAACAAAAATGTTAAATTTCTCTTCTTTTCTGGACTTCCAAGTAAAATATATCCCTTTTTATTAGGAAACACGGAATTTCTGTGCACATAAAGCTTTTTTTTTTGTTCAACTAGAATGATTCTGTACTATTTTTTTAATAATTTCTATATTACCTTCACTTGGGAGTCTCCAAAGAAGCCCAACTTGCTCCAGAAAATCTACAGAAGAAGGACAACTAAAGGAACAAAAAGAACAGATGCATTAAAATTACATTGCAACGTTGAAGGAAGTGAAAAAAAATAGAGAAAACTCAGTATAATCCTAATTTAAAATTGATCAAAACACTACAGCACCCATTCGGCTTTCTTTGCTCATCAGACGACTTCCACACAAATAGATTGCCTTCCCGCTAAGCCACTATCGTTTCCCACTAAAACCCCATTCGTCATCCTTGCTCTCACCTTGTCAAGACTCGGGGCAATACTGTGATTTATAATTTATACGTACAAACGTGCCAACTTTTTCTTTCGCTCTTTCACCCGAAAATTTGTTTGGAAGACAAATGGTGGCGAGTCGGACAGTGTGTCCAGTCTTTGTAATCATCATTGTTAGGTTCATTTTTTGTTGTTGTCTTTAATATAGTAATATAAAACAATAAAAGGGATAGAGAGTTTACAGTTGAAAGCTCTCAAAATTATATTAATGAGAGAGAGATTAATATCTAAGAGAGAAGTTTAATATCTAAGTACTGTTTAATATCTAAGTACTGTTTAATATCTAAGTATTGTTTCATATCTAAGTACTGTTTAATATCTAAGTACTGTTTAATATCTAAGAGAGAAGTTTAATATCTAAGTGCTGTTTAATATCTAAGTACTGTTTAATATCTAAGTACTGTTTAATATCCAAGTACTGTTTAATATCTAAGTACTGTTTAATATCCAAGTACTGTTTAATATCCAAGTACTGTTTAATATCCAAGTACTGTTTAATATCCAAGTACTGTTTAATATCTAAGTACTGTTTAATATCTAAGTACTGTTTAATATCTAAGTACTGTTTAATATCTAAGAGAGAAGTTTAATATCTAAGTGCTGTTTAATATCTAAGAGAGAAGTTTAATATCTAAGTACTGTTTAATATCTAAGTACTGTTTAATATCTAAGAGAGAAGTTTAATATCTAAGTGCTGTTTAATATCTAAGTACTTAGACTGTCATGGCTTGTCCAAGATAAAAACATTAGCATCTTTCAACTTTTTCACAAAATACAGAAGCACACTCTGTAATTCCTTACGTGTGATCTTAACGGCACGCCGAGAGAACAAGTCATTCTTGTATTTGTCCTGTTCTACCGTTAAATTAAATCAATTTGCAATTTGGTGTACTTCCAGAAAGGGATTGTCCTAAATGAGATGCAATTGAAACCAAGTAAAATGGGTGATAGTCCATTTTTAAGCTATTTCCAAAGCTCTATCAAAATCTCTGGTGCAAAGTAGATCTTTACCAAGATGGCTTGACCATTAAAAAGTGAGATAGAGAGATAGAAAGCAAGTGTCTATCCATCTGTGCTTAAAACTTCACCATTTGTTCTTGGATGGCGAACAAATTCTACACTCTGATGTATTCTCCAGCAAGATCCTCAATTCTAACGTTTAAGCCTCAATGCGTTTGTTATGACTAATGTTTCCAACCAAAAGCTGCAAACTACCAGAAGAGCTTTAATTAAAAACTTAAAGAGAAATGAACGCATTATTCAATGAGCCGGCCAAAAGGTTGTTAATGGAATTTAAAGAGCACAACGTACAGAGCTTCTTGTATCATTAACCAAAACACGCAGTCAAATATATGTTCAAGATTCTTCTTATACTTTCCTCTAAAAAAACTACGGAACAGTACATGCTAATGTTGCATTTGTGTGTAACAAAGTATCTATGATTTGTGTATACCGTATTTTCACAACTATAAGGTGCACTGGATTATAAGACGCACCCTCAATGAATGACATTTTTTTCATATATAAGGCGCACTGGATTATAAGGCGCACCCTCAATGAATGGCACATTTTAATTTTTCCATATATAAGGCGCATTGGGTTATAAGGCGCACCCTCAATGAATGGCATATTTTATTTTTTCCCATATATAAGGCGCACTGGATTATAAGGCGCACTGTCTATTTTGGAGAAAATTTAAGACTTTTAAGTGCGCCTTATAGTCGTGAAAATACAGGTACGTTTGTTTTTTTTAGGATTTTTTGCTTTTATTCTGTGTGTAGGCCACTATTGGTTGAAGTACTATTGTTTATTCAATATATGTTTTTGCATTTATCAGTGTCAGTACAGATTTTGTTGTTTTCCAGCCTTATTCTCTTTCAAACTTGACTGTAGAAGCTAAATACCATATTTTCCATATATAAGGCGCACTGGATTATAAGGCGCACCCTCAATGAATGGCACATTTTATTTTTTCCATATACTAGGCGCACTGGATTATAAGGCGCACCCTCAATGAATGGCGCATTTTATTTTTTCCATATACTAGGCGCACTGGATTATAAGGCGCCCTGTCTATTTCGGAAAAAATTTAAGACTTTTAAGTGCGCCTTATAGTCGTGAAAATACGGTACTTTTGTTAAAATGTTGTCTCAGATGAATTGAATTGGGACAGAGAAACATCAATTTCAGATCTTTGCATTTTAAAAAGCTTTCGCCAGAATGACATATTTCTGACAGCATCAGAAGAATTCCTGGGTGACGTTAAGCCGTAGATACGTTGCAAAGTTTTTCTAACGCTTCACAGCAGACTTCAGAGCAGTCGTTGGCAGTCTCTGTGGTAATCACAGATTTATTTTCAGGCTGTGTTGTCTTTGCTGCATCGGTATTGGTCTGTTGGCGATAGTTTCTGACAAACCAGCCTCGTTTCCCCTCTAGAGTTTAACGAGCCATTCATGTTTGATTCCATACCTCAGTAGACCTTAGACCTCCAGATATGGTGATATTTTGAGGTCCAAAGTTCAACATGTTTGGAAAAAATAGCATATAACTCTAGATCAAGATAGAATTTGACATTTAAAATATTCTGAAAATGAAGCTATTTCATTTGGTCGCCGGACATTTGGTCACCGGTCTTTTGGTCGCCGGTCAAATGTTTTTAATGTCTTAAACCAAGGGTACTTTTCACAGTTGTCAACTCAAAAGGTTGTACATTTATGCTTCTTTTCCGATTGTTCCGACAACAGCTTCATGTCAGTTCTGGCTTGAGAGAATGCGACACTTTTTACGTTATATATATTAAATATATGATGAGACGTGAATGGCTCATTAAGCTTAGGAAATGGAGTACTTTTCAGCTGAGTTGCCGCCAAGAGGAAAAACAGGGACCTAAGCAGAAATTTGCAATAAAGCTCAAGTTCTTTTATGACTTCCCCCAATTGCAAAAAGTGCAAAAGCATTGTTTCCACCCCCGATTGCCACAAAACTTTGTAACTCCAATAAAACTATGTTGTCCGCATAGTTCAATCACCATGCATTTGTTTGTCTTGATCTTAAAATAATGCTGATGTCAATAGGCCATGTTTCGTTTCGTTTCAAATTTTGACAGAGTTTGCTTTTGAAAGCAGCTCTCAAAATTATATTCATGAGAGAGAGTTTAATATCTAAATACTGTTTAATATCCAAGTAGTGTTTAATATCCAAGTAATGTTTAATATCTAAGTAGTGTTTAATATCTAAGTAGTGTTTAATATCTAAGTAGTGTTTAATATCTAAGTACTCTTTAATATCTAAGTACTGTTTAATATCTAAGTACTGTTGAAACCAGCTTTCGAAATTATATTTACTGTTTTCAACAGTACTTAGATATTAAACAGGACTTAGATATTAAACATTACTTAGATATTAAACAGTACTTGGATATTAAACAGAACTCAGATATTAAACAGTACTTGGATATTAAACAGAACTTAAATATTAAACAGTACTTGGATATTAAACGGTACTTAGATATTAAACAGTACTTAGATATTAAACAGTACTTAGATATTAAACAGTACTTAGATATTATACTACTAGTAGATATTATACTACTAGTAGATATGACACTCTAGTACAGATACTTAGATACTCTCATGAATATAATTTTGAGAGCTGGTTTCAACAGTAAACTCTCTGTCACCATTTGACCGGCAACCAAAAGACCGGCGACCAAACGTCCGAGCACCGCTGTATCAACTTCCATGAGGTCTTTAAAGAGCAACAATTTGAAGTATTAGTTTAACAACCCCAATATTTTCTTCCAAGTCTTCTACTTGACTACCACTTGCCTTAAGTTTCTAGGATTTCCTGAAGAGTCTACCTTCCCTCCAACCCTCAAGCTCCACCATGTCGAGTGCTTGTCACGTCTGTCTTTTTGATAATGCAACGAGTGTAAGACCTACGAGGTGTGGATGCCCGCGAGGTGACGCTTTGGGAATAGATGGCGGCTTTATCCAGGAGGTCATCTCTCAGTAAATGCACCAGTCGTTGAAGTGGAGGTGATGGATGTGACGGACAGGCATGATCCCTCTTGTTTCTTCCTATCATCCCTGTCAGCGTTCCATTCCTCCGGCAGATTGGGTTCCAGCAGTCAAAACCACCACCGGGGAATCTTCCCTTTCAACTACACCGTCTCCCATCAGACAAATGGATATTAGCTGGTTAATTTTTAATTCCTGAAATGCGAGGGAGCACACGTGCCTTCATGGCTGGGAGGAGAACTAATGGCCCCCCTAGATTAGGTATCATGAACGGATATCTGGGAATACACCTTAGGGGATTGTCTTATGCTAGTGTGTCCATTGAAGTCCATTAAGGAGTCTTGGAGTGAGGCAGAAAACCTCTTAAAGACACACGGTCCAACTATTGACCCTTTTTTTGGGGGCACGATGAAAGTTCTGGGCTGAAAAGATATTGAGTGGATACTGTGAGTAGTTCATTAGGGCGTAGTGGGAGGAAATATAAGATAAGGGTTTGTATCCTATTCAATTCGGCCATTTTATCACCACAGTGTTGGAGTTGTTTTGATTTTTTTTAGTGCTGTAACAGCTTACTTAAACTTTCATGTCAAGCAAATAGACCATAATTTTTATTGAATACAATTACATGGTTGATTAATTATTAGTATACTAGGAGATTGTGTGTTTGTGTATACAGACAACAATAGTGGTCAATTTATATTCAATATAATTATATAATGAGTCATTTCGGTCATTTTGGGTGTTTTTTTCGGTGCTTGGACGTTTGGTTGCCGGATGTTTGGTCGCCTGGACGTTTGGTCGCTGGACGTTTAGCAATATGACAGAGAGTTTACTGTTGAAATCAGCTATCAAAATTATACACATGAGAGTTTAATATTTAAATATCTACTGTTAAAACAAGCTCTCAAAATTATATTCACCCGGGGCGACCAAACATCCGGGCGACCAAACGTCCGGGCGACCAAACGTCCGGGTGACCAAACGTCCGGGCGACCAAACGTCCGGGCGACCAAACGTCCGGGCGACCAAACGTCCGGGCGACCAAACGTCCGGGCGACCAAACGTCCGGGCGGCCAAATGACCAAACAATGTTTATTTGAGCAAATTTTAAATATATTTTTAGATTTTACAAAATTATTTTTTACCTAAAAGCACAAAAAATGATTTAAAAAATGACAATTATTGATTTAAAGGGGGAAAATCAAAAAAATTTATATACATCTATACTCTTCATTTTAATTTGATTCGAAAACAGAAAGTCGGCACATGATTTACTTACCCGGGCCACACAATATGATGCGGTGGGCCACATTTGGCCCATGGGCCGCCACTTTGACACCTATGCTTTAGATCAAGATGACAGGACCTTAAAATTCCCTGAAAAATGAGTGCAACACAAAGGTCAGGTGTACATGAACTCACTATGTAAATACGTATACAAGCATATGAATGGCATATTCTTTTAAACACAGAAAAATTGCTATTCTCAGTATTATTGGTGGCAACGGGTTGTGTTTTTTTTATTGGATCAGATCTTCCATTAAGGCGAAGAGCGCCATGTAAGCAAATGAGTCATGACAGCAGCACAAACGGCCTGATGATGCCCGATCACCAGACCTCACACCGGCGTTATTAACTGGCTGCCTCGCCAACGCCGCGTTCGCCGCTTTGGCCCTGACAGTGACACATGCACTGACTGAATATAATGCCATCATCCATTTCTTCACTCTGTCTCACCTAGAGTAAGCCAGGGAGGAAATTAAATAAGATCTGAGGGAATGGAAAAGGGAGGAGGAGGCACCATTTTGGATTTCCTTGACTTAGAGCAATGGTAGACCTTGTAGAACCTAGACCTTGTAGAACCAAGTCAAAAAACAGCATGTTTAAACCTATTTTCTACAAACTGCTATGTAAGTATAAAGATAGAACATGTCAAGTACCGTGACTGGACGTTTGGTTGCCGGTCTTTTGGTCGCCGGTCAAATGGAGAGAGTTTAATATCTAAGAGAGAGAGAGAGAAAGATTAATATCTAAGTACTGTTTAATATATAAGTACTGTTTGATATCAAAGTATTGTTGAAACCAGCTCTCAAAATCATGGGAGCGAGTTTGATATCGAAGAGAGAGTTTAATATCTAAGTACTGTTCAATATTGAAGTACTGTTTCATATCTAAGTACAGTTGAAACCAGCTCTCAAAATTATATTCATGAGAGTTTAATATCTGAATATGTAATGTTTTCAACAGTACTTAGATATTAAACAGTACTTAGATATCAAACTCCCTCTATTAGATATTAAACTCACTCTCATGAATATAATTTTGACCAAAAGACCGGCGACCAAAAGACCTGCGACCAAACGTCCGAGTACCGTCAAGTTCAAATACAGGTAAACCTTGGTATTTGCCTAGGAATTTTATTTCTATGATTTTGAATGAAATAGAGAAGCCAAAAACTGCACTACTTTGTAAGAATGAATCATCATTTCCATTTTTTTTTATGTCTTGGCTGAAAATGTCCGAGACAAACTCATTGATTTAAAACGACAGATGAGTGATAGATCTGAAGAACCAATTGTGTTTAATGCTAGCTAAAACCTTTAATCTGGATGGCCAATAATTGACAAAGTGACAAATGAGCCAATTGATTCCTTGGCTTTCAATCCTATTCATCTTTACACTTCACCATGAGTTACTCCAAGGACGTTTTTATAGCCATGCAATGCTTGACCAAACTTTTCACTTACAGAGACGTGACAGTAGACCCTGGAATATACAACATTGTGTTGGTAGATAGCCCGATACCATTCGGAGTCATCCTAGCGGGCATAAATCAAAGTGCTGAATAGTGTGTTTACTGTGATGTCACCTCCACACTGTCATCTCAGGTTCTCTTGAGACAATAGAAATGTAGCTACAATACGATGAGCGATGAGGCGCACGTCGTTGGTCAAACAGTACCAGCGTCACTGGAGAATACATGCTTTGTCAGCATTGCCTTTTTCACATAACAGGGCTAAGTCCATGTGTACAACCAATTATAAAGTGGGGGTAAATACATACAGAATTGCCAGATTGCAAGACCGGGAAACAGGTGATATTTTAATCTCTGCCTAACTGTCCCCTCCAACAATCTATCCTACTATTCCAATGACTTTGGGTCAAGGACAAAGTGAACGCAATATCTAAGTACTGATTAATATCTAAGTACTTTTTAATATCCAAGTACTGTTTCATATCTAAGTACTGTTTAATATCTAAGTACTGCTTAATATCTAAGTACTGCTTAATATCTAAGTACTGTCTAATATCTAAGTACTGTTTAATATCCAAATACTGTTTAATAACGAAGTTCTGTTTAATATTGAAGTACTGTTTAATATCCAAGTACTGTTTCATATCTAAGTACTGCTTAATATCCAAGTACTGTTTAATATTGAAGTACTGTTTAATATCCAAGTACTGTTTCATATCTAAGTACTGTTTAATATCTAAGTACTGTTTGATATCTAAGTACTGATTAATATCTAAGTACTGTTTTATATCTAAGTACTGTTTTATATCTAAGTACTGTTTAATATGTAAGTACTGTTTAAGATTGAAGTACTGTTTAATATCTAAGTACTGTTTAATATCTAAGTACTGTTTAATATCTAAGTACTGTTTAATATCCAAGTACTGTTTAATATCTAAGTACTGTTTAATATATGAGTACTTGTTTAATATCTAAGAACTGTTTAATATCTAAGTCCTGTTTAATATCTCAGTACTTGTTTAATGAGTACTGTTGAAAACAGTAGATATTAAGATATTAAATTATCTCATAAATATAATTTTGAGAGCTGGTTTCAACAGTACTTAGATATTAAACAGTACTTTCTGTGACCATTTGACCAGCAACCAAACGTCCGGTCCCGACCACATTTTGTAACACAAAACAAGGACCACATCATCCACTATAAGGTACAATTAAAACACAATAAAACTTTCTTTTTTAACTCCTCCTACAAATACACAAAATTCCCCAATAACAAAACCTGAATGTCTATTTTCCTCATGCTATACATTACGAAAAGATAATAATGTCTTTTTAGTGCTACCGACTCCAGAAACTTATAAACGAATCATCTAATTAGCCAGTTCTACTTTTCTCTGCACGAGAGACCTTGGTGACAAATACTTTCCTGGGAGCTCTTGGCAACATTACATTACTGTAGCGGGTCACCTTGAAAATAGCTTCTGCTACTACTGCAGAGAAGTTCATACTTCATTCTGCAAAACTGTATATCTTAGCTAGAGGAGCAAACCCGGACAGTTGCTATAAGAATACTATAAAAAAAGTGATAAACTCAAGTCACGTTTCCCCTTGAAATAGTAATAATTGTATTGTGTTGCTGTGCAGATGAATAGACTGGAGTATGAAACACACACACACAAATACACACTGAAATACACACGGACATATGCAAGGAAACAGGCGTTCAAACAGACACGCAAGATTAAGTATTGATGCATCACAGCAACATAGCCTCTGGTATGAAACTGACATCTGGCATCCATTACAGTAAATACAAAAGTGTTTTCTCCCTCAACTGCGCAAAACGATGCTGCTGCTGGTCGCGAGTGTGTTTGGTAGTAGCAACTTTAAAGTAAAAAACATGCAATACAAGAGATTAGAGGCGACGGTTGATAAATTCTGGTTACCTAGCAACAAGTGTCTCAGATTGGGAAATCCAAAGCAAAGAGTCTCTGTTCACTGGGCAATGATGGATGCTCAAGAGCAAAAATGGCAAACAAACCTTTGGCAAAATTTTAATTTGGATCAGAACCAAAGCAACCAACTAAAATAAGAAAAATAAACTCTATTCTAGCAAAATCTAAACTGTAATAATTCCAGGTCTTGAATAGAGTGAAAAATCTTCAACTAGGGATCAGTTTGGCATCAAGTATTGATGAAAACTTGGCCGGACGTTTGGTCGCCCGGGTGAATATAATTTTGAGAGCTGGTTTCAACAGTAGATATTAAGATATTAAAATCTCTCCCATGAATATAATTTTGAGAGATGATTTCAACAGTAAACTCTGTCACATTGTCAAACGTCCGGGCGACCAAACGTCCGGGCCACCAAAATTATGGGCGACCAAACGTCCGGGCGACCAAACGTCCAGGGCGACCAAACGTCCAGGGCGACCAAACGTCCGGCCGACCAAATGTCCGGCCGACCAAACATCCGGGCGACCAAATGTCCGGGCGACCAAATGTCCGGGCGACCAAACATCCGGGCGACCAAACGTCCTGGCGACCAAACTTCCAGGTGACCAAACGTCCAGGGCGACCAAACGTCCGGGCGACCAAACATCCGAGCGACCAAACGTCCTGGCGACCAGACGTCCAGGGCGACCAAACGTCCAGGGCGACCAAACGTCCAGGCGACCAAACGTCCAGGGCGACCAAACGTCCAAGGCGACCAAACGTCCGAGTACCGACTAACTAGAAAACTATGTACAACAACAATAATGATAATAATAAAAAACTAAATAATCTATTAGAAACTGTAAAAGTTCTGATCTGAAGGAAATGAGCAAAACACAAAATTCACCTAAATAAAAGAGAAGACTTATTTATTTTAATTTTTTAAAACATTTTCTGTAAATTGCCTCTAGCTTGTCCAAATGGTGGCCTGTAGCAAGAGATGAATGTTGTTGAGGATGCTTCTAATGAGGAGATAAGTTGCCTAATGACTTCAACATTGATCAGCTCCCACCAGAATATGTGCATCCAGTCCAAACTGTTTAGTATATGGGAGCGCCACATTAGTGGACTCGAATTCTAATCTAGTGGTTACGCATTACTCTTTAAGGGGCAAATAGTTGTGCAAAGCTTTAGAGACGCCAACGTTTGTCTCTAGAAATGGAGTGCTTAGTCGATAGCAGGTGCTCCGAAGGAATGGAAATACTCAATGTGTGAATTTAGAAAGTGATGGGTCTTTCCATTCTCTGCCGTCAACCTAACATTGATCAATTGCCTCTCTCTGGAGAAGCCATGACTTCACTCAAAGGAAGATTTGGTTACCTTTTTTGGACCACTCAAAAAGAAACAAAATCCTCCTTCCACTATCATTGCAACACAAAAAAACATTTACTCTTCCCAGAGCGCTTTGCCGCTTAAAAGTCGGCGTTTTTTTAACAGCTTTATTTAGTTACAAGGCCTTATCAATTGCATAATCTATATTCGTCTTGAGTATTGTTTGGAGAAGAATAGGCTACTTTTGAGAGTAGGTTAAGGAAGACTTCGATTTTGAAGATTTGGAACGAAAAAGTAGATTTGTAAGTAGGTGGAAAACTGACTAAAATCCTTGATTTGAGCTGAACAAAAAATTATAGTAGAATTTTGATTTAAGAAAAAATATGCTTAATGTTCATCTCAGTGAGTAAAGTTTTTGTCCACCCAAAAAATATATATTACAAAGTGAATAAAACATGGTATAGAAGGATATTAAGGGATTATGTCAAATACCTCACCGGAAAAACATCCATTATTTCCAATTTTTTTCCAATTTGTATTTGACTTTTTACACGAAAACCAGACATGGGCAAAACTACGGTCCGCGGGCCACATCTGGCCCGCGAGATGTTTTAATCCGGGCCGGAAATATAACAATTTTTTTTATTTTTTTTCCCCAAGATGGTTGTTTTTCGTGTTTTACAGCCCTTCTATCTTTTTTTAAAAAATTCCATTTTAATATTTCTTAATTCATTCCTTTTTACTTTACTTAGTACGTTATACTTTCATGATAAGTGATTTGTACATTAATACTTAAGTCCTTTCTGTCTATTTATGTTTCATATATACTGTTAACGGATGCACTTTTCTACATGTATCATATCTTGAGCTGACTCCGCCCATCTGTCAAATTTTTAAAGCCAATATGACCCCCCATTCCCAAAACTTTGCCCACCCCTCCCCTAAACCAACAAAAAAAATCTACAACTCCACAAACTACCTCTCAAAAACCCATTTAAACATCAGTTAACATAGTACAAAACCCCATAAACACCTCACACCTTCATACAAATGTAGCATAGGTCTCTGCTTTCCCACCTGTTTGGTAGCATGACATGTAGCAGATAGCGAAATGTTGTCACGGCGCGGTGATTAAAGGTCCCGTTTGTAATCTCCCTTCTCTCCGTCCTTTCTCCACACATCATTACAGTAATACGACAGGCTCTATTACCTCCTCAGCAGCCTTCCAATGACCAGCCTTCCTACAGTGGGCTGATGAGGATGCTTGGCTTGAATCAAGGCCCAGGGCCTTTTTTTTTTCTTCGCTGCAGCATGGCAGCTTTAATTTCACGCTTTGTTAATGCCCCCGCACCCTCTTAGAAGTACTTGTCCCGTCCAATGCCCTCCACCACAACCCCCCCAATCTAAGCCGGGGGTCACACCCATCCGGGATCTTCCTCCCTCTGCCATCTGTTTCCACCTGCGCAACCCCCAAGTAGTATCTGTCAATGCCTATTTTACTCTACTCCCGCCCTTCTCCATTGCCGGTAAATAGCTCTTTTGCCTTCGCTCACTGCATCATTCTCCCTCACTACTGCCTTTATGGCTGCTTTCGGTGCTCGGACGTTTGGTCGCCGGTCAAATGGTGACAGAGAGTTTACTGTTGAAACTAAGCTCTGAAAATTATATTCATGAGAGTTTAATATCTAAGAGAGTTTAATATCTAGGTAATGTTTAATATCTAAGTACTGCTGAAAACAGTAGATATTTAGATATTCAACTCTCATGAATATAATTTTGAGAGCTGGCTTCAAGAGTACTTGGATATTGACAAGTACTTAGATATTAAACAGTACTTGGATATTAAACAGTACTAAGATATTAAACTTCTCTGTTAAATATTAAACTCTCTCATGAATATAGTTATGAGAGCTGGTTTCAACAGTAAACTGTCACAATTTGACCGGCGACCAAAAGAGACCAAAAGACAGGGGACCAAAAGACCGGGGACCAAAAGACCGGGGACCAAAAGACCGGGGACCAAAAGACCGGCGACCATAAGGGACCAAAAGACCGGCAACCAAAAGACCGGCGACCAAAAGGGACCAAAAGGCCGGGGACCAAAAGGCCGGCGACCAAAAGACCGGCGACCAAACGTCCAAGCACCTCATATAGTGAACAACCACCTCGAGTATTCATATCACAACTAATAAGACAAAAATCCAGTTAGGATAAAGCATACTTACATATGAATATCAATGAAAAATAAAGCTTTTTTGTGACATTTAGCAGAATGCAATATACCTTACAGTTTATGGACATTATTACCAAGAGGGTGACGTGTTACCTACCTAGACGTCATGAGCCAGACGAAGAGTCAACATCAGCCACTTGATTCCTAAAATGACAGAAAGTGAAACAAATTTTAGTTCATGTTGATGAAAATCAATAAAAACACAGTAATAAAGCTTTTATTTTCTGTCTTTGCAACCCCCGCTTGGTGCCTACAGGAGTGTTTCTGACATCTTTGTGCGTCATTTGTATTCGCCTCACAATGCTGCTGTCATAATGAATGCGGAGGGCAATCAATCTTCTCATCCGACATTCCCGACACAGCAAAGGTGATGAGCCAAGTAGAACAACAAAAGTTGCAAAATCCGTCTCCAAGTATTGCCAAAGCAGGCCTGTCCCATCAGTTCTATTCAAGTTAAACAGCAACAAGCTAGTTGTGTTCAGGCGTAATGGGAATTTGCAGTTAATAGCGTGTGATGGAGAAAAGAAGGGATAAGTATACATTAAAAGTGGATGAGGGTGTGTGTATTGATGACCTTCTGACCCGGTAGATGTAATATTTAGATTTTTTTTAATAAATGGATTAAAAGAACTGGATTAAAAGATCTGAATATTCAGTTTTTTTATAGATTCAAAACAATGTTTGTTTTAGATTTTTTGATATATTTTTAGATTTTACAAAATTATTTTTGAACTAAAAACAAAGAAAAATGGATTAAGAAATGACAATTATTGATTTAAAAGGGGGAAAATCAGGAAATTTATTATACATCAGATCATTTTAGATACATATTTAGATTTTTTTATATAAATGGATTAAAAGAACTGGATTAAAATCCCTGAATATGCATTTTTTATAGATCTAAAACAATGTTTTAGCTTATTTTATATATTTTTAAATTTTACAAAATTATTTTTGAACTAAAAACAGAAAAAATGGATTAAATATGACAATTATTGATTTAAAAAGGGTGAAAATCAGTAAATATAATATACATCTAATACTCTTCATATTAATTTGACCCTAAAACAGAAAGCCAGCACTCATTATCCACTTTCCCGGACCACACTAAATTACTCAGTGGACCAAATTTGGCCCCCGGGCCTCCACTTTGACACACCTGATCTACAGTGTCTTTACGAGAATGACATAAAACATTCCCTCCCTCAAAGTTTTTAATCTTTTATAAATCAAACATGTGTTTTTGTTGGAGCCATTCCCAAAAAAAAACAAGAAATTCCCCCCGGTGGACAGAAGCAAGCGGTGTACACTGAGTGATGAACACACAAAATACACTGACGGCGTTTTGTCTCTTCGGGTGGGGGGGTTTGGGAATGCTCACTGTAAGGAAATAAGCCCCGCTTGCAACCCCAGGCATTGCAAACGCCCGCTGAGTGACGGAACTAAATAAAGACAAAAGCCACCAGGAGGCTTTGTGATGAGCAGCTGAGTAAATAGTGGGCAGACAGCCCACCACGAAAGGGTCACGGGCCGGCCAGACTCGTCTGCAATGGCTGACGTCTGCCTCCAAAAAAATGCCGCCTTGGCGCAATTTATAGCAGGCTACGATGTCTTTGACCTTTAATTAAAAAAATACCCAACACGAGCACATCTATAATAACTGGAGCACGTAATTGTTGTTAATTGCTGTAGACACCTGACCTCGCTGTATTCCAAATAAAGGTTGCTTATTAGAGTGGCTTTTTGAAAACACACCCGAGACTCTTTGATACCTTGAATTAGGGCGCTTTTCTTGGGGTCTCTGTTTAAAAGCGTTTTTAAATCAGTGGTGACTAAAATTAAAGTATATTGCATCTTGGGAATGATGAATTGGGCCATATTATCGGTTTAAGATGCTCTATACTGGCCCCTATTGGCTTGGAGGGTAGTGGCTGTTTGAATAAAACTAGAATGTTTTTTTTTTTAAATCTAAACATTTTGTTCTCGTACAAAAATTGTTATACAGCGAACACAAGGGTAACTAAATTGAAAGTATATTGCATCTTGGGAATGATGAATTGTGCCACATTTTTGGTTTAAGATGCTCTATACTGGCCCCTATTGGTTTGGAGGATAGCAACTGTTTGAATATAACTACAATACTTTTGTTTAAACATTTTTTTCCTGTATGGAAGTTGTTAAGCGTACATAAGAGTTGACTAAAACGAAAGTATTGCATCTTGGAACAGATGAATTGTGCATTTTTTCGGTTCAAGATGCCCTGTACTGGCCCCTATTGGCTTGGAGGATAGCAGCTTTTTGAATATAACTAGAATACTTTTTTTAAAACATTTTTTTCCTGTACAAAAGTTGTTAAGCGTACACATGAGAGTTGACTAAAACAAAATTATTCCATCTTGGGGCTGATGAATTATGCCACATTTTCGGTTTAAGATGCTCTATACTGGCCCCTATTGGCTTGGAGGCTTGTAGCTGTTATTTTTAAACATTTTTTTCCGTACAAAAGTTGTTGTACAGCATACACAATTTGAAATGATCAAAAATGTACAAAATACAGGAAAATTTAAACATTATATTTCTTAGCATGCCATTTCTGGAGCACTAAAAACCCCAAAATAATAATAAAAGTTTGGAATCTTATTTTGTAAGTGGAGAAAGCTACATGCTCCACAGATGCAAGAAGCAATAAGGTTTGGAAAAAGTGGGCCACGGGTTCCCGAGTCCTGGAATGAGTGTAAGAGGCTTGAGGAGATCCTATTAAACGCGTCTCGGTGACACCTGCTTCTTTCGGCTCTGCTGACCTGTATCTTTGTCACACAATTCTTCCTTTGACATTTTCACTTTGAAATTGAAGAGGAAGAGAGGCTTTCATCATAAAAAAATGACACCAAATACGTACATTGTGTCAAGTTAAGTCAAGAAAGTCACTAGTAACTCCGTAGCATTTTGATAGAATTCAATAAAATGGATTAACCTTGAAGAATGGGGTCTAATCTATACAAAAAAATTAAATTTACTAAGTATTTTTTGTTAAAAAAAGATAATGGCGAGTATCAAAAAGGTGTATTTTTTAATACAGTGTACACAAGAGTTGACTAAAATGAAAGTATTGCGTCTTGGGATTGATGAATTGTGCTAAATTTTCGGTTTGAAGTGCTCTATACTGGCCCCTATTGGCTTGGAGGCTAGTGGCTGTTTGAATATAACTATAATGTTTTTTGGTAACATTTTTTTCCTGTAAAGAAGTTTTTATACAGCGTACACGAGAGCTGTCTAAAACAAAAGTATTGCGTCTTGGGACTGATGAATTGTGCCATATTTTCGGTTTAAGGTGCTTTATACTGCCCCTATTGGCTTGGAGGCTAGTGGTTGTTTGCATTTTTGTCTGAAAATTGTCAGATTTTTTTAAAAGAGCATATTTTAGGCGGGATGGAATTAAATAGTTTCTTAAGTTTCCTATTTTTAGCGGAAAAAAGGATGAGAATCAACAGAAAACAACGATTTAGGTTCATTTACTGACTTTATGACTTTTTTTTTAAGATATAAACTTCCTTCAAGGCATTGAAAAGTTGATATAAAAAATAGCAAGTGTGTATAAAGCTAAGACTTTTCTTTTTAGACAAAAAAGGAACTTGTTTTTCTTTGATTCGGGAAAAGTACGAATCAAACGTAACAAACATTTCCTCAAAACCGAGTACATAAATCATCTTTGACACGTACAAAAATGTTTGCCAGCCTTATTAAATATTCGGAAATTTTCGGTTCTTGGGGCGTTGTTTTTTTTTATTTTTTATCTTTAGAAAAAAAACTGGGTCACATTGAAGAAAGACTAAAAAAATCATCATCTGTACTCTTTGCAAAACATGTTTTAGCGATTTAGTTTAAAAAGATATTTTAGAGTTATTTTTCATTGAAGCATTTCAATCAAAACTTCCCTCAAGATATTTGCTCATATTTCCAATAACATTTTAGGATTATTTCACTTTCTAATAACTATTTAATGGCTATAAACTTTTAAAAAAATTGACAGATGGACAGGGTCAGCACAAGATACGATACAAATAAAAAAGTGCATCCGTTAACAGTACATATGAAACATAAACAGAAAAAAACGACTCAAATATTAACATACTCATCACTCATCAACGTCTGGTATACGCACAAAAACATGTTTTGTGGTACTTTGCTGTTTTTCGTCTATCTCGGACATGTCTGGTCTACATTAACCGCGATATTCGAGGGATTACTGTCATTCTTTTGTAAAGCCACCATATATGTCTTTGTCCCTTTATAGAAAATTCTGTGGTTTTCATCAAAAACAGATTCTGCAACCATTTTGTAGACAACAGAGCTTTCAATTTAACCACATATTGAAGTACAATCAGTAGAAACAACACTGCAATAGCGCCTTGAAGGCAAAAAAAATCTCATCTCAACCCAGCATGAACCAGCCCACACTTTTTTCTACCCGGCAACCACCATATCAACCAAATATCGCTTTACCATTGGTTGATTTCTTGAGCTGTGCTAATTCTTTTGTGTTAGCCCTTTCTTCCCCAAAGGGAATTGGCTTTTTTTGTACACATCATCACATAAGGCTGTTTACTCTATAAACTGGCTGATGGAAATAGTGGGAGGAGTCAAGTAGACTTCCTCCAATCAGAGGATGGCGTTGATGTTCCGAAAAACGAAGCGGTGCGGAACAAATAAGGAACGGAGAGGCTCAATGTCATCGGAGTCTAGCGTAATTCAGCCAATGGCGTATTGATCTTCAAGTTAATGAAGATAAAGTACTTTTGAATGGTTAATTCTGAATGGGGAAAGCGTAAATGACGTTTTTTTTGCTACATTTGTCCAATGATCCATCAGTTTGTACAAAAACAATTAAGTACACGTGGAGAAAGTCAATGAATTGCTTGTAAAATGGAGTTCCGTATTCTATCTCTCAAAATTAAATTCCTCCGTCAATGAAAATGTCAGAAGGACGTGTCCTTGCGCCGTCTTCGGAAGAAAAGTCTTATTGCTTCGTGTTGTTGTCGATACAAAAGTGCGTTCTATTCGATTAAAAAAAAAGAGCAAATGCATTTTTTTTAAATGCACACAAGTGACAATGTTATGAAGATGAAATGATGGCATGAAGTCAACCATTGCGTTCAATAGCAGCGTTTTTATAAATGTGAATGCTTCTAAAATGGAGTAGAAGTTGTACTATAAAAAACAAATGGGCCTGATGATAACGGCAATAAGTAAAAATGAGTCATGGGCAATATTTCATCGCTGGATGAGTCTAAAACAGGGGTGGGCAAACTTTTGGGCCCGGGGGCCATGTTGACTTTAAAATTTTGAGAGATGGGCCAGGTCAGCACAAGATACGATAACATATAAAAAAGTGCATCCGTTAACAGTACATATGAAACATAAACAGAAAAAACGACTAAAGTATTAACATACTCATCACTCATCATTAAAGTCAAAAGTATAAAGTACAAAGTCAAGTAAAATGTGTTAAGAAATATTAAAATGTCATTTAAAAAAAAAGATAGAGGGGCTTTAAAACACAAAAAAAACAAATAATAGTGGACAGAGCTACTGCCACTGGCTTCCGCGTGACGGTGCCATCTTGGGAAAAGAATAATAATAATCATTCTTTGGACATTACATTTACAATACATTCCTTTACTAACTTTACCAGGTACTTTATACTTTTTACTTGAGTGATGAGTATGTTAATACTTTAATCCCTTTTTTCTGTTTACGTTTCATATGTACTATTAACGGATGCACTTTTTTATATGTTATCGTATCTTGAGCTGACCCGGCCCATCTGTCAAAATTTCAAAGTCAATATGGCCCCCCTTACCCAAAACTTTGCCCACCCCTGCTCTAAACCAATGAAGTCTACTCCCTTTCCTCTCCATTACATCCAACCTTTCCCCTTTCCCTGATAAAATGACTTCCTATCCAATACAACATCTTCATTCCTACCAACTCGGCTTCCTGACTTCTTTTCAACACAGCTGTTTTTAATCCATACATCAACTACTGTCATTTACTCTAGAAGAGAAACCTTATTAAAACAAACAATTGAATTATAGCTCCAGATATTTCTATTCAATTGACTCCCCCAAAAATGGATTGAAAATCCATGTATTTCAGTGGCTCTTTCCACAAAAATGTAACAAAATAAAAATGGAATGTCCAGTCCGGAGGCTTTCGTGCTTCCTTGTGTACCACACACACATATACACACGTATATACACACATAAATACACATATATACACACACAAAGGTCCACATTGCAGCACATGGCTGGTGTCGCCGGCTGACAAGTGGCCAGCAAGGAATGTGTCACACTGCCTGCAGCCTTAGCGTGGTTGTGGAGACGTAGATGAATGGCGACAATTCCGTGGCCGTCGCTTTCAGATGGGATTGTCCCCACAGCTCCTTCCCTTCCCTTCGCCTTGGTCGGGAGAGGGCTAAAGGGGGAAGGCCACCACCCTCAAAAGATCACAAATCTTTGCCGTGGTGAAGTAAACAGACACATTGGTCTGCTGTGGATTGATTTTTGCAACATTTTGTAATGTTGTTTTTGTGGGCTGCTAACTTAGCTTAGCCCAAGGGTCGGGAACTTTCTTTTTTGACCAAGAGAGCCATAAACAATACATATTTTCAAAAAGTATTTGTTGTGAGTCATACTCAGAATTTAAAAGTGAAAATACATGAAAATGTGAGCATTTATTATTTGTTTTATCACTTTGAAAGTAAAAAAAAACATTGTTTCTAACTTTATTACTAATTAATAAGTATCAACGGCAGATATCTATATCTATATCTATAGCTATCACTATCACTATCGCTATCGCTATCACTATACCTATACCTCATATTCATATATATATATATATATATATATATATATATATATATATATATATATATATATATATATATATATATATATATATATATATATATATATATATATATATATATATATATATATATATATATATATATATATATATATATATATATATATATATATATATATATATATATATATATATATATATATATATATATATATTCAACTACAAAAAAATGGCAGATTGACAATCAGTCATTTATAGTAGTGTTATTATTGTTATAAATATGATGCTTAAAGTAAACTTTGTTAAATGAATTCTCTATAAGACCTTAAAACACAGCATTGGGTTCCTTTCTTCCCATTTGATGCACATTTTTCAGAGAAATACCACTTAACATTTTTGTTTGAGCTAAATTTGACAGTTTGGTGTTGTGGTGCCCTTTAGTTGACAAGCTGTATTTAAATGTACTGTAAATATTTTGTTTGGCTTTTTTAAACCATTTTTTTATGTACTAGAGTGCACAAAAACAACAGTTGGTATAGAGTCATGCATATGTGGGTGGAGGTCTCTTTAAGCAATTTCAAAAAGTATTTTTTCCACAAGTTT
This sequence comes from Stigmatopora nigra, assembly GCF_051989575.1. NCBI lineage: Eukaryota > Metazoa > Chordata > Actinopteri > Syngnathiformes > Syngnathidae > Stigmatopora > Stigmatopora nigra. Next base: position 14,042,099 of record NC_135516.1, read on the forward strand.
GTACCCCCGAACGCTTTATTAAAATACACAAAAAACATCGGGGTTTTTTTGCCTTATAAAGCGGTAAGATTTAGACCCCAAAGGTGATTTTTGATGAATGAGTGACGCGAGAAGTGAATAAAATATGAAGTGGGAAGGAAACAGGTGGTAACATGAGCACAGATTGAGGAAAAGCGTGGGCTAGCAAAGTGAGCTCGGAGAATTTGCTCAGCTTAGCCAACATTTTCAGAACCACCAAAAAAAGTTGAAGTAGTCACAAAAGTTGTTTCGTTTACATTCAGTCATGGCAAGTCCATTTCATTGGGTTACAAAAATTTGGATAACTTTTACCAACCGTATCAGGCTCATCCGTTTTTCAGTACTGCTTATCTTCACCAGGGTTTGCCAGTCAGTCATTCATTGCCTGCAATGTTCACTGAAAGATACAAAAATAGTTAATTTTTTTCCTGAAAACACATCCAATTTTCGGTCTTTGATGATTTGAATTGTCTTTGATGTTGACAAAAAATATTTTTAGAAGACAAAAGATCACAAATTGCATGAATGCTTTGTAAGACTAAATTGTTGAAGATGTAAACAAAAACACATCCAATGTTTTGTCTTTGATGATTTGTAGTGTCTTTGATTTTGACAAAAAATATATTTTTAAAAGACTAAAATCACCAAGTTTATCAATATTAGTTTTGCTTTGTAAGACTAAATTGTTTAAGATGTTAACAAAAACACACAATGTTCAGTCTTTGATGATTTGAATCGTCTTTGATTTTGATAAAAGAATATTTTTTGAAGACAAAAAATCACCAATTAATTGTATGAATTCTTAGTTTTGGTTCGTAAGACAAAATTTTTTGAGATGTTAACAAAAATGCATCCAATGTTCGGTCTTTGATGATTTGAATTGTCTTTGATTTTGACCCAAAAAAATTTTTAAAGACTAAAATCACCAATATAATCAATGTTAGTATTGCTTTGTAAGACTAATTTGATGATGTAAACAAAAACACATCCAATGTTCGGTCTTTGATGATTTGAATTGTCTTTGATTTTGACAAAAATATTTTTTGAAGACAAAAAATCACAAATTAATTTTATGGATGTTAATTTTGCTTTTAATGGCTAAATTGTTTAAGACATAAACCAAAAATGCATCCACTGTTCGGTCTTTGATTATTTTAATTGTCTTAGATTTTGACAAAAAAAATATTTTTTGAAGACAAAAAATCACAAATTAATTGTATGAATTCTTAGTTTTGGTTCGTAAGACTAAATTTTTTAAGATGTTAACAAAGACACATCCAATGTTCGGTCTTTGATGATTTGAATTGTCTTTGATTTTGACAAAAAAATATTTTTTGAAGACAAAAAAATCACAAATTAATTGTATGAATTCTTAGTTTTGGCTCATAAGACAAAATTTTATAAGATCTTAACAAAGACACATCCAATGTTTGGTCTTTGATGACTTGAATTGTCTTTGATGTTGACAAAAATGATTTTTAGATGACTAAAAACACAACTTATATGAATGCTAGTTTTGCTTTGTAAGGCTAAATGATTCAAGACGTTAACAAAAACACAAACTAGATGTAACAAACACTCCAATCCATGTTTACGACAACGAATGCACTCCTTTAATTAAATGAGCCCAACCTCAGCGATATCCAATCCCAGCTCAGGAAAATCCATCAATGTTGGGAACACAAGCGACAAAAGTTCATGGAGGAGTCTTATTTAATAATGCATGTGCTGTAAGCTTCTGGCATCTGCTCAGCTCCTGCCTCGTAATGAACTGATTAGCTATATTTAGGCTGAATTATTAATATGATGCGTGTAGAACAAGTCATAATATTTGAGAGATCGTAAAATGCACAAAGTGCACAGACGTGTGTGCAAATGACTGGAAATAGAACTTCTTCAAAAGGGAACATTGACTTAATCCATCATCATTTTCATGAATAATGTCATTGTAAATATATTGTATATAAATATATATATATTTCGCAAATATTTACATGGTAATTATGGACAGAACCGTCTTCGTCTTGCTCGTTATCGTGTCTTTGAGGTTAACAAAATGGTTGGAATGTTCACAAAAAAATGTATTACATTGCTTGAACCTAACTAAATAAAAAAATATTAATTGTGGGATATTTTTGATGAACATTTATATATATGTATATATATATATATATAAACCATTTTAGCAAGTTAATACATAAAGATACTTAAGATACTAAAGGTACTTAGATATTAAACGGTACTTAGATATTAAACAGTACTTAGATATTAAACAGTACTAAGATATGAAACAGTACTTAGATATTTAACAGTACTTAGATATTAAACAGTACTTAGATATTAAACAGTACTTAGATATTAAACAGTACTTAGATATTAAACAGTACTTAGAAATTAAACAGTACTTAGATATTTAACAGTACTTAGATATGAAACAGTACTTAGATATGAAACAGTACTTAGATATTAAACAGTACTTAGATATGAAACAGTACTTAGATATTAAAATTATACATAAATACTAAACTTTCTATCTTAGATATTAAACTCTCTCTCTTAGATATTAAACTCTCTTTCATGAATCTAATTTTAAGAGCTGGTTTCAACAGTAAACTCTCTGTCACCATTTGGCCGACAACCAAAAGACCGGCCACCAAACGTCCGAGCACTATTCCTGCCACATGACTTATTCCGAATTAAAAAAAAAACAAATGTAGTAAAATTGATCCAAGTGAAATTTACGAACACCTTAGAATTGATATAGATCACACACAAGGACAGTTTGAAGCGATTTCATTGTCAAGTAAAGGTCCACAATCCAAGCTGTGCAAAAAGCTATTTACTTTGAGAATAGTTGCACGAAGAAGCTGACGCACATACGAGTGAAGTCTGTATGCGTGTGGATTTAATACGAGGCTTGAGTGCCGCAACGGCGTGCACTGCACGCAGTCCTGCACCGATCGATGTGGATTGTTTGCAGACGCTGGCGGGCGGCTGCATCACAGCTCCCGCGAGCTTTGTCTTCATCACAAACAGCATGCGAGAAATACGCCGTGTGATGCCAACCAAACACTGAATCTCTTGCTTCACATGTAGAGGTCTCGCTAAAACACGTGCAGTGAAACACGGTCTAATTCCAGGGAAAATTAGGTCAATTGGGAGCCTCTTTTAAGGAAAGTGATTTTTTTCTTTAGGGCAAAAACGTCAATTTTAAAAAAAAATTGAAATGGTACACAATTCAAGATGGTTTCAAATCATTGGATTGGATAACTTTATTTTGAAATTTTATTGTCACAGTAGCAAAAGGGTTAGAATACAGACACAACATATTTTAGCAAGTTAATACATAAATAAGCCTTAAAACAGGCTTATTTATGTATTAACTTGCTAAAGTGTTTGATATATATATATATATATATATATATATATATATATATATATATATATATATATATATATATATATATATATATATATATATATATATATATATATATATATATATATATATATATGTTTCATATCTAAGTACTGTTAAATATCTAAGTACTGTTTAATATCTAAGTACTGTTTAATATCTAAGTACTGTTTAATATCTAAGTACTGTTTAATATCTAAGTACTGTTAAATATCTAAGTACTGTTTCATATCTTAGTACTGTTTAATATCTAAGTACCGTTTAATATCTAAGTACCGTTTAATATCTAAGTACTGTTGAAAACAGTAGATATTTAGATATTAAACTCTCTCTCATGAATATAATTTTTCGAGCTGGTTTCAACAGTACTTAGATATTAAACAGTACTTAAATATTAAACTCTCTCTCTTAGATATAATTTTGAGAGCTGGTTTCAACAGTAAACTCCACCATTTGACCCGCGACCAAAAGACTGGCGACCAAAAGAACAGGCGACCAAACATCCGGTCACGGGCAGCGATATGTCGGTGAATTCCAACGTCCTACCTCATTAAGTATTTTATGAAATGTCCTTTGTAATAACGTCAACCATTGCAATAAATCATTGTAACAAACAGTAGATTTCCATTGACGCTCCCCCCAAATATAAAGGAATAGTAATCCATAAATTAGCCACAGGATTCTAATGAAGAGAAATATGGAGAAGTAAAGGTATGATTACCTCATGGTGGTTGTTTTTTTGACAAAAAGTGATGTCAGGCTGCCGCCAGATCGGGCCAGGTCAGCATCTGCTTTTTCCATGGCCAGTCTGGGTTTTTGTGTTTGTTTCTATGGAAACACGCCGCTTCAACTCTGTGGAGAAGAAACAAAAGTCATGGACAAAAGGGGGGTTAGGGGCTAGAACCAATAAAGTTTGCTACACCTACAGGAAGAATTAAACTCACTAATGATGGTTTCAGGAGAGACCCCTAGGCTTTACTTCCTCCATCATCCAGCTTAGTGTTGGATTTACTGTCTGATACTTGCCAATGAATGATGAAACATTTCTAATTTGCTGTCTCCAAACCTTTGCTGGAACTACCGTATTTTCACCACTATAAGGCGCACTTAAAAGTCTTACATTTTCTCCAAAATAGACAGTGCGCCTTAACATCAAGTACGCCTTATATATGGAAAAAAAAACAGAAAACCCAAAACGAAAAACCACCACTGTCGGATATTGAAAAAACACAAACGCCTGAACTGAATACTCAATACTGTTAAATATGCAGATGCCATCTTAGTTTACGACATCTTCCATCATATAGCTCCTCCCCCACTGCAAGATTTTATACAAAAAAATCCAAAACATCAACAATGGCTGGCTCTAGAGGTGACTGTGTAGTGAGTAAGTACTTCATACCTGGAAGTCAATAGCAATTACTGTATTTTCACGACTATAAGGCGCACTTAAGTCTTACATTTTCTCCAAAATAGACAGTGCGCCTTATAATACAGTGCGCCTTATATATGGGAAAATGTCATTCATTGAGGGTGAGCCTTATAATGTGGTGCGCCTTATAGTCGTGAAAATACGGTGTATACATAATAGTATTACAAAATTAACCCAACACACAACATTTGTGCTTTAATCAAACGCTGAAAATGTTTTTTTTGGGCTATTCTCTGTCCTAAGACATTACCTTGTTCAATATTTGGTGTAAAAACATTTCTAATGGTGTAATGTCACGTTTCAACCTTGACAGATAAGCACAAGTCCTCTGATTGGTCCTTGACAGGCTTGATTCGCCACGTGGTTGGCTAACAAAAGGATGTCATGGATCAATGGAATTTTTGTCATAAAACTCGGACCAATTTACTTCCAAAGTTGAAATGAAAAGAATCCACAAGATGGAGGAGGCGAGATGTTTGGCTTGAAATAAGAGGAGGAACAGTAATTAGACGGATGTTAAATTCTGGCAACCAACTGCGAGGAGGCACTTGCTGAGCTTTTGGCAAAAGCTTCTGACTTGGACGTGCGTTCCGACTTTATTAACGGCTCGCTCTGTCACTTTTTAGCTCTTAAATCCTGATCCAGAAACTAGTTGGCACTTGATTGAATATTAAGGAAGCGTTAACAGTCCGTTGTTAAAGCTGAAATATGCAAAAGGGAGGGTGGAAATAAGTTGGAGTGAGTACTAAAGGCCAAACAATCTGCAATAGAAAGTCTTTCAATTAGGCTTTTTACAACTTCCTGTTGGGTTATTACTTTTCTTTAACTTCATTGCTTAGTCAGTTTGTAGGGTTTGTAATTTAGAGTTTTTAGTTGAGGTTTAGGGCTTATTACAGTGGATTGGATTTTGGGGGGGGGGGGGTGTTTATTTTAACTGGATTGCATACCTGGCAACCTCGGCCAATTGCTCCCTTTATTAATGATTGAGTTTGCTCCATATGATCGGATGTTTGGTCACCGGTGTTTTGGTCACCGGACGTTTGGTCGCCGGTATTTTGGTCGCCGGTCTTTTGGTCGCCGGTCTTTTGGTCGCCGGTCTTTTGGTCGCCGGTCTTTTGGTCGCCGGTCTTTTGGTCGCCGGTCTTTTGGTCGCCGGTCTTTTGGCCGCCGGTCTTTTGGTCGCCGGTCTTTTGGTCGCCGGTCTTTTGGTCGCCGGTCTTTTGGTCGCCGGTCTTTTAGTCGCCGGTCTTTTGATCGCTGGTCTTTTGGTCGCCGGTCAAATGGTCGCCGGACTTTTGGTCGCCAGTATTTTGGTCGCCGGTCTTTTGGTCGCCGGTCAAATAGTGACTTCTAACCTTTCAATATAGTAGTGTTCCCTCGCTACTTCACGGTTCAGCTATCGCGGATTCAGAGCTTTGCAGATTTTTTGGGGGAAAAAATAATAATAAAAAATTACAAATATTACATTGAAACAACATATTTTACAGGTTTTTTTTGTTGTAACATGAATTTCACTCCCTCTACCTGTATTGTTTATGGTGTACTGTATACAGGGGGGTAAAAAATTAAATTAAAAAAAATAATAATAATTTTGAAATTAAATTCAAATTAAGCATTTTTGAAGGGGAATCCCTACTTCACGGAAATTCACTTATCGCGGGTGGTCCCCGGTCCCCATTAACCGCGATAACCGAGGGAACACTGTATTTCACAATCCCAAAATGCATAGAAACATTCCCTTTCATTAAGTCTGATGTCAAATACAATCATCTTATTTGCATACGTTTCCAATGTAGGTCAAGGGCGGAAGTATTCCAATTTCCTAATTTCCGAATTTGCAGGTTTTTTAGCATCTCTGAAAATAACAGGCTTCTTAAGATCTCATCTGGCGAAGAGAAAGAATGAAACTACCATGCCAGCATGCAAAAAAAAAAAAACTGAAGTACTGCAACTGTGCCAAAGTAAACTGGGAAGGATCTTGGTAGAGAGGATAAGAACTAGAAGAGTCCAGATGGTCAGCTCAGTGGTTCTCCATAAACATTTTTGTCCATTGTGATGGCACCCTAGGCAAACTTTGAGTATTCTTAGGGAATACTTGTTCATTGGACCAAAATCGCTAGTGTATTATTGTATATTCCACATGAGAATGCAATAATTACGCCCAAGGACCCTTCAACTAGTAAACAGCCGGAATTATAATGTATAGAAATACAGGACATCACGGTAAGGATAGTAAAGGAACTTCTGGTTGGAGTGAATTTCATATACAAGTTGATAATAAAAGAACCTTGAAGAAGTGTTCCGAAGAAGTCAAAAGAAGGAAAAAAAAACATAGAATAAAGTCCCTGAAGAGTGAAAAGTCTTTAACATTCTTCACATTCTGCTACTGGTGTGCTTTATTTTGTCAGCACAAGCACAGCACCCTTATTTTTGAGCAAAACAAATTCCAAAACGTAAGTGGTATATTCTACACCGGCAAAGAAATACTCTTAACATTTATGCCAGAGTACACGGGGTACTTCTATGAGGCTTAGTGTAGACTAGATTCATTCATCAAATCCTGGAATGTTATTAAACTGGCACATGTAACTTTTTTATATTTTATTTTTATAATCAGCTATGCTTAAAAACATGGGGTATATAGGTGTTAAGTAACATGATTGTGAAGTACTGTTAAAAACGGTAGATATTTAAATATTAAACTCTCTCATGAATATAATTTTGAGAGCTGCTTTCAAAAGTACTTGGATATTAGACAGTACTTAGATATTAGACAGTACTCAGATATTAGACAGTAATTAGATATTAGACAGTACTTAGATATTAGACAGTACTTAGATATTAGACAGTACTTAGATATTAGACAGTACTTATATATTAGACAGTACTTAGATATTAGACAGTACTTAGATATTAAATAGTACTTAGATATTAAACAGTACTTAGATATTAAACAGTACTTTGATATTAAACAGTACTTAGATATTAAACAGTACTTTGATATTAAACAGTACTTAGATATTAAACAGTACTTCAATATTAAACTCTCTCATGAATATAATTTTGAGAGCTGGTTTCAACAGTACTTAGATATTAAACAGTACTTGGATATTAAACATTACTTAGATATTGTTGAAGCCAGCTCTCAAAATTATATTCATGAGAGTTTAATATTAAAGTACTGTTTAATATCTAAGAACTGTTTAATATCTAAGTACTATTTAATATCTAAGAACTGTTTATTATCCAAGTACTGTTTAATATCTAAGTACTGCTTAATATCTAAGTACTGTTTAATATCCAAGTACGTTTTAATATCTAAGTACTGTTGAAAACAGTAGATATTTAGATATTACTGTTGAAACCAGCTCTCAAAATTATATTCATGAGTTTAATATCTAAGAGAGAGTTTAATATCTAAGTACTGTTTAAAAATGGAGTCTAGCCATCATTCGATCTGCCGTCTAGACTTTGCTGCCTTATACCCAACCTTCATTTATAGTTATCCTTTAAATTATATATTCCCCAACACAATCCAACCTGCAGGCACTCCCCTATCCAACACAAGTTTGCACCACTATATCTTTTAATAAGGCTTCTATCCACAAAGACAAATATTTTCACTTATTCCCAGCACAGTTCACAAGAGTAAGCATCTTCTCCTCCCTTTGACATCTATGAAAAAGGATATCATCACGCTTTGCCAACATATTGTACTGTCAACACAGATTCCGCAAAAAAAGCTAAAGTAGGGCGACCAATCCGTTTCCAAAGGGTGATTCTAAGGGTTAATGTCCATTTCCAAAGTATGTGCCAGGACACAGTAGGTCGGCGATCAAGTGTGAGTGTGGGTTGTGACCCAATCACCAGGTCTATTAAGGAAGGGGTCTAGCGGGGTCTGGTCTACATGGATCCTACCTAGCTAGCTCCTCTGGCAACATCAATTACTCGCCTATAGCTGCCATTGCTGTAGGGGTAATTTGCTCTACTATAGAGTTCCAATTCCCCTGGGCTGGTCGCTCACTAATTCTCACAATGTCTCCATGTTGCGTTTGCCATTATAGCTTTTATAGCTTTGTGGAGAGTGAAGTACAGGGTTGGTAATCAGCTGTGAGATATTGATGGACAGGTAGAAACGTGGGATGGTTTTTTTCTTGGGGTTGTTTCTCCTATTAATTCATTTTGTAGAGCCATACAGACTTGTTAGGTTTGTTTTTTGTTGTATTTGATATAATGTACAACAATATAAGGAAGATATCGGGTATATTCATTATTATCTTGCAAGTCAAAAGAATTACAGGGTTAGCTATTCAATCCAATTGCATATGTGTTAACTTTAAGGTCAAAAAATAACTGGAACAACAATTGCATATCAGCTATACATTAATAACAATTATGGTTGGGAAACAAAAACAACTGCATAAGAATTTACAAAACAATTTACATGGTGAAGCGAGAAACACTTTTTTAAAACAGTATGCGAGTATTTTCGGAAGTCAATTCGATTATCGTCATCTGTTCCGAAAATCCAAGTCAAAACTATTTAAGAGTTTTTCTTAGATCTTCATTGCGAACACAGGTCAATAGTCCTCGGAATAGGGAAAAACAATTAAATGTCCTTGGAGCCAGCTGTAGGGGGCGTGCTCGGACGTTTGGTCGCTGGACGTTTGGTCGCCGGACGTTTGGTCGAAGGTCAAATGGTGACAGAGAGTTTACTGTTGAAACCAGCTCTCAAAATTATATTCAGTTTAATATCTAAGAGAGAGTTTAATATCTAAGTACTGTTTAATATCTAAGTACTGTTGAAAACCGTAAATATATAGATATTAAACTCTCATGAATTTAATTTTGAGAGCTGGTTTCAACAGTACTTAGATATTAAACAGTACTTAGATCTTAAACAGTGCTTGGATATTAAACAGTACTTAGATCTTAAACAGTACTTAGATATTAAACTCTCTCTTAGATATTAAAATCTCTCTCTTAGATAATAAACTGTCTTTCATGAATATAATTTTGAGAGCTGGTTTCAACAGTAAATTCTCTCTCACCAAAAGACCGGTGACCAAAAGACCGGCGACCAAACGTCCGGCGACCATAAAAACATCGACCAAACAGCCAAGCACCGCAGGGGGAAGTGTTCTTATTAATATTCCACACATGCATCTAATGATTAATGCACACATATATAATAGTATCCCAGAATAACCCCAACATTTTCTGTAGCACTTATCCGAAACAAAGTGGCTGGAGAATACGTTTAAACTCTATCTTGGTAGTCCATATCATAAATAACGGAGTCAAAAGCCTCCAAAAAATCATATTGGCAATGGCAAATTATTAATTTACATCCATTTTCCATTGCAATGAATCCATGTACAAAAAACCCGTTGTCATATTCTAGGCCGGCTGACCTTTTACTTCCTCGCCACCAGGCCGCCTAGCTGACCCACCATTTTTGGACAAGAGTAATTAGCTGCGTTAATTGCATAACGCCGTCATTTCAACGCTCCGCGTCATTGGTGCTCTAGCGCCCTCGCCGCTATTACTCACGACAGACGCACGCGCTGGTGAGTTTTAGTAGATGACGGCATAACAGCCGTGACCACACACACACACATTCAGAGGCTTAAAACGATGCATGAATGAGCAATTAAAACTCAGTGTGTACATGTGTTTGTGTGGGGTTTGGGAAAGGTCAATGAAAGTGCTTGCCAGCCTACAGCAATCTATGAAAGTCCGTGTTTGTCCGTGTGTTTGTGTGGTTGTCAAAAAAACACGTGTATACACCTGACTGGACCTTTGTTTCATGTATTACCTTGAGGGTAAAGAAGGGTTTCCCAAAGTTTTTTAGCTCAGAAAAGGTCTTTTTGTTTTTTTTTGGTACTTTTCGGGTTATAGATTACTTGAGAAATTGGGATTATCTTCAATATGTTGCTACTTGAGTTAGTTGTAGTTTTGGGTGTTACTATAGGAAAGAAATATGTGATATTTGGAGGATATGACATCATCGATATTGATTGGAAGTTGACATATTCGAGAGGGCAAACTCTTTTTTGAAGAATGACTAATACCCAGTCCAAAATGGCGCCTTGAAAAATATCAGTCAAGATCAGACATGGGCTTTTAAATTTCACTTGACTTTGTACTTTATACCTTTGACTTTAATGATGAGTGATGAGTATGTTAATAATTGAGTCCATTTTTCTGTTTATGTTTCATATGTACTGTTAACGGATGCACTTTTTTATTTGTATCGTATCTTGTGCTGATCCGCCCTGGTCTGTCTAATTTTTAAAGTCATTTTTTTACACGTTTTCCCATGATGGCGCCGTTGTTTTTTTTGTTTTACACCAGTTTTTACATGAAAAATTAGAGGGAACATTGACTTGCACCTGCTTATGGCAGGTGTAATACCCATAGCGACCAATGATGGCGCCCACACTGGTACTCGGTGCGCTCAGGGCGGTTGTCTTTCTGCCCAGACCAACGAAAAACTAGAGGGAACATTGATAACCAGTTGATCATATATTCCAAATACTTCTTTCTATTGCATTTATTCCGTTAATATCTATTGTGCAAGTACAATTACAGAGATTGAAGGACTGAAAGCTGTTATGTTTATAATAACGCCAATTTGGAATCATCAACAATGCTTAAATCAACAGTTAATGATCCACAGATGATAAAAAACAAATGTAAGCAATCGTGACTAAGCCGTTTTGACGTAAGTTATTGATTATTATTTTTTGGTTACCCTATTTTTTTCCGTCTTGTTTTAACGAGTAAACCAACCAGTTTGTATGGAGTCCACATCTTCAGTCTTCCCGAGTCCGAAGTGATTCCCCGGTGGTGTCCGGCCGCTGGTAACCAAGGCAACGAGCCAATCGTTGCTGTTTCTGTTACTGCGTATATGGTGTATTTTTTTTCTTCCTTTTTCTTGCCCTGACTTCGCTTGCTTCTTCAGGCTTGTCTTCACAGCTGCCGGCCTCCTCAGTTGTTGAGCGAGTGTGTGAGTTGGACTCATAGGTCAACCGACAAGAGTACCAACTACTCATCCTTATTTGCATTTTGGCAAGTGGAAGTAGGAGGGAAGATGGTAAAGTATAAATTCCTACCGTTAAAATAATCTTCTTTCCTTTTGTATTAAACAGCATTCATATCATTAACTTACAAGGTACTCTAATTACCACATTAGGAAATGGTGGATGAAAATATATTTTCAGAACTGCAAACCTACGTTGACTCCATTTCAGAAGTTTTATGTTTTTATGCAAATTTCATTCAAAATGTAAAAAAAATAATAATAATACTGGACAATTTAAATCAAACTTATTATCATGCTCATATGATTCAAAATGCACATGTGTTACCAAATTCATCCCTGGCCGGACGTTTGGTCGCCCAGATGTTTGGTCGCCCGGACGTTTGGTCGCCCGGACGTTTGGTCGCCAGGACTTTTGGTCGCCTAGACGTTTGGTCGCCTAGACGTTTGGTCGCCCAGACGTTTGGTCGCCCGGACGTTTGGTCGCCCAGATGTTTGGTCGCCCAGACGTTTGGTCGCCCAGACGTTTGGTCGCCCAGACGTTTGGTCGCCCAGACGTTTGGTCGCCCAGACGTTTGGTCGCCCAGACGTTTGGTCGCCCAGACGTTTGGTCGCCCAGACGTTTGGTCGCCCAGACGTTTGGTCGCCCAGACGTTTGGTCGCCCAGACGTTTGGTCGCCCAGACGGTTGGTCGTCCGGACGTTTGGTCGCCCAGACGTTTGGTCACCAGGACATTTGGTCGCCGGGCATTTGACAACATGACATTGTGTTTTCTGTTGATATCAACACTCAAAATTAGATTCATGAGAAAGTTTAATATCTTAATATCTACTGTTGAAACCAGCTCTCAAAATTATATTCACCTGGGCGACCAAACGCCCGGCGACCAAACGTCCGTCGACCAAACGTCCGTCGACCAAACGTCCGGTCACGCATAAGACCGTCAAAAAAAAAAGAAAAAACTGATGATAGATTCCATTGTATACTCTTTGCAAAAACCAATACGCAGGGATCACAAACTACGGCCTGACCCGAGTGGAGACAGAAGAGACGTATTTTGATCCTCACATGTCACTGACATTCAATATTCTGGAGGTGACATAGGGGTGCAGGGGCTTCGGCCTTAGCCATCACAGAAAATGCTGATAGCAACAAGAAGCTGCAAAGAAGGTCACGGCGATCCTAGCGCGCGTCCATCAAGCACTGATCAAACGACTCGCCGTGACACGTCGCTACCTCCCGCCGTTAGTGAGCCAGATGCATGGTGACATTTTGGACCAGATTGTCCTTCAGAATAAACAAGCCGCCGCCCAGGAAAGCGCACGTCATGTCAGCTGGCACGGTAGGTGCGCTTTTGTAAATCAGCCTCTGGAGGCAACCGGCATTATCTGGAATACTAGCGCCATTTAATGCTAATATGGCAGATACAAAACATGTTGGCCACAGACAGTCAATGCACTTTTTATCCAGCAGGGGTAGTGTCGGGAGAAATTACACACTCTACTAGACAATTGAATATTCTGATGTGAATAACACACATGTATGTTAAGAAATAAAGACTATATATCAAAACATACACCATCCACACTTTCTGCATTCTTCCATTTACCCATACTTGTGTGAATACCCTAAAATATTCAACAAGACATAGCTGCCACACAAAATATGGCGCAACAATCATAACAAAAAACTTGCAATCCTCCAAAATGCACCAAAAAGAATAGAAAATTGTCAACACTAGCCTAGCAATTATTACTTCAACTCTCTTCTCAAAACATTATTTTTTCCATAAATGTCAAATTCGGGTAACATTTGCGTAGTATAAATGTGTATTTTCACGACTATAAGGGGAACTTAAGTCTTACATTTTCTCCAAAATAGACAGGTGCGCCTTATAATCCAGTGCGCCTTATATATGGAAAAAAATATTGAAATTTGTCATTCATTGAGGGAGCGCCTTATAGTGCAGTGCACCTTATAGTCGTGAAAATACGGGTATTTTCACGACTATAAGGCGCACTTAAAAGTCTTAAATTTTCTCCAAAATAGACAGGGCGCCTTATAATCCAGTGTGCTTTATATATGGAGAAAAAATTAAGTGTCATTCATTGAGAGTGTGCCTTATAATGCAGTGAGCCTTATAGTTGTGAAAATACTATACTTTTCGTACAGTGTTGCTTCTACTTACAAAACGACTTAGTGGGACCACTGTACTATAAAATGTAGTGTATAAATCTTTCATAATAACTGTAGTTGAGGATAAAAATATTTTTGGAGACATTTGTATACAATCAAGAAGGTAAAATAGTGCAATATATAAGCATCTCATTTTTACAAGTGGAGTTTTAGCAAAAAAATGTAGCTGGTGGTGGTATGCGCCTCATTCAGAATCCCCTCCAATCCTCTCAGATTCTCCACAACTGCTCCTCATTAACATTACAGCGAGGTGCGCGACCCTGCCATTCATTTACGGGCAATTTCAACCCACCGTCGTCCTTCGCTCTCAAAGGAGATGGCGCCGTCGTCCATTCTCTCCGGGAATGTAAATGCCTTGTAAATCCTCCAGCAGACCCCTTTTCAAAAAAAAAAAGGGGGAAGCGCTCGTCTCACTCGAAAAGCGTTATTAAAAAATTCAAATTGGAGCGCTCAAGCATGGGTAACAAAAAAAAAAAAAGAAATGGGGAGTAAGGTTTGGGGATTTCAAAAGATGTGGGCCATACAATGAAGGTAGTATTGATTGACGTTTGTGTGTGCTGGGATGGCTAGATTTAGAGTTAATGTCTTTTGTGGTGTCTCAATTATGTAATGTGGGTATTCTGATAGAGTTTTGGTGTTCGGCTCAAAGCACAAAATGATGAATTGTTGTATTGTTGAGGGCGCAAATTATTACTGTATTTTCCCGACTATAAGGCGCACTTAAAAGTCTTAAATTTTCTCCAAAATAGACTAGGCGCCTTATAATCCAGTGTGCTTTATATATGGAAAAATAATTAAAATGTGTCATTCATTGATGGTGAGCCTTATAATGCAGTGCGACTTATATATGAGAAAATGCCTGTATTTTAAGAACTATAAGGCGCACCACATTATAAGGCGCACCCTCAATGAATTACACATTTTTCCATATATAAGGCGCACTGGATTATAAGGAGCCCTGTCTATTTTGTAGAAAATTTCAGACTTTTAAGTGTGCCTTATAGTCGTAAAAATATGGGTATTTTCCCGACTATAAGGCGCACCCTCAATGAATGACACCTTTTAATTTTTTACATATATAAAGCACACTGGATTATAAGTCGCCCTGTCTATTTTGTAGAAAATTTAAGACTTTTAAGTGTGCCTTATAGTCGTGAAAACACAGTAATTCAATATCTCTGTGGTATACAAGTTTTCTGGCTCGGCTTATATTCGAGTGTGTCTTATCTTATCGTCCCAAAAAAAAAATTTAAAATACAAATCTATTCATCAATAACCAACTCATGGTGTCCAACACCCTACTACCCATAGTTGGCCAACAAGATGGATGCTCTCAACTAAGAACCGCTATACACGTTCTCAGCAGCTCCTTAAAATAAACCACTACGAAATCTCCTGGGTTTTGATTGGCCGTCTCCTGTTATTTTGATGCTTTCATAAAGAGGATCTGAAGAGAATATTGCAAGATTAATAAAGCTAATGTGTGCATGCGCGTGAAGGGTTCATTGAGTCTATACATGTTAGCTCCAGTAGAATAGAGGTCTCCACTTTTGGTATATATAGAGAGGAGGATATACAGCACTTTGTTGTTATTATTATTAGGAGTGTTGGGAGAGGAGCCATTGAGAGGGTCGTGGGTGGTGCTTGACTTGCTTGGTGGAGCTGAAAGAGGAAAGATGACACGCTGTCACTCCGAGTTGATGGTGACCGCTCAGCACTGCGGTGCTTCCTGACACTTTCTATTCAAACCAGGGCAGGCCGCCTAGCGCCCCCGGCGCGCCGAGGGATGCTGAGACGGATCCCTTTAAAAGGGAAAAGCACAAAGTCATGTGACTGCTTTTCCACATGGCGGGATTTCCAGTGGTCACTACGGGTGGTGCAGCTTTTAGAAGGGTAGTTTTGAGTGATGCTGTCAGAGAGGAGTGTGTTTATAGAGGATTATTACTTCAGGAAATGAATGAATGAATGGATGAGGACTTAAATGAGGTACTTGACACTAGAATCAGTACTAAATAGTGAGTGGTCTCAATAAAAGCATACTATCATCTGGCCTTAGGTAAATAGAGTCTAAAGATCCCTTGAGGAACAAGTTTTTTTGTATACACTTTGTACAGTACATGAGTTTTTTGTATAGAATATGTACAGTACACGAGTTTTATGTATAGACTTTGTACAGTACAAGAGTTTTTTTTTGTATAGACTTTGTACAGTACAATAGTTTTTTGCATAGACTGTACTGTACAAGAGTTTTTGGATAGACTTTGTACAGTACAAGCGTTTTTGTACAGACTTTGTACAGTACAAGTTTTTGCAGACTTTGTACAGTACAGGTTTTTTTGTATACACTTTGTAAAGTACAATAGTTTTTTGCATAGACTTTGTACTGTACAAGAGTTTTTTGTATAGACTTCGTACAGTACAAGTTTTTGCAGACTTTGTACAGTAGAGGTTTTTTGTATAGACTTTGTACAGTACAACAGTTTTTTGTGTAGACTTTGTACAGTACAAATTTCTTGAATAGACTTTGTACAGTACAAATTTCTTGGATAGACTTTGTACAGTACAAGAGTTTTTTGTGTAGACTTTGTACAGTACAAAAGTTATTTTGTACAGACTTTGTACCATACAAGTTTTTTTGTATAGACTCTGTACAGTACACGTTTTTTGTACAGACTGTACAGTACAAGAGTTTTTTTTGTATAGACTTTGTAGTGTTTGGAGGTTTTGTTATTTTTTGCGTGCAAAAATGGATCTCATATATGGTCAATTCAAATTAAAAACAAACTTAACAGATGTTTTCCTCGATTAAAAGCTAACATTAGCAACCAGACCACAAATTTTAAAATCCCTAACTAATGCAAGAGATTGGAAAACATTAATCAAAATCAGGGTTGAAAAATGGCCTACCTGTCATCCTCTCAAGTTGAGTTTTTAACATATACTTTTTAGAGCTTATAATTGCACGTTAAATGCAAATCAATCGGACAAACACTGGCAGTCTGTCATAAGCGAGCGCCTTAAGAAAAGAAAGACAAGAGAAGCTGTTTTAATGCACCGCACAAGCGAGGCTAATGGGTGGTTTTGACTGAAAGGCGCTCTTTGAGGTGTCATGTGTTGCCACGTCGCCTCAGTTAAAATCATGTTTGGATTTCTTTTGCTTTTTCAGGCCTTGAGATGAAAAATTCATGAACAATGTTGCCGTCATTTTTATCCTCTGGGCTGCGACTTTGTCGGCTAACTTAGTCTTCCAAACATTTTTTTACCCACAATTTAACACGTAAGGACACAATGGGAAAAAAACATATTTTTGCCAGTGAATAACGACTATCAAAAAGTTATTTTACACCTCGGAGCTCAACCTAGTGCGTAGTTGCATGCGTTTTACCCGGTTTGTCCTTGAGATGCTAATATATGTAAATGGAGTCGATTGGACGTAATTGTCAAAGTCAGACACCTGTCGGAAGACAAACTGAGGAAAATGGAAAGAAAGGTCTCTGAGAAAGAATATTCACCAGATGTACGTCTTAGAATGTGTGCAGAAAAGAATCTATTGTATTGAAGAACTCAATGAGAAAAGACATCATACATAAAATGGACAAAGTTTGGTGGAAAGAGAAGAACATGCTGAACTAATCCGCCATTCAGACGTTTGGTGCTTGGACGTTTGGTCGCCGGTCGTTTGGTCGCCGGTCAAATGGTGACAGACAGTTTACTGTTGAAACCAGATCTCAAAATTATATTCATGAGAGAGAGTTTAACATAGAAGTACTGTTTAATATCTAAGTACTGTTTAATATCTAAGTACTGTTAAATATCCAAGTACTCCTTAATATCTAAGTACTGTTTAATATCTAAGTACTGTTAAATATCCAAGTACTCCTTAATATCTAAGTACTGTTTAATATCCAAGTACTGTTTAATATCCAAGTACTCTTAAATATCCAAGTACTGTTTAATATTCACGTACTGTTTAATATCCAAGTACTGTTTAATATCCAAGAACTGCTTAATATCTAAGTACTGTTTAATATCCAAGTACTGTTTATTATCTAAGTACTGTTTAATATCTAAATACTGTTTAATATCTAAGAGAGAGAGTTTAATATCTAAGTAGTGTCTAATATCCAAGTACTGTTTAATATCTAAGTACTGTTTAATATCTATGTACTGTTTAATATCTAAGTACTCTTAAATATCCAAGTACTGTTTAATATTCACGTACTGTTTAATATCCAAGTACTGTTTAATATCCAAGAACTGCTTAATATCTAAGTACTGTTTAATATCCAAGTACTGTTTAATATCCAAGTACTCTTAAATGTCCAAGTACTGTTTAATATTCACGTACTGTTTAATATCTAAGTACTGTTTATTATCTAAGTACTGTTTAATATCTAAATACTGTTTAATATCTAAGAGAGAGAGTTTAATATCTAAGTAGTGTTTAATATCCAAGTACTGTTTAATATCTAAGTACTGTTTAATATCCAAGTACATTTGACCAGCGACCAAAAGACCGGCGACCAAACGTCCGGTCACGTATGTCACTTATCTTTCTTCAATGCCCACTAATTCATCATCAAAGCATGATGACCTCATCCATCTAAAGTTAAATACAACTGAATAGTACTTGAAAAAAAAAAACTGATCCAGATCTTGAAGATTTTGCCATGCTGCTTCTTCCAGATTGGATTCATGTTTTTTCTTTATGCTATTCTTCTGCTTCTGCTCACCCGAATAAGAACCAATAACAGAACGGATATTCCTACTTTCATGTCAGCCCACCCTGCAATTTGTGTCCCAAACTAATTAAAATGTGCATTTCATCGTAGGTCAACAAGTTGGAATTGTTGTTAAATGTCTTGCTTTGTGATCGCCTTGATTAACTGCCACTGTTTTTAATTGAGGTCTGGCTGGAAAATTAATAACTGATGTTTAATCAACTTTTACATCAAACAGCGGGAATAATGAGGGTGGAAAACAGAATGGTGGTCTATGGCCTTTCTTTCCCCCTCCATTTTTTTTCCTTCCCTCCAGTTATCGGCGGCCAAACTCGGAGTGACAGAAACAGGACGATTTTTTTTTTTAAAGAAGAAGTATCAGCACCTGCCTCTGAGGTAGAATTCCCCTTGTAATTTATTTAAACAGTAATTAACACTTTTACAAGTCTAGGATCTGTGAGAGAGTGCAAAGTCGAAAGGCAACTTTTAACTAATGAGGTTTTGCGCTTTGAAGTAATGAACTCCTTGGATTTAGGGAATAATAACAACAAGCTTTCGGGCTCAAGACAATGACTTTTACGAGCTTACGTGCTAGCGATTCATGTGTGAACTTGCGCTCACTAACTCAAGTCCATGAAGTAGAACAACTGGCCAATGAAAAGTGGCTACCAGTAGTTTTTTTTCTAAATTACAGTTTGGTTTAAATATAAGTCATTGTAAACGTATGTTATCGGCATTTTTACATTCTCAAAAATATGGTGGTGCCTCTACTTAAAAATGTCTACTTACAGATGCCTCTACTTACAAAAGCCTCCACTTACAAATGCCTCCACTTACAAATGTCTCTACTAACAAATGTCTCTACTTACAAAATATGTCTACTTACAAATGCCTCTACTTACAAATGCCCCTACTTAAAAATGCCCCTACTTAAAAATGCCCCTACTTAAAAATGCCCCTACTTACAAAATCCGCTACTTACAAAAACCTCTACTTATAAATACCTCTACTTATAAATACCTCTACTTAAAAATACCTATACTTACAAAATACCTCTAATTACAAAATACCTCTACTTACAAATACCTCTACTTACAAAAGCCTCTACTTACAATAGCCTCTACTTCCAAACGCCTCTACTTACAAAAACCTCTACTTACAATAGCCTCTACTTACAAATGACTGTTTTACAGCCCTCTATCTTGTTTTAAATGACATTTTAAAATTTCTTAATACATTCCTTTTGACTTGACTTTGTACTTTATACTTTTTACTTTAATGATGAGTGATGAGTATGTTAATACTTTCGTCCTTTATTTCTGTTTATGTTTCATATGTACTGTTAACGGATGCACTTTTTTATATGTATCCTATCTTGTGCTGACCCAGCCCACCTTTTTTTAAAATTAATATGGCCCCTGGGCCGAAAACTTTGCCCACCCCTGCTTTAGATAATTGCAATTTATTAACTGACAATACTGCAAAACCGAAGTTCTTAAGAAGGTTCTTCACTGTTAAGATAAAGTACAGTCAGGTCCAAAAATATTGGGATATGGACACAAGGCTCCTTTTTAACTTGGCTGGTAAAATTGAAATTCAAGGATGTTTTTAATCCAAATGGGGTGTAAGAATGACAACAGATTGTGTGTTTTTATTTTTCAATTTTTAGGTGACTGGGCAATTGGATGCTAAGCTGTTTCTTTGGCCAGGCAGGCAAACGTGTTTTGCTGCCAATGCAACTGGTGCCATTGTGTTGATTGTTAATGTGAGTGCTGACAGCAGTGTGGATTTTCAAGTACTTCACACAAATTATTTGTTCAAATACAGCCACAAGGCTTAAAATTCATTGGACGGCACAGATGGGCAATGAACCAATGAACTTATCATACAGCATTTGGAAGGAAAAAAATGGGAAAATGTCAAGAAAATGGCCGATATAATCACCTGACCAGATCAATGCCAAAATATTTTTTTGGGGTTTCAGACTACGGACTCCAGAAAATGTGCAAAAAAGTGAAAGTTTCATTTGTAATTGTTGATTATAACGGAATACTTTTAGTAATTTTAAAGTTTTTTGAGCTTTGATCAACTTTTGATGGAAAACTGAAAGTTTGGTGTTTTTTTAGCAACAAAAATGAATATAAGGGATGAGATTTGTTGAAAAGACAGTCTGTCCCTGACTGTCATGTTCAGGTATATGGTTAAGAATGACTTATTTTTATTTTTATAATGGAACAGTTTATCTTTGCCGATAAGCACTTTAAACTCTTACCTTGTTTGTTTGTGTCGAGATGTTTATGCAAATTCCAACGGGACAGGACAAGTTTCTGCAAAAATACAGAGAAGCAAAAAGAAATGAAAAAGAGTAACAACACATCACAATTGTAGTAGAAAAACATGTATTATGGCAACACTAACTTTGAAGGACATTATGTAATTAGAATGGGAGGACAAAGGAAATGATAATCCTTGTAATTTTTCTTTTGTTATGATATTAGATAGCAATTCATTATAAGTTTGTCAGTCGATGTTGCATCCTCATGTATTGTTTTTGCACATGACCGGACGTTTGGTTGCCAGACGTTTGGTCGCCGGACGTTTGGTCGCCGGTCTTTTGGTCGCAGGTCAAATAGTGACAGAGTTTACTGTTGAAACCAGCTCTTAAAATTATATTAAAGAGAAGGAGTTTAATGTCTAAGAGAAAAGTTTAATATCTAAGTACTATTTAATATCTTAATGTTTAATATATAAGTACTTTTGAAACCAGCTCTCAAAATTATATTCATGAGAGTATAATATCTAAATATCTACTGTTTTCAACAGTACTTGGATATTAAACTGTACATAGATATTCAACTCTCTCTTAGATATTAAACTCTCATGAATATAATTTTGACAGCTGGCTTCGACAGTAAATTCTCTGTCACCAAAAGACCGGTGGCCAAAAGACCGGCGACCAAAAGACCGGCGACCAAAAGACTGGCAACCAAAAGACCGGCGACCAAACATCCGAGCAACGTTTTTAACGACGTGCAGCAAATAATAAAAATATCCTTGAATATAGCCTGCAAAAGAAGCTGAAATTCACCCTTAAATGCACTTCCCAGCTTTAACCTTGATTCCCAAATGTCATTTTAATCCATAAAAATTGACCTTGCATGCTTTAAAATTTTTGCTAAACTATTTCCACTAGTATTTTAACTTAGAAAAAAACAAGAATCATACTTTCGACCATCAACAGAAGATATAAATATTGAATTTGTGCAATGTAAAAAAATAAATAAATAAAAACGGTGATACGAGTGGCAGTACCTTCAAAAATGCTGGCCATCCACCTGAGCTTATTATGGTGTCACTTTCTCTAATATTGGCTGCATTGTTTCTATTAATGATGGCGGTTGGGATGCGGCTGTCTCCACTCAAGTTAAAGAGTGTTAGTGGGTGCTTGGCGGCTTTGTCATATTGCAGACTTCTTCCTGTTGGCTCCACTGGGATAAAATAAACAATGCAACACAGGAATTATCCTTATTAAACTTGTTACCTGCCACATAGTTCACATTCAGGTAGGCATTCATTTTGACACGAGTACTGTAGAAATATGCCAAAAAACACACCTTGGAAGATGGCTGTAGTGACTGCAAAACATCTTGGCAGGCTGTTGAATATATTTCAGGTAGTATGTGACATTAAGATGTCTTTTGGGTGTTGCCACATGAATTATAGATTTCTGTCTTGCCAGCTGCAATAATACACAAACAAAAAAATGTTCACCGTTTATCATCTATTTGTCTAGTAAATAGGGATCAAAATAAAATCACTAGGATTTGTATTTGGGTTTGAACCCTTGGAAAGGGATTAATAATGGGTATAACCTAAGATTGAAGATTTGTTTTGTTCGTTCTTGTGTGTTTTTAGTGAAGTATTTGAACCATTCCAGTTAAAATTAATTGAGAAAGGCACCTTATATTGTAGTGGATAAAATAGGGTCACACTCATTTTGGAATGTTGGGGTTTTGTGATGAAAAGATTAAAGCAATCTAGCTTTTTTTGTGAACTCCAACCTGTAAAAATGGTGCTCGGATATTTGGTAGCCAGATGTTTGGTCGCCCGGACATTTGGTCGCTGGACGTTTGGCCACCGGTCTTTTGGTCGCTGGGCTTTTGGTCCCCGGTATTTTGGTCCCTGGTCTTTTGGTCCCCGGTCTTTTGGTCCCCGGTCATTTGGTCCCCGGTCATTTGGTCCCCGGTCTTTTGGTCCCCGGTCTTTTGGTCCCCGGTCTTTTGGTCCCCGGTCTTTTGGTCCCCGGTCTTTTGGTCCCCGGTCTTTTGGTCCCCGGTCTTTTGGTCCCCGGTCTTTTGGTCGCCGGTCAAATGGGTTTAGAGAGTTTACTGTTGAAAATAGCTCTAAAAATTTAATTCATGAGCGTTTAATATCTAAGAGAGAGTGTTTAATATCAAAGTACTCTTTAATATCCAAGTATATTTGACCGGCGACCAAAAGGGACCAAAAGACCGGCGACCAAACGTCCGGCGACCAAATGTCCGGTGACCAAACATCCGGCGACCAAACGTCCAGTCACAGTAAAATTCCACGAGGAACAGGCCAAATATTAAAAGAGATGGAAAGCAGAAAGAGGAAAGTGAGACAATTTGGCAACAGTTACCGAACAAAACTATACATCAATTACACAGTCAGGAAGGTGAGAATGTGTTAGTCTGATTTAATCATTGTTTAACTATTGTGTGAGAGACATTTTAGAAGTTTTTGAGCATAAGTGAGCCGTCAAAATGGCATTTAGCGGCAGAACAATGGCAAAGAAACAACTTCATTTTAAAAGGGGCGTTCGAACAGCAGGCGTAATTAAATAGTGAATGAAATGCTTTTGAAAAAAACATTTTAAAAAGAGACATTTTGCAAGAAAAGGATGTTCGTAGACATGATTTCAAAAGGAGTCAAAATGGCCAATGTGTTTGCAGTCCATGATTTTGACACCCAGATTCTATTAATTTAACAAATTGAGGTTCATTTCATTGTCATTTTTCCACCCAAAACAGAAAAATATCTCACAGTGAGCCTGTAAAAACAAGAAAATGAGAAAACTGCAAAATAACGAAACCCATAGAAAACATTGGCAAAAAAGGCAAAACAATAATGTAGTTCATTTTCCCTTAAATATAGAACTACAAGAGGGGAAAAAATGAACTTTTCTAGCACCTTTCATTCAGTAATGAGCATCTATTCCAGTAAATCTGCTTGTTCGGAACAAGAAGAAAAAATATGGCAAGAAAAAACAACAACTTTCAAGTGCTTTTGAAGCTGTATTTTTCGTTGAAGTCAAAGTATTCTCACAAAAAAACTATTATTGGGTTTTATGATTTAACAATTGACAGTGTCCAAACTATTTTATTTTCAATTTTGCCATTAAAAGATAAATTGTTGCACTTTCTAAATTTGGGAATATTCCAGGTTTTAGATGTTCCAAAATGGTCTTTTTTTCCCGCTTACTTGGCAGTATTCATTGTCTTGTTTATTTGAGAAACTTCCATTTATTGGAGTATTTACTGGTAGCAGTGTACAGTTCTTTTATGTTTTATTTTAAAGTTGGATAAATCACTTCCAGTTTATGAAGCACTTTTACAGTATGTGTGAATTGCATTTCCGAATGTGCTTTGACTTGTCGTCAGCATGAGTGCCTCGCAGTCTTAAAGTCGTTGGTATGAACCTTGGATTTGACCTTCCTGTGTTGGCTTTATGTTCAAATGTCAATTTTAATATATAAAAATAATTCTCATTTGTACATTTATCATTGAATGGTAAAATAAGAAATTGCCGTAATAATGATGAACTAAACAGATTACGAAGATTTGATCATTTTATCATAAATTAAGTGACAATATAATATTTAATGCTAACACTATATATATATATATATATATATATATAAATATATATATATATATATATATATATATATATATATATATATATATATATATATATATATATATATATATATATATATATATATATATATATATATATATATATATATATATATATATATATATATATATATATATATATATATATATATATATATATATATATATATATATATATATATATATATATATATATATATATATATATATATATATATATATATATATATATATATATATATATATATATATATATATATATATATATATATATATATATATATATATATATATATATATATATATATATATATATATATATAATACTTTTTTGGGGCATTGATTTTGTCCTCCTTGACGAGAATGTTTTTATTTAAGTTTGAGGGTATTTTAATAAGGGACAGCAGATATAAATATTTACATATTTATATTCATGTTAATTCACATATATATGTAAATATGTAAGATTGTAGCCGAGAGCTAATTTCCATCTTTAGTCCCTTGTGTAACAGGCGGCCTGGTGGCATTAGTGGTTAGCGTGTTGGGCTTCTGGGTTCAAATCCAGGTCATGTCCATCTGTGTGGGTTTTCTCTTGGTACTTCAGTTTTCTCCCTCATTCCAAAAACATTGTTGATATGCTGGAATTTCTTTGGACACAATCTTGCAGTGGAGGGGGAGCTTTTTGTTGGATTATTATGTAAACTAAAGTAGCATCTGCATATTTAACAGTATTTTGTCTTTTGTAGTCATTTTGTTGGTGCTCGGACGTTTGGTCGACGGTCTTTTGGTCGCCGGTGAAATGGTGAATTTACTGTTGAAACCAGCTCTCAAAATTATATTCATGAGACAGAGTTTAATATCTAAGTACTGTTTAATACCCAAGTACTTTAATATCTAAGTATTGTTTAATATCTAAGTACTGTTTCACATCTAAGTACTATTTAACATATAAGTACTGTTTAATATCTAAGAACTGTTTAATATCTAAGGACTGTTTCATATCTAAGTACCATTTAATATATAAGTACTGTTTAATATCTAAGTACTGCTTAATATCTAAGTCCATTTGACCGGCGACCAAAAGACCGGCGACCAAACGTCCGGTCACAATTTTGTTTGCTACTCTCCTCTACGTAATGTTTTAAAAAAAATGTTATCTCGGCATATGAGTCCTGCTTTGAGTCCAGGCCTGACACTAAATTAATTACAAGCATAACGAGGCACCATCAACAAGATTATTTTCATAAGTAAAGCCTGCTCAATGGTAGCATGCATTAGTGCCCCAATTCATTGCATTTGTCATTGGTTCTTAGATCGTTCTGGATCCAAATTTGTCTCCTGCCCTTACGCCATTGGACGTAACATTTGCCATTGCTACATCACCCCCCCCCTGGGCCAATCCCCTGGCGAGATTGAATCAGCGCCACACAAACAAGAAGGCACAATGAACACCCCATGCTTTTTTTTGTCCGCCATTCACAGAAGAGCGACTTGCATATGGAGAGAATGTGAGATAGCATTGTTTCTGGAGGGGGAAAAAAAAAAAAAAGCAAATCTAATCTTCATAATCTTCCTCCCTCGGAGGTGACGGTGATGGGAAAGATTTCGTCAAAGCGCCGGGCCCCCGCTCGCCTGCTTGGCGAGGGCTCGGATGTAGGAAATTGCTGGCGGCACAGGATATTAAACTTCAATTTGAGAACACTCACACCAGCGGAATCGGTGATTTATTTAGGCGCGTTTGTCAACTAAATCACTGCTAAGCATTAGGCGCCGCTAAACTTAGAAAAACAAAAAGGTCCCGCATGCGTGGAGACGGCGAGCCGTCACAATAAATACAAAATTGACGTTGTGACGCTTTTGCCTTTTTACCCTACGACAATCTCGCTCGCCCTAAATAGTTCGAATCATTAAGTAAACAATAAAAAGCAGAGTTGCCTGTGGCAGCCCATGTATTAGCTACCAATGCCTTTTTATAGCTACTCTATCCATTATGACCACATTGCAAAGACAGAAAGCATCAATGCAAAAACGGTGCTCGGACGTTTGGTCTCCGGTCTTTTGGTCTCCGGTCTTTTGGTCTCCGGTCTTTTGGTCTCCGGTCTTTTGGTCTCCGGTCTTTTGGTCTCCGGTCTTTTGGTCTCCGGTCTTTTGGTCTCCGGTCTTTTGGTCTCCGGTCTTTTGGTCTCCGGTCTTTTGGTCTCCGGTCTTTTGGTCTCCGGTCTTTTGGTCTCCGGTCTTTTGGTCTCCGGTCTTTTGGTCTCCGGTCTTTTGGTCTCCGGTCTTTTGGTCTCCGGTCTTTTGGTGACAGAGTTTACTGTTGAAACCAGCTCTCAAAATTATATTCATGAGGGTAGAATTTCTAAGAGAGACGTTTAATATCTAAGTACTGTTTAATATCTAGGTACTGTTTAATATCTAAGTACCGTTGGAAACAGTAGATATTTACATATTATACACTCTCATGAATATAATTTTGAGAGCTGGTTTCAACAGTACTTGGATATTAAACATTACTTAGATATTAAACAGTACTTAGATATTAAACTCTCTTTTTGATATTAAACTCTATCTCTCTTAGATATTAAACTCTCTCTCTCTCATGAATATAATTTTGAGAGCCGGTTTCAACAGTAAAAAGGGACCAAAAGACCGATGACCAAGAGACCAGTCACGTTAAAAACTGAGCAACGGGCTGGAGTTGGCCCAAGTGCCGAAGTTTGTCAAACCTTGATATGATGTATAATTGATGTTTTAACCAATTACCAGTGATAAAAAAAATCCAACTTACTTGACACATACTTAGAAAAAAGATTAAAGATTCTATATGTAACAGACAATGATATAATAATCTAATGTCCTTGAACGTCTCTGTGAAAAATGGGTTATCAAGAACTCACTTTTAAGGTTCAGAAGATACATGAACATTTCATACAGCCTTTGTTAACAATACATGCGGCGCTTTAGAACATTTTTAATTATGACGACTACTGCCAGTAAGTGTTCTGTTTGCAAGAGCATTGATGTAGAAATTAATAAGTGTGCAGCCAATGTGGTTTTTTACAGCTTGGGCACGTCTTAGCATGTTAGTGCCTTGTCACCATGCGTTTAGGTCAATGACGCTATTCAGCGCAGATTTTCCCAGCGGTGAGCAAAAGCGTGAAATTGCCAGTATTAAAACCTTACTAAGTGTACAAGCTAAGTTATAGGTACAATTTCATAAGTTGAGAAAAAAAAATCAACATAAAAACTGTATTTTTTCTGTAAAATGAGACCTGCAGAAAAGTGGCAAATGTCCTCTACTGCTGTTACTAAATATGACTTAAAAAAATGTTTTGCTGACTAAAACTACTCACTGCTCAGATTCAAACTACTTACTGCTGAATAAAGTCCGACTTAGAATTTTAATGAACTTAAGTAACTATAAATATGCCCCCATGAACACCATACAAACTTGCCAAAAAAGCTGAGTTGCCATTTAATATACCCGGGTTTATTAAACGGCAGGGGTATATTAAATGGCACACAAACGGAAGGCTCAAAAAAGCTAAAATAATTTAATATACCCGGGTATATTAAACGGCAGGGGTATATTAAACGGCAAGGATATATTAAATGGCAGGGGTATATTAAATGGCAGGGGTATATTAAATGGCACACAAACGGAAGGCTAAAAAAAAGCATAAATAATTTAATATACCCGGGTATATTAAACGGCAGGGGTATATTAAATGGCGCACAAACAGGAGGCTAAAAAAAGCAAAAATCATTTTATATACCCGGGTATATTAAACAGCAGGGGTATATTAAATGGCACACAACCAGGAGGCTAAAAAAACATACATCCTTTTATATACCTGGGTATATTAAATGGCAGGGGTATATTAAATGGCGCACAAACAGGAGTCTCAAAAAAAGCAAAAATCATTTAATATACCCGGATATATTAAACAGCAAAATACGCTAATATTTTCCTAAGTCGACATAACACTGTAATTATATGAGCGATCTATGGATACTACAGATTTACCTAATAATGTGTACCTAAACATGGTTTGTAGTATACAATACATACACTTGGTTGTATGGTACCGCCTTCTTTTTTCACGTTGTATTGACAGGCTAATAAACAAGGCAAGGCGAGAAGCCAGCTGTGCCATTGGGAGCTCTGATTATTACCACCACACAAATACTATTGAGCTGGCCGTCATCTGGGAAAACGTCTCAGTCCAAACAACGTGAAAAAAAAGTCCATGTCACAGTGTTCTTTCGTTGAGTGCGACCACCCACTGTTTCCTATGCGCTGTATTGTTAAGTCCATCTGGCAATCATGCATAACAGAGTAGAAGATGATTGAAGGAGGGACTTGTTTCACAACTGAGCTTGTTTGCGTTGCTACTACTTTGTTATTTTTAATGGAAACTAACGAGAAATGCAATCTTTATTTGTTATGCCTTTTAAATTTTTGATTTTTTTTTTTATTTCCCTTTTTGGCGCCTCTCCAGGTCGACTACACCGAGACAAATTTGCATCAATTTTGACACTAATTGAATGTTTGTGTATGTAAATGCGACGCAATTCATTAGGGAGTCTTTTTATGCATGGCAGCACCTTGTTCAATCCCTCTACAGCGCCACTTCTCATTCCCGCTAATTACACCCGCGCCACGAGGAAAGTCGGGAAAGCATGGGCTGGGGGGAGGCGAAGTGAGGGGGGAGGTCCGTCAGAGTGGGTTAGGACCTTGTTCTTCGGTTGCTACTAATGAAGTCTACAGGACTCTACTTCTTAAGCGTACCCACTTCTTCCCAACGAGTAAAGTTACAACAACATACTTCTAACCGTTTGAAAAAGATCGGTTGGTGGTCTTCTGACAATGGTGCTCGGACGTTTGGTCGCCGGTCTTTTGGTCGCCGGTCTTTTGATGACAGAGAGTTACAGTTGAAACCAACTCTCAAAATTATATTCATGAGAGAAAGAGAGTGTAATATCTAATAGAGAGTTTAATATCTGAGAGAGAGTTTTATATATCTGAAAGTTTAAAACCTGAGAGTTTAATTTCTGAGAGAGTTTAATATCTGAAAGTTTAATACCTGAGAGTTTAATATCTGAGAGTGTTTAATATCTAAGTACTGTTTAATATCTGAAAGTTTAATACCTGAGAGTTTAATATCTGAGAGTGTTTAATATCTAAGTACTGTTTAATATCTAAGTACTGATTAATATCCAAGTACTCTTTCATATCCAAGTAATGTTTAATAACTAAGTACTGTTTAATATCCAAGTACTGTTTAATATCTAAGTACTATTTAATATCTAAGTACTGTTTAATATCTAAGTATTGTTTAATATCCAAGTACTGTTTAATATCTAAGTAATGTCTAATATCTAAGTACTGTTTAATATCTAAGTACTGTTTAATATCTAAGTACTGTTTAATATCTAAGTACTAGTTAATATCAAGTACTGTTTAATATCAAGTACTGTTTAATATCCAAGTACTGTTTAATATCAAAGTACTGTTTCATATCTAAGTACTGTTTAATATCCAAGCACTGTTTAATATTCACATATTGTTTAATATCCAAGTACTGTATAATATCTAAGTACTGTTTAATATCTAAGTACTGTTCGATATCTAAGTACTGTTGAAAACAGTAGATATTTAGATATTAAACTCTATCTTATGAATATAATTTTGAGAGCTATATATATATAGATATGGAATGAACACATGTCTTTCCTGCTGGCATGCGGGGCACCACCTCTTTGACCATCCGTGTGATGTGAACCAAACGACACGTAAGTGAGGCCACCTTGAGCCAATGACCTCATCAGTGTACAGCACAAAAGAACAGGAGTGACAGGATTTTGGTGATTGCCCAGCTATTGTGCCACAGGGCCAAATCAATTATAAAAACACGACCAACAGCAAAGATAACAGCAATGTCCTCTATTGTGTCAAAGCACCCCCATCCGAGCCATCCCCATCCCTCTCTTTCTTCCTTCTCTTTCCTCGAGGTCCTCTTGACCGGTCCGGCATCACCTTGGTGCAATTTTCTCCCCCAAAAACCCCTTCCCCCTCACCCTATCTCAACTCCCATTGCCTTTTTGGAATTGGATTTTCCTCAAACTCATTGGCACAAAGAATGGACACAAAAAGCCAAGATTCTATGTGAAATTGCCCAGGGAGTCATGCAGTTTCTGGTGATCCATTTGGGTTTCCTGTGTGTGTGGCTAGCCATTAACCTTCCGATTAGGAGCAATGTCCTCATTTACAAACAAGGGGATTCCTGAAGGGACGCAAACAGAATGTCACCCTCCATTTTTTTTGTACTGTAACATATCTTACAGGTTTGTTTTTTTTAATCGACAAGTTCCACAAACGTCACGACATTGGACTAAAAACAAGCAAAACAACAAGATTCATTCATGATTTTGTTTTTCCCTGAAGCTGTTTAGAGCAGCGATGGGCAAACTACGGTCTGCGGGCCACATACGGCCCAATAGGCTTTCTAATCCGGCCTGCCGATTTAGTCCAATTTTATTTTTTTTTACATTTTTTTTATTATTTTCTTTTTGCCCCAAGATGGCGCCATCACGCGGAAGCCAATTGGCAGTAGCTCTGTTCACTCTTATTTGTTTTTCGTATTTTAAAGCCCTTCTATCTTTTTTTAAATTACATTTTAATATTTCTTAACACATTCCTTTACTTACTTTACTTTGTACTTCATACTTAAATAATGAGTGATGAGTATGTTAACACTTTAGTCCTTTTTTATCCTTATGTTTCATATGTACTGTTAACGGATGCACTTTTTTATATGTTATCGTATCTTGTGCAGACTCGGACCATTTTTTTGTGGGAAAATGGAGTACTAATCCTGTGGATTTGCAAATATAGTTTACTGTAATGATAATTGATGAGTATGTTAATACTTCCGTCAATTTTTTCTCTCTATCTTTCATATGTACTGTTAACGGATGCACTTTTTTATATGTTATCGTATCTTGTTCTAACCCCGCCCATCTATCAAATTTTTAAAGTCATTATGCCCCTCCCCCGGGCCAAAAACTTTGCCCACCCCTGGTTTAGACCCTTCTTAGACCCCACCATACTTAGTATAAGTAAAAAAAAAAACATCTGGCATTCCATGATTTCCATTGGAGAGAAACAATGATCCACCAGTAATGAAGCTATAAATGCTAGTAAAAACTAAAGTACATCACTTCCCCAATGCCATTGTCCTATTATACCAAGTCTTAAATTAAAGCATGAATTGTTTAGGCCCTCATTGAAATTTACAACCCCGTACTGCAAAGCCATTATATTTTATAGTACACCTCAATACGAACTAATACAAGCATGTGCCAGGCTCCATATTAGCCGCCACCAGTTTAACGATTTACAGTAGCAACTCACCCACACTTTAGCTTTACTGTCAACAGAAGATTCAATAAATATGTAATCCACTGTAGGAGGAAGCTCTAGGGCTAGAATTTAGACATCTATCTTTTACACTCGACAACCAGAAGTACTCTTAAGAAGTATACATTTAGCAATGACTCCATTACAGTAATTTGTGGCAATTTGTGTGGCAAGAATTGTAATTTTAAAATATGTTTTTTCTGTGGTTTTAGATCAAAAATAATTTTGTAAAATAAAAATAAAAATTAGATCTATAAAAAAATGGAATGTTCAGGGCTTTTAATCCATTTCTTTTAATCCATTTATTAAAAAAAATCTAAATATCTCTAAAAATAGTTACATTTCCAGATTTTTTCCCCTTTTAAATCAATCATTGTAATTTTATTTATCATTTTTTTGTGTTTTTAGTTCAAAATAATTTTGTAAAAATCTGAAAATATATATAAAAACACTAAAATAAGCATTTTTTTAGATCTATAAAAAGCTGAACATTCAGAGCTTTTAATCCAGTTCTTTTAATCCAAATTTAATCTTCAAATCTAAATATTATATCTTTAACACACACAAATACTAGTAAACACAACAATTACACTAAAATACACCAATGGATTTGTTCCTTCACATTGTTAAATAAAGTTTTGCTACAGTTTTTAAAGAGAAATTGCATTGGTTGCAAAATGTTCGACTTTGGTTGGTACAGGCCAGATGCAAAGTTGTTGGACGGGAGTCTTGGAGATGATATTTCAACTAGCTGTACACACCAGGGATAGGAATCAATAGCTATCCAATGAGGGCTCGTAATACAATCATGCAGGCCAATTATCAGTGCCATCATGGCCATCATCCCCACTAATCTCTCCGATTTCACCTCTTGTAAAAGTGCGGCCAAGAAATGTTGGCTTCTGTGGGAATTAGTTTGAACATCACATGACCTCTTCTTTTTTAGCGCCAGAAACACCTCACAAAATATTTCATCAGTATTCATTATAGTGTAGAACAGGGGTGGGCAAACTTTTCGGCCATTTTGACTTTAAAATTTTGACAGATGGGCGGGGTCAGCAGAAGATTAGATACATATAAAAAAAAGTGCATCCGTTAAGAGTAGATATGAAACATAAAGAGAAAAAAAGGACGAAAGTATTGACATATTCATCACTCATCATTAAAGTGAAAAGTATAGATCTGGATTAAAATCCCTGAATATTCAGTTTTTTTTATAGATCTTTTTTTTTTGATTTTACAGAAGGATTTTTTTGATCTAAAACCACAGAAAAAAAAAATAAAAAAAATACAATTATTGATTTAAAAAGGGGAAAATCAGGAAATTTAACCATTTTAGAAATGTATATATATTTTTTATAAATGGATTAAAAGAACTGGATTAAAAGTCCCTGAATATTCAGTTTTTTTATAGATCTAAAAAAATATTTATTTGAGTTTTATATATATATATATATATATCTTTAGATTTTACAAAACGATTGTTGAACTAAAAACACAGAAAAATGGATTAAAAAATGCCAATTATAGATTTAAAAGGGGCAAAATCTAGAAATTTTATATAAATCTATACTCTTCATTTGAATTTAATCCTAAAACAGAAAGTCAGCACTCATAATTTCCTTTCCCGGGCCACAAAAAACGATGTAACGGGCCACATTTGGCCCGCGGTCCGCCACTTTGACACCTGTCCTCTGTAGGAAACAGTACTAACAAACTCAATAGAGTAATATCATGAGAATGTTATCTAATTATTCTATGAAACGTCTCCTTTGGTCTCCATTTCAACAGTCGGAATGAAATGTCATGCTAAAGCTGTACTTTCAAGTACTAGTTGCTGTGTGTCAATAGGCTTTACTTTGCTTACACTAAGGTCATCTTGGAGTTCTAAGCTCTCAATTAAAAGTACACATAAAGGTTTTATCCAGGTAGACTGTTTGATTGAGTCGCAGCGACTAAAAAAAGATGATATAAAGGATTTAAATTGCCGTTTAATCCAGTCGCCTGCCTGGGTGTCAACGTTGGGGTCGCCCATTCAAAATCTTCGCCTCCATAGATTAGAATATGAAATTAATCCGACAGCGTTGCCGAGTTTGTCTTTTTCCGCCGAGGAATTTGAAAGCGCTGCATGCACCGCCGTGATTTATCAAGTCAGGCTGTGAAGTTTATCTTTGTTCAACTTGGCTTCTATCGCACTTTGATTTAAAAGCAAAACACTGCAGAACGTGAAGGTCTGAAAGAACACAAGCTAGACTATTGTTTGTCTGCATTCAGATAGATTTCGGCTATTTGACCATCAAACTTTTGTGGTACTGTGGAGAAAAGACTCACAAGTTAGCATGGCACATTTGCAGGGGATAGGCGTCAATTCCGGTGTTGGAAATAAAACGGTAAAATAAGCTTTGCCAGTTGACATTTTGGGGCTAGGACGTTTGGTCGCGGGTCTTTTGGTCACGGGTCTTTTGGTCGCGGGTCTTTTGGTCGCCGGTCAAATGGTGACAGAGTTTATTGTTGAAACCAGTTCTCAAAATTATATTCATGAGAGTTTAATATCTAAGAGAAAGAGTTTAATATCTAAGTACTGTTTAATATTTACGTACTGTTGATAATCTAAGTATTGTTGATAATCTAAGTATTGTTGATAATATAAGTACTGTTTAATATCCAAGTATTGTTTAATATCTAAGTACTGTTTCATATCTAAGTACTGTTTAATATCCAAGTACTATTGAAAACAGTAGATATTTTGAGAGCTGGTTTCAACAGTACTTAGATATTAAACAGTACTTCGATAATAAACAGTACTTAGATATTAAACAGTACTTCGATATTAAACAGTACTTAGATATTAAACAGTACATAGATATTAAACAGTACTTAGATATT
Source organism: Stigmatopora nigra (assembly GCF_051989575.1). Taxonomy (NCBI): domain Eukaryota; kingdom Metazoa; phylum Chordata; class Actinopteri; order Syngnathiformes; family Syngnathidae; genus Stigmatopora; species Stigmatopora nigra. Next base: position 14,077,180 of record NC_135516.1, read on the forward strand.
AAACAGTACTTAGATATTAAACAGGACTTAGATATTAAACAGTACATAGATATTAAACAGTACTTAGATATTCAACAGGACTTAGATATTAAACAGTACTCAGATATTACACAGTACTTAGATATTAAACGGTACTTAGATATTAAACTCTCCCTCATGAATATAATTTTGAGATGGTTTGAACAGTCAACTCTCTGTCACCATTTTGCCCGGCGACCAAACGTCCAGTCACGGCTATTTTGGTACGATTTTTATAAGTACTTAACAGATATTCATACTTCACAAGGTCAGTACCGAGCCAAAAAAACATGAAATCTTCGTATTTCACTTGAACTTGGCAAAGACTTGCCCTTCACTTAAAAAACTAGTATTTTTTGTTACTCGAGTTAGAAGTACAGCAATCAGTAATATGTGCGACCGCTTGCTGGATATTTTTCTTAAGTAAAAAAAAAAATAGTGTTCTCATTAAGCTGCCAAGAGCCTTTGGTGGAATTGTGCTAAAGAAGTGGCTAATGTATGCAAATGAAAATGAAAAAGGCAAAACAAACATAAGTCGACGTTCAAGTTCAATCCGTGGTTATTCAGGTGGCTAATTACAAGAGCTTGTTTTATGTATACTTCATTCATGAGGGATGAGTCATTAAGTTGGAAAGAATTTTGTTATTACCATCATGTTTTGCCGCCACAATTAAGTCATTCCAACTCCCACTTAAGGTGTAAAATGTCTTTTTTTTCTCTTCTTCGGAGGTCTTTTGTTTTGTAACCTTGATGATAGTCTCATTTATCATGCGGTTTTCTGACAAAAACAACCATATGTCAACTGTCAATGATTACAACGAGCGGGACTAATTTTCAAATGCCACAATAATCTTTCAAGTAACTGCTTTACTCCCGTGAGATATGCTCATTTACAATTCCGATGCGGAACTAACGGACAATTATCTAAACTTCCGTTATCTTACATTTAGTTTATCGCCACTGTGGAAACATTGAAATGGCGTTATGACAGTATGAATGATATTTAGCTTAGTTTATGATACATTGCTAACAATGATAATGTAATTGCCTGCCAATCAAATGAATGGGGAAAGCCTATATATGAAGTTGTTCACATGTAAAAATGAAGTCAAATAAAATGTATAGAACAGGGGTGGGCACAATTTTGGGCCAGGGCGGGGCCACATTGACTTTAAAAATTTGACAGATGGCCGGGGTCAGTACATGATACGATACAGATAAAAAAGTGCATCCGTTAAAAGTACATATGAAACATAAAGAGAAAAAAATGACTATCACGCATCATTAAAGTAAAAAGTATAAAGTACAAAGTAAAGTAAAAAGGAATGTATTAAAAAATATTAAAATGGAATTTTTAAAAAATAGAGGGGCTGTAAAACACAAAAAAATAAATAAGAGTAGACAGAGCTACTGCCACTGGCTTCCGTGTGACGGCGCCATCTTGGGTAAGAAAAAAAGATAGGATAACATATAAAAAAGTGCATCCGTTAACAGTACATATGAAACAAACAGAAAAAAGGACTAAAGTATTATTAACATACTCATCACTCATCATTAAAGTATAAAGTATAAAGTACAAAGTCAAGTAAAAATGAATGTATTAAGAAATATTAAAAAGTCATATTTGGACAACGTCGGGCGGCCGGATTAAAAAGCCTAATGGGCCGTATGTGGCCCGCGGGCCGTAGTTTGCCCACATCTGGTATGGAATCACTTTGTTTCGTAAAAAAACATAGCAGTAGTGCCAAGCCTTTTTTTTGACATTGATATCTCGTCAAATACCTTAACGGGGAGTTTGGGAACTGTTAAGTAGCAATTTAATGGTACTTCTTGTCTGAGTAATTTTCCACAATGACACCATCCGTGTTAGTATTTGTCTCCTCTTGGTCGCAATACTAAAAGCAACAGTTTGGCTCCCCAATCTCCCAAAACAAGCAATTCCAAACTCCCCAAGAATGGATCGATAAACTGGTCGTCTATTGAGTCATTCCGTGGAATGCTTCCAGCACAATTAAGGCATGGGCCAACCAGTGGGTGTGTTTGGCTGGATTTTGGAGGATATGGGTTGGGCCTGAGGGGTGTCGGAGCAGACACTCCCACTTCCTCTCTGGGTGTCCCCTGAAAAATTCATAAGCATCACTTCTAAGAGAGACCGATCAATTATACGCCCACCACGGGCCCTCCATGCATTATTAACATGCAGTCTGATGACTATCTCCTACCACTGTCTACTTTGAGATGCACCAATCCCAGATGAGCCAATCAGAGGCTGGCGGCCAACTTTAGACAACAACAATAACTATTTGTTTGACCTTGAAATTTACAAAGAGTGAAGCAAGCCGTTTGAAGTAGACTTCAAATCATTCATTTCATTTAGTAGACTTGATAAGTATGTGACCAGACGTTTGGTCGCCAGGACGTTTGGTCGCCGGACGTTTGGTCGCCGGACGTTTGGTCGCCGGACGTTTGGTCGCCGGACGTTTGGTCGCCGGACGTTTGGTCGCCGGACGTTTGGTCGCCGGACGTTTGGTCGCCGGACGTTTGGTCGCCGGTCTTTTGGTCGCCGGTCTTTTGGTCGCCGGTCTTTTGGTCGCCGGTCTATTTGGTCGCCGGACGTTTGGTCGCCGGACGTTTGGTCGCCGGACGTTTGGTCGCCGGACGTTTGGTCGTCAGTCTTTTGGTCACCGGATGTTTGGTCGCCGGATGTTTGGTCGCCGGATGTTTGGTCGCCGGATGTTTGGTCGCCGGATGTTTGGTCGCCGGTCTTTTAGTTGCCGGTCTTTTGGTCGCCGGTCTTTTGGTCGCCGGATGTTTGGTCACTGGTCAAATGTACTTGTATATTAAACCGTACTTAGATATTAAACAGTACTAAGGTATTAAACTCTCTTATGAATATAATTTTGAGAGGTGGCTTCAACAGTACACTCTGTCACCATTTGACTGGCGACCAAAAGACCGGTGACCAAACGTCCGAGCACCGATATGTACCATGTAGTAAATGTATTTAGAATGAAAATAAACGGCCTATGTTCACAAAGTATATCAAGTGTGTTCATTGATGTATTTGCCTTGTCCTCTTCAGTCAGAAAACAAGCCAAATCTAAGTCTACTGCTCTTCTAATCAGAAAAACAATATGTATAACTTCAATAAAAAAACAGAAAACTCCCAGGTGGCACATTAAAACATTTCATGATTAAAATAAACTATGTCCACAGTTCTATCAAGTGTTCATTTATGTATTTCCTTTGTTCTCCTGTCAAAAACCTCCAAAAAACTCAGTCCACTGCTTTGCTAATCAGAAAAAACAATATATATAACAACAATAAGAATACACCAAACGCCGCAAAGTGGCACATTTAAACTGTCCATGATTAAAATAAACAGACTATGTCCACACATACATCAAGAATGTTCATTTATATATTTTCTTTGTTATCTTCTGTCAAAAAAACCCCCAAAAAACACTGTTCTTCTAATCAGAAAAACAACAATAGGAATACAGCACACTCCCAAATGCTACATTAAAAAAACACTACGTTTTCTATTCTCGGCATAAAAGCCACTTAACAATACCTGTTTTAAAATAGCTTAAAAAAGTTAAATTGGCATTTCCAAATAAACCGAGTCATTCAATGAGACGAGTGTAGTGTGTGTGTGTGTGTGTGTTGAAATTGCATTTACGCCTGTCTGGTTTTACTAATGATTCAAGCCAGAGTTAAAGCCAACATATGCGGGCTGCCAGTAAAAGGCTTGAAAAGAAATTGAAATGCTTCTTTGGGAGTCTCACATTGGACGGATTCAAGATGCCAGGTGAAGATTGATTGCCAACAAGATTGAGTTTGAGAGGAAGTCCTCGGCGACGATGAAGATTGGCTTTTTTTTTAGTTTTTGGGGGGAGAAAAGTGGTAACTGAGAATTATATTCAGATGTTTTGCCACTGGAAAAGCTTGGGTAGTGGCCAAGCTCATTTTTGTTTGGTCCTTTTTCAAGTGTGAAACATCTCAGTTTGGAGGGAATTTCATGCTTGTGTGATTTTGTTTGAAAAAAAAAACTACAAATATGTTACATTAATGCTTAGAGGTAAGTGAAAGTTATAAATGGGTGAAGTATGGTGACTTAGAAATGGGATTTTTTGTTAAAAAAATCAACATGTACATGTTAACAGTAGTGAAAAGAATGTGGCTGTGTTTTCAATGAAAATATATCATAATAATTCAATGTATATGGCCAAAAATATATTAAATATGTGAATTTTGATCATTTTTCATTGATAAAAACTGCCAAAGTCATCCAGTTTTGCTCAAAAGACATTACATGATCTAGGGATACTTTTTGTTTATTAAAATGAATAAATATGGATGATAAAATTGTGACCTATTTGTGTTTTTTGCTGATATTGGTAGAAGGGGTCTATGTCAAACTACGGCCCGCGGGCCACATCTGGCCCTTTGGGCTTTTTAATCCGGCCCGCCGACGTTGTCCAATTTTTAAAATTATTTTTTTAATTTATTTATTTAACCCCAAGATGGCGCCGTCACACCAGTGGCAGTAGATGTGTCCACTCTTATTTGTTTTTGGTGTTTTACAGCCCTTCTATCTTTTTTAAATAACATTTCAATATTTGTTAATGCATTCCTTTTTACTTGACTTTGTACTTTATACTTTTAACTCTAATGATGAGTGATGAGTATGTTAATACTTGAGTCCTTTCTTTCTCTTTATGTTTCATATATACTGTTAACGGATGCACTTTTTTATTTGTATCATATCTTCTGCTGACCCCGCCCATCGGTCAAATTTTTAAAGTCAAAATGGCCCCTGGGCCGAAAAGTTTGCCCACCCCTGTACTACACCCTCAGATCTTACCCTTCTATAATTAATCCCCACACCATTATTTAGTTATTTATTAATTTATTATTTAGGTAAAAAAGTATTTTTCCACATCAAAATGACCCATCAAAGTCCAAATCAGAAGCTGCAATTTTTTGTATGAATCTTCAATATGTAAAAACATATTCTGAGCAAAAAACTATCAGAAAAGTACATTATAAGCAGAAAAAATACTTTGTTCTGGTCGAAAAAGTGTCAACATCACAAAAGTGCTTTGTTTTGAAGCATTTTTTTTGAGGAGATGCCCACATTTTCAGCATTTTTAACCAGAAAAGGTCAACTTGGCTAAAACCAATGCAAAGAAAGAGCATCCAAAATCAATGACATCATCCCGTTCGTACAATTCGATAGTTTTTTTGTATTTTTTTTGTGTAGTCTTGGTGAAACCTCCACTTAAAAGTTCTCTCCATTACGCCACAGCGCCGCTTGACGTTATTGATCAACGCTCGCCTCCGTAATTGCATGGCCGCCTATTTAATTTGCCGTTAAGCTTCCTCGTTAATTACTCTGCTTTTCCGCACGACCCGAGCTATTCATCTAAGATCGCTTTCAAAAGCCTGGCGTCCGATGGGAAACAAAGAATTGCCTTTCTTTAAAGAAAGGAGTCAATCTTAAAGACTATTTTTTTTAACCAACCAATAATTACATCAATAATATGGTATCCTTTCTATATATTTATAGTCCTATCCTTGGCTAGATGTTAGAATCATATTTTAAGTGTCAAAATATTATAACATTGTATATAATTGTAGTTATTTTGGTTTGATCGACAATTTTTTTCCGATATTTTTTCATTGTAACCTGATGATGCGCCAAAATTGCTTAAGAATCACATTGTTTAGTTAAACCTTGTTTTATATTTTTTACCATTTTTCACAGTGACACAAGCGTCATGATTTTCTTGCTGTTTCGTAATACTATTTTGTCAAAATATTACATACTTCTCGGCCCAGGGGGGGGGGCCACGTTGACTTAAAAAATTTGATAGATGGGCGGAGTCAGCACAAGATACGATAACATATAAAAAAGTGCATCCGTTAACAGTACATATGAAACATCAACAGAAAAAAATGACTAAAGTTTTAACATACTCTAAACGCATCATTCAAGTAAAAGTATAAAGTACAAAGTCAAGTAAGTAAAGGAATATATTAAGAAATATTAAAATGTCATTTAAAAAAAGATAGAAGGCCTGTAAAACACCAAAAAACAACTAAGAGTGGACAGAGCTACTGCAAAAGGCAGCCATCTTGTGGAAAAAAAACATTCTGAACAATGTCGGTGGGCCGGATTAAAAGGCCTAACGGGCCCTATATGGCCCGCAGGCCATAGTTTGCCCATAGCCGGTGTAGTAGTTCACTGCAATACAAAGCAGGGAGATTTTGCATAGGTTTGAATGTAAAAATTTGAATTATAACTCCTATTTTGTTTGAATTCCTACTCAATTCCTAGACATATTGAAGTAGAGAAATTCATCAAAAATGATCTGTTGAGGCAAGATGAAGACATGAAAGCAATCAATTTTAAATTGATATCCAACTTGATGGATTAAAATGATGGAAATGCAATTAACATGCAATCAGGTGTAAGTTATCGCTATAGTAGCCCCCCAGCTTCCACTTGGATGCTTTAAAAGCTTAAATGACGCATAAGATGCATTGGAGTAAATAATTTGAGCTTGACTTTTTTACAGGCGACTTGAAGTCACTTTGATTCACGGTCAAATGAGAAAAAAAAAGTATAAACGCCTGTCAGACATGCGTTTATTTATGTTTACGACGACATCCATAATGCATGAGGGGTTGACCGTTAAAATCTCAGGCTGGTAGCAAGTGTCCGTGTGAAAACAAAGACATTTTTATAGTCGGTGAGGTGTGCACATCCACTGGCAGATTTGTGGTGTGTATCAAAAGTTTAGATTAGAGGTATGACAAAGTGACACAACTCTGGATTATTATTAGAATTGCTTTGTTTACAGGATGTGGAGGGAAGTGTTACCAAAAGCCATTGGATGTCATCTAAGTTGGGGAATTGGGGACATAAGCGTGACCGGATGTTTGGCCGCCCAGACGTTTGGTCGCCGGTCTTTTGGTGGCCAATGAAATGGTGACAGAGAGTTTACTGTTGAAACCGGCTCTCAAAATTATATTCATGAGAGTTTACTATCTGAGTACTGTTTAATATCTAAGTACAGTTTAATATCTAAGTACTGTTTAATATCTAAGTAATGTTTAATATCTAAGTACTGTTTAATATCTAAGTACTGTTTCATGTCTAAGTACTGTTTAATATCTAAGTACTGTTTCATATCAAAGTACTGTTTCATATCGAAGTACTGTTTCATGTCTAAGTACTGTTTAATATCTAAGTACTGTTTAATATCTAAGTACTGTTTAATATCTAAGTACTGTTTCATATCTAAGTACTGTTTCATATCTAAGTACTGTTTCATATCTAAGTACTGTTTCATATCTAAGTACTGTTTCATATCTAAGTACTGTTTCATATCCAAGTACTGTTTCATATTTAAGTACTGTTTAATATCTAAGTACTGTTTAATATCTAAGTAGTTACATATCTAAGCACTGTTTCATATCCAAGTACTGTTGAAACCAGCTCTCAATACTATTCTATGACAAAACTTCACAACACTGATCTCAAGAAGCATTATAAAAGAAGCAATTACGCTACCAACTACCTAAAAAAAACGGCATCTCCCTTTCCAGCTCAACATCATAAAATAAACCACAAGAAAATACAACACATTGAAGTAAAACCTATCTTTAAAGAGCTCAAGATTTGATTCCCCTGGATTCATTTTCCAAGTCTCATACTGAGTACCACCAATAATACAATTAATACCAGTTGTGACGGAATTCCACAGAAACTTAACCCGCCCTTCTGGTTACCATAGCGACAGTCCACCTTGTAGCCAAAAGGACTGAAAATAGCTATATATACAGTGTCCCACAGGGGGGGGTTTCACGCTGACGGGTACACCGTGACCGTGCAAATAAGATCCTAGCGTGCTTACATAAGATTTAAAAAAAAAAAAAAACTCATCCATTTCAGGGAGCATGTTTTTATAGCTGCCTTTACTTGTTTAAGGTTTAATCACAATTGATGCTATAGAATGTTGCCTCTAAATTTAGTCGAGCTGGGAACATTTGTCCCTTCGCTATTGCTACGTTTTCCTCGGTGGCGGTCACGCACAGGACAAGAGGCAGCGGAGCTTAAAAAGTGCCACGGTGTCACGATCGGAATGCAAAAAGATGACGTAACATGGCCACTTTGCTTTCTCTTACACGACAAGGGAAGAACTTCCCTTTAGGGGAAGCTAGATTTCACCAATGTAGGCCCAAATGATGACATTCCCCGTTTTGATCATTAAACGGGACCTATTTAATTACTCATGTGCAATTAACAGCGTCTTGGGGGAGGCTAAGCCCGCCCATCATGAGTGAAATTAAAGAATCAGAGTTTTTGTTTTTTTAATGCTGCTATTGTTGGAATTTGCAATGATTACAGCGTCAAAGGCGAATACTTAGCAGAAGTGCAGGATAGTTTAGGGGTGGGCAAAATTTTGGGCCCGGGGGCCATATTGATTTTAAAAATTTGACAGATGGGCCGGGGTCAGCAGAAGATACGATAACATATAGAAAAGTGCATCCGTTAACAGCACATATGAAACATAAACAGGAAAAATGGACTAAAGTATTAACATACTCATCATTCAAGTCAAAAGTATAAAGTACACAGTAAAGGAATGTATTAAGAAATATTAAAATGTCATTTAAAATAAGATAGAGGGGCTAAAAAACACCCAAAAACAAATAAGAGTGGACACAGCTACTTCTACTGGCTTCCTAGTGATTAAGGCAGGGGTATATTAAATGGCGCACAAACATGAGGCTCAAAACAAGCAAATATCAATTAATATACCCGGGTATATTAAATGGCAAAATACGGTAACAACAACACTAACACTACCATATTTTCCTGTTTAATATACCTTTCCATTTAATATACCCGGGTATATTAAACAGCAAAATATGTTGAACACTTTAAATCGCCCTTAGCTATTATTAATTATCTGTCGCATTGTGCTTTGTGATTGGCTTACCAACAAATCAGGGTAATTCAGAAAATGAATGGATGACATTTTGAAACAGTACTAGGTATACTAACCATTTCAAATGGTTTAACTACATTTAAATTAAAACCACATGTCGGTTTGTCAACTAACGGCCGCTATTGGCTCTCCTACTGACTAATTTCAACGCTAAAACCCACGTCTGATTGATGGAGTGGACTGAAAGGTATGTAGGTACGAACCCAAGCGAGGGACAGTGGCGCAAAACTCCCTCAAGGACACGGCAATTGCAGTCCGGCTATAAAACGGTGGCAGCGTCACATATCTCAATCAAAAGCAACCCCACACACACACACTTATACACAAAACGAATCCCATATTGTGTACGTTTCACAGAGAAGTGAATCAAACAGTAAATCTCCTTGGGACTGTTCTCTGGGTTAAACATTAATCTCCCTCATGGTCTCAGCCGATAAAGCTTTCGTATCAAAGACGGGAAAATGGCGGTTAAAAGGCGGAGCCAAGTGGGCAGCCAGTCCGTTTTTTTTTTTTTTATGCAACGAAAGGGTTTCTCTCATAGCGTGCTCTGTGATCTGAAGCCCGCATGGTGAGCCCAGATGGAGCTGTCAGGATGAGCATCCGACGGTGTCTCTTTAGGCAAAATTAAGGATGTGGCCCAAATATAAAAAGCCGCAATATAACCTTGAGTTAAATGATTTGCTCACAGTAAAGGATGACGAAGGAAAGTGTCCTTGACAAATGTGGAAATGAGCAGAGTCTAACGTCATCCCTCATGTACTTGCAATGGTCCTATGACTTACTCATTGAATTCCTTCTATAACAGAACTGGTAACTTCATTTACTCACATTTCCAATCCATTTTCCCCTATGAAGTCAACAAAATGCCTTATATCTGTTCATATTTTAGTTTTTTTCAGCTCTCATAACTATTTTTGTTGATTGTTTTGATGGATATTTGTGTTTATAAATAGATAAGCAATTTGAAAAAGGCGATAACAACAAATACAGACGCTCCCCTACTTACGAACATTCAAGTTACGAACAAATGGTAGATACGAACATATCTGCAAATTGCGTTTGTCAAAAATGTTCATAAGTTCGATTTGGTATTGCGCTTTTTCCGAGTTGTGCTTTTTTCCGCCACTAATACCGACGCCTGGCGCTGTGAGAACTCAGCTCACCCACCATCTACTTCTATCTGCCTCTACCCAGTTCGTTGAAGTGCTTACTCATTGAATTCCTTCTATAACAGAACTGGTAACTTCATATACTCACATTTCCAATCGATTTTCCCCTATGAAGTCAACAAAAATGCCTTATATCTGTTCATATATTCCACGTTTTTCTTGCCATCAGCTTTAAAAACTTTTTGCTGATTGTTTCGATGGATATTTGCGTTTTTCTTTTAAAAATAGAAAAGCTATTTGAAAAACGCCAATACCAACAAATACAGACGCTCCCTTACTTACGAACATTCAACTTACGAATAAACAGTACATACGAACATGTCTGCAAATTACGTTAATGTCAAAAAATGTTTGTAAATTGTATACAGTACTGTATGTATACTCTCCATTGTATTAAATGTTTGTTTTTTCAGTACAAACCAATGCTAGTTACTTATACAATCCTTAAACATACAAATGCACTTATATAAACCTTCAATATACTTATATAAGCCTTAAAACATCAATTATGATACAAAATATAGCACTGAATCAACTTCAATTTGAACATTTTCAACTTATGAATACAATGAACGTCTATACAGGCTTTCCCTGTTGGGCTTCTGTATTTTTCCTTTATTTTAGTCAGAAAGATGCTTATCATTTCAATATGAATTCAGGCACTTATTTGACCAGGCATGTAGTTCAGCATGTGTTTCGATCTCTTGGATGATTCACGGCATGAATCTTTTATGATGAGGGGAAAATGCAACCTGTCAGACATGGAATGCTCACCGTGGGTCCATTAACATATTATTTACCCTGTCTTTGTCTCTTGACCTTGACTTGATAAAGTGGAAACCCCAGACAAGCTGACTCAGCAGTTCGTATAGCAGTATAGCCTGAGATCTTTATTATTGGGTGAACTGGAAGTAAATTGGAAGACTAAAATATACATTTAGACAATCAAAAGTCAACTATGTATTTTCACGACTATAAGGCGCACCACATTATAAAGGCGCACCGCATTATAAGGCAGAAAATAAAAGATATATAAGTCGCAGACACAGCGAAATTATGGAATAAGGTCCCTAAAATACAGCAATTAAATTGCATTAAAAGGCTAGCTTCACAAATCAATATTAAAACGAAGACCTGAATGTAGCTGTGTAGTAATAATAATAATAATAGTAGAAGAAGAAGAATGCCTTTTCGACTTCTGTTCAATAAAATTATATTGGCGAAACAGATTGTTTTCCATTGAAAAAGAAGCGGAATATTTTTTTTTTGGTTACTTCACATAAAACAGAATTAGACTTGTTTTCGTTCCAGAATGAGAAGAAGAAACAAAATAGCCAAATGGTACGCTGACCCTCTATCTCGGTAGCATCAAAAGGCAATACCGGCCGCCAAGACCCTGCCGGGATCGCCACACCATAATGAAACCATAAATCACGCTGTCATTGGACATCTTCCCGACTCTGATATTTCCCCCAGGAGTGCTCTTACTGTCTGTTTACATCGTCAAACAGAGTGACCATGCAGGGCATGGCACTAAAAAGGGACTAGGCTTCAAAAATAAGACAACCAAAGACCCGTGGAATAGGGGGGACTTTATTCACTTCCACGGTAGTCTCCAACTTTCTGTTGTTGTTGTTGTTGTTGTTAGAAAGCACTAAACAGGTGTGACCGGACGTTTGGTCGCCAGTCTTTTGGTCGCCGGTCAAATGTACTTAGAAATTAAACAGTACTTAGATATGAAACAGTACTTAGATATTAAACAGTACTTAGATAGTAAACATTACTTAGATATGAAACAGTACTTGGATATTAAACGGTACTTGGATATTAAACTTTCTCTAAATATAATTTTGAGAGCAGTTTCAACAGTAAAGTCTCTGTCACCATTTGACCGGCTACCAAACGTCCGGGGACCAAACGTCCGGGACCCAAACGTCCGGGGACCAAACGTCCGGGCGAAACCAAACGTTCGGGCGAAACCAAACGTTCGGGCGACCAAACGTCCGGGCACCAAACGTCCGGGGACCAAACGTCCGGGGACCAAACGTCCGGGGACCAAACGTCCGGGGACCAAACGTCCGGGGACCAACCGTCCGGGCGACCAAACGTCCGGGCAACCAAAAGTCCGGGGGACCAAACGTCCGGGGACCAAACGTCCGAGCACCTAAACAGGTGACTCGAGTATTCAAAGCAACTCAGTTTTTTGGGCCTATTTTTGGGCCTATTTTTCGACGACACACTGACAGAAAACAAATGAAAGACATGATGGTTTGAATCATGGGAACTTTTCCCCCCCAACAGTGCCAAAGATGGAAACTTGGCATATCCCGCGTAATTACCAGCAGGACGTGGTTCCCATCGGGCCGTGGAGGAACTCGTTTATCACCTCCGAGATGACGACTTCATTACAAGTGCCAAACAGAGCCTTGCTCAGGTATACAAAATGACTGATGTCATTTCGACAATGCCGGCACTTTTTATCACAAAGGAGAAAAAAAAATAACTATTTCAGACTTCTGGATATTTTTGTGGTAGTTGTTCGTTTTTTTACAAATTTTATGCTCATTTCCTATGAATAAAAAATGTGCTATAATGTTATATAAGAGTCATATTGTAACAAATGGAATGTAGCGTATTTTCACGACTATAAGGTGCACTGCATTTAAAGGCGCACCTTCAATGAATGACATATTTTAATTTTTTTTCATATATAAGGCGCACTGGATTATAAGGCGCCCTGTCTATTTTTGGAGAAAATTTAAGACTTTTAAGTGCGCCTTATTGTCGTAAAAATACAGTAAGTAGTGGATAACTTTGCTGTTATGCCAATGTGAGAGTTGATCAATTGTTTTGATCAAATTTTTCGGTCCGAGATAATATATTTATTTAAAAAAACGAAAAAAGACGTAAATTGGGCCACTTATTAGTCAAGATACCCTCGTAAATACATCCGACTTGAATCTAACGAGAAAACTGACTAAAATGATGACCCAGGTGTGGAGAAAATAGGTATTTAAGTACATACTGCATATAAGTAGGTATACACACACTGTACATGTATTTACTGTGGATTGCTGTGCAGAAACTGCAGTAAAACAATACTGTAAGGCGTTCTTACTGGCCTTCTTTTTGGTGTTTGTTGGTCATGGATGTGTGATTTATGACCGCCATCCTCTGACCCGTGTGGTTGGGGGCAAACGGTTTCAAGTTCTCTCAGGGTAGTATGGTTAACCTTTAGACGCCGTTCGGACACATTCCATTCTGGCAACGCTCCACGGCTCTTTGCCTCCGGGGGTTTTGTACCCGTCGGGGCGGTAAAAAAAATAAAAAATCCAGTTTGGGGGGGTGTAGTGAAAGGAACGACCCTGAAAATCCAAGGAAATGCTGACATTTTTTGAAAAAATCATGAACAGAAACTGTTGCATTAGTTCTGTAGTACTATTATATGTGTATTTAATCATTTTTGTATCGGGATTGTAACATGTCACCGAGGACTGTTTACTGGGAGATAGGACTGACCTTTACCTCAGAATGCAGACCTAGAAGGACGCTTTAGGAAATTGGTGATGCAGAGTGATGGCTACCAAACAACCTTCGTGATTAATCGCATATTTTCGTAAATGGTGAGGCTCTTTTCGCTTAATTATGGAATTGTTTTGCCAAATAGAGGCTTTTTTGTTTAATTTCCAATGGAGTTGTTTTGGAGTTTCGTCTTTAGTTGTTATTATGGAATACCTGATATTCGACGATTGTTATTGTTGTTGTTTTTGCTTACGCAATTGGATTAATCAATAACCTTGTAATTGTTTTGATTTGTGGCCTTAAATGAGCAAGAGAAATTGCCACTTTTCAAAATGGATTCTTTCTTGCAAGTAACACCAGAGATGTGAAATTAATTGACGTACAAATTAATAGATGTCTTCTTGTATTGTATTGTTTTATATTATATCATAAAAATGAACCTAACCCACAGAAAACTATCAATTTTCAATGATTCAACTATAATCTACATTTTTCTACATGGTGACTCTTCAACTAACAACAACGGTAACCTAGGGTAAAATCTGCCATTTTTTTTTTACTATTTTCAATGAGCTGTCAATTGAAAATCAACTGTAATCTGGTTGAAATATGACGCCATTTTTTCCCGCTATTCCGCGACAGTTGTCAACTAATATTCAATTAAAGAAAAACCTTTCTAGTCTGCCTGCCACATTAAAATCGTTGTTGTCTGGCAGTGATGAAGGTAAGCCGGGACCACAACATAATTATAAATCGCCCAGCTGCTACTAATCTGAGCGTGTTTCGCCGACATCGACTTTGGAGTCTTTTAATAGACTCCGAAAACGTACGACGCCAGACAACTTTTGTCCACGCCCTCCAGCTGTGCAAAAAAAGCAAGTCAAATAAGAGCTTATCTCCATGTTGCGTGTCACTGATTCAGTCGGTTATTTCCAGATACGGTGGCTGTGGTTTAATTAGAGATAAAAAGCACTCATTTTATGTAAAGATGTGCCATAGCTGTCAGGTTACGTACGTTCGTCGCTTGCCGCTTAAATGTACACACGCGTCTTCGTCTAAGATACGTTGTTTTTAAAATGACAGAAGCCAATGATTAAAGCACCTATTAAATGAACAAAGAGTAGTCTAGGTAGTCTACTGACATTGTTTTTTAATGAAGTGCCTCTCTTGTGTAGTTATTTATTCAAATTGTCGGGTATAGATCTCTAAGAGACCTAATTTGTTCGGTGCTCGGACGTTTGTTCGCCGGTCTTTTTGTCGCCGGTCAAATGATGATAGAGAGTTTACTGTTGAAACCAGCTGTCAAAATTATATTCATGAGAGAGAGTTTAATATCTAGGAGAGAGAGTTTAATATCTAAGAGAGAGTTTAATATCTAAGAGAGAGAGTATAATATCTAAGAGAGTTTAATATCTAAGAGAGAAGTATAATATCTAAGAGAGAAGTATAATATCTAAGAGAGAAGTATAATATCTAAGAGAGAAGTATAATATCTAAGAGAGAAGTATAATATCTAAGAGAGAGAGAGTTTAATATTAAAGTACTGTTTATTATCTAAGAGAGAAGTATAATATCTAAGAGAGAAGTAGAATATCTAAGAGAGAAGTATAATATCTAAGAGAGAAGTATAATATCTAAGAGAGAAGTATAATATCTATATAGTACTGTTTAATATCTAAGTACTGTTGAAACCAGCTGTCAAAATTATATTCATGAGAGAGTTTAATATCTAAGAGAGAGAGTTTAATATCGAAGTACTGTTAAATATCTTAGTACTTTTTAATATCTAAGTACTGTTGAAAACAGTAGATATTTAGATATTAAACTCTCATGAATATAATTTTGAGAGCTGGTTTCAACAGTACTTAGATATTAAACAGTACCTAGATATTAAACTCTCTCTTAGATATTAAACTCTTTCACCATTTGACAGGAGACCAAAAGACCGGCGACCAAAAGACCGGCGACCAAAAAGACCGGCGACCAAACGTCCTGCGACCAAACGTTCGGCGACCAAAAAGACTGGCGACCAAAAAGACCGGCGACCAAACGTCCGGCGACCAAATGAACCAATCCCAATGGTTGCCTATGGCCTACTTCCACACTAGTTTCCATGCTATCATTTTTATGCCCTTCATTTTTATGCCCTTCATTTTTATGCCCTTCATTTTTATGCCCTTCATTTTTACACCCTTTCCCAAAATATCCCCTTTTTCATACCAGAACACACCTGACACCATGCAATTATGATGGAATTGCCGCTAGAAATCTCCCTGGCATCATCTCCACTCCACAGCTTTCCTTCCAGTCTCCTCACAAACTGCAGATCAAAAGCCTGCATATGAAACCTAATCAAATCAATTTCCAGTCCCATGCCAACACACCGCCCAACAATCCTGTCTGAATACCTTCAACGGTAAATAGATGGGCGGAGAAAATGATTTGCATATAAAAGGCGGAGTGATAAAAAAGAAAGTACTTAACCTGGACTTTCTCACTAGCTAACATTGTGGTACCTTCACTATGACAGAAGACTCCCTTTTTATCAAAGGGGGATTCCATTATAGGATAATTGTATTTATGCTCTACGGAGAATAATAGTCGCTACAAATAAAGCAATCGCTTGGCAACCTGCACGGCAACTCCATGTTTGAGGTGTCGGCTCGTATTTGTAACAACGGGATGTTTTCTCTCGCTGCTTTGAACTCAGTTGCAGTTCTATAAAGTATAATTTATATCCTGTCAATTACTAAATCATCTGATGTGAATTTGCAGACTTGGAATGGAGTGTACACAAACCATAACTCTTCAAATAGTTTTCTATCTTTTTAGATAACAGATTTTCTCTCAAGCATGCAGTCAGATCTATTTTATTCAAGGTTTCTTTACGGATTTAGACGATTTGTTTGTGTCTCCTCGAGAGAAAGATGACATTTGTCAGTTTTAGCTAGAAGTATTTTACTCGTTTGTTGACGAAGAAAAGTTGCAATCGGTCAATTAGTTGCTCAAAACTTTTGCTTGTAAAGTTGAGTGTTTCTCGCTTTCCTTTTACAAAATTCTAGTTTTAATTGAGGGTTTGACAGGGAGTGATTAAAAAAACAAAGAATTTAACTCATTAAACTATATTAAATAGCTTTGTAGGTAATATCTGTTAATTTTGTAGACCATAGTTGATTTTTTTTGCTGTAAATTCGGACAGGTATGATTGATACTCCATTAGAAAACAAATCACGAAAAGAACATTTGTATAATGAATCAGTAGCATTGTGATTTAAGGCTGTTCCATAATGATAGATTTGATTTCTTCTGTTTGGAACAAAAAAACAACATGTTTCATTCATTTGGGCAAGCTCTTGTGTGCTGATTAGCACCGGAACTCTAGTTGGAGAGATTGATTATTCAAATGTTTATTTAAAAAGGTATCCAGGTTCAGAGGACATAAATCGAAAAATATTGTGAAATGATTCATGTTGTTCTCCTTAATTTTTACTAGGATGTAGCATATCACAACAAATGGTGACAGACAGTTTACTGTTGAAACCAGCTCTCAAAATTATATTCATTAGAGAGAGTTTGATATCTAAGAGAGTTTAATATCTAAGAGAAATGGTTTAATATCTAAGTACTGTTTCATATCTAAGTACTGTTTAATATCTCAGTACTTTTTAATATCTAAGTACTGTTTAAAATCTAGCTACTGTTTAATATCCAAGTACTGTTTAATATCTAGCTACTGTTTAATATCCAAGTACTGTTTAATATCTAGCTACTGTTTAATATCTAGCTACTGATTAATATCTAAGTACTGTTTAATATCTAAGTACTGTTTAATATCTAGCTACTGTTTAATATCCAAGTACTGTTTAATATCTTAAGTACTGTTTAATATCTAAATACTGTTAAATATCTTAAGTACTGTTTAATATCTAACTACTGTTTAATATATAAGTACTGTTTAATATCTAAGTACTGTTTAATATCTAGGTACTGTTTAATATCTAAGTACTGTTTAATATCCAAGTACTGTTTAATATCTAGGTACAGTTTAATATCGAAGTACTGTTGAAACCAGCTCTCAAAATTATATTCACGAGAGAGAGTTTAATATCTAAATATCTACTGTTTTCAACAGTACTTAGATATTAAACTCTCTCTTAGATATTAAACTCTCTCTCTTAAATATTAAACTCTCTCTCTCTTGAATATAATTTTGAGAGCTGGTTTCAACAGTCAACTCTCTGTCACCATTTGACCGGCGACCAAAAGACTGGCGACCAAAAGGGACCAAAAGACTGGGGACCAAAAGACCGGCGACCAAACATCCGCTCACATTGCGATTGCCTTTTTCGGACAACCAAGTGGCACCGGATGCCATGTTTAGCTGTTACAATCTCATGACTTGCTCCCCAAATATAGCTCTACCATATTTCATTACTTTGCTAAAGATTTGTCACTTCAAAACACCAAATATAATCTTAGTGTGACCTTCATGTTGTGGTTCAACAGATGACTAACATGAGCATCAACG
Organism: Stigmatopora nigra; assembly: GCF_051989575.1. Lineage (NCBI taxonomy): Eukaryota > Metazoa > Chordata > Actinopteri > Syngnathiformes > Syngnathidae > Stigmatopora > Stigmatopora nigra. The sequence continues at coordinate 14,095,440 of NC_135516.1, forward strand.
GTCTGCTTAGGCCAACATCTTGGGGCAATGTCCAATGTGCTAGCCGACTCATGCCTACTTCAGGGACACGCGGGACATCTGGCTGGCCCTAAAAGAATGACCTTATGATCAAGCGTCATATCCTAGGGGGCGCTTGAGCTGGTCGTTGAGAAAGCGAGACCTCAGATGACTCTGCGTGCCGCCAAGATCTCTAAAAATGACTGTTTCGGCACCCCGCCTTCTACATCATGCTGTCCCGGCCTTGCTATACCTTACTTCTTCGGGTTCGTCTGATACATTGAGTCATCTCCACAGCCTCGGGTCGACCTTGACTATCAGAGACGGCAGGCAGGGGTGAGTCAGAGTCGGCATCCCTCTGGGGAGCCATTGGTCCAGATAGGAGGCCCATCAGTCAAAGACAGCCATTGATCGGTATGTCGGACTGCTTGATTTCCCCGTGTAATGATCACCCAGCTTTAGGGACGCAGTCTAAATGCGTAAACTGAGAGTAGGTAACAATTGTATTGTGAAGGACAGCTGACATCTTTGACATCTAATGCAAAATTCATGAGTAAACCTATCAAGAACGTAATCCTTAAGTTCCGTATTTTCACGACTATAAGGCGCACTTAAAAGTCTTAAATTTTCTCCAAAATAGACAGTGCGCCTTATAATTCAGTGCGCCTTATATATGGAAAAAACTGAAAACCAAAAACGAAAAACCACCACTGTCGGATATTAAAAAAAACACAAACGCCTGAACTGAATACTCAATACTGTTAAATATGAAGATGCCATCTTAGTTTAGAAAATCTTCCATCATATAGCTCCTCCCCCACTGCAAGATTTTATACCAAAAAAATCCAAAACATCAACAATGGCTGTCTCTAGAGGTGACTGTAAAGTAGTGAGTGCTTCATATCTGGAAGTCAATAGCAATTACCGTATTTTCACCACTATAAGGCGCACTTAAAAGTTTTACATTTTCTCCAAGATAGACAGTGCGCCTTATAATACAGTGCGCCTTATAATACAGTGCGCCTTATAATACAGTGCACCTTATATATGGAAAAAAATGTAATTCATTGAGGATGCGCCTTATAATGTGGTGCGCCTTATAGTCGTGAAAATACGGTACCAGTTCTTAATGGGATGTCTATGTGGATTGTGTGATTAATCTATTAAGGATTGGAAAATGATGTTCTACGAATGTGGCAGAAGAACATCTCAAGAGAGCTTAACAAATGCCAAGCAATTGTCCGGGAATCCATTCAGAAGCTGTGGTTGGATTAGCGCTGTTTTGGTCAGTGCGCTAACGTGACTGTAAGAGACAGGCTGACATGTGTTGGCCATTGATAATGACTGTGGGAATCACAATGGGGGAAAAATAAAAATGCTTGAGCCATATCAGGGCCGAGCATGGTGGCGGTCGATCCACAAACAAACAGTATGTTCGCTAAGCTGCTCTATGTCTTTACATGTTAATAATAAAGACATGGAGGAAGAGCAAAAGTATTATCCTATCTAGAGCAACCATGGACTCGCTAGAAGTGATATTACAGGCTTTAGGGTTCATTCTTTTCCTCAATGGCGATTTGGGGGAAAAATTATGTAATACTGCTGACTTAAAAGCATCTTTGCAGAACTAAAATTTTCCGTTTAACGAGTACAGACGTTCCCCTACTTACGAACGAGTTAGGTTCCGAGCGCTTGTTCATAAGTTGAAAGTGTTCATAAGTTGAAAATGTTCAAATTGAAGTTGATCAGTGCTATATTTTGTATTATAATTGATATTTAAGGCTTATAGAAGTATATTGAAGGTTTATATAAGTACATTGGTATGTTTAAGGCTTGTATAAGTCACCAGCATTGGTTTGTACTGAAAAAAAAATGGAGAGAATACATACAGTACTGGATATATACATTAGAGAGATGGCAACATTCCATATTTGGGTCCTGCTACTCGATCTTTCTGTTTATAAATGGTACCAATGGTGGAATGATTCAAGTTGTATTCCCGTGCAATGCTCACCACTTTCTCAGACTTATCAAGCTTCTTTATTATTGCCACTTTGGTTTCAAATTAAATGGCTTGTTGCCTCTTTTTTGAACCTCCCTCACTTTTCAGCCGTTGGCTTTTCACCAAGCATATTGAATAATGGACGCACCAGATATTTAAATGTTCTATGATAACATTTAAATATCTGGTGCGTCCATTTACCTTATCTTTTTATTGTGACCAAGTTCACAACTCGACTCAATATCCAGTCTTATTTGACAAGGATGAATTATAAAGAAAATGCCATCAAGCTATTACAAATTGTACCTACAGAGCAATCCAGAAGGGGCAAAAGTAATCAGAGTTGGAAGCATCTGAATGATGGTTGTGATTTCTTTTTGTCTTTCTTTAATTGAGGCTGAGGTGTTCTCATTTCACCATGTTGACTCTCACGCTATTGATTCATCGATGTGACGACCCAGTAGTTCTAGTGTGGATGTTTCAGTCACCTGTGATTAATCAGTGCCTTCCCAAAGCCACAAACAAACACAAACTGGACAAAGAACAAAACCACGGCCATTGTAACGCATTATAAAAAAGAAACCCGCTTATATCAAGCAAATCTTCAAGTAGGTTGTAAGGACAGAGTTTTTTTTTTTGCACACCACTTCATGAGAATGTCATGTAGGCCACCGTAAAGGAGCCAAACTCTTCCATCTTTTGCCAGTTGTCAGATTCCATTCAACAGCATTTACATTTCTAGTGTGTCCAATCGTTTTGAAGGCAAATTAAGCTACATACGCTAACCCTACTTACGAACATTCAAGTTACGAACAAACGGTACATACGAACGTCTCCAAATTGTGTTTATGTCGAAAAATTCACCTATGAAATTAACAAAAATGCCTTATATCTGTTCATATTTTCATGTTTTTTTTGCTATCAGCTTTGATAACTATTTATACCGATTTTTTTAATGGATATTTGTGCTCCCCTACTTACGAACATTCAAGTTACGAACAAACGGTACATACAAACATGTCTGCAAATTGCGTTTATGTCAAAAAATGTTCATAAGTTCGATTTTTGTATTGCCTTTTCCCGAGTAGTACTTATTTCCGCCACTAATACCGACACCTGGCGCTGTGAGAACTCAGCTCAACCAGCATCTACCTTCCTCTACCCAGTTCCCGGCTCATCTGTCCAATTTTTAAAGTCAATGTGGCCTCGCCAGGGCCCAAAACTTTGCCCACCCCTGCTCTATTCCTATATATCTATTCAGTTCTTCCTCAGCCAGTAACATTTTGATGAATTCATCATAACCATTGTTAGCTCCATTGATTTTAATTAAAGCAATTGACCTAGAGATTGAAGGCAATACTTTTGCCCATGATTGTGATTGCCATGCTTGTATTCATAGGGTAAACAAAGCATTCCAAGGAGTGATAGAAATAACACAATGTATTGATTTTTCTGGAAATAAGGAGCTTGTCGCTTTGGTCAGGCAGTAGACAGCCTTTTGTACTCCTTTTCTAAATGCAGACAAAGACCATGACACAAAGCGCTCTTTCTTGCGTCCTCTCTTTCTCTCAAAACGGCTCCCATTTCGTAGGCGGCATTGTCACTTGTGGGAAAGTGACATGACGCGTAAAGGAGTACAACTAAACTTGGCCTTCCTGTTAAATACTAAATTAGGGGTAGGGAAAGTACGGCTCCAGAGCCATATGTGGCTCTTTCCATAGATCTATATGGCTCTTGATAGGTTCATTAATAATTACCCTTCTTTGTAATAATCAATAACTGCAGGCAGACATTTTATTCAATTATTGACATTTAATTAAATAGATTGGATCACAGATAAGAACCTTAAGGGAGGATGTCTTCAAAAGTATCCTCCCACTAACCTGTGAGGTAAAATATGGAAATGTGGAGTCCCGAATGCACCAATAGGAGTGTCACGGCAATATTGTGGACCCCTGTACCAAATGTAAAGAAATCGTCCCTTTTACCAAACCCCGAAGCATCCAACAGGCTCATCGGCTACTGCCATTTCCACCAAAAACAAATTATATTTCATCGTCTTTCCCAAGGACATTTTGACAGTCTGCAAAGCCAGGATTGGACATATCCCCCATGGGTAGATGACCTCATCTACCAACTCCCCAACCACCTACAAAAAAAAACAACCCAACTTTGACATGTACCTACTGATACTAATGTCCAAATCATGGTATTTTTTCCTGTTTTCTTCTGTTATTGTGCCTCTAAATGATTAATAGACACCCAAAACAAACATAAGAGAAATCTGAGGGTTCATCCCGATATCGCCTGGAGGGATTGTCCGAACAAAAAACTACACTCCCTAAAAAAAACAGCATTATGTTGTTATTATCAGTGTCTACCAGCATGTTGTAAAAAAAGATCCCTGCAGAGATCAAGCCTTTTTTTGTTTACCTTTCGAGGCGATTCGCCTTTAAACATTGTTTTCATCATTAATCTTCCTTACTTTCCCATAGCAACACACACAGGGCTAATGCTAAACTGTATTAACCTTTAATAAGGCACTCATTTAACTCATTAACTCCCGTTTTTTTACGGTTCTATAGGTCCATTTTCCAATTTTCAGTCAGTATTCAATAAAATAGCCCTAAAAGCCACTACCGTATTTTCACTACTATAAGGCGCACTAAAAAGTCTTAAATTTTCTCCAAAATAGACAGTGCGCCTTATAATCCAGTGCGCCTTATATATGGAAAAAACAGAAAACCAAAAACGAAAAACCACCACTGTCGGATTAAAAAAACAAACAAATACCTGAACTGAATACTCAATACTGTTAAATATGCAGATGCCATCTTAGTTTACAAAATCTTCCATCATATAGCTCCTCCCCCACTGCAAGATTTTATGCAAAAAAATTCAAAAGATCAACAATGGCTGGCTCTAGAGGTGACTGTAAAGTAGTGAGTTCTTCATACCTGGATGTCAATAGCAATTACCCTATTTTCACCACTATAAGGCGCACTTAAAAGTTTTACATTTTCTCCAAAATAGACAGTGCGCCTTATAATACAGTGCGCCTTATATATGGAAAAATGTGTCATTCATTGAGGGTGCCCCTTATAATGCGGTGCTTCTTATAGTCGTGAAAATACGGTAGTTTTAAAGCTTTGCGATACCTAAATAGTCCCGATAAGCCAAAAAACATTCACTATGAGGCCTTTAAACTGGGCTAGATCAACTACCCCGCATTTATATTAACATGGTTATTTAAAGGCTTGTTTTCTGGGACGCAAAAAATCCCGTTAGTAATTCCGATTGACTTATAAAGAAGCATGAACGGGGAATAAACGAAAGTGCGCTCTAACTGTCTGAAAGTGCTAGCCGTTACGAACCTGCCGTATGGGTGGTGGCGGTGGGGTTGGTGGGTCAACAGCTGGCAAGCGTTTAGCAAGGCACGAGTCCCAACTGAGCGCTGCCATTGCCTCGCAGATGCTAAAAAAAGTGCAGGCAGGGGAAAGGCAAGCCAGCAGATGTTTGCATATTAATGTAGCCCGCCTGGTGTACGTTAGCACCACAGTGTTTTGATGTGGAAACTTTAACACACCGCCATGGACGGTGTAATACTTTCAATGGAAAGATGTTTTACTAGAGTTCTATCTACCACATAGTACTACAACTTCTATTTCTGTCTCTTTGTTGGAATCAACAAGGTTACTTTGATAGACTGTGTGTGTGAGTCAGCATAACATGAGCTGTTTGTGGATATATGAGTTCAGTTGTATACATAGAAGATACAAAAGTCTAGACAACACTGTTCAAATACTAGGTTGAAACAAATAAAGACCAAGCCACAAGGAAAAATAATATTATAGGGGGGAAAAAAGCTGTGCAATAATATAGAACAGTGCTTGGACGTTTGGTCGCCGGTCAAATGGTGACAGAGAGTTTACAGCTCTCAAAATTAGATTCATGAGAGAGTTTAATATCTAAGAGAGACTGTTTAATATCTAAGAGAGAGTTTAATATCCAAGAGAGAGTTTAATATCTAAGAGAGAGTTTAATATCTAAGTACTGTTAATATCTAAGTACTGTTTAATATCTAAGTACTGTTTAATATCTAAGTACTGTTTAATATCTAAGTACTGTTGAAAGCAGCTCTCAAAATTATATTCATGAGAGAAAGTTTAATATTTAAGAGAGAAGTTTAATATCTAAGTACTGTTTAATTTCTAAGTACTGTTTAATTTCTAAGTACTGTTTAATTTCTAAGTACTGTTTAATTTCTAAGTACTGTTTAACATCCAAGTACTGTTGAAACTAGCTCTCAAAATTATATTCATGAACGTTTAAAATCTAAATATCTACAGTTTTCAACAGTAGTTGAATATTATACAGTACTTAGATATTAAACTCTCTCTCATGAATATAATTTTGAGAGCTGGCTTCAACAGTAAACTCTCTGTCATCATTTGCCCGGCGACTAAAAGACCGGCAACCAAAAGACCGGCGACCAAACGTCCGAGCACCAAAATAATAACCCACACTATTTTAACACCCTTCACATATCCTATACTTCTAGTACATCCTATCCATAGGCAGCCAACAACAATAAATAAAACACAGTCAATTTCATAATTCATTGTCGGTCAAAAACTGGACAAACAAATCAGCTATAACTCTTGAAAACCAATAAATATCCCAAAACCTCTCACTTCAAAATATGTCCAAAAAAATGCCATTTATTTCCACCACTGTCAAAAGACAAGCCCTTCCCCTCGAACCGAAGCCTCCATGCTGCAAGGCGACTTTACTCATCGCTAAAGGTTCCTCAACCACATACTAAATGTAAAGCAATCGGCACATTTACCAAACGCTACAGTGAGAATCGTGAGAAGACATTGTAGAATCCCCACGTACAGAACGAGCCGTTTATCGCGGGGGTGCCGTCTCGCACCATTAACCAGGAGAAGAGATACTGATGACTAAAGGAGAAAGTAAAAAACGGAGAGCGCTAAACAACAAATGCAAATGCTTACAATAACTGGGTGTGATGCACAATCCATTTTATCTGGAACCGGCAACTTGATGCTAAAGAAAAAATAGGAGGCTTGGGATGGTTTCATTACAAGACTACGTTATCACACTAGCTTTGCAGAATGTTGGTGTATACGACTGTTGAATTATTAACCGCACACTCAAGGGGAAATGCTTGCTATTGATTAAGACTGTTGCACTTGTCACACGATCCATGAGTTATCACATGATCCGTACAGATTGCCTTTCCTTTTTGAGCAGAAGACACTTTTACACCAACTGGATACCGACGAGTAATCTGTATACCCAAAACCTTCGTTGACCTTCATGTGTTCTTCAATTTTCAATGCACACAGCCTTGTTGTCACACTGATTATTCAAGCTATGGGTTGAATTTAAGCATTTTGGGGTCACAAAATAGTGTCTTAGGTTCATTTTTTGTTATATTTAATATACTGTATTTTTACGACTATCAGGCGCACTGCATTATAAGGCAGACCCTCAATGAATGACATCTTTTCCATATATAAGGCGCACTGTATTATAAGGCGCACTGTCTATTTTGGAGAAAATTTAAGATTTTTAAGTGCGCCTTATAGTGGTGAAAATATGGTAATTGCTATTGACTTCCAGGTATGAAGCACTCACTACTTTACAGTCACCTCTAGAGCCAGCCATTGTTGATGTTTTGGATTTTTTTGGTGTAAAATCTTGCAGTGGGGGAGGAGCTATAAGATGTTGTAAACTAAGGTGGCATCTGCATATTTAACAGTATTGAGTATTCAGTTCAGGCGTTTGTGTTTTTTTTTTTTTTTATATCCGACAGTGGTGGTTTTTCGTTTTTGGTTTTCTGTTTTTTTCCATATATAAAGCGCACTGGATTATAAGGCGCACTGTCTATTTTGGAGAAAGTTTAAGACTTTTAAGTGTGCCTCATAGTCGTGAAAATACGGTAATATAAAACAATACAAGGTTGACAAGGAGTGATCTCACAAAACTATAATTACTTAAGGATAGGAATCTTCAGAAAATAACAAGGACTTAGCATAGTTTGTCAGTTTTTCAGGATCCCATATTTTTACAGACATGTACGTTTGCGTCTTTGGGGTCAAGCCTTATTATTTATTAGATGAAATCGTTGAAAGGCTTTTTATCCAGAGGGTTGTTGAATGGCAATCTGGTTAGAGCGCCAGCTGTTGCTCAAAGATCACGATATGTCAGATGACGCGTCGCCGCTCGGCACGCAGCTGGTGACAATAATCGAATTTGCCGTGTGAAATCGATTAAATGTGGATGTTTAATCATGGCGGCGGGAAACAAGAAATCATTCTTGGGAATTAGGTTATATTCCACCCTTTCAATTTCAGCGTAAATCCATAAACATTGTTCATCTTTTGTTTGGCCAAACCAACAGTGACTAGCAATGCATAAATCCCTGACCGGACGTTTGGTCGCCGGTCAAATGGTGACAGGGAGTTTAATATATAAGTAATGTTTAATATCTAAGCACTGTTTAATATCGAAGTACTGTTTCATATCTAAGTACTGTTTCATATCTAAGTACTGTTTAATATCTAAGTACTGTTTAATATCTAAGTACTGTTTAATATCCAAGTACTCTTTCATATCCAAGTAATGTTTAATATCTAAGTACTGATTATTATCCAAGTACTGATTATTATCCAAGTACTGTTTAATATCTAAGTACTGTTTAACATCTAAGTACTGTTTCATATCCAAGTACTGTTTCATATCCAAGTACTGTTTCATATCCAAGTACTCTTTCATATCTAAGTACTCTTTCATATCTAAGTACTCTTTCATATCTAAGTACTGTTTAATATCTAAGTACTGTTTAATATCTAAGTACTGTTTAATATCCAAGTACTGTTTAATATCCATGTACTGTTTAATATCCATGTACTGTTTAATATCCATGTACTGTTTAATATCCATGTACTGTTTAATATATGAGTAATGTTTAATATTGAAGTACTGTTTAATATCTAAGTACTGTTTAATATCTAAGTACTGTTGAAACCAGCTCTCAAAATTATATTCATGAAAGTTTAATATCTAAATATCTACTGTTTTCAACAGTACTTAGATAGACATTTAAAGAAAAAAATATTAGGAAGGTCTATCTATCGCTAGAAAATTTAAAGAGGCCATTGAGAGTTTTTCACAATGGGGAAAAGGAACTGAAGCAATATAGGGTCATTATTTCTACACTTAGGCCAACTTATTTACATCATACGCCGCTTTGATTGTGGCTGATTTCAAACCCAAGCATCCCAAATAGCGATTGATTGTGAGAGTTACTACATTAAAGAGTACATTTAAGCAAAAACCCAATACAATGTAGGGTAAAAACACGTCTTGTTTTCATGCAATCAGAGACCCGGCCGGGTGGGCATGATTACTTGAGTGCCGGCCAGTACTATGTCAACCATTTAACTTACCAATCATCACACTGGCGTCTATTGTGTTAGTTTGCAGCATTTTAACTGATCAACATGTTGTGAAAAATGCTGCTTTTTGAGTGTTTAAAAAAAGCCCCAATTTCAAATCCTAAATCCAGAAATATCAATAAAAACATTCTAGGTTTTAATGCAACAGGCTTATATGACCTCTTTGTAGGCTTTGTTTACTTTGTCTAAAGATCTATATCGTCACCGGACGTTTGGTCGCTGGTCAAATGTACTTAGATATTGAACAGTACTTAGAAATTAAACTTCTCTCCTGTTTTTCAGAGATATACCGTATTTTCACGATTATAAGGTGCACTGCATTATAAGGCGCACCCTCAAAGAATGACATTTTTTTCCATATATAAGGCGCACTGGATTATAAGGCGCACTGTCTATTTTGGAGAAAATTTCAGACTTTTAAGTGCGCCTTATAGTGGTGAAAATACGGTAATTGCTATTGACTTCCAGGTATGAAGCACTCACTACTTTACAGTCACCTCTAGAGCCAGCCATTGTTGATGTTTTGGATTTTTTTGGTATAAAATCTTGCAGTGGGGGAGGAGCTATATGATGGAAGATTTTGTAAACTAAGATGGCATCTGCATATTTAACAGTATTGAGTATTCAGTTCAGGCGTTTGTGTTTTTTTTTAAATATCCGACAGTGGTGGTTTTTCCTTTTTGGTTTTCTGTTTTTTTTCCATATATAAGGTGCACTGGATTATAAGGCGCACTGTCTATTTTGGAGAAAATTTCAGACTTTTAAGTGCGCCTTATAGTGGTGAAAATACGGTAATTGCTATTGACTTCCAGGTATGAAGCACTCACTCACTACTTTACAGTCACCTCTAGAGCCAGCCATTGTTGATGTTTTGGATTTTTTTTGTATCAAATCTTGCAGTGGGGGAGGAGCTATATGATGGAATTTTCTAAACTAAGATGGCATCTTCATATTTAACAGTATTGAGTATTCAGTTCAGGCGTTTGTGTTTTTTTTTAAATATCCGACAGTGGTGGTTTTTCCTTTTTGTTTTTCTGTTTTTTCCATAGATAAGGCGCACTGGATTATAAGGCGCACTGTTTATTTTGGAGAAAATTTAAGACTTTTAAGTGCGCCTTATAGTCGTGAAAATATGGTAGTAGTACTGTTTTCACTCGGAGCAGAGTCTGTTTTGGGAAGTTTTCTATTTAAAATACTGTGGCCAGTCACCTCCGTGTAGACCGACCATTCGACCTCACAGATAAGAGTCCCTCACAGCAGCCTAATCTCTTCTCTTGACGCTAGAAAGTAGAAGTTGAGTGCCTCCGAGGACAGAGAGACTTTTAGACATTCTTTTTTAGGGGTTGTGAATTTAATTTGGAATTTACTACATTTGTAGTTGATGCATGCAGTTCTGGGGCGTGGTAAGATTTCGGAAGATGGCTTAGCAATATATTGGTGATTAGCTTATGCTAAGTCATTTTTTTACAGGTGTCTTATCATAAGTCAGTTTTTTTGCTTATTTTCCTTATATTTTTTGTTTTTAAATGTCATTAAAAGCTCTTAAAATAGTGTAGGTTAAGGATAAAACTGTAAAATATACACAGGGCGAGGAATGGCTCACAGATTTGTTAGTCAAAAGCTTGCTATCGTTATTATATCAAAGTGGATAAAAAAAACACACAAAATGGCTGTCAATTGCCATCGGGCTGTTGTTTCAGTCAAGATCAAGAAGTACGTACGGCACACTTAAAAATAATCGGCCTGTTTTTGTCCCAATTTGGCCTTTTCTTGAAGGAGAATGTCAAATGGCAAAGGAGGTGCTTAAGTCATTATCAAATGGAAGACAGGCTGAAATGTGTCACTCGGCCTATCCAATCAACCATAGAAATGAAACAAAAAAAATCTGGAAAAATGATTTGCGCTGTTACATTTTGGTGAGGCGTGAAATTTTGTACTCATTCCAAGTGGCTCTTGCAACAATTCGATTAGTAGCTACTCCGTTTGGTTGCCGGACGTTTGGTCGCTGGTCTTTTGGTCGTTGGTCAAATGTACTTGGATATTAAACAGTACTTAGATATGAAACAGTACTTAGATATTAAACAGTACTTAGATATTAAACAGTACTTAGATATTAAACAGTACTTAGATATTAAACAGTAATTAGATATTAAACTGTACTTCGATATTAAAGAGTACTTAGATATTAAACAGTACTTAGATGTTAAACAGTACTTGGATATTAAACTTTCTCTCTTTGATATTAAATACTCTGTCATGAATATAATTTTGAGAGCTGGTTTCAACAGTACTTAGATACTAAACAGTACCTAAATATTAAACAGTACTTAGATATTAAACTCTGTCACAAATGTAATTTTGAGGGCTGGTTTCAACAGTACTCAGATATTAAACAGTATTTCGATAGTAAACAGTACTTAGATATAAAACTCTCTCTCATAGATATTAAACTCTCGTTAAATATAATTTTGAGAGCTGGTTTCCATATTAAACTCTCCCATTAACCCCCAAAATATCTGATATTTGTCTAATATGACCAAAATATAGAAAGAAAGATGGGAATTGACCTGTACCCTGACACAGCTAACTCTTCTTTCCCACTTCTAATAAATCAGCAAGTTGTCATAGCAGCTTTTGCCCACCCCTCCGCCTGGACATCTTGATGGTTTCTCCCATAGCAGATAGAGCTTAGGGAGATGGTTCAAGGTCGGTCGAGGGTGGCGAACCGGAATTCCGGTCCTTCACAAGAAAGCCCACCCATCCGTGCTTAGAAACACATGATGTTCTCAATGGAATGTAAGACCTTTAACCCATTCTTCTTCCAGACGGTCATTAAAGCCCTGGCAGTAGATTACGTGACAGCATGGAACAGTTGGTCAATAGTAGAAAAAGCTTATGTGTGTGTATGTGTATATCCTCTGGGTGAATGTGATTTAGGAGCCAAAATGGAGAAGCATCTAGCCTTGTTTTGATGACGCACCCAATGTATGCTAAATCCGCGTTTCAGTCGGCGGTGTGAACCGGTGCTCAGACGTTTGGTCGCCGGTCAAATGTACTTACATATTAAACAGTACTTAGATATTAAACTCTCTCTCTTTGTTATTAAACTCTCTCATGAATATAATTTTGAGAGCTAGTTTATACAGTACTTAGATATTAAATAGTACTTAGATATTAAATAGTACTTAGTTATTAAATAGTACTTAGTTATTAAACAGTACTTGATATAAAACAGTACTTAGATATTGAACAGTACTTAGATATTAAACTATCTCCCATGAATATAATTTTGAGAGCTGGTTTCAACAGTACTTAGATATTAAACAGTACTTAGATATTAAAAAGTACTTAGATATTAAATAGTACTTAGTTATTAAACAGTACTTGATATAAAACAGTACTTAGATATTAAACTCTCTCTCTTAGATATTAAACTATCTCTCATGAATATAATTTTGAGAGCTGGTTTCAACAGTACTTAGACATTAAACAGTACTTAGATATTAAACAGTACTTAGATATTAAACTCTCATGAATATAATTTTGAGAGCTGGTTTCAACAGTACTTAGATATTAAACAGTACTTAGATATTAAACAGTACTTAGAAATTAAACTCTCATGAATATAATTTTGAGAGCTGGTTTCAACAGTACTTAGACATTAAACAGTACTTGGATATTAAACTCCCTCATGAATATAATTTTGAGAGCTGGTTTCAACAGTACTTAGATATTAAACAGTACTTAGATATTAAACTCTCTCATGAATATAATTTTGAGAGCTGGTTCCAACACTAAACTCGCTGTCACCAAAAGACAGGCGACCAAAGGACTGGCGACCAAACGTCCGAGAACCGTAAATACAATGAGATTCAAAGTAATTGTGAAATATATTTTAAAAGTCTTGGTTTTTATGCTGGTCTGAAGAAATAATATGACATGAACCATAAGGAAAATACTGGACTATTCTGAGAAAAATATGAATAAAGTGCAAGTCATTTACCCAATGCATTTCTAAGCGTACAAGCCAAATCTTTCAATTCTATTGTGGATGGCGGTTATCATGAATAACTGGCTAAGTGGAGTCATAACAAAAATGCTCTTAGGCTGAAAATGGGAATTGCAAATGAAGGCGTACGCTCAAGCAACATTCTTGTAAAGCATTCCAATTACAAGCCATAGGATCAATCTCAATTGGGCTAAAGAGTTGCTAACGTCCGGCCTTGAATGAAACACGTACAAGCTGTCGACAATCCCATAAATCATCTCCATTACCTCGGTTTGTTTTGCAGTTTTTTGGTGGTTGGCCTGAAATGTATTTGTTCGTATTATTATGCCAGGAATACAAAGGATATCAGCGGAGAAATCGGGGTATGTTTTTATCGGATGGAAAAAATCAATGGGCTTTATTAATGTGAAGTCCTTTGACTTGGAAAAAAAAAATGATTCAACAGGTGTGCCATTTTATTATTTGCAGAAAACAATCCAAACTGGCAATCTTTTTTGGCACAAGGAGCGAGTTTTGGAGTTGAGTTTTGACACGGGCTGCAGATTTGGAGGATTAACAGCAGGCCTTGACAATCTTTTTAGAGAACCGAGATAAGAATATGGTGAAAATAGATGGCGCCTCACTTGGACCGGCTGACTGACTGAATGACTGAATGAATGACTGAATGACTGACTGACTGACTGATAAGAAATGCAGATATGCTCTTAGAATTGTCTGAATAGAATATGAAGTACAATAGGATAAATAAAAGGATCAATCATTCTTTCATGCGGTTAATGTGATCCTTTGTTAACTGCATTAATCCCCATAGTAGTATATATAATATTAAGTATGTAGTATAAGATGTAGTACCGTATTTTCACGACTATAATGCGCATTTAAAAGTCTTACATTTTCTCCAAAATAGACAGTGCGTCTTATAATCCAGTGCGCCTTATATATGGGAAAAATTAAGTGTCATTCATTGATGGTGCGCCTAATAATGCAGTGCGCCTTATAATCGGTAAAGTACCTGTATTTTCAAGACTATAAGGCGCACTTAAAAGTCTTAATTTTTCTCCAAAGTAGACAGTGAGACTTATAATCCAGTGCGCCTTATATATGGAAAAAACTGAAAACCAAAAACAAAAAACACCACAGTCATATAATTTAAAAAAAAAAAAACACCTGAACTGAATACTCAATACTGTTAAATATGCAGATGCCATCTTAGTTTACAACATCTTCCATCATATAGCTCCTCCCCCACTGCAAGATTTTATACCAAAAAAAATCCAAAACATCAACAATGGCTGGCTCTAGAGGTGACTGAAAGTAGTGAGTGCTTCATACCTGGAAGTCAATAGCAATTACTGTATCTTCACCACTATAAGGCGCACTTAAAAGTATTACATTTTCTCCAAAATAGACAGTGTGCCTTATAATACAGTGCACCTTATAGTCGTGAAAATACGGTACTCAAATATATGTCCCAATGTTAACAGATATTAGCGATTATTAATGAAGAAAAAAAGGCAATGTCAAATTTTCAGTGAAAAAAAAGACTAAAATTGTCATTTTGTTATGATAACCAAAATAAAGCATGAAAAAATTATTAATAATAATAATAAAAATCTAAATATTATATCTAAAATGATCCGGCCCACATAAAATCGACATCCTTGATATAAGTCAATAGACAGAAAAAAATGATACATACGCTATCCAATGTAAAGATATTTACCTTCATAAAATATAAAAAATAAAAAAATCTGATATGGTTACATTCCTGATCCAGGACTTCTAACAAAAAAAAACCCCAGTAAAAGTCATGAATAGAAGAATTCTCCTTTAGATAAAAGCCTATTTATGCAATGCCTGGCTTGTCATTTTCCTCTTTCCATCAAAACGTGAGCTCCGACATTTGCTCTCACTTTTTGATTGTTGCAATGAAGCTTCTGGGGCATGACATTTTTTTATTTTATTTTTTTGCGATATCACAGACTGACAAGACTCTGTGATCACACTTGCCAGGCATCGCTGATGTTTCAACTCACAACCTACCCATCCACACTAATAACAAGGTGAAAACCACCCAAAAAAATGAGCATCTCTCCCAAATTTCTATGTAAAAACACGAAAAAACACCATATAAACCTTGCTAAAAGCTTTCCCACTTTAACAACTACAGTTAAAAATGTCTTTAATTGCTTCCAATGGTCTTATGTCTGATTCTCCTTTTCTATACAGACAAGATTTAATATCCACCACCATTTAATGAGCCAAAAACAATCTCCCTAGCACTTTTTTATCATCTAAAACAAACTCATTACGTCTTTGTTAGCCATCTCTCTTTCTCTAATCTTATACTTTCTAATTGAAGAATTCCCTTCTGACTTTTCATGGTTAAAATAAAAAAAAATATGGAGATATATTGGGCTACTGAGATAGAGTTTTGACGCATTGCAGGGTATCAAGTGTCACTGTCCTTTTTATCCTGGCTAGGGACCCCCTGCACTATGAGATTAGGTCCATTTATCTGATGGTACACATTGCTTCGAAAGCTATTTCGACTGTCATTAGTTTGAAATGTTTTATTTGGTAGAAAAAGGGCGGTTAGCGTTTAATCAGATGGCAAACCAAACTCAATTTATACGTCAAGTTCTCCAAGGCTAAGACTGATGCTAATTGTAGCAACGGTTCACAGTTCGATGCTGTTAAAGCGTCATGTTTGACAAGCCTTTGGAAAAACAACATTCCACCAATCCGCCAAGGAACCATTTTTACTTTTAAAAGAATTTTGATTTGACAGGTTTAGGTGAGGTCATGTTTTTTGGGGGGGTGACGACGTGTTAGAAAACTCTTGTGCAAAATGTTGGGTCTCCTCCGATAGTGCCTCTAGCATGTTGAATCCGTCATTCTGTCAGAATGAGTCCTGATTCTTACGCTACCAAAATAGTTTATTTCCTAGTACTGAGTGAAATAATCCTTAAGACATAAATACAATTCCATTCTGGAACCGCAATATTTCATTCCCTGACATTTAGGGGAAAAAATGAAATATTTCTAGGGCTTAAAGTACCAAATTGGGGAGGAGTTGACTTCGGGCTGCACGCTAGGGACACTGAGTTAGGATACTCGGACGTTTGGCCGCCGGACGTTTTGTCGCCCGGACATTTGGCCATCCAGCGACCAAACGTCCGAGCGACCAAAAGTCCGGGCGACCAAAAGTCCGGGCGACCAAACGTCCGGGCGACCAAACGTCCGGGCGACCAAACGTCCGGGCGACCAAACGTCCGGGCGACCAAACGTCCGGGCGACCAAACGTCCGGGCGACCAAACGTCCGGGCGACCAAACGTCCGGGCGACCAAACGTCCGGGCGACCAAACGTCCGGTCATGTGAATTGGTGAGCAGCCAATCGCATGGCACAAGCAATTTAAAATGTTCAACCGCCCTGTGCCACATGTTTTGGGGATATGGGACAAAACCACAGTACCCAGAGAAAACCCACGCAAACCCAGAAGAACATGCAAAATCCACAAGAAGATCCTAAATAAGGAACGAACCCAGGATCTCTGAACTGTGAGGCCAACGTGCCGGGGGCCACATTGACTTTAAAAATTTGACAGATGGGCCGGGTCAGCTACAAGATACGATAACATATAAAAAAGTGCATCCGTTAACAGTACACATAAAACAAAAACAGAAAAAAGGACTAAAGTATTAACATACTCATCACTCATCATTAAAGTCAAAAGTATAAAGTACAAAGTCAAGTCAAAAGTATTAAGAAATATTAAAATGTCATTTAAAAAAGATAGAAGGGCTGTAAAACATCAAAAACAAATAAGAGTAGACACAGCTACTGCCACTGGCTTCCGAATGACGGCGCCATCTTGGAGAGAAAAAATAATAATACTAATTTTTTAGGTTCCCTCCTGTTGAATGAAGTCCAAAAAAGTGTATCACCCCATGATATAAATTTCCCTTTAAAGAAACGAGCTACAGGAATCAATTAAATTGAAGTGACTCAACTGTTCTGAAATGAGTCCAAATGAAGCCTTTTTGTTTGTCTTTAAAAGGTAAAAAAAATAAGATCAGAGCCAAGCAAACTTTTATAGATACCTGCAGGGGGCCTATTGAGCTTCTTTGTTGAATCTGTCACATTTTGTCAGCTGGTATATAAACCCCAACGCCGAATAGTCAGCTTTCAAAAAAGCGTAAACAGCAATTGTTTGTTTGTTGTATCCCACCCTCCCATTGGTGGATCAGTCTGACAGGACCCCAAGTGGGATATTAGTAAGACTACCTCTGAAAAGATGACGACATTGATAACTTTGACCGATAATTACCCTGCAAAACCAATCCCCCCGCCTAAAGAATCATTCAAAACAGGCTGGCAAAATGCCTGACGTGGAGTAAACAAGACAGTCGAACGCCGGCTCGGGTCGGAGGGATCAAAGTCGGCGGGATGGAGGGGGAACGGTGGAGTGGTGGAGTGGTTGAGCGGCAGGCAGCCCTGCTGGTGGGTGGTGGGTGGGATTTGGGGATTTGGGATATAACCAATGCAGAGTCTGTTGCTTGCAATAAGGACTATGAAACATGTTGAATATGGATCAAATCTTTGCATATATTATTATGAGGGTTCCTTGTGGGTTGTGCCTTAACTTCATTTGATGCCATGATAAGTTATGTAATGGGTTACCATGCAGTTTGCTTGTGTTTTACAAACCGTGCACTAGAATGTTACATTTGTGACTCAAGGCAATCAGGGTTTATTAGATGAAATCTGACTATAGAACTATATTTCACTACGCCCACAAAGATTAGCATATGTTATGTAACATTGTTTGGGAAAATAAAGAATAGAAAGTTTTTGTTTATTGCTAATAATAATATATTGTATTTTTGAAACATTTTTAAACAAATTTGAAACTGAACATACCTACAACTAATGTAGTTTTTTTTACAAATAGGGAAAAAAATTGTCTTAAGAAAATCTTAAGAATACCGTATTTTCACGACTATATGGTGCACCGCATTATAAGGCGCACCCTCAATGAATGACATTTTTTCCATATGTAAGGTGTACTGGATTATAAGGCGAACTGTATTATAAGGCGCACTGTATTATAAGGCGCACTTTCTATTTTGGGGAAAATTTAAGACTTAAGTGCGCCTTATAGTGGTGAAAATACGGTAATTGCTATTGACTTCCAGGTACGAAGCACTCACTACTACACAGTCACCTCTAGAGCCAGCCATTGTTGATGTTTTGGATTTTTTTGTAGAAAATTTTGCAGTGGGGGAGGAGCTATATGATGGAAGATTTTGTAAACTAAGATGGCATCTCCATATTTAACAGTATTGAGTATTCAGTTCAGGCGTTTGTGTTTTTTTTTTTATATCTGACAGTGGTGTTTTTTTTTGTTTTAGGTTTTCAATTTTTTCCATATATAAGGCGCACTGGATTATAAGACGCACTGTCCAATTTGGAGAAAATTTAAGACTTAAGTGCGCCTTATAGTCGTGAAAATACGGTATTTTGACTTTTAAATTCTTAGTATGACTTTCAAGGAGTAATGTTTGGAAATATTAATTGTTTATGGCTCTTTTCCATCAAAAAACTTCCCGACCCCTGCTCTATGTATTGTGACTTTTTTTGGGGTGTAATAGTTGTTTCCATAGCAGCCATCTAGCCTTCGGGGGGTCTTCACATCCAAGGTGGGTGCGAACATTTGAGTGCTGGTGAAATGCCACATTGGCAAAGTGCCTCGACACATGACCGAATGAACTCGAGGTCAAATAGAGGGAACGGAAAAAGCGTGAAAACAAGCTTGATGGAGAATATAATTGAAAAATGAATGACTTTGCACCTTTTTTTTTTGGGTGAATAATACATGAAAAGACCAAAAAAAAAATGCCCGTCGCTTTGGGAAACATTGATTCAACGTCTTGGAGATGAGAGGCGAATACTTGAAACATTATTCTTCGCCATAGAGCAAAGCTTTTGGTCAGCAAAAAAATACTTATTTCCCCATCTTTCTCTCTGAACCGTGTCAGTTCGTCGTTTTTTTTTTTATAGCGGCCGTCTCGGCTTCTTACTTCTGTTGCAAAAGTGCTGAAGTCGGTAAACCCGATTGGATTTGTTTCTTTGGAGAGAGAGTAAGTACTCGTGTGAAATCCTACCGTCTTGGCTAGATTAACTGACCAATGACAGAAGCTTTTCATGGCCTTTACTTTCCTTCCATCAGTGATACGCTCCACCTGGAATTCTTTTATTTCACGGCTGGGAATTATCGGTGTAAGTGAGCCTGTTGATCACGCGCTTCAATACTTATCCAATCATGACCAAACCAAGCGAGAATTGGAGATGCTTATCAGTCATTTAAAACTGACATGAAGCGATATGGGCGAAATGTCAAGATTGGGATTTACAGTCAAATAGTCGGCCATTTATGCATTTAGTGGAGCAAGAACATGATTGTAACCAACAGTTGTGTAGATGGAAACGATTATTTACTGGGAAGTGTTACATGGACAGGTTTCATTGGTGGAGAATGTTTCTTGTGATAAAAAAAGATACTTGGTGCTCTGCTGGGCAGAAAAGAACAAAAAATTGATCCAAAAATATTGATTTCAGCAGAAAATTTGCTTATTTAATGAATATATACAAAAGTGTCATTGGTTAAAGACCTGGTATTTTGATCTTAAGATAAAGTTTTATCCAAGTGTCCCACCCATATCCCAAAAAAGTCCAATTACCTCCTATCAAGCATCCACAATGCAAAATGTCTCCTCCACTGGCCATTTTCCAATGTCCCTCGTCCTCGTAATTCAGTTGCTGAGGACATAATTAGCTCAATCTTGCTAGCTAATCCCTAATTATTTCCCCACAGTTTAGACAATACTGACTTTTGTTTTGTGTGTGTGTATGTGTGTGTTTTGTTCTGCGACCAATCCTTGGATCAAGACCTGCCTGATAATCTATCCGACGGAAAAGAAATAAAGTTAATGCTTAATTTAATTGCCGCGTCCTGACAAGAGAGAAGGAGGATTAATCCATATTAAGTCAGTGGAAACTTCTGGAAGGTTATTCAAGGTCATGTGCCTGTAAAAACCCCTCCAGCCCCCCAGGGGATGCTCTAATAGCAGGCCTCGGACTGGCTTTCATCGTCTTAACGCCGCTTTCAGTGAGAAAATCCTCTCGTTAAAGCTGATTGGCTGTTTGTCTAATGCTAAAAGAAAACAGCAGCGCTAACCTCCGTTTTTTTTACGGACTTAAAAAATGTGGTCACAGCAAGTTTTGTCCTAGCAAGTCTTTCGAGGATAACAATTAACAGAAAGGAGGGATTTAAATAATGAGGCAAAAAAATGGTATTGTACGAATTAAAACATTTGTAATGTTATTGTGGGTTTTTTTTAGCATGCAGGTGTTTTCTTTTTCATTCAAAACATTGTCTAAAAGGATTACAACTTTCTGCTAGTTGTATAGTTAACGTAACCGGACGTTTGGCCGCCGGACGTTTGGTCGCTAGTCAATGTACTCAGATATTAAACAGTACTTAGATATTAAACAGTACTTAGATATTAAACAGTACTTAGATATTAAACAGTACGTAGATATTAAACAGTACTTAGATATTAAACAGTACTTAGATATTAAACAGTATGTAGATATCGAACAGTACTTAGATATCGAACAGTACTTAGATATTAGGCTGAACTAAGATATGAAACAGTACTCAGATATGAAACAGTACTTAGATATGAAACAATACTTAGAAATATGAAGGCGTACTTAGAAATATGAAAGCGTACTTAGAAATATGAAAGCGTACTTAGAAATATGAAAGCGTACTTAGAAATATGAAAGCGTACTTAGAAATATGAAAGCGTACTTAGAAATATGAAAGCGTACTTAGAAATATGAAAGAGTACTTAGAAATATGAAAGAGTACTTAGATATGAAACAGTACTTAGATATGATACAGTTCTTAGATATGATACAGTACTTAGATATGAAACTACTTAGATATGAAACTACTTAGATATGAAACTACTTAGATATGAAACTACTTAGATATGAAACTACTTAGATATGAAACTACTTAGATATGAAACTACTTAGATATGAAACTACTTAGATATGAAACTACTTAGATATGAAACTACTTAGATATGAAACTACTTAGATATGAAACTACTTAGATGTGAAACTACTTAGATATGAAACAGTACTTACATATGAAACTCTCTCTGTCTTAGATATTAAACTCTCTCCTGATAAAAATTTTGAGAGATGGCTTCAACACTAAACTTGGGTACTCATAGAGCATTCCTGATGCTTAAACAGGTCAAAGTTCTCGCCAAGCAATGCAGATGATCCTGTCTCCAGGAAACAGAACATTTTTATCAAAGCTTGAAGAAAATTTGGTGTGGGTAGATGGAGCAACAAAGGCCAGAGCATTTATTTTTTTTGTAGATAACGCTTGTTTAAATGGAAGCAAAGAATGGATAATGACAGAATCTCAGCGTGATTAGCTATTGTCTCCACGGAGAGACGACCAGGTCTGACTACAACGATGAGACGATACACCACCAGCTGCTTTTGTGCTACAAAATGAACGTCCTGGTAACAAGTAGCATAACATAAATGGGAGGGTACTAATTACCTAAACGTTTCCATAGGTTACAATGATTTTATAGAAAAGATAGGTGACATTTTGTCGACTTTGAGGAGCACTTTAGATCTCAAGGTGGATCAGAAAATGTACACATTGGAGTAGTTAAGACAAATCATAAAAATACACCAAATAAATGCATGCTGTTGTGTCATTGGCTACCATTGGGGACCAATTGGATTCTACCAATCGTCCATACAACATATTTCAAAAGGTAAAGGGGTATTAGAAAATACTATATACTATACTGCTAAAAACAGTAGATAATTAGATATTAAACTCTCTCATGAATCAACAGTAGATATTTAGATATTTCAACAGTACTTAGATATTAAACAGTACTTAGATATTAGGTAGTACTTAGATATTAGGTAGTACTTAGAAATAAAACAGTACTTAGAAATTAAACAGTACTTAGATATTAAACGGTACTTAGATATTAAACAGTACTTAGATATTAAACAGTACTTAGATAATAAACAGTACTTAGATATTAAACAGTACTTAGATATTAAACAGTACTTAGATATTAAACAGTACTTAGATATTAAACAGTACTTAGATAATAAACAGTACTTAGATATTAAACAGTACTTAGATATTAAACAGTACTTAAATATTAAACAGTACTTAGATATTAAACAGTACTTAGATATTAAACAGTACTTGGATATTAAACAGTACTTAGATATTAAACAGTACTTAGATATTAAACACTACTTAGATATTAAACACTACTTAGATATTAAACAGTACTTAGATATTAAACTCTTTTCTTAGATATAAAACTAAAGACCGGCAAGCAAACGTCCGAGTACTTTAAAAACTGGACTGGATTTGTCTCTCAGACCTTAGTTTGGACCCAACGGTTCTAAGATAGCAAAGCCCTAAAACCTGCAGACATGAAGTACTACTATCTTCTGATGCAATGGATTTGGAGTAGATTTTTTTTGTCAATGACATCAACATTGGAAGCATTTGTAAATTAAAAGAATGATGACTCACAAGATGATGCTCGTTAGCGTCGTCACATTGTGGTTATGAAGGGTCGCTGATTGCAGATGCCCTCGAGCGTGAACGGGGCCTGCCGCCATCGTCGACAGACACTCCAACTAATGGTCCATCTGCCACCATTGTCTCCAGGACCAGGGACGACTGCCTGATCAACCCAATGAGCGTCGAGTGGCGTTTGATTACTTCCTGCACGAGTACCTCCTTCATCCATCCATCCATCCATCCACATAATACCAAGACGAGGACTTCATCAACCATTGTTGTTATCTGGAATAACCACACACAAAAAGAACAAGAAAATTCATGCTTTGAGATAAGATGGTTTGAAAACGTCATTGCTAGGCTACCATTTTTTGTACAGTCGCTGTCCTCGGGGAGGATAGGTGGCCATAATGGTTATTTGGAGGAATATTATCGACCGGTTTGTGGCTGAAAGTGCCCACTACTGTTAGGAAAAATAAAAAAAATGACCTTGGATTGAATAGAAAAGGTGCAAAGTGTATTTCTTTTGGACTGAAAAAATGGGTGAGTATGTGGAAGATTGAAGGTCAGGGGATAAAGGTAGTTTTTGTTAAGCATAATTTGACTAGAGGTTGTTGAAAATACTTAGAATATGTGGTGAATAGATGTGAGGTAGTTGGTAATGTTTTTAAGAAATAAGTATAGGTTGAATAAAGAGTATTTTTGTGATTTTTCAGTTATTTTTGGTGAAAATGTTCGCATGGAAATGGTAAACTTGGGATTATATTACTAAAAAGATATATAATAGAGTTATGGATGATGTTTAAATCTCCCATAAACATGAAAATATAAATATCTGTGTATATATATATATATAAATATCTGTGTATATATATATATATATATATATATATATATATATATATATATATATATATATATATATATATATATATGTATATATATATATATATATATATATATATATATATATATATATATATATATATATATATATATATATATATATATATATATATATATATATATATATATATATATATATATATATATATATATATATATATATATATATATATATATATATATATATATATATATATATATATATATATATATACATATATATATATGTGTGTATATATGTGAACATATGTGTACATGTGTATTTATGTGTTTATGTGTATATGTGTATATATGTGTACAAATGTGTACAAATGTGTATATATGTGTATATATGTGTATATATGTGTATATATGTGTATATATGTGTATATATGTGTATATGTGTACATATGTGTAGATATGTGTAGATATGTGTACATATGTGTACATATGTGTACATATGTGTACATATGTGTATATATGTGTATATATGTGTATATACGTGTATATACGTGTATATATGTGTACATGTGTACATGTGTATATATGTATATATGTATATATGTGTATATATGTGTACATATGTGTATATATGTGTATATATGTGTATATATGTGTATATATGTATGTATATAAATATAAGCAAATCTGACCACATACTGTATTTTAATCAAGTCATAAATTTTCTTTAAAAAAAATCACTATTTTGGCTACCATACCAATGTATTATGACAGCAATTTATTTTACTTATATGCAGTAAAAATTCTTACTATATGTTACAATTATATTGTCATAACTTCCCGAAATATTTCTTGAGAAAAAATCGCCACTTAATTCTTTAAGTTTGGTCATCGTAGAAAAACATTTAAACCTTTTACCTCAAAGGTAATTTTATGTCTGCTTATGCAATATTGTTTTTTTTAATAAGTATGAGTATTACACAAAGCCATCGGACATTCGCATTTGTTCCCACTTTCAATTTAGCATGAAATTAAGTTCCATTTGACTCCGTTGGATGTCAAATTGATCACAGGTTCCCTGATGAGGGGAAAACGACCCCTACCTACTCCAATTTGAACAGCTGGACATTTTTGATGAAGGAATCGATCTGCAAACACGCTTCGCCACTCTTTCACCAGATTTTAAAAGCGTCATTTCATTTGCAATAACAACTAATGATAATGACATTCTCCACCTGAGCACTTCACACAAAAAAAATCCACTTTTTTTGCTAAAGTCATGTCCCATGGCTGACATTTCTACCCTGACGCCAGCTGTCGGTGAGCACCGCACGCATTTGAAAATCTCTATTTCTGTTTGAGAAGCAAAAAAATGAATAAAAACATAACTCAAAACGTCTTCTGGATTAAAAGAACTGGATTAAAAACCATGAATATTCAGTTTTTTAATAGATCTAAAACGATGTTTATTTTAGCTTTTTTTAATATATTTGTTAGTTTTTACAAATGATTTTTGAACTAAAAACTGAAAAAAATGATTAAAAAATGACAATTATAGTTTTTTTTTAAAATAAATGGATTAAAAGAACTGCTTAGATCTAAAACAATGTTTATTTGAGCTTTTTTAAATATTTGTTAGATTTTACAAATGATTTTTGAACAAAAAACTGAAAAAAATGATTAAAAAATGACAATTAGTTTTTTTTTAAATGGATTAAAAGAACTGCTTAGATCTAAAACAATGTTTATTTGAGCTTTTTTAAATATATTTTTTAAGATTTTAGAAAATGATTTTTGAACTAAAAAAAGGAAAGAAAAGATTAAAAATGACAATTATTGATTTAAAAGGGGGAAAATCAGGATTTTTTTAAATAAATGGATTAAAAGAACTGGATTAAAGTCCCTGAATACTGTTTTTTTATAGATCTAAAACAATGTTTATTTAAAAAAAATTATATATATTTTTAGTTTTTACAAAATGATTTTTGCACTAAAAACACAGAAAAATGCATAAAAAATGACAATTATTAATTTAAATCCCCTTTTTTTTGCTAAAGTCATGTCCCATGGCTGACATTTCTACCCTGACGCCAGCTGTCGGTGAGCACCGCACGCATTTGAAAATCTCTATTTCTGTTTGAGAAGCGAAAAAAAAATGAATAAAAAAATAAAAAATAACTCAAAACGCCTTCTTCCCACTGCGCTGCCAACGTCGTCTATCGGAAACATGAAAGATGTGTTTTGATGACGGCGGCGTGTGAATTTAATGAGGCGAGATGGGAGCTAGCCTAAAGCTACGGGTTGTCTTACAAAAGGAAAAAGTTGGAGGGGGGAATTCCTCCTGCTCGCTTCGTGATTCCTTTTTTTTTTTATAGAATTGTGCGGGTTCTTGTGTTGGGAGTTATTTCACCATGTGCTAGAAAAGGATTTGACCCTGAGGTGAACCGTTTCATGTTGTAGTTAAGAGTTGGTGCGTGAGTGAAAAAACCCAATTTTTTGGGGGGGAATGGCTCATTAACATGAACAATGAGAACCAAGTAATGATTTTTTTTTTACCTAACCAATGCCCAGTCCAGATTTTTCTGTGTCTGACAGTCTTTTTATCTAAAAACTGCAGTATGGAGATTATAAAATATATTCGATAACCTGTGGAGATAAATCATGAATTACATAATCAATCTCAACATGGGAATAAATCAAGAGAGAGGCAAATATTTATGTACCATATGTGTCAAATACTATATTTTCTGGCATATTAGTCATTTTCACGTATAAGCCGCACCCTTAAAATTGTTGAATTTGACCTTATTTTTTGTATATAAGCCGCACCCTTCAAATTGCATTAAAATTGCCTTAAAATGGCCTTAAAATTGCCTTAAAATTACCTTAAAATTGCCTTAAAATGGCCTTAAAATTGCCTAAAAATTGCCTTAAAATTACCTTAAAATTGCCTTAAAATTGCCTTAAAATTGCCTTAAAATTGTTGAATTTGACCATTTCTCTGATATAAGCCGCACCCTTAAAACTGCCTTAAAATTGTTGAATTTGACCATTTCTCTGATATAAGCCACACCCTAAAAATTGACTTAAAATTGAATTTGACCATTTCTCTTGTATAAGCCTCACCCCAAAGAATGCCTTAAAATTGTTGAATTTGACCATTTCTCTTGTATAAGCCGCACCCTTAAAATGGGCTCAAAATTGTAAACTTTTTGACCATTTCTTTTGTATAAGCCTCACCCTTAAAATTGTTGAATTTGACAATTTTTCTTGTATAAGCCTCACCCTTAAAATGGTCTTAAAATTGTAGAATTTTTGACCATTTCTTTTGTATAAGCCTCACCCTTAAAATTGTTGAATTTGACCATTTCTCTCATAAGCCACACCCTTAAAATTGCCTTAAAACTGTTGAATGTGACAGTTTATCCCATATAAGCCTCACCCTTAGAATGCCTTAGAATGCCTTAAAATGCTTTAAAAATGCCTTGAAAAGGCCTTAAAAATGCCTTAAAAATGCCTTTAAAATGCCTTAAAAATGCCTTAAAATTGCCTTAAAATTGCCTTAAAATTTTGGAATTTGACCATTTCTCTCATAAGCCACACCCTTAAAATTGCCCTTAAATTTTTTAATTTGACCATTTCTCCCTTATAAGCCGCACCCTTAAAATGCCTTAAAAATGTCTTAAAATTGTTGAATTTGACCATTTCTCTCATATAAGCCACCCAAATCATATTATTTACCATTTTATCTGTTTCTCCTTTCACTATTTTGAAATAAATGAACGAGTCAGCCACTTTGTCTTCCCTCACAACATTTTGTGGACGTCAAGTCTAATTTATGCACACATACGCCATACCCTGGATTCAGTCATCATTTTTTAAGCGACAAATCCAACAAATACACGCGAGAAAATCCAGTACTTCTCCACTTTCACTATCCCAGATGTAAAAGAAGATTACGAGAGCTTCAGAGTTGGAGACTCTAGCAGAATCAATTGTGTGTAACATTACTTTACGCGCTGTTTCATAGTCAGTCATCTAAAAATACCACGTCTTTGTTGGAGAGCGTTACACTCACGGATACCGCCACTTGCCTTTAGCAACACCAATCGGATCAAAGCAAAGAACCAGCTGCTCCTGCGCCTCTTTAACACCCAATTCAACTTTTTACAATCTTACAAGCCTCGACTATTTGATCCGATACGTACAAAAACAAGGAACCGGCTAATGGCTAACAGGCTTTTACGTCCATTTCCGAATCTTAATGTTTGTGTCTGTATACAGGCATCCTCTCTGGCCTTCCAGTAACAGGTCTCTGAGAGGTCAATTAGCAGTAATGAGGCAAAAATGTGGTTTTCCTTGAAGCCCAATTAGATTATGCTTGGCTTCCAGGCTCTCAAATTTCCAGCATGCAGAGATTCAATGATGCTATGTTTCATTTCTTTCGGACTCTTAAGTGCTAACAAGGAGACGCCCAGGCAACGTATGCTTGCCATTCAAGTCGATGGAAATGAAGTCATTGAATTAGACAGAACAAGTCATAAAAGGCAAAAGGATAAATCCTTATGCTTAATGATAAAAGGTCATAAAGGGGCAGAAAATGATGGTACAAGAGAAAAAGTTCAAAATAGGGTTTTTTTGTTTATAAATGGATTAAAAGAACTGGATTAAAAGCCCTGAATATTCAGTTTTTGGTGATCTAAAACAATGTTTATTTTAGCTGTATTTTTACATGCATTTGTTAGATTTTACAAAATTATTTTTGAACTAAAAACACAGAAAAAAATGGATTAAAAAATTGCAATTATTGATATTTTTTAAATAAATGGATTAAAAGAACTGGATAGGTCTAAAACAACAATGTTTATTTGAGCTTTTTTTTTTTAAATATTTGTTAGATTTTACAAATGATTTTTGAACTGAAAACATGGAAAAAAATGGATTAAAAAATTGCAATTATTGATATTTTTTTAAATAAATGGATTAAAAGAACTGGATAGCTCTAAAACAATGTTAATTTGAGCTTTTTTAAATATATTTTTTAGATTTTACCAAAAGATTTTTGAACTAAAAACTGAAAAAATGATTAAAAATATATTGATTTAAAAGGTGGAAAATCAGGAAATTTAATATAAATCTATACAAAATGGATTAAATGAACTGGATTAAAATGCCTGAATATTTAGTTTTTTCTAGATCTAAAACAATGTTTTTTTTAGCTTTTTTTAGATTTTACAAAATTATTTTTGAACCAAAAACACAGAAAAAATGGATTAAAAATGACAATTATTGATTTAAAAGGGGGAAAATCCGGAAATATAATATACATATATACTCTTCATTTTAATTTGATCCTAAAACAAAAAATCGGCACTCATGATTTACATTCCCGGGCCACCTAAATAATGCGGCGGGCCAGATTTAGCCCCCCAACCGCCACTTTGACTTTGATTTTCAGTCAAGTAGCATAAAAAACAGAAAAATGGCTGTCCTGTCCAGTTAGGATAGTAAATGTTAATGCCTCCTTTTTCCAACATGTATGGCACGATGGGAACATTCTGGCAGTTACGGAGAAAAAACCTTGGGAATGACCCAGAATCAAGTTAAAACAGGTGCCAATTGGTGTTATTATTCAGGATTTGCTCACACACCGGGGGCCCGTCTGCCCCCTGATATGAATAAATGAAGAGGTTTCATGCAAATTCCATCAAGTGAAATATTCTGCACTTCCTTCCTTAAGTGGCCTTTAAGGTCAATTGAGCGATCGCTCGGGCGAGGCGCCGCAAGTGGAGGGCGGGCGTTAAGGTTTGACGCCCCACACTCATCGTACCGTATCAAATGGGACGATTTTTTTAGTAGATGGGGATGAAAATACAAAAAATATGGGACGCCTAGTGGTGGGGAGTTTTATTACACGGGAAATTCAATAGAAAAGCTGTTTAAAATATTTACTGGAATAGCTGTAGTACTGAAGAATAATAGTATTATTATTGTATGATTGTATGAGAATACAAGTTTGTTTTGGAGTAGACGCTGGAGAACAAAAATGTGAGTTTTTGATCGTATTTTGTTGGGGTTTGTTGACAAAAATGCGTGGCGAACACACACACAAAAAAGTGGGTTATTATTTTAAAGGATTAAAACAACAAATATACATTTTTATGGGTTTTTTTTATGGACAAATTAGAATGTTGGTCATTCCCTAAAATAGTTGTTTTAAGATGTAAGTTATCCTCCTTAATTTGAATTTTGACTCTAGTCATTAAATATTAACATTGAGGCTCTTGAATGCAAGTTAAATTTTACTAAAATACTCAAAATCAAACAAAGAGAACGGCATTTCATCCCAAATTGCTTTGAAACAAACTGATATTTATATAGTTTTGCTGAACAAAGAATATAAAATACTTGATGCTCACCTTTGATAGTCCTGCTTTTGTCAAATGTTGGACATATTATGCCACAAAAAGCCATAAAATGTGTAGTATTTCCATTCCACCTGAAAAAGAGGAAACTTTTTTCACCAAAAATGTCTAAATGTAATCAATTGATGGTATTCAGGCGTTTCTTTTAAAGTGAAACTATCACTGTTTACAAAAAAAAACATAAGCATTATGGGAGAATTCTTTTTAGTACTGTATTTTCACGACTATAAGGCACACTTAAAAGTCTTCAATTTTCTCCAAAATAGACAGGGCGCCTTATGATCCAGTGCGCCTTATATATGGGATAAAAATGTAAAATGTGTCATTCATTGAGCGTGCGCCTTATAGTTGTGAAAATACGGGTATTTTCACGACTATAAGGCGCACTTAAGTCTTCAATTTTCTCCAAAATTGACAGGGCGCCTTATAATTCAGTGCGCCTTATATATGGAAAAAAATAAAAATGTGTCATTCATTGAGGGTGCGCCTTATAATGCAGTGCGCCTTATAGTCCGGAAAATACCCGTATTTTCACGACTATAAGGCGCACTCAAGTCTTCAATTTTCTCCAAAATAGACAGGGCATCTTATAATCTAGTGCGCCTTATATATGGAAATATAATTAAAATATGTCATTCATTGAGGGTGCGCCTTATAGTCGTGAAAATACGGTAATTGTTAAAAACATTCTATGAATATTAACCCTTAACCTGAGGTTAAATCAGCGTTTTGTGTTTTTTCTTCGAAAAGGACAACCCTCACAAAACTTATTTCCGCCAGGAGGAGCAAAGATAAAAAAAAATATTTAACAAATATTGCAGCACAAAGCCGACTCGTTGGATGTCAGATCTTTCTCTCGTGATTGGTCGCTTCATTACGAGTGTAGAGGATGAAAGGAGCATTTCCATGTTAAGTGGCTCCATCTTTTTCTGTTTTTTTTTTTTGCATCTTTCCTTCAGCTATATTCATGATGATTGCAAATGCAACAGAAAGAAATATATAGAATGGAAATGTCCTCTTTTTTCTGAGTTGATTAAAATGCTGAATTGTTTTAGAGCATCTGTGCAACGTGAAAAAATAAAAAGATAGAACAAAGTGAGTGAAACAGATTGCAAAGCGCAACTGTGAATAATTTGATTCTTGTCATATCAAAAGTCTGGAAGCACAGAAGTGGGGAACTTTTTTGTTGTTGTTGTTTTTTTGGGATGCCACAATGGCAAATGTATTTGAAATTAATCTGTGAGGGGGATGTGTATTTTTGGGAAATGATGCGGTGTGCGGAAAAGTGGGAAAAGTGGTTGGGATTTGAATAACTGCATGGCAATGCGGTTCAATTTGAGTACACTGAAACGCATTGGAATGTTGGATTATGCATTGTTGATTTACATTATTTCGCCATTTAAAAAACAATGCTTCATTTCGGGAATATAGTCAATTCTGTCAATCGTCGTCAGATGTATACTTATATGTATATATATGTATATGTATGTGTGTATTTGTGTGTGTATGTATATATAGATGTATGTAATATTGAGATGAATAAATATAGCTGAATAGCTTTTTTTTTAAATATATTTTAAAAAATGATTTTTGAACTAAAAACACAGAAAAAATGGATTAAAAAATGACAATTATTGATTTAAAAGGGAGAAAATCAGGAAATTTAATATACATCTGACATTTTCAGATATAAAATTTAGATTTTTTTTTTATAAATGGATTAAAAGAACTGGATTAAAAACCCTGAATATTCAGTTTTTGTATAGATCTAAAACAATGTTTATTTTAGTATTTTTCTAATATATTTTTAGATTTTATAAATGATTTTTGAACTAAAAACTGAAAAAATGGATTAAAAACTGACAATTATTGATTTTTTTAATAAATGGATTAACAAAAACTGGATAGATCTAAAACAAAATTTATTTGAGCTTTTGTTAAATATTTTTTAGATTTTACCAATTAATTTTTGAACTAAAAACTGAAAAAAATGATTAAAAAATGACAATCATTGATTTAAAAGGGGGAAAATCTGGAAATGTAATATACATCTATACTCTTCATTCTAATTTGATCCTAAAACAGAAATCGGGACTCATCATTGACTTTCCCGGGCCACATTCGGCCCGCGGGCCACCACTTTCACACACATGGTGTAGCATTACGGCTGCGATAACAAAACTAATTATGCTTCATAGTATCCAGAAATGTAGCCAAACATTTCCCCGTCTTCTCAAGATTGCCTGTCAATCATTTCCACGACTGTTAAATAACACAAGCACAAATGAAGTTATCAATAGATCCCAGTCTATCATTTTTTTTGAGTTTGGGCTTTGTGTACTGACGTAGTCTCTTTAGAGTGAGATCAGACTCGTATGACAAGCACAGCTGATCATAAATCAGATAGCGTGGCGCATCTCATTGGAGGGATGGAGTCGAAACACTCTCGGCGAATACTAACAAGTCCAGCACAAGCGTAATGATTGTCAGGGACAAAATAGTCCACCAATTAGTTACAGCTTGCCAGTGTTTGCACATGACGGCCATTTTTGACACTGTTTCTACAATCTATTCATATTTATAAGGGGTTGACATCAACTTAATCGTTTCTATTGAGAATCATTTTTATCCATGAACACCCTTCAAAAGCTTCATTAGTTGTGGCAGTATAACAATTAAAATATGCCTTATTGTCATCCAAGTCTGCGCATATGGAAATAAAAATTTGTACTCAAGCTCCTCCCCCTTTTTGTTAGAGTTCAGTTGTATTTAACCTTGTGAGACGGTGCTTTTTAATCAGTTTTTTCTGTGTTTTTAGTTTGAAAATCATTTTGTAAAATCTAAAAAAAATATTTTTAAAAAGCTAAAATAATCATTGTTTTAGAACAGTGTATCTTCAGGGATTTTAATCTAGATATTTTAATCCATTAATTAAAAAAAATCTAAATGTTATATCTAAAAATGCACGATGTATATTGAATTTCCTGAATTTTTTACCTTTTAAATCAATAATTGTCATTATTTAATTCATTTTTCTGTGTTTTAAGTTCAAAGATCATTTTGTAAAATCTAAAAATATATTTAAAAAAAGCTAAAATAAACATTGTTTTAGATCTACAAAAAAACTTAATATTCAGGGCTTTTAATGCAGTTATTTTAATCCATTTATAAAAAAAATCTAAATATATCTAAAAATGTCCGATATATATTAGATATCCTGATTTTCTCCCTTTTAAATCCATATTTGCCATTTTTTAATCCATTTTTTCAGTGTTTTTAGTTCAAAAATCCTTTTGTAAAATGTAAAAACATATATAAAAAAGCTAAAATAAACATTTTTTTAGATCTATAAAAAATAGAATATCCAGAGCTTTTAATCCAGTTCTTTTAATCCATTTATAAAACCAAAAAAATCAAAATATTATATCTAAAATAGTCCAGCCCACGTGAAATCAAGTTGACGTTAAAGCAGCCCGCCAACCAACCCTTGGCCTAAAGAGACTGAAAAGATTTATTTTCCTTTGAGACGCATCAGTAAAAGTCAGAGACAAAGTTTTTTTTTCGTCACTAGACAAGATTTGCACCATGTCACAGAGAACAAACGGAAAAAAAAAATACCACCCGGCTTCTAGCGCTGCTGTTCTTCACAAAGACAAAAACACACACACACACAGAAGCCGGAAAGCCTTCTCTGCATGATGCAAATATAAATGAGATGGAGAGTGAAAAAAAAAATAAATAAAGAATTGTGGGTCAGATGTTTGGCAGCCTTGCTGAAAAATTCTTTGCTCGGCACCGACTGGTCTTGTCGGAAAAGGCAGCAAATTAATCCACACGGGGGTTATTTTTAAATCCGTGACAATCCCAAACCACTTGCCAATTTACACCCAGACGCCATTTATTCGTACACAAATAAACAGGTGGCATGCCGTCTTGATACTGAAACACACTTTGGCGTAACAAACCTAGCTCCAAGTCATTTGGAAATACGGAATTGCATCGTATAGTATGTTTAAAAAAAGAAAGACAAACAAAAACATCAAGTAAAAATATTCGATTTTTACAAAGCGAGAGAGTCATCAGTCAATGGCGGTTCAATTTGATATCAATGACTAAAAACTCATTCAAAATAATGACCTGCTTTTCTTGGTGCTCGGACGTTTGGTCGCCGGTCTTTTGGTCGCCAGTCAAATGTACTTAGATATTAAACAGTACTTGAATATTAAGCAGTACTTGAATATTAAGCAGTACTTATATATTAAGCAGTACTTAGATATTAAACAGTACTTAGATATCAAAGAGTACTTAGATATCAAACATTACTTAGATATTAAACAGTACTTAGATTTTAAACAGTACTTAGATTTTAAACAGTACTTAGATATTAGACAGTACTTAGATATGAAACAATACTTCAATATTAAACACTACTTAGATATTAAACTCTCTTTCTTAGATATTAAACTTCTCTATTAGGTATTAAACAGTATTTAGATATTAAACAGTACTTAGATATTAAACAGTACTTAGATATAAAACAGGACTTGGATATTAAACAGTACTTAGATATTAAACTCTCTTTCTTAGATATTAAACTTCTCTATTAGGTATTAAACAGTATTTAGATATTAAACAGTACTTAGATATTAAACAGTACTTAGATATTAAGCTCTCTTTGTTAGATATTAAACTTCTCTATTAGATATTAAACAGTATTTAGATATTAAACAGTACTTAGATATTAAACAGTACTTAGATATAAAACAGTACTTAGATACTAAACTCTCTTTCTTAGATATTAAACTTATCTTTTAGATATTAAACTCTTTCCCTTAGATATTAAACTATCTCTAATGAATATAATTTTGAGAGCTAGTTTCAACAGTAAACTCTCTGTCACCATTTGACCAAAAGACCGGCGACCAAACGTCCGGTGACGAAAAACTCATTAAAAATAATGACCTGCTTTTCTTGTGCCACAAAACATCTTGACAGGGACAATATGACAAGAATCCTTTTCATTTTATTTTGGGGGGATACTTTGTCATAATGTAAAATATATGGCAGAGGAAGTTGTTAACGTAGGGAATGCGGTGCTTCGTTTTCAGAGGTGAAGTTTGAAGGTCAGCACACACCTATGCTGCAATTAAGATTCTCTGGCTTCTTCACTTCACTCTGTGCTTGTTTTAATGAGGCTTCTCACTTTTTACATGAGATAAAAAAAAATATTGGTGATTGGCTCATGTTTTTTTACTGGGGGCAGGATTTTGGAATCTGGCAGACCTGAAATAAACTCGTATTATGGACTAAAATTGCTTATTTATGATGATTTTGGAGAAAATTATTTGGCAGACACTCATCCCTCTAAATTTAGGAGTGTCAGAATGATTTTTGTGGTGGGCAAGTTGTAGTTGTTTCATTTTATCAATGAATCGAGAGCTTTTCTGGTAGTTATTTAAAGACACCAAAATGGGCCAAAAGACCGGCGACCAAACGTCCGGTCGTGCATTTTAGATATATTTAGATTTTTTTATAAATGGATTAAAAGAACTGGATTAAAAGCCCTGAATATTCAGTTTTTTATAGATCTAAAACAATGTTTATTTTAGCTTTTTTTTAGATATTTTAAGATTTTACACAATGATTTTTGAACTAAAAACACAGAAAAAATGGATTAAAAAATTGCAATTATTGATTTAAAAGGGAGAAAATCAAGAAATGTAATATACATCAGACATTTTTAGATATACTTCGATTTTTTTTTATAAATGGATTAAAAGAACTGGATTAAAAACCCTGAATATTCCGTTTTTTATAAATCTAAAACAACGTCCATTCTGAACGAATAATAAATCTATTTATATTGTACTCGTCTCTTTTCAGAGTTCACAAAATACTCACCCGCATAAAGACTACATATCACATAATTATATTCTAATAATTCCAACCAAATACTTTGGGGAATAAACTTTATATGTATTGCCAGTGTTGACACTAATTGGACTAATTATGCGTTTCTGTAACTGGGAAGCGCTTGGGTCTTTGAGAACGCTTGGCTCCGCCCCCTTTAGTCTTTGACGTCACCTCGTCAAAGATTCATAAAGCGGTATCTTTTACATAAAGCTTTTAGCGACTGATTTAACCGTATTAAGACCCCGCTAGGACCCCGGGGCCAAGGTTAGCGCCGAGGGAAGTGGAATAAAAATGACATTTACCTTCTCTTTAATGCTTTTCCCTTAACTTAATTATTTATTACATTAACCACAGGTGTCCGTCATGTGATTTTTTACAGAATGAAGTCATCAAAGCCATTTTTTAAGGATTTTTTTTTTGGACAATCATGTCATAAAAAACAACAAGTATTCATTTGTGAATCCGACTAAAGGGGGCGGGGTCAAAATGTCATTATTTGCATTTAAATTGCGGTATTAAAGCGTGACACGGTTTCAACGGGCTAGCGCGCTAGGTGGTGCCGCAGCTGGCTAATTAATGGATGTTTCCAAGTGGGAGGGGGGGGCAGTGTAATACTGCGAGGGCGGTCTCATTACAACCGCACCGGTTGCTTGACCACAAGCAAGGACGCTTTATTAAAGTTGGCAGTGTAAGAATGCGATAAATAATAAGGGCGGGAATTAATGAGTCAGTCTTTACATTCCTGATCGATGAGTCGTGTTTCGCTACTTGAGCTTCCACTTGGAATACTGCGCTTTGGTGTTCTTTTGTCAATGACATAAACATTGTGGGGCTCGGACGTTTGGTCGCCGGTCTTTTGGTCGCCGGTCAAATGTACTTGGATATTAAACAGTACTTGGATATTAAACAATACTTGGATATTAAACAGTACTTGGATATTAAACAGTACTTGGATATTAAACAGTGCTTGGATATTAAACAGTACTTGGATATCAAACAGTACTTGGATATCAAACAGTACTTGGATATCAAACAGTACTTGGATATCAAACAGTACTTAGATATTAAATTACTTAGATATTAAATTACTTAGATATTAAATTACTTAGATATTAAATTACTTAGATATTAAATTACTTTGATATTAAATTACTTAGATATTAAATTACTTAGATATTAAATTACTTTGATATTAAATTACTTAGATATTAAATTACTTAGATAATTAAACAGTACTTAGATATTAAATTACTTAGATATTAAATTACTTAGATATTAAATTACTTAGATATTAAATGACTTAGATATTAAATTACTTCGATATTAATATACTTAGATATTAAAAAAGACCAGCGACCAAAACACCAACGACCAAACGTCCGGGCGACCAAATGTCCGGGGACCAAACGTCGCAGCACCATACTGAACAGGTATCGATTTATTTTTTTGATGATACTTGTAAAACGTGCTGAGGTCCCTATATCATATACCTGGTTGGTCAACAAAAAAATGATCATAAATGAATCATGACGATTTTTATCCCCCAAAACTAAGCAACTGAATGTCATCTTGCATCAATGCCGGTTATCATTGGCAAAGGATTGGGAGGGGAGGGTCAAAGTGGAAGGGCTATCTCACTCACGAGAGGACAAGATGGCACCGTGGCATCTTTCTCCTGTTTGTTTTTTCGCGCCGATTGAGGAAGGTAGCCATATGGTCGGTATTTATCAAGCACCGGGCTGTCACGGTGATTGAATGTGAGCTGAAGGTGAGGCTGTAGACAGCTAAGCGGGGAGAGCGGCAGTGCGGTGGTAGTCGTGGGGGCAAAGCGCGGCCCCCCCCCGGGCTTGAGGTCTAGTCTCGGGTTGTTCATCATCCCCCTTAAAGGAAGGTCAGCGGTCCAATGAATCACACGCCGCAGCCCCAAACTTACAGCTTGTTCTCTGTCAGCTTTACTGCAAGAGTGCTGCAGTATTCAGCAGCAGACTAATCCACATGGCCACCAGTCCCGTGGGCATCTTTAGAGGGGATTTTCAGGAGTCCTAGACACTGAATATTCTTCATTCTGGGATGTACGAGTGGTGATAAAACCTAACCCCCCCCCCCCCCCCAACACACACACACACACACACACACACAAACCAACCAACCAACACCCCCACGTTTTAATAGCGAATTCTCAGAATGATCGTAAGACTTTGATGATCCTAAGCCTACATTAGATGGCGTGGGCAAAAAATCTTAGGGAAATATAGCTATAATGTCAAGACAAATTCTCTAATAGGGCAAGTATGAAAGGCAAAAAGGCTAAATATAACTTTTGTGTTTGTTCTTGGCCTTTTAGACAATAATTATTGAGTTAGTGTCTTCGCAGCCGTGACTGGACGTTTGGTCGCCAGTCTTTTGGTCACCGGTCAAATGTACTTAGATATTAAACAGTACTTAGATATTAAACAGTGCTTAGATATTGAACTCTCTCCTTTAGATATTAAACTCTCTCTCTTAGATATTAAACAATCTCTCATGAATATAATTTTGAGAGCTGATTTCAACAGTAAACTCTTTGTCACCATTTGACCGGCGACCAAAAGGGACCAAAAGACTTTTAAAATTTATAATAATGATAAACCTAACAACATGCCTAATCGGAGTCCCTCCAAAGCTCTTTCAGCAATAGACTGCTAATTTATTTATACATTTATTCATGTATTTATTTATTAACTTACTTATTACCCACCTATCTATGTCTAAAATGTCTTTTTCTGTGTCTGTATTCTCACCCTCTTGCTACTGTGACAAAAAATCCCCAGAATACATTATAAATAAAGTTATCCAATCCAATCCAAATCAATTCTTGCCTAGTCTCAGCACTTTAGGGTAAGTATAAAAAATCATCACCAAAAAAAGTCACTCTAAATTGGTCAAATTTGTGCTGACTTTATCATTAAAGGTTTGTTTTGGGTCAATCCCCGTAGGGCGAAATGTGTCATTCCAATTCCCCCCTACCTCAGCATTGTCCCACCACCGACAGTTATGTTTGAGTATGATGAATAAAATAAATGAAATAAAGCTATTTCCAATGTCAAGGGAGCTGATCTGTCCTATTTGAAAGATGTCCATATCATCCAATCCAATCTGAAAGACTGCACTTACAGCTGTTTGGCAGCAATCTTGACAATAACAAGCCACACTTACTAGCAGGCAGGCAGGCAGGCAGCATGCATCCTAACGAGTCCTGACTCCCATCATGTTTGACATGTCCTAAAATACAATGAAATATGTCCAATGGAACGCAAGTCTGCACGTCCTCGATGGTGGAAAATGTCCCCGTAAGGCGACAGCTTGTCAAAGCCAAGGGAACATGACAATTGTTTCCTCTCGTTATCCTGCTTTGCTTCATCTACCCACTCACTAAGATGAGCAGAAAAGTAGTATATATATAAATATATATAACGTATTTTCACGACTATAAGGTGCACTTAAAAGTCTTAAATTTTCTCCAAAATAGACAGGGCGCCTTATAATCCAGTGCATCTTATATATGGAAAATCAAAAATTAAAATATGGTATTCGTTGCGGGTGCGCTTTATAATGCAGTGCGGCTTATAGTCAGAAAAATGACCATATTTTCCTGACTATAAGGCGCACTTAAAAGTCTTAAATTTTCTCCAAAATAGACAGGGCGCCTTATAATCCAGTGCGCCTTATATATGGAAGACGTGTAAATCATTGAGGGTGCGCCTTATAATGTAGTGCGCCTTATAGTCGTGAATATACGGGTATTTTCACGACTTGAGGCGCACTTAAGTCTTAGATTTTCTCCAAAATAGACAGGGCGACTTATAATCCAGTGTGCTTTATACATGGAAAAATAAAATTAAAATGTGTAATTCATTGAGGGTGCGCCTTATAATGCAGTGTGCCTTATATATGGGAAAATACCCCTATTTTAACGACTATAAGGCGTACTTAAGTCTGAAATGTTCTCCAAAATAGACAGGGCGACTTATAATCCAGTGTGCTTTATATATGGAAAAATAAAATTAAAATGTGTCATTAATTGAGGGTGCGCCTTATAATGCAGTGCGCCTTATATATGGAAAAATACCCGTATTTTAACGACTATAAGGCGCACTTAAAAGTCTGAAATTTTCTCCAAAATAGACAGGGCGCCTTATAATCCAGTGAGCTTTATATATGGAAAAAAAATAAAATGTGTCATTCATTGAGGGTGCGCCTTATAATGCAGTGTGCCTTATAGTGGTAAAAATACGGTACATATATATTTTTTTATGGTGGGAAGAATATGGAGATGTGTCGGAGAAATGTCAGCACGCCATCAGTCACAACATTATCACACTTGAGCAGAAGACTTGTTTCACAGCAGGTGGTAAATATACCGCCACCCCCAAAAAAACTCTTAAGCCCCTCGGGTCGCAAGTAGTGAGTTCACAAGCATCTGCCTTCCACTTCCACTTTGCTGCAGAGCACACATCACACCGGGATGAAAAAATTAGAGATTGCTATAGAGATGACCTTGGGTACATGTGATGTGTTGATTTGATGCGCCCATGGTTTTTGGTTCAGAACTGGGGCTCGGACGTTTGGTCGCCGGTCTTTTGGTCGCCAGTCAAATGGTGACAGAGTTTATTGTTGAAACCAGCTCTCAAAATTATATTCATGAGAGAGTTTAATATCTAAGAGAGAGTTTAATATCTAAGAGAGAGTTTAATATCTAAGAGAGAGTTTAATATCTAAGAGAGAGTTTAATATCTAAGAGAGAGAGTTTAATATCTAAGAGAGAGAGTTTAATATCTAAGAGAGAGAGTTTAATATCTAAGAGAGAGAGTTTAATATCTAAGTACTGTTTAATATCTAGTACTGTTTAATATCTAAGTACTGTTTAATATCTAAGCACTGTTTAATATCAAAGTAGTGCATTTTCTAGTAAGAGAGAGAGTTTAATATCTAAAAGAGAGAGTTTAATATCTAAAAGAGAGTTTAATATCTAAGTACTGTTTAATATCTAAGTACTGTTTAATATTGAAGTACTGTTTAATATCCAAGTACTGTTTAATATTTAAGTACTGTTTAATATCTAAGCACTGTTTAATATCTAAGTACTGTTTAATATCCAAGTACTGTTTAATATCTAAGTACTGTTTAATATCTAAGTACTGTTTAATATCTAAGTATTGTTTAATATCCAAGTACTGTTTAATATCTAAGTATTGTTTAATATCCAAGTACTGTTTAATATCTAAGTATTGTTTAATATCCAAGTACTGTTTAATATCTCAGTACTGTTTAATATCTAATTACATTTGACCGGTGACCAAAAAAACGGTGACCAAACGTCAGGCGACCAAACATCCGGTCATGTTCAAAACTTGGTGGGATCACAAGAAAAACTATTTTGTGTGCCTTAAAGTTCATCATTGAAACATTTGACAATGCAGACATTCCGGGGAGATTCTCAAGTTACAATCAATGCTTTCTGGTGATTCAACAAATGAAAGAAGAAGAGATGGTAGAAAAAAGATTGATGAAACAATATCTGAAGCCAAGACTGACAGAATTTCAGGTAATAAATGAAAGACAATTTGCTATGCAGAGAGAAATGGAACAAAAGATATTGATTGATGAGCATATAAAAAACTATGTTTATCCGCCTGTACCTCAAACAAAACAATTATCCAAGTCATGTGATTAAGAAAAATGCAGTATTAGCTTTTGAAACAAACTTGCTCATTTACGTTTTGCTTTAAATCCCTATCACAGATTACAGTGATAATATACTCCACTAAAAAATATGGAAAGAGCTGTGGTTCAAGTATTCTTTAGCACATATAC
The DNA here is from genome assembly GCF_051989575.1 of Stigmatopora nigra. Lineage (NCBI taxonomy): Eukaryota > Metazoa > Chordata > Actinopteri > Syngnathiformes > Syngnathidae > Stigmatopora > Stigmatopora nigra. The sequence continues at coordinate 14,137,633 of NC_135516.1, forward strand.
TTCTTAGTTTATACGTTCAAAGACAGGTCATCGACCAGCAACACCCGAGCATCTGCGAAGATATAGAAAAATGATAATCGAGTACCTCGGAAAGCAATTTTTTTTTCCGCCTGACCTTAGCTGACATCATTGATTGTCAGCTGAATGAAGAAATATAGTTCAAGTCCAACATGGATTGTTTTCCAGAGCTAATCTACTTGTACTTTAATATGAGTGTGATGGAGTCTTTGTTTACAGACGTCATCGCTCTCTTTTTGTCTATTTTTATTTTTAGTTTGGACTAGCATGGGCAAACTACGGCCCGCGGGCCACATCTGGCCCACGAGGCCTTTTAATCCGGCCCAAATAATGTATTTTTTTTTCCAAGATGGTCTTAATACATTCCTTTTTACTTGACTTTGTACTTTATACTCTTTACTTTAATGATGAGGGATGAGTATGTAAATACTTGAGTTCTTTTCTTGTACTGTTAACGGATGCACTTTTTTATATGTTATCCTATCTAGTGCTGATATTTTTTATTTTTCCCACCTCCGAGGAAACTGCTAATGACAAACAAAAACTTCAAGTTACAAGTGCCAAAAAAAACTACGAATTTGACAGAAGCTAAATTTGACTCACCAAAACAAAAGCAATCCCTCAAAAGAAGTTTGACAATACAAAAAAATGGAAGTTAAGAGCTATGAGTCATATTTCAAAAACAATGCACGTCATAATCATCCCAAAATATGTCAACATCACAGTATTCTATCCTCGAACATAAAGTCAAGTACAATTTAATGATTTACTCTTTAAATGTTCTTTTTTTCTGTTTATGTTTCATATGTACTGTTAACGGATGCACTTTTTTATATGTTATCCTATCTTGTGCTGACCCCGCCCATCTGTCAAATTTTTAAATCCAATATGGCCCCCGGGCCCAAAAGTTTGCCCACCCCTGTGCTAGGTCTTTAGCCTATTCATTTTTTTAACATTAGTATTTTTACCTCTATTTATCTGTATCAATCAATTTAAGCTTTATCCTTTACCAAAAGTATTCACTTTGACCTTGTCCTAACTATTACATTAGTGGCTATTAAGATAAAAAGAAGTCAACTAGTTGAGTACTCCACATTGACGGTCAAAGCTGAAAATAGTATTATTAGCATCTTGTCTAACCATCTGTCAATTTACAAAGGATTTACATCTTGCATGCCTGCTGCTGTCACTGAGTGAGTCATAAATGTCCTCATGCAAAAGTCAAATATCCGGATAACACGGCTGCACAGTCTTCATAGATGTGCAAGGATCTGAGAATATATAAATAACTACAGATGAAAAGAATGCTTAGTCCCGCTAGCTTTTGCTATTTTGATCGGAAATAAAATATTCATACAAGCAGGACAACTGGACCGGCAGCACTGGGTCGAGGACAGCGGCACTTTAGAGAAGCCCGATATATGTCATTGAAATTTAATATTGAATCAGGCGATCGCAACAGTTGTGTGTGATAATGGAAAATATATTTAGGTAACACACATAAAGCAACACTTCAAATACGCATTGTGGAAATTGTTGTCATTTTAGGACATCACGGAACATGCCTAGAGAAGTTCAGATATCGATATTACCGTATTTTCACGACTATAAGACGCACCGCATTATAAGGCGCACCCCTCAATGAATGACATTTTTCCATATATAAGGCGCACTGTATTATAAGGCGCACTGTCTATTTTGGAGAAAATGTAAGACTTAAGTGCGCCTTATAGTGGTGAAAATACGGTAATTGCTATTGACTTCCAGGTATGAAGCACTCACTACTTTACAGTCACCTCTAGAGCCAGCCATTGTTGATGTTTTGGATTTTTTTGGTATAAAATCTTGCAGTGGGGGGGAGCTATATGATGGAAGATTTTGTAAACTAAGATGGCATCTGCATATTTAACAGTATTGAGTTTTCAGTTCAGGCGTTTGTGTTTTTTTTAATATCCGACAGTGGTGGTTTTTCGTTTTTGGTTTTGTTTTTTTCCATATATAAGTCGCACTGGATTATAAGGCGCACATTCTATTTTGGGGGATATTTAAGACTTTTAAGTGCGCCTTATAGTCGTGAAAATACGGTGTATTTGCAAAATATCCTTCCATAAACCTAACAACAAGATACACTATGTGATATAATGCAAGATTTAACAGGCTGGATCGTGAAACCGAAACATAGGGAGGAAACCCAATAACTAGATTAATATATTAAAATTATGATACATTATATCTTATGGACCCTCCCTTAGAGAAGCTTGGTCAGGAAGTCATTTTACCATAAATATTTGCGTTCTCATTTCACAGCTATTTTAGTTGGTCATTTTCTTCGGCCTTCTGCAAAATCATGTTCCTCATTAATATGCAGCAAACTGTAGCTAATTTACATACTATTTGCTCTGATTGGCCGTTAGCGGAGTGGATGTATTGGTGGAACTCATGGATTGTGAAGTGACTGACACATCTTAGAGTATTTCAGTCAGGAAGCAATTAAGCTGTGGCTATATGACTTCCTAGTTCAGAAATCCTTATTCCTACTTCAATAAAACATCCACTCACATGACGCAAAAACACACCTACACGGCGGAGGAGGTCATTGCCCTCTTGCAGGCATCCGGAGGCGACACACATGAGATAAGAGGGGGAAATATAGGGATCGCTGACCAGGCGGACAAACTGAGAAAAGTTTCTCAAGACAGTAAAGAAGGCAAAAAAAGTGACAAAAACGGAACTGATTGTTTGACCAAAGAATCTGACTACATCATATTACTATTCATATACCGTATTTTCATTACTATAAGGCGCACTGCATTATAAGGCGCACCCCCAATGAATGAAATTTTTCCCATATATAAGGCGCACTGGATTATAAGGCGCACCCTCAATGAATGACATTTTTTCCATATATAAGGCGCACTGGATTATAAGGCGCCCCCTCAGTGAATGGCACATTTTAATTTTTGTCCATATATAAGGCGCACTGGATTATAAGGCGCCCTGTCTATTTTTGGAGAAAAATCTAAGACTTAAGTGTGCCTTATAGTCTTAAAAGTACAGTACGTTTTTTTTAGGATTTTTTTGTTTTTATTCTGTGTGGAGGCCACTATTGGTTGAAGTACTATTGTTTATTCAATATTATTTTTTTGCATTTATCAGTGTCAGTACTGATTTTGTTGTTTTCCAGCCTTATTCTATTTCAAACTTGACTGTAGAAGCTAAATACTATATTTTCCATATATAAGGTGCACCACATTATAAGGCGCACCACATTATAAGGCGCACCACATTATAAGGCGCACTGCATTATAAGGCGCACCCTCAATGAATGACATATTTTAATTTTTTCCCATATATAAGGCGCACTGGATTATAAGGCACCCTGTCTATTTTGGAGAAAATTTAAGACTTTTAAGTGTGCCTTATAGTCGTGAAAATACGGGTGTTTTCACGACTATAAGGCGCACTGCATTATAAGGCGCACCCTCAATGAATGACACATTTTATTTTTTTTCCATATATAAGGCGCACTGGATCATAAGTACATTGTGCGGCTAATGTGGCACATTACATAAACACACATACACACATGCGCACTGATTTCTAATTGTGTTTTCTCAATACTCAGCATTCTTGATATTACTGTGCTTGAAAGTACTACCAAATATCAATCCCTCTTTAAACACTTCCCATAATTCTTTATGCTTTGATGCTTTATTTCGACTTGGAAAAAGAAAAGAAAAGAATACCTCTTTTTGGAAAAGCTTCAGAACAACCCATCAATTCAAAAACGTCCCCTATTCATTGTCTGATTTACCAAATAAAACAACAGGGAGAAGAAGATGGTTAAAACATTCTGACTTACTGACAAAACAGCCCAAACACAATAGCTACTTATCTTGAAGAATACTGGCACTTATACTCATTTCGTTAATGATTCGGAGGGGGTTGTTGTTTGCTTTTTCACTTAATTTTGTCAGTGAAGTCCTAAGATAAGCAGGTTCCCGAAAGGAGTCCTTTAAGTGGGACACGAGGACTCTTAGTGTGTGTATATATGTGCACGAGTGGGAAGTATGGGAGGTGTTCCGGGGATGAGTTCCCAGCTAAACTGGGCAAGACAGACCAACCTCAGGCTGTGTGCATGCAAGCCTTACAATCCCTCAACAAACCACACACAAAACACTCGAATACTCTTATCACAGAGGTGGGCTAGTGCCCCCTGATGGTAACTGTAGTGTTTCCCTACATTCCAAGTGCCAGCATCTTGATTTAATAGAGCAAGTAGCTTCTACATTTAGCAGAATTATTAGTTCTCATGGGTTTTTAGTTGCAAAAGCAGCATGTCCTTAAATGCCACCTATAGACAAAAAGATTATTTGGGTGTAAAGTGAGGGGAAATGGCAAAAAACTCAAAGTGTCAAATCATCCTTTCATTGATGCTTAAAATATCCTAATAAATATCTACCTAATTATGTTAATGTACCGTATTTTCACGACTATAAGGCGCACTTAAAAGTCTTACATTTTCTCCAAAATAGACAGGGCGCCTTATAATCCAGTGCGCCTTATATATGGAAAAAATGAAAAACAAAAACAAAAAACCACCTCTGTCATATAATTTAAAAAAACACAAACGCCTGAACTGAATCAATACTGTTAAATATGCAGATGCCATCTTAGTTTACAAAATCTTCCATCATATAGCTCCTCCCCCATTGCAAGATTGTATACAAAAAAATCCCAAACATCAACAATGGCTGGCTCTAGAGGTGACTGTAAAGTAGTGAGTGAGTGCTTCACACCTGGAAGTCAATAGCAATTACCGTATTTTCACGACTATAAGGCGCACTTAAAAGTCTGAAATTTTCTCCAAAATAGACAGTGCGCCTTATATATGGAAAAAATGTCATTCATTGAGAGTGCGCATTATAATGCGATGCGCCTTATAGTCGTAAAAATACGGTATACAATAATAGGTATCGGTACTATTAATTCAAGTACATTTTCCATATAAAGGAATTCACCCCAAAAAAGTGTCATCATTTTATCCCGTTTTTCATATCCGAATATTTTCTCTAATCTTTCCAAATATTTCGCATCTTTGTATTTAGTTTCTTTAACAAAGCCAGTCCTTGTGTCAGCCACCACATCACTTTCAGTTGCTAGGTTACACCTCCCATCCTGGTCATTGCATCCAAATTAGCCACAACTCCTCCCCCTCCCCGTTTGTACCTTCCTTTGACGATCAAGCTGTAATTGGGACTGTGGCTCATGAGCCCAGTGTTTGGTGATTGCCCCGCTGTCTGTCGTGATGTTGACTCGTTAATGGCGAGCGTCTCAGTGGCCCTCATCTTGAGGGTGGTCTTAATTGGACCGTGCCATTGGCAAACAACAACAGCGCTGACACAAGTGTTGCTTTAGTTCCCGCAGTGTCATTTTTTTCTCTAACGGCTAGTACACTCCTAAGAATCTGTGAACGACAACTGGCTTGCTGTCTACAAATCCTTCAAACCCCCCTCTAACTCACAAGCCACCCCATCTTCAGTCCCCCACTTTCATTCGCTCTACAATCCAACGTTTGTGCTTTCCAAAAAGGGCCGCTTTGCCTTAAACATCACATGGGAGGCGCCAGAGCCAATTAACCTTTTGTGTCTGTGTGTGTACGTTTGTGATATTTTTTTGCCAGTAAAAAAAAATGGTTTGCGGTGAGGACGGCAGAGTGGTTATTTTATGAGAGGCACTCACAATACATAGAAATTCACATACGGGAAATATTATACGCCTTTTCTCAGACAGACCCAGCCTTCAAGCAGCCTAAAAGGCTTTAATTTTGGGATGGGTAGTCGGACGTTTGGTCGCCGGACGTTTGGTCGCCGGTCTTTTGGTGACAGAGAGTTTACTGTTGAAACCAGCTCTCAAAATTATATTCATGAGAGAGTTTAACATAGAAGTACTGTTTAATATCTAAGTACAGTTTCATATCTAAGTACTGTTTCATATCCAAGTAGTTTCATATCTCAGTACAGTTTCATGTCTAAGTACTGTTTGATATCTAAGTACTGTTTCATATCTGAGTACTGTTTCATATCTAAGTACTGTTTCATATCTAAGTACTGTTTCATGTCTAAGTACTGTTTCGTATCTAAGTACTGTTTCATATCTAAGTAATGTTTCATATCTAAGTAATGTTTCATATCTAAGTAATGTTGAAAACAGTAGATATTTAAATACTGGGATATTAAACAGTACTTGGATATTAAACAGTACTTGGATATTAAACAGTACTTGGATATTAAACAGTACTTGGATATTAAACAGTACTTGGATATTAAACAGTACTTGGATATTAAACAGTACTTGGATATTAAACAGTACTTGGATATTAAACAGTACTTGGATATTAAACAGTACTTGGATATTAAACAGTACTTGGATATTAAACAGTACTTGGATATTAAACAGTACTTGGATATTAAACAGCTCTAGGATATTAAACAGCACTTAGATATTAAACAGCACTTAGATATTAAACAGCACTTGGATATTAAACTCTAAACACGGCGTGCTAAACACTAGGGAAAAAAATGGAAAAATAGCAATAAAAGCAAAAACAAAGCTTACCTTAGGTAGCATTAGTCGATAACTTGGGGTTCTTGCTACTGTCACAATGAAATTTCCAGAATACGGGATGAATAAAGTTATCCAATCCAATCCAATCCAATGAGAAACAGGTATCTGATTGCCTGAAGACACAACAGGTCAAATCAATGGTTAATCACATGATCCCACAAAGGTTAAAAAGCCAAGAATAATGCAAAAATCAACCAAAAATTGGCAAAAAACACAACTTTAGCATCATATAAGATACAGAATTTTGCCAAAATGTTTTTCAGACTTGTGGTACATACTACAGGATAGTAAAGCCTATGTATTAGGCCCTATATTCCAGACGACTGGTCGTCCAAACATCACTCAGAAAATGCAATCGAAAGGAAAGTGGAAAAAGTATTCTTCCCCCTCGCAATTTCTTCCCGCTCACTGCAAAACCCGGCGGAGCTCAAATGAGTGATAGACGCGGCGGCGGCGGCGGCTGCAACGGCGGCGGCGGATGAGTAGACGACGGGTGGAACATGGCAGGAGGTCAGCGAATCAACATTGACCTGTGAAGAACTCCATTATTCCTCCATCTCGTCTCTGACCGCTGCCATTATTCCACCACTTCAACTCACTCAGGTGCACTTTGCAGGGAAACTTTGAGCACATTTGCGCTAAAACGTCCCATTTAATGTTTTCAACGCGCTTTTAGTTTTCAAAGGTAATATGGCATTTGTTACAAAAGACACACAATGTGTGGTTAACAAGTTGTCATTTAAATATACAGTAATATCGAGGTATACGAGTGCCCGAACATACGAAAAATTTGAGATACGAGGAAAATTTTGAGCAATTTTTTTGCCTTGAGATAAGGGCATACCAGACACCCTGGTGGCCAAGTACGGGAGAGACTGCTTATGATCCTGCCACATCTCCCTGGCGTAAAGATATCAACAGAGAGTGGGAACTAATTATGTGTATTAACTTCATTTCCATGGGTACATTTGATTTGAGATACGCATTATGGTCATAACTCAAGGTATTACCGTATCTGAATCAGAGTGGAAGCTATTTTGAAAAGATTTCAACATTTTAATCACATGACCTATTGAGGTGCTTGGACGTTTGGTTGGCGGACGTTTGGTCACCAGTCTTTTGGTCGCCGGTCAAATGGGGACAGAGTTTATTGTTGAAATCAGCTCTCAAAATCATATTCATAGTTCAATATCTAAGAGAGAAGTTTAATATCTAAGTACTTTTGAAAACAGTAGATATTTAGATATTGAACTCTCATGAATATAATTTTGAAAGCTGGTTTCAACAGTACTTACATATTAAACAGTACTTGGATATTAAACAGTACTTAGATATTAAACAGTAGTTAGATATTAAACAGTACTTAGATATTAAACAGTACTTAGATATTAAACAGTACTGAGACATTAAACAGTACTTAGACATTAAACAGTACTTAGACATTAAACAGCACTTAGATATTAAACAGTACTTACATATTAAACAGTACTTAGATATTAAACAGTACATAGATATTAAACTTCTCTCTTAGATATTAAACTCTCTCTCATGAATATAATTTTGAGAGCTGGTTTGAACAGTAAACTCTCTGTCACCATTTGACCGGCAACCAAAAGACCGGCGACCAAACGTCCAAGCACAAAGACTTCAACCCAAAAATAGAGATTTTTTTGCATTGCCGTGGTCTGGAAAGCTTTGAGGAGCAAATTTGACTGAAGACATTGCAAGCACTTATGAGGATAATCTAAAAATCGACATTAAAGTTGATACATACCAACTTTTCTTGGCTTTTCTAATATGTACATACACTTACCAGCTATATACTATATGTAATGCAAAAATAACCGCTGCAAGCCATCCCCTTGAATCTCAATGAGGCAAACCATCAACTCTTTCACCCCCCCTCGCAGTGACCCCAGAAGCCTCAATAATAAGCCGGCACGAATGCCGATGATAAAGAGAAGCTACTTGAGTTTGGCACCAAAAAAATAAAAAATAAATAAAAAAAGGGAAAAAGTAGGTCGCATGGGAACGTCTTGAGGGAAAGTCATTTACTAGGAAATGAATTTATAATGGCTGTAAATGAAAATGGAGCCGTGAATGCCATCTTCTTACAGATGACGCAATGCTGGAGGACATGGGAAGGAAATTCCATATATTATTACACTTTAATATTATGATTAAGAAATCATACCATTTTATGAACATAGCCTTCCATTTACATAATGTGAAGCAGGTGTTCTAAAAAAGGACACAAATTTATGATAAATTATTTTTTTATAGATGATTTTGTCCCAAAAAAACATTAAATGGCTCGGATTTAAAAAAAATAAAAATAAAATGTCAATTATTTTATGCTTAATTTGTCATAATTCATTAGCCATTAGATAGAGGAACTTTTTTAAAAGTCAGAAATTGGAGAATATCCAATCCCAAAATACATTTGTACACTTATTATAGATCGCAGCTGAAATTTTATCCATCTTGTTATCGATATTTACTGCAAAGGGGCGGAGCTTAAACTTTGAGGAATTCTTATATCGGCATTATGTTGTCCCTTCTGCTTGTGGTGGAAATATTTAAGGGCTAAATCATTAAATTGTACTTGACTTTATGTTCGAGGATAGAATAGTGTGATGTTGACATATTGTGGGATGATTATGACGCGCATTCTTTTTGAATTATTATGACTCATTGCTCCTAACTTCCATTTTTTTATTGTCAAACTTCTTTTGAGGGATTGCTTTTGTTGTTGTGAGTCAAATTTAGCTTGTGTTTAAGTCGTAGTTTTTTCTTGTCACTTGTTACTTGAAGTTTTTGTTTGTCATTAGCAGTTAGCTCAGGGGTGGGAAAAATAAAAAATATAAACATTTGGCAAACCCTGCCTCAAAAACGTCAACGACAAGCGTTTTTTAGTAATCAACTTTGTGTCTGTTAAAGCCCGTGTGCTTGTTTTTACAAAAACTGATAAAAGTTGACTTTCTATGCTTATATTCTGATAAAAATGAGGTTGAAATGTCATTAAACATTGACATCAACAGACTTTTGATTCAGAATCAATGGAACAAATGACTATAAACTAAAAAATATTTAAAAAATGGCAAACCTTGCCCCAAAAACAGCCACGGCAAGCGTTTTTTAGTAATCAACTTTGTATCTGTTAAAGCCCGTGTGCTAGTTTTTGCTAAAATAGATGAAAGTTGACTTTCTATGCTTATATTCTGAAAAAAATGGGTTTGAAATGTCATTGAACATCGACATCAACAAATTTCTGATTCAGAATCACTGGCACAAATTACTATAAATTTTAAGAAAAATCAAAATTTGGCAAACTTTGCCCCAAAAACAGCCATGGCAAGCGTTTTTAAGTAATCAACTTTGTGTCTGTTAAAGCCCGTGTGCTAGTTTTTACAAAAACTGATAAAAGTAGACTTTCTATGCTTATATTCTGAAAAAAATGGGGTTGAAATGTCATCAAACATTGATATCAACAGACTTTTGATTCAGAATCACTGGCACAAACGACTATAAACTAAAAAATATAAAAAAATTGGCAAACCTTGCCCCAAACACAGCCATGGCAAGCGTTTTTAAGTAATCAACTTTGTGTCTGTTAAAGCCTGTGTGCTTGTTTTTACAAAAATGGATGAAAGTTGCCTTTCTATGCTTATATTCTGAAAAAAATGGGTTTGAAATGGCATTAAACATTGACATCAACAGACTTCTGATTCAGAATCACTTGCACAAATGACTATAAACAAAAAAATATATGAATAATACCCAATTTACTGCTCTTTTTCTGTCATTAATCTTAGCAGGACTACCTTCATTTTCCACTTGAATCTTAAACATTAAGCATTGCCTTTAGGGTCAATAACTGCTTCAAAGTGCTTAAACTTTGACCTTGAAATCAGTCAATTTCCATTATTTTCTATGAGGAAGGTCATTTAAGCGGGAAATGGAAAGAAAATGAAAAAAAATGTAACTACTTCTTTTTCAAGAACGCTTCTTTTGACATGTCCTTGTAAAGAACTGCCGTCAAAATCATATCACCCTTCAGCAAGTCACGCATTTAACCGAGCATGTGCAAAGGCGCAAAAGATAAACAGGATCTTTACCACAGCAAATGTCCTGCGGGAATTCTAATTAAGTAGGATATTTATTTACTCCCGACCGACGCTTGCTCCTCCGAGGTATGTCTTATCTCTATATTGCTTACGTGATGACAAAAAAATACCGAAAAGTCACCAGGCGATGCGCAAGATGAATAATTAAACTTTCTTTTCAAATGTTTACATGTCAGGGCGATGTGAGGGATGACATTTTGCACCTGGGAGTGCAGTGGGAGTTTTGATGGAACGTAAAAAGGCAGCCAAAAATTGTCAGCACCCACGCCAGGCCCAGTGTCCCTTCGGTGGGAAAAAAAGTGCGTCATTTGGCTTGTCAACTGCAATTGGGTATTTATTTTTTTTCGCTCTTCTTGTCACCCTAAAAAGGCTTTTAAGAGCAAAACAATAAGAATCCAGTATGGTCACTTTTCGTCATTTAGTTGTAAGTATTTTTATACCTGTCAATTTATGGGGTTTTCCCGTATTTTATACGTTTTTGGATCATTTCAAATGGGTATGCCGTATAACTTTTTGACATATTTTATACGTTTTTTGGATCATTTCAAATGGGTATGCCGTATGACAACTTTTTGATGTATTTTATACGTTTTTGGATGATTTCAAATGGGTATGCCGTATAACAACTTTTTGATGTATTTTATAAGTTTTTGGATCATTACTTTTTGACGTATTTTATAAGTTTTTGGATAATTTCAAATGGGTATGCCGTATAACAACTTTTTGATATATTTTATAAGTTTTTGGATCATTTCAAATGGGTATGCCGTATAACAACTTTTTGACGTATTTTATAAGTTTTTGGATCATTTCAAATGGGTATGCCGTATAAAAACTTTTTGACGTATTTTATACGTTTTTTGATCATTTCAAATGGGAATGCCGTTTAACAACTTTTTGACATATTTTATACGATTTTTTGGATCATTTCCAATGGGTATGCCGTTAAACAACTTTTTGACGTATTTTATAAGTTTTTGGATAATTTCAAATGGAAATGCCGTATAACAACTTTTTGATGTATTTTATAAGTTTTTGGATCATTACTTTTTGACGTATTTTATAAGTTTTTGGATCATTTCAAATGGGTATGCCGTTTAACAACTTTTTGACAAATTTTATACGATTTTTTTTGGATAATTTCACATGGGTATGCCGTATAACAACTTTTTGACGTATTTTATACGATTTTTTGGATCATTTCAAATAGGTATGCCGTATAACAACTTTTTGACATATTTTATAATTTTTTTTTGATAATTTCAAATGGGTATGCCGTATAACAACTTTTTGACGTATTTTAAAGAAAAACATGATAGGAGAGCGGCTGTAGCTGGAACAGATTTTTTTGCATTTTGGTTTTAAGACGCAGTTTTTTTAGCATTTTTAGCCATTCGTTGCAAAGCATCGAAATTCATTTCATGATTAACATAACAAATCAAACATGCTTCATAGCAGGGACATCATTACACATTACACATTTTTTCAAGTATGTTGTTTCAAGCGTAACCATTCACATGTGATGCCTGCATTCACCACCTGCGGCCCACCTTGTATAGATATGTATCTTTTAATCAACCCCACCACTGATTATTGGATTAGCGTACATGTGTGGCCTCCGTGTTAGGTGTTACCCGCTCTGCCTCCTGTTCACTGACGAGATAAGGTCACTTGTTAAATAATATCGTCTACGATAGATAGGGAATTAGGGGTTGGATTGAATTTGATGGAGTCCGATAGGAAATGATGCTCCCTTTTACGCTAACGTGTATTTATATGATAGCTCTTTGATCGTGACCGGACGTTTGGTTGCCGGTCTTTTGGTCGCCGGACGTTTGGTCACCCGGACGTTTGGTCGCCCGGACGTTTGGTCGCCCAGACGTTTGGTCGCCCGGACGTTTGGTCGCCCGGACGTTTGGTCGCCCGGACGTTTGGTCGCCCAGACGTTTGGTCGCCCAGACGTTTGGTCGCCCAGACGTTTGGTCGCTGGTCTTTTGGCCGCCAGTCAAATGCCGGTCAATATTCATGAGAGAGTTTAATATCTAAGTACTGTTTAATATCTAAGTACTATTTAATATCTAAGTACTGTTTAATATCTAAGTATTGTTGAAACCAGCTCTCAAAATTATATTCAAGAGGGAGTTTAATATCTAAACATCTACTGTTTTCAACAGTACTTAGATATTAAACAATACTTAGATATTAAACAGTACTTAGATATTAAACTCTCTTAGATATTAAACACTCTCATGAATATAATTTTGAGAGCTGGTTTCAACAGTAAACTCCCTTTCACCATTTGACCGGTGACCAAAAGACCGGCGACCAAACGTCCGGGCACCCTCTTTAATAAGCCGGCGCCTCCAAGAAAACAACTTGAAGAATTAATTTGTGAAAAACAATCGACATTCTTGAGAAAAATGACCCACCCGATGTTTGCTATTTGTTGCATGAAACCATGTTAAGCAGCAGATTGTTTATTTTTGAATACTCCTTGGCAAGATTCTATCATTTATTTAGCGTGCAAAAATTCATGGCTTTTTTTTGTGGACAGATCATGGCATCAAATTTTAAAGGCCATGTCATGTATTATTCTTTAAAAAAAAGCAGGTGTGAGGACCATGGCGGGGGCTCACCTTGAGTCAGTGTTTGTGTGTTTGTGCCGTTTTCATTTGCCAAAGCAATTTCCTATGAAGTTCTCAGCCATGAATACTAAGCACAAAGCAAGCCGCAACAAAACGTCGGGACAATTTCGCTACGCTTTCTTTTGTTTAGGCTCCCGGGTAAGACTTTGCCTCGGGAGTATCTTGTACTCATCATTGCCTGGCCAAAAGGGGGCAACATTGAGCTCTGACAGGGTCCGTTTTTTTTGGTGGCGACATTTACTCGAATTTTTTCCACAGAAATGATTACTTTAGCCAGAAAATAATTGCGATTAAGTTATTAAAATGACATTAATAAAGTGGTAAAATAACTCGGAAAATGACAGAAAATCAAGTTGAAACATTTTTTTGGTTAAAAAAAATGATATAAAAAGAGAATTTTCAGGTTTTTGTTTTACCCTGACGAGGCAAATATGCTTCAAAGATATGAAAGATATACACATCTTGCAATTTTAAATGATATTTTAAATATTTTATGCATGCATGATTAGCTTTTTTCATGCAAAAAAGTTCCAGAATACTCGTCTTCTTGTTTCCATGGTGACGAACAATTATTTTATCAATAGGTCTAATGATGCCACGCCCCCTCACAAAAATGTGCTAACCTTACTTATTAATTCCGTTAAGGCTGTCCTCAAAAAAAAAATGACAATTTTAATAATCCGACTATTGTTTCAGATAGTTTTTCCTTCCTCAAAGCAATTAGCATTCAATCGGCATCACCATAGGAACGTTAAGGGCAATTAAATTATTCTTCACTCTTTAGTTTTAATGACACAAAGTTTAGTGCCAACTTGTCAAACGTTATTTGCGAATAAAAAACGCGCGTAGGTGAACTTTTTGGTTATCTCCTGTCGATATTATTATCGTTGCTATGCACTTTTAAGCACCTTCATCCTTCTTTTAAATGTATAGTCTGCATATATACTAAAATTACTACCTAGGAGGCTAAAGAACAACTTTATATCCCAGCTTTAGTCATATTGTTAAGGTGCAGAAGCTGTTTTATAAAATGTATATCCAACAAAAGGAATATGAGTCATAGTAAGTAATAGGACTTTAAATGAAAGACACAGTACTTTTTGTGTTGTGTTTAAAAAGCATGTAAGAGAGTAAATTGCCTATTAAACATGTAGATAAGCCCTAATTCCAGGAGTGTGATGTTGGCACTGTGGCATTAAAACCACCTCTAGCTCCTTTTTAATATAATATTTATTATATAATATTTATTTCCATTAGATTGGATAACTATATTGATCCCGTATTCGGGAAATTTTGTTGTCACAGTACCAAGAGGGTGAGAATACAGACACAGAAAAAGACATTTTAGACATAAATAGATAGGTCATAAGTAAGTTAATAGATAAATACATGAATAAATATATAAATGAAACTCATACTCTGAGTGATACTCATTGATTTGTAAGAGGGTAAAAATGTTGTCCAAAGCATTCAGACATTTTATTTTACTATAAAAGTGCTGAAAAAACTAGAAAATGCACACATTTTCATGTATTTGTACTTTTAAATTCGGACTACAACTCTCAAGGAATAATATTTAAAAATGTGACTTGTTTATGGTGCTCTCCGTCCAATAGGTTCTCTTTGGGTGAGTACCGTATTTTCACGACTATAAGGCGCACCACATTATAAGGCGCACCCTCAATGAATGACATTTTTCCATATATAAGGCGCACTGTATTATAAGGCGCACTGTATTAGAAAATGTAAGACTTAAGTGCGCCTTATAGTCGTGAAAATACGGTAAATGGAAATGTGGGTGGCTTAAGAGAGGGTTACATGCAATTGCCCACTATCGTCTTCTCTGCGCAGCAGCAATCATATGGCGCGCAGTAAATAAAATCCAAACTATTTTTTAAATATTTTTTAGTCCTTTCCCCATGATGGCGCCATTTACGCATCAGCCAGTAACAGTATCTCTGTCCACTCTTATGTTTTTCATGTTTTACAGCATATTTTACGTGAAAAAATTGAGGTAACATTGACATGCAACTACTTATGTCTGGTGTAATACCCATAGCGACCAATGATGTCGCTCACACTGGTACTTAGTGCGCTTAGGGACGTTGTCTTTCTGCCCAGACCAACGAAAAATTAGAGGGAACATAAGTTACATGACAGGGGAAGTTATGATAATAGGAAAATTGGGGTTATGATTGGCCTATGAAGGTTGAAACTAGTCAAGATGGGACCTCACCGTGAATGATGTCAGGCAACAAGTGATGGACAATAAAAGTATGCCACCAACAAGATAAAAAAAAAAGTCCTTAAAAGATATATAACCCTCTTCCTTCACCTCACTAATACTCCAAACTACTGCAGAGTCATTTTTATACAGCTCTGTCCGGGTTGTCCTCAAAGGAAGATGACAAACATTAAAGGTAGGAGTGAAGATGCTGATTTGCACTGTCGCCGTTGGCTGCCTCTAAAAGCATCTTTTAGCAAGCCGCTATTAATCTTCTGCTTTGGGAGTCGGTGTATTAACAGAGGAAAAAGACATCAGTCAACCTTTGTTCAAAAAACGGCTATATATGTCCAGCTGGCTTTGCTATGAAGATACACATAATTTCTTTTATGCTGAGAAGCACAAATGTGTTTTCTCACATAAGAAAATAACAGGGATTGTTGGCAACAAATGACCATGCAGGGTCAGAGTGTGAGTTAACATAAAATCACATCCAAGAAGACCAACTATTGACTTTATGGCTTTGGTGGGTGATACTCTTGACTCAAGAGTCTTGAGTAAATAATAAAGTAGACACTCGCTAAAGTACTATCATGTCCTAGTCGTAAGGTAAGTGTAAGTATAAGCATTTTTTGTGTGTCCATTGATGCTTAAACTGACCCTAACATTGTGCAGAAAGTACTTCTACAGTGTATTTATCTCCACTTTTTTCCACTATTGACCTACTGTTGGTGTTGCTACCATGCAAGGCACTTGCCAAACCACTAGGGACAAATTAGCAAATAAAAAATGGGTAAAATGTTCAATATGTACCCAGAAATAGTGTCTGAAAACGCCACAAAAGTTTTGAAAATCATCTGTCAAACTGTTCAAAATATAATTGGCAAAATGTGACTACAAAGTGTCTGAAAACCCTGAAAATGTTTTGTAAATCATCGGTCAGACTGTTTAGAATATAATGGGGAAAATGTTCAAAATGTAGCCAGAAATAGTCTGAAAACCCTGCAAGAGTTTTGAAAATCATCGGTCAAACTGTTTAAAATTTAAATGGACAAAATGTACCCATAAATAGTGTCTGAAAACGCCGCAAAAGTTTTGAAAATCATCGGTTAAACTGTTTAAAATGTAATCGGCAAAATGTTCAATATGTAGCCAGAAATAGTGTCTGAAAACCTAACAAAAGTTTGGAAAATGATCGGTTAAACTGTTTAAAATGTAATAGGCAAAATGTTCAATATGTACCCAGAAATAGTGTCTGAAAACCCTGCAAAAGTTTAGAAAATCATCGGGCAAACTGTTTAAAATATAATGGCCAAAATCTTCAATATGTACCCAAAAATAATATCTTAAAACCCTGCCAAAGTTTTGTAAATCATCGGTCAAACTGTTCAAAATATAATGGGCAAAATGTACCCAGAAATAGTGCCTGGAAATCCTGCAAAAGTTCTGAAAATAATCGGTCAAACTGTTTAAAACATAATGGGCAAAATGTTCAATATGTACCCAGAAATAGTGCCTGGAAAAACCTGCAAAAGTTTTGAAATTCATCAGTCAAACTGTTCAAAATATAATGGGCAAAATGTACCCAGAAATAGTGTCTGAAAATCCTACAAAAGTTCTAAAAATTATCGGTCAAACGGTTTAAAATTTAATGGACAAAATGTAGCCATAAAGTGTCTGAAAACCCCACAAAAGTTTTGAAAATTATCCATCAAAATCTTTAAAATATGAAGTACAAACTGTTAACTACGTACCCAAAAAAATTGCAACCAAATTAGTTCAGTATCTAGCCCAAAAAAAATACTTCATACCGTCTGTACGAGGTCTGGCTACCATGTCCGAGTAATACTATACTATATATTTTAAATTCTAAAAAAAAAACAAATTTCACCCCTACCAGAAATAATGCCCGATGTTATCATTTTGTAAATATAATGATTTGCTAAACAAAAGCAGCACTTACAGTCTTATTTCCTCTGGGGGCATCTGGCAAGCAAAAGCAGGCCTAAAATTTGAATCCGCTGAGCACATTTGGTTAAGGAAGATATAATATGGTGCTAATCTAAAAAAAAAAAAGCTCCAATTTGCATAGAAAGCACCTTTGCATAACTCTGCATTGGCAATGTAATGTCTTTTCACTCACTCATTAGACACATGCACCGAGAGGTAATAAGAATTTCATAAAACATCCACCCCCGAGAGACACCATTTTGCATGGAGAGCAGCCGTCTATTTTACATGAAGTATGGATTGTGTGTGTACTTACAGCCGTGTCATCATTTCAACACGGTGACACACTGACATGTGATGCATTGTGGGAACATATTGTGGGGGTATCTTGGAAGGGGAGAAAAAAAATGGCGGAGTTTATGAGCAGGGTCATACTGAGTTCTACTAACATGTTTTACTGTCACTTTGGTAGCTCTGATTCTGTGTGCCTCCTGCTTTTGAGAGAATATTGCCGGGTTGACTTTGCATACTACTTATTCCGAGTTTTTATAAAGTAGTGCCGAGGTATGAATTTTTTCAAGGAAGCGTGAAAGGAAGCAAAAGGTTTTTTTTTCTGTTAGAGCAGGAATGCTAATGTCTCCAAACTTTTCACTTTTGACACAAATGTTTTCTGCTTTACTTTGTAGCTCCGATCCTGTATCTATGTGACGTTTGGTCGCCCGGACGTTTGGTCGCCCGGGCGTTTGGTCGCAAGGGCGTTTGGTCGCCCGGGCGTTTGGTCTTCCGGATATTTGGTCGCCCGGACGTTTGGTCGCCCGGGCGTTTGGTCGCCCGGACGTTTGGTCGCCCAGGACGTTTGGTCGCCCAGGACGTTTGGTCGCCCAGGACGTTTGGTCGCCCGGACGTTTGGTCCCTTTTTGGTCGCCGGTCAAATGTTGACAGAGAGTTTACTGTTGAAATCAGCTCTCAAAATTATATTCATAATACAGAGTTTAAAATCTAAGAGAGAGAATATAATATCTAAGTACTTTTTAATATCAAAGTACTGTTTAATTAATAAGTACTGTTTGATATCTAAGCACTGTTTAATATCTGAGTACGGTTTAATATCTAAGTACTGCTTAATATCCAAGTACTGTTGAAAACAGTAGATATTTAGATATTAAACTCTTATGAATATAATTTTGAGAGCTGGTTTCAACAGTAAACTCTGTCACCACTCATCTGTGACCGGCGACCAAAAAGGGACCAAAAGACAGGCGACCAAAAGACTGGCGACGAAACATCCGAGCACCGAAATCTTTATATATGAACCTTAAAGTTAGAAGTTGGAATGGTTGCGGCTCCAAAGCACTGTTATAAGGTTTTTAGAACAGAATTTCGAGTGGCGTGAGGCAGATAATGATCCCCGGAAAGGTATCATCTTTCAGATTTCCTAAGAAAATGATACTTTGCCTTTCTGGAAAAATACTTCCAGTACCCTTACAGCAAAAATGGATGACTAACATTCAGGCGCTAAGATAATAGCTACCTGCTAAGACAATCCTTCTCACATCTCTACTCAATTCATCAGAATTTACAAGCTGATTTGAATGCATAACTTTCTGCCTGAATTCTTCCCAGTTCTAACATTTTCTTCGTTTGCTATTATCCGACACATCGGAAGGCTAATGACAAAAAAAAGCCTAGCTGTTAACTAGCAGGCGTCTACTGTAGACATGTGTAACTTTTAAGCGTGAAATGAGCATTCCCGCTGTTCATGTCCAGACCAAAAACAAAAAACAAAAAAAAGACTTAATAATATAGTTGATAGTGCTCCCTGCAGTTTTTTTTTCTTCTTCTAATTTCTCGCTTCACTAGGCATCCTATGGAGGCAAAAGGGAACCACCCTTTTTCCAAGAAAATATACTCGCCAATGTAACATTACACTTACTATATAATGTAATACATATGAGTTTGGGTGTAGTATTGTGTGGGCGCTTACCAAAAAATAAATGGAGTTGTCTCAGTGGGGTGGTTAGGGGCCACCGGGTCTGAGGAAGAGATAGAGCAAAGGGTCATTAAATGAATGGAAGCAGACTAGATGAAATAACACTGATATTCTGCTCAGTGGAACAGTGGCGCTAATGGATATCATAATTAAAGTTGCGAGTAGCAATGGAAGTGAGTGCCCTTGCGCTTATGTAGTATTTCTTCATGGAAGTAGGGCTTCGTTGGAATTGAAATTCATTAGAAGTCCAGGAATTCTCCATAAATGCTCACTTCCAATTTAAAAGAGTCAACTTTCTGTGTCTTCATGACTTATGATGATGGATGAAATTGAATTAATTCATTCAAATTTTAGAGGCAAATCTTTAAAATGATTGTTAAGTTTGGATACTAAGTTGCTATTCGCAACAAAATATTCAAGCAAACTAGCAAGGACCTAAAGTTTTTGTAGGAGTCAAAATGCAGACTTCAAAATAGTAATATATATATGTATATATAGATATATATACATATATATGTATCTATACATATGTACTTATATATACATTTTTACATATACATATATACATATATATACACATACCCATATATACCCATATATATACACATACACATATATACACATATACACATATACACATATATACACATACACATATATATACATATGTATACACATTTACATATATATGCACATATATAATATATATATATATACCAATACATATATATATACACATACATATACACATAAATATACACAAATACATATATATTTTTTAATATATATATGTATGTAAATATACATATACGATGAAATAAAATAAATATGTATGCATAGTCTAATCCTAGCAAGAGTCCTCAAGGCACTTTCAGGTATTACATTATTTTAGTCATATCCAAAATTCTTCATTACTCTAAATTAAATGATAATTCCCCTTTCTAAAATTTTAGTAACCCATATTATCTGCTGAAAAACTCCTGTATTTTTATTTGGGTCCTCCTCCCAACCCAATAATATTACTATTAAAGAGCAATAACATTGCATTGGTATCTCCTTATGGAATACCAATGCCTTGGAACTAACTATACAAATTCATTCCATCACTGTTATTGAAAGATATACAATTCATTTAATCTAGAAGCACATGCATCCCTAGCTAATACCATGTTAATAGAAGTGTCAATTACAAATCAAGTCCAGTTAATTTACACAACCCGAAATGACCACAACACCCCAAAGACTTCCACAGACACTACGACAACAATAAGGTATTAAATACATGACATGAATGAAATGTACACCCTAAAAAACTCTTAGTTAATATCTACAAGCATTAGTTATTTCCCCATGGGTAACCTATTTCTTCTCTGTGACATTTTGTGAGCAACTTGGTAGTCTTTCTCACTGTTGCTGTTTAAGATATTGACTTAGACGATTTAAGGTGTGAATTTTCTCGCCATGAAAGTGTCAAAGCAATCTAGCAGCCTTTTCACACTTGCATATTTATTTCTTTTATTTGTTAGCCTCAACTGTATACAAAGATAAACTCTCCACTTATAGTATGGAACAAATTATGTTAATAGGAAATGTAGCTCAAGGGGAGTGTTGGGAAAGGTACGTAGTACGGTGTACCTGTGTACTATTCACTGCTAATAATAGCTTGTACTATAGTCCAGTGTACAAATGTATCTACATGAATATTTCATATCAGCTGAGAGATGTCAATTATTCATGTTTACGGTTATAATATCATCTCTACACGCCATGTTGGACTCATGGTTGTTTATATTTTCATGATTCTAAAGCAGGGGTAGGGAAACTATGGCTCAGGAGCCATATATGGCTCTCCACTTACCTGTGAGGTAAAATATGGAAATCACTGGAGCACCATTTTAATCATAATTTAGTTTTTCATTACTTTTCTGCATGCAAAATGTCATTGAAACGGATTAATTAGCAATAGCATAACAATTTTGTTTAAATAATTCAGACTTTTTGTACTTTAAAAGTGATGAAATGACAAACAAAATATTCATATATTTTTACTTTTCAATTCTGAGAATGGCTCTCACGAAATATTATAAAATGTAATTTTTTATGGCTCTCTCTGTAAATAAAAGTTCCCGATCAGCAGGTGCATGTCAACGTTCCCTCTAATTTTTCATGTAAAACATGCTGTAAAACACAAAAAAACATAAGAGTGGACAGAGCTACTGCCATTGGCTGGCCTGTAAACGGCGCCATCATGGGGAAAGGAGTAAAAAATTTAAAAAACAATAAAAAACAATAAAAAAAACAAGTTTGGATTTTATTTACTGCGCGCCATATGATTGCTGCTGCGCAGAGAAGACAAGAGTAGTGCACAATTGCGCATGCGCGCATTTTAGAGGGAACATTGGCTCCAGCACCCCTAGTGGATGCCGTTATATTACAACAGAGAAGCGGAAGTGGAAGCAGGCACATTCAAGGGCAAGTTCCCACCTCTGCCCCTCAATAGGAAGTCAATTAAATACTCCCATAATACATTCAAGCATCACTTCCATATTCCATTTTTGACCAGAAACTAATATTTAGGAGTACTCCAGAGAAGGGAGTAATCCAAAAGCAACCTTTAGGTGGAATAATAAACAGAGTGGCGGTATATAGGCAGCCCGGGAAGGAAGATTGTCCAGATTTTATCTTGGCAAAGCATGGCTGAATTAATCACAGTCAAGGCAACATATGAGAGGGAAGGGAAAAGGTTAATAGGCGGCAATGGCGGTGGTAATAATGTTTGGGGGCTCGTGTCGGTAACTATGCGGTAAAAGCAATCATTGCACTTTGTCGTGGCAACGGCACGCAGCCAAGATGTTGGCGAAAGAGATACCAAAAGTAGGAATTAGACATTTCCAGAAAAAATAACAGTATTATGCTCTTGTGTGTGTGTGTATGTGTGTGGGAAGTGGTGATGCATACAGATGTCACTTTAAATCTTACTCAGTTTATCGTGCTTCCATAATCCCACACATTTTGGAAATAATCCCCAACAAGAAGTAAAAAAAAGAGGGAAACACTTCATTGGAAATCATTTTTTGGACTGTAGATTTTTCCCGGAAAAATGTAAAACAAGTGAATTTTTGCAGTCAAAATGTTCTTGGTTTGAAATTGGAATTTCAATGTATGTTTTTTGTATATTTTATACGTTTATTGGTCATTTCAGAACAGTGGTCGGGAACCTTTTTGATGGAAAGAGCCTTAAAAAATTCATATTTTTTAAAATGTTAATCCTTGAGAGCCACGTTCCGAATTTAAAAGTCAACATATATGAAAATGTGTGCCTTTTTTAGTCATTACACCACTTTTAAAGTACAAAAAGTCTCTGAATTCTTTTGACAACATTGTTATGTTGTTGCTAATCAACAAAAAAAATCCATGCAAAATAGTTTAATGACAAAAAAATGATTATAAGGCGCCATGGATAGTTTTAATGGCATAATACCAACATAACGCTCCTATTTCTGCGCTTTCTTACCAGCAGTTTCCATAGTTTACCTCACAGGTTAGTAGAAAGCCATATACACCCATCAAAAGAGCCATATGTGGCTCCCGAGCCATAAGTTCCCTACCCCTGTGATAGATGTAATATTTTCCCTCTTTTCTGCTTAAAAATAATGATAATAGTTTTAAAAATCGTCTACAAGAGAACATTTGCTATTGAAGAAGCTCAAAAAGAAGTATTGTACATATTTAAATGTCTAAAAATGATCCGATAAGCATTCAATTCATGAATCAATTAATTTTGGCAGCCTAATTGGATGACATAACGACCCTCCGGATAAAAGCAAAACTACAACTTGGCCCGGGCCAAAAAAAATGAGTGAAAAAGCTGTAAAAATCTCTTCAATTTAACCTGAAGGTTAGCCAAACTTTGTTGGAAAACCTCCCATAAACACATGATTAATTTAATCACCATTTAATACTGTGGTTTGAATGGTGCCATTTATTGTACCCGACTCCTAAGAATGATTTCCACAGGGTTTGATTATCTTTTTTAGCTTTTTAGTCACACAACACGCAGTCATGCAGGTGGATTAAACATCCCTTTTGTACGGCTGCAGTGTACAAACACACCTTTTGTTTTCCCTGGGTAAAATCTGTTGGATTACACCGGCAAAGCCTCGTCTAATGAGACAGAAAATGTCACACGATAATGCGCCGTGTCTTGTGATTGTGCGTAGGGCGTTTGGTCAGATTACCGGAGAAGTCAGGTAGATTCCCCCAGGTAGAATTGGAGATTTACTATACATAAATCACCTAAACTGATGATTTATAAGTGGGTGGGTGGGTGTATTGGATAGTATAAGCGGTGAGTGTCAATCATGGGACAGCTGGTGTCGAGAACAGACGTTTGGTCGCCGGTCAAATGGTGACAGAGAGTTTACTGTATGAACTCAAAATTATATTCATGAGAGTTTTATATCCAAGTACTGTTTAATATTCAAGTACTGTTAAAATCTAAGTACTGTTGAAACCAGCTCTCAAAATTATATTCATGAGAGTTTAATATCTAAGAGAGAGAGTTGAATATCTAAGTACTCTTTAATATCTAAGTACTGCTGAAACAATCTCTCAAAATTATATTCAAGAGTTTAATATCTAAATATCTACTGTTTTCAACAGTACTTAGATATTAAACTCTCTCTCATGAATATCCAAGTACTGTTTAATATCTAAGTACTGTTTAATATTCAAGTACTGTTTAATATCCAAGTACTGTTGAAACTATTCACTCAAAATTATATTCATGAGAGAGAGTTTAATATCTAAGAGAGAGTTGAATATCTAAGTACTCTAATATCTATCTAGTATCTGTTTTCAACAGTACTTAGATATTAAAGTCTCTCTCTCTCTCATGAATATCCAAGTGCTGTTTAATATCAAAGTACTGTTTAATATTCAAGTACTGTTTAATATCCAAGTACTGTTTAATATCCAAGTACTGTTGATACCAGCTCTTACAAATTATAATAATGAGAGTTTAATATCTAAATATCTACTGTTTTCAACAGTACTTAGATATTAAACAGTACTTAGATATTAAACTCTCTCATGAATATAATTTTGTGAGCTGGTTTCAACAGTACTTGGATATTAAACAGTACTTAGATATTAAACAATAGAGTCAGATATTAAACAGTACTTGGATATTAAACAGCACTTAGATATTAAACAGCACTTGGATATTAAACAGCACTTAGATATTAAACAGTACTTAGATATTAAACAGTACTTAGATATTAAACAGTACTTAGATATTAAACAGTACTTATATATTAAACAGTACTTAGATATCATGCTCTCTCTTAGATATTAAACTCTCTCTTATGAATATAATAGCCTGCCAACTTAGCTGTTCTGCACTTATTTATTTGACAGAGGACCAACTAGAAGAATTTACTTCGCCATTTTTTAAGATCTTAGAAGCGCATAGTTCAGGCCAACTGATATTTACAAGGGCAACTAATGTTTCTTTTAAAAAAAAAGGTGGTGACACATGCAGGTTAGGGTGATTTAAACAAACCAAAACAAGGTGATTTTTTTCACATGAAGGACATTTTAAATATCTACCAAACATCAGAAAGTGCAAAATGATGTTTTTGGTTTTTAAATGTCAATTCAGCCTTTTTTTTGGGTGTGGAAATACTACTTTTTAATACTTTCATTATTGAAGGAGATAGGATTGGAATACTTGTTATCATGCATACACACGCTCATGTGTGGTGGATAACATGGCGGTGTGAGCTTTGGCATTTGCCACGCTTTTGATTAGCGTAACAAGAGAGCTGATAAATAGCTTCTGTTAGCAGATGACATTTGACTAAATACTTCCCAAATGCATCTAATGTGTGTGCATGAATGCAGATGGCGGATAGGCGCCTCGGATGACTTTTCTTACTGCGGGAAGGTTGAAAATATTTGCATTTTTTGCATGTGGATGTGTGTATATACCATGAAAACACATTTTTGTCACATTGGAAAAACATTTATGCACTATTTGTATGTTAAAATGTTTTCACTATGGCTTCTTAGGTGACGCTGACATGCTAGTAATTAGTTAGCAATGCCATTTTGAAGTATTTGACATTTAAAAAGGATTGAAATTAACATTTCTCTATTACGATTCTAATGAGAAACTGATGGTTTAGTGGTTCACTAGCCTGACTTTGGTACTGGTGGTGGTATGATTGGGAGTGGGAATGGTCTACGGGTGAGTGGCGACCAATCTAGAGTAGGGGTGGGCAAATTTTTGGGCCCTGGGGGCCATATTGACTTTAAAAACTTAAAAATAGATGGGCGGGGTCAGCAGTAGATGCGATAACATATAAAAAAGTGCATCCGTTAACAGTACATATGAAACATAGAGAGAAAAAAGGACTAAAGTATTAACATACTCATCACTCATCATTAAAGTAAAAAGTATAAAGTACAAAGTCAAGTCAAAAGGAATGTATTAAGAAATATTAAAATGTAATTTTAAGATAGAAATGCTGTAAATCACGAAAAACAAATAAGAGTGAACAGAGCTACTGCCACTAAATACACGTTCCTTGCTTTTATATGATATTGAAGATAACTAAAAATGACCCTAACAGGATAGTTTTCACAGATAAAAAAAAATGAACTTGTTGGTAGTAAACTGAAAATGACAGTCTATTGTTGTAGTGGTCTAAAAATACCAAAACAAATGGACGATAGACAGAAATGATGGACATTGAAAAGAATGCATGGACAGAAAGATTGACAGTTGAATAGATGACATTAAAAGAATGAGAAATGGATGAAGTTATTGTTTGCATACTGAACAGTTTCTTTATTTACTTACCTGAACATTTTTCTAGTTTTATGATGTCATACACGTCATTTTCAGCATATCTAGGTTTATTTTCTATGTAGATGATGTAAAGAATGAATTCTTACTCGTGTACGCAAAGCAAACCACTTGAAATAATTTTCAATTTAGGTTACATGTTATGTAAATATATCACTCAAGCGTTCGTCTCCTTTTGCTGTGATTTTGCAGTCATTTCAAGCTCATTTGTTCTTGGAGTATTTACGCCAAGTGATTTAATTACACACCACCCGACACCCCCCGCGAACCGTTGCCCGTATCTTTCCATAACACATTTCAACGGTCTGCCCTGCCACATATCCGCATCCTTGAACAATGACGAGCTTTTCTTTCGGAAAAAGGACGGAATTAAAATTCAAAGGCAGCCCAGTTACATCCAGGAATTTCAGTGTACGAGTGTGTAGGCGTGTGTATGTGTATTTGTGTGTATTTGTGTGGTAGCAGTGGGAAAAAAACGAAGAAAAAAAAAAACACTCGACTGATTTTAATCACATTCTTATTTATTTCAGCTTGGAGCTTGGCAAGACTTGTAAAGAGCTGTGGTTGCACGAAGAAAAAAATACTCTTTTTGCCTTTTTTGTTAGCGCAATACAACACTGCCCTCTGTCAGTTACATCAAGTATTGCAGTTTTTTTTTTTTGTTCTTTTTTTTAACTAATTAATCCTTGATTTTATTTGATAAGAAATCAAGTGCTGGGAAAGTATCTTTTCCTTAGAAAATAAAGGTAATGTAGTAACCATAATCGACCAGAGGTGGTCAATCAGGTTTTTTTTATCTTATTTTTGTGAGTATTTTCATTATATGCTTTTTTTTTTGGTGGGAAAATGGCGTAGAATGACGTAGACAAATATTTTTGTAACTATTTTTTTGTAAATCTGCAATACTAAAAAC
Organism: Stigmatopora nigra; assembly: GCF_051989575.1. Taxonomy (NCBI): domain Eukaryota; kingdom Metazoa; phylum Chordata; class Actinopteri; order Syngnathiformes; family Syngnathidae; genus Stigmatopora; species Stigmatopora nigra. Next base: position 14,164,998 of record NC_135516.1, read on the forward strand.
ATATTTTTGTCTTTCCATGATTGAGTAAGATTCATAATTCCAAATTCCTAAAAAGAACCATAAACCACTAAAAAATGACCCAATTGAAAGAACCATTCATGAATTTTACTACGCAGACGGGGTGCAGACACTTACAGAATCCTGCCAATCAATGACCTCCGGTCGAATAATGATACATGAAATTATATATAAATATATATAGTATTGATTGAATACTTGTACATGTGTTGGGTTTGTTGTCATATACTGGGATTCCATTGCATTGTAGTCTGAACCAAAGAAAACTATGGACTTACCTGGTGTGAATACATCTTAAATTTGTGTACTTATCACTTTAACTAGGCTGAGTTACACGGTATACAGATTTTCTATGGAGCAAAAATCCTAAAATGTTTATTTACCCTTCCTTGTTGCTTACCTAATACGTTCTATCCATGTGGCTGAAGTGATCTGTTGTTTTGCTTTTCAATGGAGGTTATTAAAAATGTAAAGTCCCAACAGGCCACCCCCTGTCATTAAAATTTAGTAAAGGAAGCCTCTGGTGGGTTTCGGGTTGGAGATTAATTTTTTACAAGCTTCACAAACGGATCCACAGCTAAAGGGCTCTAGCCTGTGTATATAGAGTTATCATGTTTTTAGTTTTTTTTACTTACTATGATTAAAAAGTCAGTGTAAACTATAAGATGAGTTTCCAGTTGGCTATGTTTTTTTGTTTTGTACCGTTTGTTTTCACAGAAGCAGATCAAAAAGGTAAGTTATTAAGGTTATTAAATGTTTTTTTTACCTCGAATATATCAGTTTTTATGATATCTATGATTTTACTTCAACTAAAGTCAATCTTTAGAGTGGAATTCTGCCAAAACAAGTAAAAACCCTCAAACCTTTTTGTAGTAGAAATCTGATTCCACAAAAAAAACACTAAAACATATTTTACTTCTGTAGAATGAAGTACTTTTACACACCGTATTGTTTTCTCCCAAACAAATGATACTATAGTTACTGCTCCTAATGAATAAGATATCATGATACCTGTTTTTCCCCAGGTGTAAAATGTGGAGGCATCCTTTCTGCAGCGTCTGGCAACCTGTCCAGTCCAAATTTCCCAGATTACTACCCATACAACATTCTGTGTTCTTGGCTGATTGTTGTACCGGAAGGTTCTTCGGTGCTGTTGACGTTCCACTACTTTGAGTTGGAGTACCACGCAAGTTGTGCATACGATCATATAAAGATCTATAATGGTGTGGCTGGCGATGAGGGTAATCTTCTGGGTACTTTCTGTGGTGATGCACCCCCGCCGGCCTTTACGTCATCCTGGAACGTTATGTCAGTCATCTTTCGGTCAGATCGGCATGTAGCGCACAAGGGCTTCAGTTTGGGCTACAGGAAAGGTAGTGTGTGCAATTCTACCATTCGCTTTGGAGTGAAAAATTGCAAGTGACCAGACGTTTGGTCGCCGGTCAAATGGTGACAGAGTTCACTGTTGAAACCAGCTCTCAAAATTATATTCATGAGTTTAATATTTAAGTAATGTTTAATATCCAAGTACTGTTTAATATCTAAGCACTGTTTAATATTGAAGCACTGTTTAATATCGAAGTACTGTTGAAAACAGCTCTCAAAATTATATTCATGAGTTTAATATCTAAGTACTATTTAATATCTGAGTACTATTTAATATCTAAGTACTATTAAATATCTAAGTACTATTTAACATCCAAGTATTGTTTAAAATCTATGCACTGTTTAATATCCAAGTAGTTTAATATCTAAGTACTGTTGAAACCAGCTCTCAAAATTATTTTCATGAGTTTAATATCTAAATATCTACAGTTTTCAACAGTACTTAGATATTAAACAGTACTTAGATATTAAACTCTCTCTTAGATATTAAACTCTCTCAAGAATATAATTTTGAGAGCTGGTTTCAACAGTAAACTCTATGTTACCATTTGACCGGCGACCAAACGTCCGCGCACCGAAATTGCAAGTGGGCAAATGGTATTCTTGATGTGGGAGTAGATGGATGATGAACATATAGAAAGGTCAAAAACAATGGCTGTAAAAATAGATTGACAGTCATATTAGATGCCATTACTGTAGATTGCAAGTGCATATTTAATGAGGTTGGTATTTGTCTTGTGCAGATATGTGCGGCGGAGTGCTGACGGGCCTGTCGGGAATCATCTCGAGTCCTGGCTACCCGGCCGAGTACAGCAATGACGCCGACTGCACGTGGCTCATTCACGTGTCCAAGAGCAGCGCTGTCACTCTTCTGTTCCTGGATTTCCAGATGGAAAACAATGAAGGTTGTCACTTTGACTACGTGGCCTTGTTCGACGGTCCGACTGTAGCAGATCGCCACTTGGGCACGTACTGCGGGACAGACAAACCCGCCGCCATTATCACCACGACCAACCAGTTGCTACTGGTCTTCAAATCTGACTTCAACATTGGGGGACGAGGCTTTAAGGCGTACTACTACTCTGGTAATTGAAAGTGTCTTGTAGATTTATTCTAAATGATTCGACACACCTCAGATGGGAGTTCAAAACATCTGCTTACCACTAGGTAATCCACTTGGGCCACTCTTTGGAGGTACTTGGACGTTTGGTGGACGGTCTTTTGGTCGCTGGTCAAATGGTGACAGAGTTTACTGTTGAAAAAAGCTCTCAAAATTATATTCATGAGAGAGTTTAATATCTAAGAGAGAGAGTTTAATATCTAAGTACTGTTTAATATCTAAGTACTGTTTGATATCCAAGTACTGTTTAATATCCAAGTACTGTTTAATATCTAAGTACTGTTTAATATCTAAGTACTGTTTAATATCCAAGTACTGTTTAATATCCAAGTACTGTTTAATATCCAAGTACTGTTTGATATCGAAGTACTGTTTGATATCGAAGTACTGTTTGATATCCAAGTACTGTTTAATATCCCAGTACTATTGCAAACAGTAGATATTTAGATATTAAACTCTCCCTCATTAATATAATTCTGAGAGCTGGTTTCAACAGTACTTCGATATTAAACAGTACTTAAATACTAAACTCTCTCTCATGAATATAATTTTGAGAGCTGTTTTCAACAGTACTTAGATATCAAACAGTACTTCGATATTAAGCTCTCTCTCTTACATATTAAACTTATGAATCTAATTCTGAGAGCTGGTTTCAATAGTAAACTCTCTGTCACCATTTGACCGGCGACCAAACGTCCGCTCATGCTCTTTGGATCAGGCTAATGTATGAACCCCCTTTCCTAGCATTTGAGCTTTTTTGCTACTACGCTGATAATTCTGACCAAAACTTCTCCTGCTCTAGGGGAATGCCAACAAGTGCTGTCAGATGTAGGCGGCAACTTCAGCAGCCCTAATTTTCCACAGATCTACCCCAATAACATCAACTGCCACTGGAGCATATCGCTAGCATCTGGCTACCGCATCAAGCTCTTCTTTCCAGTGATGGACTTGGAAGGCCGCAATAGCCTGACCGATGCTTGCGACTACGACTGGGTGGCCGTTTACGACGGCGACGGCCAGGTAGCGGATACTCTGCTGGGACGCTGGTGCGGCGCCGAGAGACCACCATCGTTGCTGTCTCGAGGGAACAAAATGCTGGTGGTTCTTAGTACTGACAGGGACAAGGCGCACAGAGGGTTCACCGCTTCTTATCTCGGAGGTAAAACTGAAATTGCAAAATATGTTTGAGTGGCAGTTCACACTGATACTGCTCATGTACTGTTGACAAGGAAAGTATTTTCTGAGTGTAAGACAGGCGATTGGCGATACTACAGAAAGCCAGGTTCACCATTCGGGGACAAACTAAGAGGGACAGTTTTCTGGAATTTCCATTTATAAGGATTATTGAGATAGGAGCAAAAATAGGTCCTTAGATAATGAGTAGATAACCTTGTATAATTGTTTTGATTGCAAGTCTAAAATTGGCAGATGAATTTGGTTTTCTGGAATAATCTGTAACAAAGACGAAGTTAAGATGGATTCTCCTTGCAAGTAACGCTAAAGATGTCACCAATGTCTCCTAGTAGTGTTTTATATTATATTAAAGATAACTAAAAAATGAACCTAACAGCTTATGAACACAGGTCTGTGGTGGGGCCGGGTATAGTTCCCAGACCGGATTCCCAGAACTGCAAAGCATTCTTTATGGCCTGGATTAAATTCCTAGCATTCAGTTGAGAATTTATGATCTGGATCAGCCACTTTGGTTGTTACTGATCTTTACTTTGGAATTTGCCCTAAAGTTGTTCAACCTCTACATATATGGTCCTGAATGACAATCTGGTCTAAGTTATCCAATCATTGCTCTCTATCTTTGTGAGGTGATTCAAGGACGTGATGTCACACTAGAGCGTGATGTCATCTGCTTGGAGGAGGAGGAGTCTGATCAATGATCGACTTCTAAACAGATAGTCGTAGAAAAACTTTGCTATGAGGACGTAAAGGATTAAGTCCTATGCGGAATAGAATGCTTGGAATATGCCACATTTTCAATTCGCTGTGTATGTGGCTTTAATTAGCCTCCAGATTTGTCTTCTATCGCCCCGATGAGACCTTCATAAAGGTTCTTCTTCGGATTATGTTGACATTATACAGTTCTACACACTTTTGTATCCATGTATGTGACATTACGGCGTTTTTGTAGTCAGTCCAAGCAGTGCCCAGGTTGGTGTTTTTTCATTTTGTAGTCTTCTGTGTTTTACTCCTCTGGTTTTGTTATTAATGTCTTCAAATGCTGTTTATATATTTATCCGTATAGCTACAACTGATCAATGTCTTTCTTTCTGGTTGTGTATCGTAGTGGTGCCTGTGAATGTGAGCTGCACCAGGTCCGAGTTCACCATCCTGATCCCTCAGAAGTCCTTACCCCAGTTGGATCGGGAACGCATCTATCTGGGTAACCCATCGTGTACTGCAGTACTGACGGCTACTTCTTACAAGATCCTGGCGCAGTTTGTGAACTGTGGCACGGCTAGCCAGAAGTATCGCAACGTAACTATGTTGGTCAACAAGCTCTACATCGATTTCTCCGATGGCGAGCGGAATAACGTTCAAGAGTATAAGGTGCAGTGTGATGCTCTGCGAAAGTTGGCTTCGGCGTCTATCGTCTCGGTTGAGGAACGTCGATTGGAGGAGGAGGCGTTGCAGGAAGATGCTGCCGGCGTAGGGCCGAAATTGGAGCTGGTGGAGGCGGAGCCTCACGATCTTAGTGACATTGTCTTTATCAGTATTTGCGTCTTGGCTGTTATTCTTATGGGGATTGCTATTGTCTGGCTCGTCCTGCTTTAGTTGTGTACTGTATTTTCACGACTATAAGGCGCACCCTCAATGAATGATTTTTTCCATATATAAGGCGCACTGTATTATAAGGTGCACTGTCTATTTTGGAGGAAATTTAAGACTTAAGTGTGCCTTACAGTCGTGAAATTACGGTAATTGCTATTGACTTCCAGGTATGAAGAATTCACTACTTTACAGTCACCTCTAGAGCCAGCCATTGTTGATGTTTTGGATTTTTTTTTGTATAAAATGGAAGATTGTGTAAACTAAAATGGCATCTGCAAATTTAACAGTATTGTTTCAGTTCAGGCGTTTGTGTTTTTTTAATATCCGACTGGTGGTGGTTTTGTTTTTTCCATATATAAGGCGCACTGGATTATAAGGCGCACTGTCTATTTTTGGAGAAAATTTAAGACTTTTAAGTGCGCCTTATAGTTGTGACAATACGTTACTTTCATCATTGGCTATGAAAAAATTCAATGCAAAATTGCATCAAAACAAATTGTACTTTGGATTAAAAAATACACGGTTTGAAACAACCATCTGTATTTTTCAAGTAAAGTAAACAACACAAGGGGAGGATTTTTTTTAGGAATATACAAGCCACAATATTTGAAGAGACCCCTATAGACTCCTAAAAAGTAGCTAATACATTTTTTGGGGATTAACAACAAGTTTTTTTTAGTCTTATTTTAAGTGGTTAAAAGCAAATGCTTAATCTTTTTTAATTGAATTAACTTTCATCTTTTAGGTGTATAAAGGCAGACTTGATTGAGGAAAATGGATAAAAACTATTTTAAAAAAAATTTAAAAAGCTCATTTGTGCCTTTTGGTTGGCTATCAAAATTTTTCAAGTATTTCCAGGTGTTGACAAAAATTATTTCTTTTTTATCGCCCAGCTCTAAGTACAAACTATTTACATATTTTAAAAAAGTGGCCCAAAATAACAGACCTTATAAAAGCTTATCTCTTATACTTGGTAACGAGGTGGACGACAGATGATTGGTCCTGCTTCAGCTGAGCTCCAAGTTCGGGTTGCCGTCTGAAGGCGAACACCAGGGCTCGCACCGTCCTGCGATATGATCGGCTGACAAGACGGCCATTTTGGTGGAACACCTCCCTCTCCATGTTGTCCACCAGGACACAGTCTTCCTAAAAGGTCCACATAGAAACATAAGAAATTATCACCAAATATACAGCTGTATAATTGATAAGGTCTTTTTTAGAGAATCTAGTAATGGGCAAACTACGGCCCGCGAGCCACATACGGCCCATTAGGCTTTTTAATCCGGCCCGCCGACGTCCAAATAATGTTTTTTCCCCCAAGATGGCGCCATCACGCGGAAGCTAGTGGCAGTAGCTCTGTCCACTCTAATTTGTTTTTGGTGTTTTACAGCCCCTTCTATCTTTTTTTAAATGACATTTTAATATTTCTTAACACATTCCTTTTGACTTAACTTTGTACTTTATACTTTTTACTTCAATGATGAGTATGTTAATACTTTAATCCTTTTTTTCTGTTTATGTTTCATATGTACTGTTAACGGATGCACTTTCTTACATGTATCGTATCTTCAGCTGACCCGGCCTATCTCTCAAATTTTTAAAGTTAATGTGGCCTGAAAAGTTTTCCCACCCCTGAGCTAACTACTCACCAATACCAATGATTGAACTAACTAACTTTATTACACAGAGTACTATATCAAATCAATCTCCAGATCAAGGTGATCTAACCATGGTTGTAATGTTAAACTGCACCTTGAGCTCCAAAGCCTCGCTTAGGAGTCTTCTGGCATTGCTTCTGAGCCCTTCAGACTGCTTGTCTGATCGTACTTCAATGGACGGTTTGCTGGAATTGTCCTCTACAAAAGTCCTCCAGGATGTATACACATTAACAGCCGCTAAACTAACATCAGGCTCAGGGTGCTTTCGCAGTTTGTTGATGGTATGACCTGGAAAAGACAAGGAGAATAAAGATATTGACAACATGGTACATACAGAGACAGATTCACGGTCATAATCATCCCGTCGTATAAAGTATCACTCCATCAGTTATTTGGGATATATTTTATTGATATGGTAGTATTATTTTAATATGATCACCTATTTTTGTGGACCTTAGCACCTCCTTGGAAGGCATCTTCTTGCTCAGCTCGTTTAAAGCACTCAGTATGTTGATCTTGTTCTGTCCTGGTAGCTCCAGAGTAGACTTACAACGCAAAACATCCTCAATGACGACCACCCTCTAAAAAATAAAGTATTACTCGATAATGTTGCTCTTAATTGGGTTTGTTTGATTGATGGCAGACACCCACAACTTACCCGTAAGGATTCGATAGTGGCTTGCTTGTAAACCTTCACGGTGCTTTTCGATGTTTTAATCGTCTCTCCCTTCGGCATACGCACTACAAATTTGTCCATTTTGAGAAAAGTTTGTAAACAACATCCAGGTATAACTTGGAGGTATGTCGAAATTAAAAGAAGAACAAATCACATGGTGCAAAATCGTAGCAGGAACAGAGAGGTCACCTAATAAGAAGCTAGATGCAAGAAGTTGGAATGAGCGGCGTAAATTAAAGTAACCGGAAGCCAATTCAATGCAGTGGCAATCTCTTGTTGGCTTTCATGCAAAAAAAACAAATTTTCTCTACGAATATACCCTGATTATTATATTTTTTTATAAATATAGGGACTCTAATTGAGGCTCAATTGGAATTATTTATATCTATACTGTTAATTTACTGCATCTCTTATACAATTGATAACAGCCAGACTGGCATCTAGCTCTGTACATGATAGCTATCACTTTTCCAAAAACAAACACAAGTCTCGCGAGAGGGAACACACTCGCGAGCATTTGAACAGATTAAGGAGGAAGAGGAAGCGAACGCGTTTTGTTTTGGTTTGTTTGGGGTTTGTATCAGGCACCTGGACGAAATGGCGATAGTCTCCGGCTTCGTGTTATTTTTGGGACTCTTTGGAACGATGGCGGTGGCGTCGTCGGATGTGTTCGACAGCGTGTTGGGGAACACGGCGTCGTGCCATCGCACTTGTGAGATGACATACACTTTGCACACTTATCCACGGGTATGTACCAGTCCGTAAAAAAGTTGCTAATCAAGCACAACTAGCCAAATTGTTCGAATTTTCTAAATTCCTATGTCAAATTGATCTTTGCCTGATTTATTTTCATAGGAAAATGAACTCTACGCTTGTCAACGAGGCTGCAGGTTGTTCTCAATTTGCCAGTTTGTTCGTGATGGCAACGATTTGAATCGCACTGCCAACGACTGTCAATCAAGTGAGATAAAATGGCCGACGTTGTTTTTACGTCTAGCTTCCGTTGTTAACATTTCTTGTTTTGCTAAAATATTATTTTTTAGCCTGTCATGAAGCCTACGCCCAGGTTAATGAGCAATTTGCATGCAATCTGGGCTGCCGTAACCAACTCCCTTTCGCCGAACACCGCCAAGAACAGGTGCACAAAATACTTTATATCTAATATATAATAGGTAAACATGCAATTCTTCAAAAAATATCTAGTGGCCAAGTGTGGAATAACACAAGAAGTTCAAAAATTCAGCAATCAGTTATCCAAAAAATAACTGACAGTTTTTGACTGTTCAGAGACTTTTTTTTAACCTAAAAATTGTTTAATTTTGTTTAATTGTCTAAATCAATGGTGTCGGACCATTTTAGATAAAATATTTCGATTATTTTTTAATAGATGGATTAAAAAAACTGGATTAAAAGCCCTGAATATTCCGTTTTTTTTATATTGTGTGAATTTTAGCTGGAAGCCATGATCCCAAAGATCCACATGCTCTACCCATTGATTTTGGTGAGGGGCTTTTGGGAAGACCTGGTAAATCAAGCGCACCTCTTCATCACAGCAACTTGGACTTTTTACGTCCAGGCTGACGATGGAAAAGTCATTGTTTTCCAGGTATGAGTGTCTATATTTAAAACATCTCCAAATGTTTACACTTGTAAACAAAATGGGTTTTTTTGTGTATCACCCTTACATTGATTGGGTTGCTCCTCAGTTTGAAACAGAAGGAGATGGCGAGGAACAAGAAGTTCATAACACTGGTAAGCCCACATTTAGGAGAAATTAGTATGTATTTTTATTTCCGTATTTTCACGACTATAAGGCGCACATAAAAGTCTTAAATTTTCTCCAAAATAGAGTTTAAAATACAGTAATAGCACTCGTTACTGACACTGCGGCTAAAAATACCATGCGCCATATAGTCGTGAAAATACCTGTATTTGATTTTGGATTTTTCAGGCCCTGATGTGAGCGCCCCCATTTACAAAGACTACCAGCGCACGCTCATCCAGGAAAGGGACCGTGACATGAGCACTGAAAGCAGCGACGACAATTACGACTTTTTCAGCTGCATCGCTAGGTTTGATAGCCCTTTTTTTGTGACCGGACGTTTGGTCGCCGGTCAAATGGTGACAGTTTACTGTTGAAACCAGCTCTCAAAATTAGATTCATGAGAGAGTTTAATATCCAAAGTACTGTTTAATATCTAAGTTCTGTTTAATATCTAAGTACTGTTTAATATCTAAGTACTGTTTAATATCTAAGTATTGTTTAATATTTAGGTACTGTTTAATATCTAAGTACTCTTTAATATCTAAGTACTGTTTAATATCTAAGTACTGTTTAATATCTAAGTACATGTTAATATCTAAGTACTGTTTAATATCTAAGTACTGTTTAGTATCTGAGTACTGTTTAGTATCTGAGTACTGTTTAATATCAAAGTACTGTTTAATATCCAAGTACTATTGAAACCAGCTCTCAAAATTAGCTTCATAAGAGTTTAATATCTAAATATCTACTTTTTTAACAGTACTTAGATATTACACAGTACTTAGATAGTACTTGGATATTAAAAAGTACTTAGATATTAAAAAAGTACTTACATATTAAAAAAATACTTAGATATTAAAAAAGGACTTAGATATTAAAAAAGTACTTGGATATTAAAAAAGTACTTGGATATTTAAAAAGTACTTGGATATTTAAAAAGTACTTGGATATTTAAAAAGTACTTGGATATTTAAAAAGTACTTCGATATTTAAAAAGTACTTCGATATTTAAAAAGTACTTCGATATTTAAAAAGTACTTCGATATTTAAAAAGTACTTCGATATTTAAAAAGTACTTCGATATTTAAAAAGTACTTAGATATTAAAAAAATACTTAGATATTAAAAAAGTTCTTAGATTAAAAAGTACTAAGATTTTAAACAGTACTTGGATATTAAACAGTACTTAAATATTAAACTATTTTTAGATATTAAACTCTCTTTCATGAATATAATTTTTTAGATCTGGTAACAACAGTAAACTCTGTCAAACGTCTGATGACTAAACATCTGGTGACCAAACATCCGGAGACCAAACGTCAAAGTCAAATTGTTGCATATGGAATAGAAATAAAGTGAAACCTTTTCTTCTCAGGAATCCCTGGCTACCAGGCTGGGTTCTCACCACCACCACCTTGGTGCTGTCCGTACTGGTCCTCATCTGGATCTGCTGTGCCTCAGTGGCCACTGCCGTGGACCAGTATGTCCCAGCTGAGGTCAGTTAGCAGCATCACCAACACTTGCTATCCATCCTATACTAATACACACATTTTTTTCCAGAAATTGAGCATCTATGGTGACAAATATATGATGGGTGAACAGAAACTCATTCCTTACCCATCGTCTTCCCTGCTTGTTATCATGTCCAAAGGCTTTGGAGAAGATGAGAAGGAAGCAGGGCCTCTTCCTTCCAAAGTCGACCTTGAAAAGTCAGACATCTAGAAAAAAAATCTGTTAAATATGGTGTAAAATGATCCCATAATTCCTTTCGTACCCTTCGATACTTTTCAAATGGATGCATTAATAATACTATGCCAATGCAAGACTAATAGTTTTGGGCTATGACGATTTTCTTTTGAGGTGATTTAAGTTCTTGCAGACATTCTACAGAATTGTGACATGACATAAGCAATGCAGTGGAGAGAAACAACCACATTATTTTCTTTGTGTTCCCCAATGCCAGAGTTTGTTGATGACATAGAAGTTTAAACAATAAAAATATTTCCCATATTTACTAATTGCTGGTGCTTTTGTTTTCAATGTTAATAGTTTGACTACAATATTGACTTTAAAAATTCGCCAGATGGGTGGGGTCAGCACAAGATAGGATACAAATAAAAAAGTGCATCCGTTAACAGTACATATGAAACAAACAGAAAAAAAGGACTAAAGTATTAACATACTCATCACTCATTAAAGTCAAAAGTATAAAGTACAAAGTAAACTAAAAAGGAATGTATTAAGAAATATTAAAATATTTAAAAAAAATACAAGGGCTGTAAAACAAACTAATAAGAGTGGATACAGCTACTGCCACTGACTTCCGTGTGACAGCGCCATCTTGGGGTAAAAAAAAAACTAAAAAATTGGACGTCAGCGGGCCGGATTAAAAAGCCTAATGGGCCACATATGGCCCGCGGACCATAGTTTGCCCATGTCTGCTGTAAACTCATAAAATCAAACACCATTAAAAAAATATATGTAAAATATCCTTTAATTTACAATGAGACAGTAATACATTTTTATTCATGAAATATCGAACAAAACTATCTCAGTATTGGTCCAACAAGTCCATGTCCTCAGCGGTTAGCACGGTCGACGGCACACGTTTCACGGGGGGGCTCACATTGAAACTGTCGCAACAGTTTCGGGATGCCCGCTTCCTTTTGTTACCCTGAGTCTGCCGGCAAGTCGTGTCTAAAGAAGTGACATCTGGGGAACTACCGGGAGGAGGTTTGGAAAAGTGGAGACGCTGAGATTCCTGAGTTGATGTTGCGTCTTTGTTGTGAGATAACGGTGCTTCGTTCAAAACTTCTCGGACAAACTTCTGTCTGCCAACTGGAGGTGAAGTTCAAATAATTTAACAAAAATACCATTATTTTCTTTTCAGCCAAATGATTTGTACCAAGAAAAAATGTTCTAGTAGTTTTGTGTTATTTCAAGCAAATAAGCATGTTTTAAAGAATTGTTTAGATTGTAATGTTTGGAAATATTTGTAAGAAATCTCAATACATGAATATTTTAGTGAAAATAGTGGTATTTAAAGAAATGTCATTGACAAAACTTGTATCTTGTAATTTAGGTAAATATTATAGCAATGTTCCAAAAGCAGGACATTTAAAATATAAACATAAACATATTTAAACTAAATGCTGTAATTAGTGCATTTTATGACTGTAAAACAAGTTAAGTTAAGTTTCCATTTAAAATTGTCCTTTAAGTACTTTATCTATTTATACACAAAATTGATCTATAGAATCCTCTTTATTTTAAATATAGCCATTTTTTAAATAAATAAATTAAAAGAACTGGATTAAAATCCCTGAATATTCATTTTTTATAGATCTAAAACAACATTTATCTTACCTTTTTTTAAAATATATTTTTAGATTTTACAAAATAATTTTTGAACTAAAAACACAAAAAATTTGATTAAAAAAATGACAACTATTGATTTAAAAGGGCCGAAAATCATCAAAATTAATATCCATCTATACTCTTCATTTAAATTTGATCCAAAAACAGAAAGTCAGCTCTCATAATTAACTTTCACGGACCACAAAAAATGATGTGGCGGGCCAGATTTGGCCCCCGGGCCACCACTTTGACACCAGTAGTCAAAATGAATGTTGACTAACTTGCAAATCCGCTTTTTTAAGACTTACAAAAGCGTAAAGCTGATATTCTTGACTCATCAAGCCTCTTCTGTTTAGGCATTTGTGCTCCATTTGTTTCCCACTGGTTTACAACCTAATAAAAAATATTTTGCCACATATTTAACAAAAATTACATCAAAAAACAATACAGAAAAATGACAACCCCTTACCTGTTCTGCCCATCCTTGTGTTTTACAAGCAGAGTGGTCAAAAACCTCCAATGCTTTCTCCGAATAAGAAAGACTTAGCAACTCCCACATGGTCAACTTGAGCTTTTCGCCAAACTGCTTGTAAAATTCGTTTTTTTTAACAAGGAAATGACAAAAAAAAAATAATTGATCAATAAAAGTGTGCATACCTTCATTTCAGTGCCAGTTATATCCAGTTTTTCAAGTTTTGGGAGAAATTTAAGGTAGCGCAGCGCCTTCTGTGAGATGGGATTGTCTGCATTAAAACAACAGGTCTATATGTTAAGGTTTGAATTCAGGTTTGCATATTTTCCCATTTAGTAGTCTACCAATTCATAATTCTATCGCAGTGGATAAATAAGATGAAGGGCAAAAAAAATATGATTCAAAAATAAGAGATTGAGTTGTTTTTTACTGATGAAATAAGAATAAAAATAAGAATGTAATAAGATGATGCACTACTATTTAATGCTTGAACATGAACTTGGGAAAACTACGGCCCGCGGGCCACATACGGCCCCGTTAGGCTTTTTAATCCGGCCCGCCGACGTTGTCCAAGCAATGTTTTTTTAATTATTTCCCCCAAGATGGCGCCATCACGCGGAAGCCAGTGGCAGTACACTCTTATTTGTTTTTTTTTTGTGTTTTACAGCCCTTCTATCTTTTTTAAATGACATTTTAATATTTCTTAATACATTCCTTTACTTACTTGACTTTGTACTTTATACTTTTTACTTTAATGGTGAGTGATGAATATGTCAATACTTTAGTCCTTTTTTCTGTTTATGATTATATGTACTCTTAACGTATGCACTTTTTTATATGTTATCGTATCTTCTGCTGACCCCGCCCATCTGTCCAATTTTTAAAGTCAATGTGGCACCCCCGGGCCCAAAAGTTTGCCCACCCCACGCCCATTACTTTAATGGTTATTAGCAAACATCCTTGAAATGCGAATAATGTCAACTTACAGGAAATATCAAGGCACTGAAGACAGTCCAGTCCTTTCCTCATCACCCTCACAGGCGCAGTTAATCGTTGCAGGCCTTCATCGGAGAGACCGTTGCTGCCGAGGAAGAGCTGAATTAAGCAGCTAAGATAGAAGGAGAGAGCAAAATTTGGTCCTCAGTGCATCTTATCTGGACAGACGACAAGGCGGCACATCCTCACCTGGCCAATGAGGTGGACGTCAAGTGCTGGAAGATCTCATGGTTGTCGCCAAGTCGGCATCCAAACAGGTCTAAACACTTTAACCTGTGAAAAGTCTTGATGTCGGCTATGCGCTCGCTCAGTAGTGGAAATCTGATGGACAGAAGTTTAATATCTATGTACTGTTTAATATCCAAGTACTGTTGAAACCAGCTCACAAAATTATATTCATGAGAGACTACTGTATTAAACCCCTGCAAACACCCCAGTTCACCACAGGAGGGTGCTAATGAGTTTATCCTTAAAGACAACACTATCTACTGCACGGCTCCATGCTAAAACCTCGTTAAGGTGTGCAGGGGGGTCATAACCGAAATATTTTAACACTGGAAAAAATATCATTTATACTCCTCTAGATGTCATCTTAGATTATATTATGCTCTCCCTCGACCACGCCCCCTTGACGGGCAAAAACAAAAATGGGGCCCAAGTAGGAGCGCACCTTCAGCAACTGGACAAACACACACACACCTGTTCCTGAGGCAGAGAGAGCTGAGTACCATGTCTCCATAGGCTTCGCTAAATAGTCGTAAGGCTTTGGGGGAGACGTCTGGCTTCAAGAAGACACGGTTCTTCTCGGCAGCAGCGAACAGTCTGTCGCCAATCTGCTCGGGGAAGCCCACCAGTGACTCCACGTGGTGGACATTACCAGCCACGAAGAGCAGGGCGATGTCGAACAGCGACTTGCTACTGTAGCATAAGCTGCCCTCCGCATTGTAGGTGAAGACGAAGTGTTTCTTACGGAGAACTAGTGCATTGGTACGGCGACAAGATGAAGGCGCTGAGGCCACTGGGTTCACCACGGGGTCGCTGATACAACGTAGTTTGCCCCTTTCCCGCACGTACACGCTGCTGGCATCCATTTCTGGATGGCGACTGTCACACAAACATTTAATTTATGTGTTTATTACCCCTTTAAAAATGAGTTCCAAAAGCTAAACCAACATTCGGTATGCCAGGATGAGGGAGTTCGCCATTGGCATGTGTCAAAATAAAAGCCAATTAACTTGAAATATTAGATTTCATCAAGAGTACACGAGAAATATCACACCACTTTTTATCCAGCGAAGAATATTATGAAAAAAATATATTTAGATTTTGCCTACATATTGTTAACTTGTTTTTTGAATCATTGTAAATAAAATCACTGACGGAAAACTGAGCTAACAGATTCCGGTGTCATGAAGGATGTTTGCGTTTGGTGTCAAAATAAGAGGCCTTCGACAAGAAAAAATACTCTTAAAACTTAAGCACAGGCTATATACGACACAAATAATCCCACAAAAAAGCAATTTCAGCTTCCTAATATGTACTCTTGATAGAAATAAACCAAAACTAACACCTTTTATGCTAAATAAATATAATGAGGAAAAAAACAGTAGACTAACAGGAAACTGCTGTGTTTACAAGGCGACCATATCCGCATCCTGCTTCCGTCAACGTAAACTAACATTTGAGACGCGACAATTGCATGTTTCCATGAATAAAAGTAAGCATTTGATATACGTTTTCCGTCAAATGTCTACGTTTTATTATTTGAAAACGAGTGTAATGCTATTTCTGAATTTCAGCATAATAATGTGACGTAGCGTCCGTGGTGACACTAAGATTTAGTCTTGTTAGCTTCAACGAAGCATGTATTGCTGTATCAATAACATGTAAGACATGTCTAAAGTATGTTTATTTTCCTTAAAAGGTACACAAGAGGGGGAAAAAGCGTCTGGTTTGACTTACAGTTGATCAACTGATAATTCTTTGTTTAACTGGCTGGCGTGTTTTGGTCGCATAAATGGCGTCTGCAAACGACCCATTTCAATTTCAAGGTAGGTCATTGTTATATATTGTATTAAAATGTGACGTGTCGTGCTCTTATTGGTTAAATATTAGTTCTATATAGCTATGGCAACCTTCACATTGTTGACATAGTTTCAGTAAGGGACTCAAGTCTCTTAATAGCTAGTATTAGTGTTATTTATTTTGTGTTCCATATCTTTTTGTCATTTTTTAAAGAATTTGAAGACAACAGCCTCCTGGCTAATGACAAAGATTCAGCTACCATCAACATTGATGATGATTTTATAAATCAGAAGTCCCCCAGTGGTCTTACTTCTAACCTTGATGATGAAGACCCCATGGCTGAAAATGACAAAGCCGAGGCAAGATGGCCGTCTTATATGTCTCTGTATCATCAACTGTCGCATTCAAAATGTTTCTAAACTTGTCTTTATTTGTCGATCTTAAAAGCTACTCTCGGGGGAGAAGAAAAGCATCCCTTTCTGGACTTTTGAGTACTACCAACAGTTTTTTGATGTGGACACAAGACGTGTAAGTGTTACTGCTTTAGACTGCAATTAAAGACACATTATATAGTAGTACCTAATTTCTCATGTAAATAAACATACAGGACACTATTCTGATATGATCCTAAAACAGGGGTCGGCAAACTTTTGGGCCCGGGGGCCACATTGACTTTAAAAATTTGACAGATGATGGGCTGGGTCAGCACAAGATACGATAACATATAAAAAAGTGCATCCGTTAACAGTACATATGAAACATAAACAGAAAAAAAGGACTAAAGTATTACCATACTCATCACTCATCATTCAAGTATAAAGTACAAAGTCAAGTTAGTAAAGGAATGTATTAAGAAATATTAAAATGTCATTTAAAAAAAGATGGAGGCGCTGTAAAACAAAATAAAAACAAATAACGTGACAGCCCCATCTTGGGGGGAAAAACCATTACTTGGACAACGTCGGCGGGCCGGATTAAAAAGCCTAGCGGGCCATATGTGGCTCGCGGGCCGTAGTTTGCCCACCCCTGAGTTAGAAAATGTGACAATGTGACTTTCGTCTCAGGTAAAAGAAAGAATCATTGGATCGGTACTACCATGGCCGGGAAAGAACTTCATACATGTGTACCTTCGAAGGAATCCTGATCTCTATGGTCAGTAAGCAAATACATTTTGATCTTGAGAATATTTTTTTAGTATTTTGGGAAATATACACTGTTTTAATAAACTTCCAAATCCATTCAGGACCATTCTGGATCTGCACCACTCTTGTCTTTGCCATCGCCATCAGTGGCAACATCTCTACATTTCTAGTCAACCTTGGCAAACCAGAATATAAATACACACCAGAGTTTGGAAAAGGTAAATAGAAGGTAAATACAACCTATGTCTGAGGAGACATACAATTTAATCTTATTTTTTGTCCTCCCCCAGTGACCATAGCTGCGACAGCCATCTTTAGCTATGCTTGGCTGGTACCTCTTGCTGTTTGGGGTTTCCTACTGTGGAGGAACAACAAGATCATGAACTTGGTGTCTTATTCTTTCATGGAGATTGTCTGTGTATATGGATACTCACTTTCTATATACATTCCCGCTGTGGTAGGTTTTCTGTTTGAATACTGTTTGGTTATTACACTTTAATATAATTAGAAAACAATACAGGGGGATATCTGATTAAATATATATGTCCATTAAAGGCCAGAAATCAAAACAATTACAAGGTTATTGATTTATCCAATTGCATAAGAAAAAACAACAGTAATAACAATTAAGGTGGGAACTCAAAAACAACTCCATTGGTAATTAAACAACTTAAGCGTCCTTCTAGGTCTGCATTCTGGGGTAAAGGTTAAAATTAAACAAACAAGCCTCCATTCGGCAAAAAAAATCCATAATCAAGCTAAAAAAGCGTCACGATTTACCACAATAGGCGAGTAATCACCAAGGTTGTTGGATAGCGATCACTCTACATCAGCAATTTCTTAATCGTCCTTCTAGGTCTGCATTCTGGGGTAAAGGTCAGTCCTATCTTCCAGTAAACAGTCCTCAATGACATGTTACAATTCCGAGCTCATCCCAGACAAATATTGAAGAAGCTCTCACACAAAATTGATTAAATACACACATATATATACAATAGTATTACAGAATAACTCCAACAAATACAAATACTGCGAAACTGACAAAAAGCTCTTGTTCTCCACAGGTTGTATGGATCCTCCCATACGAATGGGTGCGGTGGCTCTCCATCGTTGTGGCACTCTGCCTCTCCGGATCCGTCTTGGTCATCACCTTCTGGCCGGCAGTCCGAGACGACCAGCCCAAGATGATTGCCGCAGTCATGTCGGCCATTGTGGTGTTCAACGTCCTGCTCGCCGTCGGTTGCAAAGTAAATAATGGGCTTTTTAGTAGTTTGGTGGTGGAAGATATGAGTCATCAGTAACAAATTGACCCGTGTGACACGTGATTTAAATCCGTAGTTGGACTCAAATGCATGACACAAGAAACTAAATATCTGAAGTGTCACATGTCCACTGCCATTGGTCTAATTGGTCTACGCAAAGGGTGTCAAACTCGGGTTTGTGGGCCGCTTTAACGTTCACTCGATTTAATGTGGGACGGACTATTTTAGATATAATATTTTGATTTTTTTTTTTAATTGGATTAAAAGAACTGGATCAAAAAGCCCTAAATATTTATTTTTTTAGAGCTAAAACAATGTTTATTAGATTTAAAAGGGGCAAAATCAGAAAATTTAATATACATCTATACTCTTCATTTTAATTTGATCCTAAAACAGAAAGTCGCCACTCATCATTTACTTTCCCGGACCCCAAAAAAGTATACGACGGCCCACATTTGGCCCCCGGGCCGCCACTTTGACACACATTTTTAAGGATTGCTGTTTATTTGTTTCTTTTTCTCTCTTTTAGGCGTATTTCTTCAGCAAACCAGAACCTGTTCCCGAGCCTGTTAAAATGATAACCACTGCACAAGCCCTCGCACATACATGAGAATCTTTTAAAGGTAAACACATTTTTTTCAAGCCTTTATTTCAGTATTTCTCAACATGCATTCTTTTTCTTCTTCCATATGCTCTATAACAGGGTCTCCTGTTGCCTTAATTGAGAAATTTGGGTCACGATGAGGGTCATGAGCCGTTAGAATTTCGCCCCATAACCTATTATGGGATACACGTGGGGTACCCTGACCAAGTATGTTCTTTTTTTAAGGCGATATGTGACTTTCTATTTATCGCTTGGGTAAGATACATTTTGAAGGTCTTTGAATGGCACTGAAGACATTTTGTATGATTATTAGGGAAGTGGCATTCAGATAACAGACCACAGTAATGTCTGTGTTTTGAATGGGTGTATTTAATTTTCATTACTAATACCATTTAATATTGTCAACAAAAGGCAAGAAGTAGGTTGAAGTCAATTATTTTTTTTGTTTTGGGGATATTTCATCTTTTACATTATGAGTATGAATGGGTGATATGACAATAGTGAGGTCATTTCACAAGAATAAGAATGTAATTGTATGAAAATTCTATTACAATAAAGTCATCATTTTTGCAAGGTTGTGTGGCGCTATTTTTTTTCACAAATACTGTCAATTTATAAAAAAAAAGTTGATTTATGTCGAAATAAACATGAAATCAAATCAACAAAAGGCTATGATACACTTTTGTTCATTTGGGGGCCACTAATAAAGACACTGATACATTTTAAATATAAAAAAGCCCGCTTCTAAATGTAACTTTTTGCAGTTGCTTCTCATCTTGAGTGTCAAGAATGTCATTTTTTAAACAATCATTGAATTTTAGATATAAAAACCAAACTGATTGTTATAATGTAACTTTACCATGAAAACAGTAAAAAAAAAGCTACAATGAAAGGAGGGCATTTTATCCAAATAGAGACTCAAAAACTACAAGTATGATCATATCAGCATTTTATTTATTTATTAACTTGCTTATTACCTATCTATTTATGTCTAAAATGTCTTTTTCTGTGTCTGTATTCTCGCCCTCTTGCTACTGTGACAACAAAATATCTCAAATACGAGATGAATAAAGTTATTAATTTAAATTAAACATGTGTGAATAGATGTCAATGACATCAATAGTTACTACTGTTTCTTATGTTTTTGTCTGGTGTTCGTTTTGGCTATAGATTTTTCGATGGAAATTCGGTCCTAAAATTAATAATCAAACCAGAATCTCAGATTTAAACAAAAAAGATAGTTTTTGGTATGGATGCCTGTCATGTAACCCAACATCTTTGTCAAACTCCATTAGGAAAATGGGAAAATGAAACAGTGACACTGAAAACTCCTCAATGTTGGAACCTAGTGGCCTAATTAACAGTCATCCAAGCCACCAGCTTTGAATTACACAAGGGGGATGGATCTCCATATCCCTCCTCAGTCTCCATCTCAAATACAACCACAAGAAGATCCCGGAAGGACCTAAACAATGACTTTGCACGAATGTATTTCTTCCCCCATTTCCCGGTAGAATGGCAACCACCAAAGTTGACCGATCCTCCAAATTTGAGACCTTAAAGCTCCTTGAGAAGTGCCAAAAAGAACGAGACGACGCGGTCCACCGAGAAAACGTCCTCCGCGACAAACTCCGACAATACGAATCCAGATTGCGATCTGCCGAGACCTTGAAGCAGAAGTTTAAGACCCTAACGGCGGATAACAAGGACCTTAGGAAGCAAGTCAAGGCCCTGCGGATTGAAATCGGCCTGGAATGCAGTCCAAAGTTCCTCGGAAAGACCACAAAGGATGTTGTCGGCGATTTGCATGCGAAAGAGCGCGAGTGTGATGCCCTGATCGACAAAACGGCCAAACTGGGATTGACGGTGGATGAGTTGACGGCAGAGTTGGCCAGTGCCGTCACGTCCAAGACTCTGCTGGAGGAACAAGTCCAGGCTTTGCAGCAGAATCTTAAGGACATGACTAATAATCAGCGACGTCTACTCAAGCTTTGGGACGATAAAAAAGTTCAGCGGGAGCAGCAGGTGCTGCCCGCCATTGCTGTTAAACCTGGGAAGAAACCTGTTTTTATGCAGAAGGACGTTCAGACGGACTTGTCCATCAGTGCATCCCAAAAGCTTCCAGTTAATGTCTTTGAGATCAAGACTGCAGATGCATAAGACCAGTTTTAACCCTTCTCAGAACGACGTATAATTTTTAATGAAATTTAATAGATTAAATCACTAATATGTTGGAATATACTAGCAGGGGTTGCGAACCTTTTTGATAGAAGAGAGCCATAAACAATTGATATTTTTTAAACATTATTCATTGAGAGTCAAACATGAAAATTAGAGTATTTATTATTCATTTCAGAACTTTGAAAGTAAAAAAAAGTCTGAATTCTTTTGAAAACATTATTTTACTGTTCCTAATCAATGAGAGTATCCCCGCAGAAGAGTCTAATGAAGGAAAAATATGATTTTAAAAGGCGGAGAGTCATATACACCCGTCAAAAGAGCCATATGTGGCTCCCGAGCAATGGGTTCCCTACCCCTGGATTATAGCCTAATGATTTGTAGTAATAAAAATAAAATTAATATTCGCCATTCATTAATGAGTAGTGTAAAATGTGTTTTAAATAAATGTAATTGTAGAGAATTAGTAAATAGCCCAAAAACCTAATTATTCTTAAGTATTCATCTAGGTATCCTTTTTCTGATGCATGTATTTTGTAGAATCTCAAAAAGTATTATTATACAAGTATTATAGTATTACGTGCAATATTTATCATAGAACGCAGACTTTAAAGTAGTCATCACGTAAGACAGATATTAGACACGAAAGCGTTTTTTATTATTATTATTATTTTGACGTCATTTACAAACTGGCAAATATACGAACATCCTAATAGCGAATGGGTCCTTCAAGGGGTCCTTTGAACAAAAGTGGCGCGGCATGATGGAAACTTGGAAGTTTTGAAAAAGAGAATTATTAAATACAATCTCCAATATGTTTTCTGCGGACCAAACTTGTTGGTTCATAAGCAAGGTAAGTCAATTCGATTCATCAGAACCGATTTTGTATCAATATCACCGGCACGTTAGCATGTGGACCACTACTGATTATGCTACTATACGCTAGCTAGCAACGTCAAAGCACGACTTATTTATGTACAATTTGCGTTATCTGTCATTAAAGACTACCATTATGACAGCTATCTGTAAGCTTAATTTAAAGTTGCTTTCAAAGTTGGACAGTTCATTGATCTATTCACAAAAGTTGTCATGAGACTGACTTTACTGTTGTGAAAATGATAGACTAGATATGACAATTTTAATCCATTTAGAACTGATTCTTTTTGTTACGACAGTACCGTAAATCAAAATAGAGCTGACGTCATATGCTTCAATTCAAATGATCACAATTTATCAGTGTATATAATGAAAATATACATGTTAACAGAAATGTTTTTGGTTTTAACTGTACATAGGTCATTTGCTGGAGGGCTGCAGCCAGCATAGCATGGGCAGTGTTATTGTTGCCGCCTACCACATTAGTTTTTGTCATCCTTGGCAGATTTAGTCTTTTCCTACCGGTCCAGTCCCTGTCAGGTCAGTCTGTCACCCTTTTACTTTTATTCCATGTGTCACAAATATCTCCCATAACATGAAAACTTATTCCGGTTACAGAGTGTCTGTCCTTCTTGACAAGCGCCAGCGGCATTTTCTCATGTATCCTGCTATGTGCCGTCACCGCAATGGTGGGCTTCTTAATCTTTGAGCATTATACAGGTGAGTGTCAAAATAACGGGTGCTCGGACGTTTGGTCGCCCGGACGTTTGGTCGCCCGGACGTTTGGTCGCCCGGACGTTTGGTCGCCCGGACGTTTGGTCGCCCGGACGTTTGGTCGCCCGGACGTTTGGTCGCCCGGACGTTTGGTCGCCCGGACGTTTGGTCACCGGGACGTTTGGTCGCCGGTCAATTGGTGACAGAGTTTACTGTTGAAACCAGCTCTCAAAATTATATTCATGAGAGAGTTTAATATCTAAGAGAGAGAGTTTAATATCTAAGTACATTTGACCGGGGACCAAAAGGGACCAAAAGCCTGGCGACCAAACGTCCGGTCACAAAAATAACTATGTATGAAAACCCTTATTTCGGTTGTGAATGCATTTTTTATCTGTCACGTTGTAATTGGCCTTTGGCATTGTACATTTATATTTGACTTATATTTGCAGTCATCCCTACACTTGCCTGTTCTAAAATCGCCATTTTGGGGCAGCTGTTGCACCCTCGCCACGTGGCCAACTCGATGCTCCACTGCGTCATGGGTGTCATTGTGGCGTGGTGCGCCGCTGTCACCATCGGGGGACGGTACGAGATGCTCGGCTACCCATGCGTACCCACTGACAAGTAAGTAAGTCCGCTGTACCGACGCCGGTAAGCAGCTAAAGCCTCACTAAAAAAACAAATTCTCCAGTGCCCCTCAGGTTTGTCTGAATGAGTATCACCTCATCCTTCTGCTGGCGGGGGCTTTTGTTGGATTCTCCCACACACTGTTTGGAGTTGTCCAAAACATGAACTACGTGCCGTTCCACGTGGTGCAGGTTGGTGTTGGATTTTTTTAAAATTAGATTTTCTATCCATGACTTAAATCCTCTATTTTTTTCTCCTCAGCAACAAAAGTACCTTCGCTTTAAGGGCTCTTTGGCGCTGGTGGTGAAGTGCAGTGCTGTCCAAGCATTTTATTCTGTCAGGCAATTCCTGCTTGTCTATTTCTTTTTGGGTATGTTATCCCTCTGCGGTTGTTGTGTGAATTTACAACAATATATGTCGCCGGATTTTGTCTGAAATTCAAGAAAAAAAACGTATTGTGCATCTAATGTGAAAAAAAACACATTAAGGAATGTGCAATATGAATGATGAATATGAGGATAAAATTTTGAATCGGCTTATACGAGAGAAATTGTAAAATTCAACAATTTTAAGGCCATTTTAATGGTGTGGCCAAAAAATGCGTTATGTATATTTATTAGTTTTTTCCTGACATATAATTTTGGGTATGTACTACTACTATGCTATACTTTGACCAATTTTTTAAATAACAAAAAAAAAAACTTTTTCATGGGTATATTTGAAAATATGGTCAAAAAAGGATCTAAAATTAAAAACTCATCTGTCACCCATCTTTTTCCCATCAGGGTACATCCCAAGAGAGTGGATCTGTAAAATGTTTAACCTCATCTTAAACAGGTGAGTCCACTTTATGAATCTTATCCAGTGATACTTAGTAATATTTCCCATTATTTACATTACACCTCTAGTTCAAGCCATCGTCTGGATACCGTCAGTGGACTATTGGACTTATCCCTGCTCTACCACCTATGGATCAGTGCCACCTTCCTCCTCTTCACCTGGTACATTGCCCTGCTCCTCTTTCGGATATTTATTACAGAGGTATGTATATATTTTTTTATGCATGCTTTTCATATGCATGCCTAATCATTGACCTTAAATGACCTTTAATTTGCATGCAGGGTTACAGTTTCCCAGTACAGTCATCCTTTACCGAGGACGTGCAACAGTGTCTTCCAAGAGTTCTTTCTGACCCACAGCCAACCATTTTGAAGGTAGTAGCCGGGACATGGGCAAACTACGGCCCGCGGGCCATATATGGCCCGCTAGGCTTTTTAATACGGCCCGTTTTTACATTACTTTGTACTTTATACTTTAATGTGGAGTGATGAGTATGTTAATACTTGAGTCCTTTTTTTCTGTTCATGTTTCATATGTACTGTTAACGGATGCACTTTTTTATATGTTATCGTATCTTGTGCTGACTGGCAATCTGCCCTGGGCCCAAAAGTTTGCCCACCCCTCAATAGACTCTTGGAAATATTTGGAATGTAATGTTTTTTCTTTTTTGTGCACCAAATAGTTCCTGGCTTTACAAGACTTGGCTCTACTTTCTCAGCACTCGCCATTGCGACGTGGCGAGGTTTTCAGCCTGAGTCAGCCAGGTTAGTTTTTGGTGTTTCTAATGTAATCCAATGATGGGAATGACCATTTACCTACCTTTTCCTCAGGTGGCCATCCTCATAATTGGAACGCCATCAGTAAGGAGTGCCAGTTACTTCTGGCTGATCTGACCCAGCGCCTAGTGGCGTACCATGACAGCATAGCCACAAACGGTCGACCTAAGTCACTTTCAGCAGGAAGCGAACCAAAGTCCTCGTCCAGTTCGTCTTCGGGTAAGTCATCCCAAACTTCCTGAAGAAAAACTCTTAGATACATATGTGATTCATCTACCTATTAGTGATTTTTAACCTTTTTATTGTTGGGAAAAAAATGTACTACCTAGTGATTATTGTTTTCAGGCATTTCACTCATTGTTTTGTACAGTTCCACAGACTTTTTTCCCTGTTCTTCTACTTTGTTGTGACTTTTGCAATGTAAAAGTATCTAAGAAAAATGTGTATCTTTTTTTGAACCCTAAAAGGGGCATCTTGCTTGGAGGATGGAATGAGTCCAAAGGCCACCAGTTTCTCCTTCCAGCAGAAAAGGTCCATCTTTTCCAACACAGCGCCGAGCCCCCTCAAGACACCATTTTCCCCGCCCTACCTGGACAGCCCTTTTGCCTCACCCAGTCTACGGCGTCTCACCGCAGTCGTGGATCAGGGCTCTCCGTGGCACGGTTCCGTGCAGAGCCCCCACATTATGAGACGGGCACCTAAACTGTGGTCTACCTCCACAGGTAATGAAAAATACATATTTGTGGATACAGTAAAATTCCAATAATTTCCCTGCTGTCTCCATTCAGAATCCCAGTCTAATGGCAGCCCACTGCAGTCCCCCGAGCCACTTCCCAGTCCTAAACGGGGTGCCCGCCAACCTAGTCTAATGGCAAAGATCCTTCAAAACAAAAAAGAACAGGTAGGTTTTTGAAAAATGACTCATTTGTACATTTTGTAACACATTTCTGGAAACTTGGTTCAAACTCTTAACTTTGTCCCATCCAGGTTAAAATTTTTGTGTCAAAACGTGTGCTGATAGCGTATTTGTTCAACAAGGTGAGCACAGTAGATTACAATATACTACTGCATACTACATTTCACCCCAATATTAAACCTGTCCTCTTTATTTTTAAGCTTCCAGAAGCCTCCAGTGAAGCACTCTTTGCCGACAGTCAAGCCCATATTTGGGCGTTGGAGGGTAAATAAAAGATTTTTTCCCACCATAGCGTAATCATAGGCTAATCATGTGACCTCTTTCAGGACTGTCCTACCTGATTCAAGCTTCCTTCTCGGAAGACCAATTTGGAGTGGTGCAAACGTCATTAGCCAGCATCCTCAACTCTATGCTACTACTACAAGAGGTCTGCCTTATGTATAGCTACCCTTACTGGAAGTCGTCAGTTCTATTGTTAATGTGCTTCACAGCGTGACTGGACGTTTGGTCCCCCAGGACGTTTGGTCGCCCAGCTGAATTATAATTTTGAGAGCTGGTTTCAACAGTATATATTTCTAAGTAAATAAATCTAAGTACTGTTTAATATCTAAGTACTGTTTAATATCTAAGTACTGTTTGATATCTAAGTACTGTTTGATATCTAAGTACTGTTTGATATCTAAGTACTGTTTAATATCTAAGTACTGTTTAATATCTAAGTACTGTTTAATATCTAAGTACTGTTTAATATCTAAGTACTGTTTAATATCTAAGTACTGTTTAATATCTAAGTACTGTTTAATATCTAAGTACTGTTTAATATCTAAGAACTGTCTAATATTTAAGTACTGTGTAATATAGTACTGTTAAAAACAGTAGATATTTAGATATTAAACTCTCAGGAATATAATTTGAGAGCTGGTTTCAACAGTACTTAGATATTAAACTCTCCTTCTTAGATATTAAACTCTCATGAATATAATTTTGAGAGCTGATTTCAACAGTAAACTGTCATGTTGTCAACCGTCCGGGCGACCAAATGTCCGAGTACCGCCTCATAGCCATACAAGTGTGAAGAAATGAATGAATGCAAAATAATAATGTAATGCGCTCAACTACAGGCAGTCGACCGTCACTTCAAACTGCCTCACGCCTCTACCAAACCCGTCAAGACGGCAGTTAGCATGGCCGAGCCTTCCTACAAGACACTACGCTTTGCTCTCAGGGCAGCACTCAAGACGGCCATCTACAGAATAACCACCACCTTTGGAGATCACCTCAAGTCAGACCTTCCTCGTGCATAATGAACTTCATGGCTACATGCTAACATTACCTTTTCTCCTTTCAGTGCCGTTCACATGTCCGCAGAACACCGCAAGAGACTGCAGCACTTCCTGCACTACAAGGAATAAGTTTTTATTATTCCTAACCCTCATGTATGATGTAATGGAGCTGATTTTATTTGTATGAAAGACCCGAGAATAGAAAGCTCACAGGTCAGGGGGGGCTGATTGTACATAGTAGCTTGCTTTTTGATTATTAAATAAATTGTTTCAAAGAAAGCAGAACTGGGTTTTATTGGTTGAATATTAATTTTAATAGGGCAGAGGCAGGTGGACAAGTTACGGGAGATCGCAGTGACAGGAAGGGGTGTGTCTTCATCTGAAAAGAGTATATTGAGGTGAGATGGCTTTGATTATTGTTGTTATTCTTTAAAAAAAATGCCACACTGAATTCCAATTGTCGTAATTTAGGTGGAAAAATAATTGTATGCGGCAATGAGTCGTCATCCAATCAGGAATGCAGATCCTGACCTAAAATGGCTTCAAATAACATTTTCCTTTTCAGCTAGAAACAATTCCAAGTAAACAAGCTGACAAAAAGCATCAACAAGTGTTTTTTTAATCGCACATTTTTTAAACACATTTACAACCAAAGCAGTAAGACCATTTCTAATGTTAATTTTGTAGGTTTTTTACATTTCTCAAACCAATACAGTATATTGTGCACAATGGACACACTATATAAACCAGTTCTGGAGAAATAACTGTTAAAGTATCTGAATATAAACCTCTGCTGCATAAACCAGTAAAACGTGTGCCATCAAACTGCTTGTTTACTAATTGTCTTTATTTTTTTTTTACAGTTTTCATATTTATATATTTACAATTGAATTAGGAATTTTCAGAAAATATCATGATTGGGAATCCTAATACAGACAAAAACCTTCATTGGAATATTAACCATTTCAGCATCCAGTTGTTTATATTGACTTCCATTGGGGAAGGGCCTTTAAAGTACCCCCCAAGGATCTTATTGTAAATATAGTTGACCATCTAACCACCAGGGGGAGTCTTTCTTGCACATGCAGTAAGAAGCAATGTAACCTTATCTGTTTTAGATGGAGAACCAGCAAAAAACTGCCAAAATTGCAAGAGAAAGAAAGAACCACAACATAATTTCCAAGTGCAGGTGTCAAAGTACAACATCCCTGATTAAAAGTGCACTCAGTAGTTGAAAAGCATGGCAGCAATTCGGGGGATTCAACTCCATTGCTACAATGGGGAAGATGGCTGCTGCTTAGTGCTGGTGTACATCTGGAAGCCCGCCATCGAAAATAAGGATCGCCATGGTCAACATCTGCAATATCGGTATGTCTTGATTTGTGTATTATCAGTGTTCATAAAGTCAACAAGTGCGAAAAGGGATGGTGGTTTTCCAAAGAGAAGCAGATATTTCCATTGATTGTACCAAAATGTAGAAGTACATGCATCTCATTAGCTTGTAACTGTTATTATGGTTAAGTGCCCATTATGAACCATTGGAATTTTACATATCTGCATAAATTACAAAGCATTTTGTGCAGAAAGACAAAGGTTCACAAGTCATTTCCTACCATTGACTCGTGAAATGTCCAGTAAAAAGCATTTTATCTTCAACATTTGCCCCCAATTTATATACTATTCAGTTTAGGTGATTAAATTAGAAACTATATAATTATTCCCCCCTCCAGTTTGCCCTAAACAATATAATTGTGCTTTTGTGTAGTTTTTTTGTACTATGTTTTATAGAAACATAAATTTAGAATTTTTTTTTTTTGGCAAAACATTATTTTAAAGACATTAATAGCTCATTTTTGACAACAAAACTTGAGAATGACCGACTATAGTGTCCCGAAATGTTTTGAATAATTTTCTAACATAGAAAAAAAACGCAGATGTATTTTACCTAATACTCTGTTCAATAGTTTTTAATGAGAATTATTATTATTATTTTTTGGAGGCAGCTGGGGATAAAAATGTTGGACATATACCTGCATTTTATTGGACATTGTGTGTATATGTCTATTTTTTTGTGTACACTTAAGAGGACATGCACTGGACATGATCCGGACCCCCTTCCTCTTCGTCGGAAGTATCCGGCGAGCTCCAGGATTCATTAGTTTGCGCGTCAACTCCGAGTAGGCTCTGAATTTGAGATGAGAAAAAAGTAAGTAAATATACTCAAATCAGACAAAATTCAAAACCCTGAATATGCTCACCCCTGGTGGTCGTCGGTTCCCCATTTGTCTCATTAGGAACCACAATAGATGGGTGTCAAAATGGTTCCCGTGTCGTAAGCTTTCCTCATCTCGATCACGTTTGTTGTTTTTGATCACCTTTAGGCAGAACCCAATAGAAGTTAGTTTCAAGTGTGTTTCTTTTTAAAGAATCTTGCGCTAGAAGTTGTTACCTGTTTGAGGCCCTTGAGTCTAGTAGGCGTCTTGGCGGTGGGGGCCCATAGTTTGATGTCGTGATCTAGACCGCTGGTGACCATGTTAGGCTGGTGGGGGTGTGGCTCCAAGCAGTTTACCTGCAGGACCATAGGCCAATAAGAAGTATCGTCACTTTTGTTTATGTTTTTAGATTTTACAAAATGATTTTTGAACTAAAAAACACACAAAAAACAGATTAAAAAATGACAAATATCGATTTAAAATGGGAAAATCAGGAAATGTAATATACATCTATACTCTTCATTTTAATTTGATCCTAAAACAGAAAGTCCGCACTCATGATTGACTTTTCCGGGCCACACAAAATGATGCGGCGGGCCAGATTTGGCCCCTGGGCCGCCACTTTGACACCTGTGGTATAGCTCTATTAAATTTCCTGATTTTCCCCCTTTTAAACCAATAATTTTCATTTTTTAATCCATTTTTTCTGTGTTTTTAGTTCAAAAATCATTTTGTAAAATCTAAAAATATATTTAAAAAATTCTCAAAAAAACATTGTTTTAGATCTATAAAAAACCTGAATCTTCATATCTTTTAATCCAGTTCTTTTAATCCATTTATTAAAAAAAAAATCTAAATATTCTATCTAAAATGGTCCAGCCCACGTGAAGTCAAGTTGACGTTAAAGCGGCCCGCCAACCAACCCGAGTCTGAGACCCTTCAAACGGCTTGAACTCACCACTCCACTTCTGTCGGCCTCCTTCATGAACTGGGCGATTCGGGCCGAGTGCTTATCCCAAAGATAGACATTTCCGCAGTCACTGCCGCTCACTACAAACTCGCTGCAAGGCCCGTAGAAGTTAACACCCTTTACTGCCAGGAGAAAAAAATAAATGGGATTAGGCAACATGATACAGATTTTTGTGAAGACAGACCAGGCCTACCTGTTGCATTGTTACGATGTCCTTTATATCTTCTGCAGTAGTCTGCGCCGTCGCTGTGGTCAGAGTCAAACAGGTAGATGTCTTCATCATTGTAACTGACTAACAGCTCTGAACGAAAATAATAATAATAGCGTAAACCATTGACGGGTCAGTACCAGATACGATACATATAAAAAAGTGCATCCGTTAACAGTACATATAAAAAACAAACAGAAAAAAAGGACTTAAGTATTAACATACTCATCACTCATCATTAAAGTCAAAAGTATAAAGTACAAAGTCAAGTAAAAAGGAATGTATTAAGAAGTATTAAAATGTCATTTTAAAAAACCTATAGTATATGCTTATTTTAAACTGTGTTCACCTGTGCCATTGTAGCTATAAACCAGACATGTGATATTTGTCTTGGACAGGCTGGACACCAGATGGGAGGGGCAAAACTTCTTAAGCACGCCATTGTTGTTGTCATTCTCGTTGATCTTTCTCTGATCGTAAACTCTGCATGGTAACAATAACAGCCATGACTGTCAGAAAATCTTTCACGTATTTTCACGACTATACGGTGCATGGTATTTTTAGCCGCAGTGTCAATAACGTCACACACACATGTACGTGTACCTGATGTACTGATCTTTCCCACCGACTGCAAAGTGTTGCGTTTTAACCGGGTTGACGTGGATGGTGTAGAGGCCCACTTTTTTGTCGCCATCCTTCACCACTGCTAGCTTACTGTAAAATGATCACAATGAGTTAAAAAGTATAACAAAGACTCCATTAAGTCTTAATATTTTCACTCCCGTCACAAGTACAGTAAAATACTAGTGTCCCACCATACGAAAAAAAATTCCCAGCAAAGTTTTGCCTTGAGATACGAGTAAAACTTTGAGATGCGAGTAAAACTTTGAGATGCGAGCATAACCCCCAGGTAGGTATTTGTTACCTTATGATAGGTAGTGAATTAGAAGCAATTAAAATATGTATTTTCCATTGTAACATCCTGTTTTTTTCAGAGGGTGGGGACAAAATAATTTGCATTTAGTTCCTTTCTATAGGAAAAAATGATTTGATATACGCATAATGCTCATAACTCAAGGTATTAAAGTAAATTGACTTAGGAACTCGGTCCCAGAACGCATTAAACTCGTATCTTAAGGTATTATTGTATGACCAAATAGAGTTAAACAATTACTTGAAGTGATAATGGCGCTTACTTGGCTGGATTGTCGAGTCTTAGGTCGATTCCGAGTACCACGGCGTCCTCTCCAGCCGACAGGAAGAAACACGGCGAGTCAGGCTGTAGGGCTAACTGGTTTAAAAGATGAAGTTTAAGAGACAAAAAGGGGAGCCATTCTTAAATGTGAGCTTACGGGACCTTGTGGGCGGCCCCTTTGTGCTGTGCGATCTGTCTGGTGCTCTTGCAACATTGGGTGGCCGACAGTTCCGCCACTCGGATCTGACCGTCTCGGGCGCACGTTACCAGGGTGGAATCGCCGCTGTGAGGTAGGAACTTGGCCTTGATGAAGAAAAAAAATACATATATATATATATATATAAGTACTACTACTTTTTTTCAGGAGGCAAGTGAACAATACAAGTACCAGAAACTATATACTCAATTATGTAAGTACTTATTCAATGTTGACCAAGTATGTATGTTGACTACTTATTACTATTTATTATTTATTTGTTGGAGTAATTTGTGCATTTCCCTACTTATTTACATTATTGACTACTTATTTATTGATGTATTTGTTGTTGGTATTTGCGGACGTCCCTACGTATTTACATTATCGACTTCTTATTTACATTATCGACTTCTTATTTACATTATCGACTTCTTATTTACATTGACTACTTATTTATTTATTTATTTGTTGTTATGTGTACTTCCCTACTTACTTACATTGACTACTTATTAATTTATTTATTGTTATTTGTGGACTTTCCTACTTATGTTATTGACTACTTATGTTATTGACTACTTATAGATGATTTTTTTTCTTCAGTTTTTTGTTGCACTTTGTGGCCAAGCTTTTAAACCTCATTCTCCTCGTATAATGACAATAAAAGCATTCGATTCAATGCAATATATCCAGAAATATATATTATATCCCATCATCTCACATCAAAGTGTCCACCAATAGACAACCTGTCCCAAATGTCTCCAAAAAATACAAATTTTGTCAAAAATATATATATCTACCTGAAAGACATTGTTCTTATGTCCACTGTCAAAGTCCAGCACCGGCTGTGAGTTGGTCCAATTCCAGATAACGACACGTAGATCATCACTGCCGGACGCCAGACGCGTTCCCGACGAGTTAAAGTGAAGTGTGTTGACGCAACCCGAGTGTCTCTTCAGCCGGCCCTGCATCTCGAGCCTCTGCACCAAATATCGCGAGCCGCACAAGCGCCTGGCGAACTGATGCGTGTCTCTTCCGATCTCCCGGTCCCGTAGGGAGGGAATCGTGCTCCATTCCGGCCTGTGCGAATCCCAGAGTTGGCCACCTAGCCAGGCTTCCGTCGTCTCTTCGTCGTCGTCGTCATCATCGTCCTCCTCGTCTTTTTGTTCCTCGTCCGAGCTGGACGAGCCCTTGTTGGTCCTCTTCTGTGCCACCCTCCGACTAACGTCCTTCACGCTTTCCCGACGGCCTCCCTCGCTGTCCTCGGTCAAGGAGAAGTGGTCGCTGCCGTCCATGTCTTCTTCCGACTCCTCCTCCGACTCCTCCTCATCCTCTTCTTCGTCCTCATCCTCGTCTTCATCCTCTTCCTTTAGCTCACTTTCTTGTACGTTCCTATCACCAGACGCTTCTCCGTTGTCGTGAGGTTGAACAACACTTGTGGAGGTTATCCCTGGATAGAGATAGTTTAGAACTTTAGAGGGACGATTTTAGATATAATATTTTGATTTTTTTTTTTATAAATGGATTAAAAGAACTGGATTAAAAGCCCTGAATATTCAGTTTTTTTATAGATATAAAACAATGTTTATTTTAGCTTTTTTTAAATATATTTTTAGATTTTACAAAATGATTTTTGAACTAAAAACACAGAAAAAAATGATTAAAAAATGACAATTATTGATTTAAAAGGGAGAAAATCAGGAAATTTAATATACATCTATACTCTTCATTTTAATTAGATCCTAAAACAGAAAGTCAGCACTTATGATTGACTTTCCCGGGCCGCACAAAATGATGTGGCGGGCCAATTTTGGCCCCCGGGCCACCACTTTGACACATGTTGTTTAGAGTGTGATTTACAAAAGTAACCATAATAATAGTGTTTGTATATGTGAGGTGACCTTTGTGGTGCTTCATTTGCGATCCCAAGTGGAGTTTGCATGTGGATTTAAGTGTGTTTTTAACAAAATACAAGTCACATCAAACCAGATTTACCCAGATGTTTTTCTCCATCTTTATGTTGATCTCCTCCAGCTTCTTCCTCCCCAGAGATTCCTATAAAATAACCAAGCAACAGTCACAAACAAAAAGGCCAAATGTCCACCACAGGTGGTGTAACATTCGAGTTACCGTTGAGTGACGAGGAACTGCCTTCCGTTTCTGCCATAGCGACGTAAAGGCGAGTCTGTTATACATAAAAAATGGAGAAAAGACATGCAAAAAGTTAAACATTGTCCCCATTGTAATCTGCGTGTAAAACGTATGCAAACTATCCGTGCATTCTTTGTGACAGCATCAGAAAAACTCGCTTTGAAGCGTAAAAGGTATTGACATATGGATGCGGTTGCTTAGTTTGCATGCATTTTGTAAAATATGATCTAAAAGCAAGTTGTTATTGTTGCAAACACCTGTTTGCTAACACATGAGCTAAGTTAGCCTTCGCATTTGTGTATTACCTCGACTCACAGGCCCGACTCCGCGCACTTAGTTGTCTTTTTCTGAGATCGATCCAACTAATCTTTTATTTGGAGGCTTTCCGATCGTCACACTTTGCCTCGGCGGCCCAAAACTTGATAGAAAAGAGGCTGGCTTGTGCATGAAGTTTGCAGAAAAGAGCAAGTATGCAGCGTTCAAACAAGGTCGACTGGTGTTTATGTTTTGACGGGTCAGCTTCTATTTGGGGGGGAGGCTTCCGATGACGTAGCATAATGCGTCTTCTTTTTTATTTTTATTTTTTTTCGAATGTGAAGGCGCAGTACATAAGGGATAATAAAACATGTTTTAAATATATTTTTTTGAAAAATAAAATTGTTTAAATGAGGTCTTTGTGTCTGTAGTGTTTTTTTTATAAACCGGAAGTATCCGCGCAAAAGAAAACAACAAATAAGAGCCTTATTTTGATGGTCGCAGCTTTTTGCGCACGCAAGATATGTTTTATGTCATTTACAATAAAGTAAGGCTATTGGTATAAATACTCAAAATGTTTAACAACGATGGTGCAATCATGTTTGAATACAAAAAAAGCAAAAAGCACAGATGCATATAATTATGAGTACTATTAGGGATGACAGCTGGAATGACGGCCAATTTGGCATACTGGCATCTGATTGGTTAAAATGCATTAAAACACATTCCCTTATTTTGGGTGGATGCATAGTAGAAACACTAGTGATTCATATTGACGTGTTTGTGCACTATTGCACACACACGAAAATAAACAACGCAAATACATGCACAATTAATGATTATATTAATTTAATAATTTATTTGCAATTCCAATTAGTATCATTGCAATCATTGAGGGCCACTTCTTTGCACCTGCAAATGATCAACCGCTCAAGATGGATGAGTAAGGGCAAGGTAAGGTTTATTCTTGGCCATATTATCTGTTTAATTATTCATTCATTCTGTAGAAGGGTTGTGGGGGTGCTGGAGCCTATCCCAGTCAACTATGAGTGGGCGGGCACACTGAATCAGTTCTCTTTAATTATTGTACTTTAATTTGGTTAGAATTATTCCAACAATTGTCTCAAATGTTATTTATTTAACTTCTCATTTCAATCAAAGTATGCAAAGACTAATATTTTATTACACTAAGTGATAATGTAAAGATGATCTAGTTTGAACTAAAAAAATAAAATAAAACAAAGTAAACACCATCTTCCTAAAAAATAATAACTGTAAAATAGTTGAGTGAATGAGACATTCAGGGACTTCACTAGGGTTAAATGATCCAGTGTGAAACAAAATGGTTTCCTTCCTGTGTTTATGTCAGGGTCCTTAATGGTCCCACAACATAATGAGGTATTTTTCCCCCTGCAATATATTAGGAAGTCAGCCTCTATCTCTCTATGAAATATGTAAAAGTGTAAATATAATGTGTTCAGAGCTATAAAATGTTTTGAGCTTAAAGTATGAAAACACCCCATTTAAAACTTATCAAAATGCATAGTATGTATGTATATGTATATGTATGTATATGTATGTGTATGTATATGTATGTGTATGTATATGTATGTGTATTTATATGTATGTGTATGTATGTGTATGTATTTATGTGTGTATGTATATCTATATGTATATATCTATATGTATATCTATATGTATGTCCATATGTATGTCCATATGTGCATGTATATCTATATGTATATGTATATCTATATGTATATCTACATGTATAGGTATGTGTATGTATATGTGTATGTATAGGTATATCTATATGTATGTCTATATGTATATGTATGTCTATATGTATATGTATATCTATATGGATATACATATGTATATCTATATGTATGTGTATATTTATGTGTATCTGTATATAATTCAATAAATACAAGTAGTTGTAGTAGTTTGTATCCTTCCGGGAGCGAGACAACCCCCCACGTGCAAATGTCACTTGAAAGCGTACAAACGAGGTGGGGCGGGGGGAAGGAAGCTTTAGCCACAACTGAAGCACACATCATTGAAATTGCCTCTTGCCTCCACTTGCGCTCCCGCCAGCGAGCGGGCTGTCATCATGCCACAGTGTCCCGCCTGTTAACTTTCCTCTTTCCAAATAGTTTGTCCATCGTCACTTCCTGATGGAGTACTGGAGGCAATGTGTCGCCTGGCTCATGGGCTGCAAGGTGCTGCCGCTCAACCACCGCCTCACCTCGGACAACGCGCAGGTGTTTGACCTGGCGCAGATGTTACGTGACGGGGTGCTTCTGTGTCAGCTGCTCAACAATCTGAGGAAGGACAGTATCGACTTGAAGCAAGTTAACCTCAGGCCGCAAATGTCCCAGGTACTGACAAAAAAACTCTACTGTACTCCAATGTAAACGGGGATAATAAAGTGCTTGTGATTGGATTGAATCCAGGTAATTTACCCTATAAAATATTGAATTAAATGCTGATTTTTAAAATAGAGATACACATTGTGAAGGCTCCTTTTCAAATTATTTTTCAAATTGCCAAATTGCTATGTTTTGTATTGAGCCATAATTTGCGTGACTGGACGTTTGGTCGCCCGGACGTTTGGTCGCTCGGACGTTTGGTCGCCCGGACATTTGGTCGCCCGGACGTTTGGTCGCCCGGACGTTTGGTCGCCCGGACGTTTGGTCGCCCGGACGTTTGGTCGCCCGGACGTTTGGTCGCCCGGACGTTTGGTCGCCCGGACGTTTGGTCACTTGGGTGAATATAATTTTGAGAGCTGATTTCAACAGTAAACTCTGTCATGTTGTCAAACGTCCAGTTACCAATTGTCCGGCGACCAAACGTCCAGCAACATAACATACAGTCACACAAATTACGGCGGCCAAACGTCAGAGTACCGTAATTTGACGCCATCATTCGGCTCACAGAGTAAAACATTGAATCAAATTCTGACAAACTGATAGATTGAGTCACATAAGGCTTAAAACATTAAAAAGTAAATATTGTGTTTACTTCATTTGCTTTATCTCTATCACGAAGGGTCTTTAGGGGGGTTGTGGTCCACAGCCAAGCTCTCCTTTTAATCTTATGTCGCTGAATAAATGCAATGATGGGGGAAAAAAATGCAAAAAAGGTTGAGCAAATAGCTTCTAAATTGTCCTGCTGCCTCTCAAGGGGGGCTGATAACATCCTAACTTTGATCCACCCTTTTGCTAGTGCGCTTTCAACACATCTTGCAAAGTCAGACCTCCTAAATGTATTGAAATAACCAGTAATGAAGTTTTCAGTAAATGATGTGACATAGTGTGGCCAATTGAATAGAAACATAACACACTGGGAAACGTTTTTAGTCCGGTCCTCTTGTACACGGTCACTAGACTGTAATGGCAAAACAGCGGGATGGCCTCCAGCTGTAGGCCGGGCGGGTAGGAGCAAAAAATAAAAAATAAAAAAAGCATAAGTATGTGGCCCCCTTTCACGGTTCCACACTGACCTTCTATCTCCCAACATGGAAAGCAGGACATCAGGGTCAATGGAGCACACTGTTGTGGGATTAACAAGTTTCCCTCCAGTGCTTTTCCCCCATAGACCGTTAGGAATGGGCAAACTACGGCCCGCGGGCCATATATGGCCCGCTAGGCTTTTTAATCCGGCCCGCCAACGTTGTCCAAATAATGTTGTTGTTTTTTTTTTTACCCCAAGATGGCGCCGTCACATGGAAGCCAGTGGCAGTAGCTGTGTTCACTCTTATTTGTTTTTCGTGTTTTACTATCTTTTTTTAAATGACATTTTAATATTTCTTAATACATTCCTTTTTACTTGACTTGGTACTTTATACTTTTGACTTTAATGATGAGTGATGACTATGTTAATACTATAGTCCTTTTTTCTGTTTATGTTTCATATGTACTGTTAACGGATGCACTTTTTTATATGTTATCGTATCTTGTGCCTCTCAGTTCTGGGGTTCTGGGTTCAAATCCAGGTTTGCATGTTCTCCCTGGGCCTATGTGGGTTTTCTATGGGTACTCTAGTTTCCTCCCACATTCCAAAATCATGCATGCTAGGCTAGTTGGGCAATCTAAATTGCCTGTAGGTATGAATACAAGCATGAGTAGTTGTTTGTCTCCTGGTGCCCTTGTGATTGGCTGGCCACCAATCAAATGGGATAGGCTCCAGCACCACCCGCCACTCTTGGAGATTACAACAGTTCAGAAGATGAACAAATTAATATTTCTCAGATGTTGTTGTTCCTTTAAAAAAAATCTGTTCCAGTATTTCTACTTATTCTGATTTAATTCTAATGAACTCATCTTCTTCTTCCATGTTGCAGTTTTTGTGTTTGAAGAACATCCGCACTTTCCTAACATGCTGCTCCAGCTTTTTCGGCATGAAGAAAAGTGACCTGTTTGACCCTTTTGACCTGTTTGATTTACGCGATTTTACCAAGGTAACCATTTAAATAAAGCCTTTATTCCTACCAAAACATACTTTTTCAATGAACATAAGATTCAAAAGTATGCTCTAGAATATTTGCCTTACATTTCCCATCCAAGCTATTTCCTTTAACTTGAGAGTTGAAGTCCAAAGAAGCTTCCAGTTAATCTGATAATCCCTGGCACTACAAACACGGAGCGTATGGAGCATTTTTTTTTTTTGCGTAGTACTGTATAATCTCACTCAAGCAACCTTCTGTGTCAGGTTCATCTTGGATGGATGAGATTCAGACAAGCTTGTTTACAACATGAATCAGTGGAAATCTGTGTTTTTGTTTGACTTTTTTTTTTCGCCGTCCAGAAGGGAACATGTTAAATATCAAATCTAGGATAATCCACATTTTCCCCATTGGTGCCAATGGGAGGATGGGAAGACAACATGACTAACCTACATTACATTAACCACCAAGAAATGTTATCATTACTACTACTACTACTTCTACTACCACTTCAACACTCCTAGACAACCACGTTTACAGCAAAAATATTACTATTACCAGTACTACAGCTACTCTAATACGATGACTCCACCATAAGAGAATATTTGACTCAAAGGCGTCAATCTATCTTGTTGTAAAAGTACTCATTTCACACATTTTTTTTTTGGTTTACATGTTATAATCTCTACTTCAAAGATAATTTGCGGGTAAGAAGAAACCACAGCCATGCTCATACAGGAAGCTCCACGCAGAGAGACTGTTAGGTGAAAACCTCATTACGTAGCTGACACTCAGACTCCCTTTGAAAAGTCTAAAAATTTAGCAGTGTGAGTCAGGCAGCTATTAAATGCTATGGTCCATTGTTTGGAAAATGTTTGGAATACTGTTTAAATTCTAAGTATTGCTGAAAACAGTAGATATTTAGATATTAAACTCTCTCATGAATATAATTTTGAGAGCTGGTTTCAACAGTACTTAGATATTAAACTGTACTTAGATATTAAATAGTACCTAGATATGAAACAGTACTTAGATATTAAACAGTACTTAGATATTAAACAGTACTTAGATGTTAAACAGTACTTAGATATTAAACAGTACTTAGATATTAAACAGTCCTTAGATGTTAAACAGTATTTAGATTTATAAAGAATACTTAGATATTAAACAGTACTTAGATATTAAACAGTACTTAGATATTAAACAGTACTTAGATATTAAACAGTACTTAGATATTAAATAGTACTTAGGTATTAAATAGTACTTGGATATTAAACAGTACTTGGATATTAAACTGTCCTTGGATATTAAACAGTACTTGGATATCAAACAGTACTTGGATATCAAACAGTACTTGGATATTAAACAGTACTTAGAAATTAAACAGTACTTAGAAATTAAACAGTACTTAGATATTAAACAGTACTTAGATATTAAACAGTACTTAGATATCAAATAGTACTTAGACATTAAGTACATCAAGGACGACCAAAAGACAGGAGACCAAAAGACTGGTCATGAAAAAAAATATAGGTATTAATATCGACTTATATCATGCTTTTAAGTACAGTAATCCCTCAATTATCGCGGTTCATGTCGACCAAACGTTTGCGATAATTGAAAAACCACAAAATAGAATCCCCACCCATTAGGACTACCACAATAAATATGCATACTTACCTCATAATTTGACAAATAATGCCCTTTCCCAGGTCATGGATACTCTTTCCAAACTCTCATACACAGTCATCGCACAACAAGGAGGATTCAAGTAAGTTGTTGATATTTTCCTTGTTTTAGATAATTACAGCACATAGACTAGTACATTTTTTAGTTTGTTTTTATCTTCTTATTATTCTTATTCGAGGAAACAAACCCTGTCATGCTTTAAATGTTCCCTTTGTCATTTTCAGGCCTTTCCCCACAGAGGACAGTCTAAAGGACGAGGACATTTACAATCACCTGGAAGACCTGATTGAGTATGTATGAGACATCGCCCCCTTTTCTCTCTAAGGGTCCATTACGGCTGTTGATAGAACATAATTATTTCAGCGCTTGTCGGAACCGGATCGGCTCGTCAGCTCGGCTCTCTCCGGGGCTTTTGCTCTGTTTATTTGCCATTATTAAAGGTAATGAAGGCGTTTGCATGACTTGCCTGTTAAAAAGGCACAGATTGACGTTGGGTTACCGTTGGGCCAACAAAGAATTTAATATGGGTTGAGGTGAGGATGCACGTGGATTGTGATTGGGTGTTTTTTCAAAGTTTTTTGGTTTCATGGCAAGTTGGAAAAGTTTGGCACAGTGTTTTAGTAAAAAAATGGAATGAATGTTAGGGTGGTTTATTTGTGTATTGTGCTATTTTGGTGGATTTTTGGTAGAAATTGAGTTTAATTTTGGGGTTTTGGAAAAAAACATGTTGTTTTTTGGGAATTAATGAAATGGAGAATATTTTAAATTGTGTTTTGTTGAGATTTTTTTTTGGACGTTTACAAATGTGTTGTTTTGGGAATTTTCCTGGTATTAAATGTCCATTTTTGGACTAGTTTAGCTACAAAAAGGTGCTGTTAAAATCCTAGTAAGCATTCAAGCAAATTTCACATTTTGAAAGAAAATTTACTGTTTGGGATCGGACATTTGGTCGCCGGACATTTGGTCGGCCTGACATTTGGTCGCCCGGACGTGTGGTCGCCCGGACGTTTGGTCGCCCGGACATTTGGTCGCCCGGATGCTTGGTCGCCGGTCAAATGTACTTAGATATTAAACAGTACTTAGATATTAAACAGTACCTAGATATTAAACAGTACTTAGATATTAAACACTACTTGGATATTAAAGAGTACTTGGATATGAAACACTACTTAGATATTAAACTCTCTCTTAGATATTGTTTTTGCTTACGTTTTTGTATAACTGATTTTTAGAGCTGTTTTTTTCAAAGCAATCTGGGGTATGGCACCAGATAAAAGTTTGAGCTTTTATTTGTGGAACCCATAGTGAAAACGCCATGGAAGATGAGGATGACTTATACGCGGCGGTTTACAACCTGGAAGAAGACTATGCAGGCGGAGAGATTTACGAGGACCTTATGAGGACCGAGCAGCAGGTACGTCCCATTCTACAAGGATCAGCACTCCGTATATTCTAGTTAGCGTCTCCATGAAAGCACTTTCCGTGCCTTCATTAAGATTCTAAGGCGCTCGTATATTTCTTTTCAGAAGCAGGTGGAGATGTCAGACGTTCGAAGTTGCTGCCTCTCCGAGATCAAGCAGACGGAGGAAAAGTACACCGAGACTTTGGAATCCATCGAGAAGGTATACGCCTAATTATTGATCCAATGTGACCAATCGACTTACCTAACTCGCTCACCTCGGTACTCGGACGTTTGGTCGCCCGGACGTTTTGGTCGCCTAGGACGTTTTGGTCGCCTAGGACGTTTTGGTCGCCTAGGACGTTTGGTCGCCTAGGACGTTTGGTCGCCTAGGACGTTTGGTCGCCT
Organism: Stigmatopora nigra; assembly: GCF_051989575.1. Taxonomy (NCBI): domain Eukaryota; kingdom Metazoa; phylum Chordata; class Actinopteri; order Syngnathiformes; family Syngnathidae; genus Stigmatopora; species Stigmatopora nigra. The sequence continues at coordinate 14,207,603 of NC_135516.1, forward strand.
AGGACGTTTGGTCGCCGGACGTTTGGTCGCCGGACGTTTGGTCGCCGGACGTTTGGTCGCCCGGACGTTTGGTCGCCCGGACGTTTGGTCGCCCGGACGTTTGGTGGCCCGGACGTTTGGTCACCCGGACGTTTGGTCACCCGGACGTTTGGTCTCTCAGACGTTTGGTCGCCCGGACGTTTGGCCCTATTTTGCAGTGCTGATGCTGCACTCTTAGTTCTGTTATGAATTAATACACACTAAACTAAAATACATATTGTCGCCAGGAGGTTGCATAATCACGCTTGTGTGTGTGTGTGTGTTACAGTGTTTCTTAAACCCACTCAAGAATTTTTTCTCTGTGGCTGAAATCGATCAAGTGTTTGTCAACATCCCAGTGAGTTTTCCCATTTTTATCATTTATAATTATAATAATTATGACTCTGTAAGCACTGCCTTAATTCACCCTGCAGGATTTGGTCAAAGTTCACAAGAGCCTCATGGCAGACGTTCAGGATTCCATCCTGAACAAGAATGCTTTAAATCTCTACCAGATATTTATCAGCTACAAGGAGAGGTATTTGTCACTTGGATTTATTAAAAAGATTTTCATGCATTTTCTGAATGGAGGCCTTTTAATTCTGGTCTGGTAGGCTTCTCATCTACGGCGTCTACTGCAGCCGAGTGGAAATTGCCATCGCCGTGCTGGACCTCATCTGCAAGGAGAAGGAGGATGTCCGACTCAAACTGGAGGTCAACATTTCACAAATAATGTAGTAAAATAGAGTAGAATTATCATCCTAAAGTCAGAAGCTCAATGTGGTCATCATCACTTGGCATTTATTGTAGCATCTTTGTTTCAGGAATGTTCCAAAAGAGCCAATAAAGGCAAGTTCACTTTGAGGGATCTATTGGTGGTCCCCATGCAGAGGGTCCTAAAATACCACCTTTTGCTCCAGGTATGGACTTTTTTTTTACTTCCTCTTCCGTGATATGTTTGTGCTTTTTAGCAGAATACGTATAGAATTAAAAATAATTAAAGTAAATGGCTTACAGGGTTAACACAAATCATAAAGATGACAGAGAAATGAAAACTATTATAAAAAATAGTTGGGGACAGCCAAGTGAGGTGCACCTTTAGGTTTTTCCACTGGAGGGAGACATTCCCCACATTTTGCTCCACCTTATGAAAATCCTAAAATCAGATATATTAAGTTTTCTCTCCATTTTCTCAGGAGCTGCTCAAGCACACTCACGATTCTGCAGAAAAGAGCAACCTTAAAATTGCCCTGGATGCCATGAAAGTAGGTAAAAAACACTTAGTTGAGCACTTTTAGGGGCCAATTTATTTCCTCTTTAGTCATTGAAACCTTCACCTAATTGTTCTTTTGTACTTGTTTCAAAGCAACAAATATACTGTATTATTTTTAACTGTAATTTTTATCCAAATGTGGAATAAAAGTAACATCAAAATGCCAATTTTGCTTTTTTTGTGGTGCATTTCAGGATTTGGCTCAGTTTGTCAACGAGCTGAAGAGGGACAACGAGACAATTCGGGAGATGGACCAATACCAGCGCTCCATTGAGAACCTTGTACGCCAAAAGTAACAATTTCATAGCATCATTCATTTGATTCAAGTAATTCCATTTAATGTGTTGAGGTTGCTAAAAAGACCGGATTTGGAAAAAGGGGCAATTGGCTTGAAATAATACGGTCATCATGGCCAACAGGAATGAGTCAAAATGTCGGCATTTATGGCCAAAGCGCTTAAATCGAGTATAAATTTGTGTTATTTGAGTTACTCGGACGTTTGGTCGCCCAGACATTTGGTCGCCCGGACGTTTGGTCGCCTAGGACATTTGGTCGCCCGGACGTTTTGGTCGACCGGACGTTTGGTGGCCCGGACGTTTGGTCGCCCGGACGTTTGGTCGCCCTGGTGAATATAATTTTGAGAGCTGATTTCAACAGTAAACTTCATGTCATGTCAAACTGTAATGTTGTCAAACGTCCGGCGACCAAACGTCCAGAGACCAAATGTGAATACACATAACCAAGAGCATCTACTTTAAGAATCAGCCTCTCATCCGCTACGGCCGCCCGAGAGGAGATGGAGAAATGCGCATTGTGTCCAACTTTGACCGCAGGAAACTGGACAGGTTGGTGAAAAAGACATTTTGTCCTTAGCTTGAACATCCCACTTGATTTAATCGTGTTAAATCTTCATTTGTTTGTTTGTTATTTGCATTTTTTAGGCATCTTTTCTTGTTTGACGTGGCCGCCGTGGTGTGCAAGCGACGTGGCGATAATTACGAGATGAAGGATGTGCTTGACCTCAACGTCTTCAAGATCACGGACAACCCATTGTCGGATAAAGAAGGCAAGAAGGTGGGCTCCAGCACCCTACACATGTTAGTGCGTGGTTATTATATTAGACATTTCCGGAGGAAAAAAATCTATCATTTTATGTTTTTTTTTAATATTATAGTCCATCCCAATCAAACAATCAACACATTATGTCGAAATAAATGTTTTTTTTTTAAAGCCATCCCGCTACATGGCCGCTAAGCTAATAGCGAGTGATAAATGCGCGTCGTGGTCCAAGGCCGCTCACCACGATATATCATTCTCCGCTAAATGAAACTTCCGAGCGTAAAAGCGGAAGAGCGGCGGCGCTGATTTAACGCGCCGCGGAGCCCGAAAAGACGTGTGGAGTTGAGTTCACTGGAGCCGCAAACAATGGCGGGCGACGGCCAAAGCTGATTTGATCAGATCTGACACCACAAGCTGCGCCACATTAGGGCTCGAGTCAAGACTGTGATTTGGGAACACCCGGGAAATCCACCCATGAAATGTCTAGGGGAGGAGAACATGTTCAACCTCATTGGCCCGGGGATCGAGTGGTTAGCACGTTTGCCTCGCATTTCTTGGGTGGAGGTTTCGATCCCAGGTGGGTCCTCATTGTGTGGAGTGTATGTGGGTTTTCTCTGGGTACTCCAGTTTCATCCCACATCCCCAAAACATGCACTTAGGCTAGTTGAACACTATACCAAAAGTCTGTTCTACCAAATGTCCGTTCTACCAAACGTCCGTTCTACCAAACGTCCGTTCTACCAAATGTCCGTTCTACCAAACGTCCGTTCTACCAAACGTCCGTTCTACCAAACGTCCGTTCTACCAAACGTCCGTTCTACCAAACGTCCGTTCTACCAAACGTCCGTTCTACCAAACGTCCGTTCTACCAAACGTCCGTTCTACCAAACGTCCGTTTTCCCAAAAAGTCCATTCTACCAAATGTTGGTTTTACCAAAAGTCTGTTCTACCAAAAGTCTGTTCTACCAAAAGTCTCTTCTACCAAAAGTCTGTTCTACCAAAAGTCTGTTCTACCAAAAGTCCGTTCTACCAAAAGTCCGTTCTACCAAAAGTCCGTTCTACCAAAAGTCCGTTCTACCAAATGTCCGTTCTACCAAATGTCCGTTCTACCAAATGTCCGTTCTACCAAAAGTCTGTTTTACCAAAAGTCCGTTCTACCAAAAGTCTGTTCTACCAAACGTCCGGCCACGGTAGAGCGCTATGATTGGTTGTCCGTTTCCATGTGGCCTGTGATTGGTTGTCCCCCACCATAAGTCAGCTGGGCTCCAGCACCCCTTGAAGCCCTTGTTGAGATAAGTGGTACAGAAAATGAATGAATGAACATGTGCAACAACACGGCATCATCTGGTGAATTAATATTAGAGGGTGAGTAATATTAATATTGTTTGTTCTCCTCCCTTAGTGGTGTTATGGCTTCTATGTGACACACCAGCAAGGCCACACCGGCTTTGAGCTCTTCTTTAAGACCAGAGAGCTGAAGAAGAAATGGCTTGATCAGTTTGAAATGGCTGTGTAAGGAGGTTTATTATTCTTTATTATTATGGAGATGTATTTTTTTGGTCGATCTATTTGAAGACCATCCAAGTCTTTTTTTTAGTGGTACACTATGTGTCAAAAACAACAAAATAGACAAAAACACTTATCTTGTCACCATAAAAAGAATAATTTTTGATTTTTTTCATCCTGTTTGGTTCTTCAGATCTAACATCCGACCAGAGTTGGCCAGTCACAACGCTCACCAGTTCAAGATGCACACTTTTGACAGAATCTCATCCTGCAGCTTTTGTCACCTTCTCCTCAAGTAACTCCCACATCTCAGTTGTATCTCCAAAAAATCATGAAACCAAACTTACGTATGTCTATCCATGCAGGGGTGTCTTTAACCAAGGTTACATTTGTTTAAAATGTGCACGGGCCATCCACAAGGAATGTTTGGGTCAGCTGGGGATTTGCCGGAGGGCGGCGGGTGAGCATCCATTTTCAAATTAGGGCATCTATAGATGATTAGATTCAATATGATGTCATTTTTGCTGTGACCGGACGTTTGGTCATCTAGACATTTGGTCGTCCAGACATTTGGTCATCCAGACGTTTGGTCGCCCAGACGTTTGGTCGCCCAGACGTTTGGTCGCCCGGACATTTGGTTGCCTAGCTAACAATCTAACAAAAAACTGCACAAAATATCCGTTATGGTGTATTAAAGGTATTGCAGGTATTTTAAAAGGTATTAAATGTGCACTGAGTAGCTAATGTGGTAAATTACAATTGTGAACAGACCATTAAACAACAAGCTACATTACTTGGAACATTAAATACTGCGTAATGTTAATTATGAATGTGCAAAATGGTCCAAATATGATACATTTGAGACTCTTTAAAGTACTTATTAAGAAATCTAGAGGTGTACTTACTACAGATGAACAAATAGGTAGAAAATTGATGTTCTTATATGGTCATTTTCCCACAGCAGAGTCGTCCAAGCATGGCTTCAGGGTAAGAAGACCTTAAACTATATTATAACCTCTGCTATTTACATGACATTGATTGGTCACTATAATGACTGTGACTCATCTTTTAGGTCACGTTGAGTCCAACTCCTCAGGAAGGCAACACACCAGTAGACCCAGGTCAGTTTAAGAAGTATATATTGTGTATTTTTTGGGCCCTTATTGGAAATATATAGAGGTACGTGGACTTGAAAGTGAGCACACTTGCAGGCGTCAAGTGAGAATATGAGTGTGTGGAGGTGGGAAAGGGTCAGTGTCACTTAATGGCTTCCTCAGTGGGTCCGTCCGGATGTAGGCAGAAGACAGAGTGGCTGTGTCGTCCAACCTGGCAAGAGCGCTTCGTCTCCGACACCAACCCCAACGCCGGCAGCTGTGTTTTTTTTTTTTTTTACTGTGCCTTGAAAAATATTGCTTCTAAGAGTAGTCGGAAGGATGGAGAGAAATCGGATGTCAAAATGAATGGCGGCTTTTGGAAAAGGAGCATTTTATGTGTGTTTTGGTCATAATTTCCAGCATTAATTTTTTTTAAAGATGATTGCTTCTGATATTGTGCTAACAGTTTGGGTTTACTGGACGTTTGGTAGCCTGGATGTTTGGTCGCCCGGACGTTTGCCCGCCCGGACGTTTGGTCGCCCAGAAGTTTGACAACATGAGTTTCCTGTTGAAATCAGCTCTCAAAATTATATTCACCCAGGCGACCAAACGTCCGGGCGACCAAACGTCCGGGCGACCAAACGTCCGGGCGGCCAAACGTCCGGGCGACCAGACATCCGTGCGACCAAATTTCCGGCTACCCAGTTTTGGAGGGGAGGGAGGTTTGTAAATCATGGCTAAAATTTCATTTAAATAATATGTTTTCAATCGTGAAATTTGAAAAAAATGAGTTCATCTCATCCAAATAATGCATTTTTTTAATGTAAAAATGCATCTTATACTTAGATTTGACTAGTCTGATTTGATGAGTAATTTTGATGGTGTGTTCAAGGACTTCCTCGGATGCTGGTGATCCGAGCTTACGATGGAGTCCCCTGCCCTCCATGCGGACCCCCGCTATCTGCCCATCCCGGTGACGTGATCGAGCTGATGTTCGCCGATCTGCACAGCTCCTGGTGGCAGGTGTGTGTCATTGGCATGTGTCCGTGCTATTCGCCGTGGTTGTGACTCTCAATTTCTCTCCAAAAACAGAAAAGAAAGCTCTTCCATTCACTTTCACATCAAGAAAAAACACATTCACTTTCATTGAAACGTTGTCACCACTTATTTATTACAAGGTCATCCAATTTGACCCGCCATTATTCTTGTGCTTTCTTCTTATCTGTCACTTAGACTACGACACGGTATATGTAGTGTTACACATGACGCACAGGTCATGTGACTCTCTCATCCCATCTCTGGCGTCAAATGATGTCAACGCCGCGTTGATGAATTTAAAGACAATAACGCAATGGCCATTTGTCGCCAGCAGAGGGGCTCTTAATGGCGGGGAGCGACCTTTTTGATCCGAGCGCTTGACCTCATCTGCCACAGACTTATCCCATGTGTTCCCACCTGGAATAAGACCCCTATCCTTCATGTCAGTTTGTGCTGAAACAGACTTTCACCAATTGAAACAAAAAAAAATCCACTGGTGTCAAAGTGGCGGCCCGGGGGCCAAATCTGGTCCGCTGCATAAATTTGTGTGGCCCGGGAAAGTCAATGATGAGTGCCGACTTTCTGTTTTAGGATCAAATTAAAATGAAGAGTATAGATGTATATTAAATTTCCCAGATTTCCCCCATTAAATCAACTAAATATATTTTAAAAAGCTAAAATAAACAATGTTTTAGATCTATAAAAAACGGAATATTCAGGGCTTTTAATCCAGTTCTTTTAATCCAGTTATAAAAAAAACTTTCTGTTTTAGGATCAAATTAAAATCGATGTATATTCAATTTCCTGATTTTGCCCCTTTTAAATCAATAATTGTCATTTTTTAATAATTTTTTCTATGTTTTTAGTTGAAAAATCATTTTGTAAAATCTAAATATATATATATATATAAAAAAGCAAAAATAAACATTGTTTTAGATTTATATAAAAAGCAGAATATCCAGGCCCTTTAATCCACTTCTTTTAATCCATTTATCAAAAATACTTTTACTCCTATCTCAAATCGCTTGTATATCAAACAACTCATATGTCAAGGTACCACTATACCCCCTTATTCCAAAACTGCAGCATTTGTTTGTTGATGAGAAAACTGTCAAAAACGGAGAGGAAAACCCAGACATTTATGGAATCTTTTTTTAAAAGCACAAAAGTAACTGCAGGGGATTGGCCATCCAAACACAAGCATTGGTGATGACAATTAAAACTCCACAGGGCACTCTTAATCTCGGGCGTCCCCGACGGCGCCACAGGATAGAATTACCCCCCCACCACCACCCCCAACACCCCCATCAAACCTTCTTCCTCCATCTACCCACCCAACCCCCGTTACCCAGAAGGCAATTATCTCCGTCCCGCTGGCATAACAATACAATCAATCACAGTGATTTCATTTGATCCTTCAGCGGGTGCTGCCTGTTTATGCCGCCCGAGTAATGCGTTTAATCTTTTTAGCACACGCTTATCCAGGGCATAACAAATAGAACCAAAAGAGCTTGGGATGAAATGTTATTGCGCAGAATGAATCACAGAGACTACAATCCAGTTAGCCTGCCAGGCATCCAAACCCCAACCCCCAACAAACCCCCCTTTCCAATGCTTTCACCCAAAAAAAAAAAGTGTAGCATCTTAATAGAGAGCAGTCAGAAGCCAGAGCCAAAAAAAAAACCGTCAAATGGAGTCGTAGAGAGACTCCATTTTCTCAATTAAGGCTAATGACGGTCGTTTTGTTCTTTAAACGCTTCCAAATGAAGTCAATCTGTCGCATTAAAGTTGGAATAGTGTCCTTCTCAAGTGGAGACGTCTACCAAGGTTGTTTTGGTATATCGTGCAGTGCAAGTTGACAGTGGTGTGTATAGCTTTAAACTTGGACCATTACAAGTGAAAAGTTATGATATTAATGTAGTTATGGGAGGTTATGGAAGCAGTTCAATATTAGTTTGAGATGATAAAAGGAAATGCAGTGGTTCCTCTACTTAGGAAGTCCTCTACTTACGAAGTCCTCTATTTACGAAGTCCTCTATTTACGAAGTCCTCTATTTACGAAGTCCTCTATTTACGAAGTCCTCTACTTACGAAGTCCTCTACTTACCAATTCCTCTATTTATGAATTCATCCACTGACGAATTCCTCTACTTACCAATTCCTCTACTTACCAATTCCTCTACTTACCAATTCCTCTACTTATGAATTCCTCCACTCGCCATTTCCTCAACTTACAAACTCCTCAACTTACCAATTCTTCTACTTACAAATTCCTCTATTTATGAATTCATCCACTTACGAATTCCTCTACTTACCAATTCCTCTACTTAACAATTCATCTACTTACCAATTCCTCTATTTACCAATTCCTCTACTTACCAATTCCTCTACTTGCCAATTCAAGTCGAATTTAGCATTTTATTTTGAGTTTCAGTTGCATTGCGTTTGAGAAGAGTAGTAATCATGTCATCTGAACCCTATTTTGCACTTTGTTTCTTATCAAATAGTGTTATTCTTATAATAATATATATTTTCAATATTGTTAGTATTCATGCTATACACAATTCATCACTTCTATCTTTTTTGTATCACTTTCATTCAATTGCCACACTAAATTTAGATAAAAAAAACAGTTTATCAATGTACAATTCTCTTAAAATACAAAAAAAATATTTTTTTAATATAAAATTCCTTTATTCCCTGCACTGTTTGAATATCAGCCCACATAAACGAACCACCGTTACTCTGGGACCAACCCAAACCCGTATTGTGATGCACTACAAATCAAACTGTCGTCCGAGTCGCCGCTGTAATTAACTGGGCTGCAAATTAGACACGCTGCTTGTTGCGTGCTAATTGCCCAGGATTTATCCGCGGTGGCGCCGTGTGCGTATACGTCGGGGCCGCGGGACAAATTTAACGCGATTAACATCCCTTTTCGCAGGGCAGAATCCCCGTGAGCGGCAAGATTGGTTTCTTTCCCAGCGACGCCGTCAGGCCTTGCCCTTGCGTAAGTCTGCATATTTTCCTTGCTGATCAATACGCCACATTAAGCGGTGAGCGCAATGCATTTAGCCAAGTAATGGCTACTATTGAGCGATGTGCTTTTCCATTACATGCCTGTACAGCCCGTAGAGCTCTGATTTTAGCCTCCCTGCTGTGACTCCGATATCACATTAAGAGGCGTCTGACCTCCAAGCTTTTCAAGTTCAAAGATTAGGAAAATAAACGTACTGTTTTCTTCTTCTTTTTCTTTTATTTGGCAGCTACCCAAACGTGTTGATTACTCCTCACAGCTCTGGTAAGAACACGCCATTTTCCCATGATGACGGGAATTCACGTTCTTTGTGATGAGGTGAGGTGGCTTTTTTGCAGGTTTGCAGGGCCAATGGAGAGATGCCAAGCCGAGATGGAGCTCCGAGCTAGAGGGAATAGCACCTACCTGGTCAGGCATCGGAGTAAAGAGTGCACAGAGTATGCCATCAGTATAAAGTAAGGGTTATAGTTTTTTTTTTTTTAACGGAGGTTTTGGAAAAAGATGCATTTTTTTGGTTAGAATTTCTGGAGAGGTTGTGTAAGGTATTGATAAATGGACCTGTATGGTCCAGATGGATAAATAGTCAGTTTTTTGGGGGGGATTTCCTGGAGTATGACAAAAATGGTGGTGCTACTCCAAGCTTTTGAAAGTGTGTTTTTCTAGTAAAAAAAAAACATAAATAGTACTATAAAAGTGTAAAAAAGTCAAATCCCGGCTAGGTAAAATCCTAAAATATTGAACAGATTCTAAAATGTTGCACAGATTCGAAAATATTGCACAGATTCGAAAATATTGCACAGATTTCAAAGATATTGCACAATCGGGACAGATCCAGGATTTGAGTCACCAAACGTCCGATGACCAAATGTCGGGGTGACCAAACGTCCGGGCGACCAAATGTCCGGGCGACCAAACGTCCGGGCGACCAAACGTCGGGGTGACCAAACGTCGGGGCGACCAAACGTCCGGGCGACCAAACGTCCGGGCGACCAAACGTCCGGGCGACCAAACGTCCGGGCGACCAAACGTCCGGGCGAACAAACGACCGGGCGACCAAACGACCGGGCGACCAAACGTCCGGGCGACCAAACATCCGGGGGGCGACCAAACATCCGGGGGGCGACCAAACGTCCGGGCCACCAAACATCCGGGGGGCGACCAAACGTCCGGGCCACCAAACATCCGGGCGACCAAATGTCCGGGCGACCAAACATCCTCGTGACCAAACGTCCTCGTGACCAAACGTCCTCGCGACCAAACGTCCGGTTGACCAAATATCCGAGTACCGTTTAGTGTTGGATATTTGATTGGATCAGGGTTCGAACACCTATACTTATAGGATAGATGTCATATAATTTTACACTATTGTTGAAATAATGTTATAAAGACTGTTTTCGATGGATCATCAGAGACGTTCCTTTTTATTCTACAAAACTTAATCGGTAAAACATAATAATGTAAGGCTCTTTCTTTGATTCAATGAGGAAACAATGAAGGTTGCCAGATTGGACTAGCCACAATTCTGCACCCTTACGCCCTTTACGTAGTGCTTGGCTCCTGACGCCATTATGCAAAGACAATAGAGACCAACTGCTGGCTGCTTGAGGTGCTCATTGCTAAACGTTTGGGCGACACACAATGGAAAATCCTTTTAATTTCCTGCCCATTGTTTTTGGGTTTTCTGCCGGGAGACACCAATGCGTACACACACGTGCGTGCGTCTCTGATGGCTTTGCATACAAATGATGCATGCATGCGTCTTCTGAAAATTGACTCTTGAATGGCTATGAAACAGCCTGACGGGCCTTTTAAATCTTAATCCCTGGAACCTCTTTTTTCAAAGGTTTAATCTTGGAAAAAGTATAAATAAACATGGCAACCATACAAATGCATTATTAACACCACGCACTTCAAGCAGTTGTACTTTGATATACAGGTACATTGTAAGTATATAGTACTTCATAGTATATATACAGTCAAAAATTGTGAATGTCTCTCGGTACGGACGTTTCAGGGTATTAATTTTTTTATATGCAAATGAGTGACTCAAGATACGAAAAAGATCCAAGTTATGAAATCCCACAAAAAGAAAATGCATTTCTTTATCCCTTATTTTATTTTGAATTCCCCTTATTAAGAGATTAAAAACAGTACAAAAACAACATGGCACACGTAAAAGTCTAAAATGTACTACATCACTCATCATTAAAGTAAAAAGTATAAAGTACAAAGTAAAGTCAAAAGGAATGTATTAAGACATATTAAAATATCATTTAAAAAATAGAGGGGCTGTAAAACACAGAAAACAAATAAAAGTGGACACAGCTACTGCCACTGGCTTCCATATGATGGCGCCATCTTGGGGTAAAAAAAAAAGAAGATACGATACATATAAAAAAGTGCATCCGTTAACAGTACATATGAAACAAACATTAAAAAAGGACTAAAGTATTATTAACACATACTCACCACTCATCTTTAAAGTAAAAAGTATAAAATACAAAGTAAAGTAAGTAAAGTAATGTATTAAGAAATATTAAAATGTCATTAAAAAAAATAGAAGGCCTGTAAATCACCAAAAACAAATAAGAGTGGACAGCCATGAGCTTCCGCGTGACGGCGCCATCTTAGGGAAAGAAAAACATTATTTGTACAACGTTGGCGGGCCGGATTAAAAAGCCTAACGGGCCGTATGTGGCCCGCGGGCCGTAGTTTGCCCATGTCTGCATTAGACGCTGGTCTCATTTGATCTAAGTGAATGTGGAATATTTAAAAGAGGTCTGCAATATGCTTTTACACAGACCTTCGTGACTATCAACACGGGAGGCCGAAGCGTGTGGAGTTGATTAGCAGTACATGTCTTATTTATCTTTGCGCAGGTTCAACGACAGAGTGAAGCACATTAAGATTCTGACCAAGGAAGGCTACTTTTACATCACAGAGAGTCGACCCTTCAAAACACTGCTGGTAGGACTCCGAGTTGGGCCTCAAAGCATCACACATGAATGCAATCCTGTCAATTTCAGCCTCTATTCAGCGGGATTTCTTTGGGTAGTTAGTGCATAATCATGGTATTTTTTTCTAATATGATAAGTAAGGTTGGATGGAGGAATTAAATTGAAGTTTAGACTATATGTTCGGGGGAAGAAAATGATTTGGTTTTGGGAAGAGGGGCTGGAAAGTTCACTTTTTGTGAGATATTTTAGGTTCAATAAAATGGAAATTCTGCACTGAATATTATTAACTTTGCCATTAAGTTGATATGTGACCAAAAATTATAGTAGGTAAAACTTGATTTTACGTGAGCTGGACCATTTTAGATATAATATTTAGATTTTTATTTAATAAATTGATAACTGGATTAAAAGCTCGGACTATTCATATTTTTGAACTAAAAACACAGAAAAAATGGATTAAAACATGACAATTATTTTTTTAATACATGTATTAAAAGAACTGGATAGATCTAAAACAATGTTTATTTGAGTTTTTTTAAAATATTTTTTTAGATTTTCCAAATGATTTTTTAACTAAAAACACCAAAAAAATGATTAAAAATGACAATGTTTGATTTCAAGGGGGGGGGGGGGATCAGGATATTTATTAAAAATCTATACTAAATGGATTAAAAGAACTAAATTTAAATCTCTAAATATTCAGTTTTTTATGGATCTAAAACAATGTTTATTTGAGCTTTTTTAAAATATATTTTTAGATTTTACCAAATGATTTTTTGAACTAAAAACACAGAGAAATGGATTAAAAAATGACAATTTTTAATTTAAAAGTGGGGAAATCAGGAAATTTAATATACATCTATACTCTACATTTTAATTTGATCCTAAAACAGAAAGTTGGCACACAGTTAATGTAGTAAATGTGTATTTCCAGTGGTAGGTTGGTACAGTGCAATATCAAATGTTATGTGGTTAAACAGAGTCATTTTATGCAAATTACAAGAACAAGTGTAGTTAAGGAGGGAGCCAATTGATATGTCATTCAGTGACATGTTGTTTTGCTCTCGTGCAGGACCTGGTGGAATACTATAAGCAACATTCCTTAAAAGAAGACTTTAGCAGTCTCGACTCCAATCTGAGCATCCCGTACCGCCAATGCTCCGACGGAAACTCGCCTTGGGCCATTAGCGAGACTGGCAGCGGTGAGTGCGCACTTGCAAAAAGACTTTGCCGGAGAGACTTCTGCCTCTGACAGCTGTTGATGCTTCCAGCTTAGAGCGGATGTGGAGGCTAGAAAGACAAAAAAAAGGGGGGAAATGATTTGAGAGCTCTGTCGTGGGGGCTTTTGTGCAGGTATTCGCTTTACTGAGTAAGTTTAGGAAGTAAGTCACGGTGATGAGGTGCTTCAACAAATCAGAGATAATGGACAGAGGAGATGAGGAAAATTGGAACGTGATAGTCTATAATCACAAACGGTGGGTCGATATATATACATAAATATATATATATATATATATATATATATATATATATATATATATATATATATATATATATATATATATATATATATATATATATATATATATATATATATATATATACATATACATAAACATTGATACATATATATGTATATGTATGTGTATATATGTATATATGTGTGTATATATGTTTATGTGTGTATATGTATATATGTATGTGTATATATGTATATGTGTATATATGTATATATATGTATATATATGTATATATATGTATATATATGTATATATACATATACATATATATACATATATATATATATATATATATATATATATATATATATATATATATATATATATATATATATATATATATATATATATATATATATATATATATATATATATATATGTTTGTGTATGTATATATATGGATATATGTGGATATATGTGTATATATGGATATATGTGGATATATGTATATATATGAATATATGTGTATATATATCTGTATATTATGAAAATATATCTGTATATATTTGTATATATATGTGTATATATATCTGTATATATATCTGTATATATATGAATATATATCTGTATATATATGTATATATATCTGTATATATATCCGTATATATGTATATATATCCGTATATATGTATATATATCTGTATATATGTATATATATCTGTATATATGTATATATATCTGTATATATGTATATATATCTGTATATATGTATATATATCTGTATATATGTATATATATCTGTATATATGTATATATATCCATATATATGTATATATATGAATATATATCTGTATATATGTATATATATCTGTATATATGTATATATATCCATATATATGTATATATATATATATATATATATATATATATATATATATATATATATATATATATATATATATATATATATATATATATATATATATATATATATATATATATATATATATATATATATATATATATATATATATATATATATATATATATATATATATATATATATATATATATATATATATATATATATATATATATATATATATATATATATATATATATATATATATATATATATATATATATATATATATATATATATATATATATATATATATATATATATATATATATATATATATATATATATATGTATATGTATAAGTATATATACACGCACACACACACACACACACACATATACACATACACTTATACTCTTATACACACACACATACATATATATGATAAAAATATAATAATTACATTGTAGGCCGGCTCACCATATTGGTCCCAAGAAGAGGTCAATGCCCAAGGCGTGCACTGGGACCCGCCCCCTTTATACATCCCGCCAGGATAGCATATTACTCCCCACACATGCACAATTTTTCTGACAGGGCATGACACGTACCGTGCACGGCCCTCTGAGTAGAAGAAAAAGAAGAAGAAAAGGATTGAGTGAATGACACAAACCTTGGGGAAACCCCAGGTTTCGCAGCTGGGGCACAACCCGGGGAAAAAAAGGCTTGCAAATAAGAAGTACGGCTTTCAAAATATACACATCAACAAGTGCCTCAGTTAAAATAAAGCTAACGTTAGCCTTTTGTCTACGCGCTTAAGGGCATCTTGGTTCCTTCAAAGCGGCGTCGCCATTCAGCCAAAAAACGCCTTGACGGAGCCCCCATTGCATTCTGGGATGAATTATTATTGCCTTAAGTTATCCGCCCCCGTAGACTTAAAGCTTGAGAGTGTGGGCACTGGCTTCTGAGGGAAAGACAGATGCCCTGCCAAACAGCAAAATAAATAAAGATAGGAAAAATCAAAAGGAGATTTTTTTTATAGGCTGAAAAACAGACGCCATCCTTCAGTTTATTCCCAAATAAAGCTTTCACCTTTAGAAATTTGCATGGCCATTTGCTACCAATTCTTCAGGCTCACGCCTACATAAAAAAAATCATCTATTTGTATTTGTTTTTGTTTTTAAAATGCCCCCAAAAATTTAAGTATAGGGCTCACCTTTATGGATGTCACACACAAACATGAGTTTATAGCCACCTGTTGCTTGGCAAAGTTCAATCTAACTGTCACATGGCAAGGGAAAAACCTGACCGGACGTTTGGTCGCCGGTCTTTTGGTCAAATGGTGAGTTTACTGTTGAAACCAGCTCTCAAAATTATATTCATGAAAGAGAGTTTAATATCTGAGAGAGAGAGTTTAATATCTAAGTACTTTTTAATATCTAGGTAATTTTTAATATCCAAGTACTGTTTAATATCCAAGTACTGTTTAATATCTAAGTACTGTTGAAACCAGCTCTCAAAATTATATTCATGAGGGTTTAATATCTAAATATCTACTGTTTTCAACAATACTTAGATATTAAACAGTACTTATATATTAAACAGTACTTAGATATTAAACAGTACTTGGATATTAAACAGTACTTGGATATTAAAAATTACCTAGATATTAAAAAGTACTTAGATATTAAAAAGTACTTAGATATTAAACAGTACTTAGATATTAAACAGTACTTAGATATTAAACAGTACTTATATATTAAACAGTACTTAGATATTAAACAGTACTTGGATATTAAACAGTACTTGGATATTAAAAATTAACTAGATATTAAAAAGTACTTAGATATTAAACAGTACTTAGATATTAAACATTCCTTTGATATTAAACATTCCTTTGATATTAAACACTACTTGGATATTAAACACTACTTATATTAAACAGTACTCAGATATTAACCTCTCTCTCTTAGATATTTAACTAACTAAATTAAAGACCGGCAACCAAAAGACTGGCGACCAAACGTCCGAGCACCGCGAAAAATAGCAAAATATTTCTATTATCAAAGCCATTTACAACATAATAAAACATTGTCTTACATTGGAAGAGCCCACAAACATTTGGGAACTCGTAGTTCGGTAGAGTTCATGGCACACAAGCTCAATGGCCAATGGGAAAAAAAAATATTTCTGGATGATTATTTGATATATTATGATATTGTGCTGTAGTAAGGATCTTTTCTCAGTCTTGTCTCCCACTCAAGGTTGCTTCCTTTGCTTGTTCTTTGACTTTACCAACTTTCAATGTGCTCTCTTTTGGCTGTATTTGTGTTTGTGTGTGTGTGTGTTTTTATGTAGTTGCTCCTGGTGCTTGCTGTTTTCTTCCTCCCTCCTCTTCTCCTTTCTGGTCAGGTACATCTATACATCTTTACGGACTTTTTTGCTCCACAGTGTTGCCGCATGACATTGTGTCTGTTTTGCTTCAATCCAATAATAAATAATGCAAAATGCTTTTGGGAGTGTCAGGATTTTAGGATCGGAGAACTGTCTTTTAACTCATTGGCATCAACTGGGAGGGCAAGCAAATCAGTTAGCATGTTTTCATGCAAAAAATCTGCAATACTTGTTATTATTTGGTGTTTTAGTATAAAAGGGTACTGTATTGTTCCCCCAAAAAATGCAGAATTCAAAATGTAGTGTGAAATTTCAATCAGTTTTAACTAATTACTGGTACATAATGTAGATATTGGCATGTCAAATTTAATCTCATGGTATTATATTGATAAACACGTGTTGAATACTTTAAGGATTAGATTTTTTTTGTATTTTTTTGTTTGTGTTCCATTTAAATTTCAGTATTGAAAAACAACAATACATTTAATTTCAGATGGATGGGAAAAAAAGTGCGACTTATAGTCCGGAAAATACGATACATCGTAGTTTTTCATGTTTACGTTACAGTAAATGTTACTGTTCCTGATTTTTTTAATTGGTATTCTAATTTGTTTTTAATCAATTCTATGTTTCTGTTCTGTGGGTGACAATTGTGGTCCACCAGTGTTTTCTCCCAGGGTGCTGTCCGTGGCGGTGGCTCGCTACGACTTCAACGCCAGAGACGTGTGGGAGCTTTCTCTACTGCGGGGTGACGTGGTTAACATCTACACCAAAACATCCAACGGCTGGTGGAAGGGGGAGTTGGGCGGCAAGGTGCGAAACAATCTTTACATCGTCTTTTCTTCCTTCAAGACTGGCAATCAGTAAAAATCGTCGTGGTGGAAACCGATGCTCGGACATTTGGTTGCCGGTCTTTTGGTGACAGAGAGTTTACTGTTGAAACCAGCTCTCAAAATTATATTCATGAGAGTTTAATATCCAAGAGAGAGAGTTTAATACCTAAGTACTGTTTAATATCTAAGTACTGTTTAATATCTAAGTACTGTTTAATATCTAAGTACTGTTTAATATCTAAGTACTGTTTAATATCTAAGTACTATTTAATATCTAAGTACTGTTTAATATCTAAGTACTGTTGAAAACAGTAGATATTTAGATATTAAACTCTCTCATGAATATAATTTTGCTGGTTCCAACAGTACTTGGATATTAAAGATTACTTAAATATTAAACAGTACTTAGATATGAAACAGTACTTAGATACTAAACAGTACTTTGATATTAAACATTACTTAGATATTACACAGTATTTAGATATTAAACAGTACTTAGATTTGAAACGGTACTAAGATATTAAACAGTACTTAGATATGAAACAGTACTTAGATACTAAACAGTACTTAGATACTATACAGTACTTAGATATTAAACAGTACTTAGATATTACACAGTATTTAGATACTAAACAGTACTTAGATATTACACATTACTTAGATATTAAACACTACTTAGATATTGAACAATACTTAGATACTAAACAGTATACAGATATTAAACAGTACTTAGATATTAAACAGTACTTAGATATTAACATGTACTTAGATATTACACATTACTTTGATATTAAACAGCACTTTGATATTAACCAGTACTTAGATATTACACAGTACATAGATACTAAACAGTACTTAGATATTACACATAACTTAGATATTAAAGTTTAATATCTAAGTTATGTGTAATATCTAAGTACTGTTTAATAATTAAACAGTACTTAGATATTAAGTCAAGAACCAGCCATCTCTCAATCATACAAATACTTAACTTCCCTTTTATGATAAGTGATCAAATCCATATTTATTCCCAGGCTGGCTGGTTTCCTTCCACCTACGTAGAAGAGGAGGACTGACTCAAGGTGACGGATGTCGTCTCCACGTGACCACCATGCTTTCTCCCAAGACTCAGTGCCCGCATGTGGCGTCTGGTTGACATCGCCGCGGGAAACGCAAAAAAAGCACCACGCCCTCTAAAAGCGTGGCCTCCTTAACCCCAGTTGACAGCACCAGGAATCCCCCCCTACCCCCTACCCGGATGGACCCCCTTTTTAAAGGCTCACCTTGACTTATTATTGATGACTCAGCTGTCGTCATGTTGCATTGGCGGGGATGGCTCCGCCCACCGCCGCCAAGGCTGAACTAGCGCTGGAACTGTCGAGAAAGGGAAATAAACAGATAATTTAATTGATATGGTCATCTGTTTGTTTATTTGGGAGGTCTATAGAATAAAAAACACATTGGTGTTATATTTTTAGGTGGCACTATCATTCGTTAAATAGAAGATAGTATCAGATACGTGCTTTGACTTACAAACGTGCTTTGACTTACAAGCAGGATGATGGAACTAAACTCCTCTCATCTCAGAGAGTGCATTTAAAAAGCAAAAAATGGAGTTTGAGCTGAAATACCTGGTGAACGGAAAGCTTTGGCATCAGTATTCTCGCAATGTAAACAGCGCCCGAGGCGTGCTTTACCCCCGCCGCGCCGAAGCCTCTCTAATGACCCGGCGGTGTCGGTAGAGCGCTTTGCCGCTAACACTCCCGTCACAAAGAAGCCAAGAAAGCGGCTCCCCTTTAAGACGCCTCCTCAGCGTAATCTGACTGTTCCTGCCTCGGCGGCGGGGGAGATGAAAGACAGTGACAAGGAATTTGGACTCAAATGTGGAGAAGTTGAAGGACGTGCGAGTTCAAGAAGACGTGCTTAACGTACATAACTCTCAAAATGTTACGTTCAATGAGCCAAAGGTCAATTTTTTCAGCCCGTGAAGTCCAAGTACAATATGATCCTAACATCTTTAGTACAAATCTTAATGTGTACTGCAATATATTCATTCATTTTCTGGAGTGCTTAATCCTTACTGTCCTCATTAGGCTTGCGGGGGGTGCTGGAGCTAATCCAAGCTGAATTTGGGCCAGAGGTGGGTGACACCCTCAATGGGTGGACAGCCAATAGCAGGCACAATATATGTATATATATATGTGTATATTTATATATATGTATATATATATATGTGTATATATTTAAATATATGTATATATGTGTATATATTTATATATATGTATATATGTGTGTATATATTTATATATATGTATATATGTGTATATATATATATATATATATATATATATATATATATATATATATATATATATATATATATATATATATATATATATATATATATATATATATATATATATATATATATATATATATATATATATATATAGCGCTTATTTATTTCTAAATATATTCATGTATTTATTTATTAACTTACTTATAATTTAAAAAAAATGCATTTCAATCAGTTTAAAGGGAACCTTATTTTTTTGTACAATAAATGTTTCTATTAGGTCCCATTTAGTAACGGACCAGTACCATATTGGAATGCATGAAACCGGAAATAATTGTTCATTCAATGTGTGCATGGCCTACTGGTAAGACTGTTTTTCAATAATGCATTAATCGATTTATATTGATCGATCTATATTTGTATAGCATTTAGGCACTTGTTACTAATAAAACAGGTGTTGTCCCATTTGAATAACAATAACCTGATCCCAGTAATAGAGCTAGCTCTATATTAATTAACATGGGATATTGCGAATGACCTTTCCCTAAACAAAGAAAATCTTCCTTAGCTAAAATAAGCTAAGCTTTTTATTTCCCTATTTGCACCTTTTTAGCCACGTTGCCTCTAAAGGGCATCTGTCACTTCACTAAAGGTTGTTTTGTTTGCATCCCTTGTGTTACAGAGCACATCATTTTTCTTCAAGAACAGCATAAATAATGAAAATGATAAGACCAATGTGACGACTTCATGCATCAGGAACGACGGTACGACCTCTTTCTTACCATCTTTATAAGGTTTGATTACGGATTTCAGCTCAGGAGTTTAAATGAGAAGAAAAAAAACAATTCTGTCTCTTTTGCTATCATCTTGTTTTTCCATTTTGATGTATTTTTTAAAATAATGTTGCCTGAGTTTTGATGCTTAATGGAGGCCGCAATTCTTAAGGTAAGGAAGAGGATAAGGTAAGATAAGTAAAGTGGAGGAATTGTTGATGTATTTTTTAAATAAATAAAAGTGGCCGTTTTGGGTGATATTTCAAATAAATTCATAAAATGAGTTAATTTTTTTGAAGATAAATACATTCATAAAATGAGTTAAATAAATAAATAAATTGATAGACGGAATTAAATATTTATAAATAAATAAATTGATAGACTGAGTTAAATGTTTTTAAAATAAATAAATTCATAAAATGAGTTGAATATTTTTAAAATAAATTAATTCATAGACTTACATTTGTTTAAAAAAAATAATTCATAAAATGAGTTAATTTTTAAAAAAATAAATAAATTCATATAATCAGTTAATTTTTTTAAAATAAATAAATTCATAAAATTAAACTATACATAAAACATTTGTAGCTAAATTCTGAATACATAGCAGCAATGGCATAAATATGACAAATATAAATATTTTAAATCTAATGTTTGCATTCATATTTTTACTGATAGTAATAAAGAAACGATGTCAATTGCAAATCCATTTTTTAAAGTATTCCTTTCATTTTATCGCCTGCTTTCCCGTTTTGAATTGACGCTATGTTCTTTAATAGCCTCAATTCATTAAACAGGTCATCCATCTCTTAAAAACACAGGGGTGCAAAGTGCTTGAAACAATCTTTTTGGCTTGACACAATCTTTTTGTACATTTTCCCAGGTAGCCTACAGATGTGTTATTTCACTTCCAACCCCCCATCGGGTTCCAACTTGTTAAGGCTGAAGCAAAAAGCACCATTAAATCTCACCGCCACTGCCACATGAAATAAATGAGGGCACACGGATTTCCTTCAGAGCTGCGGGAGACCGACCAGCAGACCGACTCACCACAGGTATCTTTTATTTATGGACGCCATCGGGAGCAGATACGCATATGATTCCTTTAACGGACCGGGGCAATCTGGGATGGATTTCAAATCGAGGTGTGGCACTGAATTGGTATTGAGGGAAGACGTATGAGGCGCTATACTATAATGCCATCTGTAGCTGGTGAACTGATTGCATTTTATTTAAATGAGGAGTCGTGCGATTGGTTTGCGGTCGTGATGATATTTTTTTTTTTGGTACATATCCGGTTGGGGTCAGCTTTATGAAACTAAATTGAAAATGTATGCATGCATCGTGGTGCTATATTCCCTGTAGATGTTCTGTAAGGGGTACTCAGACGTTTGGTCGCCGGTCAAATGGTGACAGAGAGTTTACTGTTGAAGCCAGCTTTCAAAATTATAATCATAGATAGAGAGATTTTAATATCTAAGAGAGAGAATTTAATATCTAAGTATATTTGACCGTTTGACCAAATGTCTGGGCGACCAAACGTCTGGCGGCCAAACGTCTGGCGGCCAAACGTCCGGCAACCAAACGTCCGGCGACCAAACGTCTGGCGGCCAAATGTCTTGCGACCAAACGTCTGGCGACCAAACGTCTGGCGGCCAAACGTCTGGCGGCCAAACGTCTGGCGGCCAAACGTCTGACGGCCAAACGTCTAACGGCCAAACGTCTGACGGCCAAACGTCTGACGGCCAAACGTCCGGCGGCCAAACGTTCATTCTTTGTCCTCTACCAAGACAGAATAGTATCACATAAGTACCATGTTTTCTAAACTAAAATACTTAATTTTCCTAAAAATGCGTCTAATATATGGATTAGTATTGTCTAATTATTGTCTAAAATACCCCTTTAGCACAGCTCCATCTAGTTAATGTATAACACAATCCCCTAATAATACTATTACTACTACCACCACGAATACTACTATTACTACTACCACCACGAATACTACTATTACTACTACCATCACGAATACTACTATTACTACTACCACCACCACTATTAATACATCTGTTTTATAATCCGGTGTGAAAGTGCGCCTTATTGTTCAGAAAATAATTAGCAGCACAAAGGCCAATCAATTGTGACAAAAACTCCCGTTTTTTTGTAATTTTGTTGCACTGTGTCAATATTGTACACAATTATGGAGGGCTATTTGTGCAACAATAAAACCACATACAGACCTGAGAGAGACACGGCGGACATGTTGGCCTTGAAGGTTTTGTTGTATTTTTCTTGGTAATAACCCCAACCGCTTCACATTTCATACTTCATCTTACAAAGCCGACAGGCGCTGTCGTGTTATGTCAGCAGTGATATTTTTCACTTAGCTGGAGCCAGTGAATGGAAAGGTGTTTACACTTTGACACTTGCCTTTGCCATTTTTTTTATTTTTTTAAATATTTTTAGTCTTGGAAACTCATGTTGCCAGAAAACAACTAATCTAACCTTACTTCTGGACTGGAAACTAGAGCAAAAACTCAAGGGAACATCAATAATAAGTTATTAATAATGTCAAAATAGCTACAGAATTGCCAAATTCCCTTAGTGCAAAGTTTCTTTTGTAATTATACTTGTCAATATGTTGCTTTTATCAGATTTATCTGACATGAGCATCAATGCAACAAAGTAAACTTGTAAAAATGACTTATTTAAGAACTAAAGGGTTTTTAGTGGTCCCTTTTCAAAACAGTATCTCATCAGAAAATGTCAAAACAAAGCGGTATTTATGTCTAAAATGTCGTTTTCTGTGTCTGTATTCTCACCCTCTTGCTACCGTGACAATGAAATTTCCCAAATACATTTTTTATAAAGTGTAGAACAAAGAAACTTTTAAGTTGACCTGCAAAAAGATGTGGAAAATATGAACATCTTGCCTGAGAAAGAAATAAGCAGAGCTTCTTTTGTCAGGCTGTAGATAACTTTCCAGTA
This sequence comes from Stigmatopora nigra, assembly GCF_051989575.1. NCBI lineage: Eukaryota > Metazoa > Chordata > Actinopteri > Syngnathiformes > Syngnathidae > Stigmatopora > Stigmatopora nigra. Next base: position 14,231,186 of record NC_135516.1, read on the forward strand.
TTGTGCTAAAAAGGTCTTTGTGCTCATTGCCATTCGGCGTGAAGTTGCACTTTGTTTCATTTCTTTCGTGACAATAGAAGCGCAACGGTGACGGGTCAAGGATGATTTATTGTTCATAACAACGTGCCACGTTCGCATGCGTTCCGCACACGGTGCTTTGATTCACAAGGATTCGCGGAACTCTACCGTAAACATTACTGAGAGTCGGGAAGAGCGCAGAAGTCTTTTTATTTCAAAAGTTTCAAAAGCCTAGAAGGAATCCAAATTTTTTTTTTTTAATATCTAAGAAAGAGATTTTAATATACAAGTAATGTTTAATATCTAAGTTCTGTTTAATATCTAAGTACTGTTTAATATCTAAGAAAGAGATTTTAATATACAAGTACTGTTTAATATCTAAGTACTGTTTAATATCTAAGTACTGTTTAATATCTAAGTACTGTTTAATATCTAAGTACTGTTTAGTATCTAAGTACTGTTTAATATCTAAGTACTGTTTAATATCTAAGTACTGTTTAATATCTAAGTACTGTTTAATATCTAAGTACTGTTTCATATCTAAGTACTGTTTCATATCTAAGTACTGTTTAATATCTAAGTACTGTTAAATATCTAAGTACTGTTTAATATGTAAGTACATTTGACTGTCGGCCAAATGTCCGGGCGGCCAAACGTCCGGGCGGCCAAACGTCTGGTCACGCATGTGTGATGATAGTATAAATATTTACTTTGGTGGAAGGAAAAAAAATGGGGTTTAATTTGGATATTTGTCAGAAAACTACTGCTTTTCATTTCATTTCTGACCAACACTTAAAAAATAATAATAATTAAATTATCAGTGCACTTCAGTAATAAATTACAGTCCAATCAGAAATGCACAGTCCAATGTGATGTTGCTAGGTAGAAATTTACATACATAACTGATCAAGTTCATTATTTAAGGTGAAAAAAAATATCGTGAATATGATTGAGGATGTTTATGTCATTTTAAATGTATCATTTAGTCCAGTGAGTGACATTTCTTTTAGTGTATTGTGAGATAACATGTCAAATAATAACATTAAGTATCATCATATTTATGTTGTGCAGTCCAAAAAGGCTGAATTATTATGCATGGTGCGCTAACATGTCACAAATGTATTTATTAGCCCTCAAACACCGCCTCAGTCTCTAACTTGTCGCTTCACACTGCGTGGCAACCGACGTTACGTGGCAAGGCCTCGAGCTAAATTGTCAAATCGCCAAAAAGTTGATTTTTGGATAAATGCTGTTTAACAGTATGCATTTGACCGCTAGCAAGTTTTCGATATGAATTTGTGTAAAATTTAGAACAAAGCAACTCTACAATATGACAAGTAGTAACTCTCTTTTGCGCTTATCTTTAATAAACCAGTATCTGTTGCTATGCAGATTATGTAAGGCCATTTATGGTATCTGTTTTTCTTTGCTAGAATGCATTAAATGCAAAATAATTCTTTAAATATTACATAAATTGCCCAAATCCTTAGTCAAGGAAAATGTCTTTTATTATGTTTTTATTTCAAAAGGAAAACAAATATTTTTTTAATTATGTTCAATATTAAAGTGGAAAACAGAAAATATTTTGATTTATTTTTAGGTTTTACAAACTGCTTTTTTGACAAAAAAACTGCAATTATTGATATAACAAGGGAAAAATAATCAGGAAACATAATATACATCTAAAACAGTTAAAGCTAGTTATTGTATTATTTTTTTAATGTAGAAATTACATTTTTTAGTAACTTTTGTCATAAATAAAAACACCAAAATTTTTCCTGTTGCAGCTAGTTATTAAATGTATTTTTTAATTTTGAAATTGAATTTTCTTTGTTTCAGGAACTTTTATCATAAATTAAAACACCAACCTTTTCCAGCTGCGCTTTTGTTCTTCCTCATATTAACGCAATATTAATGACGTTCTCGTCTCAATAAACACGACACGCTCCACTAAATTAATATCCAATCCACTCTATCTTTTATCCGCCTTTTTATGCTTTTACATTGTCTTAACAATGATTCTTTTACAATTTCCATAACAGCCATTGTCTTTTATTCATTGCGAGTATCATTTTGTGAGAAGCACTTTCCACTCTTCTCACACACAGTACGGCGTTTCACGACAACCCTTGGGAAGGAAATTAATCTCTCAAATAAAATTGGTCTCAGCACTCAATATGCCACCCAGTGGGATGCGACTTGATTTTTATTCATTGACCCTCCTCGAATTAAAGCTCATTCTCCCTCAGCGCAACGCCGCCATGAACGTTCCCACAGCAGGACGCCGACTTTCCTTCCTTCTTCCAATTTGGATGAAAGATTAGTTGTGATCCCTGATGTGAACTTAATACTGACCTATCGTTTTTTCAGTTTTCATAACGAATGTTTTTGGTTTTCACCAGAAGTTGAATTTTAATATGGTGACGTAGAATTAAGTAAATCTGTCTTGTCCTCAATTAGAAACGCAAGTATAATTTTCATGAATTTATGTCCATATATTTAACAGCACTATTTTACTAGAAATTATCCCATAAGAAGTACAGTGGAAGTAGTATAGGCCACACCCACCGAATGACGAAAAATGTCCATATATAAGTCGAACTAAAATGTGAAACTGCAGGTTTCTACTTTGTATTTTTACACTAAAAGACCTGTAGTTCATTAGCTTACTACAATTGATTAATTAGCTGCAGAACTTTCATATTTGTAAGTATATGTCTCTTCTGGGGTTCTTATTATTGTACTAGAAATGATTTTATAAGAAGACAAGAGCATAGTGGAAGTAGTATAGGACACACCCACCCAATTAAGAAAATGTTCATATATAAGTCGCACTAAAATATGAAACTGCAAGTTTCTACTTTGTATTATTGCACTAAAAGTGATGCAGTTCATTAGTCTACTACAATCGATAAATTTGCTGCACAATTTTCATAGTTGGAAGTATTTGTTTCTTCTGGGATTCTTTTCATTTGTTTGATTCCATCTGAATTATCGTATTTTCATGACTATAAGTCAATGAATTAAACATTATTTTTTTCCATATATAAAGCACACTGGATTATAAGGCGCTCTGTCTATTTTGGAGAAAATTGAAGACTTTTAAGGTGCGCCTTATAGTCGTTAAAATACGATAGCTTTATTTAATTTGACTCAATTCTACGTATTTTTACTGCTTCAATTTCTTGTCAGCAGTAAAAAAAATAGCTTTGCTTTGGTATTTCTTAGCTTGACATGTTTTAATATGGTTACATTTCTTGTTTTTCCTTAAAATGACTTTAGGTCGAAATTGATATTGAATTGGTTGTTCTTTGACTTCATCTGCATTCAAATTTTTGTGCTTTTTTAACCAAAATAAGCTTTCAGTGAACAACAACAACAGGACAAGGCATGATTTCCTTTTTTCCCCTTTGGTGGAACTGTATTGTGTGATTGTGTAAACACTTTTTTTAAGGAACTGTTGCGCACACGAGCAAAAAAAATCTGAAAAAACTCAAAAAAAATTACAACCAAAAACGTTTGACAGTCCATGTCTGCTTACCTTAATAGAAAACAAGCAAACAGCGCTTGGCAAATTCATGAAAAATATCTGTTTTTGTACAAAAATTAAATACACTTACTTTATGTTACAACTTCTTTACACAGCCCTGCACTTTGACATGACTACAAAGCGGAACTAAACACCAAGCTTTTTTGTAGATGGCCTCCATTTAGCTGCAGATGTGCGCCATTTTTGCAAAAAACAATGCAAGGGGAAAGTCACCAGAAGCAGAGGAAGAAGTAAAGTAAGGGAAGGCAAGAGTGAAAGGGACAGAAAAAGTAAGAAAGCCAACTGAGGCAGTCCGTATATTTGAACATTTTCCAGTTCACTTACATAGTCATCATTATTTATATTACTCTCAACCCTCAGGCTTTTCCTGGAAGGTGTATACCAACAAAATTCCCGGACGTTAGAGGCATCAAATAGCTTCTTCTTCCGAAGTGACACGCGTATATGGTTAATGCCCAGAGATAAGGTCCATTATTCATCCAAAACATGTGTTAGAATTATCGTCATTTTATAAAAAAGCACACCGGGGGAGACGAAGATACTTTTTTTTGAAATTTAAAGGGATATTTTGGTGGTACCCCTTTTGGTTTGTTTTGGTTGGGTGCTCGGACGTTTGGTCGCCTAGGACGTTTGGTCGCCTAGGACGTTTGGTCGCATAAGACGTTTGGTCGCATAAGACATTTGGTCGCATAAGACGTTTGGTCGCCCGGACGTTTGGTCGCCAGATGTTTGGTCGCCAGATGTTTGGTCGCCAGATGTTTGGTCGCCAGATGTTTGGTCGCCCGGACGTTTGGTCGCCAGATGTTTGGTCCCTTTTGGTTGCTGGTCAAATGGTGACAGAGTTTACTGTTGAAACCAGCTCTCAAAATTATATTTATGAAAGAGAGTTTAATATCTAAGAAAGAGAGTTTAATACCTAAGAAAGAGAGTTTAATATCCAAGAGAGAGAGTTTAATATCTAAGTACTGTTGAAAACAGTAGATATTTAGATATTAAATTCTCATGAATATAATTTTGAGAGCTGGTTTCAACAGTAAACTCAACATTTGACCAAAAGACCGGCGACCAAAAGATCGGCGACCAAAAGACCAACGACATTTCAAGTCGAATTTTGATGACAATGCTAAGAAAGTATGTATTTTTTTTTATACAGGTAGTCCTTGCAATACTCTTTGATAAACTCATCCAATCACATTTAACAGTTTCCTGTGTTAAGATTACAAGACAGCAGTGACGTTTCATGAGTCCACTTAGCGTACTATTCCACCACGGCGTCCTTAGACGTACAAAATGGTCGCCAACTTGCTCAGCATTTTGGTCCATACTATCCACAGGTCCACTTTGTTTTGCGTGGGGGTCCCTCTTAAGGAGGGGAATTGGGTGACTCAGCACAGAGAAACAATCAGTAACAGCAAGGCGATAGCAAGTTGGCGAACGGCATCGTGGCGAGTCGCCCTTCCCGACAGTTGCTCGTCACACTCGCCGGGGCTTTGGCAGCGAGCCCTCTCGCACAGGATGCCGGTGAAGCCCGGGGAGCAGTGGCAGCGTTGGTGGTGGTGGCATGTGCCGCCGTTCTGGCAGCGTAGCATGGCGTTGTCGCACACCCGGGCTGCGGGCGCACAAAATACAGAACATCAGATGGGATGCCTCTTCTCATCTTGTCTTGAGTCATGTGCTTTGTAGAGGGAGGTCAGGACAAGGACTTTTGCGGGAGAGTTTTAAAGTAGCAAATGAGAAATGAAACTAAAGAGTAAACGTAGCATGGTGACTGTCAATGTTCCCTCTAATTGTACTTTTTTCTTCTCTGCGCAGCAGCAATTATATGGCGCGCAGTAAATAAAATCCAAACTTTTTTTGGTATTTTTATACCCCTTACCCCATGATGGCGCCATTCACGTGGCAGCTAGTGGTAGTAACTAAGTCCACTCTTATGTTTTTTGGGATTTACAGCATGTTTTACATGAAAAATTAGAGGGAACATTGACATTTACCTGCTTATGGCAGATATGATACTAGTATGCCCATGGCGAGCAATGATGATATCACTCACACTGGTACTCAGGTTGTCTTTCTGCCCAGACCAATGAAAAATTAGAGGGAACATTGGATGCAGTGAAGTGATGATAAATGAAGCGGCGTGGTGGGATTGAAATCAGTATTACTGTTCTTTGATTCATTTGAGTTTGAGTTGGATTTATTTAAGAAGGGACGGCACATATTCATGAAAATATTTATATTTATGTCAATGAACAATCTGTAAGATTGTAGCCGAGGGCTAATTTCCATCTTTAGTCCATTGTGTAGGTTGTCGATAAATGATGAAATATACTAAACATACATACACATATAGCACAGTTTCAGGCAGTATTATGTTATCGCAATTTTGTTCGTTTAATAGTCAGGCTTTAAGATGATTGGTGAAGAAGTTCAGAGATGGGAATTCATGGATGGTAGTTGGTATTTAGGTCCAGGTATGTGGGGCAGGGACAGAAATAAACAGAATACAATAGAACAATGTAAATAAAATGTACGTATATACAAATGTATTTTTAATACATTTTTAAAGTGGGAAAGAGACTTTATTTTTGAAGGGAACTACACAGTCACCTCTAAAGCCAGCTCTTGTTGATGTTTTGGATTTTTTATTTATTTTTTGGTGGAGGAGGAGCTTTTTTTGCAAGATTTTGTAAACTTGGCATCTGCATATTTAACAGTATTGTCCTAGTTCAAACATTCGTGATTAAAAAAAAAATCTCACAGTAGAGGTGCTATCTAATTATGCTATTTAATTATATCTCATTATTTCTAGAGAGGCAAAGAACAATTTTTGGCTGCCTCCAACTATTTTTAAAGAAAGAGTACACAGGCATGTCAGCAGATTTATTCTTGACTCCAAAAAACCTTGTTTGTGACGAACATGTGAACCATTTCACGCAAAATTTCGGCATATCTCCAGTTTTTGGGTTGACAAAAAGTAATAAGCCTATTAAAAAATAATCGAATGTATAGAAAATATAGATGTATACATTTTGAAGCAGTTGTACGCTTGACATTCCGAAATATTCCCTTCTGACGGACATACATTCATTAAATATGATTAAGTATTCTTCACCAAAACAACTGGCAATTCCATTATCTTTGCGCAGCTTCATTGTTGGCAGACGTGCACATCCTGGAAGATGTAATATTTACCCAGATAGCTCTGCATAATTAGATAGCACCCGTCGCGGTATAATCACATTTTTGCTTTGCGCTAACCTGGCCAGTCTTGGAGTTTGATCTAAACTCAATAAAGAAGATGCTGCAATATAAAAGAGCTTACCTGTGAGAGCTTTCATTGGAAATAGCCTTTTCACAAGAGGGCTAATAATAAAAATTAAAGCTGCCCTTGCACAGTAAAATGGCAGAGGGGGAAAAAGATATGTTAGAACTAGGTTTTAACCATGTTCCTGTGTGTAATCTATGCCAGTCCTGCAAGCTTTTGTTAAAATACTAACGGCATTGTTATACCAAATACTTCAGTTCAATTCAGGACAGGGTTGCCCATTTATTTCTGATCTTATTAATGCTGATAACTGCATTGAATAACTTTGAATCTATCAGTAAATTCAGTTCTGTTGTTGTGATGGCCTAATCTCCGTGACTGGACGTTTGGTCGCCGGTCTTTTGGTGACAGAGAGTTTAATATCTAAGAGAAATAATTTAATATCTATGTACTGTTTAATATCTAAGTACTGTTTCATAGATAAGTATTGTTTCATATCTAAGTACTGTATCATATCTAAGTACTGTCTCATATCTAAGTACTGTCTCATATCTAAGTACTGTCTCATATCTAAGTACTGTTTCATATCTAAGTACTGTCTCATATCTAAGTACTGTCTCATATCTAAGTACTGTTTCATATCTAAGTACTGTCTCATATCTAACTACTGTTTCATATCGAAGTAATTTTATATCGAAGTACTGTTTCATATTGAAGTACTGTTTCATCTCTAAGTACTGTTCAATATCTAAGTACTGTTTAATATCTAATTACTGTTTCATATCTAAGTACTGTTTCAGATCTAAGTACTGTTCAATATCTAAGTACTGTTAAAAACAGTAGATATTTAGATATTAAACGCTCATGACTATAATTTTGAGAGCTGGTTTCAACAGTACTTAGATAATAAACAGTACTTGGATATTAAACTCTTTCATGAGTATAATTTTGAGAGCTTGTTTCAACAGTAAACTCTCTGTCAACATTTGACCAAAAGACCAGCGACCAAACGTCCGGACACGCATATGACAAACTAACAAACCCTAAAATAATGAGCACACTTGAATCTTGGACTGCTTTCCATCGTGCAGTATCGCACTGTCACGACTTCAAAACAAGATTATTAGCATCCCTCTTTAAGAACAAATAAGGGCTGATTTGTCTACCCATCTCTAGTGAGTAAACATTGACTTGACGAAAAAGACGGTGAGCAACAACACATCATTATCTTGAAATGGTCCCCTTTGGTCCGTAGATAGCAAGTAAATAATAGGAGACAGTTCTCAGATACACCATCTCCTAATTATATGCCGTTTGCCTCAATTACCTTTGATCGATATCTTTTGCCATGATGTCAGGGTAAGACGAAACCCAGCGCTCTGGGCTCTGCCTCTCCCGTTATCATATTAACATAAAGGCTTCACCATTAATCACGACTGCAGGGACTGGCGCTCAATATTAATCGTAGCGCTTTCAGTCCGAACAGATATCTGCCATTCAAAGACATTTTTTTCTGATATACATTCGAGTTTATACCTTTTTAATGGGAGTTCTTTGATTTAATATTGCTTAGTGGATGTTAGAGTCTATTAAGTAGTCATGAATTGATTAGAAGGACTCAAAGGTTTAAAACAGTTTTCTATTCATACATTGAAAACGTAAACATCATTTATATGGCGGAATATGATGTATTCTATCGGGAACTTGACCTGAGATGGGAGTAGAGACATTTTATTTACAGAAAATATTGAATAACCGGAATCGTGGCTTAAAAATTGAACTCATGTTTAAAACCTGAAGCTTAATCCTGTTTTGATAGATTACTTTGAAACAATAATTTCAAACTTTAACCTTTTTTGAACCCAACTGCTAACTTGAAGTACTCATTTAAGACATAAACTTCGTTAACATCCTCAACCTTAATTTTCACACTATAAGGCACACTTAAAAGTCTTTATTTTTTTCCAAAATAGACAGGGCGCCTTATAATCCAGTGCGACTTATATATGGAAAAAAATAAAAATTCGTTGAAGGTGCGCCTTTAAATGCAATGCGCCGTATAGTCGTGAAAATACTTTAAAACTGACCCAAATTCTTCTTTTAAAATCTCATTACATTAAAAACTAAAGTAAAAAGACGAACAACTGCCACATCTTGGTGATGTATATGATACTTTTGTTCAGTTGTCCACATATTAGTACAAAAAAATCCTTCTGTAGGGTTTCCAAGGCCTAAAAAAAATGGACAACCCCATCTAATCTTTGATACCCAATCATTCTACAGTACATATCTATTTGCACATGTTCTTCCTAATCCAAAGGTTAGCTTTACATCAAGCTCATGCAGCGTAAATGTGATTTGGCATATAATGTAGCGGATAGCCCAACCCGAGGATTAAGGCTAGGTATATCCAGCACCGTCTATATAATAACCTCAGGCCCAGGGGGTGCTGATTTCTCCTTTTGTCACCTTCCCCCTCCTGTAGATGACTTCCCCATAGAGAGCATCGTGGGTAATTAAAAAGAGTGCGCAATGGCGCAGGTGAGGAGGCCGCGGACGAACGCCATCGTGCGCCGCTTTGTTGAGAGCCGTGGGAATTTCTGTGCTTGCTGGCATGCACAATCAAGGCAGCACGGTTTTAATGCGGGTAACATATAACCCAGTTTAGTTGTGGACCTTAAAACTTTCAAGCAGATTTGAAACTAGGAGGTATGATCATTTTCCTCACATGGACATGAAAAATGGCAGGAATGACATGGGATAAAAAATGGGGATTTTTAATTTTTTTCTTTTGATGGTCATGCTAAAATCACAAAGCCTCTAGCCTACCTTGGTTACGATTTGCGACGCCAAGAGATGACGCGTTTGCTCGATCTGCGTAAAGATGGAGACGTTACGCCGGGTCGTTACATACTGTGTCAGTCATGCCATTTGAATGGCGACGTGACCGGACGCTTGGTCGCCAATCTTTTGGCCGCCAGTCTTTTGGTCGTCGGTCTTTTGGTCCCTTTTGGTCGCCAGTCAATTGTACTTCGATATTAAACAGTACTTAGATATGAAACAGTACTTAGATATGAAACAGTACTTAGATATGAAACAGTACTTAGATATGAAACAGTACTTAGATATGAAACAGTACTTAGATATGAAACAGTACTTCGATATGAAACAGTACTTAGATATGAAACAGTACTTAGATATGAAACAGTACTTAGATATGAAACAGTACTTAGATATGAAACAGTACTTAGATATTAAACAGTACTTAGATATTAAACAGTACTTAAATATGAAACAGTACATAGATATTAAAAGTACTTAGATATTAAACAGTACTTGGATATTAAACAGTACTTGGATTTTAAGCAGTTCTTGGATTTTAAGCAGTTCTTGGATTTTAAGCAGTTCTTGGATACTAAGCAGTACTTAGATATTAAACTGTACTTGGATATTAAACTCTCACTTTTGGATATTTAACTCTCTCTCTTTTAGATATTTAACTCTCTCAGGTATTTTAACTCTCTCTTAGATATTTAACTCTCTCTCTTTGATATTTAACTCTCTCTCTTAGATATTTAACTCTCATGAATATAATTTTGAGAGCTGGTTTCAACAGTAAACTGTCCCCATTTGACTGGCGACCAAAAGACCGGCGACCAAACGTCCGAGCACCGAATGTCAAGGACGGCATGCGCGTCCCCGTTGACATGAATCAAGAACATTTTTTCGGTTGCGCATTTGGGAAAAGGCAAAATGACGTGACTGGGTGACATCTGCATGCGTCTCGGATGAAAGACAAAGTTGAAGACATTTGAAGACATTTACATTTGGTGGCTCTTCTGTCATCTGCTAAAAAAGAGTCACCTTCAGGCATCGGCATGCAGGGTGACGGATGCATGGTGGGAGCCACATCCTTAAGAAAATAGACTTTTCTTCTTCTTCTCTGGCTGCAGGCAAATATTAGTCTGTGCGCTAGTGTGGGAGGTAGAAATGATTGTTGGCGCTACCTGCTGATAAACCAGCCCAAAACGTGAGATACTAGCATTTTTTTCCCTCATGAAAAGATGGAGTAACTCACTCAAAAGACCTGCCTTCCTTACTAAAGCTCAACATGGCTTTAATGTGTTTTTTTTTATGGATTTTATTGATGTGTGTGTGCTGTAGGTGGACCTTAAAATGTTAAAATGTGTGTAAACAGAGAAATTACCGAGAGTATGGAATGGACATATGGTTAGCATAGACTTTAGAAATGGATCTATGCAAAGTTTTTGTGAAAACGAGCACTTTTTTGTTTGTTTTTGGTGCAGTGAACCTTATAAGTCAGCAGAAAAAGCAACAAAACATGCCACAATAAAACAGAATATGAATAACAGAATATAACAGATCTTGCGTGCTGATATTAGTCATAAATGATGGAGATAGATCATTACAATCATGCTGAATAGCCAGGAAATAGTCAACTTACGCGAAGGTCCGTGACTGCTGGGAATACCTGAGGGAAGAATACAACAAAGAACATTTCAGGATAAAACATAAAACTAAAATAATTTCAATCATTTTGTTGTGTTATGGGAACACCGTATTTTTTGGACAATAAGTTGCATTTTTTTTCCAAGGCTTGGATGAGCTGTGACGTTTGGTCGCCCAGACGTTTGGTCGCCCAGACGTTTGGTCGCCGGACGTTTGGTCGCCGGTCAAATGTACTTAGATATTAAACAGTACTTAGATATTAAAAAGTACTTATATATTAAACAGTACTCAGGTATTAAACAGTACTTAGATATTAAACAGTACTCAGATATTAAACAGTACTTAGATATTAAACAGTACTTAGATATTGAACAGTACTTAGATATTAAACTCTCTCTCATGAATATAATTTTGGGAGCTGGTTTTAACAGTAAACTCTGTCACCATTTGACCGGCGACCAAAAGACCGGTGACCAAACGTCCGAGCACTGGATGGGCCTGTGACCAAAGTGTGAGTTGTGGTTAGGCTATATTTTTCAGAAAATGTTATCTTAACAGACTGTTGTTGTCCATTTGACTATTATTATATTAACATATGGTAGTTCTTGGTTTCTTATCATATAAAAATTGCCCTCCTTATTGATTGTGCATTCTATAGCTCGTGCGACTTATAGTCAGGTACGCTAATCACCTTCAAGCACAAGTTGATGGCTCGACTAACCGGTTAAAGTTTTGCTAGTGACTCACTTGCAAATGCATTTTCTGGCAGAAAAGCGGAAAGATTTATTGACATGAATGTTGAATATTTACAATTACTTGATGGACAGGCACACCCAACTAGTTTTATGATAGCAATTAACATGACACTTTCCCATTAAATCCACCTTAAAAGCAAAAGGCATGTGTATGTTATCAAACCCCAATCAAACAGCTCTCATCATAAGCCCACCTGCAAGATGAACGGCCATCTTGATTAAAGAGGAGGATCTTTAATGACAGATGAACGCTATTAAAAGCTAATTGGATTCCGCACGTTCAGCGTATTCGTCTTCATATGAGCTACTCTATGTTTAATAATATTCCTGTTGGATATACTAATAGTTAAAGGCATGAGGAATAGGAAATATCCACGATTCGGCACCCCAGGGGAACAATATTAGTTTCGTCACTTCCAATGTGTGACATTATTGCATCTTATACGACTAGCAAATGAGTGCTAATATAATTTTTTCAAGCCGCTAGACGTGATTTCATCAGTTCACTGCAGATGTGACCGTATGTTAGCATTTTTTTATTATTTTTTTTTAATAACAAGCTGTCACTCAACAGTCAAGGCGGGCGGGTGTAAGGTGAACCCGGCAATATCTTCTCGGATTTCTACCGGTGTGTCGCATCATGTCGCGTTTACAACAACACAGAGATGTGATATTATCGAAGAAAAACTCAAAAGCGCCGGAGACGACCAGATTCGTATTTCCTGGCACGGAATTCGCAGATCGATGGCGGGAAATGCGATATGGCAAAAGCTAGGCGATCAAAATGGAGCATCTCGAATGACCGTGAGAGTGTCTTGACGTTGAGGCTGAGTCAGTGCCAGCCCATGAGCAGAGGGCTTGGATTCTTCCACCATCTGGCCTTGCCTTGCCTTGCCTACCCACCAGAAGCCAAATCCCTGAGTGACTGTATTAGTAGATTTATAGAGGCAAAGAGCCCCCCCAGGCCTGAGGCATGGGATTTGATGAATGTGACTAAAGTCCTATCCGAGATTAGAATGTGGATAATGCAAAAGAGCACCTTCTGCTTTTTTTTTGAAGAGGCAGAAAAATAGGAGAGACATTTAAGTGGACTCTTGACACTGGATTTCGTGTTTAATTGGATGTAAAGGAATGATGTGGAAGATTGGTTAATTTAATGGACAAAATGGTATGGTTATTATATGGGGATAAGAGGATATTGTGTATAGAGGGGGCTTCCTGAGTAGAAAAACGACAAAAATGGTTTATTTAATTTTTTTTTAATGGTATTGTGTGGCTAGCACTTAGCACATATGCCAGGGGTCTGGGTTTCTTTGATTCATTTGCATATTTTCTCTTTGATTGCGTGGGTTTCATCCGGGTACTTAGATTTTCATCCAATTTCCCCAAGTTATACACAATAAATTCATTCCAGATTAGATATGATCTAAGAGTATGAAACTATAATCAGAACAGCAGTTTTCAGAGCATGATTCTGTGGAGTCCCTCCAAAGCTCTTTCAGCAATAGAGTGCTGTACCCTCATTGCAGGTAGGAGCAAGGAGTATGTGGATGTATATATATATATTTTTATATATATATTTCAGAAACACCCTTATTTATATATTTATTCACATATTTATTTATTAACTTACTTATTACCTATCTATTTATGTCTAAAATGTCTTTTTCTGTGTCTGTATTCTCACCCTCTTGCTACTGTTACATCAAAATTTCTCGAATACGGGATCCAATCCAATTTGGGAGAGTTTACCTGCTTTTGTGTGCTTGAGCTAGTGTTAGCATGTCATTTTAAAATAACCTGAATTAAGTAAAATTAAATGATAAATATACTCCTTAGCTTTTCTTTAAGCGTTTCTGGACGATCGGATAACTTTTCTTGTAAGAATAAAATCCACAAAGCACAAAAATCAAGTCTTTAGATGTTAATCAACAGTTGTCCTCCCGCACCCGGTTGTTAGCATGACCCCAAGTGAGTTTAGGGGGGCTACTTGGACATGACTAGATAGTCCATCTTGCGTATGACTCAGCAGGACGACAACAAACAACTAAACCGGGGGTTTAAAACTCCCATCAGATGGTCATGTATCCCACAATTGCCATGGTGACGCCAAGTAACAGCTGCTATCTGAAACCAGACTGTATCCATGGTGAAGCTTGGCAATACACTCACATATATTTGCAGTTCCTTTGGGTATCGGAAGGTAAGAACCCACGCTCCAGGCTCGGCCGTGGTAGTGCCTCTTGCATCGACTACAGTCTGGTCCCGTGGTGTTGTGTTCGCACTCGCAACCCAGCTTCCCCTTGTCGAAAACACAGCTGTTGGCGTGGAGGTTACACTTGCACCTGAAAAAATGGACATAAACAACAACGGTTGGACAAAAAAAGTTGCTTTTTTTGAGAAGAACGGACACTAAATTGGAATCCAAGATGAGATGTTTTGATTCAGATCAAAGCTTGATTATTCTCGGCTTTTAGGAAGGAAAAAACCCCGAAAGACAAGGCTTCATTTGTCAGTACCTCTGGAAAAGAGAACAGGGACAAGTTCATGAAAGAGAGTCTTTACTAAGGGAGCTTGAAACAGGGAACTGATTGAGTGCTGATAGCTTGAGGAAGAAAAAAAAGGGAAAAAAAAAGCTCATCTTTCCTTATTTTGACCAAGATGTTAAGAGGTTACAAGCGGTGTTACTGAAACGGTCTCAAGGCGGCTGAGCGTCCAGTCCATTTGACATGCTATCCTTCCCTAGAGCATCAAGCGACAGCTTTGTTTTTTTTTTTTACAAAGGGCTTTAAAGCAAAAAGGCTTCCATCATTTCAGACCAGTGAACATGAGATGGAAAAATGACGGTAGCAGTCCCAAATACATCCATTCTAATTGACTTCCTGGCCTCACCCTGACATCTTGCGTTAATGATAGATCACTGAAGGGGAGAAAGGGAAACTCTAACCCACCCAGCCCTGCAATTAATATGCCCGCAGTCATATTTAAAGCATATATTTGATCTCCAATGGAATTTTTTTTTTTTTTTTAAGGGTTGTATTCCTTACGCTATGGGTAGTTAGATTTTTGTGAGGTGATACATTGGTTTTGGTCGTGACTGGACGTTTGGTCACCCGGATGTTTGGTCACCCGGATGTTTGGTCGCCCGGATGTTTGGTCGCCGGGACGTTTGGTCGCCCGGTCTTTTGGTCGCCGGTCAAATGTACTTAGATATTCAACAGTACTTAGATATTAAACAGTACTTAGATATTAAACAGTACTTAGATATTAAACAGTACTTAGATATTAAACATTACTTAGATATTAAACAGTACTTAGTTATTAAACAGTACTTAGATATTAAACAGTACTTCGATATTAAACAGTACTTAGATATTAAACTCGCTTTTAGATATTAAACTTAAGGTGAGAATACAGACACAGAAAAAGATATTTTAGACATAAATTGATAGGTCATAAGTAAATAAATAAGTACATGAATAAATATATAAATAAATAAGCGTGTTGCTGAAAAAAATATATACATATCCATGTACATGTTATATACAAATACATATGTACACTTACACATATGAAGTAAGTTAAAATGGTATGATACCAAACTAGGTTTAGATTTCATTCTCATAGTAATTAAACCTTATTAAAAATTAAATTGTATTAGTCAATCCAGATTCAGACATAATCTCAGGAAAAATATATATATTTATAGTCTTACTGTCACCTACCTGATACCTCATACTTTCCTGTAGTCTTTGATTTTTATTATTTTTTTAATCTATGAAACCCCCCACCACTTTCGCTTTGCCCTATAAAATTTATGACTGGATGTCACCCATCTCCCACTCAGACAGTAGTCGCTCCCTGAAGTCAAATGCGATTAGCTTTGACCTTCCACTTAATTAAAAAGCAGCAGAATCTGGATCTTCAAGTCCAAACTGGTGCTGTGAGAGAACAAGGGTGTCAAGGGGGGGGTCACGTTTTTTTTTTTGCAGCCGCTGGATGCTTTTGCCGTCGGCACTGTCATTAAAAAAAAGCCCTGTTTTTCTTATTCCCAGTACAACAACGCTGGAGCAGGTGCAGCCCTTTTGATTACAAAGGCATTTATATAGTAGAGGTGACCTTATAGAAGCCCAAAGGCAACGTTTATTCCCCAAATCCAAACAAATCACCACCATTAGGACACTATGAGGGGTCTACATTGGTGGTTTACAGAAATTACCGTACATAGCCAACAATGGTTGAATTTGTCAATGTTTAGGAATTTTGGTTTCAATACATTATACCGTATTTTGCCGTTTAATATACCCAGGTATATTAAAGGATTTTTTGCTTTTTCTGAGCCTCCCGTTTGTGCGCCGTTTAATATACCCGGGTATATTAAAGGATTTTTGCATTTTTGAGCCTCATGTTTGTGCGCCATTTAATATACCTGGGTATATTAAATGGGGGTGACATATTAAACAGCAAAATATCATAGTTCCTTTTATCAGTTTGTGCCTTTTGGCAATGTTCCCAGTGATTTATCCCCAGTTTTGTTAAATATGTAAACCCAAAATTGCAATTTTTTTACTTCTACTTTATTTATTTAGGAGTATGTGTATGTATATGTATATATGTATTATTATATCCAGTAAAATAGCATCAATTTGTCTACTGGCTAGTAAATAGCCTTCAAAATGACTCAGCGTCATTCTTCGACTCCTAACTTAAATGTCTTCTGGTAGTTTTCCTGCAATTTTGGGAGACTTAACCATTGTCCCTGCAAAACGTGAAGCAGGGATTACACAGGATTTGGCCATGGTATCCGTGTGGGTTTTATTGTGAAAACCAATTCATAAACCTTTGTGTCAGTCAAATTTCATTTCAAATCCATGTCAAGTGAAAATAGGTTTTCTGAGGAATTCAACCCACCACAGGAAAGAGTGCTTTTAAATAACCTGCCAAATTTGAATGAATCAAAGCCAAGTATATCAAATGGAGCTCCATCAAAAAAATACATTAAAATACACCGTGGGTGTGTCAAAACGAAGGGATAAACTGTAAATTACTGTTGGGTGAGTCATAGTGTGAACAATGTTACGCTATGTCCATTAAACAACAATTAACTTTATATGAAGTATTTTCAGTTTGTGAGGCGATACACAACCTAAAAATGAGGCGGTCCCAAGTATGTTAGTTGAAAGACCCAAATGCACCTTTTTAAGGACAGATAATAATAATTCTTATTTCATGAAAAATATACATAATACAAAATACAAAAGATTTTTTTCCTCATCACTCTTACTGTTGTGCCATACAAATACATTTGCCTTGCCTCTCATGGGTGCTCGGACGTTTGGTCGCCGATCTTTTGGTGAGTTTAGTGTTGAAACTTGCTTTCAAAATTATATTCATTAGAGAGATTTTAATATCATAGAGAGAGAGAGAGTTTAATATCCGAGACAGAGTTTAAAATCTAAGAGAGTTTTAATATCTAAGAGAGTTTAAAATCTAAGAGAGAGAGTTTAATATCGAAGTACTGTTTAACATCGAAGTACTGTTTAACATCGAAGTACTGTTTAACATCGAAGTACTGTTTGATATCTAAGTACTGTTTAATATCTAAGTACTGTTCAATATCTAAGTACTGTTCAATATCTAAGTACTGTTCAATATCCAAGTACTGTTCAATATCTAAGTACTTTTTAATATCTAAGTACTGTTTAATATCTAAGTACTGTTTAATATCTAAGGACTGTTTAATATCTAAGTACTGTTTAATATCTAAGTACTGTTTAACATCTAAGGACTGTTTAATATCTAAGTACTGTTTAATATCTAAGGACTGTTTAATATCTAAGGACTGTTTAATATCTAAGTACTGTTTAATATCTAAGGACTGTTTAATATCTAAGGACTGTTTAATATCTAAGTACTGTTTAACATCTAAGTATATCTAAGTACATTTGACCGGCGACCAAAAGACCCTTCGACCAAACGTCCCTTTGACCAAACGTCTGGTCACGCACTCATCTTATTATATCATCGACCCCTGGAAAACAGCAAATATTGTAAATTACATTTGGAATTCTATAGAAGCAAATCTATATTTTCGAATCTCCTAAACATTTTAAGGCAGGCATCAATTAGTCTGATAGTTCTTCTTTAGTCAGCGCTCTGCTATTTAGGGAGCATTCTCGAGGTACTTGCTGGCACTTGAATTGTTTTTGTGCCAGGCAAACGTTAACAAAGCAAAGCATTTATTTATCTTCCTCCTGCTCGCTATAAGCCTACAAACTCTGAACAGAAATGCTTTCTACTTGTTGGAATCGACACTCAGTGGCGTCTGCTAATCCCAAATGCTCACACACCGTACATTGACACACACATAACACTGACACAATTCTCCGAACACATTCCCAGTGAACCGTGGCAGCTGTTGCCAGTGTGATTGACAGAATTCACCAGTCAGGTTCAAGCGTAGCTTCCACAACCAAAGCAGCGTTACTAGGCTAGGTGATATTTGTGTAGTGTAGAGAAAAAACCCTTCCACCCTTTCCACTACTACAGATGCTTGTCACATGCCGCAACGTTTACTGTCAATCATCTGGAAGCCCTCGGCTTTTAATTAGCGCTCATTAAACGCCGTGCCGCCTTTTTGTAAATAATATACGTGGAGAATGTATATGTTATGAAGCCATCTTTCACGGACGGCTCCCGGCAGTTGACATTTTTAAACAAGGTGTCTGATCACGTTGTACAAGTAGGGTAACAAATAAGATTTGGGGGCTTGGTGGATTCTCACATCTTTCTACATCTGTGCTTTACAACCGTATTTTTTTGTTTTGCTTCTGCAGAAGCGGCGTCTGAATGCGCTTTTAAAATTCCGTGCCAGATGAGTGCATGAGCGCCCTACACGTCCTCAATCTGCATTTATATTTATCTTCGTTTTTGATTGCTTCACAGCTTGGGCTAAAACTTGGAGAGTTATCTCTTTCTAAATCACAACTGGCTTGCACATATAGTCTCTCACACCTAGCCTGACATCTGGGCCTGATTGGCAGGGGAAGATTGACCTGCATTGACCGACAGGGATAAGATTAAGAAGCACCACTTCCCAAGAGACGAGATCTATCTCTGGTGCTTCATTTTCATTACAGCAAGGATTTCTATGATATTTAAATGATCTTGTAGCATCATCTTATGTAAGCAAAGACCTCCCTCTACCTAATATAACATCGTGTCATGTGATTAACACCCACTTGTATAAATCAAATTTACATACTCACTCTAAACAAGACATAGGCAAACTACGGCCTGCGGGCTACATACGACCCGTTAGGCTTTTTAATCCGGTCCACCGACGTTGTCCAAATATTCAAAAAACTTTTTTTTACCCCATTATGGCGCCATCACCAGTGGCAGTAGCTGTGTACACTCTTATTTTTTTTCGTGTTTTACAGCCCTTCCATCTTTTTTCAAATGACATTTTAATATTTCTTAATACATTCCTTTACTTACTTTACTCTGTACTTAATACCTTTTACTTTAATTGATGAGTGATGAGTATGTTAATACTTTAGTCCTTTTTTTCTGTTTATGTTTCATATGTACTGTTAACGGATGCACTTTTTTATATGTTATCGTATGTTGTGCCGACCCAGCCAAAATCTGTCAAATTTTTAAAGTCAATGTGGCCACCGGCCCAAAAAGTTTGCCCAACCCTGCTCTAAACTGTTAAAATTCTTACCTAAATCACTATCATGTTGGACATTTTGATTCTCTCACCTTCACGTGAAAATTCCCCAACACGATATTGCTTTCCCCTGAAACAAATCACAAGTTTTAAGCAGGGCCAACCATGGAAATCCGAGTTGTATTTCTACACAGACCAAAATTGGAAGCGTGTCAAATTAACCTGTGATCCTTCAACAATTTGAGAAGCCGCAACGGGGGGCACAAACAATGGTCTGGAGATGTATTACATCAGACACGGGAGAATGACAGAAATTGGGCACGGCGCGGCGCGATGGAAACAAGCTTAATCGGACTTCTCAATTTCACGCTGATGCATCCCCATAATGAGGTGACTTTGCTGTTGTCCGTTTCCCAAAAGACCAATCTCACATCGGCATAAATGTAGGAGGCGATGTGAACCAGTGGTGTCAAACCTGTTATATCCGTTCTAATGTATCGTGTTGCTTTTGGGGAGTCTCAAGGTTGCATTTATGCTGGTTCAATCCTCCATCTTAACTCCCAATATATTTCACTATATACTTACTATTCAATTACAGTTCACCCACTTTAAGTTTTCATGTTTCAGGGCTGATCCAATCACAAATGTGACTGGTCTTCACCTTTACGGAAAATGACTGACAGACCATATCGTGTAGCTGCGACCCATCCGAACTTTAGCATGTTTTAGCTCATAAATGCTAATGTCATTTCTATTCTAACTCTTAAACACCAGACATGTTTTTCACCTGTTTAACCTGAATTGCACTTTTTCAATTCACTTTTTTCATAGTTTGATAGGACTTTGTAAAATTGTATATTTATGATTGTAGAAGGTTAAAGGTCGGATATAATTCATCATAAGGAAAGCTGTTTGATTTTATGGATTTCCCAGAAATCTTGGAAATCCTGGAAAAAAATAGGGGAAAAAACGTGTATATATTTACACTTGGTTGTGTATTTTTTAATAGGGTTGAAATATAACTATAATTTGCTTCAATTGGTGGCAAATTCGGGATATTAGGGAATGTATGGCAACATTATAATAGACGCTAGAACTCATTTAAAGTTTGTTTTTCAATTTGAAAGGCAGCTGAATACCAGTCGTTCCAAATGATTGAGTGATTTAGTGTTTACATATAAAGTGTCAAGCATAAATGATGGATGATGGCTAGTTCTGTGTCAAATACAAAGATGAATAAAAAAGCTGGCTCAAATAAAATTTTCCAGGATGGCTGTATGTGAAGGAAGCTAAAAAAAAACACCCTTAAACCCTTCTGGCGTATTTTTATTTTTAAAAAAATCAGATCTCACCTTTTGGACACCGAGCTGACAGCGCTACAATTGGCTGAAAAATGTCAAACAAGCTCCTTTCAGCCTGGAAAGAAAACTTGTCAAGTTATTTTAGTTTGTCTTGGCTACACGGACATTTACTCCCAAACTTTCAACAAGGCCAAAGTTTCTCTTCAGGCGCCTTGATCTTTTCTCTCTGCTCTCTCCTGTATCTGTCAGATCTATCACTTCTCAGAATATGTAAGGCTCTCTCCGAATGCCATGTCTGGAAACGTTTCTTCCACAGGACTTCACTATGCATTTATACAGCATGGAAACACATTACAGCTTCTGACCATGGCCATCATAAAACAGAATAAGTAAGGAGACCAGCCCAAGTAAAGGCTGCTTTACTCAATACTACTGCAACAATACCCCACCTGAGAACAAAGACTAGGGCTTGTTTACTTCAAATTCCGTGTACTTTGAGGCAGAACTCCTAGCAAAGATGTTCAAAAGAGGAATGCTAACTTTGGATAAGACCTAAACGACAATAAATCTTTCAACTAAGACTTCATAGAACCTTGATGAGTAAGGGATCGACTTGCTTGATGTTTTTTATACTAGGTTTTAAGGGACATATGTAAAGAATCCAAGCAGGAAACGGAATGGAAGCAGGTCCAAAAATGGTGTTTCCCAACAGAAACTATTTATCATTGAATGTAGATTAAAATACAGTGTTCCCTCGCTACTTCGCGGTTCAGCTACCACGGACTCAGATTTTTTGGGGAAAAAATAAATTAAAAAAATGCAAATATTACATTGAAACAACATATTTTAGTTTTTTTTGTTATAACATGAATTTCACTCTCTCTACCCGTATTATATATGGTGTACTGTATACAGGGGGGTAAAAAAACGTAAAAAAAACTAATAAAAATACCAAAAATTAAAAAAAAAAATTAAAAAAAATTTTTTTTTTGATTTTTTTTTCCCTACTTCGTGGAAATTCACTTATCGCGGGTGGTCCCAGTCCCCATTAACCGCGATAACCGAGGGAACACTGTATAGAAGATTTGTGGCTGAAATGTACATGTATGGATACCACTAGTGTAGATAGACCAAGTCTGTTTCAGAGTTATTGTGTATTGTGTGAATTGTGCCTTGGGTATTTATTGAAATATGGCCATAGTTCCCTAAGAATTCAAGAGCCCTGTCGGCAGACTTTGTCATTTTACACTGTGAAGCCATCAGAGCAACGTCAGCTATTTTAAATATCCATTTGGATTGAAATGACTCCTCTAATGGGACTGATCCTTAGAGAGAGACATCGTCCTCAGCACAGAGACATTGAATATTTGACGTCAAGGGCTTCTTATTTGGCCTTGCGCTGTTCAATAATGAGTAGCTTTATGGCTTGATGATTGAACATGGCAGAACTTTGAATCTTTTTTTTTTTTTTACTCTCTTTCTCGCTCGCCTACTAAATGCCAAGGCGTCATCATTTGCCCGTCATACTGGAGTACTTCAATTTCACATCAGTGGTACATCCATTTTCTCCACTGAGACCTATATAAAGATGCTGTTTTCAATCACTGTCAAATCACTGTTTCAATCTCTTGTGGCTGCCGTTTTATTTTTCAGGAGAAAATGTATGTATGCTAAGTAGAAGTGATCAAAAGCGGCCAGCGGGTAATATACCCGGGTATATTAAACGGCAGGGCTATATGAAATGGCGCACAAACGGGAAAATACGACCCACTACGCACTTTTCATGCCGTGACGTCAACATTTTGCTGACTAAAACTACTTACTGCTCAGGTTAAAACTAGTTACTGTTGAATAAAGTCCAACTTGGAATTTTAATGGACTTAAGTATTTATAATTATGCCCCCATGACCACCATACAAATTAGTTGCCATATAATATACCCGGGTATATTAAATGGCGCACAAACGGGAGGCTCAAAAAAGCAAAAATCATTTAATATACCCGGGTAAAAAAGCTGAGTTGCTGTTTAATATACCTGGGTATATTAAATGGCAAAATACGGTAAAAAAAGCTGAGTTGCCGTTTAATATACCCGGGTATATTAAACAGCAGGGGTATATTAAATGGCACATAAACGGGAGGCTCAAAAAAGCAAAAATCATTTTATATACCCGGGTATATTAATCGGCAAAATACGGTAAAAAAGCTGAGTTGCTGTTTAATATACCCGGGTATATTAAATGGCAGGGGTATATTAAATGGCGCACAAACAGGAGTCTCAAAAAGGCGAAAATCATTTAATATACCCTGGTGTATTAAAAAAACATAACTTGATCAATACCCTTGTTTGTGAATAAAGTCCTAATATGCATTAAGTGCCCTTGAATTATAAATCAAACAGTGAAGGCTTCTACATTGAACAGCTGTTGTTTTTCTTTTTAAAAGCCATTTTAATAGGATGGGTCAGGGTTAAGGACAAACAAAAAGAAAGGAGGTCAAATAGGATAGCCACTTAAATAAGACACAATGTTGGTAATGACATAGAAAGGATGAACACAATTGCGAATTAGTAGCCAATGGATTAGCTGCCTCTACGGTTCCCAGGCCCTTAGCCGCCAGCCGCTAGCGCTCGCATCTTAATGAGCTGCCAGACGTGATCAATAAGCCAAGAAAGGTGGGACAAGTGAACCCGGTTCAAGGTTTTCTTGAATCCCGTGCGTGCAATCAATGCTCACGCTGACCTTGGCGCACGAGGTCGCCAAGGTGAAGGAAAACACCTGCTGCCTTCTCCTATCTTCTCTAATACAAAGTATAGGAATGTTGCCTGCCATTTTCTCATATATATATATATAGTCTGTTTACTAAAATCTAGTAATTCAAATAGAACTTAAATGGTTGTAAAGATTTAAATAATTGAAAAGACTTAAAAAATGACTGGTCTCATTCCAAAGTGTCCTCAGAATAAAAGTATTAAGGAATAATTTGCCATGTTCAGGTTCACATTCATTGAATTTATGTTCATCTCTGCAGGTTACCTGGAATTTGGAAACACTTTATCAGCACATACAAGGATTTTTCTCAAGGCAGTGATTGAGTGAGTGGCCAACTGTGATGAGGATTTCACATTTGCTTCAAGCCAGCAGGCTGAAGACATTGATGGTAAGTCTAATCGTTTTATTTCAATTTATACTGAAAACTTTGGTTGGGAAAATTGCATTTGATGCCTACCAGCAGTGGGTCGAATTGCTTGTGTTTTAGACTCAGCGAAGCCTTTGCGAATCAAAGACAAAATACGATATCTGTAAGAGATTGTGTTTCATCTTGTCTATGGAGCCAATCAGTGGCTAGATGACCCTGTTTAGAGCTAACAAGTCATTCTAATATGTCCAATTTTATATATATATCTATATGTATATATATATATATATATATATATATATATATATATATATATATATATATATATATATATATATATATATATATATATATATATATATATATATATATATATATATATATATATATATATATATACACACATAAATATATACATGTATGCACATATATACACATATATACACACATATACACACATACACATATATACACATATACACACACATATATACACATATACACACACATATACACACATATACACATATATACACATATAAACACATATATACACATATAAACACATATATAAACACATCCGCGCATATACACGCATATACACACATATACACGTATATACACGTATATACACGTATATACACGTATATACATACACATATATACACATTTTTTTTGTTTTTAAGCCTGTCACCTTTTGATTAATTTTAATGTATTGTTGTATCTGTTCTTATTATTTCCTCTTTGCACGCCTATCAATTCACTATCTTACTTCATATTCATAGTTACTCTCTACAATAACCAGATTTTTCAAAGAAGTCTACTTTGGATCTGAGTACACGTTATTCCATATGGCGACTACTCTCACATGAATTAAACATGTAGAATTTTTTTCTTCTTCTCACATTCTCACAGTTTAATGCATTATCTGCTTTACGACTTATCGTTAAACTGTTACATCGAGTATCAAGTGTACGCCACACTCCAAGGGACTTATTAAGGGTGCTTGTGGTTAAGATCCCAGTACAGACTATATTATCTCTCAGTTACCAATTCACAACAAGGTCCAAATCTGGGATAGCATTTCTAGTAGGGTGGAACAACAAGGTTTACATCCTCTCCAAATAAATAAACCTGATGCGTATGTCTGATTAAATGATCGAATTTTGAAAACCTAACAAACCCAACAGCGTCCACATTTAACATTGACGAGTCCACAGCGATTACCATTTAATCATCTGCAAACTCCTGTAATTACCAGATTAGTCTCCTGCCAGTTTTCCAATACACTAATGGTTCTCATCTGCCAACTGAATTGCAATTAGGGACTAACTGCTTTCAATTCACCTAGTAGTCCCCTCTGATTGGTCATTACTTGCCTAGTTATCCTCACATAAACCAACCGCCAAGCAGGGTGGATGTACTCCCATTTTGAGAGCAGCTGCCAAAGCCTTATGACCATCTAGTGGACCTTTTTTTACGGCATTGTAAAGTCTGTGTTTCCATTCTCTGAGCAGCAACAGCAGCATTTTACCTTTTCCTATATTAAACATCTATAATCCTCTATAAATGTAAATTTTATTGTTTTTTATGAGAGCTGATCGTTTTAGGAAATGCAGTGAGAAAATTTAGCAACAGGAGATTGATTTATAACTGTAGAATAAAAATAGGTTTTTAAGAAAAGACCTATATGAAAAGCAATACAAATTAACATGTTTTTGTAGTTAAAATACTTGGCATCAATGTTCCCTCTAAGCTAAGCAAGCTATTCTTGTCTTCATTGCGCAGCAGCAATCATATGGCGCGTAGTAAATAAAATCCAAATGTTTTTATTTTTATTTTATACTCCTTTCCCCATGATGGCGCCGTTTACGCTTCAGCCAGTGGCAGTAGCTCTGTCCACTCTTATTTTTTTATGTTTTACAGCAGGGGTAGGGTAATCTATGGCTTGGAGGCCACATATGGCTCTTTTGATGGGTGCATATAGCTCTCTACTAACCTGTGAGGTAAACTATGGAAAGGATTAGGAGCAGTATGTTAGTATTATGGTATTGATACTACTCCTAGTACTTTATAATCATTTTTTTTTTCATTACAATTTTTTCATGGATTTTCTGGTTGATACTCATTGATTAGTGACATAGTTGTCAAAAGAATTCAGACATTTTGTACTTTAAAAGTTCTGAAGTGACTAAAAAAGGCACACATTTTCATGTATGTTGACGAAGGAAGGATTAACATTTAAAAAAATATGAATTGTTTATGGCTTAAAAAGGTTCCCGACCCCTGTTTTTCAGCATTTTTTACGTGAAAAATTAGAGGGAACATTACTTGACATCCCCTGCCAGATAAAGTAATAATATTCGTTTTTTTTTGGGTAGGGAAATACTAGACAAAAAAACTTAAATTTCTTACCTTCCCTGTACTTTAATGTCAGATATAGCGTAGAAATATCTTGACAAGTTGTTTTCATCTACCATGGTTGCTCCAGTGGCTGGCTTTAACAGCTTAATCCTTAGATCGGTGATAGTGAAGAAGTCCCTCAGGTTCTTGGTGGTATCCAACTGACCATATAAGGACGCCATGTTGTGTAGGCGTGGCCCAGCAAATAGTGCGAAGCGGTCCTTGATCTCGAAGCGAACCGTCTTGTCGTTCTTCCAAACGTAACCCCGGGAATAGTCCTCGGTGCAAATGATGTCTAACAAAGTACGTTGGGTAAGATCGCCGACTGTCTTTGGTTCCATGGTGAAGCCATCTAAACAGTCGGTGGCGTAGAACTGGTAGGGTGTCCACGTTCGGCCGTAGTCCAACGATTTTTCTAGAACCATTTGCTCAGGTCTGCCAGACTCAAAAGTTAGCACAATGTCGTCAGTTAGTTCAATGGTTTTGTTCCATGACAGTGTGATGTTGACCTGTAGGGGCTTTGGGTATTTTTTCCATGAAGTGGATTGCCAGAATGTGGTAGGGTTGCGTCCTTCAAAGTCAAACATTAGTTCGGGTGGATGAGCTAACTCGTCGGTGCTTGCATCACATTCGTTGTTGCACATGTAAGGGTTCTCCTGAAATAGAAAGATGTAGACCGTTTTTGTCAGAGGAAATGGAAAAATAACACTCATTTTTAATCCAACAAATGCCCCTGACATATTTGTTTTTGTCTCCAATCATAAACGGTATTCC
The DNA here is from genome assembly GCF_051989575.1 of Stigmatopora nigra. NCBI lineage: Eukaryota > Metazoa > Chordata > Actinopteri > Syngnathiformes > Syngnathidae > Stigmatopora > Stigmatopora nigra. Next base: position 14,258,535 of record NC_135516.1, read on the forward strand.
GAGGGAACACGTTAGGAAAAACAAACTTTGAACCCAAACACATGCAAAAGTTCTAATCCCACCTAATTTACGTGGCTTTCTTAAATTCCTTAGATCAGGCATGGTCAAACTGCGGTCCGCGGGCTACATCTGGCCCGCTAGGCTTAATAATCCGGCCCGCTGACGTTGTCCAAATGCTTTTTTTTTCTTTCCCCAAGATGGCGCCTTCACACGGAAGCCAGTGGCAGTAGCTCTGTCCACTCTTATTTGTTTTTGGTGTTTTACAGCCCTTCTATCTTTTTTAAATGACATTTTAATATTTCTTAATACATTCCTTTCCTTACTTTACTTTATACTTTTGACTTGAATGATGAGTAATTAGTATGTTAATACTTTAGTCCTTTTTTTCTGTTTATGTTTCATATATACTGTTAACGGATGCACTTTTTTATTTGTATCGTATCTTGTGCTGGCCCATCTGTCAAATCTTTAAAGTCAATATGGCCCCCGGGCCCAAAAGTTTGCCCACTCCTGCCTTAGATGTACTACTTTGTCAGCTACCTATGCAATCTTCCAAATACAATAATCGAAATGATATGAATAGCACCAAACAGCACTTTAAAAACAACAAGTAGAAATATATTACATGAAGCAACCATCACTATATTTCATTATTTCCACTAAAACACATTAAGAAGTGTCCTCATTCCAGCAGTGCTCACTAAAGGACTTGTATCATATTCAGCTCCACATGTACTCGATAAAACACGCACATGGAGATATGCTCCAAGTATCTGGACAAGTTGTTCTCATCTCTGCTCCTAGATCAGCTCATTAAAATCTCGCTATGGATCCTCACATACTATATTTCTGCTAGTACCATCTAAATTGACACTATAATTGATATTCCTGTGTGGCATTTCAGTGGCGTGACGGGAATGGAATCCAAATGAGTTATTTTTTTCGTATAAAACACATCCGTAGTATTTTTCCTGCCCCCAAAAAACAGTCACCCTGCTTTGGCATCTCGTCTATAACTGGTGTGTGTGTTAGTAAGTGGGATCGAGTGTTAAACTAAGAGTAGGTCCACTCCAGTTGACATTTTGCTCACCTCCGGCACCCTCTCAGAACAATGAGGTTAAGTGTTGATGAGATTCACATCCACTGTAAAGCAGCTCGATAATCAACAATCATCTGACACCTGAGATGCGGGTGTTATCTAAAGGTGAGAACAATCATTTTGGAGACGCCTAGGCGCTTATCGCCCGTGCTCCTCTATACCAACAAGTACTTGCTAGTACCGTTTTATTTTATAGCGTCATTGAGATTGATGGCGAATCACGCAAGGTGGTCAAATTTTAGTAGCGAGCGAGCGGAGTATTGTGTCTCGATGGCGAAGTCTAAAGGGGGACGGACACATGTCATGGGACTACGTAGGTTAAAAGCTTGAACAAGCACACCATAACCAATTTCAAAATATGTCGTTTTCAGAATGAATTGACTTGCAAATGTGATTATATTTAAATTAGAACAACTCCCATCAGCTGTCAGGCTCTTTCACAAAAAATGGCTGCAAAATATACATGTGTATTTATATATGTGCTTATATATATATGTACTATGAAGACCCGAATAATAGTAGGCACTGGAATAATAGTAGGGAGTGGAAAATTCCAAAAATAATGAATATTAGTAGTAGTAGTAGTAGTACTATTATTCCGGTGCTTACTATTATTAATTCATTTGGAATTTTCCACTCCCTACTATTATTGCGGTGCCTACTATTATTCGGGTCTTCATAGTAGGTGTATGTATATGTATATATGTGCTTATATATGTATGTATATGTTTATATGTGCTTATATATGAATATATGTGCTTATATATGTATGTATATGTATATATGTGCTTATATGTATGTATATATGTGCTTATATATGTAGGTATATGTATATATGTGCTTATATATGTATGTATATGTATATATGTGCTTATATATGAATATATGTGCTTATATATGTATGTATATGTATATATGTGCTTATATATGTAGGTATATGTATATATGTGCTTATATATGTATGTATATGTATATATGTGCTTATATATGTATGTATATGTATATTTGTGCTTATATATGTATGTGTATGTATACGTATATATGCGTATATATGTATATATGTGCTTATATATGTACATGTATATATGTGCTTATATTGTTTATGTATATGTACATGTGCTTATATACAGGGTGTCTCAAAAAATGTACTCACGTTTAGAATGTCTGGTCATTCTAAAAGTGAGTAAATTTTTTTGAGACACTCTATGTATATGTATATGTTCATATGTGCTTAAATATGTATGTGTATGTATATGTAAATATGTGCTTATATGAAAATGAAAATGAAATCAGACATAGGCATTGTCGTCATCATTGACTTGACAAAAGCCTAGTAGTCATCATACCCTCAGCAGCGTATGACGAAATTGTATAGTGCTTCTCCACAAGTTCGTCTTCCCAGGCCAGACACATTTATGACATTTATTTATGACATATTCATACTTGTTAGCTCTCCGCCTTGAGCGCCATTTTCCGGCGACTACAAGTTGCCTCACCGATGCCAACAAGAATAAGATGGATCACTTACCTCTCAGTCTTTATACTTACCCTCCCTCAGTCATCCTGTGGAAGGTAGATCTGCACCAAACAACCTTCCTGTTTCTTATGTATATACACAAATTTGAGATTTTTAATTGCGCCCTATGTGAGTACATTTGGCCACCTTGCATTTGTACGTTATTTTTATCGCTTAATAAGGGGAGCAATTGGCCAAGGTTGGCAGGTAAGCATTTGAGGTACTGCATGTATCCTCTTTTGCCAAACTGAACTGCGTGTCAATGTACTTGTGCCCATTTTTCAAGATGTATTTTACAATTTGTAACATTACTCATAATCACTGTCATTCGCTTCTTTGTCTGCCTCGATTGTGTTAGCGGGATTTCTTCAAAAACAGTTTCCTAACACGCTAAAAGGAGATTTACTACATGAGCCCACTCCCGCTTTGCTGATATAGATCCCCTCACTTGATTTTGATTTCTTTTTGTAGCCACCCTTTGCTATCAGCCACTTGCTCCTCAGCGGGAGTCAATAACAAAGCCATGCAGTGGCACCATTGCGTGGCGAACCCACTCAAAGGCGAGTGGAATAATCCAATTAGGAGGCTAATAAGGGTGACGCCGCTGAAACGAGAGCTGGAGGAATGTAAAAGGAGACCTTTTCCGCTCGCCGGCTTTCCAAGAAAGCCGCCAAAAATGACCTCTCCTCCAGACGCCGACGCATTAGTACAGAGGCCACGGAGGCAGAAAAACACTGTGTGTGTTATGGAGGATGTCGCCATGATGAATCAGAGCTTGCTTGAATAAGCTGCTTGTGTAGCTATTGCATATTTAGGCTTTTTTCTATTTGGATTTCCCGTTACCGTGACCGGTCGTTTGGTGGCCGGTCTTTTGGTCACCGGTCAAATGTACTTAGATATTAGACAGTACTTAGAAATTAAACAGTACTTAGATATTAAACAGTACTTAGATTTTAAACAGTATCTAGATATTAAATAGTACTTAGATATTAAATAGTACTACGATATTAGACAGTACTTAGATATTAAACAGTACTAGCATATTAAACAGTACTAGGATATTAAACAGTACTACGATATTAAACAGTACTACGATATTAAACAGTACTTAGATATTAAACTGTACTTAGATATTCAACAGTACTTAGATATTAAACAGTACTTAGATATTAAACAGTACTTAGATATTAAACAGTACTTAGATCTTGAACTGTACTTAGATAGCAAGCAGTACTTAGAAATTGAACAGTACTTAGATAGCAAGCAGTACTTAGATATAAAAGAGTACTTAGATATAAAAGAGTACTTGGATATTAAACAGTACTTATATGTTAAACAGTACTTAGATATTAAACAGTACTTAGATATTAAACAGTACTTGGATATTAAACAGTACTTGTATATTAAACATTACTTAGATATTAAACAGTACTTCGAGATTAAACAGTACTTAGCTATTTAACAGTACATAGATATTAAACTCTCTCATGAATATAATGACAACCAAAAGGGACCAAAAGACTGGCGACCAAACGTCCAAGCACCGCTGATAGGTCGCTAGCTATGCACTTATACTCATCCAAAGTATTTAATCTCTTTCAGTTTTTTTCACCCCTACCTTTCACTTTTTGGTTCTCTCCAAGTAGGCAAACATCTGTGGCTAACAAGGAGCAATGCCTCCAAAAAATTAAACAAGAAAGACCATTTACATGGCTACACCGGTTAGAGAAACTGGAGGAAGCAGTCATAAATTCAATCTATAATCATTTTCTCGCCACCCGCCTCCACTTCCAACCTTCGGGGAAGCGATCAGTTTATCTGAGGAAGCCCCAGGCAGCGGGGGATTCGTTCCTTTGCAAAAGTCGCTTCCCTCATTAATAACGCCCAATAAAGAAGAAGCTTTCTTTTTTTTTTTTTGTTCATCCGTCGCTAAGTGACACTATTTACTCGGGGCTACAAAACACCCACCAAGCCTGAATTCTTTCCAACGGCGTGGGTACGAGAAAGAAGGTCAGCACCTTCCATTAGATTACCTGTGGTGGTTATTTTCAAATGAAAACACCACCTTCTGGCCAATCGATTGTCTCGGTGGTCATTGCAGTCTTGGAGGGAACTCTGCAATGTACTGGTGGGGGGGGTCTCTCAATTATACTACTATAATATAGAGTTTAATACCCAAAAGAGAGAGTTTAATATCTAAGTACTGTTTAAAATCTAAGTACTGTTTAAATTCTAAGTACTGTTTAGAATGTAAGTACTGTTTAAAATCTAAGTACTGTTTAAATTCTAAGTACTGTTTAGAATCTAAGTACTGTTTAGAATCTAAGTACTGTTTAACATCTATGTACTATTTTACATCTAAGTACTGTTTAACATCTAAGTACTGTTTAACATCTAAGTACTGTTTAACATCTAAGTACTGTTTAACATCTAAGTACTGTTTGAGATCGAAGTACTGTATGAGATCTAAGTACTCCTTAAAATCTAAGTTCTGTTTAAAATCTAAGTACATTTGACCGGCGACCAAAAGACTGGCGACCAAACGTCCGGTTACGGGTAGTGGAATTCAGTAAAAAAAAAAAACAATAATAATAACTCACCTTTCCACTGATAACTGTTAGATTTGATTGCCTCTTTTATGACAATCGCTTGAGGTAAATGTATTTTTGTTTTGGTATTTTCTGTTACTAGTTTTTTTTGCATAATTTGGTGGTGACAAAAAGGATGAACTCAAATTTGAACATTTCTTCCATGGAACTGTTTTAGTGATAAATTATTTATGAGACTACCACCCCCTTGCTCATGTCCCAATTATTTTAGTATAAAAATGACTCACAAAATTGTGTCTGGTACACCCAATCGACACTAACAATAATGAATTATCAGTCTGTGTATGTATTTAATACAAGTTCATAAGAATTTGACAAAGCGTATTTCATGGCCACAGTCTGTTAGGGCGTCTTTTCTGCGCAGCAACAATCATATGGCCCGCAGTAAATAAAATCCAAAGTTTTTATTAATTTTTTTACTCCTTTCCCCATGATGGCGCTGTTTACACGGCAGCCAGTGGTAGTAGCTCTGTCCACTCTTATGTTTTTCGTGTTTTACAGCATGTTTTACATGAAAAATTAGAGAGAACATTGACATTTAGATAGATAGGATACTAGTATGCTCATGGCGAGCAATGATGATGTCACTCACACTGGTACACACTGCCCAGACCACTGAAAAATTAGAGGGAACATTGCTCAGTACCAAAGCTAGCAATATCTTGACGCCATTGCCATTCAGATGACTTACAGGACACCCAAAAAGATTAACGAGGCTACGAAATTGCTTTACAGTCATCCTCAAAATGTGGATGTCTTCCATTTTGGAATCCTCCAGGCTTAAGTGAAGATACTTTTTGGAGTATGTGGCAAATGGAGCTGGCCTTTTTGAAATGATTGGGAGTTTATTGTGCGCGCTGATAGCCACTTTGTGATTTTGTCAAGTGGTTCGTCACCTGTTTGTTGCTTGTTTTGTGTTGGGGATCTATTTCCACAACAAGAAATGAAATAGAGAGAGGCTGGATTCCATTTGGCAAAGTTTTTCAATGTGTGTAATTGGTTGAACAAGTGTGGCTAAGGCACAGGTGTAGTAGGTGTCATATGGCAGGTTTTCAAAGTGTTAGATGGATTGGGGCAATGGGTTGATTAATTCTGAGACACCTAGGCTTTCTTGTCTGCTGGGGATTTTGACTTTTGAAATTCACACAGGTACTACAAGAGGTTCTTCAAAAAATAGGCTCAATTTGAAGACTATTGTGTTTTGACAGTACCAAATGTAAACACCAAATGATCATAATATATAAGAAACATGTTTTTCCATGTCAACATTGATTTAATCTCGAACAGGCGTCTTAAAACAATTTCAGAAATGGCCAAAGTGGGTGCAAGATTTCATTCCAACTAAACAAAATGACACTTTTTCACCAATTTAGTGTCTTCCGACTGTAGTCAGTTGATTGAAGTCGTGTGCAACTTTTTTGAGCAAAAATATTGGTCAAGCTATCTTGGCAAGATTTGTTGGAACAAAAAACACCCACAACCAAACAAAACGACACCTTTTCACCAATTTGGTGTCTTCCGACTGTAGTCAGTTGATTGAAGTCTTGTGCTGCTTGTTTGAGCAAAAACTTCATTGGTCAAGCTATCTTTACAGGATTTGTTGGAACAAAAAAACACACCCACAACCAAACAAAACGACACCTTTTCACCAATTTGGTGTCTTCCGACTGTAGTCAGTTGATTGCAATTTTGTGCTGCTTGTTTGAGCAAAAACTTTATTGGTCAAGCTATCTTTACAAAATTTGTTGGAACAAAAAAACACACCCACAACCAAACAAAACGACACCTTTTCACCAATTTGGTGTCTTCCGACTGTAGACAGTTGATTGAAATTTTGTGCTGCTTGTTTGAGCAAAAACTTCATTGGTCATGCTATCTTTACAGGATTTGTTGGAAATGAAAATCTCACTAAGTAATCTGACGTATAAAATGTCAATGTATCCTGCAAAATATTAGCACGTACATGAGTTCCATAAGTATGTATGTTTTTAAAATGGCACCCAAAAAGCCAAAGAAAAGCTAACTATCCTGATAAATCCCCCTTGATCAGGTCTCATGAGGTAATATTTGCCACGATATGCTGATATCTTCGTTTTCAGAATTTTAAAGTAAAAAAAAAAGCACCTTTGATGTAGTCCATCCATCCTATACATCAAAGAACAAGACTTCAAAATAAAGTCAAGTTAATGCAGTTCCCCAACTTAACATTAAATCAGTCTATAAACAACTACAACATGAAAAGACAAGCATCAAGTGATAGTGCAAAGGTGACATCCCTAACTTGCTATGGGCGTCGACATTTGATCAAAAAATAACAAAATGACACATCTGGCGGCATCTTGGTGTTTTCCATTTTGCAGTACATCAAGAAGGATGCAATTTTTTTTTAAGTTAACGTAGCCCTCGCTAAGGCAGTCCCTTTGAGGACGCCATGGCTTCCAAGTCTGCTGCTTTGAAGTCGACGCTTTGCAAATACGAAAAAAAACCCAATGTTGCCCTGTGAATTCAAATGGAGGTCTGCAGACAAAAGAAAAATGGCGGCACGGCGTGTTGATTAACACCTGGCCTCATTATCTATCCCATGAGTTACAGCCCCACCAGATCGCATTTAACACTACTTATTGTGATCATACTGGCGCTAACAGTTTTGTCAACAGATAAACTTATTTTTTATGGATGTGAGCTGACTATGTGTACATGTTTGTGTGTTGTGGTGGTGGTGGGGGGGTATTAGTGTCTCTGATGTTGGGATTTAATCAGACATTACAATGTTGTGCTAATGAGAAGTTTGAATCTCTTTGCTAGATCTCGTAATATGGATGCTTAAGTGTCTAGCTACACCAGGTTAAGTGTGTCAGAAGAATTTGTTGAAGATATAACAAGGAGTTAGCAGCAGTGGATAAGAAAGTGTTGGGTTCGTGGGGGTGGTAGGATGTTTGGTGGCTGGACGTTTGGTCGCAGGTCTTTTGGTGACAGAGTTTACTGTTGAAACCAGCTCTCAAAATTATATTCATGCGAGAGAGTTTAATTATCTAAGAGAGAGAGTTTAATATCTAAGAGAGAGAGAGAGAGAGTTTAATACCAAAGAGAGAGATAGTTCAATATCTAAGAGAGAGTTTAATATCTATGAGAGAGAGTTTAATATCTAAGAGAGAGAGAGAGAGTGTTTAATATCAAAGATAGAGATTAATATCTAAGAGAGAGTTTAATATCTAAGAGAGTTTAATATCTAAGAGTGAGTTTAATATCTAAGAGAGAGTTTAATATCTAAGAGAGTTTAATATCTAAGAGAGTTTAATATCTAAGAGAGAGTTTAATATCTAAGAGAGAGTTTAATATCTAAGAGAGAGTTTAATATCTAAGAGAGAGTTTAATATCTAAGAGAGTTTAATATCTAAGAGAGAGTTTAATATCTAAGAGAGAGTTTAATATCTAAGAAAGAGTTTAATTTCTAAGAGAGAGTTTAATATCTAAGAGAGAGTTTAATATCTAAGAGTGAGAGTTTAATATCTAAGAGAGTGTTTAATATCTAAGTACTGTTTAATATCCAAGTACTGTTTAATATCCAAGTACTGTTTAATATCCAAGTACTGTTGAAACCAGCTCTCAAAAGTATATTCATAAGAGGAAGTTTAATATCTAAATATCAACAGTTTTCAACAGTACTTACATATTAAACAGTACTTAGATATTAAACAGTACTTTACAAGCCATTCTTGTTCAAATGCCCATTACGTGACACCACGGTTACTAAGGACGAAAACAATTCTTCGTACTTAGAAGTCAATTTAAGTGTGGATTCTCTAGCACGACATTGCATCTCCAGGGATTCCAAACTCTAAATAGCAACACAACCATGGCAAATGCTTGCATGCAGTTTGTGTAGAACCAGGTGACAAGTTTGAAAGGTTATTGTGGCAGGAGAGATCACATTCACGTTCATTTTCTGTGAAAAATCTTGAAACCAGCTCGGGGAATGGCGTTGCCTTTTTTTTTGGCGGTAATATTTTGACAAAGGCCATAAAAATCATAGCAGTCATGGCCAACAAAGAAATCAAAACGCGGTAAGTAGCCTCGTTTTTGTGCTCGCTCACCACGTCAATCTGCATAGTTATTAGAGGCGTCTATTAATTTAAAATGCCAGCTAGCGTACTGAATAAAACCGCTCAAATGTCAGCCTTTTCATTCATATGAAAAATCCCACCAAAAAAAAACACTTCTCCCATTCTTTTTCCTGGCTAGCACACACATTTTTAGCTCTTTCTCAGATCAATGTGCCTTGACAACGTGATAGCTGAAGGGGGGAAGCAAGCTCCCAACAGTTGCCTGTCATTCTGCCACCGTTTCCGCCATCAAACAATTCCACAGACTGCAGAATTTCTTCTCCAAAAAATATATCACAATGAATGCAAACTTCCAAAACACATTCGTATTTGTAGAAGTACATTGAAATTTGCAACTAGCTGACAAACTATCTTTCACAACGAAGGCTTGTGGGAACTTTTATCTCTTAGTTGGTCATATTTTTGTGAAATTATACCTTTGTGGTCAATTCATAAATGGTCTATTTTCGCTTTAGTCCATTATGGAACTAAATTATGGGTGCTTGGACGTTTGGTCGCCAGTCTTTTGGTCGAAATAGTGACAGAGAGTTTACTGTTGAAACCAGCTCTCAAAAATTATATTTATGAGAGAGTTTAATATCTAAAAGAGAGTTGAATATCTAAGAGAGAGAGTTTAATATCTAAGTACTGTTCAGTATCCAAGTACTGTTGAAACCAGCTCTCAAAATTATATTCATGAGAGAGTTTAATATCTAAATATCTACTCTTTTCAACAGTACTTAGATATCAAACAGTCCTTAGATATTAAACTTTTGGTCGCCGTTCAAATGGTGAAAGATGGTTTACTGTTGAAACCAGCTCTCAAAATTATATTCATGTGAGTGAGTTTAATATCTAAAAAAAGAGAGATTTTTAATATCTAAAGGAGAGTTTAATTTCTATGTACATTTTGATCGGCGACCAAACGTCCGGGCGACCAAAGGTCCGGCCGACCAAACGTCCGAGTACCTCATTTTGTGAAAATATACCTATGTGATCAATTCATAGATAGCTTTATTTTCGCCATAGTCCACTTTGGAACTAAATGATGTTATGAAGTCCTTAAACGGAACCATGAATGAAACATGAAGGTCAGGGTTTTCATTTCAAAAGTACCACAACAGGTTTTGGTTGAAGCATGTGAATAATAGAGGCTTTTGTGGAACGTCTGTCTCGTCATGGAAATGTCAAATTAGCCAAGTGTGAGAAACACAGCTCAGCCGTGACACATTCGTGTCAGGTTTTTTTTTCTTTCTTTTTTTTTTTTTGCCGCCAGACGTTGAGAGTGTTTTGCTGCAAATGGCAAAGTATCTGAGTCATATGCTTTGGAAAAAGGGGGATTGTCTTTGAATTATTGCGCACAGTCGGGAACAGCAGCGTTGCTGTAATTGATCTTAAATTCATGCTGGAAGGTGAATGGAAAAATGCTCTAGTTTGTTAACCCCACATCCATACTTCATTACAATATTGTAGTGTATATATATATATATATATATATATATATATATATATATATATATATATATATATATATATATATATATATATATATATATATATATATATATATATATATATATATATATATATATATATATATATATATATATATATATATATATATATATATATATATATATATATATATATATATATATATGTACATGTATATGTATATATATGTATGTGTACATGTATATGTATATATATATATATGTATGTGTACATGTATATGTATATTTCAGCAACACATTTATATATTTATTCATGTATTTATCTATTAACTTACTTATTACCTATCTATTTATGTCTAAAATGTCTTTTTCTGTGTCTGTATTCTCATTCTCTTGCTACTGTGACAACCAAATTTCCCCAATACGGGATCAATAAAGTTATCCAATCCAATAGATCCAACTTAATAGAGACCTTTTAGGGTTAAAAACAATCAACAGTCCTCGGAACCAACTGTAGAGGGAATTGACCTTCAAGTTTGTTCCGATAACAATTAAAGTAAGCGTTTGTCAAGCATATAATGACTAATATTTCAACCACATTTATAATAGTACCCAAAATAACTCCAACAGGTATTTTAAAAGTACTACCAGTGTGTTAAATAGTCCAAAAACCACATCATCACATTCCCTTCTCTACTATCTCCATGCATAATTCATCCATCTTTGTATTTACAACCCGCCACGAATGAACCTGTCAACCAGAATGCGGGGGAAAATGGCGACACATCTCCTTGTGTCAAGCCGCTCACCTCATCCGGGGGGCGCCAAACCTGAAGCCGGGATATTATGCATCATCAGTTGACAGAATACAAGACACGGGGAAATTAAAAAGCGCGGCGTTGCAGACAGACAAAAAGCGGTGGCAGGCGATTGAAAGCGTAAATGATGGTTCCCTTTACCTCCCCCTGTTGGTGTCGGGGGACATGTCGCGTGTCACCGCGGTGTCTCTGCGAGCAGCCATGCGGCAATGATACGCCGGGCAGCGTCGGTTCAAAACGGAGTCAAGGGCGCCCGGGTGACAGCACGCTAAACGCTAAATGCTAAACGCTAAACAACTCTTTGGCGTCTCCAAACAAATACACGGATGAGTGAATCCCGTCTTGTTACAGCGAACGGTCAAAAGGGGGCATCGCTTACTGATTTAGCAGCCACTTAAGAAGAAGAGCAAGAAAGCCACCCTATTATCGTAAAAATAACAGTGCAAGGAATTGGTTATAGTACCCTTTTGATTCAGATGTTGTAGGAGAAATGTTAAGTACTAGCTATCAGCATGTGGTATTTGAAGATATTTCTCCAGAACATAACTACATTTACAAGATCTATTAAGCAATATAATAGATGGTCATCCTGAGGTATATTTAACGATATTTATTTAAATGTACTCATTTGACATTGAAATAGACAAAAGTATATACCAGGGGTGAGCAAACTTTTGGGCCCGGGGGCCATATTGATTTTAAAAAATTCACAGATGGGCGGGGTCAGCACAAGATACGATAACATATAAAAAAGTGCATCCGTTAACAGTACATATGAAACATAAACAGAAAATAAGGACTAAAGTATTATTAACATACTCATCACTTATCATTAAAGTCAAAAGTATAAAGTACAAAGTAAAGTAAGTAAAGGGATGTATTAAGAAATATTAAAATTTCATTAAAAAAAAGATAGAAGGGCTGTAAAACAACCACCTTTTTAACTGATTTTGCCCATTGTAGTCCTTTGTTTCTTCACTCCGGTTTTCATAACACTTTCTATGATGAAACTCATTGGATATTCGTTTTTTGTGGTGGTTGTTCCTGCTATTATTTTGGTAGAATTCATAGTTCTGTTCCCCTGACAGGACTTTCAGTGTGTGTTGATCACTATGCAGCACCACACGCTACATGGTCTATCCCCACTAAAGCCCAGAGCCGCTTAATTTCTGTCTGCCGTTTGTTTTGATGTAAAGCCCGTCACGTTCCTTTTTTTTTCTTCTTCTTCTCCGGCTCTCTCGATTCTGACGGTGGCATTAAACGTCTCGGCGCCATCTGGAGCCACCAGCACCGACGCGTTGCTTCTTAAATGCTTTTAATTGGTAAATATTTACGAGCCACATCTCTCAACGGGCTTTGGCTCGGAGCTTGTTTTAAGCACCTCTGCGCTCCCTGATGTCAGTGGCGTCGTGTCTTTGATTGGGAGTGCATATAAATGCAACCTGTGGCTCCGCTGTTGAGTTTAGCCATTAAATCAAAAAATCAGACTCTCTAAGGTCAGGCACTTAATTAGTAATGCTTTGTCTGGTGGCTTTGTTTTTGTGTATTATCATTAAAAACGTAGATTTTTTTCAATTTAACGTATTTTGCCATTTAATATACCCGGGTATATTAAATGTTTTTAGCTTTTTTGAGTCTTCCGTTTGTGCGCCATTTAATATACCCGGGTATATAATTTTTTTGAGCCTCCTGTTTGTGCGCCATTTAATATACCCGGGTATATTAAATGATTTTTGCTTTTTTGAGTCTTCTGTTTGTGTGCCATTTAATATACCCGGGTATATATTAATGAATTTTGCTTTTTTTAGCCTCTCATTTGTGCGCCATTTAATATACCCGTTTATATTAAATGATTTTTGCTTTTTTGAGCCTCCCGTTTGTGCGCCATTTAATATACCCGGGTATACTAAATTATTTTTGCTTTTTTTTTAGCCTCTCGTTTGTGCACCATTTAATATACCTGGGTATATTAAACAGCAACTCAGATTTTTGGTAGTGGATCGTACCTTCCCGTTTGTGTGCCGTTTAATATACCCAGGTATACCAAATGGGAGGGTATGATAAACAGCAAAATACAGTAAATTTCAAATGCTAACTTAATGACAGTCTGTCCTCTAATGAAAAACTTCTACAACCTAACATTTGTAATTTAAGGGCATTTGGTCGGCAGGTGACGCCATGTTTGACTCCTGACTTGCAAAGATGTTTTAAAAAGTTTTCCAGCAAAGAATCCCAAGCTTGACTGTATTCTCTGGTTTTGTGTAACTCGTGTTCAACCACCCGTGTACACTTTAAGCTTTAAGATTGTTCATTAATCTCTGTTAAGGGAAACAACATGTCGTCTGGCATATCCCCGACCCGCCACCACCGTATCCTCATCCGTCTCCATCAAGGCGGCAGGCTAGTTCGTCACTTACCAGAGCACAGTAGGTTTCTGGCGGATCCCCGCATGTGATGTTGGGCGGGTCAAGGGCCACTCGCAGGTACTTTGTCATGTCGGTAGCTTCGGGCTGACAGGCCATGTAGTCCCACGCCAGACCTTCTTCCGTGTAGATCTGTGACTTGCACACGTCGTAGTGTCCCCAGGCGGCCGGGTAATGTTGCATGGCTTGGACCACACCGCCGTGGATGGCGTGCAGGACCAGTAAGATGCTGAAAAGCATCGTTGAGGAGGTCGTTTTTAAAGAAATATTGAAATAGTGTTTGAGGGTAATTTAGAGGATTGGCACAGTTGTCAACTGCCACAGCATTTTCTCTGTGGTTAGCCTCAGTCTGGACTCGTGAGGTGTCACCAACAAGTGTGTGGATGGAAGGGTCATTCGGGGGGTCAAATGGAACGTGTAAAGTGGTCTTTAGATGTGGAGGTTTGTCTTTGCTAGACTGGTGTTTGGGTCCATTGGTGCCAGAGTTCTGAAGGAGAGAAATAGGATAAAAACTGTTTTAGACAATGTGGCTACTACATATCTGCAGCAAACATAATGTTTGAAGATAGTGATACTGAACTTGACTCTACAATGACTTTGATTATTTTAAGAAATACTGTTGCCTTTTTGTTAAAAAAAAAAGTAATATTACAGAATGCATTGGTAGGGTAGCCGTGACCGGACGTTTGGTCGCCCAGACGTTTGGTCGCCCGCACGTTTGGTCGCCCGGACGTCTGGTTGATGGACGTTTGGTCGCCCGGACATTTGGTCGATGGACGTTTGGTCGCCTGGACGTTTGGTCGCCCGGACATTTGGTCGCCCGGACGTTTGGTCGCCCCGGACGTTTGGTCGCCCGGAGGTTTGGTCGCCCGGACGTTTGGTCGCCCGGACGTTTGGTCGCCCGGACGTTTGGTCGCCCCGGATGTTTGGTCGCCCCGGACGTTTGGTCGCCCCGGACGTTTGGTCGCCCGGACGTTTGGTCGCCCGGACGTTTGGTCGCCCGGACGTTTGGTCGCCCGGACGTTTGGTCGCCCGGACGTTTGGTCGCCCGGACGTCTGGTCCATGGACGTTTGGTCACTAGATATTTATATATTAAACTCTCTTATGATGTATATCATTTTGAGAGCTGGTTTTAACAGAAAACTGAATATTCAGGGCCTTTAATCCAGTTCTTTTAATCTATTTATAAAAAAAATCTAAATATCATATCTAAAATGGTCCAGCCCAATCAAATTGACATTAAAGCGGTCCGTGAACCAACCCGAGTCTGACACCCTTGCTATGTCGTTCAACTGTAACTTGCAGTACACACAGATGCCCACACACATTTGAATGAAAATGTACTCTAATCTAAGAAATTGATTTGATGAAAGCCCTTTGTAGTTTCAACACATGCACGCCAGCGCAATAACCTCCCTTCAATTCCTTGTATACAATTGGAGTAGAGGCCCAGAGTCCCAAAAGCCAATCTCCCTGTGATTTTCATACAAAAGGGCTTATTTCCATCTGCCCAACTCACTGCATTTAACTTATTGCTTTTCCAAACTGCCGCCTTGTCGCCATTCGTCGTGGCTTGCCAGGCATTTGGGGGAAATATTAAAGTCAAACAGCAAGACAGAAATGGTCTATTTGAGGGATTGTACTTTTGCCGGCAGAGCCATCACAAGCCATCCGTCAAGACGGCTAACCGCTAAGGGCGCTTGGCACTAGCCCACCACAAAGTCAGCATCGGGGCTAAAATAAAGGCGGGGCATGATGAGATGTTGACGACTAATATGTTAATGTTCGCCTTTCAAAAAAAAAAGTCATAAATGTCAGCCTCTGATCTGAGGGGGCATCATGGGAAGGCACCCTACCTACACCCCCCCCTCCCTTTAATAATGCGTGACTTTCATTACAAAGACATTCAAACTAAGTATGAGCAGCAGGGCGGTGGGTGGTGACTGCACCCCCTTCCCTCCTTCCTTCTCTCCTTCCATCTTATTTTTTATTTAATAGGAAAAGACCAAGCTAATAAGCAGCAGAATCGGGCATTAATAAAGGATTTTTTTTTTTACTTTGATGGAGGAGTGAGCCTGAAATGGCATAATCATATATATAGATGCAAAAAAATGTCACTTAGGTTCCTCAATATCAGTTGAAATGTTAAAATATTAGTACACATTGACAGTATTTTTTCCAAGTAACAAAACATTGTTTTTAATATAAAATCTGCAAGGTGACCAAACGTATGTGGACCAAACGTCTGGGGACCAAACGTCCGGGCGACCAAACGTCCGGGCGACCAAACTTGCGAGTACCATGGACAGTATTTTTCCCAAGTAACTATTTGTTTTTAATTATAAAATCTGCAAGGCGACCAAATGTCCGGACGACCAAACATCCGGCGACCAAACGTCCGAGTACCATGGACAGTATTTTTCCCAAGTAAAAATACATTGTTTTTTTTTTAATATAAAATCTGGAACATCAGCATCTATTGTTCATGGAACTCCAAAAAATACCAAACTTATGTTTATGTGTAGTAATTATTTAGAGTTTAAAACTTATTGGTTGTGTATAGTGAGAGAAAAGATTGATTAATTTATATTTAATTGTACAGAAACTGGGTGTGGCTTAATTGTGCGATTGTATCATTATTTTTTTCCCATTTTGCAAGATCACCATCAAAATATAATGCGAGTATTTGTCAAATAAATCATGCCGCGTACATTTTACACCACCAAATGGCAAGCTGAATTTCATTAAAAGTCATTTGATGGTAAAAAAAAGATGCGGTCAGATTCTATTATAAAAAAAAAGTCATTAATATTAGAATAGCTGTCAGTTTGCACGGGAAGGAGAGATGTTAGATGACCACTTCGGCTCACGAGCTCGCTTTTTTATGGAGTTTTTTGTTTTTTTCCTCCCGAGTGAAACACCCCCTTGTGTATGTCGGTTCACAAGACCTTTCCCTGGTAAGCGTGGACGTGTTTTTAATGTCATCTTGAACCAAAAACTCCCCCGTTGACTTTAATCGGACAACCAGAACACATTTATTGGATATATTTGTAAGAAAAAAATGTCTTTTTGATAATTTTGGCTCGTCTAAATACATTCCAGTGACAGCACGTCTGATCATTGTGTTCCGCATGATTAAAGAAGCAATAGAAAGCTAAAACGATGTTTTTGGGAACAGTGACAGAGGATTTTTTTGCAGCTGACAGACATTTTTTTTGCAATGAGACTGCATACTAAATGGGCGATGTAGTGTTGTTTTTTTAATTGGAAAATAGCAGTCAGAAGTGTTTAAAGCGCTATGTAAAGTCAATATTGAGTTGTTGTTGTTTGTTTTGTTAGTTTTTGGTGAATGTTATCTATTTAACTTGCCAAAAAAGTGCCTAGGCTGAGAACTATCTAGTAGTGTTGTATACATGGAAGCAGTTTGTCGTATCGGCAGTTGGTTTTTAAAAGGATCTAAATGTAATTTTAATATTTCTGAATACATTCCTTTACTTACTTTACTTTGTACTTTATACTTTTTACTTTGATGATGAGTATGTTAATACTTTAGTCCTTTTTTTTCTCTTTATGTTTCATATGTACTGTTAACGGATGCACTTTTTTATATGTTATCGTATCTTGTGCTGACCCCACCCATATGTCAAAATTTTAAAGTCAATGTGGCCCCCGGGCCCAAAAGTTTGCCCACCCCTGGTCTAAAGTCTCAAATCCATAGCCTTACTATAACATAACATATAAACATACCTAAACTTGTAACACAACTATTACCTTATTTCCGTACTCTTACTCTCATATGCCAACTTTAAAACATGTCCAACATACTTCCCAAACTTTACTGTTTCCTTAAACATTATCAAGGGTATACACCTTAAAATTAAACCGACATAAGTACCATATTTTTCTCTATAAGTCGCACTAGCCAACAAATAAGGACGAATCAACAACATAAGTTTCACTGGAGTATAAGTCGCACCAGCCAAATAATACATAATAAAGATGTATAAACAATATTTTAAGTTTCACTGGAGTATAAGTCGCACCAGCCAAAGAATAGATAATAAAGAGGAATAAACAACATATAAGTTTTGCTGGAGTATAAGTCGCATTTTTGGGAGGACATATTTCTATTTTATCAGAAACCAAGAACAATTTATATATATATATATATATATATATATATATATATATATATATATATATATATATATATATATATATATATATATATATATATATATATATATATATATATATATATATATATATATATATATATATATATATATATATATATATATATATATATATATATATATATATATATATATATATTAAAGTAACAATAGTAAAAACGTCCAATAAGCATTAAGTTAACATGATCATTTCATATAAACTTAAACTCATTGAAATGTCATACTCTTTAAAAAAACAACAACTTGTAGTCTGAAAAAATACAATAACACTTTTATGAAGTATTCTCATAACATAATTAAATCCCAACACAAAGCATAATAAAACTGAATGGCATTGATTATTTTCCCCGGAACTAATCATTCCACTATTTAAACACAATTGTATGAAAGCAAATCAAGCACCCCCACTTTGTAGCCATTCTGATGGTGACTCATCTTTGTATAGAACACCTGCTTGGCTCGACATTTGAGGCTACCATACCGTCAGCCTGGGGAGGGGGTGTCGGAGCCAACAAGCCCCCCCCAAAGCCCCTATTGTCCAATACGAGTTGTCCGCGGTGGGATCACTTGGCGTCTTCTCGCATGTCTCCCTTGGCATTAGCTTATGATTATGTTTCTCCTTTAATATCCCGCCATTACATTCAACCTTGTTTTTTTCCCGAATGCTAACATTACCGAAAAAGATGGAGGTAAACACACTAAAAAAAATACGGTAAACACAGTGTATATTAGCTAGTTTTTCCATTTTTTCAAGGAAAAGGGTTGACAACCTGTAGCTTCCTGCTATCAAGCTGCATTATTCACGCACTACTTCCCTCCAATGACCGCAAAAAACGCAGAGCACGTCGCTGGCATTCATGTAACATTCATGTAACCACATACAGACAGCACAAATTGTAAATACCCCCGAGACTCTTTCACACTGGTTGTCTTTTCTACAACTGGCTGGCTAGGGAAAAAAGGATAGAGACCTAGACGGGAATTGGGGACATTGTTGAAGTTGACTGGACAATTTGTTGAGTTTTGACGGGATAACAGAGATAGAGCGCCACCTATCCGTCAAGACTAGAAAAGTTTACAATGGTCTCTATGGTGAAATTATTTGCGGCTGTCTCAGACAAGACTACCTGGTTCCTGTCTCCTATTTCAGATAGTTTTTGGTGCTCGGACGTTTGGTCGCCGGTCTTTTGGTCCCCGGTCTTTTTGGGCCCTGGTCTTTTGGTCCCTTTTGGTCGCCGTTTTTTTGGTTGCCGGTCAAATGGTGACAGAGAGTTTACTGTTGAAATCAGCTCTCAAAATGATATTCATTAGAGAGTTTAATATCTAAGTACTGCTTAATATCTAAGTACTGTTTAATATGTAAGTACTGTTTAATATCTATGTACTGTTTAATATCTAAGTACTGTTTAATATCAAAATACTGTTTAATATCTAAGTACTGTTGAAACGATCTCTCAAAATTATATTCATGAGTTTAATATCTAAGTACTGTTTAATATCTAAGTACTGTTTTATGGCATTTTGGGCCCCGAACTTTAGGTTGAAGAACCTGTGCAGATATTTTATTCAATTAAGGTGGGAAACCTACTGTAATAAGTCATGTGACCAAACTTTGATTGGGGCAGATTCCACTGATAGAATAAGTCTAATATAGCAAATGGACAGTTAAAATAAGACAATACATTTATTTTTCATTTTTGTTTGACTTGGAAACCTACTTCCCATTTAGTGCATTTTTTTTAGGTTTGAAATTGACCTAAAATGTCAGCTTCAAAACAAAATGGAAGACTTTATGTATAATCTTGTTCTTTTTTTATTATCATAATACACACGCCACCTATTTTATGTTAATCAAAAAATCCTTAACCTTATTGCACATAATAACTTTTTAATGTCCAACTCATTGAAAAAAATATCAATAAATTAAAACTATCAGAATTTACACCAAAATAAGACTTTAGGGTGAAAAATCCTGAATGAGGAAAGACCACTACTATCATGATTATATTAATTTATCATAATAAATGAATAAACATCCACATTAATGAAGAAAAATACAACAAATCCAATCTGATCTGATGTTTTTTAACAAATCTTCCAGTTCAATTTAAACATATTTACCCCCTGAATTAACTCACAATGCGCAAAAATAAGCATAATAAGGCAAAACATTAATTAAATAAACTCCTGTTCAACAAGTGACCAACAACCCTCAGGACAAAGTTGTTCCTCTTTTTGCAAGTTTTATCACATTTTCATCATTTTTTGTGACAAACTCTCCTAAAAAGAACTGAAGGAAGATGCAACAGATTTTTTTAAATCTCTATTCCAAAAAAAAGACTAATCCAGCAAAAGGTTCCTTAAGATAACAACAAAAAAAACCCCAAAAACGCTTGAAACTTAAAATAAACTCCCAAAAAAAACCCATCCACATCCTTTTTGAAAGATGATTTACGACATACTTATCAACACCGTTTTCCTCCGTGCCGCCGAGTCGTTAAAGTTAACGAGGTGAGGACGTTTTATTGCTTGATTTCACGGCAAGTGGGAATTAAAAAGGCGTGGAATGACACACATTTACACCAAAAAAAGTCAGGAGTGCAAATTTTGAGCAAAATGACTTACCTTGCATCCATAAAAAAACGAGGAATTGACGTTTTAAGAAATAATCCGGGTCCGAACAGGTGTAATCGGCAAAGGGAGCGCGTTGCAGAGCCAAATGCCGGGTGCAGCAGTCACTGCTTGCTGGGTGGGCTCCGACACCCCCACCCCTCTCCCTCCACAAACCCCTCACCCCTCCCAAAGAGGAAATCGTGGATGCTTTACTCCTCTTCATCCCCCCCGCCTCCTCCTCTTCTTCTTCTGTGCCACAGTGTATGTGTGTGTGTGGGGGGGGGGGTGATGGAGGGGGTGTAAGGGTAGGGGGCGGGGGTCTTTTGCTGGTCCCACGGATTTGTTCGAAAGGCACCGGGATGTTGTTTGGTGTTAAAAATAATGGGATGTTTGCATGAATTTGTATTTGAAGTACAGGTTTAATAATGTATTGGGCATTTATTTGTGTTTTTTGGCTTTAATGTTGTACTGAATTGGTGCCCAAACACTGGTTTGTGGACCGGTAGTGGTCCGCGAGATACTTGTTGCTGGTCCATTAGAGAAATAGATATTACCGTATTTTCACGAGTATAAGGCGCACTTAAAAGTCTTAAATTTTTTCCAAAATAGACAATGCGCCTTATAATACAGTGCGCCTTATACATGGAAAAAATGTCATTCATTGAGGGTGCGCCTTATAATGCGGTGCGCCTTATAGTTGTGAAAATACGGTAATATTTTCAATATCGCCCTTTGGGTCCTCTTTATGATAGTTACCGCTTATCGTGAAATATTATGTACTATATATAATATATGTAGTATAAGTAGGATTTACTTAAATAATAATATTTTTTTATTTTTTTCTGGTCTAAAAATATTGACATCGGTATCAGCAAAACATATTTGGATAAAAAATATGCGTTGCGATATCGCTTGTATGACAGTTTTTCCTTGGATAAACATTTTGGATGTTTTTTTGACTAATTTACTGTAATATATTTTTTTATTTCTGTTTGTGCTGTCTTGAAATTAAATTTCAACTATCAATAAATGTTTTAGAGGGACCGGAGAGTCTCTGTGGAGGACATCTGCAGGTTAAGGACGTTAATAGAAATCTCAAGAGCAATAATTGCTTGGTCATTCAAGCAGCATTTTTAAATCTCCAACAACATTGGAAATAAAAATCCCATTATAACCTCTTGATAGGCATACAGGTGTTCCATTGCATTTTAAAGAGGAGACAAATCAATTAAGAGTGCAAAGTGTTTGTAACATGATCAGCTGACTCTCAGCGAGGTGTCATGGCAGCCGTCTCACAGACACTTTGGCTTTTTCGTTTAAAAACAAACAAAATACCAGATCCTCCTTCTAGTTTTTTGGGTGGAATAATATAGACTTATGGTGGGTGTGGCTTAATTTTAGTGGCATATATGTTTCATTAGCATAACTAGCGTCCATTCATTTATTTTGCGTACTGCTTATCCTCAAAAGGGTCCAACGGGGTGCTGGAGTCCAGCCAATTATGGGCAAAAGACTAACAATAATAGATCATATAAGAATTCCTATTAATTTTTTACTTTAATATATATAAAAATTGTTCTTGGTTCCTGAAAAAATAGAAATGTGTCCTCCCAAAGATGCGACTTATACTCCAGTGAAACTACTAATTAAGTGGTAATAATGTTTAAATGAATTATAGTATGTCCCCTTTTGTTATCACCTTGTTCCAGGATGGTAAGGGAATAGCTCAGTCATTTTTTTGTAATAATAAACCGTCAGCATCATGACGGTGAGTGAAATAATTCCTTGTAATTATCCATTTTCAGTTTTTCATCGTTGAGAGCAGCGGTCAACAAGCCTTATCTTAATAAGGGCCGGTAAAGCTATTTTGTCCACAACATTAAGACAAAAAAGGGGAGTGGTCTACGGACCACATCCACAAAACAAGCCGCAATCATAATATATATTGTTTCTAATTATGATTTTTTTCCATCTAGTGTTTAGACCAGTAAAAAATAATACCAAAATAAATATTTTCATTATTAATACAAACTTATTTCAGTAAGTTGGTCTCAAAACATCCAAATCCAAAGTGTTTATCCATGGAAAAACTTGTGACTGGACGTTTGGTCGCCGGTCTTTTGGTCGCTGGTCAAATGTACTTAGATATTAAACAGTCCTAACTCTCTCTCTTAGATATTAAACTTTCTCTCTCTTGCATATTAAACTCTCTCTCTTGTATATTAAACTCTGTAAAAAAAATTCTTACTGATAATCATTTTGTAGAAGTCCCGCAATTGTATAATTGTGTGTGCCTCCCGCAAGAAAGTAAAGATCATAAGCACGATTACGTGGAGGTAATGTGGACTGACATAATGCGACTGTATACTATCAGTCCGTGTGTGTGTGTGTGTGAGACATTCTGGTTGTTTCGCACTCTCTGGACCTTTAACTGTGTTTCTTTCTGCTTCTGTGACCTCTCTCTGTAAACTAGTATCTCTTATGTCCTTTGGCTCTCCCTCTGTGGCATTCTCAACTTGCTACTTCTCAGCTATCGCACTACAATTGTCTGAGTGCTCTCTCATTGTCTGTCTGCCTCATTGTCTTTACAAAAAACACAAATAAAACCATTACCGTATTTTTACGACTATAAGGCACACTGCATTATAAGGCGCACCCTCCAAATGACATTTTTCCATATATAAGGCGCACTGGATTATAAGGCGCACTGTCTATTTTGGAGAAAATGTCAGACTTTTAAGTGCGCCTTATAGTGGTGAAAATACGGTAATTGCTATTGACTTCCAGGTATGAAGCACTCACTCACTACACAGTCACCTCTAGAGCCAGCCATTGTTGATGTTTTGGATTTTTTGGTATAAAATCTTGCAGTGGGGGAGGAGCTATATGATGGAAGATTTTGTAAACTAAGATGGCATCTGCATATTTAACAGTATTGATTATTCAGTTCAGGCGTGTGTTTTTTTTTTAATATCCGACAGTGGTGGTTTTTCGTTTTCTGTTTTTTCCATATATAAGGCGCACTGGATTCTAAGGCGCACTGTCTATTTTGGAGAAAATGTAAGACTTAAGTGCGCCTTATAGTCGTGAAAATACGGTACTTTCCCTCTCCTTCATTTCGGTATAAAGACAAAAGCAATGTTAAAGAATTATGCAATATTTCTTCAACCCTGGGTCTATAAATGTAATTTACGATACAGCCTTATTAGCAAAGAAAATATGGGGCTTTTAAAGTGAGATGAAAAAAAATTGTAACTCAAAATGAATGATTTCCATTGAGTCATGTAAGTTTTTTAACCCCCTAAACACCGTTAAGAAGTAAAAAAAAATGACCATGATGAAGTGAAATGACTTGAAGCGCTACTGCCAACGTGTAATTGTTTACTACAAGCTCCCGCCACCTCCATTTTTTCCCCGTGACGCTCTAATGGCTTCTTAATTCTTTATGGGGCCATTTAATTACAATGCATCCCAATAAACAGTTCTTTTTCTTGGCATGCGGACCAGCAATTATAGCATAGTTAGCTTGAATAAAAAATGGGAGGGGCAAGTCGTTACTACAGATTAGTGCCTTCCTACCGTACTTGTTTGTTAATATAACAAGATGGAGTTCATTGAAGAGGAAAGAATTGTGATTACAAATTCAAGGCTTGAGATTTGCTCCATTGGTTTGAAGTTCATTTCCGAGGTTAACAGTATATTTTCAGAGTGACTGATTCCCTTATTGAAGCAATTAAGAATTGGGTATCGGTACCTGATACAGCTATTTTGGTAGAATCGGATAGTATCGACTATGGGATCAAGATGGGAAAATAAGAAACAATTGTATTTTCATTTTGTGGTTTATTTGATTCATTTGAGATTTGATCTTTTGTATTTTCATTTCTTTCATATCTTGAAACCAAAAAAATCCTGTTGAGTCTTTTTGTAAGAGTAAAGATTTGATTAGTAAATGTCTATAATCCATTAAAGTGAATTGTCCTACATTTCTTTCACTGGCATTTGGCAACAGAAAAGCACATTGTGAGTGTCCGATGCCATAGGCAAGGTGAGGAGAGATAAAAAAAAAGTCTGCAGCAAATCCTGTTGCAAGCATTAAGTTTTGTTTCATATATCCACCGTGACCGGCTCACGCCTTCTCTTTAGTCATTTCACAGGGGGGGGATTAGAGACATGAAAAGACCCCATCGTCATGACATCATCCTCTGCCAGAACCTAAAAACAATCAATCTCAGACCAGGTTTAAAAACAAAAAAAATTCTGTCCGTTTCAGCCAAGCTTTTGTTCAACAAAGAAGTTTTAGTCGGAGCTGTTCATCATATTCATCAAGGTTCTTAATTTTTGCAAGTGGATAAAAGGACCTTGATTTGGTTGGTTTGTGGCTAGTGGTAAATTTGTGCTTTTATTTTGAAGGATTTGTACTTCAAAAGTCGCATTTGGCGAGTAATGTCATAGTGTCATAACAGATTATTTAGTAATTGGACTCAATTTCATTGTTTTGCCTGGAGTTGATTGGTGAACTGTATCTGCACCGCTTACATGCTTTCATTGTTCTTTTTTTTTGGGGGGGGGGATACCTGGGAAGCCTTTCCAATGCTTGGGTTGAGTGAAAGGTTCTGTTCTGCAAAAAGGAAAGCATGCCAAGCCGATTTTGACAAGTCCCTTTCCTCGAGTGGCTTATGGGGGTTGTCCTCCAAACACATGCGCTCAAACATGCTAACAAGCCAACGTGTTATTGCAGGTGACAGACAAATAACACAACACAAACAAAGTGGAGGAACTGAGAGGATCTTGCTTGTCTTGTTTGTTAATTATTCGCTGATAGGAAGAAAAAAACAAAAGCATCCTTGTTTTTCTTTCTTTAAATATTTCAGGAAAATCAGTTTTCAACAGTACTCTTTCTCTTTGTCACCATTTAAATGGCGATCAAAAGACCAGAGACCAAACGTCCGGGCAACCAAACGTCCGGGCGACCAAACGTCTGGGCCACCAAACGTCCGGGCCACCAAACGTCCGAGCCACCAAACGTCCGGACCACCAAACGTCCGGGCCACCAAACGTCCGGGCCACCAAACGTGTTGGCCACCAAACGTCCTGGGCGACCTAACATCCGGGCGACCAAACGTCCGGGCCACCGAACGTCCGGGTGACCAAACGTCCGAGTACCAAAAATTACAATGATTCATGGATGTAAATATCCTTAATAGGATAATTCTGTTCATTAAAAAAGCATTGCGATATAAGCTATGAGTTAAGTATAAATTAAAATGCAAACAATAAATCAAAGATAAATGTTAATGTGTATCATTGAGAATGATATTTAACAATATATACCTTTTAATAATCACAGTAAAGTGAGAAAATGTACGATGTATGAAGCACAACAAAAGAAAATGAAGCATAAGGTTACTGTATAATTTTCTTCAAGCTAACATGTATTTATTGAGGTAGTCGCTGTCAGCAAACAATATTTTTGCCCTTAACGGCTCACCCGATTGTGTTCCCTGCCATCAACACGTCCTAGAGGTGAAGTGAAATCTCAGACGCTTCCCCGGTGACTGCAAACACGGCCTAATGGCATCGCTCCAGGCCTGCCCGGGCCAAGCTTGTCAATAGCATTTCCCTTCCGCTTCTCCCGCTTGCCACTTCCCATCTGGAGCCAATTCGTGAGCCGCCAGGTCAACGCCTGCCGCCACATAACACTTAGCCTCGCCCTCCAGCCTCTCTTCCGCCCGTTCGCTCCGTTTGCACTGCTGAGCTTTGCTTCCTTGTGACAGCGTCAATGTGCCCTGCATCACCTCCTTTAAAAACAGATTTAAAAAGGGTCAGCAGACTTTGATCATATTGACGATATCTTGTATTTACAAGTTGTGATAGTCCCATTTTTCTTAATAATGCTTGGTCCATAGATGGATGTCAACTGGATGCTTTTTAAATATCAATCTTGATCTTTGTGTTTTATATATTAATTCATTCATTGCCCAATCCGCACAAATTCACCTGTACTTAAAAAGACAATAATATTTCTGGATTTTTTCCACAGTTTTTAACTTTCATAGGTTAGTTATAGCTAGGATGACAAATTACGGTGCTTGGACGTTTGGTCGCCAGTCACCAATGGGGAACCAAACGTCCGGGCGACCAAACGTCCGGGCGACCAAACGTCCTGGCGACCAAACGTCCGGGCAGGCCCCTCATTTTGTATTTAAGAAAGGATGGAACGAGTCAAAATTTTGGTGAAAATCACATGCATAACAATGTAGCTGTAATTTAAAATTGAACAAACAATATAAATAATACTCATGATAAATAATAACAAGATAAATTGAAGTTGATGCCAGTTTTATTCTATTTTTCCTAAGATACTATCATAAATCTGGATAAGGTTGACCATCAGAGGAAGAAAAAACAAGAAGCTGTGCAGGAAGGGGGATTTTAATCTTGTAATTTTGCTAAGTGATTCATCAAAGATAGCCTTTTAATCCCTACAAGAACAGGAGTAGGAACACACACACACATGAACACAAACTCTTTTGATCTGGAAATATAGGTCAGTGAGACCTCCAGTGGAACACTCAAATCCATTTGGGGGGATTTCAAGTCAATTGCAGGAATGGGCAGATCAAACTTATTTGTTTGACGCAAAGCACCCGCGGTCATCTCATCCAATGACATTAAGGCTAAAGTTGCTGATTTGCTCACTCTCCCATTCATATCCCAGAGCCTCCCTCTTCTTAAAGCCCAAATAAGTATTGCTCCTTTATAATCAGGCCAATGACAATCACAAGTCTCAATCAATAAGAATGTTTCCAAACACAGAAGCATAAAAAAACAGGATAACCAAGCTTACGTGAGATGTAGCATGCACAAAAAGAAAGATGTAAGTCTCAGGTTTGAATTGTGACATGTGACTTGCAGGGGAAGTGATATCACGCCCGACAAAACGCCTTAAATGAGCATACTACTTCCTCTTGCTATGTGGCTGACTCTGAAAATGTCAGTTTATTTATGTCATCAACGAGGGTGTTCATTATCTTAATTATCAGAAAGAACTTTGCAGATCCCCAATGCCTGAAAGGGCTTATCCAAAAATCATTTTCATCATTAATTTCATGTAAGATAAACATCAAATGGATATCACTCTTAAAAAAGTGGCTTGAATTTAAATCCTAAATAAACAATGCCTTCTAGAATGCTAATAGAAAAACGCCTCTGCATGGAATTTGGATGTGTATTTATTAGTGGCGGTCTGTGAATTTCCTAGCGATGCCTTCAGCTGACAGAATCAATCCAACCCCCAAAAACTATTTTGTGGCTTTGAAAACCTCTACTGCAATCATCAATAATAACCTCATACAATTAAAATATTATTTAAGAATATTACCATATTTTACTCATCAAAAATCCTTTTTACCTGTACACAATATCTATCCTCCTTTCTTTCCCCCTTCTTTTCTTTTTCTATCGTCATCAAAGATAATGCTGAAAGTAAAAATATGGAAACCGCTGGTGACAGAACTGAAATACTACATCTAAAACTTCTTTATTCATTTTTTTGCAGTTTGCTCTTCTGGAACGCAGAGAACACCGGAGAAGGATGTCAATTGCCTCTGATTTCCGATTCGAAAACAACAGGAAAAATCAAGCCACAGGACGAAGGTAAAAATGTACCATTGATAGATCAGAAAATGCAACTTCAGGAGTCTTCTGGGTCAGTAATATTGCTAAGATTGTGATGTAGAACAGAGTTTATATAAACAAAACTTTGGGCGAATATGGTTAGACATTTTCAGGTTTAAGTTATATGCAAACATGATATTTTTATAGTTCACAAACTGCCGCAGCCTTTCTTATATTGCGCTAAATCGAATAAACAGTCCCAAAGTGAGTTGGCCATATTCCACAATACAAAGAAACAATTGCAAACCCTATTAGCTAGCCTATGTTACATTTCGTCAATAGAACAAACAATTACAAGGCTAGTTGATTAGCCTATCCTACATTCCACTGTCTTAAAAACTATTGTAAAACCAGTTTCGGCCACATAGCTCAACATAATAAAACAAATAATAATAAAAAATATCAAATAACAAATCATAAACAAAATAACAAATCTTAAACAAAATAACAAATAATAAACACAATAACAAATAATAAAGAAAATAACAAATGTGAAACAAAATAACAAATAATAAACAAAATAACAGATAATAAACAAAATAACAAATAATAAGCAAAATAACAAATAATGAACAAAATAACAAATAAACAACAAAATAACAAATAAACGAGAAAATAACAAACAACAAAATAACACAGAATAAACAATAACAAATAAACAACAAAATAACAAAGGATAAACAAAATAACAAATAAACAACAAAATAACAAATAATAAACAAAATGACAAATAATAAACAAAATAACAAATAATAAACAAAATAACAAATAATAAACAAAATAACAATTAATAAACAAAATAACAACGAATAAACAAAATAACAAAGAATAAACAAAGTAAAAAAATATAAACAAAATAACAAATAATAGACTAAATAACAAATAATAAACAAAATAACAAATAATAGACAAAATAACAAATTCTAAACAAATCATTATTAAGCAAGTTGGTTGGTCTATCTCGTAACCAGCTCCCTCACCAAAGGGGATCTATCAGGATTCTTTGCCAACTCCCCCATCAACATAACAGGCAACATCTAATGACACAAAATGAAAATCGGCGTGGCCAGGCCGCTCTCTGATTGCTCCGCCGCGAATACGAGCGTTCTCGTTCCCGACTTCCCGGTGCCGATCACTCGTAGCCCGGCCCGCCTGGTCATAAATAATGCAACCGCCGCCCAACAAACACCTCCACCGACGAGAAGCAGCCTGCATTGCAGATTCTCGGAATGACAAAGGTGACTTCAAGGAGCCGTAGAGGGAGGGATGGCGTTTGTAAATATAAAAAAATAAAATAAAATGGAAGCTGTTGCTTTCAGCTTGTGTTTACCAGTCGGAATGAAGTGATAGGCACGTTTCAGGATGCTGTAGGTGGAATACATAAGCAACAAGGGCTTGGATT
This sequence comes from Stigmatopora nigra, assembly GCF_051989575.1. NCBI lineage: Eukaryota > Metazoa > Chordata > Actinopteri > Syngnathiformes > Syngnathidae > Stigmatopora > Stigmatopora nigra. Next base: position 14,288,449 of record NC_135516.1, read on the forward strand.
TTAGGGCGAGAGAGAAAGAAATACTGCAGATCTGCCATGACAATCTATTGACGAAAAGTCTCAAACGAATGCCAGACAATCCAAACAAGGGTTGAAAAGAAATAAAAATAAAATATTGCTGTCCTACTTTACCTCCAAACTTTTCCAACATCAATCTGTCCCCAAAGGACTTGGAGTGGTCCCCTAAATATTCATGTTTGACTACCACCCATCACCACGGCTCACCGTCACAGAATTCACCTACGTTGCCCCTTCATCTCCATTGTGGTTTTTCTCATTGGCAACACCACCAAATTGTATTTATTAAGTCATCTTTTTATATTCACTGTATTGCACTTCTTGGGAAATGAAAGCCACTTTTCGTTTATTGAATACTGCGTGGAGTGGAAATAGGAAAAACTACCAGTAACCACCTTCTACCTGCTGCCATAATCCTTACTGATTTGTCAAGTACCTTTTTTCAAAAGGCAGGGCGGATTTTTCAAGGTTTTGAAGAGACTCCAAAAAAATAAGAGTCATTCAGTCATTGTCTTTACCGCTTATCCCATGACCGGACGTTTGGTCGCCCGGACGTTTGGTCGCCCGGATGTTTGGTCGCCCGGACGTTTGGTCGCCCGAATGTTTGGTCGCCCGGACGTTTAGTCGCACGGAAGTTTGGTCACCCGGATGTTTGGTATATACTTTTGACAGCTGGTTTCAACAGTAGATATTTAGATATTAAACTCTCTCTTGAATATAATTTTGAGAGCTGATTTCAACAGTAAAATCATGTTGTCAAACATCAGGCGTCCAAATGTACGGGCGTCCAAACGTCCGGGCGACCAAACATCCGGGCGACCAAACGTCCGGGCGACCAAACATCCGGGCGACCAAATGTCCCTGGCAACCAAACGTCCCGGGCGACCAAACGTCCGGGCGACCAAACGTCCGGGCGACCAAACGTCCGGGCGACCAAACGTCCGGGCGACCAAACGTCTGGGCGACCAAACGTCTGGGCCACCAAACGTCCGGGCCACCAAACGTCCGTGCGACCAAACGTCCAAGTACCGCTTATCCTGGCAAAGGTCATAGGGGTGCTGAAACCTATCCCAGGTCACTGTGGGCAGTAGTAGTCAGACTCTTCAACCCAAAAAGAAAAAAAATGTCAAGTTTGGTCCATCTTTAACCGCAACCTCTTGGAGACGAAGACAGTTCAATTGATAATCGATCCTGGGTCATCATCCATCTAAATGTCCCTTCTGGGTAAGCGCTGGATGTTGCGAGCCCACACACAAACTCTATTTCCTCTATTGACTTTTCCTTTTCATTTGGAAAACACTCAGTTTGAGCTACGATTTCATAAACATTTACAACCAGCTCCGAACGCCAAGTGTAGGAAGAAAAATTCACAGCCGGCTAGCCAGTCACACGCACAGAGCAATTAGCGACTAACGATAAGCTTTTAGACATTTACGAGCCTACATATAAACTCCGCCTCATCCTTGGACTGGTGGATGTTTATTGTTTTTGTCTCTTTGGTGGGAAATTCCATCATGAAATTCACAAAGGGGAAGAGTATAATAATGCTTTTGTTGTGAGTCCTTGCTAATCTTTGGTAGGACGTAATGTAGCTATCAGATTTTGATTTGTTTTCTGAACATATTTCGTTAGAATTGTCTTGTTTTATGCAATTGTCTTTCTAATACAACTCATTTTGACCCTGATCCACTATAATATTTCATTATACAAGTTCCCTTACTGTTACAATACAAGATAAAAGACAATTGTCTTTATATTATAATTTATAATTGAAACACTTTAGTTTAGCCTTGACTTGGCACTTAATTACTCAAGTTTTTAGGCAATTTTGATTGGTTTATTAAAGCAAAATGACCGCAATTACACTGAAAAGAGGAAACCACCAAACAATGTGATTTTTTTGGGCATGTCATTTGTAAACAGATTTTATCTGAAATCTCTAAAATAAGTATGCTAATCAACAACCAAGTTTTGGTTTACTTGTTTATTTTTTTGTATGCCAGGGCGCTTGGTAATATTTGTTAGAGTTGTAATTAGATGCCATAATTAGGGAGCTTGTGTGAAATTAAATGAATGTGGCAGCTGGACCTTGTGTTGTCACGCCGATGAAACACAAAGCTTGTATTTTAATTTGCTAAAAAACTTTATAATTCGTCTGACCACAAAATGAAGTTTTAGGTGGAGCAGGTTCGCTTTGGTTTTTCAATAGTTATTTGACTCTTAGCCAAGAAATTGCATATTCTGTGACTGCTGTTCCATTTTTATGATGGTACTTTTTGTTGGAGTGGAGTATAGACTGCTTTTTGATGGAAAAAACTTTTGGTTTTGATCCCGTGATGATTCGTCAATGTCATTTAGAGATGAGAGAGAGTTTAATATCTAAGAGAGAGAGAGTTTAAAATCTAAGGGAGAGAGAGTTTAATATCTAAATACTGTTTAATATCTAAGTACTGTTTAATATCTAAGTACTGTTTAATATCTAAGTACTGTTTAATATCTAAGTACTGTTTAATATCTAAGTACTGTTTAATATCTAAAAGAGAGAGTTTAATATCTAAGAGAGAGTATAATATCTAAGTACTGTTTAATATCTAAGTAGTATTTAATATCTAAGTACTGTTTAATATTTAAGCACTGTTTATTATCTAAGTACTGTTTATTATTTAAGTACTGTTTATTATTTAAGCACTGTTTAATATCTAAGTACTGTCTAATATCTAAGTACTGTTTATTATTTAAGTACTGTTTAATATCTAAGTACTGTCTAATATCTTAGTACTGTTTATTATTTAAGTACTGTTTATTATTTAAGTACTGTTTCATATCTAAGTACTGTTTAATATCGAAGTAAATTAGACCGGCGACCAAAAAAACAGCGACCAAACGTCTGGTCACGGTTTGAAAGTACACCATTTTTTGGGTCGTTTTTTTTTGTTCGTTAGATTAAATCTAAGCTGGTATGACTTAGTTTCAGTCAAATCAGTGGCAACAGTTAACAAGTTCTTCAGAGTGTCTTAAGACTGTCATCATCAAAACATGACACCTTCCATCAACATCAATGTATGCTAATGTCAGACGTTTTTTTTAGCTTCCTTAACCTAACTCTGAACTCATTGGCACAAAAAAATCGCCTGTGGGAAACTCAAATTAAAAAAAAAAACAGGTCATCACGAGATCATTTCAAAACACATACCCTCAACTTCTAAGCAAAAAGACCCTTGAGATCTACTGTCATTTTGAAGTCCATCAAATGAAGACAAAGCATAAAAAAACCTCGAAAACAAGAAAAATAGCAGACTGAACCGTCCAGCCATTAATAAAACAACAGCAATTCAAAACAGTTGAGCATCACAGACCTAGACCAGATCATTCTGAGACCCATTTGAAGTATTTCTCCTAATGAGAGCTGAGAAAACCACTAGCCTGTACCGTATCAGTATGCTATGGCATCAGCTGAGAGCTTAGAACCTCCGAGTCCGTAAGATCACCCTCTATACAGGAGAGAAGACCAAAAAAAATTGGCTTTTAAAGTTTCCTTAGGGCAGTTGGGCTACTGCAATAACAACCATCAACAGTTCACAACTTCATTCACACTTGCTTTATTTTGACGAGCTGTCAAAATCATTATATATCATTGGAAAAGTACACTGTTGTTAATTAGATTAGCATCATTTGTTAAGGCCTTGGGATGGAAATCAGGTTTTAAACCTCATTGGGGCCTCAATTTACCCATTTTTTTAAGTTTTAAACGTGACTTGGAGGGTTTTAAACCTTCAACCTGACCAAAAGATATTTGGAATAATGTATATGATGTTTTTGTAACATCGTTCTAAGAAACATTTTGAGAAAAAGTCCAATTAAATTGCTTTAGATGTCATGTAACTGTTGAATCTTTATATAAAGTTGTATTTTGAGGTACTTGGACGTTTGGTCACCTGTTTTTTTTTGGTTGCCCGTTTTTTTGATCGCCCGGTCTTTTGGTCTCCGGACATTTGGTCGCCGGTCTTTTGGTTTGGACGAGGACCAAACATCCGGCGACCAAAAGACCGGGCGACCAAACGTCCAGGCGACCAAACGTCCTGGCGACCAAACATCTGGAAACCAAAAGACCGGCGACCAAACGTCCGGTCATGTATTTTGATACCCCATTTAATATATTGAGGGGAATTTCTCAAACTTGTACTTTTATTATTGTTTACAGGGTCTTAAACCTTCAACCTGACCAAAACATACATTTAATAATGTATATGATGTTTTTGTAACATCGATCTAAGAAACATTTTGAAGAAAAAGTCCAATCAATTTGCTTTAGATCTCATGTGACTCTTGAATCGTTATATAGTTGTATTTTGATACCTCATTGGGATATATTGATGGGAATTTGTCAAACTTGTACATTTACACCCTTTGTGTGATTCTATGGCTTTTCTGTGATGGCTGTTGTGGATTTTGGTCCATCTGGGTCTTTATTTCGGCTCTTGTTTTTGTCCAAATCTGCTTTGTAGTCTTTCCTTCTTCTTTTCTTTTTGTCTCCCTGTAATTACTCCATACTTATTATTTATATTGTGTCGATACATGCAGTATAGTACTTCTTTGTTGGGGGCTGATGCATGATGAAAGCAGTGACAGGTGGGCTCCATTTTCAAGCCCTCAATAGACCCTTCGGGAGTCCAATCAAACGGCCCGAGTCTCCATTTTCCTCCACTGAGGGAATGGAAGCCGCTGGGTTACGGCATTTTGACCACTGTGGATTTTGCACCTTTGTGATGTGATTTGAAGATGGCAGAGTCGGTCGGGGTTTTGATGGTATTCCTCCTGCTGCCTCTGGGTTGGGGGAGGCAGGGGTGCTGGCTCAATACTAGACTATTGTATTACCGCTACCATCACTGCTAATGCATAAAAAGATTGTAATGCTAGCAGTTGGAGTCGTATAAAACAGGGCATTGATAGGAACCTGATACGCACATTTTACTAGATTTTCTTTCTTTCAGCATTGAAAGGTTCACTTTCATTTGACAAAATAACAGCAAATACCTATGAACTGCGACTACTAGGGTGCTTGGACGTTTGGTCGCCGGTCAAATGGTTAAAGAAAGTTTACTGTTGAAAACATCTCTCACAATTATATTCATGAGAGAGTTTAATATCTAAGTACTGTTTAATATCTCAATACTGTTTAACATCTAAGTACTGTTTAATATCTAAGTACTGTTTAATATCTAAATACTGTTTAATATCTAAGTATTGTTTAATATCTAAGTACTGTTTAATATCTAAGTACTGTTTGTCTAAGTACTGTTTAATATCTAAGTACTGTTTAATATCTATGTACTGTTTAATATCTAAGTACTGTTCAATATCTAAGTACTGTTTAATATCTAAGTACATTTGACCGGCGACCAAAAGACCGGGCGACCAAACGTCCGGCGACCAAACGTCACGGACTACTAGTACTTCATCAGAAGAATTGGATTGGATGGATAACTTTATTCATCCCATATTTGGCAAATTTCATATTGTTAAGCCTTTACACGTTAGGCAAAAAGAAGCTATGGTTATTTTATTTTTATTTAAAGAGGAGTTTTGTATTTACTGTATGTGTGACTTATAGTTGGGGAAATATGTTAACTAGTCAGGAACAGAGTTACTGTTTTAAGGCAAGCTGTGCTGGCAATGTTGTGTTTTTTTTTTAATAATAACAAGAGTTATGGATCCGAATGTTGACATTCATCTTCCATTGATGGATGTACAGTGTTTGGTCAAACATCATCAACAATATTTTATCATGTCGCTTGTGACGGCAGACTTTTTGGCGGAAGTCTTCATCGTTGGAGCGTGGGGAGGAGGACTGACTGTGTGTCGCACCACAGCCTGAATGATTTATGCCTTTGTCATTTCTCATTTGCTGAAGCATGCTGTCGTCATTTACTTGTGTGTAAGTGTGTAGTGTGTGTATTTGTGTGTAGCGTGTTCCCTAGCAAAGTCTGCAGAGAGTTAAGGACGCCGAGAATACCCTTGAAGGAATTGGCAAAGTAAAACAAGGGGATTGTTTTTACAGCAATTTTTATTGTACACTATTTGGGATGGAAGAGCTAAAGTGGTTGTTTTATTCGGGAAAAGCTTTTTATAGTTCCAATATCATATTTTTCGGGCTATAAGTCGCACCTGAGTGCAAGTCAGACCAGGCTAAATGTTTTTAGACATCTTGTAAGTCGTAGTTTGTTGTTTTCTGCTGTATTGTTAAAATTATTTATATTTATGAGCATTTTTTAACAGCGTTTTTTATTGTACACTATTTGGGATGAAAGAGGTAAAGTGGTTTTATTCTGGCAAATCTTTTTATAGTTATTTTTATAGTTTTTCGGACTATAAGTCGCACCTGAGTCGAACTTGGCTTCATGTGCATTCGTTTAAAAAGTGATGTTATTTTTAGACATCTTGGAAGTCATAGTTTGTTGTATACTGCTTGTAGTGTTAAAATTATTCATGATGATATTTATGAGCATTTTTTACAGCAATTTCAGCATTTTTTATTGTACGTTATTTGTGATGGAAGAGCTGAAGTGGTTGTTTCATTCAGTTTTATTCTGTCAAAGCTCTTTATAGTTCCAAAACCATATTTTTGGACTATAAGTCGCACCTGGGTGCAACTTTCACCAGCCTAAATATATTTTAAGGATGTTTTTTTGCTTGTATTTTTATGGAGACTCTTTCCTGAATAAGAAAAAAAGTATTCATGATGATATTTATGAGCATTTTTAGGTTGAAATACGTCGACTTTTTGTATTTTTTTGGCATTGTATTCGACAATTTAAGAAAGTCATTCGGCGAAAGCCAGAAAAACTTTTTGACTGGTGCTCACGTATGCAACTTTTGGGGGCAAACTTGGCCTCATCCTGTCAGCGCCATCCCAGGCAAGGCAGACATGTTCGTCTATGTGTGTAAATGTGTGTGTGTAAGTGTGTGTGTGTCAAAAGAAGTGGTCCTCTGCCGACTCAAGGGATTCACTGAACGAGGGAAAGAAAGGAGGTGAGGCAGACAAAGAAAGTGAATGACAGGCGCAGCGACAGTAAGGCAGAAAAGTCATGGCTTTTTTTTATTTTCTGGGTGTGGAAAAGACCCTCATGTGAAAAGTCAGTGTACGAGGATAGTTGCCTAACGTCCATGATGATACCCAAATGGACACCTTTAAACCATCAACAGAAGCCTAAATGCATTCATTTGGCTCGTTTTGCAATTATTCCCACTTGGGATTTAGGTAGGTATAGCAAGAGTTGAGGTTCAAGTACTAAAATGTTGAATAGTTTCAAAGTTGAAGACATTGTTTTCACCAATTTGTTTGATTTACTCCAAGTCAGTACCTATGAAGATCATGGCTTCTTCATGATGTGATCAGAAGCACCGCAATGGTAGCAAGGCATGTGTCTATGGTATAAATGAATACCGTATTTTGCTGTTTAATATACCCGGGTATATTAAATGATTTTGCTTTTTTTTTAGCCTTCCGTTTGTGCGCCATTTAATATACCCCTGCCGCTTAATATATCCAGGTATATTAAATGGAAACTCTGCTTTTTTGGCAAGATTTGTATGGTGTTCAGGGGGGCATCATTATAGATACTTAAGTTCATTAAAATTCCAAGGCAGACTTTATTCAGCAGTAAGTAGTTTTAGTCTGCAAAATGTTGACGTCATGGCCTAAAAAGTGTATAGTGGATTTTACCTTCCCGTTTCTGCACCATTTTATATACCCCTGCCCATTTAATATACTTCAGGTTCCATATTTTCACGACTATAATGCGCACTTAAAAGTCTTAAATTTTCTCCAAAATAGACAGGGCGCCTTATAATACAGTGCGCCTCATATATGGAAAAAAATAAAATGTGTCATTCATTGAGGGTGCGCCTTATAATGCGATGCGCCTTATAGTCGGGAAAATACATGTATATTAAATGGGGGTATATTAAACAGCAAAATACGGTAAGCTTCCTTTTTAAACATGCGTATATTTGACTTAGAATGGAACATTTGTTCAATCACTTAGCCTTAGTTGTTTTTTAATTCCCCTCACAATGTACTTAGAAAATTCTGTTTGGGTATAACATTTTAGATCATATTAACAGTACACAAAGTATTGAAATTATAAGTTTTATTGCCGAAACCTGACATTTAAAGATGCTTATTAGATCCATACTGTATACATATGAGTTGCATCGTAACTCTAAAATGCTCTGAGGTGAAATTCTTGACAAATTAGAGGTCGGGGGGCACTTTGAAAGTTAAAAGGCTGCCAGCAGGCGGAATGTGTTGGCCACAAAAGAAGTCCGTTCAATGTCCAATTATTGCTGATGAAAGGCAAAATCTGTGTGGGCCACATCAGAGAACTGGATTAGCCAAAGTGATTTTTTTTCCCTCTTCCGGCTTGCCTTGTTTGAGCCTTGCTTGCTAATCCCTTCGAAAATTTGGGCTTCCTACCTTCTCCACAAAAACAAGACCACAAAAAAATGGATTTTGAATGAATACATTGTCAAACAATTGCTGCAACCTGATAAAATATTTGGTAAAATCTTGCAATACAATCACAGATAGTCTTTATTTTATAAGCGGACATATTTTTCCAATTTTAAATTTCCTTCACTTTGTACAGAAGTCAGAAGATTAAATCTGTTATGATTTGCATCATTGATGTCTTATTGCCATTCTGAATATTTTCAAATTTACATAATCGACATTTTAATTTTATTTGTGGAGCTTGTGAAGAAAGTGGAATGGAAAATGATTGGATGAATTCACGCAAATCTATAATTGAAATAGGCAATTGTTTAAATGTGTAATAATTTCATCTTTTCGTCACACTGGTCTTTTAGTCGCCGGTCAAATGTATTTAGATATTGAACAGTACTTAGATATTAAACTCTCTCTCTCTTAGATATTAAACAGTATTTAGATATTACACTCTCTCATGAATATAATTTTGAGAGCAGTAAACTCTGTCACTTTTTGACCGGCGACCAAAAGACCGGCGACCAAACGTCCAGGCGACCAGACATCCGGCGACCAAACATCTGGCGACCAAACATCCGAACACTTTATTTAAATTGAATTCACCAAGAAATTCCATTCACATCCTTCTCCTAATGTATACATGACAGCAGATGATTTTCCGTTCCATCTCCGAAAAACTAGTCGCCGTTTGAAGGAACATCCCGACGAGATATGTCGACTCTTTGCCTTCAGGGACGACTGATCCCAACTCGGATCCCAAAACGCTTTACTCTGAATGCTTAACTCAACATTTTTTCTTCTTTTACTCTTTGGAGACCAAAAAAAAAACCCGAACAAGTCTACATTCTGATTAGGGATCAGACAATTTGATAAACGACTCTTAAATGTTTGGTATTAAACTGATTTGTATTAGCCTCAGTTAAGAGAACATGGCGTAGTGGACGTGTCAAATGTTTGACAATGAAGGTGGATTAGGCCTTTAATCTCCACACTGGATTAAAATGCTGCAGACGTTGCCGTTAAATCCGTTACTTTGGATTCATGGAGGTGCACCGGCGTACGTCTACGCGTCTGGTTTGTATTCTCCGTCAGGCCCGGCGCATTTTCATCCCATTTCACAGCTTCCATTGAATCCTAATGGCGTGTTTAAGTTTAAAGAGAGCCGTGTTAGGCGGAGCAATTCACCGCGGTGGTCATTACTCATTACTGACAAACACACAGCGATGGCGGTCGGCGGTGGCGGCGGCACACACTCTGGATGTTTGTTTTATACCATGACATTTTTACACTGCGTGAGTGCCGGAAAAAAAACACTCCTGCATATTGAGACCAAACCCGAGAGTTTTAGGTCACTCTCCAACATACAAGACTGTCAAACTGATTGTTTCAAAGTATTATTAGATGCGGAAAATAGTGTCTAATAACACGACAACAACCTAAAAACCTTTGGTAAAACATGTACATGTATATATATGTATATATATATATATATATATGTGTATATGTATGTATATGTGTGTATAAATGTGTATATATCTGTGTATACCTCAGTATACCTGTGTATCCGTGTATACCTCTGTATACCTGTGTACACCTCTGTATACCTCTGTATACCCGTGTATACCTCTGTATACCCGTGTATACCTCTGTATACCTGTGTTTACCTCTGTTTACCTCTGTATACCTGTGTATACCTGTGCATACCTCTGTATACTTGTGTATACCTGTGTATACCTCTGTATACCTGTGTATACCTCTGTGTACCTGTGTATACCTCTGTGTATACCTCTGTATACCTGTGTATACCTCTGTATACCTCTGTATACCTCTGTATACCTGTGTATACCTGTGTATACCTGTGTATATATATCTCAATTAATTAACAGCATCCTAGGCTTCAACGTAAAGTTTTTCATCCGAAAAAAGGAGGTACTACCGTATTTTGCCGTTTAATATACTAGTATATTTAATGATTTTTGCTTTTTTGAGCCATCCGTTTGTGCGCCATTTAATATACCCCTGCCATTTAATATACCCCTGCCATTTAATATACCCGGGTATTTTAAACGGCAACTCAGCTTTTTTGGCAAGATTTGTATAGTGTTCATAGGGGTCATCATTATAGATACTTAAATTCATTAAAATTCCAAGTCAGACTTTATTCAGCAGTAAGTAGTTTTAATCTGAGTAGTAAGTAGTTTTACATCAACATAGCAACTACTTTCACATTTTGAAAAAATAAAAAATAAAAACAATTGCACAGCTTTTTGATCCCAAGGACAACTTTGCTACAGCTGATGATGTTTTGTTCCATTGAACATTTTGCCAGAAAATAACAGTGGATAATGAGCCATATGCTTGTTCATTCTCTCTCTCAAGACGTCATTATCACATACAAAAAAGACAGTTTTTGGTGGATTTATTTTCCGTGCACTTATTTTATTCTTCTTCTATGGTGTCAAAGTGTCATTGAAATCTGGACAACCAATTGGGAAAAAGTAAACGTAAAAAAGTTACATATTCACTCAAGTCAGACGCTCCAAATATGTCACCGCTGAGAAATAAAAAACAACAACAAATAACTAAAAAAACAAAACATCAGGAATCTTTCATCCATCCCACATCGGAGTCAACTTCAGGGACGCTTTGTACATTCCACAATGCATGAGAGACAGGATTTTCACAAAAGATGATAAATGATGTGCAGCAAAAAAATAAAGAAAGAAAATCCTACGCCGGGAAATATTTGCCCAAGTGCGCAAATCAGTTTAAACAACAATGGCAAAAGCAAAAAAAAAAAGTAAGGAAGAAAATACACAGTTGAAAAAAAATCTATAAAAACACCTACACATACTCGTCTTCTGCATATTGCCTTGACAAAAATATGCCTCTTTTAAACGTGACCGGACGTTTGGTCGCCGGTCTTTTGGTCGCCCGTCAAATGTACTAAGATATTAAACAGTACTTGGATATTAAGCAGTACTTAGATAGTAAACAGTACTTGGATATTAAACAGTACTTGGATAGTAAACAGTACTTAGATATTAAACAATACTTGGAAATTAAACAGTACTTAAATTTTAAACAGTACTTAGATATTAAACAGTACTTAGATATTAAACGGTACTTAGATATTAAACGGTACTTAGATATTAAACAGTACTTAGATATTAAACAGTACTTAGATATTAAACAATACTTGGAAATTAAACAGTACTTAAATTTTAAACAGTACTTAGATATTAAACTACTTAGATATTAAACATTACTTAGATATTAAACAGCACTTAGATATTAAACGGTACTTAGATATTAAACAGTACTTAGATATTAAACAGTACTTAGATTTTAAACATTACTTAGATATTAAACAGTACTAAGATATTAAACAGTAGCTACATATTAAATAGTACTTAGATTTTAAACAGTACTTAGATATTAAACAGTACTTAGATATTAAACAGTACTTAGATATTAAACAGTATTTAGATATTAAACTACTTAGATATTAAACAGTACTTAGATATTAAACAGTCCTTAGATATGAAACAGTACTTAGGTATTAAACAGTACTTAGATATTAAACAGTACTTAAATATTAAACTCTCTCTCTCTTAGATATTAGGGGCACCTATTTTATGCACTTGTGCAAAAAGTATTGCCGTGCCTAGATAATTACCGTAAAAACTGTGTTAACTAAATGAGTGACTGTTAATGGGAAATGAGTTTTGAGCAAAAGCAGAGCTAGCCAGCGCCTAATGAAGTTCTCCACTTGTCCCAAAGTGCACTATTTGCTGTGTCATTGCCGAAGAAGGCGTCTCCATCCCATCCCACCCGTCCATTGCTGTCCTTTTCCTAACACAAACTCTCCAATCGACATCGTCATTGATTTCCTGATTAATGCCCTGGCCCACCTACTTGCATAGAGCCCCCCCGAGACATCATTTTCTCGTTGGCGTGATCAATATTTGCAGCAACATAAATGAATGTCGGGAGAAAAGTAATTTTGTTTAGTCTGAGGAGGCATCCAGGATAAAATACTCAATGAATTTCTCCCTTTTTTTGAAGCCGTCTCACCATACGTTGCAGAAAGCTAATTGCTTTTGCGTCAGTTCAATCTTAGAGTACACGTCAAGGAGAAAAACTGCAATATTCACCACCCTGTGATCGTAGATGGCGTCAATCATAGTAAAGTACTTTTAGGTCTGCTTATGTGTAGCGCTACAATTAGAATGTGTGGCCTTATAATAGGGCAAATGTAGGAAATATGATTCATATTCTGTACTGGACTTGGGTTTCCTTACACTTTTAACCTGGAGGTTTTTGGGTTTTTATAGACTAATGCAGAGGTGGGTAAACCACGGCCCGCGGGCTCTGTACGGCCCGTTTGGCTTCTTAATCCGGCCCGTCGACTTTGTCCAAATATTTTTTATTTATTTTTTTTCCCCAAGATGGCGCCGTTTACAGTAGCTGTGTCCACTCTTATTTGTTTTTCGTGTTTTATAGCCCTTCTATCTCTTTTTTAAATGACATTTTAATATTTCTTAATACATTCCTTTACTTTGTACTTTATACTTTTTACTTTAATGCTTTTCTGCCTTTTTATGAAGTCAGACAGAATTGATTTAAAGATGATTTGAAGACTAATGACTGACTCATCATAAAGTGGAGTGAATCGGATAAGTTGAGAGGGAAGGACGATTCCATCAGTAACGTCTTAAGTGAAGGAACAAGAAGTTTCTTTGCCACTGGACTGCTGACCTCCATCTTTCGGTGGCTCTTTCTGTCTCTTAGCCTCCCTCCCTCCCTCGCTCGCCCACCCTCCTTTACATGATGAGCACAGATAAAATATGTAGGAAGCTGTCGGCTAATTTTAGTTTCCGACTCTTCAGTCATCACTTTCTCAAGTTTGGAGCTTTCATAAAGCTTCATCAGTGGCCCTTTTATTACAAGACCCTTCTACAGCTTTGTTTGTAAACTGTACTGCTATCTTAAGAATATTTACCTATTTAATGATCCACAATATACTAATGTAATCTAATTTCCCATTGCACCCAATTTATGCATATATACATATATATGTATGTGTATATGTACCGTATTTTCACGACTATAAGGCGCACCCTCAACGAATGACATTTTTTCCATATATAAGGCGCACTGTGTTATAAGGCGCACTGTATTATAAGGCGCACTGTCTATTTTGGAGAAAATGTAAGACTTTTAAGTGCGCCTTATAGTGGTGAAAATACGGTAATTGATATTGACTTCCAGGTATGAAGCACTCACTACTTTACAGTCACCTCTAGAGCCAGCCATTGTTGTTGTTTTGGATTTTTTTTTGTATAAAATCTTGCAGTGGGGGAGGAGCTATATGATGGAAGATTTTGTAAACTAAGATGGCATCTGCATATTTAACAGTATTGAGTATTCAGTTCAGGCCTTTGTGTTTTTTTAATATCTGACAGTGGTGGTTTTTCGTTTTTGGTTTTCAGTTTTTTTTTCATATATAAGGCGCACTGGATTATAAGACGCCCTGTCTATTTTGGAGAAAATGTAAGACTTTTAAGTGCGCATTATAGTCGTGAAAATACGGTATATGCATATGTACACATTAATATATATACATATATTTGTTTTTTTAATGCTAATGTTCTATACAAAAATATCCAATGCACCATATTTACTCAACATGCCATTTTTTTCCGCTCTAAGAAAAACTTGCACTATTAATATTTCATACACTTGTTCTGTTTCATATTTCTGACGTTTACAGCTGTAATTTCCACCCTCATATCTTAACTTTTCATATTCAAATCCATGTTACACTATGTTTACATGAAACTATTTACGCTACTATTACTTTGCGACGCCTATTCACTTTCAAAATATGTCTTATTCTAAAAACTTCCTAACTAGTGATCATTTACCCGCACATTTTCTAAGATCATGACAAAACCCGCTCCCTTTTTTTTCATGAGGCGCTGAAAACCAGTATTGGATTTAGCTACTGATGACTTTGAGAGAATAATTAAAGTGTGGCCAAAGTGGTGCCGGGGGATATTTTACATATGCGAGACGATGGGTGAGATGGGGGAGGGGCCGGCCTGGCAAATGGCCAAAGATATTGATTACCGCTGGGATTACGACACCGGCAGCATTCCTCTCAGTTAACATTGTGATCATCAGCATCCCCGCACTTGTAATGCGTAGGTGGACACCCGCGTATCCTCACCATGGGAAGGCTTGTAAAGGGGTGCGAGGGGTACGAATGGACGCCGAGCAGATGGATAATGTCGCTCGCGTCTTGTGACGAAGGTCGAAAGGAAAAATTTGGTGACTGGAGATTTGGTTTTCTTGGTGAGCTTTTAAACAGCTTGCTTTCGTTCTGCAGTTAAGAAAATGGGATGATCGCTTTGAGATTTGTTGACTTTGTCAAGGACGTGATAAATGTACGTAGCTTGTTTTAAGAAAATGGCAATATTTTTTCATATTTTTTCCTCAGTTCTTAGACAAAAAAAATACCTGAATATGTCAACTTGGGACTTTTGTGGCTTTGGACTTAGTTTCAAAAGAGGTATGATATGTGTGTGAGAAAATATTAATCAAAGTTATTTACTGTATTTTCTCGCATATTGGCCTACTCCGCGTATAAGCCGTACCCTAAAAATAGCCTTTAAATCGTTGAATTATATAGTATTTCTCGTATAAGTGAGTTTTTTATACGTTTTATGCAAGACGTGTTATTTTTCTTGCAATTTAATTCATAGAAATATTGTTTAGCGCTTTATCTATTTATCTTTTCTTTATTTTGAATTAAATGACCATATTAGCCGCATGGTCTAGTGCAGGGGTGGGCAAACCTTTGAGCCCGGGGTCCCACATTAACTTTAAAAATTTGACGGATGGGCCAGGTCAGAACAAGATAGGATAACATATAAAAAAGTACATCCGTTAACAGTACATGAAACATAAACGTTAAAAAAGGACTAAAGTATTAACATACTCATCATCAAAGTCAAAAGTATAAAGTACAAAGTAAAGTAAGTAAAGGAATGCATTAAGAAGTGGTGACATATTTGCATTTCAAGATGTAAAATAGTAATGATTTAGTAGAAGAAAACTGTAGTAGTCGGCATGGGAAATTTGACTATTCATTTATTTTAAGGAGGAAAAACAGGACAAACATAGATTGTTTCAAGACATTTGTGAGCTACAATATCTCCAAACTGGTTCAAGTTATAATCTAAGATGCTGCAAAAGTACCAAAAGTTTGATTAAACTATTCCAATCTTCTGCCCTTTGTATATAAAGCAATTTTCCTGGTTGTTTCCGTCCAATGATATTTACAGTTGACCTAACATTTTCATGCCTTATGAGGTTTTATAAGCGATTAGATGTTGATGACAGAAGAAGCTATTCAGAACATAAAAACAATGCTAAATGCCATCTAACGTGGGTTAGGATAACGCTGTTCAAATTTAATAAAGCTTTTTGAGGACTCGTCATAAAATTCGGGGCCATCACAAGTGGGGGGGGGGGGCAACCTGGGAATTGAGTTATCACTAAGCATGGAAAGATGTTCAATACTTCATGGGGTCTTGCCAAGATGCTGGTGTCAGGGGGATGTGGATTTGACGGCGGATAATAACACCATCAACAACCTTCTGTGTGTGTGTGGGTGGGTGTGTTTGTGTTGTGAGTAGTGGGGGGGTAGCTTTCCGCTGGAGTGGAGGTTTGAATGTGATAAGTGTCTTCCTCTAACAGAATGAGCTGGCAAAAAAAAAATGCAGTAGATGCCATCAGATGGAGTAAAAAAAACTTAAATGTAAGAATTACTCGGGTGTTATTGAGATTGAAGTATTTGTTTGAATTCCAGGATGGATTAAGACCAGAAAACACATCCAAATCGGCTGTTTCGGGGCGAGATGGGGAAACAAGGACAATTGGCAGTGTGTGTTGACAGTCAGCAAACACAGATGTTCAAAGCGGGGAAAGTGGAGGTATTCACACTCAGTTGCTTGCTTGGTGGTGGTGGTGTTGTTCCATGGGGTACAAGCAAATAAGAATGTATCAGTCATATGATGTAGAGTTGACTTACTATTTAGCCCAAAGGACAACACTAGGTAAATATACATTCAAATCCTGGAAACTCATATTTTCGGATATTTTTTTGGACATGCTTTGGGGATTTTAAGACCTGGTTTCAACAGTAGATATTTAGATATTAAACTCACATGTATATAATTTTGAGAGTCATGTTATCAAATTGCCAAACGTCCGGACGACCAAACATCCTGGTGACCAAACGTCCAGGCGACTAAATGTCCCGGCGATCAAACGTCATCATCATGAGTGCTGACTTTCTGTTTTAGGATCAAATTCAAATGAAGAGTATAGATTTATATAAAATTTCCTGATTTTCCTCCTTTTACATCATTAATTGTAATTTTTTAATCAATTTCTTCTGTGTTTTAAGTTCAATAATCATTTTGTAAAATCTAAAAATATATTTAAAAAAAGCTAAAATAAACATTGTTTCAGATCTATAAAAAACTGAATATTCAGGGATTGTAATCCAGTTCTTTTAATCAATTTATTAAAACAAATCTATATATTTGATCCAAAAACTGTCAAAGGTCATCATAATTTACCATTTTAATGATGAGTAATCCAATTATTTTCTCTTTTTGCCTTATGAGACAAACAAAATGAACAAAACAAATGTGGGATACAACCAACAGATGAAGCCGAAGAACAAATCTGGCGAGGAGGCGGAGTTACCAACTAGTTTGGACAGTAGCTTGGTGGTAGTTTCCAACAAATGTCAGTTCTCCAACTGACGAATGGACCTGCTATTTGCCTCAGGGAATCCGGGCAGGTAGCATGACACCTCAATTATTGATATTCCGAGGCTTTTAAATGGGATCTTCCTTCAGTTTGACAAACAAGAAGCCATTTTCTAAGGAGTCAGAAGCTCATGTAGACATCTGCTGTCATGGGGGGTGCCGATATCTGAGTTTTTTCTCCATGCTGATGAACTTTGGTCACAACCAAATCCCAGAAGATCCCTGCTGATGGCCATCCTGCTCAACCACGCATGTTCCAAAGCAATAACTTTCTTTAGTCTGGTTCCACCATAGCAGACCGGACTGCCGCTTCCCGCAAGCGTATTCTGGCCATGTTTGATGTTGAACTTTATCTGGCTTCTCTTGCTTGGCCATCATAGCGACTGATGTCAGTCTCGGCATTCCCGCAGAGGATCATAAGACGGTTAAGAAAGTTGTTTTAATTACTGCTTGCAACATTTTATTGTCATGTCATCTCATGCTGGGTGACCTTCTGTTACAGAGAAGACATCAAGTTTAAAAGCGGCCAATGAGAATCTGGCCAAAGGGCTGTGTATGATTTCTTTTTTAATCATTCCCAGTATTTTCTTAACCAGACATTGATATGTCTCTAAATATTTCTCTGTGTTAAAACCGCGCTGTGAAATTCTGATTAAATATTCATTATGATAGGACACACTAAAACAGGGGTCTAAAAACCCATTCCACAAAGGAAGTGGGTCCTGGTCTTAGTTTGTTTCAACCGATACAGTGTTAAATGTACTCGGAAGTTTGGTCGCCCTGACGTTTGGTCGCCCAGACGTTTGATCGCCCAGACTTTTGGTCGCCCGGACGTTTAGACGCCCGGACGTTTGGTCGACCGGACGTTTGGTCGCCCAGACGTTTGGTCGCCCAGACGTTTGGTTGCCCGGACGTTTGACAACATGACATTGAGTTTACTGTTGAATTCAGCTCTCAAAATTATATTTCGAGAGCGAGTTTAATATCTATTTATCTACTGTTGAAGCCAACTCTCAAAATTATATTCACCCGGGTGACCAAACGTCCATTTTTTTTACAGACTATGTTCACTTTCATGTGACAACCTGCTCGCATTCCAGACAATTCACTATGAAATTCAACCTTGGATCTATTTGCGTGGTTATCATGCCGAGCTCCGCTTCTATCCTGCCCACAACTGGATTCAGAATAGCAAAAGCGCAGCAGTAGATTGTTTAAAAGATGAGTGAAAGGAAAGATGAAAAGCCTCAGCCCCCTAATGGATGGCCTCCAACCTGGTGGTCTTGCTGCTCTTGATCCTGTGCGATCACTTGATGTACTCTGGACAAGCATCCTTATCCTGAAAGTGGCTATATTTTTGTCTGTTAATAGGAAAAGCAAAACATATCAGGGCTGTCAGGTTGCTTTGACCTGACCAGGTGGTTGTCAATCATCCCGTCAACCAATCAGTCTTGGAATTGGAGCAGATGTCCATTAGAAATAAAAACCTGACATCTATCTTCAACTATGCCCAAGAGATAAACCAAAACTGTCACTATCCTAAACCCTCTGTTGACTGAAGTGTAAGATGAGTTAAGTATAGTTATAATTAAGACATTCAAACGACTCCATTTCGTAATCTTGGCGAAAGAAATCGGTGCTCGGACGTTTGGTCACCAGTCTTTTGGTCACCAGTCTTTTGGTCACCAGTCTTTTGGTCACCAGTCTTTTGGTCACCAGTCTTTTGGTCACCAGTCTTTTGGTCACCAGTCTTTTGGTCACCGGTCTTTTGGTCACCAGTCTTTTGGTCACCAGTCTTTTGGTCACCAGTCTTTTGGTCACCAGTCTTTTGGTCACCAGTCTTTTGGTCACCAGTCTTTTGGTCACCAGTCTTTTGGTCACCGGTCTTTTGGTCCCTTTTGGTCGCCAGTATAATGTACTTAGACATTAAACAGTACTTAGATACTAAACTTCCTCTCTTAGATATTAAACTCTCTCTTAGATGTTAAACTCTCTCTCATGAATATAATTTTGTGAGCTGGTTTCAACAGCGAACTCTCTGCCATTGGACCAGCGACCAAAAGACTGGTCTTGCGACCAAATGTCTGGTGACCAAAAACATAATGTTCTAGAAACAATGTCATGAGCACAGGACAGACCTTCAAAAAGGTCTAATCACCCAAAGACAGTCAAAAGAAGGGTCAAAAGTCTCCAAACAAATCCTGATCCTTGTCATATTCTGAACACAGACTTTATATGACATAGCGGACAACTTTTCTGTCATGGTTTTATAAGTAAAGGCAACGTCTGGTCTGCTCGGTCACCAAACCCAATTTGACGTGGGTCCGTCCGTCCTGAGCTGGCCATGCAACTTTAATGCCCGTGTGTTGCCCAGGGCGGCCATGTATAATTAAGGTGCTCGTGTGGGCTCCTCCTCCCCTGGTGCACATGCTGGGAATTAGGTGGGACAATTTTCGGACGACATACGTAATAACATCCATACACGATGTTATTTTGCTACCAAGTTTGGGATGATTGTTTACGTTGTATCTTAACTGGTGTTTTGACTTGCCAGATTGTGGAAGTCGGTGTCATAAGTTGACCTTGATGTTTCAATCTTATCGTGACTTGGTCATGCCAGTACATCAATTATGAGGGGTGTTTGTTGGGGTAATGTGCAGCACGCGAGGCCAAAAGTGAGTGAGTGAGTGAGTGTGGTGCGTTGAAGGGTTTTTCAGGGACGGGACCTGCTGCACTATTCATGCCGCCATCTGTTCCCTTTCACTCACATTTGCAACTTTGTACCAGTGTGTGTGTATATATATATATACCATATTTTCACGACTATAAGGCGCACCGCATTAAAAGGCAGACCCTCAATGAATGACATTTTTTCCATATATAAGGCGCACTGTCTATTTTGGAGAAAATTTAAGACTTTTAAGTCCGCCTTATAGTCGTGAAAATACGGTAATTGCTATTGATTTCCAGGTATGAAGCACTCACTACTTTACAGTCACCTCTAGAGCCAGCCATTGTTGATGTTTTGCATTTTTTTGTATAAAATCTTGCAGTGGGGGAGGAGCTATATGATGGAAGATGTTGTAAACTAAGATGGCATCTGCATATTTAACAGTATTGAGTATTCAGTTCAGGCGTTTGTGTTTTTTTTAATATCCGACAGTGGTGCTTTTTCGTTTTTGGTTTTCTGTTTTTTCCATATATAAGGCGCACTGGATTATAAGGCGCACTGTCTATTTTGGAGAAAATTTCAGACTTTTAAGTGCGCCTTATAGTCGTGAAAATACGGTATGTGTGTGGAGGACAAACATATCTGAGATATGGGAAGGAATGAGAGGAAGCAAAAAAAAAAAGCAGCAGCAATAAAGGTGGATCAATAAAAACAGCAGCGCATGGGGAGGGGCGGGGCAGATGAATAGGGTCATCTCACACAGCACCAGGACCCATGAAATATAAATGTGGCTCAAATAAAAGAGATTGCTTGCTTTCTGCAAGCCGCAAATGGGAATGGCAATCGCATCTGTAGGGGTGGGCTGCTAATTGGAGGCGTTTGACAAGAGAACCACTAAAGTCATTAGGAGGGAAATGTTCAATAATGGAGGTAATCAGTGGGGTTGTCATTAGGGATATAATGTTTTTTTGGGGTGCTTGGACGTTTGGTCGCCAGTCTTTTGGTCGCCGGTCAAATGGTGACGGAGAGTTTAATATTCGGGAGAGAGAGTTTAATATTCATGAGAGAGTGTTTAATATCCAGTACTGTTTAATATCTAAGTACTGTTTAATATCCAAGTACTGTTTAATATCTAAGTACTGCTTAATATCTAAGTACTGTTTAATATCTAAGCACATTTGACCGGCGACCAAACGTTGTTTTGAACCTGAACTTGTTAAAATTGCAAAAAACTGTCACACAATCTGCTAACCTGTTTTCCAGGTTTTATCATTTGTAATATTTACCAAACTTGTGATGTCAATTTTGCTCTGTAGTCAAAGCTGACATTGCTCTACATAGTGCTTTTATTAATTTTTTAATATTTTAGTTTTTTGCTTAAATGCATAGTCACAAAACAAACTTGTATATCAAGTCAATCCTGTGAATAAGTCAATAGAATTTGGAAATTTGTTGCGCCAGGTACTTTAATACACAAGAAAGTACTTTTGATATTGCTCAATCATTTTCCAATTGCAAATATATAGTATAAAGAGTATATTAAATCAAAGTATGGTGGTTTGGGGCTTAGCGTTGTAATCCAGATGATTCTTTTGAGGGCAGCATTTTATGGAGCGTTGCATCAAATGAGGTGTGAAAGATTCTCTGAGATGCTCCACTGTGCGGCGGGCGGGCGGCTTTGACGCTATCATCTACGTTTAAGATGCGCTGACACACACCTTGGGAACTCCACTGTGGATTCTCACTAGGGTGCAGACTGTTAAGGGACTTGAGCCGTGCTGGGATAACATTAAGGAATAAATGTATGAGGACAAGCCGCATGTTTTTTTGTCTTATTTGTCAGTAGGGGACCATCTATTACACATATTGACATGAGTGGAAGAGGGAAATTGTTTTCTGGGAATGTTACATTCAATGGAAAATGGCTGCATTGAAAATTTGGTTTTTGGTTGTTGGATTTCTGTAATGCACTTTTCAATTGAAGACTAGATTGCAACTTTTTCCAATATTGCATGCAAAAGATAATGTGAGGATTAGCTTTGTAAAGATTGGATTGGATAACTTTATTTATACCGTATTGGGGAAATTTCGTTGTCACAGTAGCAAGAGGATGAGAATACAGACACAGAAAAAGACATTTTAGACATAAATAGATAGTTAATGAGTAAGTTAATAAATAAACACATTAATAAATATATAAATAAATAAGTGTGTTTCATATATGTGTGTATATATGTGTGTATATATATATATTTTTTTATACATACACATATACACAAATACATATACATACACAAATACATCAATACATACACATATATATACACAGAAACATATATACATATACATACACAAATACATCAATACATACACATACATATATATATATATATATATATATATATATATATACACAGAAACATATATACATATACATACACAAATACATATATACATACAAATATACATATACATACATACACAAGCACATAGATGGATTTTTTTCTTGGGTGCACATGCATATGGTGAACAATATTATCAGTAAACAAAGATATACAAAATCCTGATTACAACATGTCTATGTCATAATTAAAAGCCTAATTTTTTTGTTTAAGTCAACATTTTTGGATGTGTACATTTAGGAAGGGAAACTGAGGACAAACAATGGCTTTGTGAATCAGTTATTTAACTCAATGTGACAGACCTTGTTACAACACTGCCCCCCTGTGAGCAACATTGTACTGTTTATGATGTTGAATGATAGATTTTAACAGTAAAATTGATGAACAGATCATTTTATAACTTTAATTCTGTTTAATCTAGTGTTTAATTCATTTGAATACTACTATTACATGCCAATTGTCATACAATATACTATTATATAGTGACAATTGTATTTACAGTAGTGCAAATTGTAAAAAATATTGGTTTTTAGGGATATTTTGAGTGGATTTCCAAGCAAATTACACCATATAATTAAATTTCACTTACTTAAGGAGTCCTGACATCAAAATGTATCTGAATTATAACACTTTTGTCCTTTAATTATGAGTTTTTGAACATTATAATCAGCATTGTTAGTACATCTTTGGTATTGAAAGATTTAACAGTGTGTATATACCTATGTGTGATGTTGCAGGTGTGGTGTGCCGCATTAAATATGGAACAGGAAAGTGGGACGACTTGACGGCCATGTCACTGAGAATCAGCGATGGATGACAGCGTCCGAGACCTCACCTGGCAACCCTTGACGACGTCTCCGCGGGTCGCGTCGGAAGCTACAGCAGACGCCGGCGACAGAAAAAGTCCTTCTAGTGGTGAAAGGGTCAATAATTTACAAGGTAAAGATGGTCCGTCATTGGAGGTTTGCCTTGTTTTTTTTGAAGGATTTCCCTGAAACATGAATAGTTTTTCACTAATCAGCATCAAATTGGTGGCTCACGAAATCCAATTTCATGTGAAATGGGTGGTGACTCATTTTCCCCTGAAGCTTGCTTCTAAGGAACGTTTTTGTAGTGTTTATCAGAAATTGTCATTCCAAAACAAATCAAGTTCTTGCTTGGATGTTTGTTATCATGCAAGCTCTCTAGGAAAAACATCATTTCAAGGTTTTCTTGTGGATTTTTGTTGCTCATCTATAGCTTAAAAATTGAAGATGGCCACAGATTGACTGCTATTGCTTGATGTGCCCACTAAGGTTCAAAACCTATTCTTTAAATTCCTAAATGATATCCTTTTAAATTAAAATTGTCCTTCTTCCAACCCTCAATGGCTGCCATAACCTCTGCAGTGTTGGAGTTGAATAACTTTATTTATCTTGTATTTGGGAAATTTGGTTGTGACAGTAGCAAGAGGGTGAGAATACAGACACAGAAAAATACATTTTAGACATAAATACATAGGTAGTAAGTAAAGTTAATGAATAAATACTTGAATAAATATATACACATACATATATAAGCACATATATACATACACATACATATATATAAGCACATATATACATACACATACACATATATAAGCACATATATACATACACCTACACATATATATATAAGCACATATATACATACACATACATATATAAGCACATATATACATACACCTACACATATATATATATATATATATATAAGCACATATATACCTACACATAGATATACATCCATGTATACAGTAGGTCCTAAGACAGCCATTTTTTTGTTAAAGAGCCTGACAGCTGATGGGAGGAAGGATCTACAGAAGCACTCCTTCCTGCAATGAGGGTGCAGCAGTCTATTGCTGAAAGAGCATTGGAGGGACTCCACAGACTCATTGTTGGGAGTTGGGAGGTGCTGTCCATGATGGACATCATCCTGGGCAGCATCCTTAGCTCTTCCACTTCCTCCACAGAGTCCAAAGGACGGACTAGGACAGTGCTAGTCCTCCTGACCAGCTTAATCAGCCTGTTCCGGTCCTTCTCTGTGCTCCATCGTGAAAACAATGCTTGCTAACAAACCCCATGTAAAAGTATTTCTCTGTAAAGCAAACACCTGTGCGACAATTTCCTTGCAAAGGTCAAATTTGACATCCCTATATCCAGAAGGCTATGAAGTTCAATATCCTCTTCCCCTTTTCAACTCATAGGTCACATTGCCATGACAACTGAGATGGGAAGAATGTTCTGACAGAGCATGGACATTTTTCCTGCCTCAACGACGCCTGCTGCTACTCAGTCCAGAACAAATATCTGTCCAAGTTTCACAGGAAAAAACAAAGGACAAAAATAGAGAGAAAGAGAAATGAAAAGAAGAAAGTTATCTGTAGTGTAGTCTCATTTTCTGTCTCAAATCCAGCTGGGAGCTTCCACATTGACACTTTTAATGACAAGAAGTCCTCAGTGGACTATAAAAGTACACGAAGGACATCCAGGAGCCAACCAGGGTTCATCCGGGACATCCACCTGATCAAAGAGACGTCTGACAGGGAAAGAGAGAAGAGAATTATAGCAGTTTTTTTCTCTCACTGGCTTTTTGGATTTGATACTCTGCCACTACTCAAAATGGAATCTGGGAAAGTTTACTTTTTCTGGATCACCTTTTATTCTCCATTGCAGTTTGGACACAAGGTTGTACTCTGAAGTAGATCAACTATCGCACTGTTGTGTTCTTCAAAATAACGTCCATGAACGGAGAATGGAATACAAGAACAGACATTTTCTGGTGATGATTAAACAAGAATTTTACTGAAATATAGGACCAATTTTTTGCTATGGTCTGTCCAAAAGATAATTTTGAAGAAGGAAGCCCCTTTGCAACCATCTCATTGGAAAGTCAAAGGATAGAAAAGCTTGGAATCCCTTAATACAAACGTTCAGAAAAAAGCAGGAACTCAATGTCCCTCTAGACTTTACACCCCTATGAAAAAGAATCTAATTTTTATGCACCAGGAAAGAAAATAAAAGCCAGAAAAGTGCCTTTTCACCGCAGAGCCCATTTAATGGCAAATTTTTTGTTCGTTGCTCATAATAATTTGTTCAATGTCGCAAGTGTTTACAGTTTCGATTCCGTATGAATTGCCACAAAGGGGTCTTCATCTCTGGTTTCGATCCGGAATCGAGCTCGGCTATCGTCTCCTACGTAGATCTGCTTTCCCGTGCACCGTTCTCCTTCCTTTTGACCAGAGATGACGTCGCAGTAATGGCCGCTTGGCATGCCGGTCTGTAGAGTTACGTCGAGGTCCCTTCAGATAAAAGACAAGTTTGTCATCTAAAAGTTGAGGTTCATTTTTTAGTTATTTATCTAATATAATATAAAACAATACAAGGAGACATCAGGCATTTCTGGTTGACTTGCAAGGAGAATCCATCTTGACTTTGTCCTCATTACAGATTATTCTAAAAGACCGAATTCATCTGCCAATTTAAGACATCAAATCAATTACCATATTTTCACGACTATAAGGCGCACTTAAAAGTCTGAAATTTTCTCCAAACTAGACAGTGCGCCTTATAATCCAGTGTACCTTATATATAAGAAAAAACTAAAATGTGTCATTCATTGAGGGTGCGCCTTATAATGCAGTGCGCCTTCTAGTCAAGAAAATACCCGTATTTTCACGACTATAAAACGCACTTAAAAGTGAAATTTTCTCCAAACTAGACAGGGCGCCTTATAATCCAGTGTGCCTTATATATGGGAAAAAAATTAAAATATGTCATTCATTGAGGGTGCGCCTTATAATGCAGTAAATAAGAACATTGAAAAGGACTCATCTGTTAACATGGATGTTAAATCACATTTAAATTGTGTTTAGCCTTACCAGTTGTCGTTGTTAAAGACAATGAAGCCACGATGACCACGCCCAAAAGCCACCTGGTTACCCTGGTTATCCCACCAGTGAGTATGAGGCTGTCCGTTGACGACATTGCGGAAAATGACCATGTTTCTACAAGTTTTGGACAGTCAAAAAGTCATTAGTGGTCATAAAACAAGACTAAGATCAATCTGTTGTAGTGGAGACCCAACAGAAGTGTTGGAATCCAGAATATCCTTACTTGATCTGGCGCCATCTGTGTTCACAAACCCATCCATCTCCACAGGTCTGATCGGGGTTGATAGGAACAGGCTTGGTGCTTCCGTCGTTATGACTCGGTGGTCCCAGCCAGTCGTTCTGATCCTGAAAATGGAGGACCACAACTAAGCTTCAATCCAATGATGGCGACATAAATGACAGAAGTCAGAAGCAGAAACATTGAAAAGTGAGTGAGAACCTTTCCGTTGACAATATGGCGGTTCCATCGGAAACTGGACATGACCCTGGTTATGCCATATGGATGTGCTAGCATGTAACCCATAGCCATCTTGTATAGCCTGGAGTCCCAGAAGGTGACGATGGATGCACCACCGGCGCCGTGGCCTCGCTGGTTGTCGTGATTGTCGACGAATACGACGGCATTGGCGTTGGGTAAGAAACCCCAACCTTCACCCCAGTTTCTATGCACCAAAAAAATGATTTGGATTAATAATTCTCTTCATTTATCAAACACACTGCTGCCTAACTATATGCTATTTTCAAATAGTGATTCCCTAGATCACAGGTGTCAAAGTGTCGGCCCGGGGGCCAAATCTGGCCCGCCACATCATTTTGAGCGGCCCAAAAAAGTAAATCATGAGTGCCGACTTTCTGTTTTATGATCAAATTGAAATGAAGAGTATACATATATATTTAATTTCCTGATTTTCCCCCTTTTAAATCAATAATTATAATTTTTTTAATCAATTTTTCTGTGTTTTAGTTCAAAAATAATGTTGTAAAATCTAAAAATATATTAAAAAAAGCTAAAAAATAATCATTGTTTTAGATCTATAAAAAATGGAATATTCAGGGCTTTTAATCCAGTTCTTTTAATCCATTTATTAAAAAAAAAATCTAAATATTATTGCTAAAATGGTCCGGCCCATGGAATTGACGTTAATGCGGCCCGCAAACCAACCCTTTGACACCCTTGCCCTAGATAAATATATATTTTCCTTTCTAAAATGTGTAACCTGGTGTATGCCAACTTCTCTCCATGCCATTTCCGAAAAACAGTCCCCAATTTTGCACCATATTTGAACTCCGTCACTCGTCCCAGATGGGAATATTCACTAGATGAGATAGGCTCGCCTCCAAGGTCAATAACCTAAAGGCCAAAGTCAAAAAAAATAACACATAAAACATCACCAAGCCAGCCAAAAAGTTCAAACAAAGCCATTTGAGTTAATCTGAAAATGCACAAGTCTGTTTCCAATGAGTACCTCCTGGAAAATGAAGGGTCTGGCACCCTCAGCGAACCACTTGGAGCTGAGGTTATGCAGACGGCCATAGACGGCAGCCAAGTCTCCGGGCCACATGTGTTTGCATGCATCCACTCGGAAGCCGGCCACGCCCATGTCGATCAGTTTATTCATGAACTCGGCTACTTTATCCCGTACATAGTTCTTTTCTAATGCTAGGTCCAACAGTCCAACCAATCGACAGTCGCGTACCTAGATTTAAACAAAAAATGCAATATTTCTGGATAAAATTAGTCAATTGGTGGGCAGTAATCAACAAACAAGTATTAAAATAATACACAAATTGGGACAGTGCATTTAAATCCAAGATTGGAATTCAATTTTGGATTGATTTACTGGAAATAGTTAGCTATGTAACAGTGAAAATAAAAAACAATTAGATAGTATTAACACCATAAATCTAGCATTTAAACCTATGTTACATAAAGCTAGTATTTAAACCTATGTTAAATACATCTAGCATGTAAACCTATGTTACATAAAACTAGCATTTAAGCCTATTTTACATAAGTCTAGCATGTAAACCTATTTTACATTAAGCTAGCATGTAAACCTATGTTAAATTCATCTAGTATGTAAACCTATGTTACACAAATCTCATAAAATGAGTCAACTTTTGGGCAGTAATCAACAAACAACTCATAAAATAATACACAAATTGGGACAGCACACTTCAATTCAAGATTGGAATTCAATTTGGGATTGATTTACTGTAAATAGTTAGCTATATAATAGCGAGAAAAAAACAATTGCATAGTATTAACACCATAAATCTAGCATGTACACCTATGTTACATTAATCTCATTATACCTGCATAATGACAATAAAAGCATTAAATTCAGAACTGTAGTTAACATTTCAACTATTATTTACTAACATTTTATACACAAACTTATTGTTGTGTGTACTCAGTGGGTAACTTAAAAAAAATAATAGTTTGTCATTGGTTATTCCTCACCTGATTAGCATCCGTGTAGTTTTCAATCTCACCACTAGGCGTCTTGCATTTGCCGTCGTTGAAGTCCCATTCGCTGTAGGGTACGCCGGGGAAGTTTTTGGTACTGGCGCTGAACCAGGTACCGCACGACGAGTGGGTCCCCTCACCGCCGGCCGCCCCGCACATATGATTGATGACGGCGTCCACGTAAATGTTGACGCCGACATTGTTGCATCGCGTCACCATGTCTTGCAGCTCGTTTTCGTCCCCGGATCTGGAGCATAGCTTGTAGCCCACGGGCTGGTACCTCTGCCACCATGGCCTCCACGGATTGTTCAGCACAATGTGCTCGTTGGGAGGAGAGATCTGACAAAACCAAAATGAAGATAAACCCGACTTATTAGCCTCTAACGCGCGTCTCATCCAATCCGTAATGGCCTTCAAATATCATCGCCATGTTTGTCTACGTGACCGGACGTTTGGTCGCTGGTCTTTTGGTCGCCGGTCAAATGGTGACAGAGAGTTTACTGTTGAAATCAGCTCTCAAAATTATATTGAAGAGTGAGTTTAATATCAAAGAGAGAGTTTAATATATGAGTACTGTTTAATATCTAAGTACTGTTTCATATCTAAGTAGTGTTTAATATCTAAGTAGTGTTTAATATCTAAGTAGTGTTTAATATCAAAGTACTATTTAATATCAAAGTACTGTTTAATATCTAAGTACTGTTTAATATCTAAGTACTGTTTAATATATAAGTACTGTTTAATAGCTAAGTACTATTTAATGTCTAAGTACTGTTTAATAGCTATGTACTCTTTAATATCTAAGTTCTCTTTAATATCTAAGTACTGTGTAATATCTAAGTACTGTTTAATATCCAAGTTCTGTTGAAACCAGATCTCAAAATTATATTCATGAGAGAGTTTAATATCTAAATATATACTGTTTTCAACAGTACTTGGATGTTAAACAGTACTTGGATATTAAACAGTACTTGGATAATACACAGTACTTAGATATTAAAGAGTACTAAATTACTATATTATAGTAACTTGGATATTAAACAGTACTTAGATATTATGCAGTACTTTGATATGAAACAGTACTTAGATAGTAAACAGTACTTAGATAGTAAACAGTACTTACATATTAAACAGTACTTAGATATTAAACTCTCTCGCATGAATATAATTTTGAGAGCTGATTCACAACAGTAAACTCTCTGTCACCATTTGACCGGGTACCAAAAGTCCGAGCACCAGTGTACCAAGTCATGTTCCTGTAATACAACTTAACTCAAAATACAAGGTACCTGCACTCCCCCGAAACCATTGGGCCCCAAGAAGCGCTCACACTCGGCTGCGATATCCGCCCAACGCCACTCAAACAGATGCACGATGGCCGTCCTGCCATGCCGAAGTTCAGGGTTGTGTTGGGCGCCAACAAGCCCACACAACATTGTTGTCCACACCATAAACCACTTCATGCTTTTTTTTTAAGTGAAATTATTCCAACTCCAACGTGAGCAACCGACTCACAACTACTTGTATAACTTTTATCTCCCTTGAGGGGAAACAAGTTGGGAGGGTGTTAAATAGTGTCGGCCAGGTTTTGTCAGCTGTATACTTTCCCAGGCATTGAACTTCTGACTTTAATATTACGTATTCTCTCTAAGACATCAACAAAAACATCTTTTTTTCTCCCATTCAAATCTATAAAATTATCAAATTAGCATCTTTTAATTTGGTACTGTATTTTCACGACTATAAGGCGCACTTAAAAGTCTTAAATTTTCTCCAAACTAGACAGGGCGTCTTATAATCCAGTGCGCCTTATATATGGAAAAAACAGACAACCAAAAACGAAAAACCACCACTGTCGGATATTAAAAAAAACACAAACGCCTGAACTGAATACTCAATACTGTTAAATATGCAGATGCCATCTTAGTTTACAACATCTTCCATCGTATAGCTCCTCCCCCACTGCAAGATTTTATACAAAAAAATCCAAAACATCAACAATGGCTGGCTCTAGAGGTGACTGTGGCTTGAGTGAGTGCTTCATACCTGCAAGTCAATAGCAATTACCGTATTTTCACCACTATAAGGCGCACTTAAGTCTTACATTTTCTCCAAAATAGACAGTGCGCCTTATAATACAGTGCGCCTTATATATGGAAAAAATGTCATTCATTGAGGGTGCGCCTTATAATGCAGTGCGCCTTATAGTCGTTTAAATACGGTACTTGCACTAAACCACTTTAGTTACTTTTGACCTCACTTCTTTTTTATTGTATATCATTTTTTCCTCCCATTCAAATCTATTTCATGTTATTCTTACCGTATTTTCACGACTATAAGGCGCATTTAAAAGTCTTAAATTTTCTCCAAAATAGAGGGGCGCCTTATAATCCAGAAAAATACATCATTTTGGCAATTACTTTAGGTTTGTTTTGATGCAGATTTTGTATTTGCTACTGCACTCCATTTTTTAAGAGGAAAATATTGGCTAGAAGCTGATTGAAATACGTTAAGGAATTGTAAGAGAAGACTGTGCCGCTTAATTCCATTCCAGTCGTACAGCCGCTGGCTGGAAAAGTTTTTGGAGACCAAAAAATCAAGTCAGCCGGAGTCAATTTTCTGATCGTCTTTCGCACCAGTCAGCAGAATTTAGGAATGGTGCTCTTTCACTTGGAATCTCTTTAAAGGCCTTTTCACATCATGCTTCACTTGTACTTCATGTGTTTTATAGCGTCCATCCATTAATGTAAGGGTGTCAGACTCAGGTTGGTTCGCAGGCCACTTTAACGTCAACTTGATTTCACATTTTAGATATAATATCTAGATACTTTTTTTTATAAATGGATTAAAAGAACTGGATTAAAGCCCTCAATATTCTGTTTTTTATAGATCTAAAACAATGTTTATTTTAGCTTTTTTTAAATATATTTTTAGATTTTACAATGGTTTTTGAACTAAAAACACAGAAAATGGATTAAAAAATGACAATTATTAATTTAAAAGGGGGAAAAAATCAGGAAATGTAATATACATTGGATCATTTTAGATAGAAAATTTAGATTTTGTTGATAAATGGATTAAAAGAACTGGATTAAAAGCCCTGAATATTCCGTTTTTTATAGATCTAAAACAATGTTTATTTGAGCTTTTTTTTAATATATTTTTAGATTTTACAAAATGATTTTTGAACTAAAAACAAAAAAAATGGATTAAAAAATGACAATAATTGATTTAAAATGGGGAAAATCAGGAAATTTAATATACATCTATACTCTTCATTTTAATTTGATCCTAAAACAGAATGTCGCCATTCATAATTTACTTTCTCGGGCCACACAAAATAATGCGGCGGGCCAGATTAGGCCCCTGGGCCACCACTTTGACACCCCTGCTTTAATGTATATTTTAACATTATCCTATCTCAACTTACAAATGCTTTTCTACATACAAAATAATCAGGCTAGAATAGATAGAGCACCATTTGTCTTCTTGTTTAACAGAACGTCCCAAAGTTTTATGGAAAATATTCTTGTACTTGACATACCATAAATTCAAATAGCGTTGCCATATTTTTGTTTTTCAGGGTGCAATGTGTTCATGCTCAACTCTTCACTCAACACTGACTGATTTAAGGTAAGCCAATTGGCTTCTTTCATTGCATAGTCATAACCAGAGACCACGTTTTTATTTATTTCTTTTTATTTTATGTCTTTTTATTTTGTTCATCTGAGTGTACTTGAAGTCTCTCTACACTAGAGGGCTGTCTAAGGTTTGGCTTGGACAGACTCTGAACTCCATGCAATATATTATTTAAAGTAGTATAGTAGTATATGTATAAACTCAGAGTGTATATAAATATCCATAAAAATAGGTATTACTGTTCTAAAATTGTTTTACTTAGTCAAACATTACATTTTTTCATAGTCCTTCACTAGTAATGTCACAGATTTCTATTAGAATGCCAAAAATACATATTTTTTGATCTGAAATTTCAGTTTTAAAATACTATATTATAAGAGATAAGCATATACTTTAATATCCATAGTTTTCCTCCATATCTAATATACAGCTTTTCTTTTCTATCATTGGAACCAATTCCAATTCTAGTTATATATATTTCTTCATATATGGCAGGAGTAGGGAACCTATGGCTCAGGAGCCATATGTGGCTCTTTTGATGGGTGTATATGGCTCTACGCCTTTTTAAAATCATATTTTTTCTTCATTAGTCTCTCATATTGATACTTATTGATTAGCAACAGTGAAATAATGTTCTAAAAAGACTTTTTTTACGTTCAAAGTTGTGAAATGAATAATAAATTATCATATTTTCATGTATTTTTACTTTAATAATTCTGAGTATGGCTCTCAAGGAATAATATTTGAAAATATTAATTGTTTATGGCTTTCTTAGGCAAAAAGTTTGATTATATAGATTGCATGATTTTATAAATAATAGCAAAAAGTTCAATAATTAGCCAAAATAGTTATATATTAAATAAAATATCAACATTAGGTGGGTGTATTATAATAACTTACAATACACTTTCAATACAACTTAATCCAACCCTAAGATTTAAAATTTAAAAAATATTTTTCCTATTTAATATATCTTTAAAAGTATAAAGTCAGAGAACGTTAGCTGCTTTTTAAAGGATATAACAAGTCCACTTTTGTGGGCCACCAATAGCTAAACAGGCCTTTTTCAAAGTATATCTTTGGGCTGGTACTGCACATTTGTGTGTGTTTGCAGTTGTGGGCGTCTATGTGATTTTCTTAGTTCTATTTGCATCAAGGTATCAATTTGGTGAGCCGTGCACTAGTAATAAACTTCTATTCCCGTGCTGCCTTCGATTGGGCCCTCCTCTTTCACCGCAGGCTGTGGCGTGGACATTGGTCCAAAAAGGCCTCTTCGAGGTTTACTACGTTTTTTTTTTCAATGTGGCGCTTCTTTTTGGCAAGTTTCCATTGACATTTAAAAAAAAAACAAAGGGTTTTTTGAACATCTGTTAAGGAGAGAACACTTTGAATAAATGTACTGGCATGAAGATGCCACCAAATCATTTTTAGGACGGATTTAATGCTGAATTTTGGCAGATTTTCAGCCAAATTGTTGCAAAATTACTTGGTTTCAACATGGTTGTTTTTTGTCAGAATATTTCTATATTTTGTAATGGAAATGCTATTTTTTTAGCATTATGATGTAATATTTAGCTTTGAAACCCAGTTACAGAGTATACAAAATATTTTTGGCGCATTTTGGGACTAAAACATCTTTAAAATGTAACATTTTATAAACCAAATATTTTATTATGAATTGTAGTTGTTCATATTTGCTTCATGGGATATTGGATAAACAAAATATAAGGAATTTTAGGGGGAAAAGGGGCATTGTCATAAAATCATGCAAAAAAAACTGTAATTGTCAGAACATTTCTATATTTTTTAATGGAAATGCTATTTTTTTAGCATTACAATGCAATATCTAGTTTTGAGACCCAGTTTAAGATAATATTTGTCATTAAACGTGTTTAGCATTAAAACATCTTTAAAATATAACATTCTAAAAACCAAATATTTCATTATTTATAGCAGTTGTTCATATTTGCTCCATAAAATATTGTATAAACCAAATATAAGGAATTTAATGGAAAAAATTGTCAGGGTTTACATGGGCCTTGTAATAAAATCATGAAAACTACTTAATACTTCAATATACCACTGATATTCGTTATCTTTGCTTGTCAATAATTGATTTTCTTCATTTTTTAGCATTATAAAAAAAATGCCAACACGATGTAGCATAACATAGTTCCCAATCCTTATATTTTTAACCTTAGTGCAAAGTGACAACTTAATTCGTAGTTATTATGAAGCGATATATATAATTTCCACTTAAACATTATGTTATTCCGCTTAAAACAATGAACATCTTTTATTACTTGTAGTCGGAAGATGTACATACTTCAGTGCCTGGGCGGTGTAACATATAGGAAAACGTGCCACCTGAATCATGACGACGAGAGTGAGAGCGGAAAAAATGACAAGTCCTATTTGGCCGGAATGATTCCATATGAGAGAATGCCTTGCTTTTTATTTTTTTTTTCTATCCCCCCACCAAGTTTTAAATACTTCCAGACGCGTTTTGCTATCGCCTTTACATTGCAACATAGTCCTGGAGAGGATTGAAGGGTACACGTGCGTGGACTATGTGCACGCACTGTCATATACTGTTACATATTACATACATACATATATATACAAATACACGCACAATAAAAAGCACTCTTATTGGTTGTTGGTGTGTCCCTGGATGTCCTGCTGTTTTGATTACTAGGGTTAGAAATACTGTATTTTCACGACTATAAGGCGCAGCCTCAATATACTGACACATTAATTTTTTTTCATATATAAAGCACACTGGATTATAAGGCGCCCTGTCTAGTTTGAAGAAAATTTAAGACTTTTAAGTGCGCCTTAAAGTCATGAAAATACGGGTATTTTCACGACTATAAGGCGCACTGGATTATAAGGCGCACCCTCAATAAATGACAAATTTTAATATTTTTTTCCATATATAAAGTGCACTGGATTATAAGGCGCCCAGTCTATTTTGGAGAAAATTTAAGAAATACGGGTATTTTCACGGCTAGAAGGCGCACTGCACTGCATTATAAGGCGCAGCCTCAATGAATGACATTTTAAATTTTTTTCCATATATAAGGCCCACTGGATTATAAGGCGCCCTGTCTATTTTGGAGAAAATTTAAGACTTTTAAGTGCGCCTTATAGTAGGGAAAATACGGTACTCAACGTCAAGTAGAGCAGCAAAATGGTTTATTTTCCATAATAGTTGAAGTTGTTGTGGAGGAGGAGTCTAATTTGCTGTGTTGGGAAGTCAAATAGGTGATGTAAGGACATTTTTTCCTCTAGTTTGTCAATGTTAAGACACTTTTTCAGTTTGGAATTGTTAGGGTGAGGTGGCATGGTGCAGGAGTGCCAATAGATGACATGAGTTCCATAGCAACCCAAATGGAAGTAGCCTTTGGAAGTGTCTTTTTCTCACTAGTTTGGACATAAAGACATTGGCTCTACAGTATATTTGTCTTCTGTTGTTCCTCTTTGTAAGTAGCTTAAAATGTCTACTAGGTTTGCTAAGAAAAGTTCTTATAAATCTGAGAAACCACTCATTTTTAATTGATGTTGACTTACTTTTAAGTAATAATTTTTCAGCCGATTTTCTGACTCTTCTTAAGACTTTGGCGTCCCTTTTCTGCATCCCGTTTTCTCAATGCCAAACCACATTGCTTTCCCAGTTTGAACCAAGTGTCATTTAAAATTTTTATTGTCATTGTTCTTGTGGTCAGAACGTGGCATTTATTGGTTTCAAACCATCACCCAACATCTCATAATCCCCGTCACACTTAATTGCATCTTTTGCAATCTTTTTTGTGTCACTTATAGTCGCTGTCAAGTATTTTTGTAGCTATAATACTTTAGTGGGATTGAAATAGATGGGGGTGAGGGGGTTTGTTTTAGCGTGGAAACAATGCTTCATCCAATTGGCCACTGTAGAAAAAGCCACTGGGATGGAAGCACTCCAGTGCACACACTGGGGAGGTGTTGATCATGTAAAAAATATGTACTATAGCACCCCCAGGCTAGCTACTGCGCTCCACAATGCAACAATTTCCATTTGAATAAAGTATTTTTGGCTTTTACTGGTAAAAAAAAGTTGAAATCCTGGAAAAAAACACACAAAAAACATCACAAATATGTTTTTGCATCTTGCATTTCAGTTGTTAGCAACAATTGCTAAAAATCAATACTAACAGTTTAAAAAAACTGAATGCATAGAGATGAGAAACATCCCAGTGAAACTCATTGGTTGAATTGTGGTGTTTAGATTCATCAATAATTGTATTTAAATATAATTATATTTCAGCAATTTCTTAAGCGTCCTTCCAGGTCTGCATTCTTGGGTAAAGGTCAGTCCTATCTTCCATTAAAAAGTCCGCGGTGACATGCTACTATCCCAAGCTCGCCACAGACAAATATTGAAGTAGCTCTCATACATATATGATTAAATACACGCATATATATATAAAATAGTATCACAGAATAACTCCAACAACAGTAAAACACCTATTGCATCTAAGTGAACATTCAAGGCATTCCCTAACAGGCATCAAAGTTAATTGTACATAATTAAGAGTTAAAGTAAATATATCGTTTGGAATTACAGTATAGTGTTGGTCTTAATCCTTGTTATTTTCTCTCCTAACAAAAAAAAACGTATGTGGGACCAAAACAAGTTGCTTCATGTCATCAAATGTTGGGAAAAAAAGCAAAATATTTCATGTTATATACAAAATGTACTGATCTACCTCGAAATATTCATTTATTTATGATCATGGTGCGAGTAAGTATTGGTTAGGGAACTTGGTGTACTGTGTTTCTTGGTTTGAAAGAAATTGGAAGACTGGTTCTTGGCATTTTCCAGTGTTTTTTTTCCCTACATTTTAATTAGCTTTCCAACAACATCCCTTCAAGGAAAATCTTGCGGAACTAGAAATGTAAATAATATCGTTTTTTTTTTCCACTTCAAGGCTTATTGTAGGTCCTCCGATTTGGAAAGTTGACGTTTCCTTGAATGGGTTTTGTCAAAAAGCGTAACAGAGGCTATCGAATGTGATGGCGTGGATGACTGAATGAATGGAATCAAGTCCAACATTCCTTGGATTTGAGGCCATTGATACTGTCAAGACTTTTTAATAGAAAACATGCCAGTGATCTCAAACACAATCCACAATTGCGGGATCAAAACCTGCATTTTTTGGTGAGTCGCTTTGGCAAATTCATTTATACACTAAGACACACCATCTTGCACAAAACATAGACATATGACATCAAGCCTGTCAATCAAACAAAGCATGAATTCTTACCAATATATTACTATATCTGTATCAAAAACAGGAAGCCACATGTTGGAGTTATTCTGTAATACTACTACTGTAATACTTATATATATTTGTGTGTATTTAATCATTTTTGTATGAGAGCTTCTTCGAAATTTGTCTGGGGCGAACTCGGGATCGTAACATGTCATGGAGGACTGTTTACTGGAAGATAGGATTGACCTTTACCCCAGAATGCAGACCTAGAAGGACGCCTAAGAAATTTTGGGTGATTTGGGGTGATGGCTAACCAACAACCTTCGTGATTACTCACATATTGTGGTAAATCTTGACACTTTTTTAACTTGATTATGGAATTGTTTTGCCAAATGGTGGCTTTTTTTTGTTTAATTTTAACCTTTACCCCAGAATGCAGACCTAGAAGGACGCTTAAGTTGTTTCATTTCCAATGGAGTTGTTTTTGAGTTCCCACCTTAATTGTTATTATTGCATACCTGATATGCGATGATTGTTACAGCTGTTGTTTTTGATCACGTAGATTGGATTAATCTGTTCTGATTTGTGGCCTTTATAATGGGAAGGAAAAATAGCCGCTTTCCTGAATCATTTGTGACGAGTATTGTTTTATAGTTATATTAAAGTATAATTATTGATAAACCTAACAACTGTATACCCAACTATTGCACAGTTTCATTCCAACCAATCGGTATGGAAAACAAAAAAATGAATACTTGTTTCCGAACAGAAAACCTTTTTGCTAAAACACTTTTTGCTAGGTTGGTTAAAACCAACCAAAATCCACATGTCTGGGTCATCTTTTTTTACCTCCCAAATTTTGACATTGACTCTTAACACCTGCAACTGGTGTACTTAAACTCTGGTCAAATTTAAACATTGGCTTTAAACTGGACTCGATTCAAAGCTTTTGCTGACCTTGCTGTCGTGGGCACATTTTTGGAAACATGACCGCCTTCATTTTCGTTGATTTGACGGTACACGAAACCCGAGACGTTGAAGCTCTACATTATCAAAGCCTTCGGTCGGCACTTTGTTGGTGACATTGCGGTTTTTTTGCCTGATGTCTTACCGAGTCTCTCATTACAGTCATAAAAAGCAAATTGTCTGCCCATTTCATCTCTAAAAAAACGTCACTCACGGTAGTTTTTAAAGTTCTTTTTTGTATGCTTTAACAACTATCGGATGTTTCAACATTATATTGGACATTTATGACCCACTGATAGACATTTATGGTCTGTTTTAGGCTTCTTCGTGCCACCTCATTCCAAAAGAGATATTTATAAGAAAGTGAATAAGAAATACTTTGTACTGAACAGTAGTATTTCAAGTTCTCACATGGAATCAACAACAAGGTGCAAAAATATGCTACTGCTTAGCCTCTGGTTAGCAGATGTCGTGATTAGCGCTATTTTCAGGCAGACTTTCAAACTTTTTGCCTGTTTTTACAAGCTTGATTCTCTTTGGAATGCAATTTTTTTGCTCAAATTCTCTTTTTTGTTTTTTTTTAACACTATCTTGTTTTACCAAAAAGGCAAGCTTTAGTTAGTACTTCTTGTGAATTTTATTTCTGTTCTTGAAACATTAAACAGATGGGATTTTTTTCTTTCAAAATAATAAATGTACTGTGACTTTATTGTAATATTAGTCATTCACTGCACAACCTAGCTCAAAAAAACTTTAGTCCTTGGTCTTTAACTGCATTAGAACTTTCATTTGATCTGAGTACTTTTTAATATCTAAGTGCTGTTTAATATCTAAGTACTGTTTAATATCTAAGTGGTGTTTAATATCTAAGTACTGTTTAATATCTAAGTGCTGCTTAATGTCTAAGTACTGTTTAATATCTAAGTACTGTTTAATATCTAGATACTGTTTAATATCTAAATACTCTTTAATATCTATGAACTGTTTCATATCTAAGTACTGTTTAATATCTAAGTACTGTTTAATATCTAAGTACTGTTTAATATCTAGATACTGTTTAATATCTAAGTATTGTTTAATATTTAGGTACTGTTTAATATCTAAGTACTGTTTAATATCTAAGTATTGTTTAATATTTAGGTACTGTTTCATATCTAAGTACTGTTTCATATCTAAGTACTGTTTGATATCCAAGTACTGTTTAATATCCAAGTACTGTTGAAACCAGCTCTCAAAATTATATTCATGAGTTTAATATCTAAATATCTACTGTTTTCAACAGTGGTGTCTAATACTTATTATTCTTACATTTATACTTTTACTGACTATACT
Source organism: Stigmatopora nigra (assembly GCF_051989575.1). Classification (NCBI taxonomy): domain Eukaryota; kingdom Metazoa; phylum Chordata; class Actinopteri; order Syngnathiformes; family Syngnathidae; genus Stigmatopora; species Stigmatopora nigra. The sequence continues at coordinate 14,328,470 of NC_135516.1, forward strand.
CTATTCTTTTTTGCAGAGTTAATGAGACAGAATTCCACCTGATTACGGACCCACTTCACATGAAGAACGTGGTTCACGGTAACGTTTCAATTGTCTGCATTATATATTTCACAGCATTAAAGTTAGAAGGACATTTTGTCCCAGTCTATATTTTCAACATGTAGACATTTTGTCTGTGTTGCATACATTTTTGAATGTACCATAAGATAACTTTTACAGTATAATATCATAGACAAGGTGGTCTGGCCACCACAGATAGCAAGCAAGTCCAGTAAATGTTTGCTCCACCCAGTTGTTAGAAGTCTCTCTCTTTAGTCTGAGAATTCTTCGCATCGGCGAACTTTGCCTGGACTGGAACTGTGAGCTTTTTCCTGAACTTCCGCACACTTCAGGGCAAAGTCGTAAAAAACGAAAATGTCCTCCAGAACTCAGGCCGTTTACATAAGCGCTAAATGCTTCAAGCTGGAAGACCTTGAAATTTAAAGGGTACACTCGTACTACTCGAACCGTACTCCAGCCTACTTGACATCTGAAGTCCCCAATGTCCCAAATATCGTGAGTTACATCAGAAAGCTTTCACTGAAACCAGCTCTCAAAATTATATTCATAAGTTCAATATCTAAGAGAGAGAGTCTAATATCTAAGTATTGTTTATTATCCAAGTACTGTTTAATATCTAAGTACTGTTCAATTTCGAAGTACTGTTTAATATCTAAGTAGTTTAAAATTTAAGTGCTGTTTAATATCTAAGTACTGTTTAATATCTAAGTAGTTTAAAATTTAAGTACTGTTTAATATCTAAGTACTGTTTAATATCAAAGTACTGTTTAATATCTAAGTACTGTTTAATATCAAAGTACTGTTTAATATCTAAGTACTGTTTAATATCTAAGTAGTGTTTAATATCTAAGTACTGTTTAATATCAAAGTACTGTTTAATAGTAGTTTAAAATTTAAGTACTGTTTAATATCTAAGTACTGTTTAATATCAAAGTACTGTTTAATAGTAGTTTAAAATTTAAGTACTGTTTAATATCTAAGTACTGTTTAACATCTAAGTACTGTTTAATATCAAAGTACTGTTTAATAGTAGTTTAAAATTTAAGTACTGTTTTATATCTAAGTACTGTTTAATATCTAAGTACTGTTTTATATCTTAGTACTGTTGAAACCAGCTTTCAAAATTATATTCAAGAGAGAGTTTAATATCTAAATATCTTATGTTTTCAACAGTACTTAGATACTTTTATATTGACCTCACTTCTTTTTTATTGTATAATTTTTTATCTCTACTAATTCATGCATGCACTTTATAGTTCAGCTTTAAATCTCATTGTACTGGTTTAATACCAATCAAGGCATTCAATTCATCCAAAAACTTCATTCACAGCATTTTTCTTCTTAGTCATCAAGAGTAGTACAATGGTTGGTTTCAATGGGAACACCCATTTCTCAACAAATTATCTTGCCAATTTTCCTGACCCGAACACTGTAAAAAAAATAATTTAGAAATCTGTGTCAGTCCACTAGAACGCTGATTAAAAATCTTCTTTTCGTCCAAGCAAAAATACACATGAAGCTCTTTATTTTCACAGCTGCTCTACATATGTATTACGAAGGCATAATTACACATAGTCATGTTGGCACTGTATGCATCGCTTGTAATCACACACAGCCTAAAAAAAAACCACAAAGATGTGCTCTGCATGTCAGATCATCCTGAAAATTAAAGAGCAGCAAAAACACCAAACATAAGTCTGTGGATTTTTTTTTGGTGACTTCCACAAAAATGTACTTTCGTTCTTTGAACATAAAATCTTTGAGAACAAACCCAACTTTTTTAGTAGTACATTTGCATGGGAAAGACATTTTTGAAAGTAAATTAGAAGGAGAGGTAAAACTTGACCAAAAATCTTTTTTAACGAAAAATGTTCATCATACTGTTTAATATCTAAGTACTGTTTAATATCCAAGTACTGTTTAATATCCAAGTACTGTTTAATATCTAAGTACTGTTGAAACCAGCTCTCAAAATTATATTCATTAGAGTTTAATATCTAAATATCTACTGTTTTCAACAGTACCTACATATTAAAGAGTACTTAGAAAAATTAAAAAGTACTTAGATATTAAACAGTACTAAGATATTAAACACTACTTAGATATTAAACACTACTTAGATGTTAAACAGTACTTATATATTAAACAGTACTTAAATATTAAACAGTACTTAGATATTAAACAGTACTTAGATATGATGAATGTGGAAAACGATTAAACAAATGCAATTCCATTGACCAAATGTCTGGGTATATGGCGAGAAATCTGTCGGGAAAAAATGACCTGCAACATGTGCTTAAAAACAATTGAAATGTACTGTGAAAAAAATCCTAGTCACAGACCGCCCAAGTCTTTAAAGTCAGTTGGGATGACTCACAAAGGGCATAAAAAAAATGGATGGGGTCTTGTAAATGGAGTTATTTTAGTTTTCAATGAGCTCAGGTTTGCAAAATACATTCTCTGTTGGGTTTAAATCTAGGGATTGATTTTTTGAACATTCTTCCTTCGTCTGATAAACTTTTTGCTGCGTTTTTGATAGTTTTTGTGATAAAATTGACCTCCTATACGTTCTAAAAAGATGTGGCAACCTCAAATAATAAGAAAATGAATATATTTGACAAGGGTTAAATGTTATTTGGTCTAAGAAAGTTTCTCTCAAGGCTCATAGGCTGCACTAAAAACCAAAGCTTAACATTCTCCCTTACCCTAATCAAGGGCTTTTTAAAAAACTTTCAACCACACGGTCATTTAAGACTGGCAATCACAGTCATTTCTCCAAATGTTGCCATTTTGTAACACAAACAGGTACTTTACAGCATCTATTTTTAAACAAAAAGCACATTGGCGTGTTGACAAAAACAGGCACGACTCAGAAGCAACAAAATAGAACTTCAATTGATCATCTGCCTTTCATTGGTTCTCCTACTGGGAAGATTATACAGCCAATCAGATGGCTGGATCAGAGAGGCTTGGCTCTCAATGGGTTTAAAAGCAAACTACTTTTTGGGCTAATGGAAGTTAGCCAACTGTGTGTGTGTGTCTATGATCACCACTGTGGACACCAGCTACACCCCCATCCCCCTTTTTGTCTTAAGGGAGACACACTGGATGGAAAAGAATGAAATTTCGGAGAAAAAAATAGGCAGAAATCCAAAAGAAGTAAAATCCCTGCCAATAGAATGGAGGGTATTTGAAGAATGAAGGAAACAAGTCCAACAAAAACCTTATAGGTCCAATTTTTGACTGCTTTACCATTTTTGTAATCATTTCTTTGTTCTTTTGTATATATTGTTAAACGTGGAGAGTCAAAAAATAATAAAAAATAATGATACTAAACAGTACTCAGATATTAAACAGTACTTAGATATTAAACAGTACTTGCATATTAAACAGTACTTAGATATTAAACAGTACTTGCATATTAAACAGTACTTGGATATTAAACAGTACTTGGATATTAAACAGTACTTAGATATTAAACAGTACTTAGATATTAAACAGTACTTGCATATTAAACAGTACTTGGATATTAAACAGTACTTGGATATTAAACAGTACTTAGATATTAAACAGTACTTGCATATTAAACAGTACTTGGATATTCAACAGTACTTAGATATTAAACAGTACTTAGATATTAAACAGTACTTAAATATTAAACAGTACTTTCATATTAAACAGTACTTGGATATTAAACAGTACTTGGATATTAAACAGTACTTAGATATTAAACAGTACTTAGATATCGAACAGTACTGGGATATCAAACAGTACTTGGATATTAAACAGTACTTAGATATTAAACAGTACTTAGATATCAAACAGTACTTAGATATTAAACAGTAATTAGATATTAAATAGTACTTAGATGTTAAACAGTACGCCCGGCGACCAAACGCCCGGCGACCAAACGCCCGGCGACCAAACCTCCAAGCACCCACATTGCCCATAGCGAAAACTGACCCTGTTCATCAATCATCAATCTTTAAATTGTCATTCCTTTTTTATTTTAGGCCTATCTCCCACTACCTTTTATCTAAACCCCACTTTTTTCCCCTCCCCATTTTCTTCTAATCCCAGATGATCCTTCCACACCTGAAGCCAACCTTATTCCGCTACTCCTAATGGTGATAAAGAGACGACAACAAGGAGGGCGGTCCAGTGGGCGTGGAGTCCACTTTTTCCCCTCGAGTGGTGATTTGACAACGGCTGCTTTTCCACAGCGGAGTATCCTCCTGGTTGGCGTGGATCCAACTCTACTCAATGGGGCTACTGCATTTTTTTTCATGACAGCGCTCCAGCATCAGTGTGCTTCTGCGTGCCGAGTGTGAAGGTTTAGGGGGAAGCCACTCCGAAGCTTCTCGTCAGGCCGCCACACCACAGGCATCCTCACTCTCTTCCCCCCCCTACCCACACATGGAGCTGTAGTAGTAGTAGTACCAGCATATACATATTTTGTCAGAGGGATTATTTTATTTCACGTTTTTTTTTTTTTCCTCAAGTTTTATCATGGAGACGCAAAGGCGACCCGCCAGGTGGAGGACGAAAAGATGGCTATGGGAGTCAACTCTGGCTACCATCGTTGTTGTAATCCTGCAAATTGTCTCCGTCAGAGGAGGTAAAAAACTTTCTTTTGTCTTTTTTAGTTGAAATAGTCCTTAAAATAGAGGTTGGGAACTTTTTTTGATGGAAAGTGTCATAAATAAGTCATATTTGTTTAAATGTTGATCCTTGAGAGCCATTTAAAAGTCAACATATATGAAAATGTCTGCCTTATTTAGTCACTTTACCACTTTTAAAGTATAAAAATACTCAGAATTCTTTTGACAACATTGTTATGTTGTTACTAATCAATGAGAAAATCCATGCAAAAAAAGTGTAATGAAAAAAAAATGATTAGAAGGCGCCATGGATAGTTTTTATGGCATAATACCAAAGTAACTCTCCTATTTATGCACTTTCTCATTAGAATTTTCCATAGTTTATCTCACAGGTTAGTAGAGAGCCATATGCACCCATCTAAAGAGCCATATGTGGCTCCAGAGCCATAGGTTTCCTACCAATGCCTTAAAATAATGTCATATAGCTGTTTTTTTTATTTTATTTTTTAGATAAGTACCTGTTAAAGGGTGAATTCACATCTTAATGTACTGTTAATGATAAATGTCCAATCTAGTTTGACTGGGGAAGACTGGCAAATCCTCAGTCAAACTAGATTGGACATTTATTGCTGTCATTATGATTGATTTGTTGTCTATGACTGTCAATTTCAGTGTAAAACCCATTTTCCATCACATCATATTACATTTGCCTTGATAGTTATTAACGATTTTAACTAAAATCAAACAAAATGTCACTTTTTTTAAGGCGTGGTCCGCAAAGGTAAGTCTTAATGTTGGACCCATTGGTCGTCATTAAATATAAACACTTTATTCTTATTCCCGTTCGCATAAATTAATGCTTTATTGAAAGCATGAATATCAAATGAGTCTATTTGGATACTGATTAGCATATTAAATGACTTTATAATACCACCATATGGACTTTTATAATGGTTTTTACATATTGACTGAGATGATTGGAATTCACATCCCAACTCCCAAAAGTCCATCTTTTCCATCCACTATTATTCAAGAAAAGAAAAAAAGGGGGCGTTGATGGAAAAAGGAGATCGTGAAGGAGTTTTTTTGGGGGTGGTGGGGGTGTTTTGACTCTTTTGAAAACATATGTGGGTCACATTAACGTCTAGCTTTGAAGAATTGTGTCTGAGGAGCCAAAATGGCATCCATACTGTGCAGCTTCCAGCCAGGAATATCCAAAAATATGCGTCTGTTGGCTTACCGAGTATTTGATATTTTTTTGAAGGCAAAAAAGACTTGAAGCGTTTAGAATGGGAAACTTTGGTTGGACTTAAAAGTCCCATAATTCATTTTTTGGGGGTCTTTCTTTTGTTTAGATATGGGTAAATACAATAGATGTCTTGTATTGCCTTATAAAATACTATATACTCATTAAGTACACACTGCAGCAAGGGTAGTCAGAAGAGTTGTATAGGGACAAAATATATATATATATATAAAAAAACAGTCTATGTATTGTATACATTTGATAAATATGAGACAAAATGAATTCACATAAATTATGATCACACATCTTCAACAAATTCGGTTGTCCATTTTTGGTAGCCCAAATACCGTATTTTCACGACTATAAGGCGCACTTAAAAGTCTGAAATTTTCTCCAAACTAGACAGGGCGTCTTATAATCCAGTGTGCTTTATATACGAAAAAATAATTGAAATGTATTATTCGTTGAGGGTGCGCCTTATAATGTGGTGCGCCTTATAGTCGTGAAAATACCCGTGTTTTCCCGACTATAAGGCGCACTTAAAAGTCTTAAATTTTCTCCAAAATAGACAGTGCGCCTTATATTCCAGTGCACCTTGTATATGGAAAAAAAATGTCATTCGTTGAGGGTGCGACTTATAATGCAGTGCGCGTTATAATCGTGAAAATACCCATATTTTTCTGACTATAGGGCACACCTAAAAATCTGAACTTTCCTCCAAACTAGACAGGGCGCCTTATAATCCAGTATACTTTATATATATGGAAAAAAAATTAAAATGTGTCATTCATTATAATGCAGTGCGCCTTATATATGGAAAATACAGCCATAAGTCCATGGAATGGATTTGACATAAAAACAATGTCCTTAATGACTTAACCCATTGATTACCATTCATTACATTGTATAAGAAAAGTGATTACACATCACATAAAAATACATTAATGAAGTCGGAAACACACCAAGACCAGGACTAATCTTGAAATCTAAGATCAATAAATCCCACACTACACTTAAATGGCAATTACTTAAGTCGTCCCTCGCAAACTTTGACTTTTATTAGTGAGCGCCTTCAGCATACTTGCTACTTCTGTGTAAAAAACGACATGTTTTAAAACCGATTCTAAATCCATTTTTTACCCAGGCAGATTTTGCATTGACTATTCGTTTTTGCTCACATATAAGACCATCTATTTAATCCAATAATTGTGGGTTTGTTTCTAGTCCCAACTCAGTATATTCAGTCGTAAAGGAAAGCAGCTGTCTTGTGTGGTAAAACGAAAAAAATCATATTCTGTACTTTCTGTGCAATTTACTGCGCAATCATCAAAGTAAAGTGTTCCATCTTGTCCCCCTCCTTCCTGTCGCTTCATGATTGAGAGTTTACCATAATTGCACGATCTGCACACTTTTGCGGGGTCTCGGGAGGGGGACGGGGGGACTTTAATTACCGTCACTACTGCCAGACTTCGTTAGAACGCGACTTGTCAAAGGGAAAAGAAAAAAAATCCCTTGGAGAAGATTCCCCGACTTAATCACAGCTCAAATCCACATCAAACCCAGCAATGGTGGAAATGTTGCCTCGACGTCTACTTGCTTTCACTTGAGATCATTTTAAATGGTCTCCTTCATTTTTTTTTTTTACTACATGTCTCTGCATGCACCTGAGGGACTTTATCGTACATTTTTTTTTCACAGGGAGCTTGTTAACAAGGCTGACACGATGCTGCTGACATACGTTGACAAATGGGGTGCCGTAATGGCCCACAAATACTACATTAAACTAGTTTGGTTATTATTCGGTGCTCGGACGTTTGGTCGCCGGTCTTTTGGTGAAAGAGAGTTTACTGTTGAAAACAGCTCTCAAAATTATATTCATGAAAGAGAGTTTAATATCTAAGTACTGTTTACTATCGAATTAGTGTTTAATATCTAAGTATTGTTTAATATCTGAGTACTGTTTAATGTCTAAGTGCTGTTTAATATCTAAGTACCGTTTAATATCTAAGTACTGTTTAATTTCGAAGTCCTGTTTAATATCTAAGTACTGTTTAATATCTAAGTACCGTTTAATATCTAAGTACTGTTTAATATCGAAGTACTGTTTACTATTGAAGTACTGTTTAATATCTAAGTACTGTTTAATATCTAGATACTGTTTAATATCTAAATACTCTTTAATATCTATGTACTGTTTCATATCTAAGTACTGTTTAATATCTAAGTACTGTTTCATATCTAAGTACTGTTTAATATCTAGATACTGTTTAATATCTAAATACTGTTTAATATCTATGTACTGTTTCATGTCTGAGTACTGTTTAATATCTAAGTACTGTTTAATATCTAAGTACTGTTGAAAACAGTAGATATTTACATATTAAACTCTCTCATGAATATAATTTTGAGAGCTGCTTTCAACAGTACCTGGATATTTTAACAGTACTTCTCTTTTAGATATTAAACTCTCTTTCTCATGAATATAATTTTGATAGCTGGTTTCAACAGTAAACTCTTTGGACACCAAAAGACCGGCAACCAAACGTCCGGTCACGCCATGAGACGGGTCACCTGAAAACCCCTTTAGTGCATGGGGAAAAAAACAACAACCTCAAAGTGGTCCAAGCGAGATAAGTTAATGGCTTTTGACCACCCGCTTTCTTTTTATTTTTTTAAAGGCAAACAATGCAGAATCAAAACATCCGGTTGCGCTTGATATGATTTTCTGGTGATGGCACGTCAAGTAAGGGAAGTGCTGATTGGGCCGTTGGGTGGCTGCTTTCTTTGGGATGGAGTGGGTTGGGGTGGGGTTGGGGGGAGGGTGCTGAGTCCACATGTTGAAGCCATTATGGACCTGGCACCACTCCCCATAACCCCCCCCCCCCCCCCCCCCCACTTAATAAAACATACACAAGACTAAACTTGGATGGCCCCAACTTTCGGGGCTACTTTTTTTTGCTTCTCGGCGAAAAAGCCTTTTTTAAAGACTTTAGTATAATGCTTTATGAAGTGGGTAATAACTACTTTGTTGATGTTTTACAAAGTGTTTGATTCCTGTTTTAAAAGGTGATCATTAACTATTGTATTTATCGTTTTCACATGTTTTTTTTAATGTTTTAAGAAGTGTTTATTGGTTGTAGGGGTTTTTTTGGGTTGTGGAAGACACCTAATGTCAAAGTGAAGTTTTTATATTTTTATATATTGACATATTCGACTTACACTAATAAGACATTTATAAATACTAACAGTGACCACTTTGTAAATACTTTATGATTGACAAAAACTTACAAATTTCTAATCGTAAGTCAAACATAATTATTTAAAATCTACAATAATAATTGGGTAATAAAAGTTATTAAAAAAATCTTAAATATTAATTTACATGGTACTTCTTGAGTTGAGTATGTTTTACAAAGGCTTATCTACTTATTTAATTATCTACCTAATAAGCCATTCACGAATTCACTCTGGAATTCTTTATCCATTTGACCATCTTTGTTTTTTTTAAACGTTGAAATGTCACTTCAAAGTATTTTGAAATGGAAAAGTATTTGTAAAGACAGAACGGTAAAAAAAAAAGTCCATTATGCCTGTGTTGGAATATTGTGCCCAGCTACTGCTTCTCTGTGAATTTAGGAATACCTTTGTGCATTACTGCATACCTCAAAGTCTTATATATTCCAGATGTGGCCTATTGCTCAAGCACCCCTCTCCCCTACACCACCCTCCACCACACTCACACCATCTCCACTTTCTACGCTACTTTCCTTTTTCCCCCATTTCTTCTTTGCAATGCCCACTCGGCACCATCCCATTTCAGAATGACAGCTTTCTCTTCTAACTCCTCGCCATAATCGAATAATACGTGACCGGATGTTTGGTCGCCAGTCTTTTGGTCGCCGGTCAAATGTACTTAGATATTAAACTGTACTTAGATATTAAACAGTACTTAGATATTAAACAGTACTTAGATATTAAACAGTACTTAGATATTAAACAGTACTTAGATATTAAACAGTACTTAGATATTAAACAGTACTTAGATATTAAACAGTACTTAGATATTAAACAGTACTTAGATATTAAACTCTCTCTTAGATATTAACCAGTACTTAGATATTAAACTCTCTCTCTTAGATATTAAACAGTACTTAGATATTAAACAGTAGTTAGATACTAAACAGTACTTAGATATTAAACAGTACTTAGATATTAACCAGTACTTAGATATCAAACAGTACTTAGACATTAAACAGTACTTAGATATTATACAGTACTTAGATATTAAACTCTCTTTTAGATATTAAACTCTCTTTTAGATATTAAACAGTACTTAGACATTAAGCAGTACTTAGATATTAAAAATAGTACTTAGATATTAAACAGTACTTAGATATTAAACAGTGCTTATATATTAAACAGTACTTAGATATTAAACAGTACTTAGATATTAAACAGTACTTAGATTTTAAACAGTACTTAGATATTAAACAGTACTTAGATTTTAAACAGTACTTAGATATTAAACAGTACTTTGACCGGCGACCCATGTGTTTTTTTGACAATGTGTACGAAAGATAAAAGCAGTGGAAAACTAGACAAAGCTAATCCATCACCCATGCGAACACAAGAACAAAAAGTGGGAAAAAAACATGTTTTGACATTTTGTGTGTGTTTATTATGCTGTTTGAATGTCAAGCGTATACTTTTGTAGCACCGACACTATCAGCCAGCCTCATTTCCCTGCTTATCATTGCTGTAATAAGTCATCACGTGACGGGAAATGGACACAAAATGGGGATTTGCTTGAGGAATGTAGTGTGTATTATTTAGGGAGGGGGCCATACCCAAGAAATGGTTCTTTTGGCTTGTGTGAAATAGTCTGAATGCTTGACCAAACAGCAACAAGGGAGACTTAAAAAACCTGCTAATATTCTAGTAATAATACAAGAAGGTGGAGTCTTATGATGTGTTTGCAGGACCTCGAAATGAGGACATGGGGTTGTGTGTATCTGGAACAGATTGGTTAGTTGGTTAGCTAACTTTGTAACTTCATAAGGGAGTCTTATTTGACTTTAATTGTAACTTTAGGCAGACTTGGCCATGTATAACTATACCCATAAGTCGTAACCGGATGTTTGGTCGCCGGACGTTTGGCCACCGTCAAATGGTGACAGATAGTTTACTGTTGAAACCAGCTCTGAAAATTAGATTCATGAGAGAGAGTTTAATATTTAAGAGAGATAGTTTAATATATAAGATAGAGAGTTTAACATATAAGTACTGTTTAATATATAAGTACTGTTTAATATCTAAGTACTGTTTAATATCTAAGTACTGTTTAATATCTAAGTACTGTTTAATATCTAAGTACTGTTTTATATCTAAGTACTGTTTAATATCTAAGTACTGTTTGATATCTAAGTACTGTTTGATATCTAAGTACAGTTTAATATCTAAGTACTGTTTAATTTCTAAGTACTGTTTAATATCTAAGTACTGTTTAATATCTAAGTACTATTCAATATCTAAGTACTGCTCAATATCTAAGTACTGTTTAATATCTTAGTACTGTTTAATATCTAAGTACTGCTTAATATCTAAGTACTGTTTAATATCTAAATACTCTTGAAACGTGCTCTCAAAGTTATATTCATGAGAGAGTTTAATATATAAATATCTACTGTTTTCAACAGTACTTAGATATTAAACTCTCTCATGAATATAATTTTGAGAGCTGGTTTCAACAGTAAACTCACAATTTGACCGGCGACCAAACGTCCGAGCACCCCCTATAAGTATATATATCAACATATTACATATCTGTAGAATTGATATAGTATGTGTGTGAAAAATATGACTAATTTTCACCTTCATTTTTTTTCTCTCCTCTCCCCACAGCTGAGCCAGTAGATGTTCTGAAGGCTATGGACTTCAAAAACTCTCCCGAAGGCGTCAAGAAAACGCCAGGATTTTGCACAATGCGCCGAGGTTCCAAACCCGACATTGCGTACCGAGTCAGCAAGAACGCTCAGATCAGCTCTCCAACCAAGCAGCTTTTCCCAGGTAAATATCATCTAAAATACTCAAATGTCAATCAAATACTGCTCTTATTGATCAATGACATGAAGCATAATCATATGCTTTTAATGTAGCTGTTGAAAATTGGCCATACAAAAGGGCGTCGTCCTTTATATTAGCCAATCATGTTTGGAAAAGCGGCAACACACTATTTATAATTAAATATAATGTAAACTGCCAGTGTCAGTACTACACTGTGCCTCTTTCTCAACTTTAATTGCTCCCAGCTTCCATTTTGCAGTTCTTGGCAGACATTGGAAGTCTGTCTGATTCACTTTTTTATGAGATGTAGACGGCTAGGTTGGCAACCTGCGGAGTGGGGGATCGTGGGAGTCTGTCTCACCAAGGCTGAAGGGCGATGATATCCCTGGAAAGTCATTGCGTTAGACGCTTTGGTTTGACGTGGTTTTGAAGAAAGACACTTGGACAAGGCACTCATTGTCGTTCTAGTCTGTGAGACTGAGCTAGACTTGAGACTGCTTGGCTTGGTTAAAAAAATCAGATTATTTTACAGTTTAAACCAAATGTGCGCAAACTATAGCCCGCGGGCCACATACGGCCCGCTAGGATTTTTAATCTGGCCCGCCAACGTTGTCCAAATAATGTTTTTATTTTATTTTTTCCCAAGATGGCGCCGTCACGTGAAATCCAGTGGCAGTAGCTCTGTCCACTCTTATTTGTTTTTTTTGTGTTTTACAGCCCTTCTATCTTTTTTTAAATGACATTTTAATATTTCTTAATACATTCATTTACTTACTTGACTTTGTACTTTATACTTTTGACTTCAATGATGAGTATGTTAATACTTTAGTACTTTTTCTGTTTATGTTTCATATGTACTATTAACGGATGCACTTTTTTATATGTATCCTATCTTCTGCTGACCCGGCCCATCTGTCACACTTTTAAAGTCACTGTGGCCCCAAAAGTTTGCCCACCCCTGGTTTAAACCCACAAAATGTAGGTTCAAATTTCACATAACACCATAAAAGGGCTTTTTTGCATCAAATTCTTGGCTTTATTGATCTAGCAGTCTTGCTAAATTCTTCTCCCAAATGTCATAATGCAACAAAAACTTATATTTTCTCTCCCAGGTGGAGTTTTCCCAGAAGACTTCTCCATCATGTTCACCGTCAAGCCCAAATCAGGTCTTCAGTCCTTCCTGTTGTCAGTGTACAACCAGCAGGGCATCCAACAGTTGGGTGTGGAAGTGGGCCGCTCCCCAATTTTCCTGTACGAAGACCAGAACGGAAAGCCAGCCCCCGAGGACTACCCCCTTTTCCGCTCCATTAACCTGGCAGACGGCAAGTGAGTGTCCGCTCCGCGACCGATCATGTACCCCCACCCTTCATACTCCCTTTTCCATTACATGTGTGGATATAGACTTGACCTTATTGGATTACACAGTAATGCAATACCAGTATTTCCTTCTTCATATTTTTCCAAATCAAATTTTTAAAATGGAAACGTGCCGTTCAGTAGGAATCTTGGAAATAAAATGGGCCCAAAGGGTACAATTTTTAGTTCCTCGGCTAATTGTTCAAAAAGTATGGGTATCAAAGTGGCGGCCCGCGGGCCAAATGTGGCTCGCCCGCATCATTTTGTGCGGCCCGAGAAAGTAAATGATGTGTTCCTTTTAAATCAATAATTATAATTTTTTTAATCCATTTTTTCTGTTTTAAGTTCAAAAATCCTTTTGTAAAATCTAAAAATATATTTTAAAAAAGCTAAAGTAAACATTGTTTTAGATCTATAAAAAACTAAATATTCAGGGATTTTAATCCAGTTCATTTAATCCATTTATTTAAAAAAAATCTAAATATTATATCTAAAATGATCAGTAGTATAGATGTATATTAAATTTCCTGATTTTCCCCCTTTTAAATCAATAATTGTCATTTTTTAATCCATTTTTTCTGTGTTTTTAGTTCAAAAATCATTTTGTAAATTCTAAAAATATATTTGAAAAAAGCTACACATGCCACACTTGAAACAAGCAACTTTTCTAATCAATTTTCTGTGTTGTCTTCATTAAGGTGGCATCGTGTGGCCATCAGTGTGGAAGGGAAGCGAGTCACCATGATTGTGGACTGTAAACGAAAAGTTACCAAGACACTAGCCAGGGGCGAAAAGGCAACCATTGACACGCAAGGCATCACCGTCTTTGGAACCCGCATCCTGGATGAACAAGTCTTTGAGGTAAGCTGCCATATTGGAATCCCCATTGGTTGTTTTTTGTGCTTTTTCATGCTGGAGCTTTTAGAGTCGCTTGATTTACAAAAAATGGTAAATCAGGTTTTTAGCTCGATTAAACTCAACATCTTAAGACTTAACGCTGAATTTTTTTTTTAACATTATTTTTATTTATTTTTTAGATTTCGTGCCAAGTGAAAATCGTGCTAAATTAGCTATTTTAATCTCTTTTGTGCTAAATTATACTGAGTAAAAAGCAAAGGGTAGAGAAAATGGGACGTTGACACGCCAGACTTTGATGAATGATTTTGGAATGTTGGTTATGCAGCCGCGGTTAGACATTCTGACAGTGTTGATAAGGAAATATAGCGTGCTTATGCGGGGCCATAAAAGCTACGGTGGTGAATTAGTTTTATAAGGGAAAGAACGTCAGAGTGGAAGCCACATTGAGATTGTAATTAAGGTTCTTATGAGTTACAGGGAGACAAGTGAGGACTATCACTTTCTTTCACTATACTGTTTCTGAACAGGCTGTTTCAAAAATACTTTGTTCAAAAATGTCCAAAAAACAATTTTACTTCATTCTGTTGGTGACCGGACGTTTGGTCGCCGGTCTTTTGGTCGCCGGGCAAATGTACTTAGATATTTTGCAGTACTTGGATATTAAACAGTACTTAGATATTAAACAGTACTTAGATATTAAACAGTATTTAGATATTAAACAGTACTTAGATATTAAACCGTACTTAAATATTTAACAGTACTTAGATATTAAACAGTACTTAGATATTAAACAGTATTTAGATATTAAACAGTACTTAGATATTAAACAGTACTTAGATGTTAAACAGTATTTAGATATTAAACCGTACTTTGATATTAAGCAGTACTTAGATATTAAACAGTACTTAGATACTGAACAGTACTTAGATATTAAAAAGTACTTAGATATTTAACAGTATTTAGATATTAAACAGTACTTATATATTAAACAGTACTTATATATTAAACTCTATCAAGAATATAATTTTGAGAGCTTGTTTCAACAGTAAACTCTCTGTCACCAAAAGACCGGCGACCAAACGTCCGGCGACCAAACATCCGAGCACCCATACTGTTAACTCCAAGATAGATTTAGCCCTTGATGAAATGTTGCCATATTGTATTTTCCATCTGACATGATCAAAATTGGGAACATTCAGTATGTTAAGCTAATAATTGCTCCCTTCTTAACAGCTACGATAATTACAAATGTCCTTGTTGGTGTATTAGCATATGTTCCCGTAATATAAGACACATGTATTTTGGCTTCATTTCATGTTGTGATTACACTACACTGAGTCCACCTTGACACCTTTAGAACATAAACATCTGTTTAGAAATAAATGTTTATGCTCAGAAATATAAACCTAGAGATAGAAAACGATGAAAAATGATTTTTTCGGTTCCAGTTTCTTTTTAAGCCCTGATTTAATAGTGTTGGCCATTTTGACTTAACTTTAATAGTGCAATGGTAAATGAAAGCTAAAATAAAGCTCCCAAAATGCAGCGTGACTGGACATTTGTCAAGTCGTATGTTCACAATAAATCGGACTCGTTCCAACGTCATTCAGAACTAAATTGACTTTCTTCTTTTATGCTTCGGTCAAAGCAAGTTTTTTTTAGCTTAGATGGCAGATGCAGAAGTCTTAAATGGGCAGGAGAAGCTGCACTTATGATCAGCATGTGCTCACATTCCACAGCTGGTAGACACATCCTCACCCAGCAGGTTTACCAATTATGTAGCCTCTGTGCTCCCTCCTTTTTTCGATTTAATACAGATGCTGCCGACTTACTTTTGGAATGCAATTTGCGGTAATTATAAGCGCAAAACTGATACAATTTGCGGTCATTTTTAAAGCAGAAAATCCTTCATTTACGATAAGGTACCGCCAATGTTAGAGTTATATAAAAATCTGGTTTTATATGAATGGTGGCTAGTCTTGTGTATGCCTAAATCAGGGGTGGGCAAACTTTTGGAGTCCGGGGGCCATATTGACTTTAAAAATGTGACAGATGTGTGGGGTCAGTACAAGATAAGATACATATAAAAAAGGGCATCCGTTAATAGTACATATGAAACATAAACAGTAAAAAAGGACTAAAGTATTAACATACTCATCATTAAAGTAAAAAGTATAAAGTACAAAGTGAAGTAAAAAGGAATATATTAAGAAATATTAAAATGTCATTTAAAAAAGGATAGAAGGGCTGTAAAACACGAAAAAAATGAGTGGACAGAGCTAGCACCATTTTGGGGGAACAAAAAAAAGATACGATACAAATAAAAAAGTGCATCCGTTAACAGTACATATGAAACAGAAACAGAGAGAAAATGACTAAAGTATTAACACTCATCACTCATCATTAAAGTATAAAGTATAAAGTACAAAGTCAAGTAAGTAAAGAAATGTATTAAGAAATATTAAAATGTCATTTTAAAAAAAGATAAAAGGGCTGTAAAACACAAAAAACAAATAAGAGTGGACAGAGCTACTGCCACTGGCTTCCGTGTGACGGCGCCATCTTGGAGTAACAAAAAACATTATTTGGACAACGTCGGTGGGCCGGATTAAAAAGCCTCACGGGCCATATGTGGCCCGCGGGCCGTAGTTTGCCCATCCATGGCCTAAAGACGAGTCAAGTCTAGCTAGACCAGCACATCACTATGAAGGCTTTCAACCCTATCACATCAGTCCTGTACATTATCACAGTTTTCATGGCATTGGACTTTTTGCCTGCTGCTACTTAAAGATCAAGATCAAATCTGGATTGGATTACACACATTACACTCAACTAATTGTTGTCCTTGTGCACTTTTTTCCTTCTCTGCACATTCCATCTGCGTGTGTTGTTCTTCCACTCCCAAAGATCTGTAGGTTTGAGTGACAATCAGAAATAAAACAAGGGCATTTTAATATTTCTTAATGCATACAATAAAGAGGAGGAAAAAAACGACACACTGGAGTATAAGTCGCATTTTTAGGACATTTTTTTAATTGATCGGAAACCAAGAACAAACCTTCCTTTAAAGTAAAAAGTAGGCTAAAGGAGAAAAAAAAGGCTAAATAGTCGCTGGTCTGGCCAAAAGCTGTAACTTATAGTACGGAAAATACGGTATTTATTATATTTTATGTTAATTAATAAATGATATTGTAAATAAAGATGAGTTAAGATGCAAATATATTAGGATGAGTAGTAAAACAAATGGATCGTTATGAGTCATTATCCAAATGTGCGTGGCGTGTAAATGACTGGTCGCCCATCCAGTTTATAGTCTGTCTTTTGTATAATATCAATATGACAGTCAAGTTGCTACACATTCTTTCCTATTTGAGAAAAGGGATGTCAAGGAAGGATGCTTTGTGTGATTTTTGTGTGTTATGACGCAGCAACAAATCAAATAGCATGCTGCTTATTTGTCTATTTGTCTAGTCTTTGTTTTTCTTAGTGTGCATGATTTTCTTGACATCCGCTTCACATCCCTCTTTTCTCCATTTATTAATTCTGCAGGGTGGGATGTTTACGCTGTAATGTAGGCGCTACCAGGAAGCTCATGAGATTCAACAACATGTCACATATATTGATATTTAAACCAAATCTTGATATTTAAATCAAATCTGAAAGCATTTAACATTCAGGTTAAGTTCATTTTTATGCTAACCTAAAACTTGGTTAAAGTTAAATCTGACTTTTACACGCTAACCCAGGAGTGGGCAAACTTTTTGGCCCGGGGGCCATATTGACTTTAAAAATTTGACAGATGAGCCGGATCAGCACATGATACGATAACATATAAAAAAGTGCATCCGTTAACAGTACATATGAAACATAAACAGAAAAATAGGAATAAAGTGTTAACATACTCATTACTCATCATTAAAGTATAAAGTACAAAGTCAAGTAAGTAAAGGAATGTATTAAGAAATATTAAAATGTCATTTAAATAAAGATAGAAAGGCTGTAAAACACTTAAAAACAAATAAGAGTGGACAGAGCTACTGCCACTGGCTTCTGCGTAATGACGCCATCTTGGTAAAAATAAATAATAATAAAACATTAAATAAAAGCTGTAGTTTGCCCATGTCTGATTTAGAATGAGCTACATCACCCATCTTAGTATCTTAGTCAGTCTTGGTCTACAAAAGGATTTTAAAAAATGATACAGATATATTTTTAAGCATTATTTTAGCACGACAGCAACCTCCAAATTTCCAATATTTTTTATTTAACTTGGCTTCAAATGGTGACATTCTTCAAGTGGCCTAACCGTGAGTCGTTTTGGCTGACGGAAGGGTTAGCGGTGCAGATGTAATTTCCTCTCCTAAAAGCTCATGAAAACCAGACGTCCCGCGATAACTACAGACCTTGATTGTTTATCTGCTGTGCACTAGAACTGGCAACCTTTTTCCCGACAGATTCTACAATAAGTTGCAAACTGGCTTCCAGCCTTGATGAATAACTTTTTAGGAGGATTACTAGGCTATAATGCACTACCACATCCTGCCTTATTGTGTTTTACCATCACCTTTTATGACTGCCATGCTGTGTTAATCCGGAATAAGGCCGTTAGCATGTGAACTCTCGATTTGTGCCTTAAAATGAGATGTTTTGAGCTTCTGTAACTGACTTTTTTGGTGTGTTTTGTAGGGTGACATCCAGCAGATGTTGATTGTGGCAGACCCAAGGGCTGCTTATGACTACTGTGAACACTACAGCCCGGACTGTGAAACTCCAAGTCTTCAGGACAAGCCTCAGGCTCAGGAACCTGAAGAGGAGGTAGGCATTATTATATACTAAAACCCAATATTTCTCTCAAATGCAATTGTTTCCATGTAAAACCATGTCTTCCCTTTTGGGGATGCGCTGCATTTTGTGTGGACATATTAGATTACGATAAACAATATAATGGCTCCGGCAATTCCTAGCACTATAACATGACTAGATTTTTGGTGTAACTCATTAATAGTGTTATAACGTGACCTGACTTTTGGTTGCCGGTCTTTTGGTGACAGAGAGTTTACTGTTGAAACCAGCTCTCAAAATTATATTCATGAGAGAGAGTTTAATATCTAAGAGAGAGTTTAATATCTAAGTACTGTTTAATATCTAAGTACCGTTGAAAACAGTAGATATTTAGATATTAAACTCTCACATGAATATAATTTTGAGAGCTGGTTTCAACAGTACTTAGATATTAAACAGTACTTAGATATTAAACAGTAGTTAGATACTAAACAGTACTTAGATATTGAACAGTAGTTAGATCCTAAACAGTACTTAGATATTAAACAGTACTTAGATATTAAACAGTACTTAGATATTGAACAGTAGTTAGATCCTAAACAGTACTTAGATATTAAACAGTACTTAGATATTAAACAGTACTTAGATATTAAACAGTACTTAGATATTAAACAGTACTTAGATATTAAACAGTACTTAGATATTAAACAGTACCTAGATATTAAACAGTACTTGTAAAATAAACAGTACTTAGTTATTAAACAGAACTTAGTTATTAAACAGTACTTGGATATTAAACAGTACTTAGATATGAAAAATGAAAAATGAAAATCAGACATAGGCATTGTCGTCATCATTGACTTGACAAAAAGCCTAGTAGTCATCATACCCTCAGCAGCGTATGACGAAATTGTATAGTGCTTCTCCACAAGTTCGTCTTCCCAGGCCAGACACATTTATGACATTTATTTATGACATATTCATACTTGTTAGCTCTCCGCCTTGAGCGCCATTTTCCGGCGACTACAAGTTGCCTCACCGATGCCAACAAGAATAAGATGGATCACTTACCTCTCAGTCTTTAACAGTACTTAGATATAAAACAGTACTTAGATATAAAACTCTCTTTCAGATATTATACTCTCTCTTAGATATTAAACTCTCTCTCTTAGGTATTAAACTCTCTCATGAATATAATTTTGAGAGCTATTTTCAACAGTAAACTCTCCGTCACGAAAAGCCCGGCGATCAAACGTCCAGTCACGAAATGTAACATAGTGACAATGAGGACACTTTTTCTTTCTTCTTCAAGCCTTTCTTCTTTGTATTGATTTATACTTCCTTCACATGCAGCCTCATGTAGTTCCCTACTGATTCATAAGGAACTGGGTGTCCAAAATGACCAAATATGGTTCTTTTAGCCTTTGTCATTCATATTTTGCGCCTTACTCTTACTTCTTTCTACGACTTATGAATATGCACCGCTATTGTCAGCTGACTTTTTCCATCAAGTGATTAACCGAATAACTGATGAGCTCACGACGGAAAACTTTTTTTTCTTTTTATTTCCCTGCCGGCAAGTTCGAGTTCGAGCCGCCATTCAGTGATTTATATCACTAACGAGTTCTGCAGGCTACTCGAAATCCAACCTTTTTTCCGTTTCCCCCAAATGCAGTATGACTTCCAAATACCTGGAAACGTTTGGGTTTTTTCTGGGTTTTTTCTTCTTTTCAATGTCGAGGTTCAAGTATGGAAGATGTGGCTGGAAAATGTTGGTTCATCATCATCATCAAATTGACTCTGGTGGAGGTTGTCATGTGTGAGAAAGAATGAGACAAGTTGGCCACGTTGATAGTTTATTCAAAGCCGGAATGTTCCATGTATTATAGTTTTTAGATGGATTTATTTTGTAGGGTTGTGTATGGAGACTTTATGGAAAAATGCTACATGAGTAGTTTGTTTTATTATGTGGGAAATGCAGCAGCAATTGAAGTACTTGATGTTATACCTAGAATTTTACTACTTATAATGGATTTAGTGGAGTTAAATGTTGTTGTATAGAGAGACTTTTTAACAGGTTAAAGTATCAATAGTTTTGTACAAAGTACAACTTTTAGAAAACCAAAAAATGACGGTAATTTGTACTTCAATTTAGGCGTAAATGCAGTTTTTGTTTTTCACAAAAAAGTGCAATACTAATCAATACCTTCGTTTTAACCAAGTAAAACAAGTTCTTAATTTTCATTTACTTTTTAAGAAAATACAACATTACTAGTCCATCTTTTTAACTCATTTTAATCCAATTTTTAGATACTTTTTCAGAGAGTTGGCATAAAATGGGGAAAACTCCTTTATAGTAACAAGTAGGATAAGAAATACAGTGAAATGAGGATAAAGATAATGTACAACTTTTGTACGAATGTCAAACATACATTGAACATTTTCCTTTCAACTTAAGAACAACTTTAAGGATTCGTTTTCAGAGAGTTGGCATAAAATGGGGAAAACTCCTTTATAGTAACAAGTAGGATAAGAAATACAGTGAAATGAGGATAAAGATAATGTACAACTTTTGTACGAATGTCAAACATATATTGAACATTTTCCTTTCAACTTAAGAACAACTTTAAGGATTCGTTTTCTTGTTAGAAAATATCAATATCAATCATTTGCTATTCACTATGGACATTCTAGGCCGAATTTTCTACACATTCCACCTTGTTCTAGATTTTTTGATGGACTCCATATGGAGACATCCGTTAGGGAGCGTCTGCCTTGACCCTGCAGTTGTCTGCCATATGTAGGCTTCCTAGGATAAAAGAAAAAGAGGAAGCAAAAGCGACATAGTGTGAGTGTGTGTGTGTGTCCACGTGTGCACGAATCCGCATCCAATTCCAATTTCATCCAAGCCTTGTGGTGAAGATCCCAGCCAAGCACTTTAACGACTGGTCTCTTGCCTGTCTGGCCTGGTTTTCGCTTCAAATGCGTTCTCTGGACAATAATAAGGATCTTATCAGTTTTTCACAATGTCAACAGTGCTGATGGACTAATATTAATCACTGTAAGGCAAATAAGGAATTATGGATTAATGTATACCTCCTGACTTTTGTGAAAGTGGCAGTAAAAGTAGGCTAGGATGAAGTAGTGTTAATAATGTAAATGCAAGTAATAAATATAAAATAAAATAAAAATAACTATAATAATTAATTAAAAAAAAAAATATATATATACAAATACATATATACACATATATACACATATACACATATATATACACATATATACACATATATACACATATATACACATATACACACATATATACACATATATTCACATATGTACACGTATACACATACATATATACATATTTACATATATACATATTTGCATATATACATATTTGCATATATACATATACACATATACACACACATACACATATATACATATATGCATATATACTTATATACGTGTGTACTTATATACATATATACATATTTATATATATATATATTTGCATAGATACATATATACATATATACATATATACATATATACACATATATACACATATACACATATACATATACGCATATATACATATATACTTATATACTTATTTACCTGTATACTTATATACATATATACATATATTCATACAGTATACACTCAAAATATGTGATTGTAGAATCCTTACCAAAGGCGGAGCTTGGGGGTAATGAGGGTGGTCAGGGGAGGGGCTAAAGATCATATGTGATGATGGGAGGAGCAATTATATAATGTTAAAGTGAGCATACATATCACGCTAAACATCAAATGTGACCAATTGCAGGAAAATTGGTACAATACGAATGACTTCACCATTGTAGTTTTTTTAATTTATGGAATTTCAAATGAATAATTTGTTGTAAAAACATAATGGCTTTAAACATGTCGGACCTATCCCATCATAAATTGGAAGGCCTAGCTTTATTTCCTTACGTATACTTTTGAGACTACTTTGAAGTTTTTATAATAGTTTGTTGAATTAAAGCTTAGAGTTTTATGCTAATCAGGGAAAGTTGTTGTCATTTCCTCTGTGGTTTGTCCTGTGAGTGGCTCCACTTTTAGTCTGTAAATAAACAAGGAAATAATAACCCCGAGGTTTATTATATCTCTACTGCATCATGTGGCTTATTTCAGAACTCAGGCCACACGTTTACTTCATCCTAAATATCGTTATTTGCGCCTGTAATTTCCTGCAATTTGGGATGAATCAGAACTGCACACTCATTTCAACGAAAAGTAATTAATAACAACTTCAATCTTTAACAAATCCGACCTAGAAACACGTTTGAATGCTTTATAACTTGTTTGGAAGCAAACAAGAGTATTTTCCTTTATCCGTATATCCCATTTTTGTTATATTCTTATGCATGTCATTCATTAGATCATGTTATTTCCAAAATAGCATGGGATGCTAACTCATTTGCCATGTAAATACTGTACAATATTTTAATTGTGCTGTCATATTTACATGAAGATGGATTGATTGCAAGTACTTTCCGTCCGTTTCTTTCTTTTTCCATTTTGCAGTACACTAACTATGATTATGGTGAGCTGTACGACTACAGCGAAGGAGCGCTACCCACCGAACCCACCCCGACCGAAGAAGCCAAAACCGAGGTACCGCCGCTACTAATAAAAATTTTCATGGCCAAAAAAATGGTCATGAATGACAACAAGTGCTTTGAACTTCTCCATCTTTTTTCTATTTCTATTTTCTGCTATGATTTTGATATCAGTTTGGACTCTTTTAAAGAAGATTTGCACTCCGATTATTTATTACTGTATTTTCACGACTATAAGGCGCACTGCATTATAAGGCGCACTCTCAACGAATATTTTTTCTCCATATATAAAGCACACTGGATTATAAGGCGCCCTGTCTATTTTGTAGAAAATTCAAGACTTTTAAGTGCGCCTTATAGTCATGAAAATACGGGTATTTTCACCACTTTAAGGCGCACTGGGTTATAAGGCGCACCCTCAACGAATGATACATTTTAATTTTTTTCCATATATAAGGCGCACTGGATTATAAGATGCCTTGTCTATTTTGGAGAAAATTTCAGAGTTTTAAGTGCGCCTTATAGTCGTGAAAATACGGGTATTTTCCTGACTATAAGGCGCACCCTCAACGAATGACACATTTAAATTTTTTTCCATATATAAAGTACACAGGATTATAAGTCTATTTTGTAGAAAATGTCAGACTTTTAATTGCGCCTTATAGTCGTGAAAATACGATAAATGGCCCTGATCATAGACATTAAATGGAATAGTACTATCTAACATAGTTTTCAATCTCATTAAACCCAGATTCCCCCATTTTTAAAAGACTTTAACCTATATGTAATTAGTCCATATTGTGTTGACTATTTAAACAAATATTGCAGATGCAAAACATCAGTTTTTCCATTCTGATTTCAGACCGTTGTAGATGGTGACTATTTTACCGATTATGACTACACCGTTGTGGATGGAAGTCAGCCTGATAGTCCCACTGCAGGCCAGGTAACTTTCTTTCCGTTTTTGTTTAAATTTCTCTTAACTTTGTCAAAAGATGTCAATGTGTAATATGTAAAAATATATCTGATCACTGTTCAGTAGAATTAATTGATGTCACCTTAAGAAAATTTTGAAATGGTCGTATTCGGCTGATACAAAAAAAAACTATGAATGACTGTTTCGAGGGTTCCTTTTGAAGACAATATAGAAATCTTTGTTTAGCTTCTCACATGTTAACTAAATAATTTTTTTCTTACGCTTCTGGACACTTTGCAGACATACGAGGAAGGAAATGTCGACGATTACGTCACCGGTGTAGAACAGGTCGGGGCAGACCCCACCACGGCTGTGGAAAGTGCCGCCCCAGTGGACCCCAACGACAAGGGCAATGGTGGCACCAACACTTACGAATTCAAGGAATATGATATCCACGAAGGGGAGCAGACCCAAGAGACGCCCTTTGATTACGGCGATTACGGTGACTACGGTACTACAACTGACACCAAGGCCGCCACGGGTGAAGAAGAGGTTGGACCTGGTGTTCCTGCTGAAACCGACTACAGGGAGAGTGGCGTAAGTGTTATTAAAAACAAAAGTGTGTTGGGGATAATAAACCCTAACAACACAAAGTCAGAACCTTGATTTGGACATTTCTGCTTAAAACACAAACCGTTAAGGCTCTTGAAAGTCTTGGAACTTATCCTTAACCCTTGTTTTAAACTCCATACAAGTCATATGCGTGACCGGACGTTTGGTCGCCGGTCTTTTGGTGACAGAGAGTTTACTGTTGAAACCAGCTCTCAAAATTATATTCAAGAGAGAGAGTTTAATATCTAAGAGAGATATTTTAATATCCAAGTGCTGTTTAATATCTAAGTACTGTTTAATATCCAAGTACTGTTTAATATCCAAGTACTGTTTAATATCCAAGTACTGTTTAATATCCAAGTACTGTTTAATATCCAAGTACTGTTTAATATCTAAGCACTGTTTAATATCTAAGTACTGTTTAATATTTAAGTACTGTTTAATATCTAAGTACAGTTTAATATCTAAGTACTGCTTAATATCTAAGTACAGTTTAATATCTAAGTACTGCTTAATATCTAAGTACTGCTTAATATCTAAGTACTGTTAAAACCAGCTCTCAAAATTATATTCATAAGAGAGTTTAATATCTAAATATCTAATGTTTTCAACAATACTTAGATATTAAACAGTACTTCAATATTAAACTCTCTTTCTCTTTTCTCATTTGACTGGCGACCAAAAGACAAAACAAAAAATCTAACAAAAAAAACGGTCCTTGCCTGCTATTGGCAACAAAACTCATTCGAACAAACCATTGACATTTTTAAGATATGAAGATTCCCTTTGGAAGGAAATGATAAACCTCAAAGGTTAATCACCAACTTGCACTATCTGGGCTACAATCCCATCATACCACTAAAGTCCTCCATGACTATTTTTTTTTTGAAAACTGCTGGAGCCAGTCCTTCCTTTTGGGGCTTTGGGAATGCCTCTCATGTGAAGTCATTGTATGGATAGTGTCAGGTAACCACCTCTTTAGTCGGGCTCCTTATTTTTTTTGTATGTCTCGTGAGCAATCTTACTAAAAAGAAGTGGAAATTATAGCCTCTGTCTGACTTATTTCTGTGGTTTATTTTTCCAAGCGGTAGCAAAAGAGCTACCTTAATCCTCACAAAACAGTAGTCAGCAGTCTACAGAATGTTTTTTTAGCATTTTTTTATCACTGTCTCTTTCTTCTTATTGTTTTTTTTTTTAATTCTTTGGATAAAGTATTGTCATTAATGATTTTTTCTATTATGTTTATAGGTGGGAGGAAGTCAAAGTTATCTAGGAGAAAAAGGAGAGAAAGGAGAACCGGCTGTCATTGAGCCAGTAAGACGCATTTTAATATAAAAGATCCGTTTTTATTAAATTGGTTGAAATTGTAACAACTACACGTCTTATAATAGATGGCAAATGTGAGAAATATGGTGCTGAATCAGCGTATTTTTTGAGGACGGACTCCTTACTATATAGTGCCATCATTTTCTTTAATAGCTAAAATGTGTTCAAACATCTAAAACAAGGGTGCCATTTTAGATATAATATTTACATTTTTTTAAATAAATGGATTAAAAGAACTGGATTAAAAGCCCTTAATATTCCCTTTTTTATAGATCTAAAACAATGTTCATTTTAGCTTTATTTAAAATATATTTTTAGATTTTACAAAATTATTTTTTAACTAAAAACACAGAAAAAAATGATTAAAAAATGACAATTACTGATTTAAAAGGGGGAAAATCAGGAAATTTAATATACATTTTAGATATAATATTTAGATTTATTTTTATAAATGGATTAAAAGAAATAGACTACAAGCCCTGATTATTCCATTTTTTTATAGATCTAAAACATTGTATATCTTAACTAAAAAACACAGAAAATGGATTTAAAAAATGACAATTATTGATTTAAAAAGAGGAAAATCAGGAAATGTAATATACATCTATACTCTTCATTTTAATTTGATCCTAAAACAGAAAATCAGCACTCATGATTAACTTTCCCGGGCCACACAAAATGATGCGGCGGCCCAGATTTAGCCCCCGAGCCTCTACTTTAACACATGTAATCTAGATAGAAATGTCAAACCTGGCTTTCAATGTAATCACAATTAATCTTGCCATGTACCTCATTTGACTACTTTCATCAAATATTTGCCCTATGCAACTCTTCCAAAAAAAAAAACCTATACAACTTCGTTATTAAGTGAAATAATAGCTCCGCCCCTTTCCATCTGCATTGAACCCAATCCAAGCATTTGACCACACAGGCATATTAGAATCATCGATGAAATACTGCGTGTAGCAATACATAAACTCTCCGACCTCAAACCCGCAGCAGACGTCTGTTATTTGTAACGCTACTGTATTATCTACTTTTTTTCTTCTTTTTTCAGGGCATGCTTATAGAAGGACCCCAAGGATCCCCCGGCCAAGCAGTGAGTATCACGTTCTTTGCCTTGCACACATGGAGAACAGCTAAAAAAAATGGGGGGGGATAAAGAGGGGAGGTGGGGTGGGGGGGCTTTATGGAAAGAGTGTCAGTGGTTGAGTGTGATGAGGCTTGGTGGGAAGAAGGGGGGCTTTTTTTTTTGGGAGGATTTTGAGGTCTTTTTGAAGACATCTTTGCTTCTGTCTTTGTTGGCCGACACTGTGAGTGTTGGATGGACGGCTTGTGGTGTGCTTTTGGGGATTTAATGAACTGAAAGTATGTATGTCTGTTCTTTTTTAGGGTGTTCCTGGTACCCCAGGACTGCCAGGTGCCCCAGGGCCACATGGAGATCTTGGTCCAAGGGTGAGTTGATACCCCCCTATGTGATGTTTAAATCACATTTTTTCACTTATATTGAGTCATTTTTTTTAGGTATGGGGGATTTAAAACAAGTTTTTTTTAAAAAAAATTGTAAATGGATTAAATAAACTGGATTACAAGACCTGAATATTGAGTTTTTTATAGATTTAAAACAATGTTTATTTTAGATTTTTTTACATATATATTTTTAGATTTTACTAAATGATTTTTGAACTAAAAACCCAGAAAAATGGATTAAAAAATGATAATTATTGATTTAAAAGGGGTAATATCAGGAAATTTAATTTACATTTTTTTTATTGGATTATAAGAACTGGATCAAAAGCCCTAAATATTATATAAATATATATATCTAAAACAATGTTGATTTGAGCTTTTTTTTTTATATCTTTTTAGATTTTACCAAAGGATTTTTGAACTAAAAACACAAAAAATGGATTAAAAAATGACAATTATTGATTTAAAAGGGGGAAAATCAGGAAATTTAACATACATCTATACTCTTATATCCTAAAACAAAAAGTCGGCACTCATCATTGAATGATGCGACGGGCCAGATTTGGCCCCCGGTCCACCATTTTGACACCAAATGTGGTCTAGATGCATCATATATCGCTATAAACCCCCCAATTTAATGTCACTTTCCAAGCCAGTGGCCATATCTGGTTTCTCTTTCCAAAATTGACAGTAGCCATTACTCTCTGACTACTGCCTTGTTTTATTTTTTTCCAAAAAAAAGTCTACCCATGTCTGATTTTCAACACACATTCGCAGCTGTGTATGATGACAATAACGGCTTTTAATCAAAAGCAGCTGAGCCACTCCATTTTGAAGATTTCCTTTCATTTGAATTCCACAACAGGGTCCTCCAGGAAGACCTGGAATTCCAGGTTCAGACGGTGTTCCCGGCCCTGCAGGCACCATTCTGATGCTTCCAGTAAGTTTCCCTACTTAGCAACCCATATGCAAGGCATCCATTTTGGGTTTTTTTTCACACTAAGGCAAAATTTGCCACTAGATTTCAACCATATCATGTTTTTTTTTTTGATTGACAGTTCCGAGCAGGCGGTGAAGCACACAAAGGACCCGTGGTGTCGGCACAGGAAGCTCAAGCACAAGCTATCCTTTCCCAGGCTAGGGTAAGTCATCCATTGATATCAGTATGTGTGTTTGTCTTTGTTAGGTTCATCAATAATTATATTTTAATATAATTATGAAACAATACAGGGGGACATCTGATTTCATTATATTTATTTAATTAGATTGGCATCTCTGATGATATCGTCCTCGTCATAAATGATTCTGGAAAGTGGTAATTTCTCCTGCCCCTTTAAGGCCATAAATCAAAACAATTACAAGGTTATTAATTAATCCAATTGCGTGAACAAAAACAACAGCTTTAACAATCATCGCATAGCAGTTATTTAAATAATAACAATTAAGGTTGGAACTTAAAAACAACTCCATTGGAAATTAAACAACTTAAGCGTCCTTCTAGGTCTGCATTCTGGGGTAAAGGTTAAAATTAAACAAACAAGGCTCCATTTGGCAAAACAATTCCATAATCAAGCTAAAAAAGCGTCATAATTTACCAAAATATGCGAGTAATCACAAAGGTTGTTGGTTAGCCATCACACTGCATAAGATAATTCTTAAGCATCCTTCCAGGTCTGCATTCTGGGGTAAAGGTCAGTCCTATCTTCCAGTAAACAGTCCTCGGTGACATGTTACGATCCCAAGCTCTCATACAAAAAGTATTAAGTACACACATATATAATAGTATTACAGAATTAATCCAACAGTCTTGAAATGACATTATTATAAACATCAACCAAAGAACATTTGACTGCCTGACTTGAATCAAATTTCTTAATACATCACACATTGTGACCTTGAATGGCTCGATGTTGTAGTCCGACAGTTGTTTATAATATCTCCCTCATGCAGATTTATTAGAAACAAAGCCGTTTGTCTAGACAACCATAACAAACTGGCATATGGATTGAGTCGTGGTGCTTTAAGAGTGGTACAACAGGGCAACATTTACAACACATGGAGACCATTACGTCAAACGCAAATGTCATCATTTACGTACTGCGGTGCAGACAAAACTCATTAAAAGTCAAACGCATTGTTTTGACGTTTGTCTTATTTATTTCAAAACTGTACACCCATTTTATAGGAGTTTTTCCTCGCACCTGGAAGTTTAAATGTGGTATTAATAATGCCTTGCAAGGGTGGAGTCGGACATGGATTGCTTCCCTTAGCAAATTAGCTCACTTTTTAAAGCCATTAGACTGTAAATGTTCCACACATTCTTGGCATAGGAGCAAAAGCATTGGAAAAGGATAGGGGAGAGTGTCCAATGTGTACATTTTAAAGTTACTTTAATGAGTTTTTATGCTGGTAATTCATAGAGTCGTTAAATATTATAGTAACTCGGGAACCTTTATTGACCTAAATGTGTTAACTAGAAAGGGAGATTTGGATGTGAAAAGGCATTGGTGTTTTTTTTAAATATTTGAATTGTTTTGCAGTCCATTCAAAACTTACAAAATGGAAGTACAATATCAATATTGCTTATTTTGCACTGCTTCATACAAAATATTAACGTGTACATTTACATATACATGTACATATACATGTACATATACATGTACATATACATGTACATGTACATATACATGTACATATACATGTACATGTACATATACATATACTACATATACATGTACATATACATGTACATATACATGTACATATACATGTACATATACATGTACATATACATGTACATATACATGTACATATACTACATATACATATACTACATATACGTATACTGCATATACATATACTACATATACATATACTACATATACGTATACTGCATATACATATACTACATATACTACATATACCTATACCTATCCATATACATAGGTGAGAATACAGACACAGAAAAGGACATTTTAGACATAAATAGATAGATAACAACTAAATTAATAACTAAATCAACCTTTATAATTACCTCTACAACTCCTCACTCACTTTTTTGCTGCATTTTACCATTTTTGCGGACTTTCCCTCACAATTTTGACCCTTTCCAATCCAACTACCACCCTGGAAAATGACCCACCCATAACATTTCGAATAGCGACTCATCTATTTAAGATGTATACAGCGACGGATTTGATTATGGCATACATATGACCATCAAAAGATTTCCCTTATGGGGCCACGTTTCCTAAACCTAACATAAGTATATTGTGAGAATCGCCCGTTTTAAAACCATTGGTCGCGTGGGTGGGTAAGAGCAGTGGTTTTACGTGTCTCTTTCATTCCCAACAGCTGGCCATGAGAGGTCCTCCGGGTCCAGCCGGCATGGCGGGACGGTCCGGTCCTGTGGTAAGTCTTCCTTTTAAAACACATTGCAATCTACATACTTGTCTGTTCATCCCATACCGCACCGCACCACTCATTAGGTCACCAACACGTCTTTGCTAAGCGTATATCAGAAGACGCTCATATGGATGTTTAAGTCACTTTTCGGTCACAAAATAATTTTTTGGTCTGGTCTTGGACCAACTGTGTCGCACACACCCATTTATTTATTCACTTGGCACTTTTATATTGTAAAAAAAAGCCGGGTGTGTATGTACTAATCATTTTTTTCGTGATTTTTTGTGTTTTTTTTTTACTTACAGGGTGGTCCTGGTGCTGCTGGTCTTAAAGGAGATGGTGGGGATAACGGACCACAGGTGGGTGACTTTTTGTTTTAAATGAAGTTTTTATAGATTTTTTTAAGGATATTTTGGTTGGAAAATTAATAGATGTGTAAATGGAAATGTTTATGAAAGACAGTGTTTTGCGAGGAGTTAAAAATATTATAATTTGTAATGTAGTGGTCGTTTTGGCAGATTTTTGGAAGTTGTTGAATTTGGTTGTGATGACCAAATGCTAAAAAGAGTTTTTTTTTTAACAATGAATTTGTGTGAAGTTACATTTCATACATTTTTGATGAAATGGTTGTTGTTGTTTTTATTAAAAAGTGATTAATTGGATGTAAAAGTATCTTCAATTTGACTCAAAATGTTATATTTTAAAGCTAAATCTTAAAATTTGATAGAATATAATCCAAATAAATGTAAGATGTTAAATTATGTTAATTTGGTTTGTAAATGATTTTTTAAGTCATTTATTTGACTTGA
This sequence comes from Stigmatopora nigra, assembly GCF_051989575.1. Lineage (NCBI taxonomy): Eukaryota > Metazoa > Chordata > Actinopteri > Syngnathiformes > Syngnathidae > Stigmatopora > Stigmatopora nigra. The sequence goes on from NC_135516.1 coordinate 14,360,587, forward strand.
AAATTGCACAATTCTTAAATTTTTATGACCTTATGTCATTGCTACTCTCTTACACAACTTGTGAAAATGTCTCAACTGTTACACATCCCTTGCCAACCTTAGAAGTTGACCAATGAATAACTGGAATTGACTCACGTCTTCTCTGCGCAGCAGCAATCATATGGCGCGCAGTAAATAAAATCCAAACTTTTTTACCCCTTTCCCCATGATGGCGCCGTTTACATGGCAACCAGTGGCAGTAGCTCTGTCCACTCTTATGTTTTTCCTGTTTTACAGCATGTTTTACATGAAAAATTATAGGGAACATTGACACGCACCTGCTTATGGCAGGTGTAATACTGGATGAAAAATTAGAGGGGAACATTGGTAATCACTATTGTTTGTTTTCTCCTTAGGGCCCCAGAGGTCTTCAGGGTCCAACTGGCCCCCCAGGGAAGTCAGGAAAAAGGGTAAGTCCAACTCAGATGAGTCATTTCAATCCAAATGATCTATAAAAGGACCTGATCATTGTTCAAGGCTATTCCTAATATGGTTTGTGTGGACTACAACAGGGCCGCAATGGAGCTGACGGTGCACGGGGAATGCCAGGAGAACCTGGAACCAAGGTCAGGTGCACTTTTTTTTCCCTTGCCTTTTGGCCTTTTGGCTGTTTTCGTGACGTCCTTGCACCTTTTTGCAGGGCGACCGTGGTTTTGATGGACTTCCCGGTCTTCCCGGAGAGAAAGGTCATCGTGTAAGTACTACTTTCTTTTTCACTGGTTCTGTTTTCTTTGTCTCTTCTTGTCACGTTCTTCGGCAAAGACGTTTGGTCGCCGGTCAAATGGTGACAGGGTTTACTATTGAAACCAGCTCTCAAAATTATATTCATAAGAGAAAGTTTAATATCTAAGAGACAGAATTTAATATCTAAGTACTGTTTAATATCTAAGTACTGTTGAAACCAGCTCTCAAAATTATATTCATGAGAGAGAGTTTAATATCTAAATATCTGCTGTTTTCAACAGTACTTAGATATTACACAGTACTTAGATATTAAACAGTACTTAGATATTAAACACTACTTAGATATTAAACAGTACTTGGATATTAAACAGTACTTGGATATTAAACAGTACTTGGATATTAAACAGTACTTGGATATTAAACAGTACTTAGATGTTAAACAGTACTTAGATATTAAAGAAGTACTTAGATATTAAATTGTACTTAGATTTTAAACAATACTTAGATATTAAACTCTCTCTCTTAGATATTAAACTGTCTCATGAATATAATTTTGAGAGCTGGTTTCAACAGTAAACTACTCTTTATCACCATTTGACCGGCGACTAAACGTCCGAGCACACCGTTAACAGTCCCACCGACACGTAGAGAACTGAAACGGCAGAATTTATGAACCATTTCTGATTGGAGAAGGAAAAAAATAACCAATCCACGTCAAAGGTCAGCTCAAAAGTCTTCACGTTTGACTCATTAAAAAAATTCCAGGGTGGAGACCAAGGAAGACTTCTTGTAAAATCACAGAGAGAGTATACTTTGAGATGTTATTTACATCCTATAGGGAGTAATTAAAGGACGTTCGTTTGTATAGATGCCATAAATACAGGGAAGTGTAAGGATTCTCCAATTGTGGTCAAGCAACAGCTGGGAGTACCAACACTTTACTTTTGCTTTGTTAACTTCTTTGTAATACTTCCTATTTCCAGGGGGAACATGGTCCGACAGGGTCTCCGGGGGCACCAGGTGAAGACGGGCCAAGAGTGAGTAAACCAACTGTTTCTGACTTCCCCCACGTCTCGTTTTTATGCCAATAAACCCGATTCGTTCCTTCTACAGGGAGAAGATGGCCACATTGGACAGAGAGGTGTGGCCGGAGAGGGCGTAAGTGGATTTATTGCTGTCTGAAAGGAAAATGGGTGACACACGGTGGGAATTCAAGCTGCCAAGTGCACCGTCTCGGTCGTTAAAAAGCAAAAAACAATGTGTGGGAGAACTGAAAATTTCATGTCTGTGACACACATACAAACAAAAGACTGACTTTGATTATAGTATGTCTTCAAATTGAAATTGATGGATTGAATCTAAGATTCCATAGCTAACCACACGAGGTCAGTGTTTAAGAGGGATGTTTTGGACTTTTTTAAGGGAATTTTAAGGGTAGGGCTAATACGCAGGTTAATATGCGAGAAAATACGATAGTTGTTTGAGGTAATAGTAGTTTTTTTGTGTTTTAATTATAGTTTTAATCAATAGTCGCCTGTTTTGTGTGTTTTTTTCGTGGTCAGTGTTTAAGAGGATTTTTTTTTGACAATTTTAAGGGGATTTTAAGGGTACGGCTTATATGCAGAGACGGTTAAAATGCGAGAAAATATGATAGTTTTTTGAGATAATAGTATTTTTTGTGTTTCATTTATGGTTTCAATCAATAGTCGCCTGTTTTATTTATTGTGGTCAGTGTTTAAGAGTTTTTTTGACAATTTTAAGGCAATTTTAAGGGTACGGCTTATATGCAGAGACGGTCTAGAAAATATGATAGTTTTTTGAGTTAATAGTAGTTTTTTTGTGTTTCATTTATGGGTTCAATCAATAGTCACCTGTTTCATATTTTATTTATTGTGGTCAGTATTTAAGAGTTTTTTTTTTGACTATTTTAAGGCTATTTTAAGGTTTCGGCTTATATGCAGAGACGGTCTAGAAAATTCAATAGTTTTTTGAGTTAACAGTAGTTTTTTTTGTGTTCCATTAATGGTTTCAATTCATAGTCCCATGTTCTATTTTTTATTTGTTGTGGTTTTCCTACCAATCTTAATCAAACTCTTTACTATGACAAATCATTTCCGTTTTCTACTTTTCAATACACATTTTCTCCATTTCCGATTTTTCCCACGACAATTTACACACTTACCCTCCCCTTTATACTACTACCAGTTTACCATTACTATAATTATCTATCCAATCTCTTTGACATCCAGGGTCCTCGAGGTCTACTCGGCCCCCGAGGTTCTGCTGGTCCTGCAGGACAGCGAGTACGTAGTATGCCGGCCGCCATATTGTAACGTCAGACTCACTGGCTAATTGTCCTAACCTGTCAAATTCTCTCGACAGGGTCTTCCTGGACTTGATGGGCAAGCTGGTCCCAAAGGAAACATGGTGAGCTTTTCTTTTTAAATATTTGTCCAAAAAGGGCACATATGTCGAGACCACCAAAGTAATCGCTCTGTCTTTTGAGGTTTATCATGACCAAGGTCATAGTTTGTGGGGGGAGATTACAACATGGTGTCGTTGTATTATAACCAACACCCCCTGATGATGATGCTGTCAGTGTTCGTGGGGGGTTTTATGGAGGAGATGGATCGGGGGGTGGGGTTTTTTGGTCTAAACAAGTCCACATGTGGTCACTGAGGCAATGACGGGAATATTATTCATAAAGCCAATGTGTTATTTGGTTCATTTCTTCAAAGGGATTACGTTGAGGTTTAATTAGACTTGTTTTTATTCAAAGTTTTGATGGTATATTTATATTAGGGTCAGAAATTTTGAGGGTTTTCGGTCTGGGTGAGGTTTTTTGACATATTTTTAAACCTTAATAAGAGGTGTAATACAAAGTTGGAGTTCATTCCCTGTTGTTAGTTAGTTACCTAAACGTTAAATTTGTCAATTTATGATGTCATAACCATGTTTTAATATGCTTGTTGACCTTGTGCAGGTTTTTTTTTTAAATGGTGTAATTATATTATACATATATTTAGTCAGTTGTTTTCCATTTTATTACTCTTAATTATCACATATATATTTATATATATATATATATATATATATATATATATATATATATATATATATATATATATATATATATATATATATATATATATATATATATATATATATATATATATATATATATATATATATATATAGCCAGTTGTTTTTCATTGTATTACTTATTATTAATTAATTCTACTTATTTGGTTTCTAATAAAATAGAAAATTGTCCTCCCACAAAATGCGACTTATACTCCAGTCAAACGAATAAATAGTTGTTTTCCATTTTATTACTCTTAATTATCACATTAATATACATTTAGCCAGTTGTTTTTCATTATATTACTCTTAATTAATTCGACTAATTTGTTTTCTCATAAAATATAAACTTGTCCTCCCACAAAATGCGACTTATACTCCAGTCAAACGTACATATATTTTTTCTTTCGACTGTATAGTCCCAAAAAATACAGTACAGTAAATTATCTGGCAACCACCTTGTTTTTTTATTCCTTTTCTGAGTGAAACATTAAAGTTCTTTTTCCCCAAATAAGATCATCAAATAAATGATTGACATTTTTTATTTATTTTATTTTCTAGGGTGTACAAGGAGAACCAGGTCCTCCCGGACAGCAGGGTTTGCCTGGTCCTCATGTAAGTCTATCAATCCATCCATATTTTACTCAGTGTGTGTGTTCATGTGTGTATGATCTGTTTTCTAAATCAACATGATCACTTCCTGTCTTAAATTCTATCCCCCCGCTCAGTCGTCTGTTTTAGCCATTTGAACGTCTGCGCGAGCACTTTGCGCCCCCTTTTTTGTAGCCCACAAATTTCACATGGGGAGTTAACTTTCCCCAGGGGGTAATGTTTAACCATCAAAAAGTGTTTGAAAATGCTAATAAACATTGTTCATATCATCCACTCGTTTTAGGGTAGAATTATAATCCATCTGGTAATGTTTCAATTCAGGTTTTTGCGAGTTAATATTGTCAGTCAATAAAATACCACCATAACACCATGTAGGAAAATAAATGTTTAGAGCAGGAGATGACAAATATGTCCATTTTTGGCCAGTAATATAACAAAAAATTTATTTTTTTGTGTGCATTTAATTCTCCACTAAAAAATGTTATATTGAATGCCTTTGGTTTAGTTTAAAAGCCAAAAAAACATCGATTTGAAGTATTTTTTTAATTTTTAACTTGATATTTCATGCCTTGGCGACAATAAATCAGTTGAATTGAATCAAATAATCCCATTAAACATTAAGTGTATATTGGAAATGTCCAATATTGATCAAATAGACTCAGAAAAATAACCAAAATTTAAAAAATCATCAAAATAAAGGCATTCAGGTCCAGTTCCTTCTTTATTCTTTTTCTTCCCAGGGTGACTAAAGTCAAGTGATTTAAGAAAATAAAAATAAAAGTCCATTTGCACGGGCGACTGAGCACGTCTGAATAAACACGGCTCAAGTGCTTTCAATGTGGAAGTCGTCAAGTGGAGAAAATAAGCAACTTTAAGCTGGAAAATGACTTGACAAGTGTTCGTTTTGGCTCTTTGTGTGTAATATTCCAACTTTCTCTCACGTTTCAGGGTCTTATTGGGCCTCAAGGTCCGATTGGGCCTCCTGGTGAAAAAGTAAGTCCTGTCTTTTGACTAAAAAAGTCAATTTTTCCTCAAAAGCGTTCCTGCAGATTAATTTTGCATCTTTCTTCATCATTTTTTAATTTTCTTATTTAGGGACCTTCTGGTAAACAAGGTTTGGCCGGCCTTGGTGGTGCCGACGGACCGCCTGTGAGTAGATTTGTCCTTATTTTGTTTAAAATGTCAAAAAATACTACTTTCTTCAAGTATAATTGCTGTTTTGTTTGTTTTATTTTTTTAGGGTCACCCAGGTAAAGAGGGTCCCGCTGGAGAAAAAGGAGCTAGTGTAAGTATCATGTAATATTTCACGAGTGAATGAGTGAATGAATGAATGATCGAATGATGAGTGAATGAATGAATGAATGATCGAATGATGAATGAGTGAGTGAATGAGTGAGTGAGTGAGTAAATGAATAATCAAATGATGAATGAATGAGTGAGTGAATGAATAATCGAATGATGAATGACTGAGTGAATGAATGAATGATCGAATGATGAATGAGTGATTTTTTTAAAAATACTTCACGAGTGAATGAGTGAATTTTTAAAAATATTTCATGAGTGAATTTTTAAAAAATATTTCACGAGTGAATGAGTGAATTCTTAAAAAATATTTCATGAGTGAATGAGTGAATTTAAAAAAAATCGTCAGTGAAGGAGTGAATTTAAAAAATATATTTCACGAGTGAATGAGTGAATTTTTTAAAAAAAATCATGTGATTGAGTGATTTTTTTTTAATATTTCATGTGAATGAGTGAATTTTTTGAATATTTCACAAGTGAATGAGTGATTTTTTAAATATATTTAGAGTGAATGAGTGGTTTATTTTGAATATTTCACAAGTGAATGAGTGAATTAAAAAAAAATGAGTGAATGAGTGCATCTTTTTGAATATTTCACAAGTGAACGGGGGTGCTGGAGCCTATCCCAGCCAACTATGGAAACATCCTGAAGAGCCATTGATTGACCACAATGATGCCAATTCTTGTTCCTAGGCAGAATTTTTTACCCACCAATTTTTCGGGGTCAATGTCAGAAAAAGAACTGAAAATCTTTCCAGTAAAAATAAGTATCATTTCCAAATTATCCTTCATGGAACACATTGGCCGTGACCTTTTCCGATAGAGCATTTCACCTGAAAGGTTCATTGTCTTTATAATTGAATTCAGCTTTCTTGTCTTCTTTCTTTTACACATGTGTAACGTATTAAACACTTCTGGGAAATCAATGGAATGATATCAAATAAACGACATTTTTCCTTCCTCTTTAGGGTTTCCCTGGACCAATGGGATCCATCGGTTACCCCGGCCCACGTGGCGTGAAAGTGAGTGCTCATCATATTCCAAAAAAATGGATCCGTAAAGACAGAAAGTTGAAATATAACTTGATTTGGTGTTTCCTCCAGGGAGCCGAAGGAATCCGAGGGCTGAAAGGTGGAAAAGGAGAAAAGGTAAACATAGATTTTGCTTTAAAATGCAGCATTTCTGATAGATATTGGCAAAGAAATCCATATTTGGCAACCAAAACCATACAAAAAGGTCTTTTTTAAGGTCTTAAGCCGCACAATTGAACGATAATAACCATAATTAATAGATTATTTGAATAAAATTGGCACGTATGTGTGTTTAAGTCTCTCCAATGCATGCACCAAGATTTATTGGGTGGTTGCATACTGTGGTGTCACGAAATATGTATTTATAGTGGCTTGGATATACTTCTCAGAAACCTCTACTGGAAAAATTTTATCTGGATTTTTAAGATCATTTTCTATCATTTTTATATCACATAATTATTCCTTTTCATTTTAAAGCTACACAATTCTATATTTTCTATTATTTCACACCCTTAGTAAGGATCTTTCCTCATTCAATACATATTTTTACTTGTTTTTTGTCATCACTTATTAGGTTAAATTTATACTAATACATGTCATTATACTTGATGTACTGCATATATGTAAAAAAACAATTTCATTTTCTAAATAAGCAACTTTTTATTGCATATTTCATTCAGTTGTAATAATTATTACATGGTAATAATAATGCACTTTTATTTCCAAGCACCAGATGTCAACAGAGGAACACATTAATTATTAATCCAATGCATTTCATCCGCTTTAATCCAAAAATGCCACTAGGGGCCACTGTCACTTATTACTCATGTGTCTTCTGTCTTCCTGGATTAGAAATTGGAAGTAACTACCTAATCAATGTATTGATTGATGTATTGATTGATTTAACTAGGGAGAAGATGGCTTCCCTGGATTCAAAGGTGACATGGGCCTGAAGGGCGACAAGGTAATTTTTCCTAGAGGAAAATTGAAAAGATGAATATTTTAAAACATGGATATTAATAAGAGTGGATTTTATTGTGGGATCCAAGGGTGAAGGCGGTGTATTGGGCGCCCGAGGAGAGGATGGACCTGAAGGCCCCAAGGGTAACTCAGGACCAAATGGCGAAGGCGGACCTATTGGTTTGTCTGGAGAAAAGGTAATGCGTCCAATTAGGTATACTGTGAAGACGACTTTTTTAAAAATGTTTAAATATTTGTCATTTCCTGTTTTTTTTTTAGGGAAAACTTGGAGTTCCTGGCTTGCCTGGTTACCCTGGTAGACTCGGTTCCAAAGTGAGTATGAGCAAATGCGTGACCGGACGTTTGGTCGCCGGTCTTTTGGTCGCCAGTCAAATGTACTTAGATATTAAACAGTACTTAGATATTAAACAGTATATAGATACTAAACAGTATTTCGATATTAAACAGTACTTAGATATTAAACAGTACTGAGATATTAAACAGTATTTAGATACTAAACAGTATTTCAATATTAAACAGTACTTAGATATTAAACAGTACTTAGATATTAAACAGTATTTAGATACTAAACAGTATTTCAATATTAAACAGTACTTAAACATTAAACACTTTAGATATCAAACAGTACTTAGATATTAAACAGTACTTAGATATTAAACAGTACTTAGATATTAAACAGTACTTAGATATTAAACAGTTCTTAGATAATGAACAGTATTTAGATAATGAACAGTACTTAGATATTAAACACTACTTAGATATTAAACAGTACTTAGATATTAAACAGTTCTTAGATATTAAACAGTTCTTAGATATTAAACAGTTCTTAGATATTAAACAGTACTTGGATATTAAACGGTACTTAGATATTAAAAATTGTGTTTTATGGCAAAATCACAGTTTTTTCTTTCCTTGGTGTTTTATGACTGGTGCCTCATTTTGGACATTTTTTTTGTTTTTTGTCAGGGTTCAAACGGCTTCCCCGGTTTCCCCGGCTCAAACGGAGAAAAAGGCACAAGGGTGAGCTTTGTTTATATTTAAATTATAATGAAATAATAAAATAATGTTTATGGTTACATTAATCTTAAAGTGTAGTTTTTCAAGGTCATTAAAAACGAGTAGCGTTAAATTATAGCGTGAATTGTTGTTGTTTTTTTTCAGGGAGTTGCTGGCAAATCTGGACCTCGAGGCCAACGTGGCCCAACGGTAAGCAAATTTATGGACCTGATTTACTAATTACAGTCTTTATAAATATATCAATATAATTATTAATGGCAATGTGTTGGGTTACACCAATCTTAGCTGGATTTCTATGCATTTACCAAAGAATAATGACTTCAAACCCATGTTTTGTTTAGGGTCCACGCGGTGGACGTGGTGCCAGAGGACCTACAGGAAAACCAGGAGCAAAGGTAAATCATTTTTGGGCTCTGCTATTTTGTCCAATTGTAATGTTAATCTGGCCAAAAACTGACCTTGATGGCCAAGAACTGATGACTTTGTCTCCTTTCAGGGTACTTCAGGCAGTGATGGACCCTCTGGACCACCAGGAGAGAGGGTAAGCTCTTTCCACTTTTATGTTTTTCGTGTTTTACAGCATGTTTTACATGAAAAATTAGGGGGAACATTGGTTGTGAAGTTGATCTCTAATTTACTATGTGTCTTTTTTATCAAAAGGGGCCTCAAGGACCACAAGGACCTGTAGGCTTCCCTGGACCAAAGGGACCTAATGTAAGTCATTGAGATTGATATATATTTATATATATGGAAGTTTTGTTTAAATGTTTGTGTTATGTCCCCCTCCACCTGATATTTAGGGCCCAGCAGGAAAAGATGGACTGCCAGGTCACCCAGGACAGAGAGGAGAGACGGTGAGTGTTTTTATAGATTAAGGGGGTCAAACTCGGGTTGGTTTGCGGGCCACATTAACGTCAACTTGATTTTATGTGGGACATTTTAGATATAATATTTAGATTTTTTTGTTTATTTTCTAAATTGGATTAAAAGAACTGGATCAAAAACCCTAAAAAGTCCGTTTTTATAGATTTAAAACAAGGTTTTTTGAGCTTTTTTTTCTTAGTAATGGAAAATATATATTTATAATCATGTTTTTTTTTATTTCAAATGGAAACAAAATATATTTTTAAGTGGAAAACGGAAAATATTTTTATATATATTTATTTTTAGATCTTACCAAATGATTTTTGAACTAAAAACACAAAAAATCGATTAAAAAAATTGCAATAATTGATTTAAAAGGGGGAAAATCAGGAAATATAATGTACATCTATATCTATATTTAAATTTGATCCTAAAGGAGAAAATCAGCACTCATGATTTACTTTCCCGGGCCGCACAAAATGAGTCAGCGGGCCAGAATTGGCCCCCGGGCCGCCACTTTGACACCTAAGCCAAACATTCTAGCAGGATGACTTGAAAACTTTTCCTTTTTCCAGGGCTTTCAAGGAAAGACCGGACCACCAGGACCTGGAGGCGTTGTTGGACCTCAAGTAAGTTCCAGTTTCAAGACCATAACCATTTAAAAACTGAACTTAAACCAGATCAATTCAACTGAATTCTATAACTTTTCTGTTCAGGGTCCTACCGGGGAAACTGGGCCCAGTGGAGAACGAGGACACCCAGGTTCCCCAGGCCCACCTGGAGAGCAAGGGTTGCCAGGTTCTGCTGGAAAAGAAGGAGGAAAGGTAAATACCAGTTTTCCATTGGCCATTCAGACATTTTTCCTTGTGAGGAATAAATACAGCTTCTATTTTACTTTATTATTGTATGATATGGATTTTTTTTTTCACCCGGTAGGGAGATCCAGGTCCTCAGGGGTCCGGCGGTAAGCCAGGTCCTGCTGGTGTTCGGGGATTCCAGGGCACAAGAGGTCTTCCAGGCGCTAATGTAAGTAACCATGTTTAAACTATGTTTTGGGACATTTCTGCTAGCAAATGTAACCAACTACCATCTTTTTTTGTCTTCATTTCAGGGCCCAGGTGGCTTAAAAGGAGGAGAAGGACCCCAGGGTTCCCAGGGCCCTATCGTAAGTAACATTGCGACACATAAGTACTTTAGTCTAAATGCTTTTTGTTATAATGGCTCTCACTTCAAACGGACTGCGAGGAAAAGCGTGATTTTCATTTGTTTCAACGCCCACTTCAAGGACATTTTCCATTAGTTTTACAGACCCAAATCATATACTGGACCGGTAATTGCTGCGTCCTCCATATAAATAAGCATTCCTCTTGAATGGAGAGAAAGCTCACTGACAGCTTGACTTGAAAAGGCCTGACATTTTGAGAGAGGGTTAAAATGCAGGCTTCCGATAATTATACCCCCGACAAGCAGTTCCCGAGTGAAAAGCATGAAAAGATCATCTGTGAAGGAATACGATAAGGCATTTAGATCAAATTGCCTAGAATATTTTGGGATGGAGAACGCTAGATGTTGACTTCCTCCATTTGTGGGAAAATTTGTGAGGATTAAGAGTTGAGATTAGGCTAATTTGGGATTCTGGACAGGTACTTTTCGCTATGGGGATTATGGTTAGATCTGTACCAATATTATTCATATTTTTTATTCTGTTCCTATTATTTTCAAGATAGGCTTTGCCGATGGGGTGTCGATACCCATATTTTACAAGCAAGTAAAAAAAATAACAATTTTAATAATGAAAAATGGTCATTTTTGGATTAAAGTGAGCCCTGATGGTTGTTTCTATAACAACTGTTCTGTTTACAAATGTACAATACAATGCTATGTTACCATCATTATTTTCTAAAGAGAGGTAATCCCACCCGGCGGACATGTTTGTTTACTACTTTGATGACAGCTGGCGAAAAGCGAAAATGTTTGGGTTTTTTTCCCCCAAGATGGCGCCGTCACGCGGAACCCAGTGGCAGTAGCTGTGTCCACTCTTATTTGTTTTTGGTGTTTTAAAGCCCCTCTATCATTTCTTTAAATGACATTTTAATATTTCTTAACACATTCCTTTTTACTTTACTTTATACTTTTTACTTTATTGATGAGTGATGAGTATGTTAATACTTGAGTCCTTTTTTTCTGTTTCATATGTACTGTTAACGGATGCACTTTTTTATTTGTATCGTATCTTGTGTTGTCAAATTTTTAAAGTCAATGTGGCCCCCGGCCCCAAAACTTAGCCCACCTCTATTCTAAGACATTCATTCAATATCCCAGGGTTCCCCCGGTGAAAGGGGTGCTGCTGGCCCCGGCGGTCCCATTGGTTTAACTGGACGCAATGGCCCCCAGGGACCACCAGGTCCTGCTGGCGAGAAAGGAGCACCGGTAAGTCCATTTTGCTCCACTATAGTTCAACTCAGAGGGTTCCTTCATACATTTATCTTTGTTTCTATGTTTTTTTAGGGTGAGAAAGGTCCCATGGGTCCCGCTGGCCGCGATGGAATCCAAGGTCCCGTGGGTCTCCCCGGTTCGGCTGGACCACAAGGCCCACCCGGAGAGGACGGTGACAAGGTGGGTGTCAATCAGTCCTAGTCACGTCTTCGCCAAACAATCAATTATGTAGTAATATTCACTTCAAGGTTGATGGAGGACGGCCAAATTAGGATCTCTGGAGACATATTTACTAGGACAATCACGCTCAAGGTGACTTGGAAAAGGACATTTAAAGATCTGTGCTGTTTTTTTTGTATCTATCACCCTACAGGGAGAAGTCGGGGGACCAGGACAGAAGGGAGGCAAAGGAGACAAGGGCGAACTCGTAAGTTCTGTCCAAAGATTCATTTGTGGGAAGGATTTTTATGGAGGATTTTTTTTACTCATCATTAATCCTTGTTTTTATTTGACTTTAAGGGACCACCTGGCCCAAGTGGACTTCAGGGTGTGATTGGAGCTCCTGGTCCAGCTGTGAGTACCACAACCCCTTCCTTTTTGGAGTGTCTCACTGAATTGGGCAACCATTTTAGCTTTTGATTGGGCTTTTTTAAACAATTTAAAAGAGTTTCCAGTTGTCTGCCAAAATGTTTTTATTGTTTAAAAAAGTCAAGAAAAATTTAGACAGGTTAGGTTAAATGTTAGGTTCATTAATAATTATACTTTAATATAATTATAAAACAATATAGGGGACATCTGATTCAATTATGTATATTTCATTAAATTGGCATCTCTGCCCATTAAAGGCCACAAATCAAAATAATTACAAAGTTATTGATTAATCCAATAGCGTAAGCAAAAACAACAGCTGTAACAATCATTGCATATCCAGTATTCAATAAAAACAATTAAGGTAGGAACTCAAAAACAACTCCATTGGAAATGAAACAACTTAAGCGTCCTTCTAGGTCTGCATTCTGGGGTAAAGGTTAAAATCAAACAAACAAGCCTCCATTCGACAAAAAAACTCTATAATCAAGCGAAAAGATCGTCACAATTTACCACAATATGCCAGTAATCACAAAGGTTGTTGGTTAGCCATCACTCTGCATACGCATCTTCTTAAACGGCCTTCCAGGTCTGCATTCTGGGGTAAAGGTAAAGTCCTATCTTCTAGTAAACAGTCCTTGGTGACATGTTACGATCCGAGCTCGCCCCGGACAAATTGAATAAGCTCTCATACAAAAATGATTAGATACACACATATCTATATATAATAGTATTACAGAATTAATCCAACAGTTAGGTTAGAACTTTATTTCATCCTGTATTTGGGAAACATCTTGGTTGAAGTAAGAAGACACAGAAGACATTGTAGACCTAGATAAAAAAAATAAATAAATACCAAAAAAAATGCAATAAAGACTTGGATAATGTGTTTATTGATACTCTTGCCTAAATATATGACTCATATGGGCCTCCTATAGGGCAGCGATGGTGAAGCAGGCCCCCGAGGACAACAGGGAATGTTTGGCCAGAAAGGAGACGAAGGATCCCGAGGCTTCCCCGGTCTCCCGGGACCAGTCGGATTGCAGGTTTGTCGTTTATCCCACATCTACTTTCCGAACACGTCGTCTTGTTTGTTTCCTGACAGAAAACACTTGCTACCATTTGCGCTCATTTACAAAGAAAATACACCACCGTTGATGAATGAGGTCAGAAATCCTGGTTAAATATTATTTGTTTGCATTCCCTGCTCAGATGAGGCCGAGCTACAAATCAATCAGCGCTGACATTTAGTGCCCGGCATGTTGCCGGGGTACTGTTAATGCTTCCGCTGGTTTTATACGCATCAACACATCTGTTGCGTATTAATAGGAGACTCATGTCTATAACTGGTTACCCATAAAGTTAATACAGCAATGTATATCTTGTATTACAAATTCATAATTTAGTTAAAAGAAAAGGTAAGTTGATGAGAATGAATTTAAATCATCAGTATATTTAGTCCTAAATGACCAAATGCCTTACATCTGATCCATGAATTTTGAGCCTGATGAAATCTGATGTACTATAATAGAAATATGATAGAAATTTATGACAAAATACATTTGAAATTCTGTAGTCTTTGTATTAATATATATGTATATATATGCATATTTATTAACTGCCCTCCAAAATAAAAATCTCAAATATTATGACAAAATCTAATGTACTATAATAAAAATATGATAGAAATTTATGGCAAAATACATTTGAAATTCAGTAATCTTTGTGTTAATATATATATATATATATGCATATATATACATATACATACATGCATATATATACATATACATACATGCATATATATACATATACATACATATACATACATATACATACGTATATATACGTATATATATATATATATATATATATATATATATATATATATATATATATATATATATATATATATATATATATATATATATATATATATATATATATATATATATATATATATATATATATATATATATATATATATATATATATATATATATATATATATATATATATATATATATATATATATATATATATATATATATATATATATATATATATATATATATATATATATATATATATATATATATATATATATATATATATACATACATACATACATATACATACATACATATACATACATATATATATACATATATATTAACTCCCCTCCAAAATAAAACATCTCAAATATTATGACAAAATCGAGTGTACTTTAGACATAGATATAAATGTATGACTAAATACATTTGAAATTCAGTAGTCTTTGTGTTAATATATATTGATACATATATATAGAGATTTACTCCCCTCCAAAATAAAAATGTCAAATATTCTATTTGATACAAATCCGCCAGCACATAAACAAGAGTTTGAAGCCGCCTTGCCTCAATCAACCTTGTAAACCAGAGGGCATTTTAATAAAGTGAAACTCATTTAAACATCTCAAAGTTAATTACCTTCTCACACAGTGTGTCCTCCTTGGCAGCCAAGCAGTAGAACTTGATAGTATCGTTATTCAGCGCAATTGGCTTTTAATTGGGCCCTCTTGCACTACTCTGATCTCCGCTCATTTCATTAAGAATGCCCTTCAGGAAATGTCCACTTAGCACACAGAGCTAAAACGCTTTTCTCTGCGGGCATTGAATGTATTTGTTGTTTAAGTTTGAGATCCCCTTATTCTAACAAATATAATTCCCACCTTTCTTAGGGTTTGCCTGGTCCTCCCGGTGAGAAAGGAGAGAATGGTGACGTTGGAGGCATGGTAAGAGTTTACTTTCATTATTTTTCATACTGTGACTATTTTGTAAAATATCCATATCTTTTGACAGGGTCCTCCTGGACCTCCAGGCCCCCGTGGCCCCCAGGGACCAGGTGGAGCTAGTGTAAGTTTGTTTCCCTTTTGCAAAATGGAGTATTTTAAGTTTAAAAAACATTTTACTGACTTGTTAATTGCATCCACAGGGAGCTCAAGGCCCACCAGGTGGTATTGGAGGACCAGGAGCTGTTGGCGAAAAGGTGGGTTTTGTCTAGTATTGCTTAGTTTTATCAGGATTACATTTTATTACCATTATGGCATAATGTTTTGAGACTTATTGGTGAATGATTTCTTGTTCCAGGGAGAAACAGGCGAGGCTGGTAACCCAGGATCAGCCGGAGAACCAGGTTCAGGAGTAAGTCCTTGGTCTACCAAATCTGAACCATGTTTATGATTATTATTTGCATTCAGATACAATATAATCGGACATAGGCTTTGTCATCATCATCAATAACAAAAGCCTAATTGTCATCATACCCAGAAACTGTGTATGACGAAATTGGTAGTACTTGTCCATAAGGTGCGTTTTCTCAGGGAAAAGACCCAAATAAGTGATCATTTTGGACTCGTAATTTGGCATTCTGTCGTTATGGATACATACAAAGTTATATTCATAAGAGATAGTTCAATATCTAAGTGAGAAGTTTAATATCTAAGTGAGGAGTTTAATATCTAAGTGAGAAGTTTAATATCTAAGTACTTTTTAATATTCAAGTACTGTTTAATATCTCAGTATTGTTTAATATCCAAGTACTGTTTAATATCTAAGTACTGTTTCATATCCAAGTACTGTTTAATATCTAAGTACTGTTTCATATCTAAGTACTGTTTTCAACAGTAGATATTTAGATATTTAACTCTCATGAATAATAATAATTTTGAAAACTGGTTTCAACAGTACTTAGATATCAAACAGTACTTAGATATCAAACAGTACTTAGATATTAAACAGTACTTAGATATTAAACAATACTGAGATATTAAACAGTACTTGAATATTAAACAGTACTTAGATATTAAACTTCTCACTTAGATATTAAACTTCTCACTTAGATATTAAACAGTACTTAGATATTAAACAGTACTTAGATATTAAACAGTACTTAGATATTAAACAGTACTTAGATATTAAACAGTACTTAGATAGGTGTTATATAATGTGGATAAATTGGTAGAATCAACGTGTGATTCAATTTTCTTCATCAGGGCCCTCGCGGAGAGACTGGCGAGAAGGGAGAAGCTGGACCACCTGGTGCCGCCGGACCTGCCGGGGCACGCGGACCTTCTGGAGATGACGGTCCCAAGGGTAATGCTGTAAGTGGAAAAATATTGCAAACCAGATCTTATGTTTCTTGGTGTAAAAAACGCTTAGTCCCTTTTTTTACCCACTGTTCCCCACCCACGTAGGGCCCTGTTGGGTTCCCAGGAGACCCTGGTCCCCCTGGTGAGCCGGGTGCTGCTGTAAGTATTATATTACTCAATTAGTATGTTTTTTCTAATGACTGTATGTGGAGACAGATAATGTATCTGAAATATATCATGTTTTAGGGCCTTGACGGATTAGGAGGTGACAAGGGAGACGATGGAGAGGCCGGTCAACCTGTAAGTTGTCTCTAATCTTCAGATCGTTTTCAATAACAAGTATTTCATGGCAATATGTTGTAAAAGTTTGCCCTTGTTTTGTCAATTTAGGGCCCTGCAGGTCCTTCTGGAGAGGCTGGAGTTCCAGGACCTCCTGGCAAACGTGTAAGTTGACTCTTTCAATAACAATGGATGTCAAATTGAAATTTGTGGGTTTGTTTTTAAAGAATAATTTGTCTTTTGGATGTTATATACTAAAGTCTGTTTTTGAAAACGTGTATAGAATGGTCCTATTAGGCATAATTATATTAAATTAGAAATATTATGAAAACAGTGGACCTGAGGTAAAATGGCGCTTGAAAAAAACATTTTGTTTTGGCTTTTTATCTTCTAAAGGGACCCACTGGACCAAGAGGTCAAGAAGGACGACAAGGCGAGAAGGGATCCAAGGTAAAATGTTGATAACGGCAAAAAAATCTGTAAAAAAAAAAAAAATCTGTAAAAAAATCTGTAAAATAAATCTGTAAAAAATTCTGTAAAAAATTCTGTAAAAATTCTGTAAACAATTCTGTAAACAATTCTGTAAACAATTCTGTAAAAAAAACATTTTTAAAAAAATCTGTAAAAACAATCTGTAAAAGAATCTGTCAAAAAATCTTTAAGAATTAGCACACAAAAAACCTTGACTACCCAAATTTAGCCTGTGTTGACTCCTAAAAAACATGGCTGTTTCCCTCAGGGTGAAGCTGGAGCTGAGGGACCATCTGGAAAAACCGGTCCCGTAGGAGCCCAGGGACCTGTAGGAAAGTCCGGTGCCGAAGGTCTACGAGGAATTCCTGGCCCTGTTGTGAGTCCTGGATTTCAATGACAGAAATAAGCTATTAAAAATAGCTATTAGCTCATTTATACTCTTTGTAAAAACCTTATTTTTGAACCCACCTTCTAAGCACCTGTGTTTAATTTCAGGGCGAACAAGGACTTCCCGGTGCCTCTGGAAAAGATGGCCCTCCAGGACCCCTTGTAAGTTTGGATAAATATCCCTACTTCAGTTTTTCTCATTGTCATTTTCACTTAACTCCGTCACCCTTCATTTAAAGGGACCACCTGGACTTCCTGGTATGAAAGGCGACTCTGGATTCAAAGGAGAAAAGGTAAAATACTGCGAAAAATCCACAATTTAAATACAAAATCATATTAATGTGTTTTGATTTCTTTACATATAGGGTCACCCAGGTCTCATCGGTCTGATTGGACCTCCTGGAGAGGCTGGAGAGAAGGGAGACCGAGGTCTTCCAGGAACTCAAGGCTCCTCTGGTGGCAAGGGAGAATCTGTAAGTTGACGTCATATCTCCCCCAATGATTTTCATACCAATTTATCATATTTTAATATACGACTTGTATCTGGTTAAAGGGTATTGGAGGTTCTCAAGGTCCTTTCGGCCCTCCTGGTCCTCCTGGTATTCCTGTAAGTTGTATTTTCTTAGTTTTTATGGCGTCTTTCTCTCTTTTAAACCTTGATGTTAAGCCATTTATTTTTACTATTTTTACCAGGGATCTCACGGACAAAAAGGATCCAAAGGCGCACTTGTAAGTTATATTTTTTAATGATCTAGTCATCATTTATTCTTTGTAATGGATACCATTTTTTTAACCTATCTGTATTGCCATTTTTTTTTAATTCCTTAGGGTGCAGCAGGTCAAAAAGGAGACCCCGGATTGATCGGACCTCCCGGACCTCCTGTGAGTTTCTTCAGTTTTAGTGTGTAGATGAAATAAGAAGTTTCAAGCTACATAATAATATATATTTCAACTCTTTATGTTCCATGGTTTGGACAAACGTAGTGAGGGAATCTTAACATACACACACACTCACACACATATCACGTTTAAGGATTATAGATTAATTAATAACTGGAAATTATGCAAACATGAACACCAAGGTTTGGGCACCCAATTTTGGCCTTATTATTAATTTTGTATATCTTTATTAGCTGTAAAAATGGCGGTCTACCTTACAAAATAATCATAATAATTATGCATTTTCAATAATACCACATTATTAACCAAATAATGTCAGCAAACTAAGCTACTATTTCATTAAAAATGGCGTTTGTCATCATCTAATAAGTATGTCATATGCTATATGCTTGGATTTGATTGGTCCTCATCAATTTGACATTTTTATTGAACCACCAATCAAATCAATACAATTCTGTTTTCCTAAAATGTCTAATAATGTTAATGTTTTTAGCATGAGATCATTTTATCAGTCCTTTTATATGCTATTTATACTTTAAAATCAGTATAGTTGAAGTTCTTTGCTATACACTACAGGGCCCTGCAGGTGACATCATCCAGTCGCTACCCATCCAGCACGCGTCCCGGAAAAACAAACGTCAAGCCGAGGAGCAAGGAGACGAAGCGGCGTCCGATTATGGCACCGATGGCTTGGCTATGGAGGATGTGTTTGGTTCCCTCAACAATCTGAAGCAAAACATTGAACGCATGAAGTTCCCACTGGGCACTGCTGACAACCCGGCCCGTACCTGCAATGACCTTCGCCTCAGCCAGCCTGACTTCCCAGATGGTAGGCAAAGAAAGGGTAGAACTAGTAGTTACAATACCTGTCAACTTGATATGATATCATTTCAAGTCGTGTGTTTGTGATTGCCGCTCACAGGTGAATACTGGATCGACCCCAACCAGGGTTGCATCGGAGATGCCATCAAAGTGCTTTGTAACTTCACGGCAGGCGGCGAGACGTGTATCAACCCCGACAAGAAGTCCTCAGGGGTGAATGTGGAGATAGTGCTGGCTAATTTCGTGACCGGACGTTTGGTCGCCGGTCAAATGATGACAGAGAGTTTACTGTTGAAAACAGCTCTCAAAATTATATTCATGAGAGAGAGAGTTTAATATCTAAGTACTGTTTAATATCTAAGTACTGTTTAATATCTAAGTACTGTCAAATATCTAAGTACTGTTTAATATCTAAGTACTGTTTAATATCCAAGTACTGTTTAATATCCAAGTACTGTTTAATATCCAAGTACTGTTAATATCTAAGCACTGTTAATATCTAAGCATTGTTTATTATCTAAGTACTGTTTAATATCCAAGTAATTTTTAATATCCAAGTAATTTTTAATATCCAAGTACTGTTAATATCTAAGCACTGTTAATATCTAAGCACTGTTTAATATCTAAGTACTGTTTAATATCAAAGTACTGTTGATTCCAGCTCTCAAAATTATATTCATGAGAGACAGTTTAATATCTAAATATCTATTGTTTTCAACAGTACTTAGACATTAAACTTAGATATTAAACTCTCTCTCATGAATATAATTTTGAGAGCTGGCTTCAACAGTAAACTCTCTGTTACCATTTAACTGGCGTCCCAAAAGACAGGCGACCAAACGTCCAAGCACCCCAAATTTCGCCTAATATTCTGATTGGACTCTGCGCTAATACGTCTGTTTCATCTCCTTCTCTTGAGCAGGTCAGAATATCCAACTGGCCCAAGGAATCTCCTGGTTCCTGGTTCAGTGAATTCAAACGTGGAAAAATCGTAAGCGTCTTCATACTCGGTTCAATCCAAAATAGGCCAATTTCAATCTCATTTGATCATCTTCACCCACAGCTGAACTACGTGGACGTGGCTGAGAACAGCATCAACGCAGTACAGATGACCTTCCTGAAGTTGTTGAGCTCGTCGGCTCGCCAGAATTTCTCGTACGTGTGCCACCAATCGGCGGCCTGGTACGACGCCAAGGCCGATAATTACGACAAGGCTCTTCGCTTCCTGGGCTCCAACGATGAGGAAATGTCTTACGACAACAGTCCTTTCATCAAGCCGCTCATTGACGGCTGCGCGGTAATTCCTTTTCTACTTTCACTGGAAAATACTCTCACTCGCTACCCTAATCCTCACTAAAAACACTTTATTGAACTCCTCCTTCTATCTTTTTTTTTAATGACATTTTAATATTTCTTAATACATTCCTTTTTACTTTACTTTGTACTTTATACTTTTTACTTTAATTATGAGTGATAAGTATGTTAATACTTTAGTCCTTTCTGTCTATTAATGTTTCATATGTACTGTTAACGGATGCACTTTTTTATATGTATCCTATCTTTTTTCCCCCAAGATGGCGCCGTCACGCGGAAGCCAGTGGCAGTAGCTCTGCCCACTCTTATTTGTTTTTAAGTGTTTTACAGCCCCTCTATCTTTATTTAAATGACATTTTAATATTTCTTAATACATTCCATTTTACTTTACTTTATACTTTTTACTTTAATGATAAATGATAAGTATGTTAATACTTTAGTCCTTTTTTTCAGTTTATGTTTCATATGTACTGTTAACGGATGCACTTTTTTATATGTTATCATATCTTCTGCTGACCCCGCCCATCTGTCAAATTTTTAAAGTCAATGTGGCCCCCGGGCCCAAAACTTTGCCCACCCCTGCCCTAACTAAATCTTATTTAATGCTTATTTGTGTTTTTTTTCCAGTCTAAGCAAGGCTACTCCAAGACCATCCTGGAGATCAACACCCCTCGCATCGACCAGCTGCCCATCCTCGACGTCATGCTGACGGACTTTGGCGACTCCAACCAGAGGTTTGGCTTCGAGGTGGGTCCCGTTTGCTTCCTCGGCTAGACCACCCCCCAAAAAGCCCCTCCCGCCTTACGGCCCCACCCCCTTTAGCCTTTACCCAAACCCCGCCTACCCCCGACGGACAGAGTCGGAGGGCATGAAGCAAAAGAATACTAAATAAAGTGTGGAATGTGTCGCACGTTGTGGGCACGTGACTGAGAAGCAAAATACAATAAAGTGGGGGGGACGGACTTTTGATGCCGTGGTGGTCCGACATGTGCTCGACCAAAGATGTGCAAAACACTCAAGGTGCTACACAAAATTGCTTTTTGATGATACTGTAATTATTATAATAATTATTATTATTATTTTGTACAATATTGTGCCTTTCTGAATCCAACCATTTTAGGAACTTTGCATGTGTCCCAGTTCGTAAATTTTTATCTCCCCCCGCCCCCTCCTGTTTAAAAGAAAATTTACAACCAGGACATACAGTACATTTGAACAAATTTGTAAGTATGAAAATGTTTGTAAATAAAATTGCCTTATATGACAATAAGCAAAAAAAAACGCAACACAAAAGACATTTTTAATGACTGAATAGGCAAGTGGAGACATAATAAAGGAAATGAAATAGTAATATAAATATTGTCGGAAATTTCTTGTCCTTTTCATCTCAACCAAACGTGGGCAATATTTGTTTTTTTTTTTTTATATATAATACATTGTTTTTTTGGGTTGTTTTTTGTAACAAGAAATTTTTCTTAAGGTCAGTTCTCCACCAAAGACTTTGACACACTGTGTGCCTTTTTAAAAAGATAATTAAAACTGGATTCTGAAACTGAATGTGTCTACATTGTCACCTCTTTTGGAACATGAATGACAATTAAAAATGCATTTAAAACTAAATATAATATTAAAAGTGACGGGATATAATACCACCACCTAGTGGCGTATATACACATTCGTTTTCACCACAGGTACATATTTGTATGATGAAAACTTGGAAACTCCTATAAAAATAATAACAATAAATAAAACCGATAATTACGAGGGTACGTGAACACTCAACGTCGTATCTCAGAGCTTCAAGCATCGTATGTCAAGGACTTACGCATCTCGGTTGCGGGGATGCGCACGCGCGCGTCATCGCGTCCATACGCGCAGCTGCATCTTGATTTGGACCTTCCGAACCGAAGACGACGGAACAAAGTCACGAGTGGGCGACCAAATTCAGTTAATTTCACCGTTTTCCCTGAAATTGGTGCATTTATAATTGATTTGGCCGCTTCGGGGCACCTGGGCGAGCGGACCGATCGGGACATTTTGTTTGTTTTTGTGTTTATTTGTTTGTTTTGTTGGTTTTTGAGTGTTTGTGTACCGAGTTTTGGTAGTAAAACCACGTGACGACACGAAGATGCAGACACCGTCAGTATTGCTGCTTTTGATGCGTCTTTTGGACTCCTGGACGCCGGTGGTGAGTTCACGAGCGCCTCGGAGAAAAAATAATGCGCACCTGAGTGATACGTATTTTTAATTCATAACATGTTAGTATTATTGGATTTAATTCTAAGAATGAGTGTCATCCTAATTTGCGTGCACTCTGAAGTATTGTGCTTTCAACATAATGATATAAATAAATCAACATTGGCATTTACTTAATATCATTTTGCACCATACACAAATACTATATAGATCTTATGAGGCATCTTATTGTGTATTGTTTATTTCATTGCGTCATCTAGAATTTATTTTAAATATATGATGTATGCTAATGTATTTTTTTCATATACATATGAGAACATATATAAGATGTATATAACATAATATATATTATATAAGAAAATAATAACTTTGACTATATTCTATAATATTCGTACCATGGCAATGACAAAATTTCATATTTTTCTTCTGTTAGGCTACAAGGAAGACATTTTTGAGATATTATTGGATCCCATTGTTATGACAGGGTGTGTGAATCACATTGGAATGCATTGTTTTTGTGCACGTATGTCCAAGCAGACCACAGTAAGGCCTGCGGAGGGCTGGCAAGTGTTCGGCTCAGCGCAGGATGCCAGTGGGCGTTGCGTGTGTACGGTGGTGGCACCCGGGCAGACTCTATGCTCCCGGGAAGCCAAAGGACGCCAGCTGCGACAACTCCTGGAAAAGGCACACACACAAAATGCACACTCACACAAATACAAAATGCACGCACACACACATACAAATAGTACTCATACTGAATCATTTCAATGTCGGTCAATACAAATGACACATTTATTTTTGTCCATGTGAGGAGGCATTGATTGACCTAAAATAAATTCATAGAGGGAACTAGGATGTCCTTTTTTTTGGTTTGTTCTTTTACAGGGGGGTCAAAAAATGTCACAAATTCAGATTAGCATTCATGTTTCTGCCACCGGACGTTTGGTCGCCGGTCAAATGTACTTAGATATTAAACTCTCTCTCTCTTATGAATATAATTTTGAGAGCTGGTTTCAACAGTACTTAGATATTAAACAGTACTTGGATATTAAACAGTACTTAGATAGTAAACAGTACTTAGATATTAAACAGTACTTAGATAATAAACACTACTTAGATATTAAACAGTACTTATATAATAAACAGTACTTATATTTTTAACAGTACTAAGATATTAAACAGTACTTAGATATTAAACAGTACTTGGATATTAAACAGTACTTGGATATTAAACAGTACTTGGATATTAAACAGTACTTAGATAATAAACAGTACTTAGATATTAAACTTGAGAGCTGGTTTCAACAGTAAACTCTCTGTCACCATTTGACCGGCGACCAAAAGACCGGCGACCAAACGTCCGAGCACAAATATTTCTTGCCATCAGGTCCACAACATGTCTCAATCCATGGAAGTTCTGAACCTGAGGACTCAGAGGGATTTCCAGTACATCACCAGGATGGAGAGCCTCATTAAAGGCCTGCGTTCCAAATTCAGACAGATGGACTCAGATAGAAGGACTCTGGCTAACAAAAACTTCCAGGTACACGCCATCCCGGAGGGTGAAATTTGACGATGGGTGACGTTTTTTTCTCGTTGTCTCGGCAGGAGCTGAAGGAGAAGATGGACTCGTTGCAGCCACTTATCCCGGTGCTGGAGCAGTACAAGACGGACGCCGGGATCATCTCGCGTTTCAAGGACGAGATCGGGAATTTGTCCGGCGTCTTGCTGGCCGTGCAAGAACAGATGGGAACTTTTGACTATGATCAGCTCAACTTAAAAGTCAGTGGATTGGAGAACCGCTTGAGAAGCTGCATGAGTAAACTCAGTAAGTTATGACAACAATATATCAAGAAAAAAATACAGTTTTCTACTTTTCTTTAACATGTTGTTGGGTTTTAACTTCTCAGCTAATGGAAAAGTACTTTTTAAGTGACTATGTTCATCTACTGTTAAAGCTGAGTAGGCTGATTTTAAGGCACGGGTGTCAAAGGGGTGGCCCGGGGGCCAAATCTGGCCCGACGCATCATTTTTTGTGGCCCGAGAAAGTAAATCATGAGTGCCGATTTTTTTAGGGTCAAATTAAAATGAAGTGTATGGATGTATATGAAATTTCCCGATTTTTCCCTTTTAAATCAATAATTTTCATATTTTTATCCATTTTTTTCTGCGTTTTTAGTTAAAAAGTTATTTTGTAAAATCTAGAAATATATTTTAAAAAGCTAAAATAAACTTTGTTTTAGATCGATAAAAAACTGAATATTCAGTGATTTTAATCCAGTTCATTTAATTTATTTATGAAAGAAAAATTTAAATATTTTATCTAAAATGGTCCCCTGGATTTTGTGTGTATATCTAGCATGCGGCAAACTGATGAAGATCAGCGGGCCAATCACAGTGAAGACATCTGGGACCAGATTTGGTGCGTGGATGACAGACCCGCAAGCGTCACCCAAAAACAACAAGGTCAGCCAAGACAAACAAAAAAACATGTCCAACAATGGAATAATTTTGTAGAGTTTAAAGCTAATTTTCTAAAAAAACAAAAAGTACAACTTAATCCTGAAAAAAACATACTACTTGATTCTGAAAACAAAAATAGAACATAATCCTGAATAAAAAATACAACTTAATTCTGGAAAAAAATACAACTGAATTTAAAAAAAATACAACATAATTCTGGAGAGAAAAAATACTGCTTAATTCTGAAAAATATATAATTTATTCCTGAAAATAAAATACAACTTAATCCTGAAAAAAAATACAACTTAATCCTAAAAAAAAAATACAACTTAATTCTGAATAAAAAATAGAAAAAATACAACTCAATTCTGAAAAAAAACATACAGATGCACATTTTCCTTGTTGCCTATTAACTTAAATACACTTTCTTTATTTCTCCATCATCAGGTTTGGTACTTGGACGGCTACACCAACAACAAAATCGTCAAAGAGTACAAATCCATATCCGACTTTGCTTCAGGCGTGGAATCCCGCACGTACACATTACCCTTCAAGTGGGCGGGAACCAATCACGTAGTATACAACGGTTCCCTGTACTACAACAAAATGCAAAGTAACATCATCGTCCGCTACAGCCTGGCCACGAGCCGCGTCCTCACCCAGCGAGCGCTGGAACGCGCCGGCTTCCACAACGTCTACCCTTACACGTGGGGCGGCTTCTCCGACATCGACCTGATGGCCGACGAGTTGGGCCTTTGGGCCGTGTACGCCACCGACCGCAACGCCGGCAACGTGGTCCTCAGTCGGCTGGACCCCGCCACGTTGAGGATGATAGCCACGTGGAATACGGAGTACTCCAAACGTAACGCAGGCGAGGCTTTCATGATTTGCGGAACGCTCTATGTCACCAATTCCCACTTGACCGGCGCCAAGGTGTACTACTCGTACTCCACCGCCACGTCGGCCTACGAGTACATTGACGTGCCATTCCATAATCAGTACTTTCACATGTCCATGTTGGACTACAATGCCCGAGATAGGGCGCTCTACGGGTGGAATAACGGACACCAGGTGCTCTTCAATGTGACGCTTTTCCAAGTTATCAAGTCGGATGATGACGCTTAAGTGCGGGTAGTTTATAGCCTGGAGTTTGTAGGGTGTCCACTGGCCTAGGGGTTTTTTCTTCGGGTACTCTGATTTCCTCAGAGTAGTGTCAGGTTGTTAGTCTCAGTGTTCCCCTACGGTTGCCAGGCAACCAATTCATTTTTAAACCCCAAAAATTGTTAACAAAAAGCAATCATACACATTTTGAACCCAAAAAGTAATCATACGTTTCATTTAGATGGTCTTTTTTTATTAACCCAAAAGTATTTAAAGACCTTTTTATTCCTATTATTTTATGTGTTCCACTCAAAATATTATCATGGATAGCAAAGCTTTTTTCTTTAAGAAGAAAAATTAGACCAAGTATAGTAAGGGTTTTTATGTGAAACAAGACCATGTATAAAAATGACCATGAATTGTGAGGCTTAAAAAAAATCATATAATTATTAAGGCTCTTTTCATGAATAAAAGACAATGTATGGTAAGGCTTTTTATTCTTAGCAAATGACCATTAAAAAAAACTACACACATTGAGCCACTGGAGGGCGACCTCTTTTTTTTTCTTCCTGCTCTTAACTTCCGGTCTCCGTTCGAAGTCGTTAAATAAATAGTTTAAAACAATTTATATTTTAAATTAAATGGACGTTTTTGTAAATAGTAGCGTACTACAACACTTTATTATGACAACTGTATTTTCTTTGTGTCTCTTTTTCATGTGCACGACCGAGGTCAGAGTTCAACAACGTCATTCTTCAAAATGGCGGATGAACCAGCGGCCAGCACGGCAGTAGACTGCAGAGCAGCTCAGAAGTGACCGTTTACCGAAGAAAGACCAGATAAACTTCTCACAGGCCAACGCAGCACATTCGGTACGTTGTCATTTGGGGATTTTGAAGCCCCAGTACTCATTTAAAGAGTCCGTCGTGGTGAAACTGCACGCGGTTGTAGTCAAAATGTTTGCTAACAAAATGGCTACATCGCGTTAGCTAGCTCTTTATGTTTAAAAAGAAATCCTTCTATTGTGTGTTTCAGATCCTCAACGAGCACAGACTGCTGGGAAACGTCAAGAATGTGGCCAAAACGACCATAAAGGATCAACTTGTCGACGCCATATCGAGCTGTTTGACAGCAAAGTGAGTCGTTTTATTTCAAATACTAGTTTCTATTTTCTCTTTCTGTGTAATGATTAAATGTGGCATAAGAAGTATATCCTAGACTATTAGAAAATACGTTTACTAGTGGTTCTTAACTTTGTTGGACCTATCGAATCCTACTTAAACGTGAAATAAACTAAAATTCTTCACATTTTCAAATTCAAGATAAATTCCCTGCAGCACTGATTGGCTAAGCAATGTCATGTGATCATCTGCAACCAGAAATGGTCATGTTATTGTGAATAGACATTAGGAATCCATGTCTTGACCTTTATTAGACTCTTTACCCTTCTCATTTTTAAAAAACAAAACCTTAGTGAGACTTTCAACTTTTTTTAAAAAGATGAATTGAAATAGTTGACTGGTAAAACTTCATAATCCTTCTGTGCTGTTTTGTAGATGGAGGTGAAAGCTGTCAATATCGACGAACACCAAAGAAATCTTGGATGAGGTAGGACCTGTGTTCCAGGTTATCATTTTCATGTCATGTGTACTAAACCTTCTAATTTTTATCTTGCTTCTTTTAAGGGTCCAGCCAAGTTTACCAGTTCAACACTGAAGAAAGGGTGGCAATGTGAACGGCACAGACTTTGACACCAACATCCCCTCACTGGTACTTGTTGTTATAGAGCAGGGGTCTTCAACTCTGGTCCTTGGGAACCTTTCCAGTTTGTTTTCCATATCTCCCACCACATCTGAATCAACTCATTTGATTTTGGTGAGATGGAAGAAATGGAAAATAGATTGGATAGGGGCCCATGAGCACTGGAGTTGGAAAATCCTTGTTATAGTGACTTTAATTATTTTGAGGCTCTCTATCATGGAGGTATGACTAATTTCATTTCCCCCCCCTACTTTGACTTTAATGTTGTTGTACTTTACAGTGAGATAAAAACCTGACTCAGGACCTTTTCTGGTAAGTAAATTTTTGATTTGCTAGTAAACACTTAGATTTTTTTTTTGTCAAATTTTGATTTAACTCTGGCTTTTTTCCCCTTCCAGAAATCCATTCATTGATGGAAGACTACATTGTCTAGCAGAAAAGCTACTTGGAAAAATAAAAATTCTTAAATTGTATACATGATTTATTCTTCATTTACATAGAAAGAAATGCAAGTAAGATGTCAAGTTAAAGATTTTTTTATTAACAGTAAAACATTTGCACACTTAGGAGTTTTCATAGTGGATGCAGGAATTGGCAAGCTACACCTGTGGACATAGACAAAAAAAAACTAGTTTAACACTTTGTAATTTGTTTACAAAATTCTATGGACTTAAAATGGCATAAGTATTTTATTTAAATAAAAAATAAAAAAAATTGCTCCAAAAAGGGAGTCAAAGGAGCAAATGTATACAGGGATAAAATGCATAAGTATTTTATTAAAAAAAAAAAAAATAAAAAAAAACATTTGCTCCAAAAAGGGAGTCAAAGGAGCAAATGTTACAAGTATTTAAAAAAAAATCCCTTTTGGAACAATGTTTTAAAAATACCTATGCCATTTTATACTTGTAACATTTGCTCTGTTCACTCCAAAAGGTAATGAACGAAGCAAATGTTACAAGTATAAAATGGCATGAGTATTTAAAAAAAAAAAATGCTCCAAAAAAGAGTGCAGGAGAAAATGTTAACATGAATCTTTACCTTGGGAGTCTCTTCAATCAACGTCTGCACAAGCCAGAGAGCCATGAACCTCTGCTATAAAAGAGGGGGAACATTAGCTTCAGTGAAACAATACATAAAACATATCATTGCATCAGAACATAATGATTTTTTGAGCTGATATTGTACTATAAACAAATATACTAACCTTCAAGAAGTGTGCCATCAATTTCCAAAGCTCAGAGACGCCACATGATGCTAGCGAGGAAGATCACCTGATTTTCCAGAGTCCAAACGTGGGCCTGATCAAGCAAAAAAGTAAAAGTTAGCATAAATAGAGAGATTCAATAAATAAACTTAGGTGAGGTTTTTTGGAAGTAGTTTTACCTTGGTCTTGCCCAGTCTTCTCCTCATGGATGTGTGTAATGTGCACACAAGAGAAGCTCCATGTTGATGCTAAAAAAAGAAAAAAAAACTTGATTAAACCAAGCTATTTGACAAAAAATTATTACAAGAAAGGGAAATCATACAAGAAAGGGAAATCATACAAGAAATGTAATATATACTATCAAAATAAAGAATGAAAATAAGTTACTGGGTGTGCCTTGCTATACTTTTACAGACATGGTGATTAAACATAAAACTGGCACTAAAACTAGGGAGAATGGCTTAGAAATGTTTGTATGAATGCATTTTTCTAAACGGAATTACTAATTAAGCTCTCACATTTAAAACTATCAATACATGCAACACATTAGAAACCAAATTATGCCTCTCGATGTCATTTTGTAGTGAATATTTACCCATTAAACTTGACGTTGATATCTCGGTTTTGTTTCATTATATTAGTCTTTCTAAACGAGTAAATATTGGAGAAAAACGGACATTAATACTTGTCAAATGGGGAACGTTGTGGTGTCGCTATTGCTAAGTTAGCTACTCATATCCAGCACAAAGCTAGAGGAGAAACCGGAGCTCCAACTTAAATTGTCGACGGTGTGTTCAACCTAGCATTAAACTAATATATTTGTAGGCATTTTGGGCTCAATTTGTTCAATAAAAGAATCCCAGTAGCTCGATAAAAACGCACGTAGGGCAGTAATGGGAACGTCGTGGTCTCGCTAATGCTAACTTAGCTACCCACACCCAGCTGGAGGACAAAAGGAGCTCTAACTTAAATTGTCGCCGGTGTGTTCAGCCTAGCATTAAATTAATAGATTTATAGGCATTTTGGGCTCAACTTGTGCGTTAAAAAATCCCAGTAACTTGATAAAAACGCACGTAGGGCAGTAAATAGCTAGACGCCTTACCTTGTCGTACTAGCCGTCCGAAGACGCCGTTTGAAAGGATGATATACTGCGCATGTGCTAATTCGCACAGCTGAGTAGATGACGTACCACGCCCATCTTGTAGCGCCATATTGAATGTGGAAAAAATGGTGGCTTGCTTACCGTGCTCAACGAGGTGCTTTGTCCTCCTAACTCAAATGTTCTTTGTTTTGAAACTGACGTCATATTGTCGCGATTTTGTAGTCTTGATGCTATAAAACAGTGTTCGTTAGTACACTAATATGTTCACATATTTAGAAACATTTTATAGTATTTTACAACATCAACTCACCTTTATTCCAGGCCAGCTGACTCAATGAATATTTTAACATTTGAAACGCAAAGAATGTTTCATTATATTATAAACAATTGCTATATGTATCTAAACTGTTGAACATGACTAACTTTAACTATAATGGAGCAGGAAGGCATTAGTATATCAATCTGTTTATTATGAAAGCAAATCAAGGGAAAAAATCCTCTCTAGAGAACTATGTGGAACAACTTTACAAACAACATACATCATTTGTATACTTGCATTTGTCCAATTAAAAATTGAAATACTTAGTTTGACGGAAACCAAAAAGTCTGGGACTTATATATTATGTTTTTTATGCACTTTATACTTTTAACTTTAACGATGAGTGATGAGTATTTTAATACTTGAGTCATTTTTTTCTCTTTATGTTTCATATGTACTGTTAACGGATGCACTTTTATATATGTATCGTATCTTGTGCTGACCCCACCCATCTGTCAAATTTTTAAAGTCAATGTAGCCCCCGGGCCGAAGTTTGCCCACCCAAGCACTAACCACTCATCCGCTGGGCTGCCCTATATCATTAATTATTAAACATGAAATACTTTACACAATATGCGCTTTCATTTGTACGTTATATACATAGAAACATGGCATAAATTCAAATATTCATTAAAAAAAAAACATCTCTGTACAGCCTCTATGTACGATTTGTGCATTCATGTCCTTATCCGGATGAAAGTTATGATTAATAATGGGTTATTATTATCAGGTTTTCCTCTTGACAGGCATGATCTTGACATCCTTGCGTCCGCCTACCGTGCGGCGTCGCAACGTCGCCACGTCATCCTCTGCCATTTGCTGCTTGGCAAAGTTGACAAATACCTACAGTATACACACATATACATACGTTAGCATGTAGCGTAGTACTTAAAAACACAAAATATTTGACAATAAACCATCAAATATCGCAAAAAATGTAAAAAAAATGTTTAAAAATGTCTGATAATGATGAATCCGACTTTAAAAATTTGTAAAAATTAGACTTTAAGGATTTAA
This sequence comes from Stigmatopora nigra, assembly GCF_051989575.1. Classification (NCBI taxonomy): domain Eukaryota; kingdom Metazoa; phylum Chordata; class Actinopteri; order Syngnathiformes; family Syngnathidae; genus Stigmatopora; species Stigmatopora nigra. Next base: position 14,392,690 of record NC_135516.1, read on the forward strand.
AATTGGAATTTCTGTTCATACTAGTCATTTATTTTACCAGGTTTCGATACCGTATGTTGTGAATAAATGTGTTGTCATGGCGACCTGTCTTCAGGTGCAATCGTTGGTTTGAGCTGAGAAAAAGTGGAAAAAAATGTATACTAATTTTTAGTCACAAATTATAGGTGAGCGTTATACTCAAATAAATATGATACCTGTTACTACAGTATTTTAAGTAGTTACATTTTTATGAATACATTAATCTTTTGACATGCTTATAGCTGTAATATTTAATAAACATAAACCTTGATAAATATACTTGTGTACTTGTATTTCTGTGTAGGCCCAAAAACATGTATTGTGGTAGTTATAAACCTGTAAAAAGAACGGAATGGCGTCCATTCGGAGTACCTGATCGAGTGTAGTTTGTGAGACGGAGTAGTCTTGGATGCAAAGCCTGTCTTTGTTGGAGACCACCAGCTGAAAGATTCTGGCTAGCGACGATGTGGCGATCTGGTACTGTAGTGTGTTGTAATGTTTCTCACGCTGTACACACGTCGGAAAGCTGCTGGTCATGAACGCCTCAACGGCCGCCAGGTCGGGGGACGCTCCCGTTTCGGCCGTTCCGACCTTCATGGTGAGGACGTAGCCGTCGCCGAATCTGGAAGACAATAACACTTGAGTTTATGATCCCGATATCATTTGGATTGATGGGTTTCTGTTGGAGTTATTCTGTAATACTATTATATATATATGTGTGTATTTAATAATTTTTGTATAAGAGCTTCTTCAATATTTGTCTGGGGTGAGCTTGGATCGTAAAATGTCACCGAGGACTGTTTACTGGAAGATAGGACTGACCTTTACCCCAGAATGCAGACCTAGAAGGACGCTTAAGAAGATGCGTATGCAGAGTGATGGCTAGCCAACAACCTCCGTGATTACTGGCATATTGACTTAAATTGTGGGGCTCTTTTCAGCCTGATTATGGAATTGTTTTGCCAAATGGAGGCTTTTTTTGTTTAATTTTAACCTTTACCCCAGAATGCAGACCTAGAAGGACGCTTAAGTTGTTTCATTTCCAATAGAGTTGTTTTTGAGTTCCAACCTTAATTGTTATTATTTAAATACCTGATATGCGATGATTGTTACAGCTGTTGTTTTTGCTTACGCAATTAGATTAATCAATAACCTTGTTATTGTTTTGATTTGTGGCCTAAAATGGGCAGCAGAAATGCTCCTCGCCAGAATCATTTATGACAAGGACGATGTCAGAATGTATTTCTCTCTTGCAAGAATATCATCAGAGATGCCAAATTAATTAAATGTCTGCCTGTATTGTTTTATAATAATATTAAAGTATAATTATTGATGAACCAAACAGTTGCCATGCAATATTTAGATAAGTACACATATGTATCTGAAGCAAGGTGCTATTTTGTAGTCAACTGATGCTCTTACTTGTATTTGAGATGCTGGATGGTGCCCAGACACTTGAACGTGCCATTGACCATGATGGCTAATCGTGTACACAAGGCCTCGCATTCCTCCATGCTGGTGAAAACAAAACAGAACAAGAATCGAATCTTGGAAAAAGAAGGTATTATAAAAGTGAATAACATGATTGGCGGCATCACCAAACCTGTGTGATGTCAGGACGACGGCACGGCCATCCCGGATGACGCTCAAAATGGCGTTCCAGAGAAAGCGGCGAGAATGCGGGTCCATCCCAGTTGTGGGTTCATCCTGAAAGTTAAAGAGTTACTACAGGGAAAAAATAAAAAACAGCATTTCAAGGTAGGTTGACTTACCAAAAGAACCAACGCTGGGCAGCCAATCATGGCGATGGCTGTTGAGAGTTTGCGTTTGTTGCCACCGCTGTAAGTTCCAGCACAGCGGCCCGAGTACTCCGACAACCCCAATTTTTGGATACCCCACTCAGCTACCTATTTAAAGACACCATACACTGTCTAAGTCAGGGGTGGGCACACTTTTGGGCCCGGGGGGCCACATTGACTTTAAAAAATTTGACAGATGGGCCGGGTCAGCACAAGATACGACAACATCTAAAAAAGTGCATCCGTTAACAGTACATATGAAACATAAATGGGAAAAAAGGACTAAAGTATTAACATATTCATCACTCGTCATTAAAGTCAAAAGTATAAAGTACAAAGTCAAGTAAGTAAAGGAATGTATTAGGAAATATTAAAATGTCATTTAAAAAAAGATAGAAGGGCTTTAAAACAGCCACTCACTCTAGGGATCTCATCCTCCGGCACCCCCCTGAGGCGGGCGTACAGGTACAGGTGCTCTCTGCCCGTCAGTAGCTCATCAATGGCGTCAAATTGCGGGCAGTAACCCATATTCTGGTGCACGTCCAGAATTTGCTTGAGAATGCTGCAACACAACACTGTACTGTTTAATATGTAAGTACTGTTTAATATCTAAGTACTGTTTAATATGTAAGTACTGTTTAATATGTAAGTACTGTTTAATATCTAAGTACTATTTGATATCTAAGTACTGTTTAATGTCTAAGTACTGTTTAATGTCTAAGTACTGTTTGATATCTAAGTACTGTTTGATATCATAGTACTGTTTTATATCCAAGTACTGTTGAAACCAGCTCTCAAAATTATATTCATGAGAAATATCTACTGTTTTCAACAGTACTTGGATATAAAACAGTACTTAGATATTAAACAGTACTTAGATATTAAACAGTACTTAGATATTTAACAGTACTTAGATATTTAACAGTACTTAGATATTAAACTCTCTCTCATGAATATAATTTTCAAAAGTGCAATTATTATTATTTTGTCCGATTATTGTTACAATGTTCATTTTTACTTGACAGGGGTCCATTGCCTTAACCTTAAACTAACACAAGGCTCTTTTTTTTAACATTTATACCTGTAACCAACCACGGTGGCATCCCCCGAGCCGACGTCAGTGTCACCCGTCAACATTTTAAAGGTGGTGGTTTTGCCGGCCCCATTGACTCCTAATAGCCCAAAACACTGAAATGACAAAATACCTTGATGTGAATTATGTCAGTTTACTTGCTAATGATGACAAACACCATTTTTTTGATGTTTATCTTTTTAAAAAAGCGGAAAATCGAACCTCTCCGGCAGGAACACCCACACAAATCCTGTCCACCGCTGGCCTCTTTCTGCCCACATATGTCTAAAAGAGTAAGAAAAATACTACTTGTGATAATTAGTTTGTTAAGTATAAGAAAAAAAAATCCAAAGATTACCTTGGAGAGGTCTTGGATGTGTAAGATGTCCGACTTGCTACCGCCATCGTAGATTCTTTGTCGCTCGCACGCTACATCGTCGTCTTCGTCTGCTGCTGGGCTCTGATTAGCCTCCGATAACCTAATGTTCATGGAAATATTCCTTCTGAGATCTCTTTATCATTTCATGGCCCGCCGCGTCATTTTAAGTGACCCGGGGAAGTAAATCATGAGTGCTGACTTTCTGTTTTAGGATCAAAATCAAATTTAAATGGGGTCGGGTTAGGGTGTTTTTAAATACAAAAGGGTTAGGGTGTGTTTAAATACAAAATGGTTAGGGTTGGTTTAGGGTTAGGGTTGGTTTAGGGGTAGGGTTAGGGTTGGTTTAGGGTTAGGGGTAGGGTTAGGGTTGATTTAGGGTTAGGGGTAGGGGTAGGGTTAGGTTAGGGTGTGTTTAAATACAAAATGGTTAGAGTTAGGATGTGTTTAAATACAAAATGGTTAGGGTTAGGGTGTGTTTAAATACAAATTGGTTAGGGTTAGGGGTAGGGTTAAGGGTGGGGTTAGGGGTAGGGTTAGGGTTAGGGGTAGGGTTAGGATGTGTTTAAATACAAAATGGTTAGGGTTAGGGTGTGTTTAAATACAAATTGGTCAGGGTTAGGGGTAGGGTGTGTTTAAATACAATATGGTTAGGGTTAGGTTGTGTTTAAATACAAAATTGTTAGGGTTAGGGTGTGTTTAAATACAAAATGGTTAGGGTTAGGGGTTAGTGTTAGGTTGTGTTTAAATACAAAATGGTTAGGGTATGTTTAAATACAAATTGGTTAGGGTTAGGGTCAGGGTTAGAATTACCAGTGGTCCATGAAGAAGCGGTATTGGATGAGGAGGTTGAGAGTGAAATAGACAAAACCTTCCACTGCCATGAAGACAACGTTTCGCCCCACAAAGTCCCATCGGAACGGGTTGTCGGTGTACTCCTCACCTGCCCCGCAACAAAAAAAAAACCTCAATCACCAGTTAACAGGGAATGATGTGGGCAATGTTCCCTCTAAGCAATTGCGCACTACTCTCGTCTTCTCTGCGCAGCAGCAATCATATGGCGCGCAGTAAATAAAATCCAAACTTTTTATATATATTTTTTTACTCCTTTCCCCATGATGGCGCTATTTACACGGCAGCCAGTGGCAGTAGCTCTGTCCACTCTTATGTTTTTTATGTTTTACATGAAAAATTAGGAGGGAACATTGACATGCACCTGCTTATGGCAGGTGTCAAAAGACGATCGTTTACCGAATCGAGCGTAGACGTCAGTGACAGCTTGGTTCATGGCCATGTCGATGAGTCCACGTCCCAGACAGAAATGAGGGAAGACCAGCAAACCTTTCTTCAGCCACTCGTTAAACATGAGCAAAGACTAGGAACACATATATTGAGTCATACTGTAACTACAACAAAAAAACACATTCTTTAGAAGACTCTTTGTGCTTACGCGATTGTTGTCAAAGAGCTCCAGAATGAACGTAACGGCACTGCTGTTGATGCCGATGAAAAGGTTGATGCACGACAGTGAAACGTACGCAGTACTCGGGACGTTAAATAGGTATGACATGGGGTACATCATAGGAGTCACGGACCACCTGAAAAAAACATAATATAACGATTTTGATGGATACTATAAAGGAAATTATGGAAATATAACTTTTGCGTTTTTCGTGTTTCATGGTATACCTCGAAAAATGGGGGATTACTGCAGAATTTTTTTTTACAGTTTTTGCCTTTTTTTGCGGTATACCAAGGAAAATAGAGAGTACATAGTATGAAAAATAGTAATTGAGTAGTCCCCCGTTTTTCACAAAGTACTACAGTGTGTACTTTGCAGATCAGGGGTAGGGAACCTATGGCTCGGGAGCCACATGTGGCTCTTTTGATGGCTTTTTGCTAACTTGTGAGCTAAAATATGGAAATCCCTAGTGACAGAACTGATATATTATATCTAGAACTGCTTTAATATTCATTTTTTTGCAGTAGACTCTTCTGGAATGTATTGGTTAGCAATAGTATAAGAATTTTTTTTTAAAAATATTCACTTTTTTTCACTTTAAAAGTGGTGAAATTACACAAAAAAGGGATAAAGGACTTGTTTACATCTATGTATTTTGACTTTTAAATTTGTAGTATGGCTCACAAGGAATAACATTGCAAAATATGAAGATTTTACAATGTCATCTATTTTTTTTGTAGATAATCTTACCCGTAGAGCAAAAGTAGTGCGACAAGGGCAGGAAGGTTAGACGAGGACGTGTAGCACTTTTTGTCAAATGCCATAAAGATGGCGACCACCATAGCAGCACTGATGGAGTAGTTGACCTGGATGTAAGTTTTGATGTTGAAAATGACAGCCATTTTGAAACAGTACACAATTCCACTCACCATGTCCCAGAAGAAGTTGGCCAACCAATAAATGAACGGGCTAACGCCGCTAACAAACTGCAAATGCTTGGCTTTGGTTGCACGTTCTTGGATGAGGTAGAGGACGAAACTAGCCGGGATGAAGGACATGGCGAAGATCACACAGATGGCCACCACTGCATTTACAGATGTGCTTAACCTTATAAGAGGGAAAAAAGATGGAGAAGGTGAATCAAAAGTGAGCAGTATTGTGGGTATGATTTTTTTGCTGTATTGCTATAATAACAGTCACTTTTTTAGTATTAAATGCAATCAAAAAGTGTGTCATTAATACTGTACATGTTTTCTGTTGCGGTCAAATAAAATGTAGAATGTATATTTATGATGAAATATTGAATGTAAATGAACAGGCATTTAAAATATGCGGCTTTGGGGCATAAGTGTTTGTTTAATAATGAATAGAGGACGGACATTACACATTATTATTGTGTATTAGCTGTTGTGTATTGTCATGTTATTCTATTTATATGTGATAGCTCATCATCATCATCATCATCATCATCACCATCATTATGCTGATCCTCATCATCATCAACCTCATCCTGATTCTCATCCTCATCTTCCTCCCCCTCCTCATTGTCATCCTCATCATCATCATGATCATCCTCATGCACACCATCATCCTCATCATCATCCTGATCCTCATCATCATTATCATTCTCATCCTCTCCATCCTCATTCTCATCTTCCTCCTCTTCCCCATCATCATTCTCATCCTCCTCATCCTCATTCACATCCTCCTCATCCTCATTCACATCCTCATCATCCTCATTCACATCCTCATTATCCTCATCTTCCTCCTCTTCACCATCATCATGATCATCATCATTCTCATCATCATCCTGATCCTCATCATCATCCTCCTCCTCTTCATCCTCATGATCACCCTCATGCACACCATCATCATCCTGATCATCATCCTCATCATCATCCTGATCCTCATCTCCATCATCATCCTCATCCTAACCATCAATTATTTATTATCATTACTATTATAATTGCTATATTTGATTGAATGAAGCTAAGCACTCACACAGTGACTTCGGACAGCTGCTCCTTGGTGAGGTTGAGTGGATGGTTGACGGCAGTGATGCCAAACTCAATAGGCTTGGCACTGGTAGGCAGGAACGCCCTCAGGATAGCATTATTAGCCACATTCATGAAGGCCACCATGGCGTGCCAGCCTTTGTTGTTGTACCACACCTGCCAGGAAAACCACCAACAACTTACTCCACAAGTATGGAAAAGTACATCTTCTGTAAATCTGCTACATTTCCCATTTTTTTATCAAAAAAAAGCCCACCTTGATGTTAGATTCACTCTCCATGTATCTGAGGAAAGGGCCAAGTTCCCGCAGTGCTGCTTTTGAATGCTGGCCCTGGTTAAAAAAAGTAAAATGTTCAAGATTAAAAAGCATGGAAATTTCGATTTCTACGTAAAAGGAGAATTAGTTACCGCGGTAACATTAAGCATTTGTCCAAGTTGACGGAAAACATTTGTGATATCGCTAGGCTCCACATCCAGGATGGGAAGTTGTCCTCCAATGGATAGGCCGCCATACCTGTGAAGAGACTCCTCCCATCAACCACTAAGTCACGTTACCCTCATGATTAATTTAGTCATAATAGATACTTACCTTTGTTCATTGACCCAGTATTTGCTCTTTAAACTGTTTGACAAATAGAGAAATCAAACATTAACATGTTATTGTAAAATAGTACAACTTTTTGAGTCTCTAGGATTGAATTTCATACAAAATGAACATACCTATTGCGAAAAAAAATCATTTATCATGACGTTTTCCCTTATTTTTGCCAAGTTAAGTTTACTTATACAAAAACAAATTCTAAACTTCATTTTGGGGTATTTTCCTTTCAAAAAGTACAGTAATACCTCATAAAATGGCAAGCCACTATTGGAGATTATTTTACTGCTTAATAGAGGGTATTGTTTACCTTAAGGAGTTAAATAATACCCTAGAAATGGTATTAAAAGTCCAAAAATATATTAAATACACCATGAAAACATTATCCCTTACATCGCAGTTATTTACCAAGTACGAAAGGTCTTGGAAGCCATTAACCGTGATAAACGAGGTATTACTGTTATGTGGTAGTAGCTCTGTGCACTCTTATGTTTTTTTTGTGTTTTACAGCATGTTTTACATGTAAAAATTAGAGGGAATATTGCTCAAATCTGATGTAAAAACTAAATGGAGGGTATTCACCTTGTTCTAATGAGACTCGGGTACGTTTTGACGAGGAAGTCGGAAATGTTGCGCCCAGTTAGATCCATCATGGTGTCCCCGGTGATCTCCTGGCGTTGCAATGGCGGGAGGCCTCCGGCGCCGGCGGGACAGATGGGCATCATGGTTAGCTTTTTGCTACTGCTGCACAAGCAGGAGGGTGACGGGTTTAGCTGGTTCCACTCGGGGCTTTGCAGGATGTTCTCGGTCACGGCGTCAATGGCGGGGCGCTGCCAATGGGACGCCATGTCGTTGCAGGGCATCCTGGAATAAATGTAAGGTGATGCAAATTAAATCCTGGGAGACTCTTTAAGGATTTGAAGGAGTTTTGAGGTTTATACGCAGACAATTTGCCAAATAAAAGTGATTTCAATTTTTTTTTTTTTACTTTATGTCGCATTACCCAAAGAATACACAGATCGAGGAAAAAATACATATATTTCTAAGTGCATATTTGGAAAGCAACTTTTGACTTTATCAGAAACCCAGATCAAACATGTTAAAGTAAAAATAGAAGAATAAAGAAAAATATGCCAAATAGGGAGCTATCAGACTTTTTTTAGGTAACTCCAGCCTAAAGAAAACAACAAAACAGGCTGTCCATAGTATAAGAAAAACACTAAATAAACATATAAGTCACTCATATAGTCCAGAAAGTATGGTACATATGACTACGTAATAGTTTTTATTTATTAAGCGTCACGTCTACACAAGATTTAAGTAATTCTCACCCCAATGGTTCCCCTTGCATACAACGGGTTCCGAGGCCCGGTCGCATCAGTAAGCGTTCGGCGAAGTGCCTCATGGTCGGGTCTGAAGGTAGTTCATTGCTGCAATGGATAGGCAAAATTTCAATATTCTGGCACACTGTTTCCAAAGAACAAAGAGCATTGAAAAGGCAGCCGACCTGAAGAAGGTAACCTGTGGTCCGTACATCCAGGGGGTCAATGTCAAGTTGGGGTACTCTCCAAACGGAGGAACAATGGTGGTGAAGATGAGGGCAACAAGTACGAAGCTGGCAGGCAGGACAATCTGGGAAATCATTACAACCAAATCAATATCAATAACTAACACTTGGGTTCTTTTCTCTCAGATTCTACCCAGTTTTCATTAAAATAGGAGTATAGAGAATTAACTTTTGTTTTAATGTGGATTTGGGTACTTGATGAAATGAATGAATTTTTAATATCTAAGTACTGTTTAATATCTAAGTAGTGTTTCATATCTAAGTACTGTTTCATATCTAAGTACTGTTTCAGATCTAAGTACTGTTTCATATCTAAGTACTGTTTAATATCTAAGTACTTTTTAATATCTAAGTACTGTTTAATATCTAAGTACTGTTTCATATCTAACTACTGTTTATTATCTAAGTACTTTTTAATATCTAAGTACTGTTTAATATCTAAGTACTGTTTAATATCTAAGTACTGTTTAATATCTAAGTACTGTTTCATGTCTAAGTACTGTTTAATATCTAAGTACTGTTTAAAATCTAAGTACTGTTTAAAATCTAAGTACTGTTTAATATCTAAGTACTGTTTAATATCTTAGTACTTTTTAATATCTAAGTACTGTTTAATATCTAAGTACTGTTTAATATCTAAGTACTGTTTAATATCTAAGTACTGTTTAATATCTAAGTGCTGTTTGATATCTAAGTACTGTTCAATTTCTAAGTACTGTTCAATTTCTAAGTACTGTTCAATTTCTAAGTACTGTTAAATATTTAAGTACTGTTTAATATCTAAGTACTGTTTAATTTTTTAAGTACTGTTTAATATCTAAATACTGTTTAATATCTCAGTACTGTTCAATATCTTCGTACTGTTTAATATCTAAGTACTGTTTCATATCTAAGTACTGTTTCATATCTGAGTACTGTTTCTTAACGGAGTACTGTTTCATATCTAAGTACTGTTTCATATCTAAGTACTTTTTAATATCTAAGTACTGTTTCATATCTAAGTACTATTGAAACTAGCTCTCAAAATGATATTCATGAGAGAGTTTAATATCTAAATCTACTGCTTTCAACAGTACTTAGATATTAAACAGTATTGTCAACAATAACTTGCCGTGGGTGTATTTCGTTCATACCTGTGCCACAAAGTCTTTGAGGCTGCGAGTGGCATGATGGAACCTCTTAACAAGGAGTGCGTGAAACTGTTTGAAGACTAACGAAGTTCCTTTCAATTGCCGGGAACCTTTTCCGGCGCTGCAGTCCAACGTGGAAGGTAGCGTAGCATTGTAAGCTTGTGATGTGCCATCATAGCGATCTGTAGATAATTATAAAGGGCAATGTTAAAATAAAATGAAATAAAAAATATACATATATATGCATATACAGGATACAACAATAATGGATGAGGCAACTCCAGGAAATTCACAAAAGCAGGCAAGAAAGAAAACAACATAAAAGCTGAAGATGTCATGTCAGCCATGTCTAACCTTCATCTACTCCTGCATTTTTTTTCCGCTGTAACGTCCACTCTTCTACAGCGGGAAGGGAAAAACACAGGTGACAAACACACTGCACATCACAGGGGACAAAATACAAGCAGAAGTCTGGTCCGATATTTACCTGCAGTGGGAGCATTGGTCGCTAATGCTTCACCCTCTGCTGTCACCTTTAGGAAGATCTAAAAAGGGTGTTGTGTAAAATACAATTACAATAAATTAGGCTGAATAGAAAAATAACAATAGAATTATTGATAAAGTAGTTTACAGGTTGTTGCTGAAAGTTGTTCTCAATAAGTTTTGTTGAAAAGTGTCAAAAATATTGAGGGTAACTCACAGTACAATGTAGGGCAAAATACAAATACAAAAATGAAAATGTTCAACTATCATAAATAGGAGTGAGAGTACAGTAATACCTCGTTTATCGCGGTTAACAGGTACAAAGACTTGCGGCAATAGATGAATGTAGCAAATGTATATTATATATGTGTATATTTACTTTTACAGGATTCTGTAAGTGTCTGTGTCGTAAAATTCATGAATGGCTCTTTCAATTGGTTCATTTTTAGTGGTTTATGGTTCTTTTTAGGAATTTGGAATCTTACTCAATCATGGGAGTACAAAAAGATATTTTGAGTATTGCAGATTTACCAAAAATAGTTACAAAAATATTTTTCTACTTAATTCTACGCAATTTTCCCACAAAACGAAGCATACAATGAAAATAGTCACAAAAATGAAATTAAAAAAACCTGATCGACTGCCTCTGGTCAATTATGTATACTTTGTGAAGTATTATTTAACACCCAAAGGTCGACACTACTTGCCTTTTTTCCTCATTTCACGTTTGTATTATTGTTCCCACACTATAAACTTTGTGTGAATTCTATAATAGTCGTAGTACACGAAGTGTACATCACATTGATGTTTTTCTACTACACATTTACCTCCTCAAGGGACGTGTCAGAGATGCCAAAGCTGCTGAGGCCCATGTCATCCAGGGTTTCTTCCAGCTCCCGAAATAGACTGGCGTAAGCACGGTGCCTGAAACCCCGACTTGGCAGAAGAAAGGTGAGCTCCTGACCGATGGCCTCGATAAGCTTGGCCTCGGGCACGTGGTGGTGGATGAGACTGCAGATGCTCTCCAAATCCCCTGAGGACAGCACCAATGTATTTTTACATACTTGTCAACCTGGGTTAATTGACGTACAAATGCAAGGCGGCACATATTTACTCACAAATGTGTAAGTGTACAGGTGGTATGTTTTTTTTATGTCTGGATTGTGATGGAAATGTGAGCTCACCGTCTAAGACCCGTTCAGCATTCTGGCAGAGGTTCTGCGACTGGTCTTTGTGTTTGGTGCAAATGGAGCAAGCACAGGAACAGTCGGAGGCGCAGTCACACTCATTCTTTTAAAAAGAGAATAAATATACGCAGTAAGGTTAGGGCTTTGAAATGATCCATTATTTGTTTGATTGATTGTTGCAAAGATGTGGCGGGTGAACGGATGTTTTGTGGCCGGTCTTTTGGTCACCGGTCAAATGGTATATAACACTTTAATATCTAAGTACTGTTTAATATCTAAGAACTGTTTAATATCCAAGTACTGTTTAATATCTAAGTACTGTTTAATATCTAAGTAGTGTTTAATATCTAAGTACTGTTAAATATCTACGTACTGCTCAATATCTAAGTAATGTTCAATATCTAAGTACTGTTTAATATCTAAGTACTGTTTAATACCTACGTACTTTTGAATATCTAAGTACTGTTGAATATCTAAGTAATGTTCAATATCTAAGTACCGTTTAATATCTAAGTACTGTTTCATATCTAAGTACTGTTTAATATCTAAGTACTGTATAATATCTAAGTACTGTTTAATATCTAAGTACTGTTGATACCATCAAAATTATATTCATGAGAGAGTTTAATATCTAAATATCTATTGTTTTCAACAGTACTTAGATATTAAAACAGTACTTAGATATTAAAACAGTACTTAGATATTAAAACAGTACTTAGATATTAAAACAGTACTTAGATATTAAAACAGTACTTAGATATTAAAACAGTACTTAGATATTAAAACAGTACTTAGATATTAAAACAGTACTTAGATATTAAAACAGTACTTAGATATTAAAACAGTACTTAGATATTAAAACAGTACTTAGATATTAAAACAGTCCTTAGATATTAAACTCTCTCCCTTAGATATTAAACTCTCTGTCATGCATATAATTTTGAGAGCTGGTTTCAACAGTAAACTCCCCGTCACCATTTGACCGGCGACCAAACGTCCGAGCACCGTGAGGCGGGTTCACCTCTTTCTTCTTGAGCTCCTTCATTCGGCGCACCAACGTCAGGTAGAAGCCGGCGCCGAAGCAATTTTTAAGGAAGAGCGGCGAGCCGCAGCAGTGCAAGCGACCTTTGGAGATGATGGCGATACGGTCACTCAACAGGTCGGCCTCGTCCATGTGATGCGTGGACAGGATCACCGTGCGACCTACACCACACAGCCCGTTGTAAAATATGGTGCCAGAAAAGGTCACTTTTTCTTAACATACCGCCACGATATTTCAACAGAAGATCCCAAATAGACCTCCGGGAATAAGGATCCACGCCAGAAGTGGGTTCATCCAGGATGACCACCTTGGAGCCGCCAACAAACGCCATGGCGACTGATAGCTTCCTCTGCATGCCGCCTGTTGATGTGAAATGAGGGTTTAAGAGCGTTTCTATGTATACGTACGTACATATTGTAGCAAAACGGGTGACTCCCGACCTGAGAGGTTTTGGGCCTCGTCATCTCGCTTGTGTGGCAAACCCAAGTCCACCAACATGTCCTCCACCTCCTTCCGTGCCTCAGCCTGAGTTCGACCTTTGAGCAGTGAGTAGAACAAGATGTGCTCTTCCACGGTCAAACTGGTAAAACCAAAGAAGAAGAAGACAAAAAATGGAAAATGTGAGCATTTTTCTGGCTTAATGATAATATAATTCTATTTCTTTAAGGGTTTTTTCTATTGATTTGCTTATTTTGTACATTCAAGAGTGTATTTTTCTTGAAATTATTTTTTTAGTGATGGGGGTAATCACTTTAGTGTTAAATTGACAATAGTTAGTGGTAGATGAGCTACATCAAGGGTGATAATTCGATTTCATGCGGGCCAGACCATTTTAGACATAATATTTCGATTTTTTTTTATATAATAAATGGATTAAAAGAACTAGATTGAAAGCCCTGAATATTCCATTTTCATAGATTTAAAATAATGTTTATTTTAGCTTTTTTAAAATATATTTTCATATTTTACAAAATGATTTTTGAACTAAAAACACAGAAAAAAATGATTAAAAAAATGACAATTATTGATTTAAAAGGGAGAAAAAATCAGGAAATTTAATATACATCTATATTCTTAATTTTAATTTGATCCTAAAAGAGAAAGTCGGCACTCATGATTTTCTTGGGCCGCACAAAATGATGCGGCGGGCCAGATTTGGCCCCCGGGCCGCCACTTTGGCACCCGTGAGCTCCATAGTATTAAAAACAGATAAACAAGAGAAGGATTGAAAAATTCAATGTAGTGTACATTAAAGGTAGTATTTAAGAACATTCATTATGGCAAATTATTTAATTCCTGGCTCATTATATTCTTATTTCTGAGCTAATCTTGACTCTGTTTTTAACTTTTAAATATTTCCATATGTGACTCACTGATTGAAGAGGATGTTGTACTGAGGACACATCCCCAAGGACGTCCTCACGGCATCCATGTCGGTGCGAATGTCTCTTCCGTAGATGTAAGCCGAGCCGGACGTGGGTGGGAAAAGACCTGTTAGGATGGACCTGTATAGACCACCAAGATATATAAATAAATAGTCAATGGTAAGAAGATAGGAAATACATATAGGAGTCTTACATGGTGGTGGTCTTGCCGGCGCCATTGTGCCCGAGGAATGAGGTGATTTGACCCTCGTAGAAATTGAGGCTGAGGTTGTCCACGGCGGGGCGAGAGCTTCCAGGGAACACCTTGACCAACTCCTGGATGCTCACTCCCATTTTCACGCTGGTTGGATCGGCCTCAAAGAACACAAGACCTGCCAGAACAAAGCATGGCAGTTCAATCTTTCATTTTAAACATAAAAGAAACCAAAAAAATTAAAAGTTACTAGTTTTAATAGTGTAAACCACATAATAATAGTCTAGACAACTGGGCATATCGTGATAGAGCAAGGGTGTCAAAGTGGCGGTCCGGGGGCCAAATCTGGCCCGTCGCATCATTTTGTGTGGCCCGAGAAAGTCAATCATGAGTGCTGACTTTCTGTTTTAGGATCAAATTAAAATGAAGAGTATAGATGTATATTAAATTTCCTGATTTGCCCCATTTTAAATCAATAATTGTCATTTTTTTATCCATTTTTTCAGTTTTTATTTCAAAAATAATTTTGTAAAATCTAAAAATATATAAAAAATCTAAAATAAACATTGGTTTAGATCTATAAAAAACTGAATATCCAGGGTTTTTGATCCAATTCTTTTAATCTATTTATTTAAAAAAATCTAAATATTACATCTAAAATTCAAATGAAGAGTTCAGATGTGTTTTAAATTTCCTGATTTTCCCCCTTTTAGATCAATAATTGTCATTTTTTTTAATCCATTTTTCTTGTGTTTTTAGTTCAAAAATCATTTGGTAAAATCTAAAAATATATTTTTTAAAAAAGTTAAAATAAACATTGTTTTAGATCTATAAACAACTGAATATTCAGGGATTTTAATCCAATTCTTTTAATCCATTTATATAAAAAAAATCTAAATATTCTATCTAAAATGGTCGAGTTGACATTAATGGGGCCTGCGAACCAACCAGAGTCTGAAACCCGTGGTTTAAGGTTTCCTTACCTTCTCTTTCAGATGCATTTTCATCCTGGTCTTCTTTTTCCTTGTCCTCCTGCTGTTTCAGACCTTGTTTCTCCCGTTCTAGACGGTCCCGTTTGTTTTGGTGCTTGCAGGGTTTTTTGCTGGCGGAGCCATTGCAGGTGTTGACGGTTTCAACAGGACACTCAACACTTTCAGGGTCCTTTTCTGCTTCGTCAGCTTCTGGAACAGCTGTGAAATGTATGATTACATTAACACATTTGAAACTATTATTAGCAAACAATCTATACAAATGTTGTTTTCACATTCTTTTTATCATATTAATTATAGCTTTAACCTGGATCGTCCTTTGAAGCAGTTGCAGAAGAAGTGTTGCACCAATAGGAAGGCTGGAAGGGGAAGTAGAAAGGCTGACCAATGCCATATTGACCTGGAGACAAAGAGCATTTTTAGTTAATGCATCAAACTAGCTGGCTAGCTTTGGTATCTTGATCTACATGTTTCGATTTTGCTGGAAGCTAGCTAACTCAAAAGCGTCTTATTACCGTATTTTTCTGTTTTATATACCCCCCATTTAATATATTAAACAGCAGGGGTATATTAAATGGCGCACAAATGGGAAGGTACGATCCACTACGCACTTTTTATGCCGTGATGTCAACATTTTGCAGACTAAAACTACTTACTACTCAGGTTAAAACTACTTAATGCGGAATAAAGTCTGATTTGGAATTTTAATGAACTTAAGTATCTGTAATGATACCCCCATGAATACCATACAAATCTTGCCAAAAAAAAGCTGATTTGCCATTTAATATACCCCCGGGTATATTAATATACTATTATATTATATGAATATACCCGGGTATCTTAAACAGCAAGGGGTATATTAAATGGCGCACAAGCTGGAGGCTCAAAAAAGTGAAAATCATTGAATATACCCGGGGTATATTACCGTATTTTCACAACTGTAAGGCGCACTTAAAAGTCTTAAATATTCTACAAAATAGACAGTGCGCCTTATATATGGAAAAAATGTCATTCATTGGGGGTGCGCCTTATAATGTGGTGCGCCTTATAGTCTTAAAATACGGTAAATGGCAAAATACGGTACCTGGAAAAACGTTGTCTAGGTACCAGGCCAAGAGTCCATAGAGGATGGCATCCAATGCCATCATCCGGATGGATGTCATGAAGGAGTAGGTGTCCTTCTCCAAGGGGCTGGTCTGGATGTTGTCCCACTGCAAGCCCAAGCCTTGTTCCTCGTATCGTGACAAGTACTCCGTCCCGAAGCCAAAAGCCACCGGGGATAGCAGACTCTGTGAATAGACAACGTGGACATCACAGAAAGTCTCTCACAACGTTTTCTTTGGTCTACGTACGGCAGCCATCTTTATATTGGCGGTGAGACGGTCCTGCCAGGCGAAGCAGAGTACGTGGGGAAGGTAGAGAGTGAAGTAAAGCACCCCGCTGCATGCCGCTGCCAGATTGGCTTTATCGAAGAAGACACTCATGAGGAAGCACTGCATGATGGTGGACACCGTGAACATCAGTAGGAAGAGGAACACCAATGATGGGTTGCTGTAGTTCAGCACTTTGCCACACTGGAAGGAGGTCAAAAGATTTGGACATTGTCTTAAAATAATTAGCCAAGTAGCTATATACCATATTTTCCCATATATAAGGCGCACTGCATTATAAGGCGCACCCTCAATGAATGATACATTTTATATTTTTTTCCATATATGAAGCACACTGGAGTATAAGTCGCCTTGTCTAGTTTGGAGAAAATTTAAGACTTTTAAGTGCGCCTTATAGTCGGGAAAATACGGTTATTTACCCGACTATAAGGCGCACTGCATTATAAGGCGCACCCTCAATGAATGATACATTTTATATTTTTTCCATATATGAAGCACACTGGATTATAAGTCGCCTTGTCTAGTTTGGAGAAAATTTAAGACTTTTAAGTGCGCCTTATAGTCGGGAAAATACGGTTATTTACCCGACTATAAGGCGCACTGCATTATAAGGCGCACCCTCAAATAATTACACATTTTTTTCATATATAAAGCACACTGGATTATAAGGCGCCCTGTCTAATTTGGAGAAAATTTAAGACTTTTAAGTGCGCCTTATAGTCTGTTTATGGCCTTATTTAATTTCCAATATTTCCAAAAGGGGTAATCTACTAACTTACCACAATGATGGAGGTGAGCAAAGCAGTGCTGATGGCCATGGTGAGAAAGCTGTCAATGAACCAGGTGCACCAGAAGACACCATTGGTCACCCCCATAGCTTTGAGGGTCTCCTTCAGGCGCAGTTCTTTCTCCAAAACGATGCTCTTTACCGTCATGGATACGGAGTAGATCCACGCCAGCACCATGAACATTGGGAAGCAGCGGTTCAACGTGATCATGAAGCTAAAGGGCCAGTCGGGAACAGTTTAAGCTTCGTTAATGAAGGACCTGCGATAAAAAACATACTGCTAAATACTCACAGATCATCCACGTAACAAGGGTAGGGCATCTGCTGCACGTAGACCCCTAGTGGCCAGTCGTGTCCCGTGTGCAGTTTGATTACGCCATGTTCGATCATGTCCTGCAGGTAGGCAAAGCCCCCCCAGATGTACCTTTGGTCCTCCAATGGGTCAGCTCTGGGGCCAGGGTCCCAGTACCTGGAAAGAAGGCCAGTTTATTAAGGTGTTCGGACGTTTGGTCGACGGTCTTTTGGTCGCCAGTCTTTTGGTCGCGGGTCAAATGGTGACACAGAGTTTACTGTTGAAACCAACTCTCAAAATTATATTCATGAAAGAGAGTTGAATATCTAAGAGAGAGAGTTTAATATTTAAGTACTGCTTAATATCTAAGTACTGTTGAAGTACTGGTTTCCACAGTACTTAGATATTAAACACTACTCAGATATTAAAAAGTACTTAGATATTAAACCGTACTTAGATATTAAAAAGTACTTAATATTAAACAGTACCTAGATATTAAACAGTACATAGATATTAAGCAGTACTTAGATTGGAAACAGTACTTAGATATTAAAAAGTACTTAGATATTAAAAAGTACTTAGATTGGAAACAGTACTTAGATATTAAAAAGTACTTAGGTATTAAAAAGTACTTAGGTATTAAAAAGTACTTAGATATTAAACAGTACTTAGATATTAAAAAGTACTTAGATATTAAAAAGTACTTAGATATTAAAAAGTACTTAGATATTAAACAGTACTTGGATATTAAAAAGTACTTGGATCTTAAACAGTACTTGGATCTTAAACAGTACTTGGATCTTAAACAGTACTTGGATCTTAAACAGTACTTAGATATTAAACAGTACTTAGATATTAAACAGTACTCAGATATTAAACAGTACTTAGACATTAACCAGTACTAACGACAACATTGAACTCTGTCTGACCTGTCTTTGACCTTGTTGGTTCGCTCAACGGCATCGATATCCATACGGATCTTGTACTTGACGTGTGGTGGAACAGTGGTGGTCCAGGGGTACATGTCAACAAAGACCAAACCGGCCCAGAATTTGTTTTCCTCCAGTAGGTACAAAGCCTGGTGAATCATCTGTGCTTCATCCGTGTAAGGTACAAATTTGTCAAGGTTGATGCACTGCACCCAAAAAAAAAAAAGACAAAACAAATTCCGTTGAGCTGCCTTAAAAATTCTCACCAATTTCAAAAGACGTCAATCCAAACAATTCAATAGCAACGAATTACTTCATAATTTATCAAACATTTCCATTAAATACAGAAACACCCGTAACAACAGCTTGTGAAATTCCCAAGAAACGGATTGGGAAGGTATCCAATGCGACCATTCACTGACTGTAATTGAGAAAACATTCTGGGCCAGACATTCCTCTCCTTTCTGAATGTGTCAGAATGAAATGAACTTCACGGATACATATGTTCCAGCATTTGACAGTCACCGGGGGGGGTCCTGAGACAGGACAATGGGGACCGCCGATGGCTATGTCTAATTAGCCAGTCACATTTGTTTGCGGCCATTTGTCGCCGTTTTATCCAGACAGACGTCGGTCGGAAAAAGCAATGCCACCATGCCGAGTTGGCTTGCACAAAATGGAGAAGGATAGGGAGGGTATGGGGTGACAGCAGGATACTTTTGCCCACCCTCAAGCCTCCAAGATGAAAGCCGTGTCAGCCAATTAGTTCCAGAGCGACTTACTATACAGTTAGTTCCTTTGATTGAGAGCCCCATATGTTTGATAATCGTGTATTAAAGGTAAGAGTGAGCTTGCAAAATCATTCCTTCCTTTCACATTATTTAGTTACTTATAGTAGTATAGTATTGTAGTCATAATTTAATTACTCCCATGAATATAATTTTGAGAGCTGGTTTCAACAGTACTTAGATATTAAACAGTACTTAGATATTTAACAGAACTTCGATATTAAACAGTACTTAGATATTAAACAGTACTTAGATATTAAACAGTACTTATATATTAAACAGTACTTAGATATTAAACAGTACTTAGATATTTAACAGAACTTCGATATTAAACAGTACTTAGATATTAAACAGTACTTAGATATTAAACAGTACTTATATATTAAACAGTACTTAGATATTAAACAGTACTTAGATATTTAACAGAACTTCGATATTAAACAGTACTTAGATATTAAACAGTACTTAGATATTAAACAGTACTTATATATTAAACAGTACTTAGATATTAAACAGTACTTAGACATTAAACAGTACTTAGATATTAAACAGTACTTAGATATTAAACAGTACTTAGATATTAAACAGTACTTAGATATTAAACAGTACTTAGATATTAAACAGTACTTAGATATTAAACAGAACTTCGATATTAAACAGTACTTAGATATTAAACAGTACTTAGATATTAAACAGTACTTGGATATTAAACAGTACTTAGATATTAAAATCTCTCTCTTAGATGTCATTTTCCTCACCTCAGCATACTGGTTGACTGTGTGAATAAGCTGGTCGGTGACATTAAAAATGTTCCTCCAATCGAAAGTAGGCATTCCTGCCTGTCGTTGTTCCTCTGGACCACTGTACAGAAAGTTGAGGATATCTCTGGTGGTCATGTTGGCATCCCCCAGGCTCTGGTCCACAAAGTTCATCACTGTGGGATTTGCCAACGTATCCTGTGTCCACAAATCAAAAGCACAATTAAATTAAAAAAATATATTCATGAGAGAGTTTAATATCAAAGAGATTAATATCTAAATACTGTTTGATATCTAAGTACTTTTGAAAACAGAAGATATTTAGATATTAAACTCTCTCTCATTAATATAATTTTGAAAGCTGGTTTCAACAGTACTTAGATATTAAACAGTACTTAGATATTAAAGAGTAGATATTAAAGAGTACTTAGATATTAGACAGTACTTAGATAGTAGGCAGTACTTAGATATTAAACTACATAGATATTGAACAGTACTTAGATGTTAAACAGTACTTAGATATTAAACAGTACTTAGATATTAAACAGTACTTAGATATTAAACAGTACTTAGATATTAAACAGTACTTAGATATTAAACAGTACTTAGATATTAAACAGTACTTAGATATTAAAGAGCACTTAGATAATAAAGAGTACTTAGATATTAAACAGTACTTAGATATTAAACTATATAGATATTAAAGAGTACTTAGATATTAAACTATATATATATATATATTAAGGAGTACTTAGATATTAAACTCTCTTAGATATTAAACAGTACTTAGATATTAAACAGTATTTAGATTTTAAACAGTACTTAGATATTAAACTTCTCTCTCAGATATCAAACCCTCTCTCATGAATATAATTTTGAGAGCTGGTTTCAACAGTAAACTCTCTGTCACCATTTGACCGGCAACCAAAAGACCGGCGACCAAACGTCCGGTCACGGATGAATTCAATTGAGTAATGGTTCGAGAAATGTTTAGTTTCCAAGGGATTGCTGCCAAAAGTCTTACTCTGATCATATTCATCTGCACACTGTCTTGGAAAAAAGCCCAGAGTTGAGGTCCAACCTCTTCCCACATTTTGCCAAAATTATGAAGCCTCTCCAACTCCTCAAAGGTGGTATTGGCCTGCCAAATGGACAAAACAAATGGATGAAAAAGATGATTAAAGACATAGGACAAAGGTGGCAGAGGGGTCAAAAGGGTAGACGGGTAGACGGGTGACCGGGGGGCGCTTACGTGTTTTAATATCTTGCGGACGGCTGGGGAGTCGGGGGTGTACAGGACCTTTCCCATCAGCAGGGGCTTGACGGAATTCCACAGTACTTTGGTGACCGGGTTGGACTCCAGCGTCTGCATCAGGCTGTTGCAAAATGCGGCTGATGCCGTCAAAGACACAATTCATTTCAATGGGGTGCCAAAATTGACTGTTTCTTCAATGATTTAGGCAACATATTGAGTATGGAATGAGATATTTTAGGTCAGGTGTCAAAGTGGCGGCCCAGGGGCCAAATGTGGCCCGCTGCATCATTTTGTGCGGCCCGGGAAAGTGGCGACTTTCTGTTTTAGGATCAAATTAAATTGAAGAGTATAGATGTATATTATATTTCCTGATTTTAACCCATTTAAATCCATAATAGTCATTTTTAAATCCATTTTTTCTGTGTTTTTAGGTCAAAAATCCTTTTGTAAAATCTAAAAATATATTTAAAAGAAAGCTAAAATAAACATTATTTTAGATCTATAAAAAATTGAATACTCAGGGCTTTTAATCCATTTATAAAATTTAAAAAATCTAGATTTTACCCCTTTTAAATCAATAATTGTCATTTTTTAATCATTTTTTTTTCTGTTTTTAGTCCAAAAATCATTTTGTAAAATCTAAAAATACATTAAAAATATATAAACATTGTTTTAGATCTATAAAAAACGGAATATTCAGGGATTTTAATCCAGTTCTCTTAATCCATTTATAAAAAATATACCTACATATTCTATCTAAAATTAGGCTGAACTCACTGGTGGTGTGGTCATACACGTAGGTGTCACGGGTGCGGCTGCCGTTGACGCCCAAGAACACTTTGTAGTTGTTGTCTTCGTACCAGTTGAAGGAGAGCACGCGGCTACCACCGCCTTCCGGGTAACCACAGAAAAGGCTGGAAATGGACGCCATTAGCTCGGAGAAGGAGGCGGGGCCACCGGATTGGAAAAGAGAAGTGACCGTTTTGATGAGGGCTTGGGAGTTTGTGCGCTGTAGCAACTGTGGGAACAGTGAAATGGTAAATTTAAATACAAAAAGGGAATATGTCAAGATAATATGTGCTTTCATTGTTCATAGAAATGGTGCTCGGACATTTGGTCGCCGGTCTTTTGGTTCCTTTTTGGTCAAATGGTGACAGAGAGTTTACTGTTGAAACCAGCTCTCAAAATTATATTCATGAGAAAGAGAGAGTTTAATATCTAAGTGAGTTTAATATCTAAAAGAGGGAGTTTAATATCTAAGTACTGTTTAATATCTCAGTACTGTTTAATATCTAAGTACTGTTTTATATCTAAGTACTGTTTAATATCTAAGTACTGTTTTATATCTAAGTACTGTTTCATATCCAAGTACTGTTTAATATCCAAGTACTGTTTAATATCTAAGTACTGTTTAATATCTAAGTACTGTTTCATATCGAAGTACTGTTTAATATCTAAGTACTGTTTCATATCCAAGTACTCTTTAATATCTAAGTACTGTTGAAACCAGCTCTCAAAATTATATTCATGAGAGAGTTTAATATCTAAGTATATACTGTTTTCAAGAGTACTTAGATATTAAACAGTACTTAGATATTAAAGTCTCTCTCTTTGATATTAAACTCTCTCATGAATAGTTATATATTGTTGTGAATGGCCTATAAGATATTCAGTCCTTGATAGAGACAATATGAAGAAGACTAGGTGACCCTAGTGCTTAAATAATGAGCTAAAAATAAGCTGACAGACTTCAGGGGTGGGCTAGTTAAATTGGCATAGTGGGTCATCTCACCTCGCGGATCTTCTCTGACGTGGCTGTGAGGACGCGACCCCAGCGCTGAAGGTCCATCCCTTCTGACGTACCGTCCATGACGCGAGGTAACTGAGGGAAGAAGAAGGACACGCCCATTTTATGTTATTAAGAAAATGTGGGAGGGAATTCCAAGAAAAACAACAGACATCCTCATTTTTTTCTAATCATGTCATAAGAACTGCAAAACTTGAGTGAAGTAATCACACATTAAAATAAACATCAAAATAATAAAATAAAAAATATACAATTGCAATGTAGGCACAGCGTTTTTATATATTTTTTATACATATTTTTTTATAACCCATTGCGGTTGATGGTGAAACTTATTAGCCACGATAAATGAGGTATTACTGTATATTCAAGTTATTCCTCATTTAACTTGATTTTTAGTCATAATGCATATTTTTATTCCCCATTTCTTACTTTTTGAATGAAAACCATTTTTTAATGTTTAACGTGTAATTACTTAACTAAAATGTTGTCAAATGATTAGTTAGAGGTTTAAAACATACAATTATTAAAGTCCGATCAAATTTGCACCAAATTGCTCATCCATTAAAATGGGATCTAATAATATTCGCAAAAGAAAATCCGTTTATGACATTATATGCTGTAGTACGACTGTAGGTCAAGACACGACTCGCCGCCTAGCCCATCTTAGCCAGTTTGGGGGCGGGGCCCCGACGTAAGCCCATTAAGGAAACAAGGGCAAGAGGGATAAAGCCTGAGTCACCCGCTGAGCGCTAACGTCCACTTTTATTTCGGATGGCGGCGCTCACCAGTCGGAAGATCTTGAAGAAGTCCACGTTGGCGTAGAGCGCGTCCTCCATTTTCTGTAGACGTGGTTGGCTGAGAGCGCACATGGCGTTACGGACCCCGTGGAGGCCACGTCGGCTTGGGAAGATGATGAAGCGCTCTAGTAGGGCTTGGCTGCAGGCGATGTCTTTTAGTTGCAGGGCAGGGACACCCGATGCAAACTGAAAAAAAGGGGCACAATAAAAAAAGTTTTAAAAAAATTAAAAAAAATCTGTACAATTTGTTTAGTCTATAGAAAATTCATAACTGTCAAATTAACTCAAATGCAGGTTGTAATCAATATTTTTTTTATGTCATAAGTGTCTTGTTTTGCTGAATAAAATATTTAAATATTTCTAAATGAATGCAATTTTTTGTTTAAATCTGTACAATTTGTTTAGTCTGTTGAAAATTATATTTGTCAAATTAAAAATTCATATTCGTCAAATATTCAGATATTTCTAAATGAAAACATTTTTAAAAAAAAAAATCTGTACAATTTTAGTCTGTTGAAAATTCATATTTGTCACATTAAAAATTCATATTTGTCAAATGAACTCAAATGCAGGTTGTAATCAATATGTGATCATGTCATAAAAGTGTCTTGTTTTCCTGAATGAAATTTTCAAATATTTCTCAATGAATGCAAAAATTAACAAAAAGGACAAAAATCTGTACTATTTGTTTTGTCTTATGGAAATTCATATTTGTTCCCACCTGCTCAATCCGGATCTCGGCGTTGGTCAACTGGTAAACGATGGACTCGGAGAGCTCGGCGTCTCGCAGCAAAAAAGCCGTCAGAACTTCGTCGTCCTTCAAGATGTCCTCGATCTTCAGTCCACGACCTGAGGGCAACCAAAACAAACCTGTTTTTAAATTTTTGTTCTCCCCAAGATGGCGCCATCACACGGAAGCCAGTGGCAGTAGCTGTGTCCACTCTTATTTGTTTTTTATATTTTACAGCTCCTCTATCATTTTTTAAATAACATTTCAATATTTCTAAATACATTCCTTTACTTACTTGACTTTGTACTTTATACTTTTGACTTTAATGATGAGTATGTTAATACTTTAGTCCTTTTTCTGTTTATGTTTCACATGTACTGTTAACGGATGCACTTTTTTATATGTTATCGTATCTTGTGCTGACCCCCCTAGTCTACGTCCACATCCAAATATTGGGAGCATATAACGCACCTGAGGTAACTGTCGGGTTATTCCGTAACGTGTCCATGAAGTGAGAGAATGAAGACACCTCCTGCCACAGATTCCCCAGCTGCCGCACCTCCGTGTCGTTGAACATCTCCAAGATGTCCGAGTAAAATCGAGCCAGACTAAAGTGAAGAAACAGAGTCGGTCAGCCCAACTGTGATGACCATAACTGACCCGCGTGACCAAGTAAGAAAATTCACATTGAATTATTGTAGTTGGAAACCAGCCCTGGAGACTCTCCTCTGGTTGGATGTCTGAAACAGGGGTTGTCGGCATTGCAGAAGATCCCCTGGATCCAAGGAAGGATGCCCGCTGATGGCATGGCCTTGTTGGGGAAGTGACCTGGGAGAGGCATATTTCAAATTAGGACTGTTATCCAGGGACACTTTTTGCTATGGGCAATATGGGCGACTATTGCCCAGGGTGCAATCTATATAGGGGCGCAGGCAATTCTCTATGGTGTCAGACTCGGGTTGGTTGGCAGGCCGCTTTGACGTCAACTTGATCTCATGTGGGCCGGACCATTATAGATAGAATATTTGAATTTTTTTTTAATAAATGGATTAAAAGAACTGTATTAAAATCCCTAAATATTCCGTTTTTTATAGATCTAAAGCAATGTTTATTTTTGATTATTTTAAATTTATTTTTAGATTTTACAAAATGATTTTTGAACTAAAAAAACAGAAAAAAATGATTAAAAAATGACAATTATTGATTTAAAAGGGGGAAAATCAGGAAATTAATATACATCTATACTCTTCATTTTAATTTGATCCTAAAACATAAAGTCATCACTCATGATTTACTTTCCCGGGCCACAAAAAATGATGCGGCGGGCCAAATTTGGCCCCCGGGCCGCCACTTTCACATCCTTGCTTACATTCATGCTGTTGGTAGAGCGGATTGGCCTTCCTCAGCCATACCAGGCCAATGAAGAGCAGCACGGGCCAAAAGAGTTCCACCAAGAAGCGAACCTGCAACAAGACAATATGTCATTCATTTTCCAAAAATGAATTTTGACCATTTGGGATGGATGTTACCTTCTGGCGCTTTCGTAGGGTCCAGTTCTTCCACAGCAACAGGCCGATTTGAGAAGCCGTCTTCATGGCTCCCCTGGGGTGGGGTCATGTGACTTTGTTAAACCTGCAAAAAAGAATAGGAAATATCACATTCAGACGAAAACGTTACTCATCCAAAGAAACGTTCTCATCCAACGAAAAAATGTACTCATTCAAAACAAGAAAGTTCCCATCCAAAGACATTAAAAAACACAAAATCTTTTTCCAATGTCCCTTTAGATTCATTTTGTGTTTTTGGTTAGCACAATGCAGCATGAAAGTGAATGCTTCAGGATGTAACAAGAGTGCAGGCTTAAGAGCAGATTTTGGAACAATGACATGATAATAATGTTGTAAAAACCTGTAATTCCCAACCAGGTGAGGCGCAGATAACAAGAAAAACATGAAGAGTAATTTGTTTGGCTAGTAAACTATGATGTCATCTACCAGTAAAATCCATACTTGTATTTTTTTCAAGATTTACTCCATTAAGATAGATTTACAAATGGCTGCATTTTAGGGAGAAAAATCAATTTCATTTCATTCCAGAATAACAAAAATGAAGCCAATAGTCATTTAAAAAGTCAACATTATTTTCCAGCAATAATACAAATGTTCTGATGAAAATGATTTCTTTCAAGGATATAAAATGTTGCAGTATCACAAGATTATTTCAGTATTGATTAAATACACATGAAAATTATGGTGCTCGGACGTTTGGTTGCCAGACGTTTGGTCGCCGGACGTTTGGTCACCGGTCGTTTGGTCGCCGGACGTTTACTGTTGAAATCAGCTCTCAAAATTATATTCATGAAAATTTAATATCCAAGTACAGTTTAATATCCAAGTAGTGTTTAATATCTAAGTACTGTTTAATATCTAAGAACTGTTTAATATCAAAGTACTGTTTAATATCTAAGTATATTTGACTGGTGACCAATCGTCCGGCGACCAAATGTCCGAGCACCGTATTTGATCACACAACTGAACTAATCTTGTTACAATGAATATATTGAGAAATCATATAAAGCCAAAAAGCTAATTAAACTACATTTGGCTGAAATTTTTATAAGAAAAAAAATATGATACACCAACTGCACCAACATGACCATGTGACTTAAAAAAAAATGTTTTTTGAATCTAACCTGAGAGTGAGCGTCGTATCCGAAGAAAGCCGCATGTAGACCACCTGGGGAAGGAAAGAAGGACGTGGACGATATAACGGCGCTGCGCTCAGCGGTGACGGCCACGGAAACAGCAACGCTCCTAATCTGATTGCTCTAATCTCCCAGCTCAACTCTGCAAAAAAAAAAGAAGAGCGAAACAACATGGGAAAAAAATGACAAGTCATCTCATTCAGTTTTAAACACACGAGAGAAAATGCAAGTTGAATAAACATCAGGATTTACCTACCGTGTTCAATTTTGGGTGCTTTTATTTTGTTAATAAGGCCATATTTAAAGGGGGAATCATGACATTTTTTGTCAAAATATTAAGATAGTGGAATTATTTTTGTTGCCAAGTTGAATTTTGTATTGAATTTTGTTGCAAATTCGAATTGGGTTAAAAAATGTTAGGTTTAAAGTTAGTTAGTTTAAATTCCAACAAATTTTGTGGTAGGCGCTGAAAATCTGTCAAAAAATGAACAAGGTTTTCATAGTTGCAGATTTTTTTTTTTTTTTTTTTTTTTAATCTGCGGCGAGAGAAACCACACCGCACGTCATCTGGGAGATCCGCAAAGAGATGCGGGTAAATATAGAGTAAAATGACAATAGATAAATAGGATTTACATATACATATACACAAACAGGAGGTACCAATCATAATAAAGTTACCAAGGAATAACAAGGGATCAGGAAAAGGACAAAAAAAAAATACATTTTTTTAGTGTTACAAGGATAAGTTCCATTTTTTTTTTTTGGTTTCCCACAATTTAAAAATTAAAATAGTGAGAATAATTAATTTTTTTCCAGATTTAGATTTTTTTGGCTGATTTTCCTGACAGTAAATGACAAAAATAGTTTAGAAAGAGTCAAAATGAAAGTAAAATATCTAAACTTATTGCAAAATTAGAGGTTTTCACAATGTGACATGAAAAGGGTTTTGTGTTAAAATAAAAATATTATTAACAAAAGAATTTTGAGTGAGACATGAATCAAATTGGCTTTACATGGTTATTTTCCTCAAAAACGTCATATTTTTTGAAGATGAAGTTCTATTTCAACATTTCTTCACTTGCTTGATTGCCATTCCAAAAATAATTTCATTTTTTAGAAACCAACCTTCTTCAGTTACATCTGAAAATTAAAAATCATTTAAAAACTGCCATTTTCACTCAAAAAACAAAATAAAAACAACATCATCCTAAGAATGAAATGGCAGCTTTTTTGAAAAGACAGTTTGTTTTTCACCAAAAGAATATGCTTTTAAAAATACATTTTGACAAAAATAT
This sequence comes from Stigmatopora nigra, assembly GCF_051989575.1. Lineage (NCBI taxonomy): Eukaryota > Metazoa > Chordata > Actinopteri > Syngnathiformes > Syngnathidae > Stigmatopora > Stigmatopora nigra. Next base: position 14,421,539 of record NC_135516.1, read on the forward strand.
GTTTACCAAAAAGTCACCACTTTTTCCTCCCTGAGCAAAACGACCTTTTTCCCAAAAAGTAGGACTTTTCAACTCTCAAAAGTATTCATGTATCAATTTATCAGAATATATATATTTTTTCCCATATACTGAATTTTTTTTTCAACTTTTGAAGAATACTTTCTCATTTTAAAAAATAAATACAATTTTCTGACTTAGAAACAAATCTAGTTTGACCTTGTCAACATTTTTACATGGCAAAAAGTATGACATTTTGTATTAAAAAAACACTTTATAGGGCACTAACTGAAATTTAAACGCTATCAGTCTATACTTGTTCATTCATAAATACAAAAATATAAAAATTCATAAATCAGCTTTATATTTTGGTCATGTAGTCCACAGAAAAATGCTAATATTATGCAAAAGTGGTCATTTTTTGGTGCAAAAAAATAGTCATGTGCCCTATAAAGGATTATTACTTAATCAATTTTTCCCTAAAAAAAATATCATTTTTTTTGACAAAATGGCTTTGCATGAAATGATTTTTCTGCCAAAAAATTTTTTTTTCCTTTTCCTGATGTCCCTTATTCTCCTTGGTAGAACACAATGAGGAATATTTAAAGAGTTCAAAAAAATATGACAAAAAATTTAGTTAAAAAAGCTCCTTGAAGTGCATTATGAAAGACAAAAAAATCCATTTTGGGACAAAGACGGCGACGGTTTCTCTTTCTCTTGCTTCGGTGGTTTTGTTGAGACTGGCCAGGCTCAGGAATGTCATCTAAATACGTATATATATATACATATCATAATATATTTCGTATATTGAGAAAACGTGGCCATTTTTGTGTTCCTGGGTGTAAAAAAACAACAAGTTATCAGACAAAATGGGCCTCTCTGTGTTCCAGTTCCTGCAGCCGCCGAGGTCGTAACCTCTGGTACAAAGTTTTTGAGTCGCTCAAGTCCGGGTCTTCGGGACTATCGGGGGGCGGCGACGAACTGGCCCCGGCGTCAATGTCGCTGTCGGTAGAGTCCTGCGTCTGGAGGGTGGCGGCCACCAAACTGGGTGCTGCTACGGTGGTGGCAGTTGTGGTGGTGGTGGTTGTGGTCGTAGTGGTGGTCCAATCAGGAAGCGTCCTGGCCCTGCTCATAGGGGGCTTGTAGAAGGTTCCCGGGGGAGGCCGCAGAGTCCTGGGGGGTTTATCGGATGTGCTCTGGTCCCGTTTCAGAGTCCAAGTGGGTTTGATGGACGTGGCGGTGCAAGGGTTGTCGGGGAAGACGTCGTCGGAGGGAGGTGGCGGTGAAGTAGCGCTAACGCCAGGCAGCTTAGCCACAATCATGGCGGTCCTAGGCGTCACGTCGTAATGTTTGTACTTTCTATCCCAAGTCCGTCGTTGCATAGCCCGAGTGTCGATGAAGGGTGTGATGTAGTAGGCGCTGACTCGCGACGAGCCGGCGTGGGTTGTCGTTCGTTCCCCTCGCGGCGCCCCAGCAGGGTGGGGCTGTGGGTTCTCTGTTTCGGAGAGTTCCTCGGGTGAAGGTAGGTGTTCCAGAGGGACGCTGAGGGGACGGGATGACAGCCGGGAGCGATGTACTCGGAGCTGGACTTTCGATGTGGACGGTGCGGAGAAGGTGGGGTCGACGTGGTCGGAACTATGGAGGTTTGATCCGGAGGTGACGCCGTTGAGGGAGGTTGAGGAGTCGGTGGTGTCGGTGCCAGGCTGGACCTCCTGGACCTCGTCCAGGAGGTGAGAGGACGGGATCACGGAGGAGAATCTCTTGTAGACTTTGGAATTCTGCGGTGGTGAGAAGGAAAAAAAAGACAGACTGTGAGAAAAATATCAATATCTAAGTACTGTTGAAAACAGTAGATATTTAGATATTAAACTCGCTCATGAATATAATTGTTAGAGCTGGTTTCAACAGTACTTCGATATTAAACAGTACTTAGATATTAAATAGTACTTAGATATTGAACAGTACTTAGATATTAAACAGTACTTAGATATTAAACAGTACAGATATTAAACAGTACTTAGATATTAAATAGTACTTGGATATTAAACAGTACTTAGATTTTAAACAGTACTTAGATATTAAACTCTCTCTCTTAGATATTAAACTCTCTCTTAGATATTGAATAGTACTTAGATATTAAAGAGTACTTAGATATTAAACCGTACTTAGATATTAAAGAGTACTTAGATATTAAACCGTACTTAGATATTAAACAGTACTTAGTTATTAAACAATACTTAGATATTAAACAGTACTTAGATATTAAACCGTACTGAGATATTAAACAGTACTTAGTTATTAAACAATACTTAGATATTAAACAGTACTTAGATATGAAACTCTCGCTCATAGATATTAAACTCTCTCTCATGAATGTCACGGTGTCTTGGCTGTTCACCTCTTTGATGTCCGTCAAGGAGGCAGAGTGTCTGCTGAGGCGCTGTAGCTTTTCCTGGGGCGTGAGCCGGGGCGAGGCGTGGGGGGCGGCGGCTGCGCCACCGTCCGACACCGAGGCCTCAAAGACCACCTGGAAGTGTCGGACCAGCAGCTCCACCATCAGGGCCTGGTACGGGTAGTCCACCAGCGAGGAGAGGGACACCTCGGCGTCCGCTTGGCGCGGCTTGACCAACGTGGGGCCGAAGATGATGCCCAGGTTACTAGCCGTCATTTTGTTCTCCTCTGCCTGCTCGGCCACTCTACCAGGGGGAAAAATATATTCAAAAATCATATACTTGAACTAAAATAACTTTAATCATGCTGTAGTGGGGAAATTTTGTTGTCACAGTAGCAAGAGGGTGAGAATACAGACACAGAAAGACATTTTAGACATAAATTGATAGTTAATAAGCAATGGTTACATTACATATAATTCTTACCTGCTCAGGTGAGCCACCAGGAAATGCAAGGTGCGATAATTGGCACTGGGCAGCTGGCGAAGAAGGTCCCGGATTCGCAGGACGACCCGGTTTAGGTGGATGCTGGGCCCGCTGGGTTTCTGGGTGTCGTCTTCTCGGCGCCGTCTGGCGTCGGCTTCTTCCACCACTATCCGCTGGTATTCTTTGGCCAGGCCGATGAAATCGTTGTAGTGGCGGTAGAGGATCAGCGGCTCCGGTAACTGCACATTGAGACAATGAGGGTTCAGAAAGCTGCATTGAAGTGGGAAATCATGTGTTTAACATATGAGAGTTTTGATGCTGACTTACCTGTCTCAGGTAAAGTTTGAGCACGTTGCTGATGTCGTGTGGCGAAAGCTCCGACAGCTCCACCAAGTCTTTGCCATTCTCGAAGGCCTGGCATAACTTTTCCACGCGTGATTTGGCACCGTTCACCCGGTAAATACCCTATCCAAGATTTGAAATGACAATTAGAGACACTTTAATGTGGCCAAGAATTTCACGACGAATGAAAATAGATGTCTAGGACGTCTGTGATTAGTAGCATCAACAAGGAGTCATAAATCACAAGCATGTACAGCAACACCTCGTTTATCGCGGTCAATTGGCTCCTTGACATGCCGCACTGTAGGAGTGTTTTTTTACTGTCTATTTAATATGTACTGTACTGCTTAACTCTTGAAAGTAGACACTGCCCTCTAAAGGCCAGTTTGCATTCATCTTTCTACACTATAAACTTTTCATATATATACATATATACATGTAAACACACATATATACATATGTACACGTAAACACATACATATATATATATATATATATATACATATACACATACATTTACACATATGTATACACATATACATATGCACATACATATACACATATTTATACATATACACATACATATACACACATATATATACATGTGCATATACACATACATATACACACATATATATATACATGTGCATATACACATACATATATACATATGTATGTATACACATATTTATACATATACACATACATACACATATACACACACATATATATATATATATATATATATATATATATATATCTGCATATACACATACATATACACACATATATGTATATATGTGTATATATATATATATATATATATATATATATATATATATATATATATATATATATATATATATATATATATATATATATATATATATATATATATATATATATATATATATATACACATACATACATACATATATGTATATATGTGTATATATATATATATATATATATATATATATATATATATATATATATATATATATATATATATATATATATATACACATACATACATACATATGTATTTCTACACATATATTTATACATATACACATATATACACATATATTCATACATATACACATATATAGTATATATATGGTATTAGTGTATTCTTTATCATCTGCGAAAATACAATTATGACTAAGTTATTTTTTATTTGTATGTGGCACCCAATTATTTTTAAGAATTTGAATGTAGACAATGCAGTAAGGGTGGAAGAAATAATGAAAATGATGAGTCATACAAAGAGCAAATCCTACACTACAGTTAGTTACACTATCCCGATTCCCAGCTCACCTTAATATTAAGGGCCCGGCTTTCAATCTCAGACGTGCACTTTTTAATGATGAAGGGAATTCCGTCAGGGCTGTTTTTGGACGCCTGTATGAAGTGGATGCCAAAGAGCTGTAACCTGCCTTGCAGCTTTTTGTGGCCACACTGGATGGCCAACGTCTCCAGACACTTCTTGTGGCAGTCCAGAGAGCACTGGAGTTAAAAAAAGGAAGGAAAAAAACGCTTAAGATCAAGTTATAAATACCGTCCGGGAGGTCATCGCACATTACCTCCTCGCACTCTGCTCCGTGGAAGACCACCAGACTGTCACACTCTCGGCATTTGGACGGCGCTCGAAGCTTCCTGAACTTGTGTGTCTGCGCCGCTTTGGACATTTGAGTATTCCGGAATGGTCCGGGCGAGTTGGCCGTTTCGCTCACCATCTCGGCCAGGCCTAAAGAAAAAGCAGAAGAACATTCCTGTTGACAAAGTGATGTGATAGCAGATTGAGGAAGACACTTCACGTCAAGCCAAAAATAACCCGACTAAAAAAGGGGAAAGACTAAAAAAGGCTAAGTTTATTATTGGCAAATCCCTTCTAATGCTTCCAGTCTTTTCTACATGTTTATTTTGATATTCTTGTTATAAATGTGTATTTTTTTTTGTTGCGATGAATCTTTTCTTAAAAAAAACTACAACCAGATTCATATAGAAAATGCACTTGTGTCTTCTCAACATTGTACACAAGGTAAACAAGACATAGTTGAGAGTATTAGTGTTATTATTACTAGAGTCCATTGAGAAATGTGTTTTGGGAAATACTTTTAACACATTTCTCAGTGGTTAAACTGACATTTAAAAGTCGATACACAGCTCATTTGGGTGTTCCTTATAAACATTGACTATGTGTGAGTCATCATACCATTATCCAGAGGTGAGGGGGGTTCTCTCTCATCCAAGTCATCAGCGGAAGACATGGTACCCGTGGAGGGTGTTCTGGGAAGGCGTCGCTTGAAGTCACCTGCATTTACACACATTTAAAAAAATCTGACATCTGAACTATACCAACTACCGTATTTTCACGACTATAAGGCGCGAAGAAAAGTCTTACATTTTTGACTTGACTTTGTACTTTATACTTTAATGATGAGTGATGAGTATTTGTTTTTTGTGTTTTACAGCCCTTCTATATTTTTTAATGACATTTTAATATTTCTTAATACATTCCTTTTTACTTTGTACTTTATACTTTTTACTTTAAATGATGAGTGATAAGTATGTTAATACTTTAGTCCTTTTTTTCTGTTTATCGTTCATATGTACTGTTAACGGATGCACTTTTTTATATGTATCCTATCTTGTGCTGACCCCGCCCATCTGTCAAATTTTTAAAGTCAATGTGCCCAAAAAATTGTCCTCCCCTGTTAACTAGCTAGCTACTATTTGCCTGGCTGTATCTATAAAAAAGTCCTTTGTGTGTGTAAAATACAGAAATAGCACTTGTTACTGAAACTGCGCCTTTAAATACGATGCGCCGGATAGTCTTGAAAATACGGTATATATATGAAATGTACTTTTTTGTGTGTGCTGGCTCTTTCTACCTGGACTAGTAGAAGGTGAGTCCATGGAACGGGATTCGCTGCTACCACCCGCACTCTCCGAGTCGCTGCACATCCCGCCTTGACTCACCGGACTCCCAGAAGTCCACGCTCGGAGAGGCGGGGCTTGACCCGCCGACCCTGGGATGTCGGTGCTGCTGTTGGAACGGCGTGTGGCCATTCCGGGTCGACGGTGGAACGGGCTGTCCACCTCGTCGCCGCTGAGGACGTCGCCGGACGTGAGGGAGGCTTGTGATAGGTTGCCGTGGGAAGAGTGCGAGCTACCCACAGATCGCTTGGTGAAGACAAACCTGGTGGAAAAACGGGATTATTCTTAGTCTTAATAATCTATGTTAGAAGTATTTTTTTAAGTTTTTATGCTGAGTGAAGATTAGAAGGTACTTTTTCATAGTAATGTCCCTTTGATGGGGTTTTGTCAGCCACATTTAGAGTGTGTAAACAAGGAGTAGAAATGACATAAGGTTTGTTCTCGCTTTCATCTACTGGCCTTTTAAAGTTAATTCATGCTGGAGTGTAGACACTAAAAGTAGATGTTTTATTTATAGACTTCATAAACTTGAAGTGTAAACACTTTAAGAAATGGCATGGTTTTTCCAGCATTTGCTGTTAAAGTAAACAAGGGCGAAATATTCTTTTTGGTACAAAATAAATCAAATTTTAGAATAGATTTCTATCTACAAATAATATATCATAATAAATACTGTTTTTTTTTACATCGGCAATGAATGTGTTAATGCGAGAAATCAACTATTTATCTTATCTTAATCAAGATCAATGTGTTAATGCGTAAATTCACCTATTTATCTTATCTTAATCAAGATAAATAGTTGATTTTTTGCATTAACACATTCATTGCCAAAGTTAAAAAAAACCTCAGATCCAAACATATTGTGTTTTAGATAGAAATCTATTGTGAAAACGCAATTTTTTGGCCTAAAATTATGAGTCAAAATGTTTGAGAACAGTATGATGGGGAATATGATTATTATTTTAATTAAAAGTAAAAATAAATAAAGTGTACCAATTCATTTTTTTTTACTTTTACTAAGAGTTGAATGTGTGTGAGAATCAGTTTTTATCCCGCCAAATTTTTCCCTGCCTTCAAAACCACGCCACATATTTCCTGGAAGGAAAGCCAACATATTCACATTCTCTCTGTCTTCCTGTCAAAGTGACTCACGGCTAAACACTCTTAAAAAAGAACAATCCCACTCCATAGAAGACACACCCACTAAAAACGAGTGTAAAATAGCTCCAAATCATGGAATTTCTTCCATTTGTTAGTCAATTATGGAGTGTATAGTCACATTGGCATTGGATTTCCATACCTGGGGTTGTCGGAGGATATGGAGTCAGAGTGCACGCGTTCTCGGGGTAAATTCCGGGGTAGGCGGCGTGCAAACTCAGAGTAGCACTCGCCGGGTTCGTATAGTTTGGCGCTGTCACTCAACGCCTGGTGATGGGCAGGAAGAGACGCCATTTGTGTGTGCTGCATCTGGAACCAATTGACGGTCACCTAAAAACAGAAAGATGATTGAACACGGGAAAAAAACATGAGCCACAAATGCTAAATGCTGTAGTGCCACTTGGATTAGTGAAGTGAAACCATAATTGCAAATTAAAAGATCAAATTTTTGTACTGATTTTATTCCCTAAGCGTCTTTTGGGGGTGCTGAAGGCTATCCCATCCAAGTTGAGGGGGTGGAGGGTACTCGGACTTTTGGTGGCCCGGACGTTTGGTCGCCCCGGACGTTTGGTCGCCCGGACATTTGGTCGCCCAGACGTTTGGTCGCCCGAACCTTGTGTCAACATGACAGAGTTTACTGTTGAAATCAACCCTCAAAATTATATACATGAGATAGTTTAATATCTTAATATTTACTGTTGAAACTAGCTCTCAAAATTATATTCACCCGGGCAACCAAACGACCGGGCGACCAAACGTCCCGGCGACCAACAACAATTCACACTTAAGACAATTTAGAGTTATCATGCAGCCCAAAATAGAAATAGTTCAAATAAAAAAAGTTATTTGGAAGACATGACTAAGAAGTGAGCATCATTTGTATTAGTGTTATTCTTCTATTGGAACTCCTATACTTCAATAATGAAAAAAACAAAAAACAAAAACAAAGGCTTACCGCTTTAAGTGTAAGATCACACTGGAAGATAGTCTCTCTAATCTGAGTGAGGATTGTACGTTTGACATTAGCCAGGTCCATCTTTCTAACCCCCGCGTCAGCCACGCTGCTTTGATAATGTTCCGCAGCCTCTTCAGCCTGACAAGAGAACCCAAACGAGGAGATTTAGGAAGGATGAACACAACCCAGGTGGTGGGCGGCTTTTTTAATCTACCTTCTGCAGGGCCTCCTCTTCAAACCTCCTCTTCTTCTCCACTTGCTTGTTACCAGAGTTGGGCTGCTCCTCCAGGGAACGGCTAGTAGACAAACGGGCTTTCTGATATTCTTCTCGTTTCTGGGCCTTCAAGGCTCGGGCCTTCCGCAAGATGCTGTCGGCCTCGTGCTGGAATTGGCAAGAACGCAATGTCAGGTTATTCCTTCCCGTCTGTAATTTTTGTTTTGAAAAATTGACATTTTGGGAATGAGTATGAGTTCACCATTTTTTTCTGTTCCCTCTGCCAACGCTCCTTCAAGTCTTTCCTCAGTTTGTCCAATTCGTTTTTTCGTGCCAAAAGAGGCTAAAAAAGCAGTATTGAGAAATAAAATGAAATAAAAACATTTGTTATTAATGATTGTTTTGTTTTAAACATGAAAAAAATACAGTCAAGCATTAAAAACATACCTTTTTTTTTTTACAAAATGTAGGATTTCATGACATTCATTTTTAATAATCTGAGTTTAAAATGTCATGAAATCATTTTTGCTACAAAATGTGGCCAATATTTTTTTAAAGATTTCCATATTTTGTTCTTACTATTTCATTAAAAACAATGAATGATGACAAAATGTGCTTTAAAACATTTTACATTTATATTAGTTAATATTAGATCATATACAGTTATTGTTTACATTTTATTCCTTAAAAAATTGCCTTCCACAAAATATTGATCTATTAATTATGTACAATCCCATTTTTTTGAAATTAATTCATTTCATTTGACAAAATACACAATGTAAGCCTTTTTACATTTATATTAGTTAATATTGGATTATAAATAATTATAGTTACCATTTCATCCTTTAAAAATTGCCTTCCATAATTTATTTATTATGTCCAATAGAGCTTATGCTATAATGATTTAACATATTAATATGTAGTATTTTTTTAAATTGATTCATCTTATGTAATGGAAGATCAATATTGCATTAAATATTTTATTAGATTTTTTCACCTTTGAATAATGATTGACATTTTCTTAATGAGTCTATTTTTCTCCATACAAGTCACATGACTTTCTTACAGCGCCTGTCAAAATAATCCAATTATGTTCTCAAAATAACGGAAAAACAAACAGATAGTTTTTCAAAATGGATGACATTCCAGTGGCGAGCCACAGTGCAACAACAAAAACACATTGTAGCCTATTATTATAGCATAAATCTGTCCTTTTTTTAAAGGCCTTTCTGTCATTTTTCTATTTCCATACCTGCATGAATTTATTGGTGTGCAGCGCCGTGGCGGTTTGCATCAGCAGTTGGTTGCATTCAAGGTCATTCTTAAAGGTGCTGTTGTAAATATCACTGAAGGGCATGTAGTCCTGCGCAAAGCCACACCCGCGTTAATCCGTTTATATTCCAAAAGCAATCATTCATCAAGGAAGAGATGGGATTTTTCAAAAAATAGAATCTAACCTGCTGCATCATCAGCGACTTGGCAGACTCGGCTAATTTCGTATAACTTTTGGCATACTCCAAATCTAAAGACAAATAAAATGATGCATGTCAGTTCTTGATTTTAACAGCGGTGTTAATCATGAAAATAAAAAAATCCATTGCTGATAGAAAGTTTGCTAATATGCTAAAATGAATGAATGAAACCAGCTCTCAAAATTATATTCATGAAAGAGGGTTTAATATCTAAGAGAGAAAATTTAATAACTAAGAGAGAGTTGAATATCTAAGAGAAATAGTTTAATATCTAAGTAGTGTTTAATATCTAGGTAATGTTTAATATCTAAGTAGTGTTTAATATCTAAGTACTGTTCAATATCTAAGTACTGTTTAATATCTAAGTACTCTTTAATATCTAAGTAGTGTTTAATATCTAAGTACTGTTTAATATCTAAGTACTGTTTACTATCTAAGTACTGTTTGATAACTAAGTATTGTTTAATATCTAAGTACTGTTTGATATCTAAGTACTGTTTAATATCTAAGTACTGTTTAATATCTAAGTACTGTTTAATATCTAAGTAGTGTTTAATATTTAAGTAGTGTTAAATATCTAAGTACTGTTTGATATCTAAATAGTGTTTAGTATCTAAGTACTGTTTCATATCTAAATATTGTTTGATATCTAAGTAGTGTTTAATATCTAAGTACTGTTTAATATCTAAGTACTGTTTATTACCTAAGTACTGTTTGATATCTAAGTACTGTTTAATATCTGAGTACTGTTTGATATCTAAGTACTGTTTGGTATCTAAATACTGTTTAATATCTAAGTAGTGTTTAATATCTAGGTACTGTTTAATATTCAAGTACTGTTGAAACCAGCTCTCAAAATTATATTCATGAGCCGGGTTGAGCAACAGATGGTTTCATTTTTGTTGTTGTTACGTGTGGGTTGAGTTTGGCTAGAAAACTTTGATGAGTCGCCATGAAAAGCAACCTAATAACTAATAGCTTTTTACAAGGTGAAATCTTGGTCAAACGTTTTATGTGGCAATACAAGCAAGGAAGGAAGAAGGCCTGCCTCACTCACCCAGGGTGACTCGTTTCTCCATCCATAGCAGGAGGTCTTTGATGTACTTGGACCAGGCTTTGGCATAGAGCAAGGCTGACTCCACCCCGCTGTCATGTTTCAAAAGGGTCAGATCCACTTCCTCCTCTCGCGACAGAGGCGCATCTTGTCCTGAAAAGACAAAACAATTGCATTGGATAACTTTAATTATCCCGTGTTTGGGGAAATTTGGTTGTCACAGTAGCAAGAGGGTGAGAATACAGACACAGAAAAAGACATTTTAGACAGAAATAGATAGGTCATAAGTAAGTTAATAAATAAATACTTGAATAAATATATAAATAAGCTTGTTGCTGAAATATCAATATATATATATATATATATATATATATATATATATATATATATATATATATATATATATATATATATATATATATATATATATATATATATATATATATATATATATATACATACACATAGCATGCATACGGTAGGTTTTTTCAGATTTTTTAGTTAAAAAATCATTTTGTAAAATCTAAAAATGTATATAACAAAAGCTCAAATAAACATTGTTTTAGATCTATAAAAAACTGAATGTTCAGGGATTTTAATCCAGTTTTTTTTAATCCATTTATTTAAAAAAATCTAAATATTATATCTAAAATGATCCAATGTATATTAAATTTTCTGATTTTCCCCCTTTTAAAACAATAATTTTTCATTTTTTAATCCATTTTTAATGTTTTAAGTTCAAAAATCATTTTGTAAAATCTAAAAATATATTTAAAAAAAAATTCAAATAAACATTGTTTTAGATCAATGAAAAAAAACTGAATATGATGGGCTTTTAATCCATTTATTAAAAAAAAATCTAAACATTATATCTAAAATAAGTCTAACACCCTTGACATAGAATTAAATAGCTCAAATTTAACAATATTATAGCTCTGATTAGCTTCTTCCATGAATATTTTGATTATAGCTTCTATGTAGCCCTGTAAAATAGCTGCTCTTGGACCCAGATACCTTCCAAATCTGGGTTAGGTAGGTACTTTTACATGTACTGTATTAAATCCCCCAGAGATGTGCTGATGAGGAAGTGGATGCAAATGCAGAAGGATGTAAAAATTGCTGGCATCTTGGAAAAAAAAAGACAATCACCCTAACTCACACGGTTATTACTCCAAGGCCATGTGTTTCCCATCCAAAGCGCTTCAAAACAAGCCTCGGAATGTCAGAAATTCCGTCAAAAAAAAGAGAAAACGTGTGGCTGGGGAGAAATAACAGGGCGGGTCTCTCTTTGCCTTTGGGAATCAAACCGTGAATTCGCAATTTGACAACATTGGCCTGTCCTTGGCTAGCATTCATTCTGCCAGCATCTTAGCCCCGCCCACTCCGTTAAAAGAACGTAAACGTTGAACTTACCAGCAAGGTCGTTTTTCTCCGTCGCGTAATTTTCGGGTTCCACCAGGTTGTCAAAAGACTGCAAAAAAAAGTAGGATACAATTTGGTATGACAAGGAGACAAATGTAGACATGTAATTAAAAAGCAGCAGTACAACCCCCGACACCCAAATTAAGCCTGGTAAACTCATCTTTCATTTTAAGGTTTAGAGAGGTTCTTGGGAACAAAGTTTTGGATAAAAACAACAAAAATAAAAAGGTTTTTACTCTGCTTCTTCTGGTCTGGGGGCTCCCCAACCCTGAACCGTTGTCAACATCTCCCATAAGGAAGTCAGAAACTCTGAAACACACACAAAATAATTCAATATTAAAGATATATCACCTTAAAATGAAAGTGTCAGTTAAAAAAATAAAATGTCAGACTCACACATTTCCGAAGGTAAACGCCAAAGTGTCGATAGACACGTGAATATCGCTGAATGTGCTTTCTCGGTTGTCCTGCCTCACATTGTCAAAGTTGATGCCTGTACAGAGCAGAAAAAACACAATAAAATATAACCAATGTTAATAGGGATACATACATCATGAGACCGGACGTTTGGTCGCTGTTTTTTTGGTCGCCGGTCTAATGTTGACAGGGAGTTTACTGTTGAAACTAGCTCTCAAAATTTTATTCATGAGAGAGAGAGAGTTTAATATCTAAGAGAGAGAGTTTAATATCTAAGAGAGAATGTAATATCTAAGAGAGAGTTTAATATGTAAGAGAGAGTTTAATACCTAAGAGAGAGCTTAATATCTAAGTACTGTTTAATATTTAAGTACTGTTTAATATCTAAGTACTGTTTAAAATCTAAGTAATGTTTAAAATCTAAGTACTGTTTAATATCGAAGTACTGTTAAATATCTAAGTACTGTTTATTATCTAAGTAGTGTTTAATATCCAAGTACTGTTTAATATCTAATTACTGTTTAATATCTAAGTACTGTTTAATATCTAAGTACTGTTTAATATTTAAGTACTGTTTAATATCCAAGTACTGTTTAATATCTAAGTACTGTTTACTTTCCAAGTACTGTTAAATATCTGAGTACTGTTTAATATCTAAGTACATTTGTCCGGCGACCAAAAGACTGGCTACCAAAAGACCGGCGACCACTCCATCATGATTGCCATAATCAAAACTTTGAGAACCAGACGGGGGTCTTCACATAATTGGATATTGCTCCAACATGGCAACCCTCTTCTTAGCAAGGAAGCATAATATGCTAAATTTGTTGTTGGACAATTTGCTAGCTAGCGACAACACCATTCCTAGATTTTGTTTTAAAAAAAATTGGTACATTTTTTAGCTGCAAAGCCTTCCATTTCCTTTTTCATTTCCCAGAATCTTGATTAAAAAAAACCTAATCCTTGAATCCTGATTCAATAATCCCAGTGCCTCAGCACTACAACATGGCATACTGGTGGTTTGTTATGTTAGTCAGCACCAAAAAACAAATCATATGTCCCAATATGACATGTTTTAAATCTTCCATTTTGAAAAAAAATGTCCTTCAAGGCCAGATTTGTAGAGTTTGGTTCGTCAAATCCAAGACAAGTGAGTCATAGGAATGCTGAGTCCAAGTCAAATTCAGTCCTCTAGAATTTTTTACAAGTACTACAAGTGATATTCAGGCAAAAACAAACAGTGACCTTTCCGGTAATCTCGCCGTCAAACATAATCCAGGGCGTAATCCAGCAATCCAGAGATGTTTTGCATCAAAAAATTGAAAATAAACAGTTAAAAAATCTTCAGAAAGTGTTTTTTTCTCAAGCAAAAAAGCCGTTTTTTGGCCCAAGCGTCAATCGGGTGACGTTGGACGTCGTTGTTTCCTGTCTACGCTACAACAGGAAGCCCTCGAATGGCGCTCTACTTCTACCTTGGTCAAATACGCCGACTCGGATCGTCTTTGTTTCTGGGTCTGGAGTTTCCCTTTTCTCCCCGTGACATGAAAAATCCGGGGTGACGGAGCATTCCAAGAGTCTTTAGGTTCCGAGGGCAGTCTGTTGAAAATGGCTATGCGGTTGTGCACTACACTTGCACTACACTGGCTTCTTCTTCTTCTTCCTCAGGACATCCTGTGGCTCTCAGAACAATAATTCCAGAGCTTACTACCCCCACCTCCCTCCTATCCCTTGGCGCTGTTGATTCACTCTCGCCTAGTTTGTTGTCTAAAGAAGAGGAAAAACAAAATGACGTATTTGTTACATCCAGTATTTTTCCCCATTGGAGTAGCCTTAAGAGAAGTTCAAACCATTTTCTAATTGGCTATGGCTGTAATGTTGTTTTCTAGGCTGTAATGTTGATATTTTAGGTTGTAATGTTAATATTTTAGGCTGTAATGTTGTTTTTAGGCTGTAATGTTGGTTTTTAGGCTGTAAGGTTGATTTTTCAGGCTGTAATGTTGATTTCTTTAGGCTGTAATGTCGTTTTTTAGGGCTGTAATGTTTTTGAGGCTGTAATGATGTTTTTTAGGCTGCAATGTTGTTTTTTAGGCTGTAATGTTGTTGTTTTTAGGTTGTAATGTTGTTGGTTTTAGGCTGTAATGTGGTTGTTTTTAGGCTGAAATGTTGTTGTTTTTAGGCTGACATGTTGACTTTTTTGGCTGTAATGTTTTTTAAGGCTGTAATGTTCTTGTTTTTAGGCTGTAATGTTGTTGTTGTTTTTAGGCTGTAATGTTTTCTTTTTTGGCTGTAAGGTTGTTGTGTTTTAGGCTGTAATGTTTTTTAGGCTGTAATGTTGATATTTTTAGGCTGTTTTTTTAGGCTGTAATGTTTTTTTAGGCTGAATAGAATATAATAAAATACAATAAGAATGTATTTCATTGAATAAATGTATTGAATTGAATAAAATAAAATAAATTCATCATTTCTGATTGCTAAATAAGTGGCTGACTTTTAAAAACAATCATTTCATTGTAATATCAGATCAATTGCAATACAATTTCCAACAGCGAATTCCCAAAGATCCACACTTTGATTAATGTCATACAAATTCGACAATCAAACCACCCCAAAGTGTTATTTTTTTACCATCTCGATGTATTTGGACACGGGCGAACTGTTCTCTAGAAAGGCAGGTCATTAATTACCAGTCAGTATTCATCAGTTTGATGTTCTATAAATAATGCAGCCATCAATTACAGTTCAGTAAAAATTCACTTGGACTCCCGCCACATTTCCACTGTGACACAAGTGCAATGGAGCGTGCTGTTTGCTTTTTGGCATTGTACACATGCACACACACTCTGGCAACCACCCACTCATGCTTCCCAGCTTCCAAATAGAGCAGGTGAACGCGGGGTGACGTGTCAATTGCGTACTACAATCGTCTTCTCTGCGCAGCAGCAATCATATGGCGCGCAGTAGATAAAATCGAAACTTTGTTTTTTTTACTCCTTTCCCCATGATGGCGCCGTTTACACGCTAGCCAGTGGCAGTAGCTCTATCCACTCTTATGTTTTTTTGTGTTTTACAGCATGTTTTACATGAAAAATTAGAGGGAACCTTGGATACGAGTTAGCCTTTAGCCTACCTTTGACTTTTGCAATGAGCGTGCCGGCTTTTCCCAGAATGTCCACCGAGTTGAGGGCCTGGTGTTTGGCAATGACGGCCTTGAGAACGCGTAGCAGCTCAGTCAGGCGCTCCTGGACCACCTGCCGAAGACCCTCCTGGTCCTCTGCTTGTGGAAACAAAGAAACAAGTGTCGTCAGTTCAGTCGCTCACTTGCCGCCGCCGCCATTCTTTACATTCTTTTGCGAGTGAACTGAAAAGATACAAAAAATATCACATGGGAACATCATATCGCACGTATAGGCCTTATATTCATTGTATTATGGAGTCACAATGTGTCAAAATTGACTCCAATTGTAAATAGGAGTCATAAAAAAGGTAAATTAATCAGAAAACACAATTTTGAGTCCACATTTTGTCAGTTAACTTGCAGTAATCCATTTGGATGGGCGGGGTCAGCACAAGATAGGATACATATAAAAAAGTGCATCCGTTAACAGTACATATGAAACAGAAAGAGAAAAAAAGGACTCAAGTATTAACATACTCATCACTCATCATTAAAGTAAAAAGTATAAAGTACAAAGTAAAGTAAGTAAAGGAATGTATTAAGAAATATTAAAATGTCATTTAAAAAAAGATAGAAGGGCTATAAAACACCAAAAACAAACTAGAGTGGACACAGCTACTGCCACTGGATTCCGGCGCCATCTTGGGGTAAAAAATAAATTAAAAAATTGGACAATGTCGGCGGGCCAGATTTAAAAGCCTACGGCCCGGCCCACATGTGGCCCGCGGGCCGTAGTTTGCCCATGTATCTCTTAGACAATAAACACTATATTTGCAGGCACCTAATTAATGTCACACTACTAAAATAGCAATTATCACATCCAGATGGTTGATCCAACGAATCTAAACATGCAAACTGATAACATAGCAAATCATGTTTCAACAAAATAAAAATGACATCACTTGAGAAGGCAGGTATTGTGTGACAACTGTTAACTCACGTGTACATTTTTTATTTCTGACTCAATGTAAAACCACTGGAATGCTAATTGCCATGAAAAAGGATGACATCCCTACAAAATGTAAAAAAGAAAAGAGTTGTTTTTTTGCCTCTGTTTAGGTCAACAATGGTTTTTTTGGAAGAAAAATGAGGTTGTTTTGAATGGTGAAGCGAAAGACAACAGTAAATAAATCAGGCTGGCTCAGGAAGTGCAGTAATGAGGGATTGTGGGAGCAAAATGGGGGGCCCAAGCATGTAATCATGTGTGGGAGATGCCAGGCCAGACCACAGAGAGAAAGAGCAGAGATAGAAGGATCTTTTTTTAAAAGAGAGAACAACAAAACAGGAGATAACCATCTGATAACTTGACTCGTTGAGAGAAATGATGACAAGACACCTGCAAAAATAAAAGGTGGTTTTCAGACAGGAAGCTCAGATGTCATTTTTTTGTGGTTGCGTGTAATGTGAGCCACTCTCAAAACTTTTGTTTTCATTGCAGCATAAGAAGATATCTAAGTACTGTTTAATATCTGAGTACTGTTGAATATCTAAGTAGTGTTTGATATCTAAGTAGTGTTTAATATCTAAGTAGTGTTTAATATCTAAGTACTGTTTAATGTCTAAGTACTGTTTAACATCGAAGTACTGTTTAATATCGAAGTATTGTTTAATATCGAAGTACTGTTTAATATTTAAGTACTGTTTAATATCTAAGTACTGTTTCATATCTAAGTACTGTTTAATTTATAAGTACTGCTTAATATCTAAGTACTGTTTCATATCTAAGTACTGTTGAATATCTAAGTACTGTTTAAGATCTAAGTACTGTTTAAGATTTAAGTACTGTTTAATATCGAAGTACTGTTTAATATCTAAGTACTGTTTAATATCGAAGTACTATTTAATATTGAAATACTGTTTAATATTGAAGTACTGTTTACTATCTCAGTACCGTTTACTATCTAAGTGCTGTTTAATATCTAGGTACGCTTTAATATCTAAGTACTCTTTAATATCTAAGTACTCTTTAATACCTAAGTACTGTTGAAAACTCAATGTTTAGATATTAAACTGTCATGAATATAATTTTGAGAGCTGTTTTTCAACAGTACTTAGATATTAAACAGTACTTAGATATTAAACTCTCTCATGATAAGACCACAACTTGGATGAAGGAATGAATTCCCATGGTCATCACCATCTACGAAAAATGGGTGAACGAACTTACTCAACAACACAAAGAGGTAGAACTGTCAGACAATGACAAACGATGGGATCATGAATGACAGGTCGCAGCATCATGATTCGTGTTTTGAGCTCCTTTTTAGGGAGAACCAAAGGCACAAACAGGTGAGCTTACGTATTTTTGTCTAACGGGGGGAAGAAGGAGGTGAGCAGTCGTGTCATCTGGTTTTCATCAAGATGAAGGCGGGATGAGAAGCTGGATTTATTGGAACGCTGAAGGAATAACAGGGGGAGGAAAAAAAATGAGAGGCCGGCCGGGTGGGTATTTTTCTCAGCCCCTCCTATCAAAAGGAGTCCTTCAACTTTTCCAAAGATTCAAATGATGACTAACCTATAGGAAGTTTCATTCCACAAGTTGAAGGATTTATTGTTAGCCAAATGGGAATGCTCCACACAATTGACATTCCACAACTGATTTTATCCTCTGCTTGAAGGTCACTTTTTGGGAGATTCAGCATTTTTTAGTTTAATATTGACTGATTGATACTATGCCTCCGATTGGTGCTCGGACGTTTGGTCGCCGGTCTTTTGGTCGCCGGTCAAATGGTGACAGAGAGTTTATTATAAAAAACAGCTCTCAAAATTATATTCATGAGAGCAAGTTTAATATCTAAGTACTGTTTAATATCCAATTACTGTTGAAAACAGTAGATATTTAGATATTAAACTCTCTCATGAATATAATTTTGATAGCTGGTTTCAACAGTACTTAGATATCAAAGAGTACTTAGATATCAAAGAGTACTTAGATATCAAAGAGTACTTAGATATTAAACAGTACTTAAATATTAAACAGTACTTAGATATTAAACAGTACTTAGTTTTGAAACAGTACTTAGATATTAAACAGTACTTAGTTTTGAAACAGTACTTAGATATTAAACAGTACTTAGATATTTAAGAGTACTTAGATATTAAACAGTACTTAGATATTAAACAGTACTTAGATAATAAACAGTACTTAGATATTAAACAGTACTTAGATATTGAACTCAAAACCCTGTTATAAGGGTACGTTTTTTCCATTAATGGAAGTGTGGGAGTTTTAGGAAAGAGAAGACACTTGTCATCAAGTCTCCTGAGATCAGAGAACAAGGCTCACCTGCTCACCACGAGACCCCCTACCCTACCCTAGCCTACCCTACCCACCCATGCCTGGAGAGCAACTCTTTGAAGTACAGCCCCCCCCCCAACCACCACCAGCAGCAGCACTTAAAGGCAGCGACAATGGCCCCTCATTAAAGTTCTCACCCTTTTAGGTAGATTTAGCTCACTGGTGCCTGAAGCACATTTTCAATCAAAGGAGAAGAAGAAGAAGACACTTCTTTCCATTTGTTTCCTGACAACAAATTAACATTGCAAACCAAACCTGGATATGACACTTTTCTTTGTGTTACATTCTTTTCTAGACTTCTATGACAAACTTAAAGCATAAAAGACAAACAGCTTGCAGAAACAATAGAAGGTATCCCACTGTGATTTTGCTTCTTGGCAGCTTAACACCTGAATTTGACTAGAAGATGTGATGTCACTAGTCCAAACGTGTAGACTGGACCTCCCACAATGCATTCCCAACCACAAGAACACCCCCCTCACTGACACTCTACTTGAGTTGGTAGCTGTTTGCTGTCTGCAACATGTCTACGGCCTCCAAACAAGGCATTCCAAACACCCGGTAGTGGCCGCCAGACTGGTTTTTGGTCACGAGGGGTTGTCATTCGTGTTTGCTGATGGAATCTCGACAATACAATTCTACCTGTACTACAATCCGGCAATGTCAATGTTTGCGGACCCCCAGTTGGTCGTAAAATGCCATTGTGATGACGATTCTCGCAAGGAATGACACATAGTGACTGGACGAGAGAATAGCATCTGTCAGGTGGAATGAGTCAGCATTTTTTAATCCTTCAGGAAAGGCTCCATTAAAGATGCTTGTGTTTCCTATTGTTTTAATTTCAATGTTGCATATTGTTGTTTGGCGTCCATCTTGACACCAGTTCGGACAGGCTGTCTGATTGCATGTCAGAGAAAGAAGAGCTTGAGGGGGGGTTGTAACCTCTGTGAGGCCACCTGAAGCTTTGGATTAGATTGCTCAGGCGCCCCCCCCACCCCCATCCCCTTGCTCAGGGACCCCCCACAGTAAAATGTTTTAACTTTCTTGTTCAGTTAGATTCGTAGAAACAGTAATAATTTTCATGGGTCCACTTGACTGAGAATGTGATTGATTATCTGCTGTCAAGTACAAAACAATCCTAAACTAAGAACTTCAATGCAAAGGAATTATTTTTTTGGTGAAGTGCAGCATCAATAGTTGGTCAGATTTTTTTGGACATTTTTTTCAGGAAAACCTGCAAACCAAAAAGGTCCAGTTCAAGAAAAATTCTAAAGGAACATGCAAAAAAATGCAATGGAATTATTTTTTAAAGTAAAGTGCAGCAGCAATAGTTGGTCAGATTTTTTTTGTACATTTTTTTTCCGGAAAACTTGCAAACCAAAAAGGTCCAGTTCATGAAAAAATCTGAGAAAAAAAAAATCTAAAGGAACATGCAAAAAAATGCTATGGAATTATTTTTTTAGTAAAGTACAGCATCAATAATTTGTCAGATTTTTTTGTAAATTTTTTTTAGGAAAACCTGCAAACCAAAAAAAGGCTATTTCATTAAAAATTCCAAAAGAACATGCAAAATAGTCTTTCTGTTAGTGAAACTATAGTTGACATATTTTATAGAAAAACCAAAAGCACTCCTCACATTCTTCTTGAAGTACTCATACTTACTCACATATAAGCCTTATCTACATTTAAACTATATCCTTAAAACAGCCTTAAAATGATTTAATTTTACAATATCTCTCGCATAAGACGCATCTCAACTCTAATTTATGCGCATATAAGCCCTTCCCTCAATTTACTCATCATTTTTTTTGCAACAAATACTCAGTTCGCCTTCGGAACTCATTTTCTGTGTCAACAAGTCATTGATTGGGGTCACTATTTGTTGCCATTTATGTACTTTCCTAAAATCTGGCGGGAATGGAACCCGGGCCCATCAAGGCAAAGGGAAACGAGGCAGTTTACTTCAAGTGGAGGTTGATTGATGTAAGTTGAGGGGTGGGCTTTTCCTCTGTACAATGTGCAGGCCCTGACGACTGTTATCTCTAGCAAAACAATGGCACTGCCCCCCTCCTAGCAGCACTAGCATGACGACTGTAATCAGCAGCACATTTCCAGGCCCCTTTTTTGATGCCATTGTTGTGACAAAAGCACTCACGGTTGATTCCCGCCAGCTTTTTTTTCTGTTCTGTCGCACGCCGCCGCCGCCGCCAGCACGCAAGACCCCGGCACATAAACAATAGCAAGCATCGGTGTGAGCTGTCACTTGAGATCGGAACTCAAGACGTCATTGCACTTTCTATTTTGTAAACAAACACATTTTTTTGTAGGAGTTTCTGTCATGGTGGATTTTTTTACCTAGAATATAGGGAAGCTTGAAAAACGTATTACAGTCCTATTTTAATACATTAGCATGAGACCATTTCACTGTACCCCTGGATTTTATTTCTGTGGTCTGCATCAAAGATCCATAATCAAGATTTCCCAGCTATAGAGGTATAGTGTAAGAGGCAGATAGATGGGTCCGGGTCATAAAGTTAAAGCACCTGGTTTGCATTTTATTGCATTTCCATTGCCACCTTTCACACTATACCGTATTTTCACGACTATAATGCACACTTAAAGTCTTAAATTTTCTCCAAAATAGACAGTGCACCTTATAATCCAGTGCGCCTTATATATGGAAAAAAAAACAGAAAACCAAAAACGAAAAACCACCACTGTCGGATATTAAAAAAACACAAAGGCCTGAACTGAATACTCAATACTGTTAAATATGCAGATGCCATCTTAGTTTACAACATCTTCCATCGTATAGCTCCTCCCCCACTGCAAGATTTTAGACCAAAAAATCCAAAACATCAACAATGGCTGGCTCTAGAGGTGACTGTGAAGTAGTGAGTGCTTCATACCTGGAAGTCAATAGCAATTGCCGTATTTTCACCACTATAAGGCGCACTTAAAAGTCTTAAATTTTCTCCAAAATAGACAGTGCGCCTTATAATACAGTGCGCCTTATATAAGGAAAAATGTCCTTCATTGAGGGTGCGCCTTATAGTCGTGAAAATACGGTACTTGTCTTTGGTCAAAAACCAAGGAACCAAAACCAGGATAATACTCTGAAAAAGGCCAACATAAATATAATTATTTGCTTTTTCAAATGTATCCAACTGTGACTTTGGAGTTTTCTTAGCCTAGCATCCGATGTTGATTCAAGGATACGGTTTCTTACTATCGGCACAGAAAAAATAGGGACAGTGGCTTCAGGAATTCCAGTACAGTATTAAAAATCTGGACTGGGGTGTTAAGTTTAACATCTGCTATGTGTTTTATTGCATGTGTTTGCCTCTTTCCTACTAACCAAACACAAGAATATTCCATTTTATTGGATTTTTGGTGAAGTTAACGGGCAATTGCTTATGTTTTTATTGTTTTTGGTGTTTTACAGCATGTTTTACATGAAAAATTAGAGGGAACTTTGGTGACCAACCCTTCTAAAAAAAGTACAACTGGGCCTTTTTGGTTTGCAGGTTCTCCTAAAAAAATGTAAAAAAAAAAAAAATCTGACAAACTATTGATGCTGCACTTTACTAACAAAATAATTCCATTGCATTTTTTTTTGCATGTTCCTTTAGAATTTTTCATGAACTGGACCTTTTTGGTTTGCAGGTTTTCCTAAAAAAAATGTACAAAAAATCTGACAAAACTATTGATGCTGCACTTGACCAAAAAAAATTAATATAATTTTTTACATTTTTTTACCCAAAACATTTCATAGAATTTTTAAAACATTTTTTTTACCCCTTTCCCCATGATGGCGCTATTTACGCGGCAGCCAATGGCAGTAGCTCTGTCTACTCTTATGTTTTTGTGTGTTTTACAGCATGTTTTACATGAAAAATTAGAGGGAACATTGACATTTACCTGCTTATGGCAGATATGATACTAGTATGCTCATGGCGAGCAATGATGATGTCACACTGGTACTCAGTGCACTCAGGGAAGTTGTCTTTCTACCCAGACCAACGAAAATCTAGAAGGAACATTGCAAATTTGGAACAGGAAGTCAATACCTAGACTTGAAAGTATGGCATCAGCTAAAACATGTCCTGGAGATGACTTTTGCTACAACAACAACAAAGTGACGCACAAAAGATATCCCAGGTTGTAAATTTGCCGCCTCTCTATGGCAGAGACCAATCTGCTACACAAACATCCCCCTGGCCTCCAACCATAAATAACCACCCAAGGAAACATGGCGAAACCAAGAGCTCGCACAAAAAACATCCTTCACGTGGCATCACAGTTGGGGTGTGGGGTGGTGGTGGGGTTACAACCTCCTGACAAATCCTTCTTCTTTCTTTCTCTCGGCCCGTGAAGCCATTATGCCGTTACGATGGCTTTGGATTGAAGGCGCCACCCGCGAGCCGCCACTTGAGCTGGCACACTTGGGCGACCGCTCCAGATTTAAGGCTAATAAACAAGGATGTAATTAGCGACTAGGCCGGGGCATGGGCAAACTACGGCTTGCGGGCTACATACGGTCTGTTAGGCTTTTTAATCCGGCCCGCTGACGTTGTCCAAATATTTTTTTCTCCCCAAGATGGCGCCGTCACGCGGAAGCCATTGACATTAGCTCTGTTCACTCGTTTGTTTTTGGTGTTTTGCAGCCCCTCTATCATTTCTTAAACTTTAATTTGTACTTTATACTTTTTACTTTGATAGAGTGATGAGTATGTTAATAGTTTAGTCATTTTTTTCTGTTTATGTTTCATATGTACTGTTAACGGATGCACTTTTTTATATGTATCCTATCTTTTTCCCCCAAGATAGCTCTGTCCACTCTTATTTGTTTTTCGTGTTTTACAGTCCTTCTAGCTCTTTTAAAAGACATTTTAATATTTCTTAATACATTCCTTTTTACTTTGTACTTTATACTTTTCACTTTAATGATAAGTGATGAGTATGTTAATACTTTACTTCTTTTTTCTGTTTATGTTTCCTATGTACTATTAACAGATGCACTTTTTTACATGTTATCGTATCTTGTGCTAACCCGACCCATCTGTCAAAATTTTTAAGTCAATGTGGCCACCGTGCCCAAAAATTTTCCCACCTCTGTACTATAGGCGCTATCTTACTTACTAGCTTACAGAACAAACACAATCATCACAAAGAAACATTTGTCACACATCACATTTACAAAACAAGAACATATTCTCCTTGCATGTACTGTGAATACAACAATGCAGTTGGACTGGAATACAGCGCAATCTTATCAGCATGTACAGAAGACACAAAAAAAAAGAGAGACACGCTCCTTTGCAAAACAAGGTCACTCCTGCTACATTTTGCAACACGGGAAAATATTTTAACCATAAGTCACCCACCCAGTCCGAAAAACTGAAAATATGAATGCCTGACATTCCCCAGCAAAGAAACACAGGCTTTTTAATGGCGCCTGGCTTGCAATGTCCAGTAAAAATGGCCACTGAGGCGTTTTTTTTGGGCCCTGTGAGCAAAATTTAGCTGCATGGCCAAGGTTTATTCCTGGGAAGAGAGGCTTTTTCCACGTCACTGTACCTTCAGCTACTCGAGCGCTACGCTATTGAAGGCACTACGCGGCCACAAGTGAACATTTGTTCTAAAGGAATGCCGAGTATGCGAGAGGGAGGGAGGGGGGGATGGGATGAGGGGTTAGCCATCAGTTTAGGGCTTGTGCGTTGACGACCATGGCTGCTTTACTCTTTGTTTTTTATTTAAACCCCCCCTCCCCTGTCCTAAAACCTACAACCCCATTATAATCATTAGGGAAGTCAGGATGGGACACAAAGTGACAAACTGATGTGAATCATGTGTCAATAAGAGGAATGACTTGTGGGAAAACTAGAAAGGGGATTGGAAGTATACCAAGAAGTATGTATAATGCTTGAATGTGGAACTAAATTGAAACTGGAGTGAAAATAATTGGACGTAAAGATAAAACTGGACCAAGAAGTAGTTTCAGAACTATAAAAAACAATTAGAATTATTGGTAGAATCAGAATGGGACAAGAATCTAAATCAAAACTGGAATGAGATGCAGGACTACAATTAGTTTGTTAACTGGAACAACGACCATAACTAGAAAAGAACTATAACAAGACTGAATAGCACAAATAGAACTACACTACACCTAACATTTATGCCTAAACCAGAACTATTACCACAACTACTAATAAAATGTGGAACAAATACTATCAAAACTAATATCTAAAACTAAAAACAACGATTGGAACCCGTTAAGAAGGAATACAAATAACAGAAACCCCAAATTGTAACAAAAATCGGGTGCAATTTTCTCATTTTCTTAACCGCTTCATCCTCATTAGGGTCACAGAGGGTGCTGGAGCCTATCCCAGCTGACTCTGGGCCAGGAGACACTGAATAAGGTGTCCAGCCAATCACAATCAAACACACAACCTCCACACAGGTGGACCGACCTGGACTTGAACCCAAGACCCCAAAGCTGTGAGGCCAAAGCGCTAACCACTCTTTCCACCAGGCCACCCCCCCCAAAAATGCAGATTAGATTAAGAATTTGCAAGAAAAATCTAAATTGTAACCAGTCCCAGAACAAAAAAAAGAGAAACCAGGATCTCAAATTTTAACCACAACCAAAATGTAGTTAAAATAAACTTGCATTTAATGCTAAAGTCATAAAGCAGTAATTGCCACATGGGCTATTTGGCGTTAATGATCCCATAAAGTCATGGGGAGGCATAAAAGCCAGATGCAGGGGTAGACAAAAACTCATTTTGGCACAGGTCAGGGTTCACCCATTGAGTCACCCTTCTTGTCCTCAACACTTCAAACCTGACCCAGCGGTTGTAGGGGTGGGTGTAGGGAACCAGACCAAGTACCCCCCACCCCTCCACCTACCCCCAAATTGAGTTACTAAGCTAAAGTCTCAAAAGCGCCTAGGCTAAGGTGCTAAATTCCTAGTTAACTGATTCCTTCTGTTCTTGCTGCCATTGGTGTAACAACAACAACGCGTTAGGCAACAGCCAAAAGACCCTAAAAAGTGTCTGTTTGTCAACAATATCTATTTTGCTTTAACTATCGTTCAACTATAGGCAAATTTAGCAATACTCACAGTTAAAGTTGTATTAAGTACATTTGATCTACTTGTGGTTGTATGTATGTTTTGACTGATACATTTTTAAACGTAAGGTGTTTTTTAGGTCATTTTGTGACTTACCTGTAGTGGTACACAAGATTTGATTGAAAAATATAACTCCAAATATAATAAAAACTGGGCAAAAAAATGAACAAAAAAACACCCTTAACTAGGAAGGACAAAAATAGTGTTTTTTTTGGTCGTTTTGTGACTTACCTGCGGTGGTACACAAGATTTGATTAAAAAATATAACTCTAAAAATAATAAAAAAATGGGCAAAAATGAATAAAAAACACACTTAACTAGGAAGGACAAAATGAGGGAGGCACACATCAACAAAAAGCCACCATAAATGAAGACAGAAAACACGGGGTTTAAATACACAGACACAAATTGATGAAAATAACGAACACAAGAAGATTTATCATGCAAAATCAAAAAAGATGCTAAATTGCTAGTCAGTGTGCTGCTCGGTGGTAAAAAAAATCCTTGCGGCCTTGAGTCGTAGTACTACATAAAGTACACGTCTTGGGTAAAAATAAGCTTTTCATCCTCAGAACAGACTGGGCGATAAAACCAACATAATGGCATTAGTATTATGATGGTTATTATTATGGATGTGTTAAGCTGCTTATAATGTTGGGAGAGGACATGCACAAATCATTTGTGACCTTCATCTTACATACAAATGCAATGACTCACTCAAGGAGACCATCCTCCTCCAAGCAGAGGAATGATGCTTAAACAAGTCACTCCCGTTGCCAAAGTGTGTGTGCATGTGTTTATGTATGTGTGTGTGTGTGTGTGTGTGTGTGTGTGTGTGTGTGTGTGTGTGTGTGTGTGTGTGTGTGTGTGTGTGTGTGTGTGTGTGTGTGTGTGTGTGTGTGTGTGTGTGTGTGTGTGTGTGTGTGTGTGTGTGTGTGTGTGAAGCAGTACAGTATGGGTCAAACAGCAGTTAAGTCAATGTAGCAATACAGAAAGCAAAATCTACTACACAGCTCTGTCCACTCTTATGTTTTTTGTCTTTTACAGCATGTTTTACATGAAAAATTAGAGGGAACATTGACATGCACCTGCTAATGGCATTAGCAATGCCATCATTAATTCTAATTTTTCATCATTTAATCATATTTTTTCTACATTAAATCATAATTTTTCTTCATTAAATCATATTTTTTCTTCATTAAATCTTATGTTTTCTTCATTAAATCGTATTTTTCTTCATTAAATCATATTTTTCTTCATTAA
The DNA here is from genome assembly GCF_051989575.1 of Stigmatopora nigra. Lineage (NCBI taxonomy): Eukaryota > Metazoa > Chordata > Actinopteri > Syngnathiformes > Syngnathidae > Stigmatopora > Stigmatopora nigra. The sequence goes on from NC_135516.1 coordinate 14,449,266, forward strand.
ATCATTATTTTCTTCATTAAATCATATTTTTCTTCATTAAATCATATTTTTTCTTCATTAAATAATACTTTTTACTTCTGCATGTATCCTCTCATTGATACTCATTGATTAGCAACAGTGAAATTATGTTTTCAAAAGAATTCAGCCTTTTTTTTACTTTCAAAGTGATGAAATGACTAATAAATGCTCACATTATCATGTATTTTTACTTTAATAATTCTGAGTATGGCTCTCAAGGAATAATGTTTGAAAATATGAATTGTTTATGGCTCTCTTTGTCAAAAAGGTTCCGGACCCTTGTTGTAACCAATGTAAAAACCCTATTCTAACTGGTAGGAATGTAGTTATATTTTTTTTACCTGAACTCTGGAGGGCTTCTTTCAGGTGTAGCAGCACGTTGGCAAACCACCTAACGTCGTTCACCAGCGTCATGACGTAGTCCGGGTCCACTCCAGGTGGGCATGACACGGCCGGATCCACGTGGGTGTCGTTCAGCGGGATGTGGGAACGCCGCCGGTGCCCGCCATCCCAGGTCTTGGTGGACCCGGCCGATAGCGAACCCATCAGGGCATCGGACTGAACACGCTTGACTCCACCGCCATCGCTGTTTTTACGGAGCATCCTGGGAGCTGGGATGTGCGTGGCGTGGCGGGGGGAGGGGCCTAGTGGACTATACAGCCACCCGGACCCTCAATGGCATCCACTGGAAAAATACGGCATTCAGATAAAGATACAAATGAAATACATGCTGTTAATGATGTGATGTATCATTTGCATTAGCATGCATGTATGTGTATTTATATATGTACTTATATATATGTATGTGTACGTATATATGCACTTATAATATGTATGTGTATGTATATATGTACTAATATATATGTGTATGTATATATGTACTTATGGATGTATGTGTATGTATATGTGTACTTATAGATGTATGTGTATGTATATATGTACTTATATATGTATGTGTATGTATATATATATATATACTTATATATAGTCTAGTACATATTGATTGATTTACGCAACTTTACTTTGTTTGCAATTAAATATTGGTTGATATTTAATGCTATATCAGTTCAATTTGTGATACAGTATTAATAACAAGTGTTATATTTGATCCATTAGGAATATGCAGTAGCATTTACAGGATTCATTAAAAATACAGTTTAAAAAGAGGGAGGAAGAAATCGTATTGTTGTACAAAAGATCATCAATGAAGTGTAAAGGGGTAAAACTAATAAATAAAACATAAAAAATATGATGTGATGTTTTTTTTCTAAAAGTATTTAAAAAAAACAAGGCCAACTATCAAATTAATCATCTAAATATCGCAGAGCCAACTGTACATGATACTAAAAAAATATTCGAACGTGTAGAAAAATCAATTTTAGTAACAAAGAAAAAATATGTAAATAAAACTGCATGCATATTTTACATTAGAAAGCGATAATATCGAAATCTGGTTCTGACCGAAGATAGTGAGGTCAGAAAAGTTTGTACATACAGTACGATGGACATATTGTATCCGATTGCTGACAAAAGACGATATTACACTATTATTATATACTAGGAATGTTAATAAAAAAAGAAAACATTTGAAAGTAGTATTTTAGAGGTTTTGATGTTGCACGCTACTACCACTGACCACGTCTAAAAAAACATAATTCGCATTTTCATACTTTACCTGCTTGGGATTCGTGAGACATGGCAGCAAAAATACCCGACACAAAGCCTCACCCAAAAGTATCCTTTTCGATGTTGGAGAAATATCTATTTTTTTATGAAAATAAAGGAAAAAGATACAAAAAAAAGGCAGAGATGAAGAAATGTTTGCGGAGCGACTGGAGCCCAACGACTCGACTAGGCGACTCTCAAATCAGTCGTCATTAACGAATCCGCTAATCACGTGGAGGTCGAAAAAGCCTGTTCATTGGTCTGATGGGCACTGCGAAGGCGGAGCTTAGTGACGCTTCTCGGACTAGTGGACGTGTGAGGATTTAAAACGCTTAATCCTCAAAGAAACACAAAAAGAACGGCTTTTATCGTGTTTTTAGTACCTACTCTTAGGTATGTGTGAGCAAAACGTCAATGTACGTATGGTAAACGCGATAAAGTGGATTTATTAATGCTCTAAAATTGGAGTTGTTTCTTAAGTTTTACAATATCCGAGGGGCACTTTAATGCAGCATGGGTAGAGTAGCAAACTGAATGTGTATTACTTTGTGGTAGTTAATTTGTGTAATTGTAGCAGAAATACACATAAATACATGAGAAAAATACACTGTTTTTTTAAAATGATAAGTATAAATCTATGAATCATATGTAGATTGTGTTTCCAATTGCGCCCTCTAGTGATAATTGACATCAATGCTAGTATTAGTTCAGCAGTGTGGTTTGTTTTCATTTGTACTTACCACAATTTAAGTACATTACAAGCTAATAACATCTTAAATAAACCAATACAGCAGATACAAAAGCAGTGAATTTCATTTTGATCAAAACTTATAAAACTGCAACATCTTGAACCAAAAATCAAAAATACCTAATTCGCATCAACGACAAAATCACTCGTCTCATCTGCGTTTGTATTTTATTTTCATATACAAAAAAGATGTCTTCTCATCTACTATTTTTTTTATATATTTCTACGTATTTTCCAAGATAAAACTCAGACATCCGCGCACGGGGATTATCACATCAATGGGGAAGTTGTCATTCACACTCAAATAAGGGCTTTCTTTGCATTCACACATTATAATAATGTCATAAAAATTATACATACAATAATCCAGCCAATCAGAACTAGAGTGGGCTAACTCAACTGTCTGTATTTCACAGAAATTAAAAGAGAAATATGCTCTAAATTGTGAACCAGTTCCAATTTTGCTATATAAGGGCTCATCCATAATTGTACTTAGACTACTATTGCAGTGACTGTATAACTTTAAGTGGCACCCATAAAATAAAAGCTTCAAATAATCATATGTAAATTGACAACAATTGAATTAGCCCACTCACTCTGCTGCTCAAAAAAAAAATGTTTTTGTCCTTTTTTTTACAGATGACGACAAGTTCGTGACCGGACGTTTGGTCTCCGCACATTTGGTCGCCGGTCAAATGGTGATGGAGTTTACTGTTGAAACCAGCTCTCAAAATTATATTCATGAGATAGAGTTTAATATCTAAGTACTGTTTAATATCTAAGTATTGTTTAATATCCAAGTACTGTTTAATATCGAAGAACTGTTTAATATTAAAGTACTGTTTAATATCTAAGTACTGTTTCATGTCTAAGTACTGTTTAATATCTAAGTACTGTTTAATATCTAAGTACTGTTGAAACCAGCTCTTAAAATAATATTCATGAGTTTAATATCTAAATATTTACTATTTTCAACAGTACTTAGGTATGAAACAGTACTTAAATATTAAACTCTCTCTCACGAATATAATTTTGAGAGCTGGTTTCAACAGTACTTAGATATTAAACAGTACTTAGATATTAAACTGTACTTAGATCTGAAACAGTACTTAGATATTGAACAGTACTTAGATATCAAACAGTACTTAGATATTAAACTCTCTCATGAATATAATTTTGAGAGCTGGTCTCAACAGTAAACTCTCCGTCACCATTTGACCGACGACCGAAAGACCGGCGACCAAACGTCCGAGCACCCAACAAGTTACAGAGGTACTGTGTGAGGTAAGTGGTCAGAGGAAGAAGAGCTGGAGGTGTGTTTTTTTTCTCATTTTTTTTTCCTTTTAGGAGGCATTGTGTGAAAGCACCTGGGAGGGCCGGTATGGTTGTCATTGGGGTCGTTATTGTACACACAGCTGAGTGAACATTGAAATGATATTCAAATGACTATTGCTGTGTTCAGATATATTGCTGGACCCTCGGCTCATACACACGTGGCTGCGCACATCAATGAATTTTTGCTGTATCGAAAACTTCAAAACCTCCAAAAAAGTCATTTTTTTGTTGTTGTTTTTTTTTACACTACGCCCCCTTTTAACAGCACACAACAGAGCACTTAATTTTCACAGAGATGATAAGAATTAAAGTCACCATGTTTTGCACAGCACCGCATGTCTAAACTATCACGTCTCAACGTCACATCGGCAGGTTATGTATTTATTTAGAGGTAATACTGTTTGAAAAAAAAAAGTAAAAATAAAGTATCCAGAATCTTTTTGTCCCAAAAAAAGACACACCGGCACTCGCACATCGTTTTGCTAACTGAGTGACACCTGATAGACACCGCTAGCTTTCTTAAAAACGGTTAAAAAAAGTCAAAACAAATAATACACAGTCAAGCCCCAAATATATATGTATATACATATATATATAAACACACGCACACACATTTGTGGGAGGGTGTTTTTAGCTGGAAATGTGCTGAAATAAATGTGTTTTTATCAAAAAAGATGGTCATTCTTGGTTGTTAATTTTGGTTCATGGTGTTTTTTTTTTATTTTACTTTGAGGGAAAAGTGGAGCAAAAAAAGCTTCCTTTTTATTCCATTTTAGAATTTATATCTCAAATTTGACATTTTTTGATTTATTTTTAACAATGCAGTGACTAAAATGTCAGTTTTTTAGAGAAAATTGACACCGAACCTTCATAAATCTGGTGTAATTATTTACTTTCGAACCAAAAAATAGTACTAGTCTGAACTTTTTTAAGTGAAAAATAAATTTCATTCAAAAATTGATCAAATTTTGGATTACAATCCTAAAAAAAATGGGTTTTGTCAAAAATATGCACAATAAACGCCACTTTCCAGCTAAAATCCACCCCTTCAACTGCTTTAACTGTGTATACATCTTAAAAATCCATTTTTTTGTTCAAAAACCAGTGTGTCCCGAGCTATTTACAACAATCAGCGTCTTTCCGATATTTTTTTGTACTTTTTTTGTGTGTGAACAATGTGACAAATGCTTAGGGGTATGTTTTTAAAAAAAAAATCTTTAAAAAAATTAATCTCAAAAGACAAAAGAGGCCCATCTGACAACAACAATAAACCATCTGTACTCGAGTATTTTTCTTTAAAAAACAAAATGAAATACACAATCAAAATACACCATAAAAACACAAATAAATCCATGTACATGTAGAAAAAAAGCCTGAGGTAATTGTTCAGAATATCTGAGGTCAGTCTCGGAGGAGAGGAAGCAGCTTGAGGGCTCACCCCTTCATCATCATCATCATCAAACACACCCACAAAAAAACATGAACAAAATTTCTAGCCTCACGTCATGTCACCGATGGTTCTAAAACGCACTACAAATACAAATCCTTGAGAGTCCTGGAATAGTCAGAGCAGCATAAAAAACAGACATTCAATAATGTATGGTACTCGTGTGGTTTTTATGACGGTACGTACACGGCGGCCAAAACTGCGACTGCATTGGCATTGCATCGTTGAGAGACGAAAAACAAAAAGGCAACCGTTTTTTTTCCCGCCGTCACGTACGTGGACGACTGAGGTATCTGAGGACAAACGGCCGGCCGGCTAACTTGACCAAGCGAGCAAATCCGACACTTTTGAAAAGAAAAACCCACAAACGGACATGTTGCTTGTACTCAAGTATGGCGGCCTGCCCGCTGGTCTTACATTAAAACACACACATTCAAGCACAAAACGGTTTATACCCTTATATACTGCTTATATGGGAATTTGAAGGAAATTTAGCAATTTGCGCACTACTATCGTCTTCTTTGCGCAGCAGCTATCATATGGCGCGCAGTAAATAAAATCCAAACGTTTTTTTTTACTCCTTTCCCCATGATGGCGCCGTTTAAATGGCAGCTAGTGGCAGTATCTATGTCCACTCTTATGTTTTTCATGTTTTACAGCATGTTTTACATGAAAAATTAGAGGGAACATTGCTATTAAGTGACAAATAGAGTCCAAAGTTTAGGAGCTATTACACTTGGTAGTAATGAGAAGAGTTGATGAGGATCTGGATTTAGATCACTATTGCACCAAAGTCTTCCAAGTTGAATTGCAATCTTGCCAAATGACAAAAATGGAGGTGACAATGTTGTCGCCAGCTCTAATAAACAAAAAAATCATATTTTACATTACTTGGCACTAGCCCAAGAGTTGACAGGCAATTGGATTTAGATCACTATTGCACAAAAGCCTTCCAAGTTGAATTGCGCTCTTCCAAAATGACAAAAAAAATGGAGTTGGCAGAGTGTTATTGCCAGCTCACAAATAAAAACAAATCCTTGTTTACATTACATAGCACTAACAAGAGTTGACCAGCACTTGGACTTAGATCACTATTGCACCAAAAGCCTTCCAAGTTCAGTCAAACTTTTGCAAAATGACAAAAATGGAGGCGGCAGAGTGTTGTTGCCGGCTCTCAAATAGTAAAAAATACAAAATAAATTTGGACATAGACCATTCTTGCACCAAACTGTCTATACTAGCAGATAAAAACTAGAGTAACTTTCACTGACCACCGCATTGTATTAAACTACGTTGATTTTGACGATTTGTGACAAAAAAAATCCTGTCTGCTTTGTTTTAGCATTTCGGCATATTTTTTTTCAATATTTTTTCCCTTGGTGGAGATCAAAATGAAAAGTACTGTTTAATATCTAATAATATATACTTAGTGTACTTAAAAATTCTGATTTCATGACTGGAATCAGTTCTAATAGACGTTATCTCCAATATAAATCCATTCCATTTAAGCCAGGGTATAAATCTTTTTGTGCATAACTGCATATATCATCCAATCACATCCACACACACTAAAATATTGTTTAAAAAAAATCAAGAATGTGTAACATTACGACTCCAGACAGCATTGGTCAATGCCCACCGGCACTGGCTAAAGGAGTAAGTCTACAATTTCAACAATGACAATGAATAAACATCATCACAAAAAAATGGGGGAAGATGTCCACTTTGACATGCTCCCTCCTTGCCCAAAAAAATAATAAAAAAATTAAAAAGAAGCCTATTGGATACCTGAGAGGTAGTAGTTCCCCGTGGGACCACATGGTGTCCCTATAATCTCCATCAAGTCCAGCACTGTCCTCATATCTATAGATCTATATAGTCATATATATTTTTTCATTTATATATATACTGTACGTTTGCTTATTTTTCCTAACTTTTCCTTTTTTCTATTTTGAGGGAGGCATTCACAGGTTAAAAAAATTCCGGGGAGCACATATTGAAGAGTTTTTTTGTGTTAAAAATCAGAGAAGTTTAAGCCCCTGAGGAAGATGAACCTATTTTTCGCATTAACAGTCTCAAAATCCTCCAAAAGGTTTTTGAGCTAAAAGTTCATTCGAGAGGGCGGAGCAAATTGGAGGAGGAGGGGGAACAAGTTTCAAAAATATTAAAAAAATACAAAAATCATGAGGTAATTAAGGAAAAAATTAAAAAAAAATAAAAAGCCATGAGGTAATGATGTAATTTTAGTGTTGCCTGTGGCATAGCTTATATACTACGTCCATACTACAGCAGAGTGATGTGTTCCTAAGATCCGGCACCCCCAGAAAATAAAAATACCGGTACTTGGGGGTGTGGGAGGGGGTGGTAAAATAGCAGCTCCATGTTATTAAATATTCACCGAAATCCACTGAGTTTGGGTTGAAGAAAAAAAAAAATGAAAAAATGAATAAAAAAAATGTCAGGAGAACTGCCCTGTGTTCAGGTACTGGACTCTTTGGGAGGTAGGTCCTCGTTTGTGAGCGACGTGACGATGGACACGGGGCCCCCGTCTGAGGTAGTGCCGCCGATGGTCCTGGCGATCTGACCGATGCGTTCCTCCACGCAGCCGGCCGAGAGGCGGGCCTCGGCGTCGTGGTCCCAGCATTCCTCGATGGTCTCGCAGAGTTGGCTTAAACCCTGTAGGGGGAACATTATAGGTTGAAATATTTTGCCTCTCCATTTTTTGATATATATACATATATATATTATATTCATGAGAGAGTTCATTATCTAAGAGAGAGAGAGTTAAATATCAAAGTACTGTTTAATATCGAAGTACTGTTTAATATCTAAGTACTGTTTAATATCTAAGTACCGTTTAATATCTAAGTACTGTTTAATATCGAAGTACTGTTTAATATCGAAGTACTGTTTAATATCGAAGTACTGTTTAATATCGAAGTACTGTTTAATATCGAAGTACTGTTTAATATCTAAGTACTGTTTAATATCTAAGTACTGTTTAATATCTAAGTACTGTTTAATATCTAAGTACTGTTTAATATCTAAGTACTGTTTAATATCTAAGTAGTGTTTAATATCCAAGTACTGTTTAATAACAAAGTACTGTTTAATATCTAAGTACTGTTTAATATCTAAGTACTGTTTAATATCTAAGTACTGTTTAATATCTAAGTACTGTTTAATATCGAAGTACTGTTTAATATTTAAGTACTGATGAAAACAGTAGATATTTAGATATTAAACTCTCTCATGAATAGAATTTTGAGAGCTGGTTTCAACAGTACTTAGATATTAAACAGTACTTTGATATTAAAAAGTACTTTGATATTAAACAGTACTTTGATATTAAACAGTACTTAGATATTAAACAGTACTTCAATATTAAACAGTACTTCAATATTAAACAGTACTTAGATATTAAACAGTACTTAGATATTAAACAGTACTTTGTTATTAAACTCTCTCTCTTAGATATTAAACTCTCTTTTAGATATTAAACTCTCTCTCTCATGAATATAATTTTGAGAGCTGGTTTCAACAGTAAACTCTCTGTTACCAAAAGACCGGCGACCAAATGTCTGGTTATGAGTAATTCCCATCAGAAATTGCTGTCTGCCATGCGTTTTTTACTTAGAAAGAAAAAAAAAAGAACTCACAGGATGTTTTAACCACGAGTCCTTTATGACTGGACGCATCTTCTTGTGCACGACCACGTCTTGCAAATCCTCCAGGGTCGGATGCTGCCCAATTTCATCCTCAAACGGCAGTAGGTACTCGCCCACGGTACCTGAGGTGGAAAAAAACATTAGACATTTTAATCCGACATTGTCCAAATGTGTGTAAAATGCAGAAATAGCACTTGTTACTGACACTGCGCCTTTAAATATGATGCGGCGTATAGTCGGAAAATACGGATTGGGCATCTAAATCGCTGCCAATGGCCCCGGGTGAGTTAATATATGGAAAGTTGCCTTCAGGCTGAACTTACCATCCGTCTCATTGCAGCGAGTCACCAGTTCCCACAATACCAGACCCATTGCGTACATGTCAATCCTCAGGAAGGAGTCCCGTTGAAAATTGATGGCTCCTTCCAGCACTTCGGGAGCCATGTAGCGTCGTGTACCCACCTGGTGGAATCACATAAGGGTGCACATTTTTTGAACCTCGTAAAATGTCAGAAATAAATAAATAGGTCAATTTTTCAGGCAAAAAAAGATATTTTTATGCCATTTTAAATAGTAAACAGAATTCTTTAAAACACAGGTGTCAAAGTGACGGCTCGGGGCCAAATCTGGTCCGCTGCATCCTTTTGTGCGGCCCGAGAAAAATGTAATCATTGTTTTAGGATCAAATTGAAATGAAAAAAATATAGTTTTATTTATAGTATATATGGTATATATTTCCTGATTTTCCTCTTTTTAAATCCATAATTGCCATTATTTTCAATTTTTTTTTCCTTTTTGTGTTTATAGTTAAAAAATCATATAAAAATAAATATGTAAAATATTTTCTGTTTTCCACTTGAATATTGAACATCATTCAAAAAACGAAATCATGTTTCCTTATGAAATGGAAAGATAAATGCATAAAAGACACTTTCCCTTCATAAGAAAAACCTCAAAAATAAACTTTGCTTAAAAATAAAGTTTAGAAATATTTTTTTCATTCTTTTTTACCTGTCCATGAGTGTCTCCTGGAGGTTTTCCCGGTTCAAAGCGAACAGCGAGACCAAAATCTCCGATGATTGCAATCAGGTCGTGTCGTAGCATGACATTCTTGCTCTTGAAATCCCTGTTGAGAAAGAAATGCTTGCCAGTTTTGACTCTTGGCCACACGCTTGGCAACAACTCCTCTTGAGCATTCGCTTACCTGTGTGCAATGGTGGGTTTGGGCTCTTCTCCCTTGCTGCTCGGAATGTCCTCATGGAGATAAGCTAAGCCGCGGGACATGGTCTCTGCTATGAGGCACAGCTCGCTCCAGGTCACAGTGTTGCCCTTCAGGTGGTCAGTAAGTGAACCCTGAAACACAAAAATTAAGGAATTTATTAATTGAATTGAATTTTTAAAAATTCTTTAGACCTAGGGCAGGGCTGTCGGACTCGGGTTGGTTCCAGGACCACGTTAATGTCAACTCGATTTCATGTGGGAATTTTAGATATAATATTTTGACTATTTTTAATAAATGGATTAAAAGAACTGGATTAAAAGCCCTGGATGTTCAGTTTTTTATAGATCTAAGACAATGTTTATTTTAGCTTATTTTAAATATATTTTTAAAAATGATTTTTGAACCAAAACACAGTAAAAAATGATTAAAAAATGACAATTATTGATTTAAAAGGGGAAAAAAATCATGATTTTTTAAAATATATGGATTAATAGAACTGGATTAAAATCCCTGAATGTTCAGTTTTTTATAGATCTAAAACAATGTTTATTTTAGTTTTTTTTAAATATATTTTTAGATTTTATAAAATGATTTTTTTAACTAAAAACAGAAAAAATGGATTAAAAAATGACAATGACTGTTTTAAAAGGGGGAAAATCAGGAAATATAATATACATCTATATCTATCATTTGAATTTGATCCTAAAACAGAAATTCGGCACTCATCATTTACTTCCCTGGCCGCACAAAATGATGCGGCGGGCCAGATTTGGCCCCCAGGCCGCCACTTTGACACCTGTGGACTAGAGGAATCCGTAACGTCAACAAAAATGTATTTCCCCCCCAAAGTGCCACGCTTTTAGGAAAATTAAAGGTTAAAGTTTTTTTAAGACCGCTGGGTTAAAACTTAAGTTAATATATTTAAATCTCAAGCCATCATGGCGACTCCCAACATAAAAATCCACAAGTCTAGAGCATGACTGTGCACAGAGCCAGTAATTAAACACGGATCAATCTATAGGCTCAGCAGAAGACCAAAAAAAAAGCCCATAATATAGCCTAGCAGCCGTCTAATAAAAATACGGTCTTAATAAAAACAGCAATGCCCTTTTGCAGAGGTAAACAAAAGGCCTGGGACAATATTGGAAAAACACAGTGGGTCAGAAGGGGCTTATATATATAGTCGGCAAAGAAAAAATATGTGGATACTCACTCTCTCGTGGAACTCGGTGATGAGCCATAGTTCCGTTTCCAGGTTGCTGCCGTGCTTCTCGGCGGCGATGTAGCGTAGGATGTTCTCGTGGCGAATTCCCGGCGTCAGGAAGATGTCTCGCTCGTTTTGCCACGACTGCTTATCCTAAAAGACCGCATGGGTGTAATTTTAGTGGTTGCTCGGGTTAAAATAGACTGTCAGCGTTAATCACCTGCACGGGGAAAACCTTGACTGCAACATATTCGCTCATGAGCTGTGCTTTCCAAACGCAACCAAATCGCCCTCTGGCTTTGATTTCCAGCAGCTGCAAGGGTTTGAGGCCAACCATGGGAGATGGAGGGGTGGCCCCAGGGTCCTGAAATAAAAACACTTGGTTTTTATACATTTTTGACAATGAACATCTCAGAGTGGAATTTTGAGGATGAAAATAGCGTGACCGGACGTTTGGTCGCTAGTAAGAGAGGGTTTAATATCTAAGTACTGTTTAATATACAAGTACTGTTTAAAATCCAAGTACTGTTTAATATACAAGTACTGTTTAAAATCCAAGTACTGTTTAATATCCAAGTACTGTTTAATATCCAAGTAGTGTTTAATATTTAAGTAGTGTTTAATATTTAAGTAGTGTTTAATATCTAAGTACTGTTTAATATCCAAGTACTGTTTAATATCAGTACTGTTTAATATCAGTACTGTTTAATATCAGTACTGTTTAATATCTAAGTACTGTTTAATATCTAAGTACTGTTTAATATCAGTACAGTTTAATATCTAAGTACAGTTTAATATCTAAGTAGTGTTTAATATCTAAGTACTGTTTAATATCTAAGTACTGTTTAATATCTAAGTACTGTTTAATATCTAAGTACTGTTGAAACCAGCTCTCAAAATTATATTCATGGGAGAGTTTAATATATAAATATCTACTGTTTTCAACAGTACTGAGATATTAAACTCTCTCTCATGAATATAATTTTGAGAGGTGGTTTCAACGGTAAACTCTGTCACCAAAAGACCGGTGACCAAAAGACTGGCGACCAAACGTCCAAGCACCGAAAAAATTGCTAACCAAGTCATTTTCGATGACAGTAGTATCATGGTATGAAGTAGATTGGCCCTAAGTTTTACCTCGCTTAGGTCCACATGGCCGTAGGGGGGCTTGCGGTGACGGTACATCCACAAGGCCAAGATGATTGCCAGGGAGAGCACACAAAGTGGCAGAAGGGAGTAGACCAGCACATTCAGCATGGATGGCACTCGGGGCGGAGGGCGGATTTTCACTATTCACAAAGGAAAGAAAATCCTTATCCTTGTCCGTATTTCCATAACACAGAATATATTGCACATAGTCTTATTCTAACTACAAGAGGAACAATAAGAAAATCTCCATCCCGTCGTGGCGAGAGCTATTTTTGGAAAGCTTTGACCCTCACCTCGGTTTCCAATGCCGATCAAGTCGGGAAGGTGGGTGAAACGCTCGTTGCAGTAGTTGCCCTCGCAGCAGCAAAAGAAAACCTGAGGGTTCTCGTCCATAGAGACGCACTCTTGCCTGAAACCAATGGATGAAACACATAAAACACACCTGCTTTAGGAATGTAGCAAAGCTATTTATAATGGAGGTCAATGCATACTGAAGAGAAAAGAAATATGCTGTTTCTTCAACTTTCTTTTAAGACGCATTGTTCATTTGTATTATAGGGTTGGACAAGAAGGGGCTTTGAAGCAAAATGTTAGCTTGTTATGCTACACAGTAACTATTGGGCAACCCAAAATTAAAGGACTAGGGCAGGGGTGGGCAAACTTTTGAAAAATTTGACAGATGGGCGGGGTCAGCACAAAAGATACGATACATATAAAAAAGTGCATCCGTTAACAGTACATATGAAACATAAAGAGAAAAAAAGGAATAAAGTATTAACATACTCACTCATTAAAGTAAAAAGTATAAAGTACAAAGTAAAGTACGTAAAGGAATGTATTAAGAGATATAAAAATGTCATTTAAAAAAAGATAGAGTGGCTGTAAAACACGAAAAACAAATAAGAGTGGACACAGCTACTGCCCCTGGCTTCTGCGTGACGGCGCCATCTTGGGGTAAAAAGCAAATGTTTTTTATAACGCCACATATTCTCCATTGAGGAAACAGTGGTAGCCAATTTGAATGCAGAGGCACATTTCCCAAGTCTACTCCTATTGATCCAAAATGCAGCAATTGTAGCAAGCAGATCTGCTCAGTCTATGCAGCTTGGTAAATGCGATTTCTGTCCAATGGCGTGTGTCTAAAACACATAGTCACAATGCACACAGGCATACAAGGACATGTTGTCCAAAGAATACGACAGCTTTAAATTATTCACTGTTGCATAATGTATGCAGCGAGAGCGGGAGAACATGCTGAAGCGACATGAAAACTGTTTGCAGAATCTGGGTTTCAATTTATCGGGGTCACTTCGCAATTAGACATGGATGGATTTTTCCGTATGCTGAGATTTTATGGACATAAAAACATACCATACCATAACTCGCAGGGATTTCCCATCAGGGCTAGCGGTACAACATTGGTTATGTGTTTAGGGATGATTTTTTTTGGTATGGATTCCCCTTACTCCACAGGTGTCAAAGTGGCGGCGCGGGGGCCAAATCTGGGCCGCCGCATCATTTTGTGTGGCCCGGGAAAGTCAATCATGAGTGCTGACTTTCTGTTTTAGGATCAAATTCAAATGACAGATATAGATGTATATTATATTTCCTGATTTTCACACTTTTAAATCAATAATTGTCATTTTTTAATCATATTTTTCAGTTTTTAGTTCAAAAATCATTCTATACGTAATGACTAAAAAAATGATTTTTCCCTTACTAAAAAAAATAAGCTCAAATAAACATTGTTTTAGATCTATAAAAACCCAGACCAACGAAAAATTAGAGGGAACATTGCATGGCAGCGTAAGATGAGAAAAGTCAATTTGTCCACTTTTATCTGTTTTGTCAACTTTGTAGCGTTGGCTCACCTGTCGTAACAGTTGAAGTCGTCCAGCCAGCATCCTTTCTTTACCAGCTTGATGGTCCCTGAGGAGTTGAGCCAGGAGGCGTAGCAGTGTAGCCGCTTGTCTTTGTCTTTGTCCTTGTCGTCGCAGCGCTCAAAGCCGCTCTGGTTGGTCTTCTCCGCCCGCCAATTGTCATTATAGAACACACACTCGCGTGTTTCCGCCTCGCCCACACTGTACCCTGCAAGATATAAGTCAGCACAAGATACGATACATATAAAAAAGTGCATTCGTTAACAGTACATATGAAACATAAAGAGAAATAAAGGACTCAAGTATTAACATACTCATCACTCATCATGAAAGTAAAAAGTATAAAGTACAAAGTGAAGTAAGTAAAGGAATGTATTAAGAAATCTTAAAATGTCATTTAAAAAAATATAGATGGGCTGTAAAACACGAAAAAAATATGAGTAGACAGAGCTACTGCCACTGGCTTCCGCATGACGGCGCCATCTTGGGGATTTTTTTTTTTTAAAAACTTATTTCGACAATGTCGGCAGGCCGGATTAAAAAGCCCAACCGGGCCGTATGTGGCCCGCGGGCCGTAGTTTTTATCTGATTTAAGACTTTTAATTAGCCGTGTAACAAAACATAAGAGAAGCAAGCCAGAAGCTTCCACAGATAAACAAACGACAAGGGATTATCCCCACGAGTAGAAATTTTCCCGTACATGCTGTTTGCATTGTTCATCTATCTATACCTCTGGGCTAGGACTGTCAATTATGCAGTTTTTTGTTTTTTTAGTTCACTTAAATTGAAGTACTGTGTTCAGATTGTTTATACACAAACAGTTTGATCTGCGGAGTATCTGATGACTGATATCGGGTGGAATTTAGGATATCTATTTTATTCTTGCTTTGTTTGCAGTTATTACAAATTATTCATTAGGTCATCCAAAGTTCACCATTAGGCTCAAATTGACCCCAAATTGTACTGTTAATTTGTGTGTTTTGGTCAAAAAAATGTTGCCCCAATTTTTGTGCTGCTTATCACCCTATAGATATTATAGATTTTATTTTGTAGTAAAAATGTCACCATTATTGTTTTAAATTTCTGCAAATTTCACATTTTTCAAGACCATTTGTCACAGTTTCAGGCAAATTTAACCTTATGTAGCATTTTTGCTAACTGTCATGTCCAAAATATGCAAATATTTGCTTAACCAGATAATTAAAAATAAAAATAATTACTCTATAAAATAGAAGAATAAAATACATATTCGGTTATTCCAGGACAAAATGGGAACACAAAATCCAAAGTAGTAGAAGTATCTTTGTTAACAGGTACACCCAAAAAAATACTGCCTGTCTCTTTAAACCCCCTTCATAGAGGAAGCGCCCCTCCCCCATTTTGGCCCCCACTACACACACATTTAGATGTCCGACAGGAAACAATGGAATATCATATTTCACAATACTACGTTAAAAAAAACAAGTTTAAAAATACACATTGATGCTCTATTCATCTCATATTGTTGCTCACGTGATACGGACGGACTTTTACTACGACACCCCCCCCCCCCCCCCCCTTAAATGCATCCCTCCCCGCTTCCTTCTGTCACTTAGGGAGGTTTTAACCCACAACAACACGGATTCTGGAGGAAGCGGCTTACTGAAACATTAATCTATGAAGCATAAGAAGGGGAAAAATGGGTGTGTGGCACTCAATTACATATACACAGACCAAGGCAGACGCATATATTTAAGGGGGCAGCTGTGGAGACATTTTATTGTCACTCTAAAGGGGGAGGCAAGGGGGGAGGAGGCCGTATGTTCCAAAATAATAAAGAAGGTCAGAGAGCAAACCCACGTTGTGGAGTCACATTATTGAAACCTGTGGGGGGAGGACAAACTCAGCACCCTTGTGCAATTTCACTTTGTTGATCTATTGTCTGTTCCAATATATTGATTGGCTTTTAAATGTGATTTTTTCCAACAAAAGAAAAAATATTTCGTTTTGTGTTGTTGTTAAGTAAGACTACCCTAAAGCATATAATGTTTCGGGATATTACTGCAGCTGCTGCTTTCTATTCCTGCCCCAGGCTCACAAAAGGCATTGAACGCAACAGTTTTAGCACGTAGCACCTTTTGTGATCATCCGCACTTTCGACCATTTTTTTCTTTAAATAAACCTTTTCAACTTCAACATTTCACTCACAAAAAAAAAAAATAAAAAAATAAAACATATTACACACGCAGACGACACGCGTACATGTGAAGAAAGTTTAAATAACCACTAGAATAGGTGAATATATCTATGCTGGAAGCTAGCCCGGCGCGGCCGCTTACCTGCGCATAAAGTTCCCAGCAGAAGTGAACAAGTCAGCCATGAGAAAGACATGATCTGTCCTTAAAAAGCTCCAGCACGGAGATCCACCGTTTTGGTTCCGTCCCGCACATCCACTTTTTAGCCACGGCGAAGTCAAAGCGACCACAGGGCCCCCCTCCTAGCTTAAAGCCTTCCGCGGCTCGTATGCACCGCCGCCACCGCCGCCACACCACCAACCACCACCACCACCACCGAGAAGAAAAGACAGAGGGGGCAGATTATTCGGTCCGCCAGCTGACTCGCCTATTCCCGCATGGTTTTAAAAAAATAAAAATAAAAGATGGCGAAAGGAAAAGGCGAATGTTGATAGTTCTTTCCGGCAGTGAGGGAGGGTTGCGGTTGGCGTGCGTCGCGAGGTCGCCCGGGGTTTACGTGCATGTTACTGTGATGTGTCTCCAAAATGGCTTCGGAATGGGGAGCGGGGGCTGTGAGCTGCTGCAAAATACCCGGATGTGTAAACACAAAGGGGGGAATTCAGGCAGCCACAGCCGAAGTGACCTCAACACCACTCGGGCAAATTCGCCGAAAAACACCATCATTTCACACGCGCAATAAATAAATGACTATTGCTCATTATTATTTTGGCTGTATTCCAACGACCAAGTGAGATTTGGATTTGGAAACCCCCCTGAGGATTAAGGTTTTTAAATAGTACTCGCTCGTTGTCCTTGGATTACTGGGATCAAATTGCGTAATTTCCTTTATTTTTTAAATTATTAAACTCTAATTTTATACACAAACAACCATTGAACGTGTACTGTTGGCCTAATTAATAATATGCATTTTTTCCACGTAAAACAGGATTAATTCTCACAGAAACAATACATCCATGTCAGTACATAGTTCCCCAATGTCAGTGATAGATAGAAAAATGATAGTGTCTCTGTCGGATTGTTTTGCTGAATATTACTCAACGCCACCAGGAGGCGACAAAGTTCCCTTTGGGAAGTAAAAAATCCCTGCCACATTTCTTTAGTCAGTGGTGTTTATTCCAGGTAAAGATAGCAGAAAAAAAAAAAATATATATATATATATATATATATATATATATATATATATATATATATATATATATATATATATATATATATATATATATATATATATATATATATATATATATATATATATATATATATATATATATATATATATATATATATATATATATATATATATATATATATATATATATATATATATATATATATATATATATATATATATATATATATATATATATATATATATATATATATATAGGTGTTTTTCAGATGGGAATACAATTTTCTTTAATATTCCTCATAAATATGATGGATCTTATACTAATGATGTCCCTTTAATCAAACAAATGTCATCTTCCGAGTTCCAATTGATTAAATGTCTGGCATCATCAATAGCAGCCAATGAGTCATTACAAAATCTATGGTTTAAAAAAAATAACACTCCACAATATGTAAGTAGGAAAAGGTCATAGGATCCATGGAATTTATTGGTGGCTTTCAATAAGACGTTACAAAAGTGAAGCGGCTAGTTGTCGTGCTTGTCTTCAGCCTTTCATGTTCCTGTTTTCCTGCCAAATGCTTGAGAAGTGAACCCGGATGGCATTTTAGAAGTAGTTGGCCACCCTGCGAACGGACTGGATCTTGGGGTTGTCCGCCTGCCACTCGGTGTGGCTGCTGAAGTTTCCTCTCTCCACCATGTACATACGACCGCGATAGTTGGGCTCCTCATACAGCACCCAGCTACAAAAAAAACGGAGATTGGGTTAAGCCAAGAGTGTCAGACTCCATTTCATGTGGGCCGGACAATTTTAGATAGAATTTTTAGATTTTTCTTTTGCAAATGGATTAAAAGAACTGGATAAAAGCCCTGAATATTCAGTTTTTTTATAGATCTAAAACAAGGTTTATTTTAACATTTTTAAATATATTTTTAGATTTTACAAAATGATTTTTGAACTAAAACACGGAAAAAAATGGATTAAAAAATTATAATTATTGAATTAAAAGGGGGTAAATCAGGAAATTTAATATACATTATATTTAGATTTTTTTAATAAATGGATTAAAAGAACTGGATGAAATGCCCTGAATATTCCGTTTTTTTATAGATTTAAAACAATGTTTATTTTAGCTTTTTTAAAATATATTTATAGATTTTACAAAATGATTTTTGATCTGAAAACACAGACAGATCATAACATGTCACCAAGTCCTCGTTCCAAGGACTGTTTACCTAAATGCAGACCTGGAAGGACGCTTTAGAAATTGCTAATGCAGCGTGATAGCTATCCAACAATGATTACTCGCATATTGTGGTAAATCGTGACGCTCTTTTCACTTTATTATGGAATTGTTTTGCCGAATGGAGACTTGTTTGTTTAATTTCCATTGGAGTTGTTTTCAACTTACTACCTTAATTGTTATTATTGAATACCTGGTATGCGATGATTGTTACAGCTGTTGTTTTTGCTTACACAATTGGATGAATCAATAACCTTATAATTGTTTTGATTTGTGGCCTTAAATTAAAGTCTAATTATTGATGAACCTAACAATTGATACTTACGCGCCATCCCCGTAGACCTTCAGAGACTTGATGCAGCTCTTGGTCAGACCTTTGGCTTGCAGCAAGGGACAGTCTTCGGTGAGCTCCACATGTTGGCCGCTAAAGTTGTCTCCTTCGAACAACTCCAGCCTGAAGTGCTCACCATGCTGCGTAAAGGAGAAAAAACACACATGAACCGTCACTGTTCACTAGCAGTGAAACCAGAGTCCCCATAGAAAGCCTACAAACTCCATACAGGTGGATTGACCTGGATTTGAACCCAGGTAACCACTATTCCACCGAGCCAACCTCATTTATTTATATATATATAGCTCTTGAAAATAAAATACAACAATACACGACCAATAATAAACACATTTCTGAAGAAATAAATGCAGAGCGACTGGCCCCTTCCTTAGCACTATTTATGCAAATGAGCAATTTATTATACTCCACAAGCCCGTTGGCACGAACAAGGCGATGGAAAATCAACCAACACCTGTGGCTGGACAACATCAACACCCTTATCTACTTTGGTAACGACCTTGGCTTGGGCAAAAACTTCCATTGCTTGCAGAGAAAAACAAAATAAAAAACAGCCAGTGCGCCTTGGCGCACCCCCAAAATCCTACTCCATTTGCAAATAAAATACACACAGAATAATCCTGCTCTGTGATTGGCTGGAAACCGGTTCCGAGCGCCCCACGCCTACTACCTAAAATAGTCCAAAAGTAGCTTTAAGGGTACCTTTACCTTCTAAAACCAGTACATCTTTGCTCACTTACCATTCTGATTGGCCGACAGGACCCCATGTGGTCATTGTAGGCACTCCAGCGCTGAAATTCCGGGTACTCGCCACGTTCCAGGACGTACTGCTGACCCTTGAAATCCGGGTGGTCGAAGCACACGAAGGCGCCGCTTTCCACGCGGACGGAGTTGACCCGGTTGACCAGGCCGCGTTCCTGGAAGTTGTCGCAGCTGCTGCAGACCTCCAATTTGCGGCCTGTGAAGCCTTTGCCTTCGAACAACACGATCTACGAGCGGGAGGCAGGACAGAGCGATAAAAAACGATCGTACAAATGTAAAGCGGCACATATTTACTCACATAGGGCACACTTAAAAGTCTAAAAATGTCTCAAAAGTGGACGGGATGGCCAACTAGTATGGACTAAATTCAGCATTTTGTAGATGTCGCTGTATGACGCTGACATTTTGACTGTCTGGGTACATTGCTTGCTGATGCGTTATATTTATATAGTGAAAAGACGGATATCAGGCTTAAAACATGACAATTTTCAGCAGTCGACAATGATGTTTTTGTTGGCTACCAGTGACCGGAGATGATCCAGTTTAGAGCCGAAATGGGTAAAACCAGATTGGTTTTACAAATAAAATGTAGTTAAAAAAATGCCCTAAAAAGTCATTACACTATGTAATTACACTATGTATTTCACTATGTGAAATGTTCAAAAACAAGGTTTTTCCAAAAATGTAGTTAAAAAAACGGTCTAAAAAGTCCTCATACCGCATACAAAATGTGAAATGATCAAAAACAAGGTTTTTACAAAAAAACAGTTAAAAAATTGCCCTAAAAAGTCCTTATACAAAATGTGAAATGATCAAAAACTTGGCTTTTACAAAAAACTAGTTAAAAAATGCCCTAGAAAGTCATTATATAAACAATGTGTATTTCACAATGTGAAATGATCAAAAACATAGTTCAAAAAATACCCTAGAAAAGTCAAATGATAAAAAAAGGTATATAAATATAGGTGTAGTTGACAGGTGTGCGTTACTCACCTTTCCTGAGCTCTGAGACATTTTCCCAAGTTGTAGCAGTGTTCCAAAGCCAAAGCCAAAAGCCCTGGCTCCGAGGATATATAGAAAAGCTCAACAATAGCAGGTTTAGTGCTTTTGCCAGGTGGACACTTTTTCTTTGACATTGTGTCAATGCTGAGATGGGACTTTGCCTCACAATAGAGCCATAGGGCCATTTTCTATTTTCACAAGCGGACGGACACATTGGACCTACACATTTCTGCCAGCTGGGGCGCCTTTGTTTGGCCGTTAGCATTGTCCGGCTGATTTATTATCATTGTCAAAGTACAGTATGCTGCACTCACTTCAAATGGAGACTACTATTGGGCGCCATTTCTAGAAAAAGTAGTCTTTTGGGTAAATACAACAAAAACTTTTTCATACCATGGGTACTAATTTGACTCTTAAATTGGATTTGGTGTTATTTACAATCATTTTTAAGGATGCCCAAAACAAATGACAACATGTCCAAAGTTTAAAAAAAACAGAATTAGACAAAAACAATCAGATTAAACAACTTGACTCTTAATTTGGGTCCATTTTCCAAAAGGATTTGCCACAAAATATCAAAATTCAATCAATTTTGATCTTTGAATATGTCAGTTTGTCCATTTATTCCGTGATCGGACGTTTGGTCGCCTGTCTTTTGGTCCCTGGTCCAATGTACTTCGATATTAAACAGTACTTAGATATTAAAGTCTCTCTCTTAGATATTCAACTCTCTCTCTCTCTCTCTCTCTCTCTCTCTCTCTCTCTCTCTCTCTCTCTCTCTCTCTCTCTCATGAATATAATTTTGAGAGCCAGTTTCAACAGTAAACCCTCTGTCACCAAAAGACCATCGACCAAAAGACCATCGACCAAAAGACCGTCGACCAAAAGACTGGCTACCAAAAGACCGTTGACCAAAAGACAGTCGACCAAAAGACCGGCGACCCAACGTCCAGTTAAAGCCACTCTAATAAATGTATTAGAACACATTAATCTATTTAAATAGAGCCATCAGCACATATTAGCAAAAATAAACTACTATAGTGCTGCAAGCTAAAGTACTGCAATACATATCAGACCGAAACCAGGCTCGCCTTTGACCAACATTTCTTATCATTGGACAAAGGACATCAAAGAACATGTCCTTTGTCCAACGATACACTCAAAATCTATCATTTGCAGAATTTGACGGACGCATATTTGCACAAAAAAAAGGGCGAGCACCCGTCTCTTGCATAAGAAGATACGCCATCTTTGACCCGGACTCCGTTGGAGTTCAGGCAGGCGTGGACGGATTAAAGTGGAGGGACGAACAAATATCTGCGGCTATAAAAAGAGGCGGAAAAGTCATCAGGTCATCACTTTGACTGTTTTTGGACCCACTACAAGACTACAAGGTATGTACTGTATGTTGTATAACTTAAAATGTGCATTTTTTGTGTCATTTCACCACCCTTTAATCACAATAAATCTCTGATTTCTTTTGACAACATTGTTATGCTGTTGCTAATCAATATTAATGAGATGAGTAATGAAAAACTAAATAATGATCACAGGTTAGTGGAGTGCCATATGCACCCATGGAAAGAGCCACATATGGCTCTCGAGCTGTACGTTATATACCCCTGACTTAACTGTATGTTGTATTTTGGTCAAAAACCTTGGCTTTGTCTAATATTTACAAAATAAATATTGATTGAACATGATTACACATCCATCCAATCAAAATAGAGGTAAAATATTAATTGTTTTTGTTGAAATCTGACAATAAACATTTCAAAAGCTTGAAAATTTTAGTGGAAAAATAGTGTCATTGTGCAATGAATTGATTTCATATTGAGTGATTGGCATTTTTGATTATTTTAGGCAGAAAATAGACTTTGCATTGTGTTGTTTTCTAGAATTTCAGCTCAAAATGCTTCTAAATGAAGCTTCCATATCATATTAATATGAAATAACATCTGCTTTTTGTGACCCAGCACCACAATGAAGTTGTTAGCGTTGGCTTTAAGCGTTGTGCTGCTGTTTTCTGCAGGTGAGCCAGTCATTCATTTACTATTGAGTAAACATCAATGCACATTAGCTTTTTGATCGATTTTTTTTAAAACCCTATTATTGGATTTAGAACATCAAAAGGGCAGGTTTTTTTTGTAGTGGGCGGTGCTATCGTGACTGCAACTCACTGAAACAAACTAGAATATAAGTAACATGTTTTTAATCAAAAGTTGTCTTCCAAATTCCTTGTTTGATTCCCAAAAAACAACCAAAAATTTACTTGGATTCCTGAGAGAAAACGGATCTTTTTTATTAAGATAAGAAAAATGAAAATATTATTTCTCCTTTAAGATTAAACAGTTGCCTATTTTCTGACACACTAAACAATTATTTTTGAAATCAAAAGCATGTTTTTGTAAATTATCTTTGCAATTGATCAAATAATGTAAAACAATGTATATATGTGCTTATATATGTATATGTATGTGTATATGTATATATGTGTATGTATATTTAAATATATATTTCAGCAACACATTTATTTATATGTTTGTTCATGTATTTATTTACTTATTAACTATCTATTTATGTCTAAAATGTCTTTTTCTGTGTCTGTATTCTCACCCTCTTGCTACTGTGACAACCAAATTTCCCGAATACGGGATCAATAAAGTTATTCAATCCAAAAAAACATATATATATGTATTTTTTTTTCAGGAGAAGCTCTCACTTGCCATCGCTGCACACCGGCGGCGGCCGGCGAGGAGTGCCATATCACCATGGAAACGTGTCCGCCCGGGAAAGATGCCTGCGCATACGCCGAGTTCCTCCGAGCACCACGTGCGTTCCGTCTGGATGGGATGTCGTACGTCGTTTTTTTAACTTAAAAATCATCTGGTTGGTTTCTTTCCCCACAGATGGCCGCTATCAGAAGTGCATGTCCAAGATCGACTGCGAGATGCTCAAGTTGAACGCTTTTATCAACATGAAGTGTTGCGACACCGACATGTGCAATACTGCTTGACTGATTTAAATAAATGGACAAAAAAGCACCACTATTTTAAATGGAGATGACTCTATTTTTTTTAAATTACATTTTAATATTTCTTAATGCATTCCTTTTGACTTGACTTTGTACTTTATACTTTTTGACTTTAATGATGAGTATGTTAATACTTTAGTGCTTTTTTCTCTCTCTATGTTTCATATGTACTGATAACGGATGCACTTTTTTATATGTTATCATATCTTGTGCTGACCCCGCCCATCTGACAAATTTTTAAAGTCCAAAAGTTTGCCCACCCCTGGGTTAGATGTATATTAAATTTCCTGATTTTCCCCCTTTTAAATCTATAATTGTCATTTTTGTAATCATTTTTTTCTGAGTTTTTAGTTAAAAATCATTTCGTAAAATCTAAAAATATTTTGGAAAAAAAGCTAAAATAAACATTGTTTTAGATCTATAAAAAAACATAATATTCAGAGCTTTTAATCCATTTATAACAATTAAAAAAAATCTAAATATTATATCTAAAATGGTCCGGCCTACATGAGTAGTATTGAAGTATTGAACCAAATTGTAGTGTTGAAGTCTTGAAGCCTAAAAACAAATCCCCCTCAAAAAATCCAAATCAGAAAACAAAGACCCCAAAATATCAATCAATTCTTAATAATAACTTTTGGCTTTTAATGATTACAATCCAAAACATTTGTACATTTTCAACTTTAGAAAATGGATGCTTTTTGTTGTTGTTTTGATTCGTCCCATCTTGCCTGACACTTACTTACTTAATAAACACAAATTAAAAAGTATCATCAGAAATGTCCGTTTTCTTAAGTTAATATAACATCATGAAGGGGGGGAGGAGGAATAAAAGGCTTATTTTGATGCATGCGTTGCGATAAAATTCATCAACGCCGGTGTTCTCGCCGCCGCACCAAAGCCGCCGAAAAAGAAAACATGGATGACAATACTGATAAATAACAGGATCCAAAAAATCATGGCGGGTATACGGGACCCAGCGTAGAGAGGAGAAGTGGCGTTAACTAGCCTTCAAGTAAAACGGGATATCCCAGTGCAGTGCAGTTGTCCTCTGTGTGTGTGCATGGGTGTGTATGTCGTGTGTATTCAGTGTGTGTATACGTAGACCCGTCGCTTCTACATGACGGCACATGATGTCTTGCCGGGCTGGGCTCCGCCCTCCATCTTCTCGGCCTCCAGGATCATTCGGCGGAAGACCTCCACGGCCGTCTGCACCCCAAGTGGGTAAATGTTAGGCATAAGGTCCTTAGACATAACCAATGTTCCTTCTGAGCTGTGTACTACTCTCGTCTTCTCTGCGCAGCAGCAATCATATGGCGCAGTAAATAAAATCCAAACTTGTTTTTTTACCCCTTTCCTCATGATGGCGCCGTTTACGCGGCAGCCAGTCGCAGTAGCTCTGTCCACTCTTATGTTTTTTGTGTTTTACAGTAGGTTTTACATGAAAAATTATTGGGAACATTGACATGGACTTGGATCATTTCTTGTTGATTTTTGGATGGCTATATGTCAGTCATGGGCAAACTATGGCCCGCGGGCCACATATGGCACGTTAGGCTTTTTAATCCGGCCCGCCGACGTTGTCCAAACATTTTTTTTCGCCCCAAGATGGCGCCGTCAGTCACGTTTGCCCACCCTTGCTCTATGCTTATTGGTTGCTTTCTAATAGGTTAAGTCACTTATGGTACATTTAGGATTATTTTCTCTGAATTTAGAGGGGATTTTAAGGGCTGATTTTTGTCGATTGGTCACCTTTAGCTGATTTTTGGGCATTTCCAAGTTACTTTTTGTTGTCTTTGGCGCATTTTAAGGCTTGTCGTGAACAATATAGAAAAATATGGGAGGAATTTTGTTCCTACCTGGTTCTCTTTGGCCGAGGATTCCATGAAGGCAGCGTTCCAGGAGTCGGCTAATGCTTTCCCTTCCTCGCAGCTGATTACTCTGGAAAGGAAGCATACCAAAAACACAATGTTACATGAACCTGTAGCGTCAAAAATGATTACTTGCATACCTTTCCATGTGCAGATCATTTTTATTTCCAACAAGCATAATGGGAACTCTGGGAGGGGAGAAGAAGAAGAGCGTCAGTCGCATTTTGGATGACATTTGTGTCAAAAAAAAACAAGAGGATGATGTAGTACTCACTGTACTTTGCCCACCATGTCCAGCAGTTTTTCATGAATAACCTGGACTACTTCGAAACTGCAAGAAAAAAATGCAAAAGGAGTCTTTTTGCATGTTATTTAGCACTTGAGGAAGGGAAGTCTACCTTTTATTGGATGTAACGGAGTAGACCAGGATGTAGCCGTTGATGTCGATGGAGTACGTTTGTGGGAAAATGGAGTACTCATCCTGTGGATTTGAAAATATGTATATTTTTTATCACTTCAAAAACAACCACTGGGCAAATATTAGGACTTTTTATGATTTTAGTGACACTCACTTAGCCTTCAAATATATATCTATATATTATTAAAAGTCAGAATTCTCTGCCTAAGAATTTTGCATGACAGGACGTTTGGTCGCCGGACTTTTGGTCGCCGGACTTTTGGTCGCCGGACTTTTGGTCGCCGGACTTTTGGTCGCCGGACGTTTGGTCGCCGGACGTTTGGTCGCCGGACTTTTGGTCGCCGGACTTTTGGTCGCCGGACGTTTGGTCGCCGGACGTTTGGTCGCCGGACTTTTGGTCGCCGGACTTTTGGTCGCCGGACTTTTGGTCGCCGGACTTTTGGTCGCCGGACTTTTGGTCGCCGGACGTTTGGTCGCCGGACTTTTGGTCGCCGGACTTTTGGTCGCCGGACTTTTGGTCGCCGGACTTTTGGTCGCCGGACTTTTGGTCGCCGGACTTTTGGTCGCCGGACTTTTGGTCGCCGGACTTTTGGTCGCCGGACTTTTGGTCGCCGGACTTACAAACGTCCCGATTTTTGAAAAATAAATGCATTTGCATCCAATAAAAGAGTCCAACCTGTCCTGCTGTGTCCACCAGCTGAAGATGATATTCCTGGCCATTTATCGTGATCATTTTAGTGAACGCTGCAAACGGAAGTGGAAGAAAAGACATAAGACAGTGACACACACACATCTTTAAGAGTAAATACACACTCCGCACTCCATCCCAAGCGAGCAGGTTCACCGAGTGCGAGAACACGTGGATCGATATGGTGCCTACTGATACGCCTTGCGAAGAATGCTGACATTTCGCTTTTACTCTTTAACGGCTCCGCAAATTATTTATGGAGGCACGCCGCAAGCTCGCCAGATGCCAGGGAAAGCCAAGAAACCCTCGGGCAAAGTATGGAATCTCTCCAGAGTATCTTCAAAATATTATACGTGGGATTGTGGACAATCTGACGGACACTACTCAAATTATCCTTGTTGGAGTTATTCTGTAATACTCCCGAGGACTGTTTACTGGAAGATAGGACTGACCTTTACCCCAAGAATGCAGACCTAGAAGGACGCTTAAGAAGATGTTGATGCAGGGTGATGAAATTATATTAAAGTATAATTATTGATGAACCAAACAATCCTCTTATGAAAAGTATACTTTTTTCTACAAATACTAGCTGATTCAAAGCAAACTAATCATGTAAAACTTTTTTTTTCTACTTTATGAAAATTATGTGCATTACCCTTAAGCAACCCCAGGGGTGTTAAAGCTAGGGGGCCGCTATGGGGGTTCCTTGTTGTGCCTGAGGGACTATGTAGCTTATTCCTACTGTATGTAGATAATTAAATGTTTTCATTTTTTTTGACAGGTATCCCGCAAATCTACTAAAAATGCCCCAAAAAATCATCAGGAACCAACAAATGAATCAAAAGTATCTTGGAAAGATCCTCAAAATCAATCAAAATTATCTAAAGTTGACTGGAAGTGACCTGAAGGTACCCTAAAATGAAATAAAAGCTGTTTTCAAAGCAAATATTCCACATATGAACAATCGTGAGCAGTAAAACGACGTATGTGTACATCAGGGGCTCCCTCTAGTGGTTGGTGAAGGTTAACTGGATCGAAATCATTAGATTGGATTGGATAACTTTATTCAAAGCTGTATAGGAAGTTTAAGGGTTAACCATTCATTCATTTTACAAACCAAGCCTATGCTGCATGTTTTGGGGCTCAGTAGACTTTGAGAAAACCCACACAAGCCATGGGAGAACATACTAAAAGGACAACAACAACAAAAAAACAAAGCATGATCCTTACTGTTTTCTATTGTTGGGTCATAGGAGTCGACAAATTGACCCTCAACAAACTGAATGGTCAAAGACGACTTTCCTGTAAAAGAACAAAAAAAGATCATATAAGCAATAAACCAAAAAACATCCCTAAAACCATAACACTGGCCTTTAAAATCCAAAAACCGAAGTTTTATTTAAAAAGCCTAACCCTGACTTGAAACTCTATTTTTGGAAATATCCTTATTCCCCAATACCACTGTAATTAGACTATCTTTACCTTTAAAGCCCTGTATATTGTCCATCCATGTTTTTTTAAATGACTGAATTGGGTACCAGATGTCATGAAAATATTTCAAATCACTACAGCAAATATCATAATAAACACCAGAGCATTTCGGAGTAAATATAGCTTGCCCTAGCATGAATATGACGAATTTGAACCATCATTTGACAGCCAAACCCACCGATACTAGACACGGAATATCCAAGCATCCATCTCTTTTGGCCTCCATCTTTTCCCCGCATCCAAACTGCGTTCACTCGCCTTGCTAGCTATGACATAACAGCTCAAACCATGCGTCAAATCTATACCCTTATCGGGGGTGTGGTTACGGTCGGACATATTGTCATTAACACAGTCATACGATGTCAAAAAATGTGGACGGATTGAAGGCGGAGGCCTAAAGACGGAGACGCCTTCACCTGGTGGAGGGATGCTGCGAGTCGGGGAATAATTAGCCAAGGCCTAGCTCCATCCATATTGGGGGAAAAACTGGAAAATTAGAGCAATTCTCTCACCTACGGATCGGTAGCCGAGGATGGCGAGCTTTCGTGACTTGGGCTGCGGCATTTCTCGCTCTGGTTATCGCATCGAGTCGTCGGGTTCGACCGCAAGCTCCAACCTGGAATGGCACCCGAATCCAAAGGAGCCCGGCTCGGCGACAGGCACATACAGCCCCGATTCCTCGCAGTTGCCGTTGTCCTCCGCGATCTTACGCTGAGGTTTCACGCCCGCAACCCCGGAGGGGGGAAATATACGGAGTTTATTTTAGGTCATACGCCGGGGAAAGCGTGGGGTAGCTTTGGGTTTTCGATAACTGCGTCACTCCCCTTTGCGTTGTAATGTATTAGTAATTGGGACTTGGTGGTGATTGGGTAGATGCCGAAAGAAGGCGTGCCAAAGGTGGGGCTGGAAGAAGACGATTGGATAAAAGAGCTGTTCGTCAGAAAAGAGTCGCCACGGGCGTGGATTTGATTGGTTGAAGTGAGCATCGTGACGTATATGAATAGTCGTTCACATTTTTAGGGATCAGAAGAAGGAAGGGATGCTGCTACGAACTGCATTATTCTGGCATTGTTTTTCTTTTGTTATAAATATTTTGTTCACATAGAGAAATACACAAATACATACAAAAAGGCTTATATGACAGATGAAATATTAATCAGATTTGCAGGAGGAAATAAGTAAGCATGAAGGTACAGTACCTAAAATTCCATATATTTAAAAAAAACATGTTTTGAAATATAAAGATGAATAAATTAAGAGTAAAAAACAAAGCACAATATTAGAATATGTCAATATGCATTCATTTGTTTTCATTTTGTTATCATAAAAATGTTTTACATGCTATTTGCAGTCTTACATCAATAACAACTGAAATACTTCATATTTTTCCTATCATTATCAGTAATTTAAGATATTTCACAGCAGAATTATGATTCCTATCATTATTAGCAGTTAAAATTATGTAGGGGAAGAGATCTACTAAGTTTAGTACTATGCATTCGCTTTTTAGACCAAATTATTCTTCCTAAAACAAATGATAATTAGCCCCATAGCCAAATTTGTGGTCATGACATATGAAAGCCAGTAGATGTCTCTATTGTGCAACATATTGCAATGATAACTCACTCAGCAATAGGCAACCTTCAAGCTACTACACTGTGTCTATTTCCATGACAACCCCAAATCCTAATTACTATTTACTTCCATCCTTACTACTATCTAATAACAAGCTGGACTCAGCCAAAGACTCTTTAACAGCAGACCACAAAAACCTCCGTTACATCCGTCCATCCACACGACAGCGACCATTTTCAACTGATAGCCTGACGTCTTTTAAACTTAAACAACTGTTTCTTAATATAACTGCGGCTTGAAAAAAAAGCCAGCCGCAGGAATGCAACAATGGCGGAAGAAGTGTGGCCACAATTAGTGGGTTAAGTCCACAGGCCAAACCGCCATTGGAATTCCAGGCAAAGGTGGTGAGAGGATGCCATTCCTCTTTTGGCATTTACTTACAAGGGATACCTCATGTTCTCAATGTCACTTCCCAAATACTAAGTTGTGGTATAGCTGTCACTAAAATATGCAGGCTTATACTTGAGTAGTTTTAAGGGTTTTGTCAGAAAACACACTTTTCCATACCTGTCAATCTTGACCAATTGTTCCTCTTATTAATGATTGCAATTCCCCTTATTAAGCGATTAAAAAAAAACCGTACAAATACAAAGTGGCACATATTTACTCACATAAAGGGAACTTAAAAGTCTAAAAATGTTTTCCAAAGTGTGCACTAAATTCGAGATTCTGTAGATGTCGCTGTATGACGCTGATATTTTGAGTGTCTGGGTACATTGCTTGCTGACGCGCTATATTTATTCATGAATATATTTTCAAACATTATTCCTTGTGAGCCATACTCAGAGAATTATTAAAGTAAAAATACCTGAAAATGTGAGCATTTATTATTCATTTCACTAATTTGAAAGTCAAAAAACGTCTGAATTCATTGAGAATATTGTTTCACTGTTGCTAATCAATGAGTATCAATGAGAAAAGATGCATGGAGAAGAGCCTAATGGAGAAAAAATATGATTTAAATAGGCGGAGAGCCATATACACCCATCAAAAGAGTCACATATGGCTCCCGAGCCATAGGTACCCCCGTCATAAGGTGTCCACAATTTGAAATGATCCAAAAATGTATAAAATATGGGAAAAAGGTATAAGTTGACAGGTATGCTTTTCAGCAAAACTGGGCAAGAAATCATGATGTCAGCAGTCCAGCATTTATTTTGGATGACATTTGGTGTCAAAATGAGGACATTGGAAAAAAAATCCGACATACACCACCACAACTAAATGATGACCAGGAATAGGTCACATTGATAATAGTGGCTGGGGGATTAGCTTTGTCTGACAGAGGCCAACAATGCAACAGGTGTGTGACAAAATTGTTTCACTTTAATAAAAAGGCTTAAAAAAAGCCTTGGTGAAATAATACATTAAGCTCTTTGTCACGCACAGCCTTTCCATTATGGCAAAGATAATGAGCGTGTTCCAAAAAAGAAATCTTTAACACATTGGAATCCAAATTAAGTTGCTCCATCAAGTTACAGTCAAAACACAATTAGACGATTGTCTTGTCTAAATGAACAAAAATAATCGGTGGCATCCATTAAGTCAAGTATTCAAAGACAAGCAAGGAATTTTGGCTTGAGCTTAATTTATTTGGAATGTCCTGGTTAACAACATGAAGGAATTAAAGTACCGTATTTTCACGACTATAAGGCGCACTTAAAAGTCGTAAATATTCTCTGAAAGTCTTAAATTTTCTCCAAAAGTCTTAAATTTTCTCCAAAAGCCTTCAATTTTCTCCAAAATAAACAGGGCGCCTTATAATCCAGTGCGCCTTATATATGGAAAAAAATTACAATGTGTCATTTATTGAGGGTGCGCCTTATAATGCAGTGCGCCTTATACTCCTGAAAATACCCGTATTTTCACGACTATAAGGCGCACTTAAAAGTCTTCAATTTTCTCCAAAATAGACAGTGCGCCTTATAATCCAGTGCGCCTTATATATGGAAAAAAAATAAAATGTGTCATCCATTGAGGGTGTGCCTTATAGTCGTGAAAATATGTTACGAAGTATTTTCCAGCAAAATAAAAAGGTAAAATAGTTTTACTTGTATTGGGATTCATATTCCCCTTATACACGTGTAGCCATCATATCATGAGCCCTGTATCACTTGTTTTGTATGGCTTTTGCCAATGTCCAGACATAATTGTCCCCATCTCTTGGGTAATCTTGTAGCCAGCCATGCTTGTGGACACCAAGCCTTGTCCCACTCCCTTAGTATGCCGACCTGCATGCCAACTGAAGCGAATTGGCCACATCCGCCAGTTGGACACGGGCCACCCAGGGGCACCTGGACCCACGCTTGTAAAAACAGAATTGCATATTTAATCCAGAAGAAGAAACAAGTACCCCGTACACACCTGGCAGGTGAAGGAAAGGCCTCAAATGTTTTCAAAGTACTACATGCACGATGCATTAGTTCGAAGAAGACATATTTTTTAAGATGTTTGGACCTCACCAGCTGGCTTGTGCGGGTTTGAAAAGGCAACCCTCACAAGGTGCCATTGAGAAGGCTCCAATGATTACCATATTAGCACAGCATGAAACGTTTATGGCAGCGTTACGCTCTGGCAAGTGCCATCATTTTCTAGAACGGATCCTTGTCACATCCCATTGTTGGAAGCGGCCGTGCCAGAACAATAATTTGCAGCGAAACTGGTGTGGATAAAAATGAAAGCGTTGAAATATAGTTTGGTCCATCGCACCTGACGTAGCATGAAGGCTTCTTTCTCACTGCTGTCAAAGCATATCTAATATAGAGCCTCGGCCGCCATTATCAAAGTGAAATTTCCCACTGCTCTGGATCTCATTAGAAAAATCTCGCCCAGCCAACGCTCGCTAACAGAGTACCGTACTATAAGGCGCACTGCATTATAAGGCTCACCCTTAATGAATGACATTTTTTTTCCATATATAAGGCGCACTGGATTATAAGGCGCCTTGTCTATTTTGGAGAAAATTTAAGACTTTTAAGTGCGCCTTATAGTCGTCAAAAGACGGATATTTTCACAACTATAAGGCGCACTGCATTGTAAGGCGCACCCTCAATGAATAACACATTTTATTTGTTTCCATATATAAAGCACACTGGATTATAAGGAGCCCTGTCTATTTTGTAGAAAATTTAAGACTTTTAAGTGCGCCTTATAGTCGTGAAAATACGGGTATTTTCACTAATATAAGGCGCACAACATTATAAGGCGCATCCTCAATGAATGACACATTTTAATTTTTTTCCATATATAAAGCACACTGGATTATAAGGCGCCCCTGTCTATTTTGGAGAAAATTTCAGACTATTAAGTGTGCCTTATAGTGGTGAAAATATGGGTATTTTCACAACTATAAGGCTCCACACATTATAAGGCGCACTGCATTATAATGACTGACATATTTTATTTTTTTCCATATATAAGGCGCACTGGATTATATGGCGCCCTGTCTATTTTAGAGAAAATTTAACACTTTTAAGTGCGCCTTATAGTCCTGAAAATACGGTATACAAAGTTAGAATCAAGTGCGAGCAAATTGAATTGCACATTATTGTGTCGTTTTAAAAAAAATGCTAGTAACAACAAATATAAATCGCAGCTTGAAGTCTCTTTCCTGGCATTAATCCATTGTGATTTGATCCATCCATCCCCAAGTATCTAATGTATCATTATGACAGCATGCCCTGGTCTATTTATATGAAAAATGACACCTCAGCTGTGTGGCGACACCCTCCCGTAGTGGCAACATGAGGCTCGCATCGCGCACAATCAGATATGCAGAAAAGACTTCATTTGCCGGAGGGGCTGCAACTACAAGTTGGACTAGCTGGAGTACTCAATCTTGAAAACTTGGAGAGGTGGCGCGCTGTCACTGTAATGCGGCCACCAGCTTCATTACTCTTCATTAAAAACATCTTTTGTGCCACACGTTCTTTTTTTTGTTCCCTTCTCGCACCCTGCAGGAAAAGATGTGTGGAAACAGCTTGACATTCAAATGATGCAAAAAATGAGTCCTATCATTTCTCATGCATTATAAAGACACCTTTTAATATGATGTGTTAGCACCCAAAAAAATTGCGTGGTTAGGGCTTAGTTTATCTACTCGTGTTATTTCCATAATGGAATCACAAATGTAAACCATAGTAACTGTAAAAGCATTTTCTTTAATATCTAAGTACTGTTTAATATCTAAGTACTGTTTAATATCTAAGTGCTGTTTAATATCCAAGTACTGTTTAATATCTAAGTACTGTTTAATATCCAAGTACTGTTTGATATCTAAGTACTGTTTGATATCTAAGTACTGTTGAATATCTGAGTATTGTTGAATATCTAAGTATTGTTTAATATCTAAGTACTGTTTATTATCTAAGTAATATTTAATATCTAGGTACTGTTTAATATCTAAGTACTGTTTAATATCTAAGTACTGTTTCATATCTAAGTACTGTTTCATATCTAAGTACTGTTTAATAACTAAGTACTGTTGAAATCAGCTCTCAAAATTATATTAATGAGAGAGTTTAATATTTAAATATCTAATGTTTTCAACAGTACTTAGATATTAACTAGTACTTAGATATTAAACAGTACTTAGATATTAAACAGTACTTAGATATTAAACAGTACTTAGACTCTGAAACAGTACTTAGATATTAAACAGTATTTAGATATCGAACAGTACTTAGATATTAAACAGTACTTAGACATTAAACTCTCTCTTAGAAATTAAAATCTCTCTCATGACTATAATTTTGAGAACTGGTTTCGACAGTAAACTCTCCATTTGACCGGCGACCAAAAGACCGGCTACCAAAAGTCCGAGCACCGTGACAAGAGGCTGCACAATCCTACAATATCTAAAGTCCAATTCAGCAAAGCCAATATTCTAGCTGCCACTCATAAGTGCTGATGTCGCTGTGTGGCGATGCAGCAAAAAAATGCGGAATTGAGGATGGCTGTCACTGTCACACAAGTTCTTTTGATTACCGCGCATAGTTAAAAACGATGACTAAGGCTAATGCTAAGTGCGCTCCTTCCTTCGGTAGCATCGGACGGAAAATTGAATCAAGTCTTGTCCAGCAAACGTCAAAATTTTATGACCAAATGGATGACTTCTCATTTTTAGTTACCGCTTTCCCAAGAAGATCTATTATTCATGACAATTGGATCTTTATGAGGGGGAACATAGGTAAACCTAGCCATGCTAGAAGTGATAAATTGAATATGTTAGGAAAGATTTCACGGAAGAGGAATTGAGCTCGAAAAAAATCATAGTGTTGCGAGTGGGATCAATAATTTTTTTGCCATTTTGCCATCATGGGGAAAGGGTTAAAAAAATAAATAAATAAAGGTAACATAGTAAGATTTTTTACTTTATTTTTGTGACTATTTTTATTGTATGGTTTTTTTGTGGGAAAATTGCTTAGAATTACTGAGACAAATATTTTTTTAACTGTTTTTTGTAAATCTGCAATACTAAAAATAGATTTTTGTACTCCCGTAATTGAGTAAAATTCCAAATTCCTAAAAAAAAGAACCATAAACCACTAAAAATGAACCAATTGAAAGAACCATTCATGAATTTTACGACGCAGACGGGGTGCAGACACCTGCCTATTGATGGTGAACCATTAAAACCTTACAGATAGGCTCCACCCTCACATAATGAAAAAAAAACTCTAGTGCCTAATTCTTTGATGAAGTTCTTTAGTAACAATCAAATGTGATAAAGCTAAAAATGAACAAAAAAAATGCCAGATTTTGTACTTTTCTAGCCTTATCTTAATTCCTGATTGTCATTTCCACCAAATGTGAAACTTGTTTTTATGGGATTGAATTCCCCCCCAAAAAATGGATGTAAGATGTTCCCCTTGGGACGCAAATGGGAGAGTCGGCAGGTCATGATGGATGTTTTTTCCGCCAAGCTTAGCAGAATGTTCCGTGTCCTTTTTGCACTTGAGCTTATAAGCGGCACGTACCGGTCTAAACGAGACGGCTCCGTTAATTCCTCTGAGAAGTGTTACTTCGGTGTCAAGTTTAGGTCACGACAATGGCAATTACATCCCATCATAACTTGTACCTTCAACCAAAAGGTCTTTATTTACCAATGGGTTAAATAGATCAACACCAATACGTAAACTGCCATGTAGCATGTCCGTGTATGAGGTCATACCATTGCCACGGACCCCCCACCCACCCACTTGTGGGGAGCCCGGTTCTATCTGTGGACTTGTCAATTGACAGGACCAGCTGGGGAATGAAACCCTGTAAGACCAGGCATCGTGTCCGTGACGGTCAGAACACGCGCAAGCACCCCCGCGGTGGCGTTAGCTCAGGAAAGAGTTAGCGACACCACCACAGATGCCGTCTAGAGAGTACCACGACTCAGCGTTAGGCAATGGGTGGGAAGCAGTCGCATGGTTTCTCCAACAAAGACCCCGGGAGTGAGGCGAACATCACCCCGGGAGGGCGTAAGAGCACCAACGGCGATCAAACCAGCGTTTCTTCGGCGGCGGAGAGGATTCGGAGAACCGCTACGGTACATTTTGGCTACAGCACCTTGAGCTTGGCTATGCGGGGGTTGGACGACGCCCCCGTGGAGTTGTGGGAGCTACGTGAGTTGCAGAAACTCAACCTATCCATGAACTGTTTGTGTTCCTTACCGCCAGCCTTGAGCGCCTTGGACAACTTGGTGGTTCTCAACCTGTGGGGCAACAATCTGAGTACCCTACCGCCTGAAATCGGTTTGTTAAAAAAGCTACGTGTGCTATTCGCTTGTCGTAATCGCCTAAGCGAAGTTCCAGAGGAGCTAGGCTCCTGCACTGGTCTAGAGGTCTTAAGCTTGGCAAACAACCAGATTAGCGGACTACCAAGCAGCTTGGCGGCTATGCGGAATCTAACCAAGCTTAACTTGAGCCACAATCGTATTGTTCACATCCCAACATGTGTGTACAGTATGAAGGGCTTGGTTTTCCTCCACTTGGCGTGCAACCGCCTGGAGACTATTGCCGACCAGATCCAGGACTTGGTTAATCTCAAGATCCTCATCGTGGAGGGGAACAGTATCCATACGTTACCCAAGACCCTATGCTTCTTGGAGTCCTTAGAACTGCTCAACGTGGACTTCAACGAACTGCAAAATGTCCCGGTTGAGATGTACTTGCTGATTGGACTTCGAAAGTTAGCCTGTCATCCTTTGGATAAAGGACTACACATTGTACACAACCCTTTACTCAAACCCATTCAAGAGGTACTTCAAGGAGGACTTAGTTCTTTGTATAACTATCTGAAACCCACGTGAGGCTGGTCTAGAACATGGGCTAGAGTACATAGCTGTCCCACCACCACGGATTCCGCCATAAGTGTTACATCACAGGGCATATTACGGCACACAAATAGATTTTGGAGATGTTTCGGGATCTAAATAAACACCTACAAAGCACCACCATGCGTGCTATGTCGAGCTGGCACGGGTTAGCCATAGTTAAGGGTTAGAAAGCGGGGGCAAATATTCACAAGTCTACATTTGGAGGCTGATTAGTGCAAGGGGTGGGTGGGCAAAGTTTTCCGACCGGGGGACATGTTGATTTTAAAAGTTTGACAGATGGGTAGGGTTAGCAGAAGATAGGATAACATATAAAAAAGTGCATCCGTTAACAGTACATATGAAATATAAAAGGACAAAAAGGACTAGAGTACTATTAACATACTCATCACTCATCATTCAAGTAAAAAGTATGAACTACAAAGTCAAGTAAGTAAAGGAATGTATTAAAAAATATTAAAATGGACAGAGTGGACAGAGCTACTGCTACTAGCTAAAGATACGATACATATAAAAAAGTGCATCCGTTAACAGTACATATGAAACATAAAGAGAGAAAAGGACTAAAGTATTAACATACTCATCACTCATTATTAAAGTAAATAGTATAAAGTACAAAGTCAAGTAAAAGGAATGTATTAAGAAATTTTTTAGTAATATATAATATTTTTTCTTCTTCATGCTGTAACCTTTATTAAACCAAGAATAAAATGCTTATTGAGAAGTAAAATTCCTCATAAGGACTTTGTAGTGTCAGGGTTTATGGTGTCAAGATTATGGGATACCATACCAATGTGTGTTATGAGTAAATGTCAGTAAATATAAAAAGGTCCTTTTTAAATGGTGATTTGATTTCAAATGGAAAAATAGACTTGTATGAAATTGTGATAGTCCTTGAAATGATTGTATTTTTTTTACAATAAATTGCACCATTTTATTAAATAAGTTCAATTTAAAAGGAAGAGGTGAATATAAAGTGCATTGGTTAATAAATATACTACATTTGCTATATTTTTGTTATTTTTCAACATTGTGTTTATTGTTTAAATAATTCCTTTAATCATTATTTGTTTTATTTATAGGTTTGGCGACTATTGAATGTGCATTTTTAGCACTTTACTGCAACTGCAAAATATAATTTTGCTGAAGGGTTGATATCATTATTTTAGTACTAGATTATAAACACCTGTGTTTTTCTAATGCATTTTTCATTGCTTTTTTGAAAATGTATTTTCCTTATTTTGAATAAAATCACTACTTGAATGTTCATGATTGTTGGGTTATCTTTATCGGGAATTTACGTGCATCTAATTATCATAAATATGAAAGTGGAGAACCAGCAAATCATTTTTAAGCATTGTATTTTGTATTTCATCATGTTAATAATTGCAAAGTCTTTACTCACAGTTCACTCCCAAGCTTGAAAAGTGACCTCTGCTGGAGTTTGGTGGTTTTGCATTCATCAAAGACTCTTGACTCCCATCATCACATCCTTCATTTATAATTCTGAAATATGATATTTCGAGGTTATGAACAGAGATGAAAAGAGAGCTGTGTGAATGAAAGACAGAAAAAAATCAATGTTCCATCTTTACCTAAAAAGTATCTGGTGAGTTGCTATTTTCTTGAAACCAGACACGTCAAATAGATGAACATTGACATATAAATTAAAACTACCCAAATATGTATCGTATCTTCTGCTGACCCGGCCCATCTGTCAAATTTTTAAAGTCAATATGGCCCCCCGGGGGCCAAAAAGTTTTCCCACCCCTGTTCTATAGGCTGCTTCAAATTATTCCAATGAAATATAATGTTAAGGTTTTATTTGAATGAAGGACACATCCTACAATTACAATGTTAAGTTGTGTAAATAAACAAGGAAGTATCATCAGGGACCCTTCGTCAGCTAATCAATCCCAAACTGGGAGTTTGACAATCAAGGAGGATCATTAAAAAGCAAGCCTCCCTGTTGTTCGACATGGGAAATTGTGTCATTGCTCCACAAGATACTGATGAAGCCTTCTCCAGTGGCGCCTATTGACAAACAGCTCAAGAGTGACACTTGACTATTACCTCACATTTAGCTCATCATGTTTATTTAATGGATTCGCCCCCCGTTTGGGGAGCGGGGAAGAGAGGAGTGGGCCTGAATAGGATGAAGGAGTATGGATTTCTCTCATGTCAATGTCAATATTAGTTGTTTCCCAGCTGCACGGGATCGTGACCGGACGTTTGGTCGCCGGTCAAATGTACTTAGATATTAAACAGTACTTAGATATTAAACTCTTTCTTAGCTATTAAACTCTCTCTCATGAATATCATTTTGAGAGCTGGTTTTAACAGTAAACTCTCTGTCACCAAACGTCCGGCGACCAAACGTCCAATGACCAAACGTCCGGCGACCAAACGTCCGGCGACCAATGGTCCATCGACCAAACGTCCGGCGACCAAACGTCCGGCGACCAAACGTCCGGCGACCAAACGTCCGGCGACCAAACGTCTGGCGACCAAACGTCCGGCGACCAAACGTCCGGCGATCAAACGCCCGGCGACCAATGGTCCAGCGACCAAACATCCGGCGACCAAACGTCCGGCGACCAAACGTCCGGCGACCAAACGTCCGGCGACCAAGGGATAAAATCAGGAAATATAATATACATTAATAATCTTCATTGGAATTTGATCCGGAAACAGAAAGTCAGCACTCATCATTCACTTTCCCGGGCCACACAAAATGATACGTTGGTCCAGATTTGGCCCGCGGGCCGCCACTTTGACACATGCCCTATCTGATATCAGTGACCACTGTCCTTGAAAGAGTTAAAATTTTAATGACCTACAGGTGTGTATTCGGAAGAAACGCCATTTTCAAAACTGTATTGAATCAAAACAAAACCAAATAATCTCATGAAATCTAGTTAAAAAAAACACTATGTCATCTGCTAATATACTCACAAAAAGTCAGCTGACCTGGTACGATTTCTCCCAAGCGGGCTCCGGGAAGGGTGGGGTAGCAGCGCGATTCGCTCCTCAGTCTACCCCGCTCACAGACGCCCTCTCACGGCCACGCGCACAGCCGGCAAGTCGCCACTCACCCCATCCACGCGCAACGAGTGCGGACGCGGAGAACAAGCAACCACACTACCATCCAGGCGACGTCCCCCTATGTTTTAAAAACAAATCCCCCACAAAAAGGACACTTAAAGACAAGAAGGACGACCACGGATTTTCTTTTTAGCTCATTTTTTTAAAGGATTCGAGCTATTTTAGTTGCGAGACAACCAGAGAAGAGTTGACTTTTGTCACCACGCCGTCGCCACGGCGCCGTCGACATGGATAAAGTTGTCGGTTGGTGGTTCGCCGTCACCTCGCTACTACTATCCACCCGTGGAGAAGTTTTTAAAGGTAAGAAAACGAGGAAATATCAATGTTAATATAGTTATTTTTGTTGTTTTTGATGCTGTTTTTTGATTTGATAATCATTGAATGATCGATCATGTGATAATTCCAAGCAGGTGCGTTTAATTTATGTGCTTTCGATGGAGTTGTTTTTAAGTTTCTAACTTTATCTTTTATAAGTTGCCCTGTCTAATGTGATTAACCTCACGTCCTGACTGCAACCTCCGTGAAAATAAGATATAAATTGTGTCACCTCGTGCAAAATCATGGATTTATTCCACGAAACCTTTTTGGAAAATGGCTTTTTTCTCGTATGTTTTTGATTCTCCGTGTATGTATGTGTGTGTGTTTAATAGCCATCCCGACCAATAATGTCCATTTGAAATTGATTTTTAGTGAGGCAGAAAGTTCCGCTAAATGTCCAGTAATGTAATGAGCGAGGGGGTATCCATCTCGGGCTTATTATTGACACCAAAAGAGCACATTTATCTGTATTCCCCGCTGATGAGCACTAATGGACGACCAATAATATCGA
Source organism: Stigmatopora nigra (assembly GCF_051989575.1). NCBI lineage: Eukaryota > Metazoa > Chordata > Actinopteri > Syngnathiformes > Syngnathidae > Stigmatopora > Stigmatopora nigra. Next base: position 14,490,714 of record NC_135516.1, read on the forward strand.
TCTGGTCCCCAAATATATTGTTTTGAGCTTCTATTTGAAACTTGGCTGACTGACTACAACGAGCAGTACCTCGGATGAGCTGTGGGGGGCAGTGTTGCACACGTGTATAGCAGCATCTTGGAATCCAAAACATAGATTTTCTGTAAACTTTGAAAATCATGGAACATTCTTTAAATATACGATTATACACATTAGTATTTTGGTTTTCATGTTTGAGGTTGTACATATGGAATAATTACTTATTGCAATTGAACACAAGTGTGTAGTTGTGTGTGTAAATATGTAAACTAGTACAAAAAAATCAATGTGTTTCACCCTTTCTCGGTGAGGTGACGGATTACCCGCATGGTAAACTCGAGTATTTGCTATGGAAGGGATGTGTTAAAAGCTCATGTGCAAAACAGATCACGCGCTATCGTGTTATTCTATTTGGACGCACCCGCCCCAAACCTCCCTCTCACCAGTTCGAGCCCCGACAAGTTACTTTTAAATTTCACCTTTTAGCCTAGGGATGGGTAAACTTTTGGGCCAGGGGGGGGGGGCATATTGACTTCAAAAATTTGACAGATGGGCCGGGTCAGCACAAGATATGATACATATAAAAAAGTGCATCCGTTAATAGTACATATGAAACATAAACAGAAAAAAATGACGAAAGTATTAACATACTCATCACTCATCATTAAAGTAAAAAGTATCAAGTACAAAGTCAAATGTTTAAGTTTTCACTGCTATTTACAAATTGATCAAAAATGTTTGTTGCTTGTTTTCTAGTGACCCTTTGAATGTCAACTTGTTTGAGCTTGTACTAATTTCTTTCTGCCAAATTTCCACTTAATTTCCTGCTTCTGTCTGCACCATTCCAATAAGTATCATAATAAGATAACCTTTTCTGCTCCCTGATGAGACTTGGTCAACTACATTTATACAAAAGACTGGCGACCAAACGTCCAGCGACCAAATGTCCGGGCGACCAAATGTCCGGGCGACCAAATGTCAGGGCCACCAAACGTTCGGGCCACCAAACGTCCGGGCGACCAAACGTCCGGGCGACCAAACGTCCGGGCGACCAAACGTCCGGGCGACCAAAACGTCCGGGCCACCAAACGTCCGGGCCACCAAACGTCCGGGCCACCAAACGTCCGGGCCACCAAACGTCCGGGCCACCAAACGTCCAGGCCACCAAACGTCCGGGCCACCGAACGTCCGGGCCACCGAACGTCCGGGCCACCGAACGTCCGGGGCGACCAAACGTCCGGGGCGACCTAACGTCCGGGGCGACCAAACGTCCGAGCGACCAAACGTCCGGGCCACCAAACGTCCGGGTGACCAAACGTTCTGCGACCAAACTAAGTTGAATATACATTAAAAAAAAATTATGTGCAAAAATGTTGACTCTACTTTTTTTTAAAACAAATATTCAGCATAAAACTCAATTTTCTGACCCTACAGCAACTTATAAGAAGATTGTGAAAACATATGCCAATTGGGAACTATATATAGTTGCCTATGTACTATAAATGATTATAGACTTCACCAAACTGTCTGAAGCTTTTTGATTATATACGTGCATTTTGCACACCATGTATGGCTTTTAAGCCATATTTCAATTTTTCTGCACTCCAATATTTGCTTATTTGCTTGTTTTCATATCTGGACAGCAGCCCGCTAAGGTTTGTTGGAGCTCAACTAAATGTTTACAAAGTGTTCTTTTGTTAAAATAACACAAGTTTCATGCTCCAAATTTCCCTCATCATCCTGTTTGCTCACCGTTTCCCATCTGGGCAACAACCAATTTGGGTTAGTTTGGACTTTTTTCAAAGTCTATACAATAGCAATGCAGGAAATTCCAGGGAGACGAGTTTTTGGTACATGGCCCACCATCATCATCATCGTCATCATCATCACAGCCCGTCATTTCTGAGCCACTCAGTCATGCCACTCGGGCATGATTGGCATACGCGTTCGGACCAAAGGGAAAAAGTACAGACGTTCCTCAGTGAGATAAACAACTTAATTGGAAGCAATCATTTAGTTCTTCATTCATTTTTTTTCTCTCACTCTCCCGTTTCCCCAGCTGACTTGAATTTAATAGAGTTTTTCCGCAAGGTGTCCTGACGGATGGCGGCTTTCTTTTGTGGAGCCGGTGCGGAATTAATTTAAATATGCACCATTTTTTTCTCCCATTTTTTTTCTTCTCTCTCTTTCCCCCGACCATGTTGGAGGATTGATGGCGGTACAAAGTGAGCCAGTGAGGTGTCTTCATTCTTCTGTAACTGCATCTCAGATACTTTGATGATGGTGGTAATGAAGGCAGTGGAAGGGATGGGTTTTACTCGACACAGTTTTGTATGTGGAAGAAAATGAAGATTGATTGGAAGTAGTTGATTTCACTTCCCAAGGAGAAACTTGGAGAACTTTGTCTAATGCTAAATGCTGCTATTTAAATGAATCTATTGGATAGGGTTGGATTGGATAAGTTTATTCATCAGGTATTCATTCATGGTGAGAATACAGATGCAGAAAAAGACATTTTAGACATAAATAGATAGGTAATAAGTAAGTTAATAAATAAATACATGAATAAATATATAAATAGATAAGCTTGTTGCTGAAATAAATGTGTATATATGTGTATATATGTGTATATATGTGTATATATGTGAGTATATATGTGTATATATGTGTATATATGTGTATATATGTGTATATATGTGTATATACGTGGATATACGTGCATTTATGTATATATATGAATGTATATATGTGTATATATGTATGTATACATATATATGTATTTGTATATATATGTATTTATATATATATATGTTTGTATATGTATGTATGTGTTTTTAAAAAAAAACAACACATTTTTTGAACTAAAAACAGAAAAAAATGATTGAAAAATGACAATTATTGATTTAAAATGGAGAAAATCAGGAAATTTAACATACATCTATTCTCTTCAATTGAATTTGATCCTAAAACAGAAAGTCAGCCCTCATGATCGACTTTCCCGGGCCACACAAAATGATGCTGTGGGCCAGATTTAGCCCCCGGGCCACCACTTTGACACCTGTTCTATAGATTGCTTTGAAAAAAAAATCAAAAGACTGCAGTTTCTCTGCAGTTTAGCATCACCACTTCAACAAAAAAAAAATCATCTCCATCCCAAAAATAGCCACAGCGGTGCAAACATAAACGAGGCCCTTCTTGATCATTTCCATCCAAACTCATCAGTCGTCATCTCACAAGTCTCTCGGGCTCCACTCCGCATTGGATCATTATCCGCTGATTTGCCAGCCATTTTATTTACATTCTTGAGAGGCCATAATAGTTTTGAAGTCGACTCTCGAGGCGGCCGTAGCCACGTAACGAGACTTGCCGCCGAATGATAATTGGCCTTGAGATGATGTGGATGAGTGAAGGATGCTGGACAAACACTGACGCTCTAATTACCGACTAAAGGAGGGAGGAAGGAAGGAAAGGGGCTTGAAAACTAATGAATTGCACACAGGCCGACGACACGGGGGCTGCCTAATGAAGCGAGCCGGTCGGCGGAGGGACTGTTTTGTGTGTCTGCTAGGCACGCTTCGACAATTGTGGGATGGCGTCAACACAAAAGATGGAAGGGAAAAAATAAGTTGGCTTGCGTTGAGGTGAAATGTGCTAATTAATGCTCTAAGGCTCTCTATTGTTTAATTTGGTGATGAACAAGAGTATAGGAAGAATAAATGAGGATATTAAAGAGGGTATGTTGTTTTAAAGTGATATTTTTGAGCATTTTTTTGACTTATTGTTCTGATTATTGTGTATGGTGAGTTTTGATTTGGTGCAGTGTAGAGCACTGGTGTCAAAGTGGTGGGTCGGGGGCCAAATGTGGTCCGTCGCGTCTTTTTGTGTGGTCCGGGAAAGTCGGGTTTGTCATTTTTTAATCATTTTTTTCAGTTTTTAGTTCAAAAATCATTTTGTAAAATCTAAAAATGTAATTTAAAAATGCTAAAATAAACATTTTAGATGTGTAAAAAACTTAATATTCAGGGATTTTAATCCATTTATAAATCTAAATCTAAATCTAAATTTTATATCTTAAATGGTCCGATATATATTAAATTTCCTGATTTTCTCCCCTTTAAACCAATAATTGTCATTTTTTAATCCATTTTTCTGTGTTTTTAGTTCAAAAATCATTTTGTAAAATCCAAAAATATCTAAAAAAAACCCTCAAATAAACATTGTTTTAGATCTATAAAAAATGGAATAATCAGGGTTTTTAATCCAGTTCTTTTAATCCATTTATAAAAAAAAAATCTAAATATTATATTTTTTAGTATAGTGGTCCTTTTTTGGGTTGTTCGATGACTTATATGTCGTGAAAAGTTGACGAAAACCTTTTTTGTTTTGGAAGGAAACTCGCCAAAGAACTGCCATTGGTGGCAGTTTAGTGGGGGGGAAGATGGGGAGTGGGCTTGTATGGTTGGGGGATGCGTCGCAACTGCTAGTTCCACCTAGTCTCCTGTTATTTATTAAACTTGTGTCAAGGCTCCGGCAGCCAGCCTGCAAGGTGAGCGTGCCTCTCCGCCGCCCTCCATCCGGCAGGGTAGGGTAGGGTAGGTGAGGTAGGGGTCCTGGGCTAATATTTGTGTCAAGGGTTGGGCTTATGAGTGTAACCAGGGGCAAAATCCTCCATTACTGTCAGTGTGAATCTGTCGCCGTCACATTAGCGTACGTCACGCAACCTCGTTAATGCATTAGGGACTCGCCGGATGGGCCGCCATTTGCACTGCGCCGTCTGCCCTCGTGTGTGTTAAAAAGCCACCTATTGACCATTTTTAACTGTTCGATAATGAAGCCTGCCTCGAGGATGAATGATTCCTTGGTGGGGGGTGATGGAGAGAGAGGGAAAAAATAAGTATGTTTTTATGAGCTAGCACACATGGAGTGTAATTATCAACAGTGCTGATTTTTTTTATTGGGTTCTTCCAGTGTGGTGTTACCGTATTTTGCCGTTTAACTTTGTATATGTGTCAAAGTGGTGGCCCGGGGGCCAAATTTGGCCCACCGCATCATTTTGTGCGGCCCGGGAAAATCAATGATGAGTGGCGACTTTGTGTTTTAGGATCAAATTCAAATGATAGATATAGATGTGTATTAAATTTCCTGATTTTCCCACTTTTAAATAAAAAAAAAGACATTTTTTATCAATTTTTTCAGTTTTTCAGTTCAATCATCATTAAAAACTATAAAAAATGAATATTTAAAGATTTTAATCCAGTTATTTTAATCCATTTATCAAAAATCTATCTAAAATGATCCGATATATATTAAATTTCCTGATTTTCCTCCTTTTAAATCAATAATTGTCATTTCTTAATCAATTTTTCTGTTTTTAGTTCAAAAATCATTTTGTAAAATCTAAAAATATATTTAAAAAAGCTAAAATAATCATTGTTTCAGATCTATTAAAAAACTGAATATTCAGGGCTTTTAATCCATTTATAAAAAAAAAAATCTAAATATTCTATCAAAAATGATCCGTCCCACATGAAATCAAGTTAACATTAAAGCTTCCCGCAAACCAACCCAAGTCTGACACCCTATATTAAATGCAGGGGTATATTAAACAGCAAAATACAGTCGTCTTTTTTTGTAGTTATAATTATTCTGCAAAAATCCCCCTAAACTTCATCTTCTTGTCCTCCCTCCCCGTGACTGTAACTCTCCAGGGATGCTTTTAATGGCATTACTGGTGTGCCACACAGGATGGTCACTGTCATCCCCATCCCAGGTTGAGGAAGTGGTGGTCAATTTTCAAGCTATTGGAAGCAAAAAATAGATTTATTTCGAGATATATAGCAACACTTGGTTAGCTCAACACCAAACCAAGTTTCCAAAGCTCCTTTGGCACACATTTGACAGTTGCAGCTGCATTGGTGGAGTCTTCCGTGCCAAACAGAAAGCGACAACCCTAAATTATCAGAATTGAAGGCGTTTTATCTGCAAATGTGCAAGTGGCTCCCAATTGAAACCGCAGGCATGTCATATAAGCTGCAGTAATGTATGTGTCTCAAACATAGCCCCGAGTGTGGATATATATTTTAATATTGATGTTGCTAATGGTGTCATATGCTAATGTAGAGTGCCACAAGGCTCTGTTCTCAGTCTCTGGGTAGTCCTACTTTTACAACAACAGTGTTTTATTGATCTTTTCAGTTAAATTTGTCAAAGTGAGAAAAACTGTGGCTTTTGAATATGTCACGAGGTGCTCGGACGATTGGTCGCCGGTCTTATGGTGACAGAGAGTTTACTGTTGAAACCAGCTCTCAAAATTATGTTCATGAGAGAGAGAGAGCTTAATATCTAAATATCTCCTGTTTTTAACAGTACTTAGATATTAAACAGTACTTGGATATTAAACAGCACTTAGATAATTAACAGTACTTAGATATTAAACAGTACTTAGATATCAAACAGTACTTAGATATCAAACAGTACTTAGATATCAAACAGTACTTGGATATTAAACACTACTTAGATATTAAACACTACTTAGATATTAAATACTACTTAGATATTAAATACTACTTAGATATTAAACACTACTTAGATTTTAAACACTAATTAAATATTAAACAGTACTTGGATATTTAAACACTACTTAGATATTAAACAGTACTTGGATATTTAAAGAGTAATTTGATTTTAAACAGTACTTCGATATTAAACAGTTCTTAGATATTAAACAGTACTTGAATATGAAACAGTACTTAGATAATAAACTCTCTCATGAATAGAATTTTGTGAGCTGTTTTCAACAGTAAACTCTCTGTCACCAAAAGACCGGCGATCAAACGTCCGGCGACCAAACGTCCGGTCACAATTCCCACGAAACGCAGAGAAGACTTCATAGTTTTAATTGTTTTAATTTTCGACTCGATTAAAAAGCACAGAATCAAAATCGACTAGATTCTTTACAAGTTAGGCCGCTCTCCCATTCATCTACGAGCAGTTATTTTAAGACACTTGAAATCTTTAATAATGCCGCCATCTTTAATAAACGCCGCTAGTGTCAAGTTGATTTTTGTCAGCCTGGCTGAGCAAACAAGACACCCCCCCGTAGTAACGTGCCAAGTCTTTGGCCTCCAACGCTTGCTTGGTCAGGGACCAACAGCTGTGTAGCCAAACCATAACCAAGGAAAGATGACGCTTTGCCCAACACTACGCGTCCACCCTGTAATCAGGCCGACAAATTATAGGGCCACTCTAGTCATGTGACGTGAACTGGGAGGGACCATAAAAGTTGAACACATGTTTGTCCATTGGAACGTGCAACTGTAGAAACCAAGGGGTCGGGAACCTTTTTTGGACGAAGAGAGCCATAAACTATTCATATTTTTAAACATTATTTCTTGAGAGACATACTCAAAATTATTAAAGTCAAAATACATGAAAATGTGAGCATTTATCATTCATTTCACCACTTTGAACGTTAAAAAAAGTCTTTTGAGAACATTTTTTCACTATTGCTAATCAATGAGTATCAATAAGAGAGTATAATGAAGAAAAATTATGATTTTTAAAATAGCAGAGAGCCATATACACCCATCCAAAGAGCCACATATGGCTCCCAAGCCATATACACCCATGAAAAGTAGCAACATATGGCTCTCAAGCCATATACCCATTAGAAGTAGCCTCATATGGCTCGCGAGCCATATACACCCATCAAAAGAGCCACATATGGCTCCTGAGTCATATACACCCATCAGAAGTAGCCTCATATGGCTCCCGAGCCATATACATACCCATCAAAAGAGCCACATATGGCTCGCGTGCCACAGGTTCCCTACCCCTGCTGTAGACAATCCAGAAAATAATGTTTTTATGTTTTTCGCCATTTTTTAATTTAAATTTTTCCTCCAAACCAATGTTATTTTTTTCCAATTTTTATCTGTTGTCTTTAAATTTTTACTTTTTTTGTTTTAAATTAAAATTAACTTAAAATTCTTAAATTTTACTTAAAATATATATTTTAAACAGTTTTATTTCCAGTTTTTTGATGTAATGATATGTTTTAATTAACTACCCTTCATTTATTCTGCATAATTCGAATGATTGGTAGATTTAATAAGTAAATATGGGTTAGATTAATATGCCTTTTAGCCTGGAGGTTTAGTTTGTTTTTTTTGCTCCACTCCATCGTCATATAGTATATCATAAGTGAAAGAAAAGTATTTAAACGTGTCTTTTGAGAGCACCATCCTATTTTGCTTGGTGCTCTCATCCAAAAAGCTAAAGTGTTTTGAAGTCTCTTATGAATATTTTTGCCTTCATTTAACCCGCCGCCACCACCGCCGCCGCAGTCTGGGCTTGACTCAAATGTAAATATATCTTTTCCTTCTTTGAGCCAGTCCCCCGGCATAAGCACGGATTTCCCTATTGCCTTTCCTTGTAGATTTTAATGTGGAATTAGTCATAATAGGATTGCGGCTGAAGGTAGGAAGCACAATCTATTCAGACAAAAAAATAAATACTGCATCCAGATTCATTTATTTTTATATATATAAACATATACTGTATATATCAGGGAACCTTTTTTGAAAGAGAGAGCAATAAACTAGTCTTATTTTCTGATTTTATTGCTAAAGAGCCATTCTTAGAATTTAAAAGAAAATAATGTAGAAAAATGTGCGATTTTTGTTGTTGTAATTTCATCACTTTTAAAGTGGAAAAAAACTACTTTTGATATTCTTATACAGTTGCTAATAAATGAGAGTATGCATTCCAGAAGAGTCTAATGAAGGGGTAGGGAACCTATGGCTCGGGAGCCACATGTGGCTCTCTTTGAAGAGTATAGATGGATATTAAATTTCCTGATTTTGCCCCTTATAAATCAATAATTATCATTTTTTAATTATTTTTTCCTGTGTTTTTAGTTAAAAAATCATTTTGTAAAATGTAAAAATATAGAAAAAAGCTCAAATAAACATTGTTTTTGATCTATAAAAAACTGAATATTCAGGGCTCTTATAAAAATATCTAAATATTATATCTAAAATGATTAAATTTCTTGATTTTCCTCCTTTTAAATCAATCATTGTCATTTTTAATTCATTTTTTCAGTGTTTTTACTTCAAAAATCATTTTGTAAAATCTAAAAAATACATTAAAAAAGCTCAAATAAACATTGTTTTAGATCTATAAAAAACTGAATTTTCAGGGATTTTAATCCAGTTCTTTTAATCCATTTATAAAAAATAAAATCTAAATATTCTATCTAAAATGGATTTGGATGAACAGTAAGTTCAAATAATTAATGTAATTGTCGCCAGGTAGGTTGCCATAAAAAGATGGCATCTCAACTTCAACCAAAAAAAACCTCCACATGATAATTTGCAAGGCATCTCAGTGCGTATCAGTGTCAAAAAAGTGACTTTGAGCATTTTTGTGTCAAGTGGCCACCGCTGTGAGTCACTTGCATGAATTGTTTGTCGCTTTTTCCGCTGGATGCTCCTCGTGATGCAACTTCAATTCAGCGGAATGTTGCCGTACGCTGTCAGCGGCTAAAACGTTTTCACAAACGTGTCCCAACACGTCACTTAACCAACTCGTTTTTTTTGTTTTTTAACGGCACATTTGCCCCTGAAAGCCCGTGGGATCGCAAATGTTGCCACTAAAATATAAAAACTGTCGTATTGTCTCACCCTTTCTCACGACGTGGATGTAAAACGGAACTAAAACGTGCGTGATAGCATCAAATGTGAGAGCAATGAGCTAAGAGTAACGTGTATTTTTGTATTTTAGGTAGTAGTTTAGTTTTTGATTGAGTTTTTTTGTGACTCGACAGAAAACAATCATTCAAACAAGCAAATGCTATTAAAAAAATAATTATTCTTAAACTATTATCACAAAGTTAGCACACTATTTTCGGAAATAGAGCTATCTATAAAGCCTACCCTATACATGTACATCTGTGTATGTATGTATATATGTGCTCATATATATGTATATGTATGTATATATGTGCTTATATATGTATATGTATGTGTATATAGATATATGTATATATGTGCTTATACATGTATATATATCTGTATATATTTATATGCATACATTCATACATATATACATATATATAAATATGTGTATATACATATATATATATGTATATATTATGTGTACATACATATATATGTATATACACATATATGTATATATATACACATATATGTATATATATACACATGTGTATACATACATATATATACACATACATACATATACATACATATACTTACATATACATACATATACATACATATACATACATATACATACATATACATACATATACATACATATACATACATATACATACATATACATACATATACATATACATACATATACATGTATGTACATACATGTACATACATGTACATTCATATACACACATATACATACATATACATATCCATACATATATATGTATATATATTTATATACATATATAAGCAACACGCTTATTTATTTATTAACTTACTTATTCCCTATCTATTTATGTCTAAAATGTCTTTATCTGTGTCTTTATTCTCACCCTCTTGCTACTTGACAACGAAATTTCCCAAATACAAAAAAAGTACTCCAAACCAATCCAATAATACACAGCAGAATCATAACATTTCTTTGGAATATTGTCAGATTTTTGCATTGATTGAATTTGCTATGAATACAATCGTATTTCTTGTCATAATGAGCGAATATCAGGACCCTAATGACGACCAAAACCTGATGGTCATGATGCATTCGTGTGTCAGGATTTCACAAGCTTTGTATGAGCTTGCCTTTATTGGAATTGGTCTCCTTCTCCTTTCTCATCTTGGAGGTGAACATAGTGCCGCTTGATTTACCGGCGCCGTGTTCCAAACTGCCGGTCTGGTTAGCGCTTGGCTCAATCCCAGCCAGCCGCCGCCTCCGCGGCGGTGGCACCAATTAGTGGAGCCCACAGTTTCCGCGTAGCCTCCTGTCACATCCCGGATAACGAGGCGGCGTGTAGTCACTGACCAACGGGCCTTGCTTGAACATGGCGAGGTGCAAACAACGTGTCAGTCCCGCACCGTCTTTTGCGACGATAATTACAAGAAGAGACTTGTAACAACAAAAGAATCTAACGTTGAATCTCTGTTTTGATGTACATGTCAAAGTCGCTGGGAATGTTAACATTGCCATGGCAACCGCCTTGACCACATTTGAAGTGCCAACTGGGACATAGTAGTGTTGTATTTTCTTATCTGGATGTTATAAGGTGTTTCAATTCTTTCTATAGGGAACATGTGTCAAAGTGGAGGTTCGAGGGCCAAATCTGGTCCGCCGGATCATTTCGTGCGGCCCGGGAAAGTAACTCTCGAGTGCAGACTTTCTGTTTTAGGATCAAATTCAAATGAAGAGTATAGATGTATATTACATTTCCTGATTTTCACCTTTTAATTCAATAACTGGAATTTTTTAATCATTTTTTCTGTGTTTTTAGTCAAAAAATCATTTTGTAAAATCTAAAAATATATTTTAAAAAAACTAAAATAAACATTGTTTTAGATCTATAAAAAACTAATTGTCGTTTTTTAATCATTTTTTCTGTTTTTAGTTAAAAAAATCTAAAAATATATTTTTAAAAAACTATTATAAACAATCTTCAGATCTACAAAAAATGAATATTCAAAGCTTTTAATCATTTTATTTAAAAATTCTAAATATTACATGTATATTAAATTTCCTTATTTTCCCTTTTTTACATCAATAATTGTCATTTTTTAATCATTTTTCATTATTTTTAGTTCAAAAATAATTTTGTAAAATCTAAAAATATATGTAAAAAAATCTAAAATAAACTTTATTTTAAATCTATAAAAAACTGAATATTCAGGGCTTTTAATCCAGTTCTTTTAATCCATTTATAAAAATAAAAAAATCTAAATATTATATCTAAAAATCCAGCCCACTTTAAATCAAGTTGACGTTAAAGCGTCCAAGTTTTTCCGAGAGTCCACCAATTGAGGTTTCCTAAATTCCCCTAGTGTATGTATTTGTGTGTTTGTATATTATCTTTGAGTATTCATCTTGTACACATGAAAGAAGTCAGAAATCATTTCCATACCAGATTATTTTGCAAGTGCGTAATTAGAGATTCAGTCTTGTGTGACAACAACACACACAAAAAAAGTGATGTTTCTCATCTGCCAGATGAAACGAGAAGGTGGGACCGACCCGGGTTTCCTCGACAAGAAGGCGGGCTCACTCGGCCGAGGTTGAGCGCCACATTTTTAATTGGACGCAATCCCCAAACGTGGCCCACATCCTCCCGAGGCACCTGACTCTTTAAAAAAGATGGATTAGGATTAGTCTCATTATTCCTTTATTTTTATGGACTAAAATAATGAGGTGTTTCTATTGGAAGTTGAAACGTCCATTTTATTTGACTGATGTATTTCTTCTGCTTGAGCGCTGTGCGTATTTGTAGCACGTGAGCAATTTTCCTGAAGATGTGTCAAATGCTTTGCAGGCGTCATCATTACTGGCAATTTCCCCTCACAATCAAAGAGGTCGGCCATTTCTAACTGTTGAAAATCATTTTGCGTGCCGTGAAAGTTCACCGTCAATGGGATGTCGTTTTTCTCTGATTTTATAATTATGCTTGGTTCCAATAGCGTGATAATCGTTGGGAATCAGACCTCTACCAAATACATATTCGAGCTTAGAGGAAAGTTTTGAAGTAGAATTTGAAGTTGGGACTTGAAATAGGAATCCTGGTAAAGCGAGTTTGGGATTTTGATGTTTTCTGTTGTAGTTATATGACATTAGCAGTCAATTGTATTGCTCAGATTTGCTTGGTCGCCTGGACGTTTGGTCGCCTGGACGTTTGGTCGCTCGGACATCTGGTCGCCAGGACGTTTGGTCGCCAAGACGTTTGGTCGCCTGGACGTTTGGTCGCCTGGACGTTTGGTCGCCAGGACATTTGGTCGCCCGGACGTTTGGTCTCCCGGACGTTTGGTCGCCAGGACGTTTGGTCGCCAGGACGTTTGGTCGCCAGGACGTTTGGTCGCCAGGACGTTTGGTCGGCAGGACGTTTGGTCGGCAGGACCTTTGGTGACAGAGTTTATTGTTGAAACCAGCTCTCAAAATTATATTTATGAGAGAAAGTTTAATATCTAAGAGAGAGAGTTTAAAATCTAAGTACTTTGAGTAGTTTGAATATAGCCTAGTTCTTTAAACCCGACAAGTAAAAATTGAAAATGGCCACCAGATGTTGCATTTTCCTTTAGTTTTAAACATAATGTATTTTCAGGATGTCGATGAATATCATGAAATGTTTAAGATCGTGCATTAAAAAGTATTCCTAGCCCCCCAGTAGCCAATGCACAGCTTTCTAATCAATGTTTCACGAGCAGATATGCTCTTATTTCTGTCCTGATTTTTTTTTAGATGTCAATTACTAGCAGTGAACTGTTGCTGGTCAAGCCACAATTGGACACTGTCACTTTGATTGTGTCCAAACCGAATGGAACAATCTAAGTCCAGATAGAATTTCCCCAAAGTGCGGCTGCTAAAATGAGGTGGTATTAGTGTCAACACCAGAAGCGACCGAGTGGAAGCAGAATATACGAGTGTCTGCCTTTTTGAGGTCTTATATTTGAGAGTGCTGCTTTCAAACCATGGATTGCCAGAATAAAATTGCTGCTGAGAGACCTAGTTAACGGAATATCTACAACGCTCAGAATAAAACAACAACACACAAATGACCTTAATGCCCTATCAAAAACCCCAAATTGGATCCTAAAATGTTGATACTCGGAGCTATTCCTGAAAAACCAAATCAAAAACACCTCATTTCTTTTAATCCAGATCAGCGTTTGAACCCTCATTTAAAAAAACATGTCAAACTGTGTGGCTGGGAGCAGATTGGCCATCAACATCTAAAATCCATATCTGTCTTAACCCTCGTTTGAAGAATGAGCCAGCACACATGGCTTGGCATGGGAGGGGAAGGCTTACAAGACGAGACAAACTCTGTGATGAGCTGTGGAAGATGTCGCAAATCCACAAGAGCAACACAGAAAAGGTGAATTATCAGAGAAAAATGTCAGCTCCGCCCACCAGATGAGAAGACTAGCCACCATTAATGTTAGCGCCTGTCACATGTGGATTCGCACATGAGGTCAAACACAACTTCTAAGTGAGCAAATCTGTGACCGGACGTTTGGTCGCCTGGACGTTTGGTCGCCGGGGCGTTTGGTCGCCGGGACGTTTGGTCGCCCGGGGCGTTTGGTCGCCGGGACGTTTGGTCGCCTGGATTTTTGGTCGCCCGGACGTTTGGTTGCCCAGACGTTTGGTCGCCCAGACGTTTGGTCCCCTAGACATTTGGTAACATGACAGAGTTTACTGTTGAAATCAGTTCTCAAAATTATATTCATGAGAGAGAGAGTTTAATATCTAAATATCTACTGTTGTCTACTGTTAAGTGAGCAAGTCCGTGACCGGACATTTGGTCGCCGGATGTTTGGTCGCCGGATGTTTGGTCGCCGGATGTTTGGTCGCCGGATGTTTGGTCGCCGGATGTTTGGTCGCCGGATGTTTGGTCGCCGGATGTTTGGTCGCCGGATGTTTGGTCGCCGGATGTTTGGTCGCCGGACGTTTGGTCGCCGGTCTTTTGGTGACAGAGAGTTTACTGTTGAAACCAGCTCTCAAAATTATATTCATGTGAGAGAGTTTAATAAACGTCCGGTCACAATATTTTTTACTAAATTTTTACTTGCCTGCCAAAGTATTAAGACAGATTAAGACTGAAAATTGTCCCTTTTTAAATTTTTAAATATAAGAAATGGCAGACATGCACTTTTCTCGTTAAAGTCAACATACCCAAAAGACCTATTGGCAGTCTTTGGGGACCAGAAACCGTATCTCTGGCGGAGACCAGAAGACGCTTGGGACAATGCGTACCACATGTCGAGCCAGTTGCCATTTAACAATGTCACATTACCTGCAAGTGACATTTCGCTGAAGCTGACAGAAATAACAGTAATATGTGTTGGGGGGCTGAGGGGTGGACATAGGGTAGTAGGCTGTTTTTTTCAAATTGGGATGGCACTTCTTGTACATTTTCTTAATTCATTTTCTCTCAGAACAGTAACGTAAGGTTAAAACTCCCTGAAAATGCCATTTTTGTTGGGCTATTCCCTTTTTTTGCATCCAACTCTTAGCCTGTAAAATAAATTCCACTTTTCTGCATCTTTACCTTTTAAACAGAAGCCCACCATGTTGGAAAAAAGTGTCTACACTGTTTTCTTGCATGTTTTTCCACAATAAGTAGTCACTCTGTTTCACCCAGACAAGCAAGTGGTGCCTTCAGGGACCTCCAAAAAAAAAAGGAGGAAGGCACAACCCCCCCGCTGGCGTGACCACCACCAATTTTAATCCCCTTTCCTTGCTCTCTCAACCCTACCTCCAAACAAGGGGTTTTTGTCAGCCAGCAGGGCCGCCGCATCCCTCTCTGCCAGTGCCAACGGAAGCGCTTTTGCGGCCTGCCAAGAAAATGGAGGGGGCCCAATATGCATATTATTCTAATACTAGCCGTCGGTGCCTTGGAATCACTCGGCGTGATACCGTAATGAATGTGCCTTGCCTGGTAGGGGTCTCCGTGAAGCTGTTTTACCAGCGCCATGAATAATTCATGGCCCCAGCCCAAAGGCGCTAAATCAAGCAAGGCAGGAGCTATGAAAATTAGCTACCAATTAGTGTTTGTTTATGGCCACTGCGTGTTTTACTTTAAGCTCCATTGAGGTTAAGTCAAGTCCCGGTGACGTGTCTGATCTTGAGACCCTCCAGGGGTCGACCCATAAATCAGATAGTTTGGCTGAGATGCACTAAAAATTGGCGTGACCGGACGTTTGGTCACCGGTCTTTTAGTCCCTTTTGGTCGCCGGTGTTTTGGCCGCCAGTCAAATGTACTTAGATATTAACCAGTAAAAAGATATTAAACAGTACTTAGATATTAAACAGTACTTATATATTAAACAGTACTTTGATATTAAACAGTACTTAGATATTAAACAGTACTTGGATATTAAACAGTACTTAGATATTAAACAGTACTTAGATATTAAACAGTACTTAGATATTAAACAGTACTTAGATATTAAACAGTACTTAGATATTAAACAGTACTTGGATATTAAACAGTACTTAGATATTAAACAGTACTTAGATATTAAACAGTACTTAGATATTAAACAGTACTTAGATATTAAACAGTACTTAGATATTAACAGTACTTAGATATTAAACAGTACTTAAATATTAAACAGTACTTAGATATTAAACAGTACTTGGATATTAAACAGTACTTGGATATTAAACAGTACTTGGATATTAAACAGTACTTGGATATTAAACAGTACTTAGATATTTAACAGTACTTAGATATTAAACTCTCTCTCTTACATAATAAACTCTCTCTCTCATGAATATAATTTTGAGAGCAGGTTTCAACAGTAAACTCTCTGTCACCGAAAAGACCTGCGACCAAACGTCCGGGCGACCAAACGTCCGGGCGACCAAATGTCTGGCGACCAAACGTCCGAGCCCCCAAAATTGGTGGCGAATAAACTGTCCACTAAGTATAAAAATGAGAAATTATCCCAGGCTATGTCAAGTGAATGCATTTTTTTGCTATTTTTTTTACTTATAAGGTTTGTAGGATTTGTTGCGAATGAGCATTGAATGGCTTGCTAGATGGAATTTTATTTGATAGAATTAGAGGAAATTGGCATTGGATGATTTGGAATGGATTGGATAACTTTATTCATGCCGTATTGGGGGAAATTTGGTTGTCACAGTAGCAAGAGGGTGAGAATACAGACACAGAAAAAGACATTTTGCATGTTATCAGGCCACAACTCGGTGCTCTTGACTGTCACATCTTTGCATGTGACGGGTAGACGGGAGACTTTGTCAGTCAGTGCTAAACCTCGGTCTCCTTGAAGACTCCCCCCTTGTCGCCGTCGTCGTCATCCTCCGCCTCTTCCTCCTCCTCCTCTTCCTCGCCCCCGGCTCTTCCTACCCAAGCACGCTGGCATCCGGCCCGGATGCATCGCCGGTCGTCACTTGTCAGCGAAACGACGTGACACGTCGCTCCGATTCGTAACGCATCTTGTAGCAAGCGACCCCCCCACGCCACCCCCATCCCACCGGCCCATCCCCTTCCGAGAAAAAAAAAATGGACGGAGAATAACATGCGATCTAATATGTTTATAAAAATGTTTTTATCCCGACAACACGTGTGTCAAAGTGGCGGCCCGGGGGCCAAATCTGGCCCGCCGCATCATTTTGTGCGGCCCAAGAAAGTAAATTGAGTGATTTTCTGTTTTAGGATCAAATTAAAATGAAGAGAATAGATGTATATTAAATTTCTTGATTTTTCCCCTTTTTAAATCCAAAATTGTCATTTTTTAATCAATTTTTTTGGTGTTTTTAGTTCAAAAATCCTTTTGTAAAATCTAAAAATAGATTTTAAAAAAGCAAAAATAAACATTATTTTAAATCTATAAAAAAAATAATATTCAGGGATTTTAATCTAGTTCTTTTAATCCATTTTCCCATGTTTTTAGTTCAAAAATCATTTTGTCAAATCTAAAAATATATTTAAAAAAATCAAATAAACATTTTATTACAGCTATAAAAAAAGAATAATCAGGGCTTTTAATCCAGTTCTTTTAATCCATTTATAAAAATAAAATTGAATCAAATTTTAAGGGTGTGGCTTATACGTCAATATGCGAGAAAATACGGTAAGTTTGTCAAGGTTAAAGAAGACATCTCTAGATAAGTTAATTAAAGACAAGCATCGGGGAAAAGGAAGGTGCTGGAAAATGTAGACAATCAGTTGACAGGTGTATAAAAAGGAGAAAAATGGCCACCAGAGATTGGCCAAGATAACGCTCCACTGTCTCCCTTTTCTTCTTCTTCTTCTTCTTCTCTTTTGTGAAGGCTTGATTTGGAAGGTAATTTTGAGGATTTCTTGTCCAAAAAGGCCGGCAGCTTGCATAGCTGCAAGGTGGCATAAGCACTTGTGTGGAAGAAGAGATAAGGAAAGCAAGCACACGTCCATCCGTCCCTCTGTCCGTCCATCCGTCCATTGTCCTCCTTCTCAATTCAGGTCACATCATTTAATGTTTTGTTCCCAGTGAACGTGAAAGCAGGAATGGAACTTAAAGCCTTATAAATTCACTAGCTGGGGTTTCTAAGCTATCCTTATTCTATTAGTACACCAAAAATCCAACCCTGTTTTTATTCCGAGGCAGTTAAATTGCTTTTTTAGGGTTATGCTTTTGTTTTTATTGGGTAATTGTAGAGAAGAATATTCTTGGATGCTAAGATAGGCATCCGTGGAAATGTTTCAAATAGAGGATTACAATGGAAATAATAATGGGAAAGTCAGAATTCCTATTCTAGTCAGCCGGACGTTTGGTCGCCCGGATGTTTGGTCGCCCGGATGTTTAGTCGCCCGGACGTTTGGTCGCCCGGACGTTTGGTCGCCCGGACGTTTGGTCGCCCGGACGTTTGACAACATGACAGCTTATGAGAGTTTACTGTTGAAATCCGTTCTCAAAAGTATATTCATGAGAGAGATTAATATCTAAATATCTACTGTTGAAACCAGTTCTCAAAATTATATTCACCCAGGCGACCAAACGTTTTGTTTTTATTGGTCATTCTAGAGAACAAAATTTGTGGTTGTTAAGACAGGAATCTGTGGAAATGTATTTCAAATAGAGCATTACAAAGGGAATACTAAATGTAAGAAAGTCAGAATTCTAGTGCTAGAAACACCCTCATGACATTTGCTATTCTTTTGCACATGCAAAATCTTATTTTAAAAAAAAAACTGAGAAAGTAGTGCTCAGAAATGTTATTTTTTTTCCATATTTCATCTTTCTACTCTTCTGCATGAGTATCCAGAACCCAAATACAAACTGTACCTCATTCTTTCCCACACATTAAAATGCTGTTTTGCTAACCACCATCCTACCACGCATCTTAGTTGTTTTTTTCCAGGCTAACAATGTAAAAAATAGTATATTTTTTTACTGGATCACCATTCTGAAAAGTGTCCCGATATTGGAAGCTCTCCCGTTAAACGACTTGACTGGAAAGAGACCTTCACGGCAGGATGGCCCAGCGCCAAAACCTCATTGCCAGTGTTGCAGCACTTCTGTCATCATGACAAATTGCTATAGATTCCTCAAGTGTAGCGTTTTCAAAATGGCCTCACAGTAAACAAATACATAAAATATCCTAATTCCGCCGTCACTTTGTTTTGTTCCGCTAGCTGAGCCCTCGCCAAAGTCGCTGACTTGTTGTCTGGTGTCACGCTCCGTGTCACCGAGACGACGGGAATGCGTCCCGGAGTGGTGAATCACGTCGATATCATGTCCTCAGGCTCCTAACGCAAGACATCTGGTGTCACGAGTCGCCGCCGTTCGTTCCTTCCATGGCGTGACTGTCCAAGTAGTTCTGTGGTGATCTTTCTCGGTAATTAGCCACAAAGTCAGCCACCCCAAAGCGTGTGTTTCTGCATGTCAGCAATCAAAGAGCTCAAGGTTAACGATATCTACTGCTTGTTGTGTGTTACTATCACCCATGCCACTGCTGATATGATAACTACACTTGATATCATCACCATTTTTTGGTGGGGAGTCATTTAGTCCACATTTTGTGTGCTTGTGCACCAAAATTAAATGAATGCAGTGTCCATGTTCTATACAATGACCCAATAAAAACAAAATGTTTGGTCATCCGGGTGAATATAATTTTGAGAGCTGGTTTCAACAGTAAACTCTGTCTTGTTGTCAAACGTCCGGGCGACCAAACGTCCGGGTGACCAAAAACATCCATGCGACCAAAAACATCCGTGCGACCAAAAACATCCGTGCGACCAAAAACGTCCGGGCGACCAAACGTCCGGTTGACTAAATGTCCGGTTGACCAAACGTCCGGTTGACCAAACGTCCGGGCGACCAAAAACATCCGGTTGACCAAATGTCCGGGCCACCAAATGTCCGGTTGACCAAACGTCTGGGCGACCAAACGTCCGAGTACCGTATCACAGCTACTAATGCTTTTTCATAATGAATTCCCCTCTCATAGTATATTAGGAAAGGTTGTTGTGATTCCCAAATTGCAATATGACTTGACTGAATGAATAATTTGATGTTTCTGGCATATCCATAACTTGCCGTGTTTTTGTTGCGATTTATGACGGCGGTTGCAAAAGAGCCTTCTGGCAGTTGTCCCTCATTCCCTTGATTGATTTGCTGCCTCTGGCTGAACTGATAAAAGCCCGATTGGCCTGTGGGATGGTCAAACAGGAGCTCTTTGAGTGACGCCTGACCCAATGAGAAGCCTTTCCTTAGATCTATGATTATTATTATGAGCGGCGTGACCTTTGCAGCCAACTTTTCTTCCCAGACGTGAAGGATTAGAGTTGACAGACACAAGTCTGCCCTCAAGCACTCCGAGTACACTCGCATTTTAAAGTTCGGGTGTACTCTTGTGACAGGCAGCAATGATACACTTTTACATTTTTAATTGTTTTCGTGATAAACTGATTGATTAACGCTGTGTAATTGTTACTTTTAGAAGGTATCTCTTAAGAATAAATGATTGCTTTTCTTAGGCGATTCCTTTTTATAGAAAAAATAGACTTTTTATTTTGTAAAAGTATTTTTCGGACGCTATTATTCACATGTAGATATTGAATATGAATAATATCCTGAGTCAAGTTGCCTTAGTTATTATATTCGTGATTAAATTGTGAATAACAATGACAGTACGTATAACAAAATTGCCAAAATTGAACCATTTTACATTTTTTTGGTACTGCAATCTGCTAAATTGCCTTTAAAACCCTTAGTTTGCGCTAAATGTTAAAATGTTGCTTTATATAACTTGCTAAAACAACGTGCACTATTTTTGTCATCGACTGTATGAAATATAATACATTTTATATGCATAAATTATTGACAGAATATTTTAATTTGGCTAAAAAATTCAAAGTGGGTCTCTTGCTAGTTCCCCGAACAACTGCCCCTAGTGGCGCAGTGGAGACTTTGCACTTAAAATAAATGATGAGAGACGTTGATTGGAGCTGACACGGCGATGTGTGAGTCCATGCTGAAAATTCAGTCTTATAATATAGCGCTTCTAAGCCATGTGCTTTGGGGACTTCATTCAGTGGTTTATTTGATTTTGATATGATTAGCTTTTCGCAGTTAGCGTTAATTTGATTTTTTCTGTGTGTTCATATTAGCTTTGTAATACCATGTTACGCTTGTTCAGTGAGAAGACTGTAATAAGATCCAACGGACATATTTTAGACTTTTGGGCCCGGGGGCCCACATTGACTTTTAAAAAAATAGACAGATGGGCGGGGTCAGCACAAGAAAGGATACATATAAAAAAGGGCATCCGTTAACAGTACATATGAAACATGAATAGACAAAAAGGACTAAAGTATTAACATACTCATCACTCAGAATTCAAGTAAAAAGTATAGAGTACAAAGTCAAGTAAGTAAAGGAATGTATTAAGAAATATTAAAATGTCATTTAAAAAAAGATAGAAGGGCTGAAAAACACCAAAAACAAATAAGAGTGGACACAGCTACTGCCATTGGCTTCCGCGTGATGGCGCCATCTTGGGGTAATAAGAATAAATAAAAATAAAAGTAATTTAAAAAAAATTGGACAACGTCGCTGGTCCGGATTAAAACACCTAACGGGCCGTAATGTGGCTCGCGGGCCGTAGTTTGTTTTAGATAGACTAGCCAATTTCAATATCATTTTTTCAAAAAAATGTCCGCCCTTGAAAGCCCAAAGTCGGAATTAAATGTTGATCCAGTTATGTATTATGTCTTATCTATAGTAAAGTTCAACTGTAACACAACTAGAAGACAATCGTCCAATGTCTGTGTTGTTTTCGGCCATTGTGAACACTTTGATGTCTTCTTTGGATCACTCGGAAAAGAACCTTTTAGACAATATAAGTCACGTTTAAAGCACAGTGTAATTCCAGCTACTTTGTGATGTGCCAGGATTTGATAGGATGATACTTCAATGGAAAAATAGGTCAGCGGCACTCAAACAATAATTGGCTTTAAAAATTAATACTATGAATGCAACAGTGGGATTTCAATTCTTTGACGTGTTTTATTCATGTCACCTAGCTGTCTGAGAGCTCTTAATTTTCTCCGAGAACAGGTAGTGAGCCACATAGATTCCGGTAGAAGCTATTGTCAAGAGTTGAGTCCATTTTGAAAGGGGACCCCGTGCTTTCAACGTTGAACCCCAAGACGAAGCCTTCGGATGATTTATGGTGCTTTTGCCAGAGAAACAAAAAGCCCACCGCGTCGTGTTTGAAGTGGGCAGGTCGGCACCCCCAAGACGGCACTTTTTTTGTGTCAAGGCACAATTGAAATCCGTCAAGGAGACATGACTCGTCAACCTGTGACCCCGGCGTCTCGCAGACGTCTTTTTCTATGGAGACAGATTAAAAAGAATGGAGTTTAATAAGTCAGAATTTGTTGCCGACCCTTTGGCGATAATGAGGCGCCCTCGAAGGCTGTGAGAAAGCGAAGTAGAATGCACAAGTCTCAAATTTTTCCACTTTTACTAAGACTGAATTCATACTTTATACTTCATCGTCACCAGACGTTTGGTCGCACGGATGTTTGGTCGCCCGGACGTTAGGTCGCCGGACGTTTGGTCGCCGGACGTTTGGTCGCCGGACGTTTGGTCGCCGGTCTTTTGGTCGCCGGTCAAATGTACTTAGATATTAAACAGTACTTTGATATTAAACGGTATTTCGATATCAAACAGTACTTCGATAATAAACAGTATTTCGATATGAAACAGTACTTCGATATTAAATGATACTTCAATATTAAACAGTACTTCGATATTTAACAGTACTTTGATATTTAAAAGTACTTCGATATTTAAAAGTACTTATATATTAAACAGTACTTAGATATTAAACAGTACTTAGATATTAAACAGTACTTCGGTATTAAACCAGTACTTCGATATTAAACAGTACTTCGATATTAAACAGTACTTCGATATTGAACAGTACTTCGATATTGAACAGTACTTCGATATTGAACAGTACTTTGATATTGAACAGTACTTCGATATTAAACAGTACTTTGATATTAAACAGTACTTCGATATTAAAGAGTACTTCAATATTTATCAGTACTTCGATATTAAACAGTACTTAGATATTAAACTCTGTCATGAATATAATTTTGAGACCTGTTTTCAACACTAAACACTCTTCCACCATTTGACCGGCCACCAAAAAGGACCAAAAGACGGGCGACTAAACGTCCGCGCATTGCTTTGTTTGGCCGAGCTGGGCTCTGCGGATCACCGGTGGAAACGTTCACCGCCGACTTCTTTATTTCCCCGAAAATCAATGCGGCGAACGGCGAGCCGTGATTGATAATGATATTGAGATTGATTGTCCAAATCCCCACCCGCGGTTCAAAGTCCCCAAACAGATACTATGTATACATGCAGTTCAGTGCAGAGATGGCTTCTGGCAGGAGCTGCCAATAGATAAGTGAAATAGGGCCGCAGTGAAAAGGCCTATCGGTCCCCCGGGGGGTCGAGGGGGGTTTAAGCCGCACCGTTCCGCAACTCCACGCTAGCCGCTGTGGCGGGAATTGGTCGACATTGCTTTTAAATTACCAAAGATTGCCTCTCGCTTTTGGTCTTGGGAGGAGACGACATGTTTGTTAAAACAAGTGGAGACTGCAGGGCAGATTGGAGGGTCGCTAATTGGCAGGAGTCTTTAAGGGGAATGATATTTGCCGGTGGGTCTCTAGCCCGAACTCATTAAGTTATTTTATTCCCCAAAGGCAAAAAAAAAAAAATGGATAGCCTCGAGCCCTAAAAAAAATATGGCTAAGGAAATAAATCAGATATATAGCAGGTCATTGCTTATTAACGGTTCCCGATTTATGAATTCACCGAAAAGGAATCTGGTTATTCTGTGGACTTGGGTTAGGTCAAAAAAAAAATTATAAATCCATTTTTATTTTATTTTTGTGACTATTTTCATCGTATGCTTTTTTTTGTGGAAAAATTGCGTGGAATTACTAAGACAAATATTTTTAGTAACTATTTTTTTGTTAATCTGCAATACTAAAAATATATTTTTGTACTCCCATGATTGAGTAAGATTTCAAATGCCAAATTCCTAAAAAGAACCAATTGAAAGAACCATTCATGAATTTTACGACACAGACGGGGCGCAGACACTTACAGAATCCTGCCTATCAACAACCTCCGGTCGAATAAAATCTAAAATAATTGGATTTTATTTACTGCGCTCCGTATGATTGCTACTGCGCAAAGAAGACGAGAGTACTGCGCAATTACACATTCCTTAGAGGGAACATTCCTTACGCATCTTGAATATTTACATTATGAAAGTTACAACAGAGCCAACTCTTCGCAGACTTAAGTCCTAACAATCTTTATAGGTCAACCCAATGCATTGGTTCTAAAAAAATAAAAATAAAACATCCAACCAATCTCCTACGAATGTCCTACTGTCCAAAGAATGGAGACACGAGGGAGATTTACAGTGAAATTTGCCTCCGGCATCGATTCTCGGGAGCGCCGAGCTCAATACAGCCAAACTGCAAGTAACCCAAACTTCCTCCATTTTTACATTTCATCCAGGTACAGGCTGGCGTCAAATCAATGCGGGGAAGAAGTAGAGGAAGGGAAACTGGTTTCCAGTGAATAATAGATCTCGAAAAGGGGGGATCGCTTGAGAATGAGCCCTGTAGACCCCTAAGACTCAATCCGATAGACAACAATATACTACCCAGCAGAAAGTCAATGACTCTTGAGTGTAAAGCACCTCCATCTTCCCAAGCTCCACTAAATCAACACTTCTTTGAATTCCGTCTAAGCCGCAATCGGCGGGTGAAATGCTAATGTTGCTATCAGTAGATTTAGCCCGTTGTGTACCCCCCCTTTTTGTTCCCCGGCATCTAATTTGTCAGACAAGATAGGAACAATGGTGGAAATGAGTCCAAAGGGAGGAGTTCATGCAAAAGAGAAAGAATTACCACGTTTGATCACAGAGGAATAAACAAGAGTATTCTTTTGTTCGTCGGAACAAACACTTTTTTTGTGATGTGGCAAAGGCTTGGGGAGAGAGAAAGATTCAAGGTTGGGAGTCAAAGAAATAGAAATGGCCGATTTATAATTGGAAAAACAGAGAGATTGTACTAACTCAGTCCTTTTGAGGGGGAAAATGTAGGTTATGCGATAATCGTATGGAAACATTACCAATACAAACAATCTGCCTTTATGAAGTCATTGTCCTTCATTTTCTAACCAAGGCGGCCCTTGTTTTTACAGGCTGTGCATTTATTATTTATTCAGGTGTTCTTGTCACTTGCCTACTGATAGTTATTATCGTTTTAATTTATTCCTATAACATGTCTTGCTTTAACATCATTTTCCGGAATATGCCTCCAGGCATCTTTTACTTTTCTAGTTTGGAAATTAAGTAGCATCGTTGCTTATCTGTATGAAGTATGGTGCTCGGACTTTTGGTTGCCAGTCTTTTGGTATTGTTTAATATCTAAGTACTATCGTTTAATATCTAAGTACTATTTGATATCTAAGTACTGTTTAATATCTAAGTAGTGTTTAATATCTAAGTGCTGTTTAATATCTAAGTACTGTTTAATATCCAAGTACTGTTTAATATCCAAGTACTGTTTAATATCCAAGTACTGTTTAATATCCAAGTACATTTGACCGGCGACCAAACGTCCGGGCGAGCAAATGTCCGGGCAAGCAAATGTCCGGGTGACCAAACGTCCGGGTGACCAAACGTCCAGGCGACCAAACGTCCAGGCGACCAAACGTCCGGGCGACCAAACGTCCGGGCGACCAAACGTCCGGGCCACCAAACGTCCGGGCGACCAAACGTCCGGGCGACCAAATGTCCGGTCACGAACCAAGCGATCCTTGCAGGATAATATTTTTGATCAAAAAGACATGGCGTAAATTCCTGACTGTGAAGGAAGCCCTTCAGCCTGGTGTCAAAACGACGGCCATTATCTTGATGAATGCGTTTCACAGTCGAGCAACACGTGACAAACAGACTTGACTACACGGCCAATGACAATGACAGGCAGCCTTCTCCTTGCAGCCATTTTGATGGATGACTATTTTTTTTTCTCCTCCAATAAATGTTCTCCGCCTCCTCCGAACCTGTCAAGAACGCGTCGCAAATCCGTATCTGTTCTTACCAATTAAGACGAATATGGAACATGATTTTTTTCTTCTTTTCTTGCATAGCAGTGGCCCGTGGTGATAATTGCAACTGTGATGCTAATTAGTTCTTCTTGGAATTCCACACGGTGTGACGGCTGAGGGAGCTTTTTAAAAATACGCCTGTCCAAATGCAAATAAAGATTGAATCTATTTAAGTGTGAGCTAAAGGCTACCGCAAATGATAAGAAATCACACTCTGTTTTTAATATATTGTATCAAAAGAACGCGTTTAGTTCGCCATCATAGCAGTAGCATTTTGCCTTGGTCCGGGTGTCCAAACGTCCGGTGCGACCAAACGTCCGGGGCGACCAAACGTCCGGGGCGACCAAACGTCCGGGGCGACCAAACGTCCGGGGCGACCAAATGTCCGGGGCGACAAAACATCCGGGGCGACCAAACGTCCGGGGCGACCAAACGTCCGGGGCGACCAAACGTCCGGGGCGACCAAACGTCCGGGCGACCAAATGTCCTGGGCGACCAAACGTCCTGGGCGACCAAACGTCCGGGGCGACCAAACGTCCGGGGCGACCAAACGTCCGGGGCGACCAAATGTCCGGCAAACCAGTTTTGACAGTCAAAACAAAACCAAAAAAAATAATAAATTAAATCAAGTAAACTTAACTACAAAGTTTTACTGCAGTTTTTTTCCAGAAAAAGATTTAAAAGAAAAATCCATGATTTAAATGCCTTTAATGTTTGTCCAGTGTGCCAATCTTGGCACAGCGAAAAATTTCCATGGTGCAAAAAAAAACAATAAAAAAGCTCAAGTTTTTGTTACAGGTGCTGGAACAAAAAGGCTTTTAAGTCTGACTCGCGGGGTGAAAATCTTTAGGAGAATTTGGCGGCACGGAAAGGGTTGACATATTGATTCTGGCTCCTGCCGCCGTCCGGGGAAAAAAGATGGATAGATTTCTCTGAAATGCACTCGCTGGGAAAAAAAAATAGAAAGACTGTTGCACACTGTCGCACCAGTTGAAAGACTTTTGTGGAAAATCCAACAGATACGCCAATTGTTTGCTGGGCTGAGGGTGGCCATGTCAACTCCTCGCCACATTCTCAAAATATTGATTCATGCTTTCATTGCCATCTTCAGCCCGTTATTTTCACATTAAATGAGGCCACCATCACGTTTGTCGTTTTCAAGTGAGAAGATTAACAGACAAATTGGTCATTTTCTTCCATTCATGAAATTCTCTTCAGTGGCCCAGATGGGCTAATTCACTGGTGTCAAAGTGGCGGCCCGCGGGCCGAATCTGGTCCCACACATCATTTTGTGCGGTCCGGGAAAGTCAATCGTGAGTGCTGACTTTCTGTTTTAGGATCAAATTCAAATGAAGAGTATAGATGTATATTACTTTTCCTGATTTTAACCCTTTTAAATCAATTATTGTATTTTTAACATTTTATTCAGTTTTTTGTTCAAAAGACATTTTGTAAAATCTCAAAATATATATAAAAAAGGTAAAATAAACATTGTTTTAGATCTTTACAAAAAACTGAATATTCAGGGCTTTTAATCCAGTTGTTTTAATCCATTTCTATAAAAAAAAAAAATTATATCTAAAATAGTCCGGCTCAAATGAAATCTAGTTGACTTTCTGTTTTAGGATCAAATTAAAATGAAGAGTATAGATGAATATTACATTTCCTGATTTTAACCCTTTTAAATCAATAATTGTCATTTTTTTAATCAATTTTTGGGGGTATTTTTAGTTAAAAAATCATTTTGTAAAATCTAAAAATATATCGAAAAATAGCTAAAATCAACATTATTTTAGCTCTATAAAAAACTGAATATTCAGGGCTTTTAATCTAGTTCTGTTAATCCATTTATAAAAAAAATCTAAATATTCACTCTAAAATGATCCGGCCCACATAAAATCAACTTGACGTTAATGCAGCCCACGAACCAACCCTAAGTCTGCCACCCTTACTCTAATCGAAGTCTACCATTGAAGTACTTTAAGAGCATTTCCATCCATTCCAACAAGGAAACCCGATTTGGCACCCACCAAAATGAAACCCTTTATCTCCACACGGAAATTGAGAATATTACCAACCATCCATTCCCCAAAAATCCATTTCTACACAATAATATCCACTTCCTATTGTACAATACACCCATCTTCATTTACGTAAACAAACCTCCATCCCTCCCTCATAAGCAAATATAACAATATTGCAATATTATGTGTATATATCTTCAATGCATTTATCCCAATGAAAGACTGCCATTCATTGGCTTCCCTCACCAAGCGTCAATCAATACGTTTGAGAGCTCTATAATCTTTTCTCATTTCAGATAACGATAATGTCTGAAGCCGCCATCTTTTGTATGCGTTTCCAGTCCATTTTTAATAGCACGCAATTCTTGATAATGTTCTTTTGAAAGCAATGAGCCAAAACCTTATTACTCATTATTAAATGAGCACAGTTCATTTAAAAAGAACCCCCCAAAAACTTGAATGCTTTATACGTATTCTTATTGATGACTTTTTCCACCCCCCGCCGAGTCGGAATTCATTTTTTGCCGCTGGGCGACGCCATCGATTTTGAATATCAACCTTAACCGATAAAAGCCACCTTTTTTTTGAAGGCGCTCGTGCTGTGAAACGACGGTGGGCGGCCTGCGGGGACCCACAAAAAAGGGCTTGGTGAAGGATCTGGGAACTATTGAGTGCAAATATTGATGGCAGAAAAAAAGCCAGTAGCTTGAACGGAAGCTGTGGCCAAAGGATCATGGGAAGAAAGCGGCTGTATTTATTTCAAAGACGGCGTATCATGTACAGATGGCTATTTCGGGCTGGATGAATTTTTCATGCATTGGAGGGCATGTTTCTTAGGACTGTTTTTTTTTTGTTGGTGTCTTCTTACTGAAATTGTTTCTAACCTCAATGGCGTCTTGACATTTTTTATGGCCTTATCATGGTGCTTTTTACTCTCTTAAGAAAGTCCAGAATCATTTATTGCAACTTTTTGGTTAAAGTATTTAAAATGTTATAATTGTTGGGCTACCTATTTCTTTCATAGCAGTAATGGATGCATTGATAAGGTTCATATTACATTTATTTTTTGGACAATTTCTAAGGTGGATTTTTGTTTTGTCTTATCTTTGGGAAACACTTTTTAGAGGACCTAATTGGTCACCAAATAACCATTAAAATTCCAATTCCCCCCTAAAACATGATTTTTTCCCACTTTCATTGTCCATATACATATATGTACATATACCTATTACCTAATGCCTAAATACCTAACGCCTAAATACCTAACGCCTAAATACCTAACGCCTAAATACCTAACGCCTAAATACCTAACGCCTAAATACCTAACGCCTAAATACCTAACGCCTAAATACCTAACGCCTAAATACCTAACGCCTAAATACCTAACGCCTAAATACCTAACGCCTAAATACCTAACGCCTAAATACCTAACGCCTAAATACCTAACGCCTAAATACCTAACGCCTAAATACCTAACGCCTAAATACCTAACGCCTAAATACCTAACGCCTAAATACCTAACGCCTAAATACCTAACGCCTAAATACCTAACGCCTAAATACCTAATGCCTAAATACCAAATACTTAAATACCTAAATACTTAAACCTAAATAACTTATACCTAAATACCTAATGCCTAAATACCAAATACTTAAATACCTAAATACTTGTACCTAAATAACTTATACCTAAATACCTAACGCCTAAATACCTAACGCCTAAATACCTAACGCCTAAATACCTAACACCTAAATACCTAACGCCTAAATACCTAAATGCCTAAATACGAAGTACTTAAATACCTAAATACTTATACCTAAATAACTTATACCTAAATACCTAAATACCTAAATACCAAATACTTAAATACCTAAATACCTAAATACCTAAATACCTTATACCTAAATACCTAAATACCTAAATACCTATCCATACATCAATTTAGCACATAATATTTCTGCTAAATATTTTCTTTAAACGGGCCCCTTTTTTTATTTTGTTTCATTTCTTTGAACCTAAATTTCCATTGCGATTTTGGCGTAGTTATCAAAGATGCCCATGAGACCTGCTTTGCACTCAAATCCACTTTTTCCAATTCATCTTTTCCTAATGAGTTGTTGATATCATTTTCCATACACCAACGATTGGATGGCTCATCAAAATCTCTTCAACTCAAGTCAGCTAGCCAATCATATCTTAGCTTTAATGACCTCCAAAAAATAAAAATCCCAAGCAGCATTTCTCAACATGTTACCGCTAATACTTTGGCATTTTAGTACATTGGCTCCTCCCCTTTCCCCCTCCCCCGCAACCCAACTAGCCAGAAGCAGACAAGTCGGCAAATAAATCATTAGTGGCTGCCCTATGCAGCTGGATATTAATTATCCTGTGATCGTCGCTCATTTGCACGTTGTACTGAAAATGTCACGGCCGAGATGAATTGGAAAACAAGGATGAGGAAAAAAAAATGCAGGGGAGGAAAAAAAAAAATGAAGCCCATCAAATTGTAGCCTTTATGTCGCAAAATGTCACCCGAAATGACGTATTGTTTCGGCCTTGCTGTCTCAATGGAAAACTGTGAAAAGTTGCAGAGAATAATGTGCTTTTATTTTCACCTTTTGATGTTTAAGTGTATAAAAACATATTTTGGAGCGGGGAAAATAAATGTATTTCTCTTGTATAGCCTTTAAGGTCCCCAGAATATATAAAAAAATAGTAGTCATTGATCATACAGGTTTAATAGTCTTCTTTTATCATTGCCATAATGGTAAAAAATAAAAATATGGGAAAAAAATCAATTGAGACTACTAAAAATTTGGTGGAATGTTTTTATTGCAGAATTTTTGAGGAATTGATAAAAAATTATTGGCAATTTGGCATGAATTTTTGTGTTGTTGACCATATTTTGCGGATATTTTTGACCCATTGGGTCATTTGTTTTGTAGTAGTATATTATATGTATATATATTGATAAAATTATTGTTTTTTTAAGTTGTAGACGACCTTTTTGGGAAGTTTTTGCTAAATTATTTCAGGGGTTGGTTATCATTAACTAGCTAGTACAAGGATCATTTTGATATATTTGATTGTGGTAGTGCTTTTTCAGATTGTATTTTGGGTGAATTTTATGTCGTTGTATTTAAAATTTCACGTTTTTTTTTGCAGGAGATTGTAACTTTGCCAAGCCGTTAGCAGCATGCGGCTACAGCCAAGGCAGAGAAGACGACCTGGACTGGGAGCAGGTCAATGGCCGAGACAAGACATCCTCCGATCCATGGATGCCTTCAGGTAGGAATGATAGATTACTTTGGTCCATTTCTTTAAACTGAAAACCTTGGTAAGAAAAAATAATTGTGTAAATATTTCATCTGTGGTTATACGAATTGCGTGACTGGGACGTTTGGTCGACCGGACGTTTGGTCGCCCAGACGTTTGGTCGACCGGACGTTTGGTCGACTGGACGTTTGGTCGCCCGGACGTTTGGTCGCCCGGACAAATATAATTTTGAGAGCAGTAGAGATTTAGATAATAAACTATCATGAATATAATTTGGAGAGATAATTTCAACAGTAAACTATGTCATGTTGTCAAACGTCTGGCGACCAAACGTCCGAGTACCATGTAATTGGTGTACACAAAATGTTGCACTCATGTAATGGGTTTTGAATCAAAATTGGACCATAGTTTTTTTCTGAAAGCTCTTTTTTTGGCAAATCAAGATGAAAAGAACCAAAAAAAGCCACTTTTTACGGTAGATTATTCATTTCAAAATAAGATTTTGCTGCTCGTCCGTCTTTTTTTTTTAACAGTAAAATTGTACAAACAAAAAAATACTTTTTCTCATACTGGCACTATATTTTAAAGTCATTTCAAAATGTAATACAACAAAAAAAATTAGTTTTTGGGCCAATTGCAAGTAGTTCTTTGCATTAGAAGACGATGCCCAGTTTGTTTATACAATAGAAGCCATTTTAAATAGATATATATTTTTTTAAAAATAGTTTTCCGCTTGGATGCCACGTTGATGCCTTCCATTAGCACGACTCCCACTCACCTGAACAGACAGGGATAACAATCTCTTCCAAGAGGTCATTTTTTTGCGGAGGTTTGTAAGTATGGGTTAAGAGCCAGCCGCCAATCGGAGGTGAGATAGATAGATGGCTTTCGGAGTCATCTCAACACATTTAGAGCGTAAAACAATTTCAGCTTTCAGACGCCACGCATTTCTCAATCCATTTCCAAGTGGTCAAAAATGGGGGGGGGGGGGGGCAGTTTGAAGGCTGCAATTTGATGTGACAGGTTAAGAGCTGCGAAATGGAGAAAAATGTGCAACATGCTAATCACGCCGCAATAGCAAAAAGACAAAAAAGGACAAATGCAATTGGAAGGGTCGTTTGTTAGAAACCTTTTTCCAAGATGTTATCGTCAAAGGTCGGGATTTTAAATGAAAAGGGATGATTAGACTACGGATTGTTTGCAATTCTTTGGGTTTGTTTTTGTAAAGATGCTGATGGGGGTTATTGTCAGACAATTGGATTCGAGCTGGTTGGTTGAGAACAGCCATAAAGGTCTTGGGTATTCAAAGTATTGTCTCCATTTTGTTTTTTGCGGAAATTTCTAACTTTTCCACTGTGTATGCTCATATTTTTGTTGCAAATACTGCATATTTTAGTAGTGTAGGAAGAGTCCAATGCAATTAAAGAAAATCGTGTTTCAACACATTGATGGGGAAGTACAAAGTAACCATGTAAAGAAATTATATCAAAATATTCTTTAGAGAATCCATGTCTAAAGAAACATTTTTTTTATATAAATGGGCTAAAAGAACTGGACTAAAAGCCCTGAATATTCAGTTTTTTTATGGATCTAAAACGATGTTTATTTGAGATTTTTTTAAAATATATTTTTAGAGTTTACAAAATGATTTTTGAACTAAAAACACAGAAAAAAATGGATTAAAAATGACATTTATTGATTTAAAAGGGGGAAATCAAGAAATGTAATATACATCTATATTCTTCATTTTAATTTGATCCTAAAACAAAAAGTCAGCACTCCTGATTTACTTTCCCGGACCGCAAAAAAATGATGCGGCGGGCCAGATTTAGCCCCCGGGCCTCCACTTTGAGACCATGGCGTAAAATGTTCAATTTACTGTCATAATGCTTCACTTTAAGTCAGTCTATTTTGTTAACTACAACTTAATAACCCACCATATAGTAAAAGAAACATCATGTAATACTCTATATATACTCATGTAATACTTTGTAATACTTTTGAAAGTCTGTTACCCCAAAATGTCCCTCAACTTTGGAAATTGCATCAATAAAAACAAATCACTTGTTATTTGAGTGATTGTAACAAAATCCAGATAAAATAAAATCTTATATACTTAAACCATATCCCAACATTAATATTGTACTTATATGATCGTTAAAACTAAAAAGTAGGCATACGTGGTGTTAATTGGTGGGGCAGATTTCCGCTCTGACCTTTTACCTCCCCCGGTGCACCTTCCTTTTCATCAAAAAAAGTGGAAAAGACAAGCCATTTCTCTTTGACATTTGGCTGCACATAACAAAATGGAGGTCTACTTAAAATTAGCCAAGGAAACGACTAATTGAGTTCGCCACTAAGGGGAGGCCCGGCACGTTTGGAGGCTTTCCGCCATCGCCGCCCAGGAAAATAACATCCATCATGGCCGGCTTTGTTAGAACATGAAAACTTTGTGCTTCCATTAGTGCCATTCCTCAGGTGTCTGGCAGTGTCTGTGCATTTTAAATAGAAAAAAAAACATGGCCTCCCAAGCACTACAATGCCTTTCTAATTAATTCCAGCAAGCGTGAGTGAGGCTGATGGAAAGGCTCACATAATTAAAATTGATCGGCTTATTATAATTTCAAATATCACTGTGGGGAACCGGAATGGCTGTTTCAAATGGAGACGATTGGCTGGACATGAAGCAGACTTGAGAATTTTTTTGTTCAATAACTGGTTTATACATCTGGTTACTTGGATTTTTTTGTTCTTTATTAAGGGTGGAAAATTTGGGGGATTTATTAATGTCAATTACATTTTGTGTGGGTTGAAGAATTTTTGATGGAATACTTGGATATATTTTTTTTAAATTTTGATTAAAATAATTGGCTAAAAAGCCCCCAAATATTTTTTGGCAGATTTAAAACAATTATTTTTTAAGTATTTTTTTTTAATGGATGGCTTTTAATCATTTGTTTTTTTATTTGAAAAGGAAATTAAATGATTTTTTTTAAATTATGTTGAATTTAAAGTGGCAAACAATTTTTTTGGGGGGATTTTACTAAATGTTTTTTGAACTAATAACATGAAAAGAAGTTGGAAGTATTGATTTTAAAAGGGGAAAATCAGGAAATATCAAATATAAATCTATTATCTAAAACTAATAATTGACTTTCTCAGGCCCCACAAAAAAACAAAAAAAAATGACCGCTCTTTTCCCCCAAAAATTAAAGATTAATCCTTTATTTAAATAAGAGTTTCAATATTCACCGAATTATTATTTTTTTTAGATGTCATATTTCAAACATGGTTGTTATCAGACTTTTCAAGAGGTTTCTTATGGACCGTTTTGGTTAAAAAAAACAACCCAAAAAATGATCCTTATTATCATGTGTGTCCCTATTCAAAAAGGCTACATTTCCGAAACAAAAAGACCCAACGAGGACACTCCATTTGCCAGATATTTAGAGCAAAA
The DNA here is from genome assembly GCF_051989575.1 of Stigmatopora nigra. Taxonomy (NCBI): domain Eukaryota; kingdom Metazoa; phylum Chordata; class Actinopteri; order Syngnathiformes; family Syngnathidae; genus Stigmatopora; species Stigmatopora nigra. The sequence continues at coordinate 14,525,873 of NC_135516.1, forward strand.
CAATAAGTCATTAAGCCTTTCTATTGTGACCAGTGTAATACAGCAACCCTAATTAATCTCACTTTGAGACCCTTCAGCCATCTTTTTTTTGTGTTGTTGTTGCTGTGATTCACTGCAATGAGCCCCCAGGGGAGGGGGGCACGCTGGGCAGAGTCGGCTGGCACGTTTCCTTCAAAAGTAAAGAGATCAAATAAAAGGCAGGGTGCTATTAAGAAGCGTGGTAGAAGCGGCTGAGACAGCCTATAGATGCCCAAGCGTGTCATTGGAGCTGCGCCCGCCCGCCCGGGCGGGCATAAATAAGGACACTTCTTGCCATTCACGTCTGGCAAATAGAAAGACAACACATGGATGGAGGCAACCATAGGCAAGGGATGGGAATTACCTATTGTGCTTCATTTATTATGGGACTTGGATTCATGCAGATTCATGGACGTGGCCATTTTTTATTTTTGGGGTATTTTTTGGGGTATTTAAAAAAATTTTTTACAAGAAATTATGAAAGCAAAAAATCTTGTTTAATTGTAGGTTTTCAATTAACTATAGTTGAATATATATATATATATTTTCAATGTATATGTGTGTATATATGTGTGTATATGTATAAATGTGTATATATGTGTATATATATGTATATATAGATAGGTGTATCTATATATGTATATATATGTATTTATATGTATATATATGTATATGTGTAATATACATGTATATGTATGCATATATGTATATATATGTATGCATATATGTATATATATGTATATGTGTAATATACATGTATATGTATGCATATATGTATACACATGTATATATGTTTATATGTATACATATGTATATATATATATATATGTAGATATATAGATATATATATGCACTTTGAAAATAAAGTAGTGAAGATGGGGAAGGGCACTCTGAATTGAATCAGAATTCAAATCACATCAGCTGAAGATCAGGTTTGCTGCTATGGGAGGGAGGCAAGGGGGTTGGGGGATTGGGGGGGTGTCATCAGGTTTCCCCAAATAAGATGATTCCTTTTAGAGCCATTCACAAGTTTGTGTGAGTCCCACCGCAGAGTTGGCAAGGTTAAGGAGAAAGCCCATTATACGATTAGAGGACCAAACGGAACATCAAATCATGTCATCTCCATGCATTTGCCGATGAATTCCCCAGTGGGGACGCACGCAAACTCTTTGTGCATGTTTGGAAGGAGCAAACTGGATTTTCACAAACAGGATTATGACAGCAGCACATGGTCATATTTCACAATTGCCCATTTCAACTTTAGTATGGTGGCTAATGACACCAACTCATTAGTCCAGGGGGCGGGGTCAGAGCAAAATACGATACATATAAAAAAGTGCATCCGTTAACAGTACATATGAAACATAAACAGAAACAAAGGACTAAAGTACTATTAACATACTCATCATTAAAGTCAAAAGTATAAAGTACATTGTTTGGACAACGTCGGCGGGCCGGATTAAAAAACCTAGTGGGCCGTATGTCGCCCGCGGGCCGTATTTTGCCCATATCAGCCCTAGAATTAGAATTCACCTTGCCAGGACATGACTTTTCATATTTTTACATGACTTATTAATGTTATTTTCACCGGGAAAACTATCAAGTTTGTATTGTATTGCCCACCACAATTTGAACAATTATTATATTTTAGTGTAAACTAACGTAAAAGAACTTGTCACAGCTGCTTTTTAAAATCATAGCTTGCCGCAACTACGTTTGGCTACGGCACCCTTTGTTGCGAATGGGATGCTAACATCTCAGCTGGCGTTTTTGACATCAGCACAAAAAAAAAAAAATGGATGGGTGGTCCTGATTGACGGTTTGAGGTGAGCACGTCCACTGGCTTTTTCCAGCAGACCGTTTTTCATGTTAGTCCACATTTGGTAACCCGAGCCGAAAGCTTTTTTGATTGGTGACACTGAAAAGGGCCCCGTCTTCATTGACATTTCCCGAGTGGCAAACGTGCTTTTCTACCGCCGCGACCCTTTTGGAATTTTATGAGCAAATGAGACCTGGAGGCATTTGGGGTTTAAAGAGCGCCCCCACTCATTTTCATTCAGCACCTACCCACCACTACCACTACACCGCCACCACTACACCACCACCACCACCACCATCCACTACCGCTGCACACATAATGATTTTCTCCAAGTTCAAGACCTGAGCGCAGGAGAAATAATGAGCTCTCATCATTATTGCAAATTCTATCTTCTGCTCAGAGCGTCACTAACCTCAAAATTTATCCCAATACTTTCATACAGTACATTTTGATCATTGCAGTTTACATTTTTTTTGTTCAATTTTAATATAAATGAGGAAAAATGATAGATTATAATGCTGCTCACTTTGGATTTTCTGAATATAAAATAATTGATATTTGATACTGATGTATTGATATAGAGTTTGAAAATCTGGACAAGATGGACACAAAATTCAACCAAAAAATGTCAAAAACGGGGTTTTCATACTATATATTTTTATCATTTCCGTTAATTTTTTTGTTCAATTGTAGTATGAATGATGAAAAATTATCGATTATAATGCTGCTCACTGTTAGAAACCAAAAAATAAACCAAAACTGTATGTGTAAATGTAATAAAGATAATGAATCACATCTCCACTTGAATATGAGATATAATTAATCACATTTAGAAACTGGATAACACTGAGATGCTCATTTTTTTTATCTCATTAAGATAAATTGGTATTTTGATATGTTGATTCAAACTTCATTTGAAAATAATTGATATTTGACACTGATGTATTGATATAGAGTTGAAAAATCTTGACGAAATGGACACAAAATTCAACCAAAAATGTCAAAAACAGTCAAAAACAGGGTTTTGCTAGAAATAGATCTTTGAAAGTACATCATAATATCTATTCAATACATCGCTCAAATATATCTGTGCAAAAAAATCATACAAAAAGTATTATCATTCTTTTGTGAGCAAATTCATCCAAAAAACTACGTTCACCACTTTCCGTTTATTCAAAAACAGGGTTTTGCAAGAAATACATTTTTGAACCTACATCATAATATCTATTCAACACATCGCTCAAATATATCTGTGTATAAAAATCATACAAAAAAAGTATTATCATTCTTTTGTGAGCAAATTCATCCAAAACTCGGTTCACCACTTTAAGTTTATTAAATAAAAAACCTCTTTCAACTTGAAAGCCAAATGTATCTCTTGTGTCGCTCTCATGTGGAGCAGGGACACCATTTTTTTTCATCTAATTCATTTTTTATAGCCTTGCCCCGCGTGTTTTGCGGCTCGTCATTGTAATGAAAGGTGAAGGTGGCCTACATTTTGTAATAATAAGAAATAGGATTTTTTTTCCCGGGATCCAATTGAAGGCGACGGGAGAGCTTCCTCCATTTTTAATTGATCTCCATCACGCCAGCATTAATGGGGGAATCTTTTCTTAAAAGTAGAGCCGCGTTACTGCATTAGCACAACGTTAACATCTTGTCATTATCATTCACTTGTCTTCCTTCATTCGTTAATTAGCCGGTGGCGTTTACAGTGGCTTCTACACATATTGTGTGAGGTCATCAAGTGCGGAAGAGTGTATGGAAATTGGTGACAATGGGGAAGGTGCTACCAAGGCCGGTAATTGACAGATAGAACTGCATATGTGTGTGTGTGGGTGGGTGTGTGTGTGGATATGTTTTCTTTCAATTTCAGGCTTGCTGGCCACCTCTTGATTGCTAATTTGCTGTCAGTAATGATACACTGTGACTTCTTCGCACAGTCTTGTGAAGAGGCTTGCTTTAAAAATGAAGTATCCAAGTTTAGTTTGGTATCGTAGAAACTTTCAGGTGGAAGCTTAGGATAGCTTCTTTTCATTTGAGAATAATGATTTCATATAATATATCTTAATATCTAAGAGAGATAGTATAATATCTGTTTAATATCTAAGTACTGTTTAATATCTAAGTACTTTTTAATATCCAAGTACATTTGACCAGCGACCAAACGTCCGGGCGACCAAAGGTCCGGGCGACCAAAGGTCCGGGCGACCAAAGGTCCGGGCGACCAAAGGTCCGGGCGACCAAAGGTCCGGGCGACCAAAGGTCCGGGCGACCAAAGGTCCGGGCGACCAAAGGTCCGGGCGACCAAAGGTCCGGGCGACCAAAGGTCCGGGCGACCAAAGGTCCGGGCGACCAAAGGTCCGGGCGACCAAACATCCTAGGCGACCAAACGTCCGGGCGACCAAACGTCCGGGCGACCAAAAGTCCGGTCACGCACTGTTGTGGTATAGTATACCCCTTTTAAAAATGAATGTATTCAAAACCAGTGTTGAATTTCACTATTTGTTTGGACATGACTATGACGTCCATTTTTCAAATGCTCAGTTTACAGTGAAGATGGCTTCTGTGATATTTGTCTCTAATTACCAAAACAAAAGGGGCTTTGCTGCTGCGTAGGACGTTCAAAACCCCCAAAAACCCCCACGCGACCGGATCCCAAAATCAAAAATTCATCAAGTCTTCCCGAGGTGTTGAAGGCTTGCCTCGCGACAGATGGCCGAGAGTTATTAGTGAAACATCAAACCACTGTCACTTCAGGCGTCACCTAAAACCACCTAAAATCCGCCCTTGTTGGAATTCGGCTTCCTGTTTCAGGAATTAAGGATGAATGAATGAATGCGAGTCACGATGGAACAAATGAGGTTTTTGGTCTCAAAATGGTTAGCTAGCATCCAGATTAGGGGTGGGCAAACTTTTGAGCCCGGGGGCCACATTGACTTTTAAAATTTGACAACACAAGATACGATACAAATAAAAAAGTGCATCCGTTAACAGTACATATGAAACATAAACAGAATAAAGGACTAAAATATTAACATACTCATCATTAAAGTCAAAAGTATAAGTTATCTTGGGAAAGAATTTTTTTTTTAAAAATTAAAAAATTTGGACAACGTCAGCCACCTTGGGAAAAAATTGAAAAATAATGCACAACGTCGGCGGGCCGGATTAAAAAGCCTAACGGGCCGTTTGTGGCCCGCGGGCCGTAGTTTGCCCACATCTGGTCTAGATCCAAGCTTTCCATTCCCAACCATATTTGGATGTAACCGTAGTGACTAAAATTCAGATGAAACACTCCTAAAAATCTTACTTTCAGTTTCATCTTCAAAATAATGGTCATATATAAAATAATGCTCTACATTGAGCGGTATTACCACTGAATAAAGGATTATCTTATCGTTGTAGTTTTAAATTAAAGCCATAATTACTAAAAGCTAGTGTATAAGTCTGTAGAGACATCCCAAGAACGGAGTGCTTTAATGAGAAAATGCTCTTATCTACTGATAAATTGACGTCTTGGGCTATTACCATTAATAACAATACACAACAAGCCGACCCAAAAAGATGGACGATATTTTCGCAAGGGACCGTTTTTCCTTTTTTTGAGAAAATAGGATGAATTGATGGGAAATCAATAGGTTTTCCTTCCTTGAAGCTTTTATTGCTGGGCTTGATATTAAAATGTAAACTAATGCTACTGCTGTGGTGCCAATAAAAGTGAAGTGAGAAGTATTACACTTGGAAAGTAATAGGACGGTACATTCGTTTTTGTGTCATGTTGTTTGCCATTTTGTGTGTAGCCGGGCTTATTTGTTCAGTCATTGAGTCGATGGTGCACCGCTTGTCTTGTTTCCAACTTTGGATAACGAGCTAAATGTTGGGTGGTCCGGTGAGGGAAGACAATCTGTCATGTTTAGATGACTAAGAGTAGAGAGAAGGCCCAGATTATATTAAGTAGACAATGCACACAGTATATATAAATGCTTCATATGTAAATAGGAAACGTTATGTAAATAGGAAACGTCTATGTAATGTTTTGGCCCGAATTTAAGACGACCCCCACTTTTTTAGTCTCATTGCAATGTAAAAAAAAATCATCGTCTTATATTCGGGCTCATTTCTTTTCATTGTATTGCCCTGGTGGCAGTACTATGGTTAAACATGGTAATATTGTCAAATTAGTTGACTGTGTAGGGCACATGTGTCAAAGTGGCGGTCCGGGGGCTAAATCTGGTCCGCCGCATCATTTTGTGCGGCCCAAGAAAGTCAATCATGAGTGATTTTCTGTTTTAGGATCAAAATGAAGGATTAAAATGAAGAGTATAGATGTATATAAAATTTCCTGATTTTCCCCCTTTTAAATCAATAATTGTCATTTTTTTAATCCATTTTTCTGTGTTTTTAGTTCAATAATCATTTTGTAAAATCAAAAATTATATATAAAAAAGCAAAAATAAACATTGTTTTAGATCTATAAAAAAACAGAATATTCAGGGATTTTAATCCAGTTCTTTTAATCCATTTATAAAATTAAAAATCTAAATATTATATCTGTTTTAGCCCGAATATAAGACGACCCCCACTTTTTTAGTCTTATTGCAAAGCAAAAAAACATTGTCTTATAATCAGACTCATTTCTTTTCAACCGGAGTAGTCTTGACAGACATTGCCTTGTTAGCAGTACTATGGTCAAACATTGTAGTACTGTCAAAATAATTGCCTACGTAGGACATCCTCTGGAAATCAGTGCTTTCCACCCCTAATAAAATTCCACATGTTGTCATCCTATTGTGTTCCACGTCACAGGTTCCACTTTCATGATGGTCAACACCTCAGGACGCTTTTCCGGTCAAAAAGCCCAACTCCTAACGCCACAACTCCGCGAGAACGACACCCACTGCGTCATCTTCCATTACTACATCGGCGGGCGGGACAACAGCCACCCCGGTCATCTAAACGTCTACATCAAGGAAAACAACAGCCCTATGGGAACACCCGTATGGAACGTATCTACCCCGGCATCTCGCTCTTGGGGTCAAGTGGAGCTAGCCGTTAGCACCTACTGGCCCAACTTCTACCAGGTCAGAAAAAAACAAAGTTTTCTCTTATTTTTGTTGTTTTTTTTTTCCATCTGTGATGAATAACTAGATGAGATATTGCACAGTGTTTTTTTGTGTGTCGGCGCCATAGTCATTAAAGGCTTTTAACAAGGCCAAGCTAGACGCAATGCTTCTTTTGATAAGCCCCAAACAATGGCATCCCATTGAAAACACCTTGTATTGATTCCTGAGACTACCTCAGTATCCATGGTAATCTGTTCACTGGCTCCTCCATCTCCAAGCCCATTTCGGAAACTCATTTTCACTTACCGGTCGGTCGGTCGGTCGGTGCGCACCACCGCCGGCCGGCCGAGGGTGATTTCACACTCGCTTTCCTATTAGTCTTTGCCTGAGCTTTTTCACCCAGTCTACCAAATGTTAATTGATGCACAGAGACCCCTTTCACCTCCAGAAGGGGCGCGGTGGGCTGAATTATTTCGTTATTGCAGGCGTCGGAAAGGAAGAGGTGCTAGAGTAGGTTTTTAAAATGTATTTTTAACTACAGTCATTTCTTGAGATACGAGCTTAATGCATACCAGGCCTGAGCTTGTATTTACTCGTATATCAAATCAATGTATCGGCCACCTGCCTGTCTAGTATGCTCGTATCTCAAAATTTGCTCAGAATTTTACTCGTGTCTCAAAATTTGCTCGGAATTTTTACTCTTATCTCAAATTTTTTTCTGAACTTTTACTCTTATCTCAAAATGTGCTCGGGATTTTACTCGTATCTCAAAATTGGCTTGGAATTTTACTTGTATGTCAAAAATTGCTTGGGATTTTACTCGTATCTCAAAATTTGCTCGGAATATTTACTCGTATCTCGAAATTAGCTCAGGATTTTACTCGTATCTCAAAATTTGCTTGGAATTTTACTCGTATCTCAAAATTTGCTCGGAATTTTACTCGTATCTCAAAATGGGCTCAGGATTTTACTCTTAACTCAAACGTATGATTTTTATTAATTTGATTCATTTTCCTACACTTTAAAACATTTTTTTTTCAGTGAAGAATCGCTTCTACTGAAGTAGGGTGACGACTTCTTAATTGAAATATAGTAATTATCCTAATAACTTCAAATGAAAGCTTTTATTAAAGACCCACTAACCCAATTTAAACTATTTATAGACCAAACCACCCAAAAATAACCTGCTTACTTGCAATTTTGCATGTTAGAATGACAAGTCAAATGACCTCTATACAACCCACAAAAAACCCATGAAACTCTTGCTAATTAACAACACCACACTAATTATAGGTATCTTTAATTGCCTGGTAACCTGGTAATTGTCAAAGGGAAGCCATCTGATTCTTAATTATTTTTTAATTACCTCCAATGTTTTTTAACCATTCATTCCATGAAGGACTTTTTAGTGGGGTCATTCCTAAAGATGGCCATCTTTTTAATTTGAAACCACCAGACGGGCCAGATCCGGCCCACGGGCCGTATGTTTGACACCACTGCTCTAAGCTGTGCATAATTGCGCACTACTCCCGTCTTCTTTGCGCAGCAGCAATCATATGATGCGCAGTAAATAAAATCCAAACTTCCTTTTTTATTCATTTTTTTCAAATTTTTTCATTTTATTTTTATTTTTTTACTCCTTTCCCCATGATGGCGCCGTTTACACCACATCCAATGGCTGTAGCTCTGTCCACTCTTATGTTTTTCATGTTTTACAGCATGTTTTACATGAAAAATTACGAGTGAACATTGCATTTCTGGGCGTATATTGTTTTTTTAAAATGATAAATAACAATAATACACAATCATCCATCTTGATCTCAATACGGGAGAGCTTATGGCGGCTCTAATCAATCCTACTGTAATGTACTACTTAGCTCCGTCCCTCGGGCAGAGGGTCGAAACAACGGTGTTGGCCAGTTGCCCATCCCCTTGACAAATGAGGAGGCTCAACTTTTTTAGCAGTGACGCCGTCCCTCTACCAGGTCAGGTCCAATTATAGCGGGGGCGCTATCATCGACGCTAGAATCAATTATATGGCCGCTATTAAGATGGGCTCACGGATGTCTGTTGAGCAAACAATAGGATTTCAATTAGGTGAGCAGGTCTAGTTCATTTGTCTTCAAGTACTCAGCCTTTTCATTTCCTTGAAATTAGCCCGTAATGAGGCCATCATGGACGGCCCTAGAAATTCGCTTTCATATTTGCCGCCGTATTAATAATTAGGCGCTACTGTCTGAAGGCATTCGGCTTCCCCGGTGACAACGGGAATTATCTGTCCTACACTGCATTTAGAAGCTACAATAGGAATGTGAGATACAGGCGAAAAGCTAAAGTAAAGCATTTCACTGTGACATTGCAATGCATATGTTTGCACCAATGGGTTGTTGGTATGCAGGACTGTGGAACATTTGGTTGTTGTTATGTTTTTTTTGTCACCTGTAAGTTTATGTATCAGAACGGGGTCACCGTTTCCAATGCAACAACGTTGCGTACTTGGTTTTAGAGTTTTTGTTTAAGAAGAAGGAGAAGAGTGTGTTTGTCTCCGGAGCAACACTCGACTTAGTAACTGAGATAATGCGTCAGTAAGAAGATACCACAATGACTTGTTGTTGTTGTTGTTGTTGTTCAGTTGGGAAGACAAAGGTGCAATTGAAAAGACAGACATGAGTAACAACACAAAACTAAATTGTACCTGAACTAACCATTGAATATACCACTTAAAAATGACAAAATATAGATTTTAATTTATTAGATTTTTTTTTTTTTTGCTAGCCAACTCATGACCATTTATTTTTCAACAAGCTATCGTTCAAAAACCAGAGTTGATTCATTTACTATTAAAAGAAGAGAATTTGGACAATTTTTGGACCGTAATAATTGTCTCAAAACAATTAATTTATTATCAAAATAGTCGCCAAACATTTTCCTGTTTTTGACGATTTCTCGATTAATCGTGCAGTTGCAATTTTTTTTGCTAGCCAACTAATGATGACTTATTTTTCAACAAGCTATCATTCAAAAACCAGACTGAATTCGATTTATAATTATAAGAAGAGAATTTGGACAATTTTTGGACCGTAATAATTGTCTCAAAACAATGAATCGATCATCAAAATAGTAGCCAAACATTTTCCCTGTTTTTGATGATTTCTCGATTAATCGTGGCAGGCTTAATTAGAGCTACAATTTTTTTTGGGAGCCAACTTATGACCACTTATTTTTCAACAACCACCGTTCAAAAACCAGAGTTGATTCATTTACAATTCAAAGAAGAGCATTTTGACAATTCTGAACCATAATAATGTCTCAAAACAATGAATCGATCATCAAAAATTTGCCAAACATTTTCCTGTTTTTGATTATTTCTCAATTAATCATGGCAGCCCTAATCCACGTTTCCCCTATCCTTCCAACTCATGACTTCAATGGCCAAATGGTCGCAAATCTAAACAATAAAATAGCAAAAATATAATGCCCTTATCTCCCAATGCACATCACTGTAGACGAATCACAAAAATAATTACATTTTCTTTCCTTGTAAGCACTCAGGTGGCGTCTGTTGTTTTTATGGCCTGGTCTTATGAGTTCCTTCTGATCCCCCAGATTGTTTTTGAAGCCGTAACCTCCGGCCAACGCGGGATGCTGGCCATCAAAGACGTCCTGGTTCAAGGCCACCAGTGCAGTAAGTTTTACCTTCTTTTTTTTTCCCCACAACGCTCCGTCATAAAACTTCATCAAAAAGTCATTGTCCTTTGCATGACACCCTTCCAAATACACACTGTTGTTCTTTTCAAGGCCCACTCGTCAAACAAAGGGCAGCGGGGAAGCGTTTTTTGTCCATTGCGCCTTCGGGATTTACGAGCAAGTCAACCACTTGGGATGTCGGAGTCGGATATTGTAGCGCGTAGAATGAGAAACAAATACCGTCTTCATTCTCTCATCTCACAAGGATCCTTTGGCAAAGTAGTTGGTCTCTCAGGCTTTCAAATTCCTGTTCGTGTTAGCGGAGATCTACTCGCATTTTTAGGACGTTTTCGCTGTAGATTTTAAGCATGGACTGTAAAGAATGATTCATTTTGTGCTTCTGAGTCCTGTAGGTCCACATGACGTCCTAAAATGGGTCAAAATACTGTATTTTCATGTCTATATGGCGCACTTAAAAGTCTTAAATTTTCTACAAAATAGACAGGGCGCCTTATAATCCAGTGTGCTTTAAATATGGAAAAAAATGTGTCATTCATTGAGGGTGCGCCTTATAATGCAGTGCGCCTTTATATTTGTGAAAATACCCGCATTTTCACGACTATAAGGTGCACATAAAAGTCTTGCATTTTCTACAAAATAGACCGGGCGATTTATAATCCAGTGCGCCTTATATTTGGAAAAAAACTAAAATGTGTCATTCATTGAGGGTGCGCCTTATAATGCAGTGCGCCTTTATATTCGTGAAAATACCCGCATTTTCAAGACTATAAGGTGCACATAAAAGTCTTAAATTTTCTACAAAATAGACAAGGCACCTTATAATCCAGTGTGCTTTAAATATGGAAAAAAATGTGTCATTCATTGAGGGTGCGCCTTATAATGCAGTGCGCCTTATAGTCGTGGAAAATACCCGTATTTTCACGACTATAGGGCGCACTTAAGTCCTAAATTTTCTCCAAAATAGACAGTGCACCTTATAATACAGTGCGCCTTATATATGGAAAAATGCCGTTGATTGAGGGTGCGCCTTATAATGCGGTGCACCTTATAGTTGTGAAAATACGGTAATCTGACCTCCTTTCCCCAGTCCCAAATTGAAGAAATTTATACAAAAATGATTAAATGCGCACATTATAGTATCCCAGAATAAACAAAACAATTCAAATAAAAATAAATTACCTTAATTTAAACACCCCTTAGGGCAAGAAAAAAACATGACAAAACCCACAAAATCCGGTTTTGCGGCGCCCTTACCAAAAAAATTCAAGTATACATGTTACAAAGTGCCTGTCTTTTACGTCTCCATAAATTTGATTTCCCAGAACTCTCAACCCCGGACCTACTAACTCTGTGTGAAAGAGTCTAGCGTTTGAAAACCCCCGTCTTCCACTTATAGGTTTTCACACTTTGATCTTAGAGTCTGGATCAATAACTTGCACGGGTTTCCATCCATCGATTTGGACTTTGCGTTGGCCTTCATACAGTCGTAGCCAGTCTCATGCTCTGATTGTTAAATGCTAATGACTGGCTAACCGTTTGAAAGCAGCCCGATTCTTACAAATGTTGTGTCAATACGATAGATTGGCGCTAGGATACGTGTTGCATCTGAGATGATCGGCAATGCCTTTTGCGACTTTGTGATCAATGTTTAAACGGGAGCTGGGAATGCTCCAAGTAGGATCGATGATGTTCTCGGTGCTAGCCATTAGCGCTCTCTGAGTGATAGGTAACACTAGCTAAAGCCTTTATTTTCTAATTAGAACACCATCAGGAATATCCATGGCAAAGGTGTGCTTATGTTGGAACTCGTTCTTGTCATTAAATGAACGAGGAGTTGGAAATTTGCAGTTTTTTTGGTGGAAAGTAGGTTGATTTCATTGAAAGATTCTGTAAAATATAGTTTTAGATCTAGATGGGAAATGTACAAGTGGAAGTGTTTGAGATGAAAGTGATAAAATTAGTTTTTTTTTACTGAGTCTTTAGAGATTAGGTTGTGTTTCAAATCAAGGTCGCATGGTGATATTGCCCTATTTTTTTCCTGGCGCTCATCAAAAATGTTCCACATAAGTTGTCTGGGAATTTGTAATTCATCCGGGTCATTTCATTCTCTCAGCTTTCAATGAGTCGCACTTGGATAGTTCTTCTTCTTCTTGTCTTAGTTCTTTCCTTCCCTTCTACTCTTATTACTACCAGATAACATATTTTTTTCAACAGAACATCGCTCATGATCCCCAGAAATGCTTCTTTCGGAGCACCTCAGTTTCGCCCCACTGCTAAAACACCGTAATCGGACGTTTGGTCGCCCGGACGGTTGGTCGCCCGGACGGTTGGTCGCCCGGACGGTTGGTCGCCCGGACGTTTGGTCGCCGGTCAAATGTACTTGGATATTTAACAGTAATTGGATATTAAACAGTACTTGGATATTGAACAGTACTTGGATATTAAACAGTACTTAGATATTAAACAATACTTGGATATTAAGCAGTACTTGGATATTATACCACTTGGATATTAAACAGTACTTGGATATTAAACAGTACTTCGAAATTAAACAGTACTTGGATATTAAACAGTACTTGTATATTATACAGAACTTGGATATTATACAGTACTTGTATATTATACAGTACTTGGATATTATACAGTACTTGGATATTATACAGTACTTGTGATAGGTTTAAACAGTACTTGGATATTAAACAGTACTTAGATATTAAATGCTCTCTCTTAGACCAAAAGGGACAAAAAGACCTGCGACCAGAAGACCGGGGACCAAAAGACCAGCGAGCAAATGTCCGAGCACCCACGTAAGGGTCTGCATTTTGACCCTTGTATTCCAAACCGAGCCTTTCCACTCACATAAAGCACACAACCATAAAAGTCCATAAGAAAAGACTTTTATAAGTGTGCTATCATTGAGTCTGTATACGTAATCGACAGTGCAATCAGTAGCTGAACGGCCTCTTGTGTCCGATTTGGGAGATTTAGGTAACCGTCGTTTAAGATATTTGAGCCTTAGGCATTGTGAAGTTGCATATATTAAAGACAAAGCGGGGCTGGGCGTCCATTCTCTGCCATTTCGGGTTGACTAACATTTGCAAGGAAACTACATTTCATGAGAATTGAGGCAAAAGTTTATCGAAAACAAACAATTGTCGAAAATTAAGCAATGATTTGACCACAAAACTGCAAATTTGGTCTAAATGCTCCTATTTTTGATCTAATATCATTGTTTCTTTTGTTTCTCCACAGTGAACACGCCACACTTTCTGACAATAAAGGGAGTCGAGGTCAACGCCGGACAAACTGCGTCATTTCACTGCACTGTGAATGGTCGCAAGCGGGATAATTTCCACCTCTGGCTTCAGGTGAGCCTTTTCTAAATGTTCCTCCATGTTAGCCTCGTGTTACCTTCTTTCAAGGTGCTCTCACATTTTTTTCCTGGCCTTGCGTCACTTTGTTTTGGTCTTTTATTCCAACTGTCCTTGTCTTGGTCTTCGAGCTGTCTCAAATTGTTCACTCTCACTTATGTTCCTCTTGACTCTGACACATTGCCTCTACCTTAGTTTGTCTTTTCACCCTTTTGTACCTTAGTTTGTCTTTTCTCCGTAATTATTTCTTATGGGTCTTGTCATTTTATTCCTCATTTTGTCCTGCATTGTCTTTTTCTTCCTTTGTCTTATGTTACTTTGTCCTCTTTCAGGATCTGTTCTTTGTCTTGATTCAGTCTGGAAATGTTTTGGTGTTTAGCGGGTTTCACATTGCAATCATCTTCGTCTTTACTTGGTCTAACATTTTGCAAAGTACTTCATCTGAACTTGCTTAAGTCTCACATTGTCCTGGTTTTAATTTAGTGACACTTGACCTATAACTTGGTCTCGATTTAGTCACACTTGTCCTATGACCTGGTCTTAATTTAGTGACACTTGACCTATTACTTGGTCTTAATTTATTTCCAGTTGACCTATGACCTGGTCATAATTTATTCGCACTTGACCTATGACTTGGTCATATGATTTAGTCACACTTGACCTATGACTTTGTCTTAATTTAGTCAAACTTTACCTATGACTTGGTCTTAGTTTAGTGACACTTGACCTAAGACTTGGTCTTCCTTTAGTCAGACTTGACCTATGAATTGGTCTTGTTTCAGTGACAATTGTCCCCGGACTTGGTCATAATTTATTCACACTTGACCTATTACTTGGTCTTCATTTAGTCCTATTTGACCTATGACTTGGTCTTAGTTTAGTCAGACTTGACCTATAACCTAAGTCTTAATTTAGTCATAATTGAACTATTACTTGGTCTTAATTTAGTCACATTTGACCTATAACTTGGTTTTAGTTTAGTCAGACTTGACCTATAACCTATGTCTTAATTTAGTCAGAATTGAACTATTACTTGGTCTTAATTTATTACTTGGTCTTAATTTAGTCACATTTGACCTATAACTTGGTCTTCCTTTAGTCAGACTTGACCTATGAATTGGTCTTAATTCAGTGACACTTGTCCCAGGACTTGGTTATAATTTAGTCCCATTTGACCTATGACTTGGTCTTAGTTTAGTCAGACTTGACCTATAACCTATGTCTTAATTTAGTCATAATTGAACTATTACTTGGTCTTAATTTAGTCACATTTGACCTATAACTTGGTCTTAGTTTAGTCAAACTTGCCCTATGACTTGGTCTTAATTTATTCACTCTTGACCTATGACTTGGTCTTAATTCTTTAACACTTGCCCTATGACTTGGTCTTCGTTTAGTCAGACTTGCCCTATGACTTGGTCTTTTCTTCCTATGATCTGTATTGCAACAAAGCCCCAGAGATTCCATTTTTCTTCCCTCCATCTTGCAATAGTCCAATTTTCAAGCTGTGACATTCACACACGGCTTCAGTGCGTCCTAGGTGTAACCCGTTGGCTTGGCAGGAAGGGGATTACAGGTGTCAGCTCAGCGGCATATGCTCTTAACCCATATAGACGTCAGCTCTGTGGAGAGTGCCTTCTATATCCGTCACACAGTAGCCTGTGCTCGACCTTGATCCGAGTGACAAAGGTAGTGCATCTGGCAACCCGAGACTTTTCAGCCAACAACACTATTGGCCAGTGTACAGTTTCCCTTGCCCACTACTTCATCATTTTCACAAATATGTCCTCATTAGCACCCGAACAGCAATACAAACATTAGCCAAACTCCGCCCACTGATAAGAAATGAGCCTGATTATAAGACGATGTTTTTTTACATTGCAAAAAGACTAAAAAGTGGGAGTCGTCTTATATTCAGGCAAAAATAGTATGCAGACGTTTGCTATTTGCATATGAAGCATTTATTTTTAATTATTTTTCATTTAAAAGCATTTTTTGTGTGTTTTTGTGTTGAACAGGGAATGGGTGGACGCCAGGCCCCGATGAAGGCTACTAAACCTTGGAATAACCGCCGTTTCATTGGCACTTTTGACGTGGAAAATACGACCACAGGCGACTCGGGCCGCTACCGCTGTATCGTCCACTCGGACAAAGGGGTCGGAGTGTCGAACTATGGGGAGCTGACTATAAGACGTGAGTGCAGTCAATATATTTAAAGTGAAAACTACATGGAAATTGTTCTTATGACATGATTGTTAAGAATAAGGCTTTTGGGACCCTGGTATTTGGTAAACAAGTTTCTCGGTAGCCATTTTTGGGACAATGAGGTGGATTTTCACATTTTTATGAACTTTAAATAGCAGGAAAAAATAGCGAAAAGTGAGGTCGGGATAATCGAAGAAAGATTTCCATGTTTTAAATCAATAATTGTCATTTTTTAATCATTTTTTCTGTTTTTAGGTCAAAAATTATTTGGTAAAATCTAGAATTATATATAAAAAATCTCTATTAAACATTGTTTTAGATTCATAAAAAAACGGAATATTCAGGGCTTTTAATCCAGTTATTTTAATCCATTTATTAAAAAATATATAAATATTATATCTAAAATAGTCCCGCCCACATGAAGTCGAGTTGACTTTCTGTTTTAGTATCAAATTAAAATGATGAGTATAGATGTATATTAAATATTTTTGATTTTCCCCCTTTTAAATCAATCAATGCCATTTTTTTAATCCATTTTTCTGTGGTTTTAGTTCAAAAATCATTTTGTAAAATCTAAAAATCTATTTCAAAAAAAGCTAAAATAAACAATGTTATATATTTATAAAAACGGAATATTCCGGGCTTTTAATCCAGTCCTTTAAATCCATTTATAAAAGAAAATCTATATATAATATCTAGATTCATTTTTACGTCACTTGGGTGCTCCTCTTAGCAGATCCGACCTTCATACAAAGTCAACTGCCGACAAACAGAAAGCAAAATATGCACAAGTAAACACACTCTTAGGCGCTTTAAAACCCCCCTCCACCCAGATTTAACTTTTGAAAATATATTTTAATGGGGGATTCGTTATCTGGAGCCCTTTTCTATCAAATAAGGGCCGTCCTTGACTGAGCATAATGGCCTCCTTTAAAGGATGACAAAGGCAAGCGGCAGGCGGGTTTACAGTAGCCTCACTCATGTTTGACTCCTGCAGTCATTTGATATGAATTTATGGAGTGCTCGCTCTGTGGCTGCAAGGCCTCACTTTCCTTATAGCACCCCCCCCCCCCCCACACCCCCCTATAGTTGTCTAGTAATGGCCTCCTATATTTCTTCACCTCAATCTTCTCCGTGTGCTCTCAATTGAATTTACTGCCTTGATTTTTTTTCTTTTTTTCCCCGCTACCCTTCTTTCTTTCTTTCTTCCTTTCTTTTTTTTGTCTCCAAGCCTTATGTGATTGATAGGTTTAATCCTGCTGCTGCAGATCGAGCTCTGTCAATCACGCTAGAACGGACATAACAGAGTAAGGGGTGGGGGGGAGGGGGGTAGATAAGGTCTAATAACCCACATAAGCCTTCCACGTTTAGAATTTTGTTTAAAGATGTTAACCTGCTGTAAGATTGGAGGAGAATATGGTACAAAACTCTTATTCAATAGGGAGGATTTGTATAATACAAAGCATTGATTTGAGAGAATTTAGAGGATTTTTTTGAGTGAAATTGACTGTCAGTTATTTGGCAGAATTCTATATATTGTGTGATTAATTATTCAGATTTTTTTCCTTGTTATTCCGCACAAATTAATTATTCAGATGAGAATTTAGAGGTTTTTGGGCAAAATTGACCGTCAAGTTTTTGGCAGAATTCCATATATTGTGTGATTAATTATTCAATTTTTTTCTTTTTTGTTATGTCAGACAAATTAATTATTCAGATTATTTTTTTGCGTTATTTCACACAAATTATTTATTCAGATCAGAATTTAGAGGATATTTTGGGGCAATATTGACCATCAGTATTTTTGGCAGAATTACATGTATTGTGTGATTAATTATTCCATTTTTTTCTTTTTTGTTATTTCATAGTAATGAATTATTAATATTTTTTGGTTATTTCACACATTAATTATTCAGATGAGAATTTAGGGGATTTTTGGGCAAAATTTACCATCAGTATTTTGGCAGAATTCCATTTATTGTGTGATTATTCCAATAATAATCACACACATTAATAATGCAGATTTTTTTGTTATTTCACATTATTTTTTTCTGCTTTTTGTGTTATTTAACACAAATTAATTATTCAGATGATATCTTAGAGGATTTTTGGGCAAAAATGACCATCAGTGTTATTTATCCCTCATTTTAACGACAAAAGATGATACGGATGTTTTGCTAAACAAATTAAAATCATATTCCTTGCCATCAAACATAGAATTTTATAAAAAAAATCTTTTTTTTGGAGAATTCTGTAACCATCAATTCATCCAAAAAGATCATAACACATAAAAAACCAAGAATGAGCTACCTACATCGTAAATATTTACCGTGTCTTTCACCTTATCTTGCTATAACACCCATTTTTTTCCTTTTAAATATTTGCTCAGGCGAAAAAAATACAAAATTGTACTTTTAACGTCCCTAAGTGTCATGGAGGCTTTTCTCCACACCCTCCACCGTAAAAGTAGCTGTTACTCCTTGAAGCAATGACTCATAAATCCTCCCTTAAATGTGTAAAGAAGTGACCGCGGTGTGTATGAATTTTTCATCCCTCCTCATCATCACAATCCTCCGCCATTGCCGCCGCCGATTTGGTCAACAGGAGGAGAATGAATGCTTGATTATCCCTGTTAATCACTGCTGATTTTCATGCCAGATTTATGTGGAAGTACGCCACGCCATATGGATCGGGAACAAGTGGAAACCCCGCCCCTCCCTCGCCACCAGCTCTCCTGTGGCGGTGGTGAAAGGGCCCATAATTTTCCGCCGTCTTGACCCCCGGCCGGCTCTTTTCCCCGCTACTTCTCAGAGCTCAAGATGAGCATTTTTACCCCGTGTCAGCGCCAATGACAATAGCCACTGAGAAAAGAGCGGGACCGGACATTTGGTCAACTGACGTTTGGTCCCTTTTGGTCGTTGTTTACTGTTGAGAGAGAGAGATTAATATCGAAGTACTGTTTAATTTCTAAATACTGTTTAATATCCAAGTACTGTTTCATATCCAAGTACTGTCACATATCCAAGTACACTGTTTCATATCCTATCCAAGTACTGTTTCATATCCAAGTACACTGTTTCATATCCTATCCAAGTACTGTTTAATATCCAAGTACTTTTTAATCTCCAAATTCTTTTTAATCTCCACATTCTTTTTAATCTCCAAGTACTTTTTAATCTCCAATTACTGTTTAATCTCCAAGTACTGTTTAATATCCAAGTACTGTTTCATATCCAGCCAAGTACTGTTTAATATCCAAGTACTGTTTAATATCCAAGTACTCTTTAATATCCAAGTACTCTTTAATATCCAAGTACTCTTTAATATCCAAGTACTCTTTAACATCCAAGTACTGTTTAATACCGAGGTACTGTTTAATATCCAAGTACATTTGTCCGGCGACCAAACGTCCGGCGACCAAACGTCCGGCGACCAAACGTCCGGCGACCAAACGTCCGGCGACCAAACGTCCGGCGACCAAACGTCCGGCGACTGCTAATATTGTCATATTTCCAGCCTAATATGCACACCTGCTTTCCCCCTGCCTTTTGACTATATAAATATAGCACATCAGCAAGCAATGTACCCAAACAGTCAAGCTGTCAGCATCTACAGCATTTTACATATAGTGCACCAACTGATTGGGCATTATATCCACTTTAGGGAACATTTTAGACTTTCACAGGCGCTCTATGTGAGTAAATATGTATAATATATTGAAATAATGTATAAGAGGAGCACTTGGCAAGTATGATATAAAGCCACAGCAACTAGTAATCCCAGTTTGAAGCCTTTTGAAGGTCTGTGCAGGATGTAGGTGAGGCATCTTTGTTTGGATGTTGAAGCCCAGTGCATGGCTTAAAAGATTTAGACAATTACATGTCCAAGAAAGCATTTGCATCCGACCTAGAAGACAGCTCATAATTAAGGAGGTCTGATGTGGAAGAGAGGCGCTTTGTCATTCTTGGTCTGGCTTGTCCAAACGGGGTAAGGGAGGGCTTGGCTTGGCTTAAAAAGGGCTCAGACGTTTCAAGACTTTTGACCTGAAAAGCCATCAAAACAAAACCAGATTCGGACACCTTGGGCAATCCCAAGCGGATGGATTAGCTGGTTCGCTTCAGGTGATTTTTAGCGGCTTGGATTAGACACAGTTCAGGGACCCGTGTCTTCAGGTCACTTTGCCCCAACCATCTGTTTCTTACAAGGGATGGCCAACCTCCGTTAAAACATGAAAATAGCTACAAAATAATGCCAAATGTGTGTATTCCAAACCAGTGTGTGCATACACCAGGGGTGGGCAAACTTTTGAGTCCTGGGGGGGCCATATTGACTTAAAAATTTTGACAAGATGGGCCAGGTGAGAGAATTTAGAGGATTTTTTTTTGGGTGAAATTGACCGTCAGTTATTTGGCAGAATATTATATATTGTAGGTTTAATTATTTGGATTTTTGTTTCTTTTTTGTTATTCCACACAAATGATTTTTTTTAGATTTTCTGGTTATTTCACACAAATTAATTATTTAGATGAGAATTTGAGGATTTTTTTGGGCAGATTTTTTTTGTTATTTCACACAATATTCAGATGATAATTTAGAGGATTTTTGGGCAAAATTGACCATTAGTATTTTGGCAGAATTCCATATATTGTGTAATTATTCTAATTTTCTTTTTTTTAGCGAATACAAATAAAAAAGTGCCTCCGTTAACAGTACATATGAAACATAAACAGATAAAAATGACTCAAGTATTAACATACTCATCACTCATCATTAAAGTCAAAAGTATTAAGTACAAAGTAAAGTAAGTAAAGGAATGTATTAAGAAATATTAAAATGTCATTTAAAAAAAGATGGAGGACGCTGAGCATCATTTCAAATATGAAAACATCAAGGAATGCAAAAGGCAACAACAAAGTGGGATGGTTGCACAATTGTAATATGCTTTCACACCGCAACGTGTTATTTCATAATTATTTAATCACATCACACACTTGCTTTCCCCACAACAAGGCGAAAGAAATGAGATCTAGCTCCATCACCCTTTCTTAGCACGACAGCACTTCCCTGTTTTTAACCTCTAACTATAAAAATCATCACATTTTTTTCATCAAAATCAAAATCATCACAGTTTTCAATAATAACAATTAAGGTGGGAACTCAAAAACAACTCCATTGGAAATGAAACAACTTAAGCGTCCTTCTAGGTCTGCATTCTGGGGTAAAGGTTAAAATTAAACAAACAAGCCTCCATTTGACAAAAAAAAAATCCATAATCAAGCGAAAAGATCGTCACAATTTACCACAATATGCTAGTAATCACGAAGGTTGTTGGTTAGCCATCACTCTGCATCAGCATCTTCTTAAGCGTCCTTCTAGGTCTGCATTCAGGGGTAAAGGTCAGTCCTATCTTCCAGTAAACAGTCCTTACGATCCCTAGCTCTCATACAAAAATGATTAAATGCTCACATATATAATAGTATTACAGTATTAATCCAACATTTTCTCCCCCCCCCCCCCTCCATGCAGAACCCCCAGTGCCAATCGCCCCACCCCAACTGACAGCCGTAGGGGCGACCTATCTCTGGATCCAGCTCAACGCCAACTCCATCAATGGCGACGGCCCAATTGTGGACCGAGAGGTGGAGTACAGGACCGTATCGGGGACCATGTACGACCTACAGCCGGTTGACAAAACCACCCACAAGATTGGACACCTGGACCCCGACACGGAGTACGAGATAAGCGTACTGCTCACCAGGCCACTGGAAGGAGGCACTGGTGCACCTGGACCACCACTCAGGGCCCGGACCAGATGTGCTGGTAAGTCTAATCACTTATTAATGTCTCCTTGTGGCAATGTTGATCCATTTTATTGTTAAGCACTTCGATCACGTTCTTAAGATCCATTTTCTGTTAAGAGTATTTAAACCATGTGTCAAAGTGGTGGCCCGGGGGCCAAATCTGGCCCGACGCATCATTTTGTGCGGCCCGGGAAAGTCAATCATGAGTGGTGACTTTCTGTTTTAGGATCAAATATAAATGAAGAGTATAGATGTATATTACATTTACTGTTTTTTTCCCCTTTTAAATCAATAATTGTCATTTTTTAATCCATTTTTTCTGTGTTTTTAGTTCAAAAATCGTTTGGTAAAATCTAAAAATATATTTAATAAAGCTAAAATCAACATTGTTTTAGATCTATAAAAAATGTAATATTCAGGGCTTTTAATCCAGTTATTTTAATCCATCTATAAAATAAAAAATCTAAATATTATATCTAAAATGGTCTCGCCCACATGAAAACCCGGGTTGGTAGGGATATCGGAAAGTGGAAAACAGAAAATATTTTATATATTTATTTTTAGACATCTTTTTGAAATAAAAACAGAAAAAAATGGATAAAAAATCTCAACTATTGATTTAAAAGGGATAAAATCAGAAAATATAATATAAATCCATTCTCTACATTTGATTTTGATCCTAAAACAGAAAGTCGGCACTCATGATTGACTCTCCCGGGCCGCACAAAATGATGCAAAGGACCAGATTTGGCCCCCGGGCCGCCACTTTGACACCAGTGGGTTAAACTGTCCATGCTGGATGGGTTTGGGAACAAAAATCAGCAGCCCTAGATAATCGCTTGGGTGACTCCATGGCTCTAATGGATCCCCCAATTAGAAAGCAGGTTCCCTCCCACACTGTCTGTTTTCCATCCCAAAATGAAAAAGGCAAGCAGATGAGGCCATCGAGTGACACATGACGCCACTGAGCGGGCGCAGATGGAAGCGAGGTCACTCACGTGGTATTATGGGGAGTCTGAGCAGGTGTTTGGAAAGCGTGTCGCCACGATGTACGGCTACAAAAGGGATCACCAAGCTGAGACCAACAAACAAACGCGCATTCCTTTTGATGCCAAAAAAATTGTCGTCGGGCAGTTTTGGACACAAATTACTTTGGATTTAAAGGAATGCGAGCTGGGTTTAAAAAAATTAAAAAATAAATAAATCAGCTTCATGAAGTTAGAGCACATGTGTCAAAGTGGTGGCCCGCGGGCCAAATTTGGCCGGCCGCATCATTTTGTGCGGCCCGGGAAAATAAATGATGAGTGGCAACTTTCTGTTTTAGGATCAAATTCAAATGATAGATATAGATGTATATTATATTTCCTGATTTTCAGTGTCTTAAATCAATAATTGTCATTTTTTAATCATTTTCTTCTGTTTTTAGCTCCAAAATCATTTTGTAAAATCTAAAAATATATTAAAAAATAGATAAAATATATATTTTTTTAGATCTATAAAAATGGAATATTCAGGGCCTTTAATCCAGTTATTTTAATCCATTTATTTAAAAAAAAAATCTAAATATTATCTCTAAAATGAAGAGTATAGATGTATATAAAATTTCCTGATTTTCCCCCTTTTAAATCAAAAATGGTCATTTTTTAATCCATTTTCTGTGTTTTTAGTTCAAAAGTCATTCTGTAAAATCTAAAAATATATTTAAAAAAAGCTAAAATCAACATTGTTTTAGATCTATAAAAAAACAGAATATACAGGGCTTTTAATCCAGTTCTTTTAATCCATTTATTGAAAAAAAATCTAAATATTATATCTAAAATAGTCCGGCCTGCGAACCAACCCGAGTCTGACACGGCTAATCGTCAAGCTCTGGTTTGAAGGAACTTCCTCATAATTGTCTTTAGTAATTAGCCTACAACAAAGGTATGTAGCAGTCGTCTACATCTCCACTCGGTTTGTTTCACCCGTATTTTTTATGTAAGCTCATCCATTTTTTTATGAGCCTAAATGCCCAAGTGCCTAGCTAGTTATTGTTTAGTATAAGATGCTAAAACCTTTCAGTCTAAAAGCACCCGATGACAAAAAGTCCTTATTTCGACACAAACAAGCTGCTCAGTGTAAATCTTCATGTACCGTCATTTCCAAAAAAGAATCCCGCCTGTCAGGAAACGTAAATCAAAGTGAAGCACTTTGCCAAAAAAAAAAAAAAAAACGTGCTCGCCGTCGCCCCACTCAGGAGACGCGTGAAATCCAAGATAAAGCTTTTACGGGAGGGGCTGGAAAACGGTGAATAAATCGCGCCTGGCGTGTTGGGGGAGATGTTAGCGTCTTATGAGCCACGCTAGACGACGACTGAAGAGAGCGCCACATCTATAATTTAGCGCAAAAAAAGGATGGAGGGAATAGGAGGAGCGGTAAAAATAATAATAATAATAATAGATATATGTATATAGGTTGTGGTAGTGAGAGAAATTATAGCAGATAGCGCATGAATAATTAATGGCGGTGAATAGAAAAGATTTAAAGACCTTGAGAAGCACTTGTGGTTGAATTTTTAAACGTGAGGAGAAAGACGGCTGAGCATTGGCACTCATTTAATGATACTTGAGTTCTCCAAAGGATCCCAAGTGGAGGTGATAAACAGGCGGCGTGATGCTTGTTAGCATGTGGCTATCAGGGAGACTTGGTGCTTTGAGATGGTGAGAATAGGAGTTGACAATGTAGTTGGAAAAGAATTGGGGGATTATTCTTATAGGAGTTGTTGGTTGTTGTTGGAGATATAAGTAGGGAATGGTATCATATCAGGAATATTGGATTGGATAACTATATTGATCCCGTATTTGGGGAAATTTGGTTGTCACCGTAGCAAGATGGTGAGAATACAGACACAGAAAAAGACATTGTAGACATAAATAGATGGGTCATAAGTCAGTTCATAAATGAATACATGAATATATATATATGTATAGATATATGGAGTTTAGATGTATATTAAATTTCCTGATTTTCTCCCTTATAAATCAGTAATTGTCATTTTTTAATCATTTTTTTCTGTGTTTTTAGTTCAAAAATCATTTTGTAAAATCTAAAAATATATTTAAAAAAATCTAAAATAAACATTGTTTTCGATTTATAAAAAACGGAATATTCAGTGCTTTTGATCCAGTTTTTTTACTCCATTTAGTAAAAAAAAAAATGTAAATATTCTATCTAAAATGGTCTGGCCAACGTGAAATTGAGTTGACATCAAAATGTATAGATATATATTAGATATCCTGATTTTTCCCTCTTTTAAATCAATAATTATCATTTTTTAATCAATTTTTCCTGTTTTTTAGTTCAAAAATCATTTAGTAAAATCTAAAAATACATTAAAAAAAGCTAAAATAAACATTGTTTTAGATCTATAAAACAACAGAATCTTCAGGGCTTTTAATCTACTTCTTTTAATCCATTTATATAAAAAAATCTAAATATTATATCTAAAATGGTCCACATGAAATCAAGTTGACATTAAAACGGCCCGCGAACCAACCTTTGACACCCTTGTTTTAAAAATGGACACATTTCGAAAATGTCCAGAAACTCACAGAAAACAAGACTAAAATGCATTTGCGAAAAACGCTTAAAATCCAACCCTTTCTTAGTTTTCAAGCCGATCGGAGTTGACAACAATGGCGTGGGCCAGCGCTTTTCATGTCAAGCGTCTCAAGGCCGCCGCAGCCTTTCTCCCCAAGTCAATGTTTCATGTCCTCGTCCCCCCCCTTTTTTTTAATTTTAGTCGTTGAAAACATTATTCAGTTTGCAAAGCAACTTGAAGCAGCCTCACAGATTTTCATTAGCGCTCCTCAGACAAACGATGGCGGAAAGCGAAGAAGTGTCCCGTCCTGTCTGGAGCCGCCATGATGTATCGCACCCGGCGCCGGGCGGCCCCCGCCAGTCCTAACCGCTCAATTAGGAGCCCGAGCCCAAGCTCGGGCTGTCAGGCTGAGAAGCCGGGACGAGATCAAGAGCCGCTTCCTTGCCAGCCAAAGTCATCCATCTTGCGCACTTTGATTGGCGGCCTGAGGTCTTGAGGCTTGAGGGGGAGGTGCTTGTTACACATTGTGGGCATTCGTCCCAATCTGTCCCCGACTAAACATGAATAATCTGGTGACCTTCAGCTCTGACGGCAGCGAAATCTCATTTATGTCTTCGGACACCAGAATAGAGTGACTGGACGTTTGGTCGCCGGATGTTTGGTCGCCGGTCAAATGGTGACAGAGAGTTTACTGTTGAAAGCAGCTCTCAAAATTATATTCATGGGAGAGAGTTTAATATCTAAGAGAGAAGTTTAATATCTAGGTACTGTTTAATATCTGAGTACTGTTTAATATCTAGGTACTGTTTAATATCTAGGTACTGTTTAATATCTAGGTACTGTTTAATATCCAAGTACTGTTGAAACCAGCTCTCAAAATTATGTTTAATATCTAAATATCTACTGTTTTCAACCGTACTTATATATTAAACAGTACTTAGATATTAAACTCTCTCTCTTAGATATTAAACTTTCTCTCATGAATATAATTTTGTGAGTTGGTTTCAACAGTAAACTCTTTGACCGGCGACCAAACGTCCGGCGACCGAACGTCCCGCCACCAAACGTCCGGCGACTAAACGTCCGACGACCAAACGTCAAGCAAAAGGTCAGCGACCAAACGTCCAGCGCCCAGTGGGGTTCAGGAAGTGATACCGTTTCAAAGTACAAACTTCCATAACACACACCTGAGGAAAGTCACTAGCCTTGTGACAAATCAAGACATGTATTGAGGTCCAGTTCAATTGTTTTTAAGAAAGACAATGGGCCATCCATTCCCAGCTTCACAGCTTCGTTGGGGCTCATCAGACCGCTCAACTTGGTCCGGTGCCTCATTTTGTAGCGTCAATTCGACACCCCCCAAACCCCCCCTACAACTGACTCCAACAACCTCCGTCAGGATGGCAGTGTCATTTATCAAAAGGCCTATAAAGAAGGACTTGATGGAGTGAGGAGCAGCCAGCACCATTCAATAAATCCTGCTGATTATCCACGCCCCCAAGGTGGACCGCCCAGCCTGTGTATATGGATATTGTATATAGGTCTGAGGGTGGGGTGGGGTGGGGTGGGGGGTTGTGGGTTCACAACTACCCTCCTAGCCTCCACCTTCCCCTGAGCATTTGTGTTTGACTTGGTAATGGATGTGGAGCCTGATGTCGAAGCAGCCTCGGACAACGTGGGCTGCCTTTCTAAATGCCATTTCTTATGAGGCTGTCAAAGTGAAGGCTTGCACTTGTTGCCTTTGATGGCCAAACAAAACGTGTCATTTGGCCGTCATCAAAAAGCATTCCATGAATACAATGGTCTTTGCTATACGCCGCCATGTGTAGAGGGGTCACTGCCATCACTCCCGTGACCGGACATTTGGTCGCTGGTCTTTAGGTTGTCATTAAGAACTAGCTAACCAGATTGCGCCTCTATTCTGGTTGTGATGTCACAACGAGGATGAGGTTTAAAATCTAAGTACTGTTTAATATCTTAAGTACTGTTGAAACCAGCTCTCAAAATTATATTCATGAGAGTTTAATATCTAAGGAAGAGAGCGTTTAATATCTAAGTACTGTTTAATATCTAAGTACTGTTTAATATCCAAGTACTGTTTAATATGGAAGTACTGTTTAATATGGAAGTACTGTTTAATATCTAAGTACTGTTTAATATCTAAGTACTGTTTAATATCTAAGTACTGTTTAATATCCAAGTACTGTTTAATATCTAAATACTTTTTAATATCTAAGTACTTTTTAACATCTAAGTACTGTTTAATATCTAAGTACTGTTTGATATCTAAGTACTGTTTAATATCCAAGTACTTTTTAATATCTAAGTACTGTTTAATATCTGAGTACTATTTAATATCGATGTACTGTTGAAACCAGCTCTCAAAATTATATTCATGAGAGTTTAATATTTAAATATCTATTATTTTCAACAGTACTTAGATATTAAAAAGTACTTAGATATTATAAAGTACTTAGATATTAAACTCTCTAATGAATATAATTTTAAAGGCTGGTTTCAACAGTACTTGGATATTAAACAGCACTTGGATATTCAACAGTACTTAGATGTTAAACAATACTTAGATATTATACAATACTTATGTATTATACTCATGAATATAAATTTGGGAGCTGGTTTCAACAGTACTTGGATATTAAACAGTACTTGGATATTAAACTGTACTTAGATATTAAACAATACTTAGATATTATACTCTCTCTCATGAATATAATTTTGAGAGCTTGTTTCAACGGGAAAGTACTTAGATATTAAACAGTACTTGTACAGTTTTTTTTTTTAAATCCACATGAGTTGTCACCCTTTTGTTCAACTTGACTATTTGAAACTTTGATTGTGTATGGCTTTGGGATTGCATTTCCAAATGGAACGAAAAGCCAAAGATTCATTGTGAGTTTTGCAATGGGTCTTCCCATTCGTTGGTTGGACATTGCCACGTCTTTCCGTCTCATTCCACTTTTTTTCTCCCTCAAATGTCTTTAGCACTTGAGGATGGGCACTGATTGTTGGTTATCGCAAGCTATCATCGCGCCTGGCTTTCTGTGGGATATGAAAATCATTTCCTGAGTGTTCCAGCCATGTCATTACCTCAATTGCCGCCACCGCTGATGCAATTTAATAGCAAAACAAATCCGCCGGTCCTTTTTGCCCCCTTTGTTTTCTTTCAGATAAAAAATACCCTTAATATCGACCGTTTACATGTTTTTCCACGAATGACAAACAACTTATACTTTAGTAGAGGACAAATATATCTGTGCATGATACAGTATCATCAATACACAAGTAGGGGTGGAGAAACTTATTGATCAAGCATTTTTAAAATGATTTCATATCAAGTATCAATCAACTTGATCAAAAAAAGTCCCACAAAATATACTTTACCAGGGCTAAAATATCTTTTCATGAGACCCATTTGATGCAAAAACATAAAACATGGATTTGTCTTAGGATGTGATTCTAATTATTAAAATATCTTATGTTAAGATAGCTATTATAGATTTTTTTTAAAAATATGGATGCATTTTAAGTGGTACTGGACAAAAAATTAAACTTGCGTATAAATGTGAAATTACTTAATAAAAATCCAAATTATGAATGTGAAATGACTTAGTAAAAATCCATATTATATTAAGTAGTAGTTTAATATCTAAATATCTACTGTTAAAACCAGCTCTCAAAATTATATTCACGTGGGCAACCAAACATCCAGGCGACCAAACGTCCGGGCGACCAAACGTCCGGGCGACCAAACGTCCGGGCGACCAAACGTCCGGGCGACCAAACGTCCGGGCGACCAAACGTCCGGGGGACCAAAAACGTCCTCGGCGACCAAAAACGTCCTCGGCGACCAAACGTCCTCGGCGACCAAACGTCCTCGGCGACCAAAAACGTCCTAGGCGACCAAAAACGTCCTCGGCGACCAAACGTCCGGGCAACCAAAAACGTTCTCGCCGACCAAACGTCCTTGGCGACCAAACGTCCGTACGACCAAACGTCCGGGCGACCAAACGTCCGGCCGACCAAATGTCCGGTCCCTAGATAATGTAATATAATTGATTATTTTGGTCAGCTCTGGCATGAACAACATTCTGTTGCTAGAACAAATAGTATTCCAATATATATCATGTCCTTTTACAGTCTATGTAACATGGTATTAGATACGGAAGCAGAACGGAGAAGAAAGGAGTCGTCTTAGAACAGTGGCCTCCATTCCACGCTGATGTCTAATCACCAGCAAAGTGTTCTCATCCTTGTTTGGGAGTCGGCGGCATCTCCGCCGCGCTTAATCGATGCCGATCCGATAAAGACTGTGCGCTGGCGGCGCCCCAGGATCATCTGATAAGCTAATTGCTCTTTGCTACCAGAGCCAAGCAGAACCAGATGCTGAACAGGCCGGGCTGTCGGAACAAATAACAAGGAGACGTCCGCCCGGCGACCGCCTAGCGACCGCCTAAAGGGCTCACTTGCCGCGTAAAAAGAGCTTAGGTTTTTATCGGGACATTTTCAGACTCAATTTTTGGTGCCGTCCCTAATTTTTGGGGAGGAGAAATTTGTCAGAACGCAACGTTTAATGTGCACTTTATTTTAGTTTTTCATGATTTACAAAGAATCGTCTTACGAAAAAACAATACAATTCAAATGACTATGGAGATAATGCTGAACCAAAATGGGTAACAACCACGTGTTATGTAATAAAAAATATATATTTGCGTATATACTTGCGTTAACGTTAACTTGATTTGATGTGGGCCGGACCATTTTAGATATAATATCTAAAAAAAAAATTAATAAATGGATTAAAAGAAGTGGATTAAAAACCCTGAATATTCCGTTTTTTAAGATCTAAAACAATGTTTATTTCAGCTTTTTTTAAATATATTTTTAGATTTTACAAAATGATTTTTGAACTAAAAACGCAGAAAAAAATGGATAAAAAAATGACAATTATTGTTTTAAAATGGGGAAAATCAGGAAATTTAATATACATCTATATCTATAATATTAATTTGATCCTAAACCATACATTCTCAGGATTGACTTTCCCGGGCCGCACAAAATAATGCGGCGGTCCACATTTAGCCCCCGGGCCGCCACTTTTACACCAGTGACGTCTAGATGCTGTTTTTTTTTTTTTACATTAAACGAAAATAGTTTGACAGGAGACGCTAATGTGCTGTTAATTTGTGACAATTTATTCCAAATGTCAAAACATAATACTCATAATGACGGTGAAGGGCCGTGGGATTTAAATGTCAACTTAAATTGAATCAATGATGTCAACCAAAACCTTTGTAACGCTGTTACAAAGTGTCCCCGAAATCTCATCTCCCAAATCCCTAAAAAAAAAAAATTTTGTCACATTTTCACTGTTTTTTTGACTCCAGCCTCCCGACTTTGTGCGATCTGTGAAATAGAAAAGTGTGACTTTGTCACATTTGTGCTGCACTTTCTGCTCTCATGCGAAACCTTACTGGGAAATCAT
The DNA here is from genome assembly GCF_051989575.1 of Stigmatopora nigra. NCBI lineage: Eukaryota > Metazoa > Chordata > Actinopteri > Syngnathiformes > Syngnathidae > Stigmatopora > Stigmatopora nigra. The sequence continues at coordinate 14,556,944 of NC_135516.1, forward strand.
TAAAATAACTATTATGGCCTTATATTAAGGGTATAATCTTCAGGCCATAATCAATGTTGCTTATGTTTTACCAAAGCTGCTGAGCATGAGAAAATAACAGTGTTAGAAAACTGGTAATATTAAAGAATGCAAATTAAATTACAATTCTTGAACACATAAGAAAAAAACTGAATTTAATAAATAATAGTGCTGTTATTTCATTGGGTTAATAGGGTAGTCCAGACATTTGGTTGCCGGTGTTTTGTAAGAGAGAGTTTAATATCTAAGTATTGTTTAATATCCAAGTACTGTTTAATATCCAAGTACTGTTTAATATCCAAATACCGTTTAATATCCAAATACCGTTTAATATCCAAGTACTGTTTAATATCCAAGAACTGTTTAATATCCAAGAACTGTTTAATATCTAAGTACTGTTTAATATCTGAGTACTGTTTAATATCCAAGTACTGTTTAATATCTAAGTACTGTTTAATATCCAATTATTGTTGAAACCAGCTCTCAAAATTATATTCATGAGAGTTTAATATTTAAATATCTATTATGTGCAACAGTACTTAGATATTAAACAGTACTTAGACATTAAACAATACTTATACATTAAAGTCTCTCTCATGAATATAATTTTGAGAGCTGCTTTCAACAGGAAACTCTCTGTCAACATTTGACCAAAAGACCGGCGACCAAAAGTCCGAGCACCGGAAAAATATTCAAAGATGATCTAACCTGCCGAAAAGTGCGGAGCGGAAAAGGGGGGCAAGTCGATAAACGGGACAAAGAAAAAGATGGAATTCACACGCTTTTCATCAGGGTGAGCCAAGCAGAAAATGGAAGTTTTAAGCCCTTTTATTTGCGGAACTATCTGGAAGCTGCACTCGAGCGGACCAAAAAGGGACGCGCTAAACGGACGCTACAATTGCCGGCCACACAAATCAAATTAAAGCTCCCGGAAAGAAAAAAAAAAAAAAGACAAAAGCAGCCAAGTGTGACTCTCAAGCAGACGAGCGTTATGATTTGTGCGGGGTGTCGGAGTCGCGTCTAAGGTGGAACGCCTGTGATAAATGGCTCCGTGCGTCAACAAAATCAACTATCGTAAAAACTTGTTCGGGATGTCCAGAGTTTTATCGGCCGTCTTTGCTACAAATGATATGTTTATAGCAAAAAATAAAAAGGCTTGTATCATAATAAGGTGCTGTAAATATATTGCAACAAAAGAATATGCTCTTATAAGAAGAGAACATTTAGAAGCGGACTCATGTGTTTATTATTATGGAGCTCGGACGTTTGGTCGCCGGGTTTTTGTATCAAAATTATATTCATGAGAGAGAGTTTAATATCTAAAAGAGGGAGTTTAATATCTAAGTACTGTTGAAAAGAGTATATATTTAGATACTGTCTCATGAATGTAATTTTGAGAGCTGGTTTCAACAGTACTTAGATATTAAACAGTACTTGGATATTAAACAGTACTTGGATATTAAACAGTACTTAGATATTAAACAGTACTTGGATATTATACAGTACTTGGATAGTAAACAGTACTTGGATATTAAACAGTACTTAGATATTAGAGAGTACTTGGATATTAAACAGTACTTGGATATTAAACAGTACTTGGATATTAAACAGTAATTGGATTTTAAACAGTACTTGGATATTAAACAGTACTTGGATATTATACAGTACTTGGACAGTAAACAGTACTTGGATATTAAACAGTACTTAGATATTAGAGAGTACTTAGATATTAAACAGTACTTAGATATTAAACAGTACTTGGATATTAAACAGTACTTGGATATTAAACACTACTTACATATTAAACTTCTCTCTTAGATATTTAACAGTACTTAGATATTAAACTCTCTCTCATGAATATGATTTTTAGAGCTGAGAGCAGATTATTCATTGTTTGACATCATCTTCTGATTCAAAATGTTGAAGTGGGTGTGGCTTAAATCTTGTGAGATGTAATTCCCTTTTCCGAGGCGATTTGCTTCCAAAATATGAGCATTTTAAAGTCACTTTCTGTAATATTACCCATCATTTGAAACTCATTACCCTTTAAAAAAAATACAATTTCTTTCAAAAGCGCTCCACTTTTACAACATGATCCTCAATGTCCAATTCCTAGAAAAAAATATCAATTACCATGATGGATTTTCTCCGAAACCGTTATAATATTCACTCCAATTCCAATAATGGACATTTCTCAGCTCTCCATCTTCTTGAAGAATCCTTTTAGCGAACATTGAAAGAAATCCCAAGTACACACAAGAGAACACTGCATTCTAAAAACCTAGTTTTCTCCAATTCCATGCATAAAAACCACATCTTTCTACGTTTTCCCCATCCTGACAGATGTTTAGCGCTTTCCAGACTGTCGCATTGGTAGAACTCACTGGCGCGCCCTAGGGGCGGCGCTTTACGACGCTCTTTCATCCTCTCTTTTGGGAGGCTACGCATCCGTAGCTACTCCATCTGTCGCTTAGCTTCGCTTTCCTCCAACGTTAGCGCCTCCCATGCTAACGCTATGACCTCCTTTCCCATAAGTTAGCCTCCATTTTTTTTTCCTTCGTACTTTTCTTTCCAGATGTCGCCCGTTTCCCTCCTCCCCATCGGGGTGTCGATTCTTTCAGACAATCAACCACCTCTCGGTTCACCCTATGAATGTTAAACATGGCCGCAACGTATCCCCGGGAGATGGGGGTGTTGAAATGGAGCCCCCTGTCTTCTTTGTAATAGCTGCTAAAGTGTTAAGTTCCAGAGAAATGGGCTGCAAATTTAACCTGGAATGGAAATTGATCCCATTACCTGGTGGCTGGACGCTTTTAGCCTCTTGTCACAGAGGCGGGATGATGGGAAAATAGGGATTAGGATGGAGGAGGGGGTGTGGCGGCCAGGGAAAGACCATGGAGAAAAAAAAATGGGTAGTGCTGATAGGAGTTATGTTCCGAACCAGGGTAGTCCAAATCTTTATTAAAAAGAATTGATGGGAACATATGGGAGAGGTATGAGGGTGTGGTGTTCTACTGAGTAGTAATGTTAAATGGGATTGGTCGCTACTCTGGTCATAATAGGATAAGGCACTCGGGTTGGTTCGCGGGCTGTGTTAATGTCAACTCGATTTCGTGTGGGCCGGATTTTAGATAGAATATTTAGATTTTTTTATATGGGTTAAAAGAACTGGATTAAAAGCCTTGAATATTCTGTTTTTTTATAGATCTAAAATAATGTTGATTGTAGGTTTTTTAAGATATATTTTTAAATTTTCCAAAATGATTTTTGAACTAAAAACACAGAAAAATTGATTAAAAAATGACTTGATTTAAAAGGGGGAAATCAGGAAATTTAACCATTTTAGATATAATATTTAGATATTTATTTTATAAATGGATTAAATTAACTGGATTAAAAGCCCCAAATATTCCGTTTTTTTATAGATCTAAAATAATGTTGATTTTAGCTTTGCTTTTGAAATATTTTTAGATTTTACAAAATTATTTTTGAACTAAAAACACAAAAAAATGATGAACAAATGACAATGAACCCTAAAACAGAAAGTTGGATTGACTTTCCCGGGCCGCACAAAATGATGCGGTGGGCCAGATTTAGCCCCCGGGCCACCACTTTGACACATGTGGATTCTCTCACTAATAATACAACAATGAATAAAATTGTTTGCTACAAAAATCGGAAATGACAAAAATATTACAGGAAAAGCAAGTATACAGAAAACCAAGACAAAATACTAACATGAAAAATATTAAAACATAAACATGTATGAAATCAATCTCATCAAAACATGTATAAATCCAATCTCTAATATGTATAAATCCAATGTGATTTGACTGTATATTCCTTTATGGACATTGCTGAACTACCCATTTAGCATGGTATCCCTAGTCCCAATTAGCTATCTATTCCCTCTGTATGATGCGGCATTAATAGCCTCAATTTGAAAACTCAACCCCCCCACGGCGGCCATGGCAGCCGCGTAGGGATGCGCCTTTTGCATCCCCGTTCTCCATCTCCGGGGCTTTTTCAAACGGGAAGCGCATCAACTTGAAACAGATGCAATTTGACCGCGTGTCAAATGTTGGGAAAAGAACAGTTGCGAGAGGCACAGGCTGTGCCTCCGCATACATTGCATCCATTTCCCCAACGCGTCGCACCTGTCGTCGTTTGGCCAGTCCTAATTGATTGTCGGCATGTGTCCTCACACTTTGGTTTCTCCTCTGCAGAACCTATGCACGGTCCCCGCCGCCTGGAGGTGCTGGACGTCCAATCCAGGCAGGTGACGGTGCGCTGGGAGCCGCTGGGCTACAACGTGACGCGTTGCCACAGCTACAACCTGACGGCGCAGTACCGTTCGCGGGTGGGCGGCGAGGACCAGACCCGGGAGGAAGTGTGCTACGAGGCGCAGGGCCGCGAGCCGCAGCACACCATCCACAACTTGACGCCCTACACCAACTTGAGCGTCAAATTGGTGCTACGCAACCCAGAGGGCGTCAAGGAGAGCGCCGAGTTGGAGGTTCAGACAGATGAAGATGGTGAGTTACGGATATCTGGTCCATGTTTCTGGTACTCGGACGTTTGGTCGACTAGGACGTTTGGTCAACTAGGACGTTTGGTCGACTAGGACGTTTGGTCGACCGGACGTTTTGGTCGCCCGGACGTTTGGTCGCCCGGAGGTTTGGTCGCCCGGACGTTTGGTCGACCGGACGTTTGGTCGCCCGGACGTTTGGTCGCCCGGACGTTTGGTCGCCCGGACGTTTGGTCGCCCGGACGTTTGGTCGCCCGGACGTTTGGTCGCCCGGACGTTTGGTCGCCCGGACGTTTGGTCGCCCGGACGTTTGGTCGCCATTTGTAAAATGTTGACCGCCATTATGGGGTGTTTTTCTCCACTATTTCACTTTGGAAAGATCCAATCCTTTTTTTCTATTAAAATAATTTGGATTATAAGAACTGGATCAAAAGCCCTAAATATTCTGTTTTTTATAGATATAAAAATGTTTATTTGAACTTTTTTTCTTAGTAAGGGAAAACATTTAATAGTTATTTGTTTTTCAATTCAAATGGTAAGAACAGTTTTTCTATTAAATCAACAAAATGGCTTCCCCTATGACTTGACCTAAAAAAAATCAGTTATTTGATCCAATCACATTTCAAGAGTAGCAACATTGGAACGTAAAAGCTAACTTGAAATCTCAACTACATTCCACAACAAATCCCGAATTTGAACCACGCATACAGCCTTTTACATTTACCTACTAATAATTTCAGAAAGTCTAACCAAAACCCAAACTATCTATCCACTTCCATGTCGAATCAAAATTAGTGTTGCAATTAAAGTAAAAAGCTAGGACAACATCACTCACCCCCTGTCAATATCCCATCCGACAAAGCCCCACCCATTCCTTATTTATGCCCAGCCATTGTCGTGTGGAACGCTTGTCGTTATTGTCAACGACTTCAAATATTCCCATTAAAATATCTTTGACTTTGGGCGACTGCCATTTGTGTAATGGGCGTCCTTGAAAAAGCTCTTTGGATGATTGTCGTCCGCCAGATAAATCACGGTGATGCGCGCAACTCTTATTTATGGGTGTCACTAATCTGCGCCACGTGTCGGCGTCCCGCAGTGCCCGGCGCCGTCCCGTTGGAGTCCATCCAGGGAATCGCCTACGAGGAGAAGATCGTGGTCACGTGGCGCGAGCCGGCGCAGACCTACGGTGTCATCACTCAATACGAGGTACCACAAATGAGAGCGCCTAATAAATATTGTGTATTACTTTATGTAATTTATGGCTATTCCTGAATTATTACTGGAACAGGTATAGCATGACAAGGAACAAGTATCAAGGTCATTAAGCTAGACCGGCATTCATACAAAAGGCGCACTGTCAATTTAGTAAAATATAGTTTGAAAAATAGGATGTTTTAGCAAAAGCAGTAATTAGTTCAAGTAGAGGTCCCCAAACAGCGGTTCGTGGACTGGTACCGGTCCGTGGGACACCTAGTCAGAGTCATGAATACTAACGTTTTAAAGCTCATTGTTACGACTCCCCCTGGTGGTAAGAAGTACCTTGTATTCGCAATTACCACAGCAGAAAAACACTGCCCATGAGGAGACAGACACGCAAGGCAATTTGCATTAAATGATAATTTTCTTTCTACTTTAAATGAGAAAAGTTGTCATAATAATAATGAATAATTGCTATTATGCTAGGATTTTTATTTTTATGGTTGCCGTCATGGAATACTGATCTAAAGTACTCCTAAAAACACTCGCACTGACGTATAACAACAAAAAAGTACTCATACAAGAAGAAATATCTAAATATCCACTTTCATTTTTAACCCATAAAGTTATCTTTTGTCTTTTAGCTCAAGCGTCATTCTTAGCTAGCGTTTAAATGTTGATTTGTTGCCGTTAGCGCTTCTTATTCCCGCCTCCACAAGGAAAAACCACAAACATACCCACACACTCTTCCACATTGATCTGAATCAAGGCAACGGTTTGGGAAGTCATCTCGCCGCCTTTCCCACGGATTGATTCCCTCTCCGCTAGCTGTTTGCATTATTTTGACTGGGTTAGCAGGGGTCTCCTCTCATTGGACGAGGGCGAGGATGGAGTGGCGGGGCGGGGGGGCTTTGTTTCGTTGAGCGGAATGCAGAAACAATGTCCATTATAAAAAAAAAAGCTGGGAAAACACGTGCTGCAAACAGCAGGTTGGCTTAATGGCTTAAAGAGCGACACGTTTGGCCTGTTTATCTTCTTTAAAATTTCATGCGACATGGAAAAGGGGAAGAAGTGTGTTTGTATATTGTGTGTGAGATCCACTTTATGGAACACAACTGCCTCAAGGCTCTCAGAAGTGCTACTACCTGTAAACAAAAGGCTTTCTGATCATTTATTCACGCTAGTAACAACAGAAAATCGGATCATCTACAAGTTAATTGTGATTTCATTCCACGGCGTGGCATATTTTTGATGCCGTTTTTGTTCAGGTTCAAATCGGAATGGATGGCAAAGTTATATTTATGGCCTTTTTGGATGCAAAGTAGAATAGAAATGGAAATGTAGATATTTTTTTGCAGATTTTGCTACAAAGAATAGTGCCTAATATTTTTGTTGATTTTCACTTATTTATGTACGTAGACTTTGATATATTTTATTTACTAAACTTCAACTTGATTTCATGTGGGCCGGACCATATTAGATATAATATTTAGATTTTTCTTTAAATAAATGGATTAAAAGCCCTAAATATTCCATTTTTATATATCTAAAACAATGTTTATTTTAGCTTTTTTGTATATTTTTTTTTAGATTTTACAAAAGGTTTTTTAAACTAAAAATACAGATTTTTTTTTATAAATATAAAACTGTTTATTTTTAGTTTTTTCTTAGTAACGGAAAACATCTAATAATCATTTTCATTTCAAACAGAAACATTTTTTTCATATTATATTCAATATTAAAGTGGAATACTGAAAATATTTATATTTATTTATTCTCAGATTTTACAATACACCTTTTGACCTAAAAACACCACCAAAAAATGATAAAAATTGCAATTATTGATTTAAAAAGGGGAAAATCAGGAAATTTAATATACATCTATATCTATAATATTAATTTGATCCTAAAACAAAAAGTCGACACTCATGATTTACTTACTCGGGCCGCACACAATGATGCGGCGGTCCAGATTTGGCCCCCGGACCGCCACTTTGACACCAGTGCACTAAGATAAATGACTAGTACCCGGATAAGTTTTCCATGATGTAATGCTATTGATTAGTCTTGCTGCTGTTCACAGTAACTTCTGAATAGAGAGGAAAGTACATATTTATTCTAGCATCAGGTCAATTTGTTCCATAAAATGCTGACTATTGTTGCCGTTGTTCACGTTGACCTCTTTGCATAAACACAATCAATTATTCATGTACTGTTTGTCATTTGGAACATATAATCTATAAAGCACGGTTGACTATTCTCCTGTTTGTATACTGCAATTAGCATTATTTATTGATTTTTCTTTTCCATTACTGTCATTTTTACGCATGGAAATTGGGTATTTCTTTTTATAAAGGGCCACAAAATAGGGGGATTGTATACCAGATTATTTAAAAGTTTGGGGAAAACTTGGGAATTCATTTTTAGGGAGGTTTTTGTGCAAAATAAGCCACAAAAAAATCATATTTTCCGATATTATTCCTTGTGAGCCATACTACAAATTTAAAAG